>NC_133331.1:246579134-247876634 GCF_042186555.1 Aquarana catesbeiana | reverse complement strand
CAGCTATTTGTTCTCTGCACAACCAATCACTGTCTGTGCAGAGAACCGCGAATAAACGTGGCCACCAGAAACCTGTCATTATAGGGGCTGGTGGCAGCAGATATCCACTGAGAGCAGTAGTAGGAATCAGAATAATCCTGCAACTACAGTTTGCACCAACTTTAATCGTTGGTGTGAATGTAGCCTTAACCAAATGGTCATTAACACTATTAGCCCTACAAGCAGCCATCGGTGGTGATCAGCCAAAAATCTTTGTCTTCACAGTCTGCAGTCAAAATATGCCAATGTATAGTTTGTGCCCCAGAGATATTTTTTGTTTGGTGCTTTAGGCTTCATGTACACCTTGCCTACATTGGGCGCAGGAAAACTTGTCGTTGCCGTGGTTTTTCCACGGCTGGCGGTCAAAACGTTCCTATCCTCAAAGCGATTTCCACATTCAGGAGAGGGAGGTTGAACCTCGCCTAACCACAGCAGCTCCTAAACGCTGCTAAAAACAGAGTGGACTCAGAGTTTTTTACTTGAGGTTAATCTCCTTTAGGAGGATGATTGAGAAGTGGCTCATTCTTATACCCATCTTTGAGGAGTAAACTCCAGTGGACTCAAACTCCATAAAAGCCTATATGTCAATGTACACATGGGCTTTTATGGAGTTTGAGAGCTTTGGCAAAAAAATGCCAAAAGCTCCTAAACTCAAGTTTGCCATTGGCTGAGAGTGCTGATCAGGAGTCGGTTGGCTGCTGGTTTTCCAGCATGCATGTCGGACATACACACGGGCAGAATGTCGGCCGTTTTTAAAAAAAAAAACGCCAAATGATTTCCGACATTCAGCCCATTTGTATAGGGCTTTAGTCTTGAAAGAGGGGCATCATACATTAACCACTTCATGCAAATGAATGTTCCTGTACGTCGGTACTTTGACGTTAAATACCGGGGTTATGGCAGCAGCTAGCTGGAACAGCGTGCGGTCTTCCTTAAGATAAAAGTGGTCTCTGTGGCGGATTTTGTATTACAAGGGATGTTTACATTCTTGTAATAGGAATAAAAGTGACCCAAGTTTTTTATTTATTTATTTTTAAAAGGACCGTGTAAAAATAAAAGGTAAAAAAAAAAAAAAGCGCCCCATCCCGCCGAGCTCGTGCGCAGAAACTAACGCATACGTAAGTTGCGCCCGCATATGAAAATGGTGTTCAAACCACACATGTGAGGTACGATCGTTCGAGCGAAAGCAAAAATCTTAGCACTAGACCTCCTCCTCTGTAACTCAAAACTGTAACCTGTAGAAATTTTTAAACATAGCCAATGGATTTGTTGCCATTCCACAAGCGGATGCAATTTTGTTTTTTAGGATCTTGAGCATAGAGAATTGATTTGAGATTGAAGGTTGATTTAAGGATAATCAGCCTGATAGTTCTTAAAGGTCCAGCTGACCTCCTATTACTTAAAGGTCTATCTTGTGTTGTGAGCATAATACCATAAGTGTGCATACAGGGTAAAACTCCATGGATAGTGGCTCACAGAGGGGATTGGTATGTTCACACAGTTTTTTGATGTGAGTATTTTAATCCACTTATTTGATATTGCATTTTGGAAGCAGTGAACACTATGTATGTTTTTTTTATTGTTTCTACAGAGGCTTTGATTTTGGACATATGATTTAAGATCAGAGGATAGTCACTTGAGAATTCTAAAAGGGCCAGTTGACCACCTGTAATTTTAGATTACAAATATATTGTGTCACAGTCAGGGATCAGGCTCTGAGACCAGTAGCTATAGCAGTAGAGGCTCCCACCAACCAGCAGGATAAGCAGGTCACCTTGACGGATGACGCAGGCTCAACTGAGGTACAGGGTCTAACCGGTATTCAGCAGAGCTCCTGATGGTGGAGATGGGTTTTGCTGCGCATTAGTACCAGGTCACGGTCCTCTGGATAGCCAGCCAGGGTCCAGTAGCAGATGGGGATCGAGCATAAGCATAGTCCGTAAACAAGCCAAAGGTCGGTAACAAGTGTTTGCATGTTGGGATTAAACTAAAGGTCGGAAATGAGTGGTGGCGAAGATGCATATGGCAACAGGAGTGACAATAATGACATATTGGCTGGAGAGAACACAATAATCTGGCAAACAGTGCAAAGGCGTGGCTTGAATAGGAAGTGCATGGGAGGAGCAAAGAGTTCAAGGTTCACCAGAAACTAGGTACAAGGCAAGATTGTTCAATGAATTGTCCCAGAAGCTCTCTAGTACCTCTGTTACTCCGAGGATAGTGGACGGGTCCGAAAAGTCACACCCAGCCAACTTTCCTCTTAGAGAGTCCGTCTTACCACCCCCCCCCCCCCCCACCGTTTTTTTGTTTTTTTTTCTTTTTCTCATCTAGTCCCTCCTTCCTCCTCTCATAGCAGACTGCAGATATGACTAGGATAAGTTTTACATTGTATAACATTAAGGGGTTGAATATCCCAGAGAAAAGGATTCGACTCCTGGCCGAACTGGGAAGATTCAAATCACAAATTATTTTTCTACAAGAGACACACTTTAGAAGTGATAAAATTCCAAGACTAAAAAACCATAGATTCCCAACAGTGTATCATAGTACATCTCAGACTAAGTCAAGTGGGGTCTCAAAACAGATACCATCTAAGGTAATTACGGCTGATGAGGGGCGTCTCCCTTTTGTAAAAGGAACCCTGGGCCAGCAAGGTTACATTAGTGAACTTATATCTACCAAATGAAGATCAGGTTACTACTTTGGAGGCCTATCTCCAGTTGGTTCATCAACATAGGGAGGGAGTCCTGGCGATAGGTGGAGATCTTAATATGGTCTCGGATCCCTTTTTAGATGCATCAAAAGGTGCTTCTCATCTATCATATGTAAAATTACAATGAGTGAAGAAACTCCCACGGGATCTGCAATTGATACAGTTGGAGGACTATACATGTACAGGGCAGGGATTATACATCTTTTTCAGCAAAACATAAGACGTACACCAGAATTGACTATATTTTTATATTTCAAAACATAGTTATATCCCTGATAGATGCTTCCATTGGATTATTTACTTTGTCGGATCATGCGCCGACAAACTGTGGTAGAATTGGGGAAATCAGACTCCCGAGAGTGGCATTGGAAGATTGAGACCCTTTTAAAAGAAATGGAGTATGAGGACAAATTGGGCCAGGAATTGGACTCATTTTTTTTCAACGTATGACACAGGGGAAGTAACTCCCTTCTGTTTGTGGGAAACACATAAGTGTGTTATGAGAGGTACTCTCATCTCTCTGGGTGCACATAGGAAACGGATGCTCAATGACCATATCGACTCGTTGCTTATTCGCTAATTGGAAGTGGTACATAAAAAATCCCAGGCACAACAAATAGAGGAGAAATTAGTAGGCCTACGTGAGAAGTTAAATTTACTAAATGATAAAGCAAAAGCCAAATTAATTTGCTGTAGGTGGACATTTTATGAGTTTGGGAATAAGCCGAGTAGGATGTTAGCAAACGCCCTTAGAGAGTGCACAGAATCATATTGTACGCATTAAAACGCAGGGAGATGAGATGGCTAGTTCTTCACAGACAATTGCACAGGCCATTGAGGAGTACTACGAGAGTCTATATCAATTAGAGGGGACTCTTTCTCCCGAAGGGACACAGAATAAACGGGAGGCGGCTATGGAATTTCTCCAAATGTCAGGTATGCCAAGGGTGACCTATGAGATAGCTCGGGATCTGGATGTAACAATTACAGAGGAGTTTTTGGGAGCACTAAAACTTTTGAAAATGGGCAAAGCATCAGGCCCAGATGGGTATACCCTGTCCTACTATAAGTCTTGCTGAGAAATTGGCTTTGAGTTTCATAGCAGCTTTTAACTCATTATGTGAGGGGCAGAAAATACCGACAAACATTACTAGCACATATAACAGTAATTCCCAAAGAAGGGAAAGATCCCTCTTAATGCTCTAGTTATCGCCCGTTATCCTTGTTAAATGTAGATCTTAAAGTTTTTACAAAGATCCTTGCCACCAGATTAGCAAATCATATCCCCTTCTTAATACATCCAGATCAAGTGGGGTTTACTACAGGTAGGGAGGGGAGAGAGAACATGCAGCAGGTAGTGAGTGCATTCATTTTTCACAAAGTCAGCAGAAACCCATAGTACTTCTATCTGCAGATGCGTAAAAAGCATTTGATAGGATGGATTGGATGTTTCTTAGGGCTACTTTACAACACATAGGTTTGGGGGACGGTATGTTGAGCTGGTTCACAAACTTATATTCAGTACCGAGTGCCAGGGTCAAGATCAATGATAGAATCTCGGAGCCTTTTTCTATTTGAAATGGTACGCGCCAGGGATGCCCATTATTTTCATTCTTACAATGGAACCCTTTTTAAAAAGGGTGCATGCTAATCCAAACCTTAGGGGCATATCAACAAAGAGGGAGGAGCATAAGCTTGCGCCGTACGCCAATGATTTAATTTTCTTATAACCTCCCCAGTCATTTCCCTCCCATCCCGTCTGTTGGAGTTGCGTGAATATGGAGGAATATCAACTTTTAAAGTGAACTATGGTAAATCGGAAGCGATTGGGGTGGAAATGAATGCGTCCCTATTACATCGGATAACCACGCAATTCAATTTCTGATGGACAGAATCTCATATAAGTTATCTAGGGACTAAAATACCGAAGAATTTGAATAGGATATTTGAACTTAATCATGCCCCAATGGCGAGACAGTTTTAAACTTGATTTTCAGCGATGGTATAAGGAAGTTTTTACATGGTTTGGGAGGACAAATATTATAAAGATGAATGTGATGCCAAGGCTTTTGTACTTGTTGCAGACCCTTCCAATTAAGATCCCCCCAAGTTTTCTAAGAGATCTTCGATCGAGGTTCCTGAGGTTTATCTGGGCTGGGAAAACAGCAAGAGTACGTAGTTATATTATCACTCCCTAAAGAAAAAGGAGGGATCGGTTTCCCTGACCCAGTTGGATACCAGGAAGCCTCACATCTGGCAAGAGTGGTGGATTGATGTTTGCTCTATAAGAGGAAACCATGGGTACAAATGGAACAGGCGACGATCGATATTCCTTTGGAGGGGCTGGTTTGGCTTTTGGAAACCAATATTGTTAGTGAGGAAACATCCAAGTAGGTAGGTGCTATTTTACGAACCACTAAAAAGATTTTTAAAAATACGACTATGTCCTTATACCCGAGCCCTATGGTTCCAATTCTGGTTACGCCGGCTTTCCAGCCGGGTTTGACAGATCTGGGATTTGGTGCCATACGGCGAAGGGGTAAAAGTAGGCTTATTCATTTCTCAGTAGACAATTGCTTAATGACAAGGAGAGATTGAACATGAGAGAACAACAGAATTAGACTTTTTCAGGTTGACGCAACTATGTGCCTTTATTCGATCAAAGTCAAACATATACTTGGAAGTGCGGGCACCGTCAGGGTTTGAGCAGCTATGTTTAGATGGGGAGTCACTGAGGCATTCTCTGTCATACTTCTATGCCATACTGACCGGATTAAAAGCACCACAAGAACTTGCCTTTCTCCAGGGGGAAAGGGACTTGGGGTTACATTCTCCCAAGTACAGGACAGGATCTTACTGTTTACTCACAAGGCTTCAGTGGCAAGTAGGTATCAGGAGGGAGGATATAAAATCCTTACCAGATGGTATAGAACACTGACAGTATTGCATCGGATATTTCCCCAGGTTTCGGATGTATGTTGGCGGTGTCGTGAGGCGGAGGCTACTATGCTACACATTTTCTGTGAATGTGAGAAAATAGAGGAGTTTTGGAGAATGGTGGCCGAAACTGGTAAAACAATTACAGGGTGTGTCTCTTGGAGAAAGACTGGCAGCCTTTTTGTTACATGATGTCCCCTTTGTCTGTGGAAAAATATAAAAATTCACTGCTGAAACATCTTCTTACTGCAGCGAAGGCATGTATTCCTATTTTGTGGAAGTGTGATATTCCTCCATCCAGAACACAGTGGTTTGCTAGAATTGCAATAATTCAACAAATTGAGAATCTTACTATGTTGTTGACAGAACAAGGGAGGGGCTTGGAGAAGATAGGTAAAGATGTTTGCGCTGTTGGCTGGGAGAGGAGGGGAGGGAGGGGTCCCTTTGTGGTTTTTATTTATCTTTATTTTTTTCCCTGGTATTAACCTGAGGTTCTCATGGTTAAAGAAGAAAAAGAAGTCATATTTGGTTAATCACTTAAGGACTAGCCTCGTTTTGGATTTTAGGTGTTTACATGTTTAAAACAGGTTTTTCTGCTAGAAAATTACTTAGAACCCCCAAACATTATATATGGTTTTTCTTCTAACACCCTAGAGAATACAATGGCGGTCATTGCAATACTTTTTTTTGCACCGTATTTGCGCAGCGGTCTTATAAGCGCACTTTTTTTGGAAAAAATTCACTTTTTTGAATAAAAAAATAAAACAACAGTAAAGTTATCCCAATTTTTTTTTATATTGTGAAATATAATGTTACGCCAAGTAAATTGATACCCAACATGTCATGCTTGAAAATTGCGCCCGCTCGTGGAATGGCGTCAAACTTTTACCCTCAAAAATCTCCATAGGCGACGTTTAAAAAATTCTACAGGTTGCATATTTTGCACTACAGAGGAGGTCTAGGGCTAGAATTATTGCTCTCGCTCTACCGGTCGCTGTGATACCTCACATGTGTGGTTTGACCACCGTTTTCATATGCGGGCGCTACTCGCGTATGCGTTCGCTTCTGCGCGCGAGCTCGTCGGGACAGGGGGGTTTTAAAAATTTTTTTTTTTTTATTTTTATTATTTATTTTAAAATATTTTATTTATTTTTACACTGTTTAAAAAAAAAAAAAATTGTGTCACTTTTATTCCTATTACAAGGAATGTAAACATCCCTTGTAATAGAAAAAAGCATGGCAGGACCTCTTAAATATGAGATCTGGGGTCAAAAAGACCTCAGATCTCATATTTACACTAAAATGCAATAAAAAAAAAAAAAAAAGTCATTTAGAAAAATGACATTTGAAAAAATATGCCTTTAAGAGGCGTGGACAGAAGTGACGTTTTGACGTCGCTTCCGCCCAGCAGTATCTTGGAGACGAGTGAGCGCCATCTTGGCCTCACTTGTCTCCAGACACACCAGGCAGAAGGACGCGATCGCCTCCGCCGCTACCGACGGCTCCGGTAAGCGGCGGAGGCCACCGGATCGCGGCGCCACCGATAAAAGTGATCTCGCGGCGAAACCGCAGCAGGGACCACTTTTATCTGAAAGCCGGCCGCCGCACGAAAACGGGGATACCGGGGTTATGGCAGCTAGCTGCTGCCATAACAACGATATCCCCGTTCAAACTTAGGACGTATATATACGTGCGGCGGTCGGGAAGTGGTTAAAGAGCTAATCACAGTGGATAAATGTAGAATGTCAATGTGATATAGATAGATGGTATTATCAAAGTGGTGTTACAGAGAGATGTTATATGCTTATTAGAGCTGCACAATTCTGGCCAAAATGAGAATCTCAATTTTTTTGCTTAGAATAAAAAGATCATGATTCTCCCAACATAAAATCTTTCACATTATACCAAAAAATTGGGCTAACTTTACTGCTTAATGAATTAAAAAAAAAAAAAAAAACTAAAGTAATTTTTTCCAGAAAAAATTGCATTTGAAAGACCGCTGTACAAATACAGTGTGACATAAAATATTGCAAAAACCACCATTTTATTCTCTAGGGTCTCTACTAAAATATATATATATATAAATAAATGTTTTGGGGGTTCTAAGTAATTTTCTAGCAAAAAAAAAGATTTTAACTTGAAACCAACAAATGTCAGAAAAAGGTTTAGTGTTTAAGTGGTTAAACTTTCCTTACTTGCAGAGGAAGTCTATTCCTTTGACAAATTGTTACAATGTTTAGACTTCATTCTACTGCTAAAGAATGTTGTGACTCTTGGCAGACTGCCCATATTTTTTTTTTTTTTTTCTTCCTTTCTTTTTACGGCTGTGGCTTCAGAAGAGCAGAGAGAACTCTTTGCATAGCAAGAATCGTGAAACACTTTTGTCAAGATGGCAACGGGGAAAAAAATCTCGATAACGATTCTTAACGATTAATCGTGCAGCTCTAATGCTTATTGTGAACTGTAATATGATTTCTATGAAAATAAAGAATTTATAAAAAAAAATCAAAGTTCTTCCATCTTAGAAACCACTAAATGCCCAGCAAGTTTGGAGTCATGCACCAACTTGAGGTCTTCTACCCGAACCAGTTCAGGTACATAGAGACTAAGTACTTGAGTTCAAAAGCCATTTTTGTACTTGAGGTTAATCTCCTTTTAGGAAGATGATTGATAGTGGGTCATTCTCATACCCCTCTTTGAGGAGACTCAAGAAATGAATGACGGGGCCCGCCGTGATGGGTGAAGGGGAGATATATATATATATATATATATATATATATATATATATATATATATATATAGGTTATATATGGAAAATATGCCTTTTTATACATGTACGTGCACTCTTCCCAATAGCAGCCTGTTAACCATATACTGTGGGAGATTTTGCAGTACTGTGTTTTGCCCACTAGATGGCGATTATTGTCATGTTTCTAAATGAGGATCGCATACCTGGCATAATTTGCATTCCTCTCATACAGCAGGAGCTGCAGGCCGCTCATACACGCTCGGCGGGCCATGAGCGCCGTAGAGGCGCACGTGGCAGTGGCCTTCGCTGGGCGCACAGTGAGTGAGCGTGCACGTAACGTGACAAGCATGCATGTGGCACGCTGTACCTGCATATTATTTAAAGAAGGACAGTTGCTTGCACACTGGGCTCCTGTGAGGCGGTTGAAAAGGACACAGAGCAGTCTTCCTGCTGGGCAAGTGAGTCTGTGAGCACATGGACACGGCTATTGCAGGCACTAGTATTTGGATTTGGGTATTGCTATTAAGCTGTGATAGCTGCTGACTGCTGGATTATAGCTTTTCAGAAGATTAACCACTTGCTTACTGGGCACTTAAACCCCCCTCCTGCCCAGACCAATTTTGAGTTTTCAGCGCTGTCGCACTTTGACAATTGCGCGGTCATACAACACTGTACCCAAATGAAATTTTTATCATTTTTTTTCCCACAAATAGAGCTTTCTTTTGGTGGTATTTAATCACAGCTGGGGTTTTTATTTTTTGCTAAACAAACAAAAAAAGATATAAATTTTTGAAAAAAAAAAAAAAATCATGTTTAATAGTTTGTTATAAAATTTTGCAAACAGGTAATTTTTCTCCTTCATTGATATGCGCTGATGAGGCGGCACTGATAGGCTGCACTGATGGGCACAGTTAAGGCGGCACTGATGGGCACAGTTAAGGCGGCACTGATGGGCACAGTTAAGGCGGCACTGATGGGCACAGTTAAGGCAGCACTGATGGGCACAGTTAAGGCGGCACTGATGGCCACGGATGGGCGGCACGGATGGGTGGCACGGATGGGCACTGATAGGTACCACTGATGGGGGCACTGATGGGGGGCACTGGTGGGTGACACTGATGGGCACTGATAGGTTGCACTGATGTGGGTGCTGATGGGTGGCACTGATGTGGGCACTGATGGGTGGCATTGTGGGCACTGATGGGTGGCGCTGATTGATGGCACTGTGGGCACTGATGGGTGACGCTGGTGGGCACTGATAGGCAGCACTACTGCCTATTGCTTTGTGTTAGAAGATCGCCGTGATCGGGACTGATGTCCCGATCACGGCCGCCGGTGATCGGGTTTTTTTTTTTTCCTCCTCACGCTGTCAGCGCGAGGAGGAAAAATAGCCGATTACCGGCTCTGTTTACATCACATGATCAGCTGTCATTGGCTGACAGCTGATCATGTGGTAAGGGTCGGGACCAACCCCTTACTCTGATCTGTGATCAGGCGAGTCTCATAGACTCGCTGATCACCGAGCGCGCCGCGCGCGCCCTGGCCGCTCGTGCACGGGACGACGTCAATAGACGTAGTCCCGGCAATTTAGATCCGCGCTGTTGCCGTCATTTGGCAATGGCCCGGATCTGAAGCGGTTAAAGTGCACAGGGGTTATTACCTCAATCTATGTCTTACTTAACCGCTTCAGCCCCGGAAGATTTTACCCCCTTTCTGACCAGAGCACTTTTTGCGGTTCGGCACTGCGTCGCTTTAACTGACAATTGCGCGGTTGTGCGACGTTGCACCCAAACAAAATTTACATCCTTTTTTTCCCAGAAATAGAGCTTTCTTTTGGTGGTATTTGATCACCTCTGTGGTTTTTATTTTTTTCGCTATAAACAAAAAAAGAGCGACAAGTTTGAAAAAAATGCAATATTTTTTACTTTTTGCTATAATAAATATCCCCCAAAAATATATAAAAAAACATTTTTTTTCCTCAGTTTAGGCCGATATGTATTCTATATTTTTAGTAAAAAAAAAAAAAAAAAAAACGCAATAATCGTTTGTTTTTTTTTTTTTAACTAGTAATGGCGGCGATCTGCTAATATATAATTTTTTTTTTTTTCACAGTGACTGCGACATGGCGGACACGTCGGACAATTTTGACACATTTTTGAGACCATTGGCAGTAATACAGCGATCAGTGCAATTAAAAATGCATTGATTACTGTAAAAATGTCACTGGCAGTGAAGAGGTTAACACTAGGGGGCAGTGAAGGGATTAAGTGTGTCCTAGTGTATTTTCTAACTGAAGGGGGATGGGGACTGTGCAGGGAAGATAACAGATCGCTGTTCATACTATCAGTGCCCATCAATGCCAGCTCATTGGTGCCCATCAGTGCTGCCTTATTTATTATTTTCGGTGTTTCTTTTTATTTGTTTAGCAGAAAATAAAAATCCCAGAGGTGATCAAATACCACCAAAAGAAAGCTCTATTTGTGGTAACAAAATGATAAAAATCTAGTTTGGGTACAGTGTAGCATGACCGCGCAATTGTCATTCAAAGTGCGACAGCGCTGAAAGCTGAAAATTGGTCTGGGCAGGAAGGTGTATGAGTGCCCTGTATTGAAGTGGTTAAGGGAAGACTGCTAAAGGACTGGCGGAACTTCCTCGCTCCTATCGGTTCACACGCGCAGTGTCTTGTGGCTAAAGAATTGGTCTGTGAAATTGTCGTGCAAAAAGTTACTGACTGGTTTCCCATTTATTTATTTTATTTATTTATTTCAGGTACTTATATAGCGCTGTCAATTTACGCAGCGCTTTACATATACATTGTACATTCACATCAGTCCCTACCCTCAAGGAGCTTACAATCTAAGGTCCCTAACTCACGTTCATACATACTAGGGACAATTTAGACAGGTTCCAATTAACCTACCAGCATGTCTTTGGAGTGTGGGAGGAAACCGGAGTACCCGGAGGAAACCCACGCAGGCACAGGGAGAACATGCAAACTCCAGGCAGGTAGTGTCGTGGTTTCGAACCAGCGACCCTTCTTGCTGCTAGGCGAGAGTGCTATCCACTACACCACTGTGCCGCCCATTTCATGGTGAGAGTCTGTTGGGTGAGGATCTGGATAAATATATCCAAAAGATTTCAGGGCTGAAGAGTGTGCTTCTACCAGTTTAAAAGGTGGACACTTATTCCTTCTTTTAAGATCTCTAGTGCTCCTCTGCCTAGTACTTCTGTTTCTAGGCAGTTTCGACAGCCTCAGCCAATCGGGATCTAGAGGAAAGCCTCAGGGTCAGAGACAGAAAAAGCCCTGGGTCCAGAGGCCGGCCAAGCCAGGCTCTAAGTCTACCCTATGAAGGGGGCACCCCCACTCGTATGTGTAAGGGGGGGAGGCTTCTACAGTTTTCAAAGGCTTGGAGGGAGGTGATTCAGGACAGGTGGGTCAGTTCCACAGTGTCACAGGGCTACAAAATAGAATTCCAAGTGTTTCCACCCCCCCCCCACCCCCTAGTTCCTTATAATTTTTGTTACTCCACAAGGGGGAGTATACTGATATGTAATTATATTGCATAATACGTTTAATTTCCTGCCAGACCTTATGTATAAGTCCAAGAGTTGGGCCTTGCCCATCAACCAGGCTACCTGATTCTATTTGAGCTATTGTGAAGATCTACTCAGAATTATTGATTGAATAAGGTCTGTCCAATCTATTACTTCCCATCCCGCAACCTGTGGTAGACGTGCTAGCAAAAAATACATCCTAGCATCTGGAACAGCGAGGCCACACTTATCTTCGGGAAGTTGTAATGTATTAAGTTTTTTTAATTCTAGCGTTTTGCCCCTTCCATAGCAAGGTTTGAAACGGAGTCTATTTTTTAAAAAACTATTTAAGTGGTATCCAGATTGGTGAATTGTGTAAGACATAGAGTAACTGTGGGGCCCACACCATTTTTATTAAATTTGCTCGCCCTACAACCGACGATGTTAGTTTGGACTATGCTTTTACTCTTCATCTTAAGATTATCTAATATGGGGACTAGGTTATAATTAATATATTCCTTTAAATTTAAAGAGACCCTTATCCCTAAATATTTAAAGGATGTAACAACATGTATTTTATGCTCTATTTGTGGTAAAGCCACTGTTAACTCATCAACGGGGAGTAGTACTGATTGTTCCCATTTTATAACAAACCCAGAGAATCTACCAACATTTTCAATCAACTTTATCACATATGTTAGGGATTGATCTGTGTCTCCCAAAAATAACGCATCATCTGCGTATAATGAAATGTTATCGACTCTTCCTCCTTTTCCGAAGCCCCTAATAGCTGTTGTCTGGCTATAGAACCATTGGTAATAGCAATGCGAATAGTAACGGTGACAGCGGGCGCCCCTGCCTGGTACCTCCAGTCAAAAAAAAAAAATGCTTTGATATTCCTCCATTTATCTGTATACATGCTCGTGGGGCTGTGTATAATAATTTGATCCACTTTACATACCCTTTACCCAACCCAAATTTCTCAATAGCCTCCCATAGATATGCCCACTCAACACAATCAAATGGTTTGGTTGCCTCTAGTGATATGGCTCTCTTCCCTACATCTGTCTATCTGATGGTATCTGTAGGTTTAAAACCTACCGGTATAAAACCTGATTGGTCCACATGCACCAACTTATGTATAACCCTATTTAGCCTATATGCCAAGACCCTTGCCAGGATCTTGGCATCAGAATTTAATAGTGAAATTGGACGATAAGATTCTGGCAATAGATGGTCCTTGTCTGGCTTGGGTATTACTATGATGCAAGCATAGTTCATGGTTTCCGATAACTTAGATGATGCATGTGCATGATTCAATACTTTGAGCAGTTCTGGTAGCAAGATGTCTCCATAGCTTTTATAGATTTCTGATGGTAAGCCATCTAAGCCAGGTGCTTTCCCATTAGGGGAATCTGAAACTGCCCTAATTCATCTAATGTTAAAGGTGCATCCATATATTCTATATCCTCATTTGAAATGGTATTATAAAAGGGTGCAGAAAATCTTTAAGTTCATTTGGATGATAATCGGCCTTACTTTAATATAGATCCCTATAAAAAGTAGTAAATGAAGATAATGTATCCTCTTGGCCATGGGAGATATTCCCATTTGATATGCTCAAAATATTTACTATTAGCTAAATATTGTTCCCTTTCAGCCTTTTCCATAGCTGTTCTTTTATATAGACGTTATACATCCTTCCCTATAGCTTGGTTCGCAGGTGTAGGATTCTGAACATATTGAAATTCTTTTTGTCGTACTTCTACTGCCAGTAAAGTTTCCAATTCCGTACTTGTCTTTTTTAAACCTACTTATAGCTTGTATCATTAACCCCCTGAGAAAGGCTTTTATAGTATCCCATACCACCTGAGAAGTTGTTGATTTTGTATTTTCAAGAAAAAAAGGATGCATGGACTCTCCCTGGATCACCTGTAGCCATGAGGCATGCATGCACCAATAACTTTTGTTATGTGGTTTAATTTTTCTTATGGTCATCAAAACTGGAGAATGATCCGAGATCCCCCTTGCCAAATACCATATATCAGAAACCAAGTGAAAAGCTAATTCCGTGCCCAGAGCCAAGTCAATCCTAGATAATGTACCATAAGTAGAGGAGCAACAAGTATAATCATATGCTCCAGGATTGAAAAGTCGCCACATATCACATAGTCCTATCTCCCGCAGATGGACGGCAAAGAGGGTCTCCGATTTTAGGCCCGCCGGGTATCAATCCATACTCGCATCACATACATTAAAATCCCCCATTATCTTTGTTGGAATACCAGGATGTTTGGCCAGAAATTTGCTAATCCTCCACAATATTTCTGAGTTATAAGGTGGTGGTATATCTACTGATCCTATTATACATTTAGTACTAAATAATGAGCATACCAATAGGACATATCTACCCTGGGGATCTATCAAAGACTGTCTGGAGGAAAATTCTATCTTCGTTGATAGTAACACGTTAACACCTCTTGAATATGTAGAGAACACCGAGTGGTGCTGAGTAGAAAACTTTGCTTTTGTAATAGAAAGACAGTGTCTTTTTATGAGATGATTTTCATGCAGACACACTATTGATGAATTATATTGTTCCAGAATGGAGAAAATAGTTTTTTGGTTCTTTTTCTAACTCCTGGCTTTTTCCTTGGGGGAAAATGTTTTAGAAAAAGGGTGTGTTTTGGATGGGTGTTGGAGAGTCTGGGTTTTTTTTTTTCTCCTCCTCTCTCTTGCTCTCTATCTCTCTGTTTGCCCCCCGTCGAGGAGCTCTCACATATGCACATATGTCAGGGTTATTATAAGATTAAGATGTGCTATAATTTACTTTTGAAATACCAGGTTATGTTTCCTTCTATATCTTGGCTACAGGTATAACAAATGGGGATTATGGCTAATGAGTTAGTATTTGTATCCACCTAGCTACATCACCCCCCCCCCCTACTTTTAGCTTATAATATTTAAGGCAAGGAAAAAAAAAAAAGAAGAAAAAAGCAAGTGACTTTTTCTCAGCTGGGTCTATCTCTGCAGTCAGAAGACAAATGTTGCTCATTTTTGTCCAGCTATATTGTGGCCTTTTTTTAGAAATATCAAAAAAAATTGTCTCGTCTTTAACAATAATCCTCAATTTAGCTGGGTATAACATTACGTATGTTATTTGGAGTTTACGAAGACACTTTTTAAATTCTGAATATTCTGCCCTAATTTTTTGTATTTCAATAGAGTAATCTGGGTAAAAGGAAATTTTTGACCATTTAACTTCTATAATGCCCTTTGTTCGTGCCAAGGCCATTATTTTAACTCTATCACCAAAATGCAGCATTTTAACAATAAATGGGCTTGGAAACTTTCCTGGAGGGGGGGGGGGGGGGGGGGATTCATGATATCCTATGAGCACGCTCGAGAGAGAAGATAGGAGAAAAATTATTTTTGTCAAAAATCTCCAACAGCCAATGTTCAATAAATTCTATAGCATTTCTTCCTTCCATCTGCTCCGGGAGGCACAATATCCTGACATTATTTCTGTGTAACCTGTTTTCTAAAGTGTCTATATAGGTGTTTGAACTGTAAACCCACTGCTTCAAGGTCCTGTTGCATAAAGGCCAAAGTATCTTCAACGTTGCTAATTCTGTCCTCCACAGCAGTTGTGCGTTCTCCAAACGTTTTCCATATAATAGCGTATAATGGTAACTTCCTCCCGTAAATCCTGAATTTGGCTTGATAATGTTATTAATGTAGTATTGCATATCTGTACTGCTTGAAATACATCTTTTAAAGTTGATTCTCCTCCCTGTGCATTTTGTATGCTCTCTTTGATAACAGATTTACTTCCCGATCTCTTTTCCTCCTCCTTGTTCCCCCTTTCCTCCTCTGTATAAGCTTCCTTCCTCTGCACCTCTATTAGTGTGTATTCCGGGGTCTGCTCCTGATGATCTTGCCTTTCCATTATCTGTACCGGTGAATGCTGTGTGCATTGTATTGCTGAAGCTTCAGTAGTAATGTTTCCTAGAGGGTTTTTCAGCTTCTCCCCTCAATTTTTATCTTTTGGCAATATTTTTTGGGAGAAAGACGCATAACCGTCCTTGATATTCTGGGCCATCATCATTCCCTTCCCCTTATTCCTTCTCTGCATAGCTCTATTAATTATCCCTAGCCTAACTGCTAGCAGCTTGAATAATTTAGATATTGCAAATAATTCAAATATACAGATGTTATAAGTATTTCAGATATTTCAAATTACTATGATTTTTTTCGAACTTTCGTATATTTCAAATATTTCAGGAATTTCAGATATCTCGGTTCTTTCAAATATTTTCATGCTTTTCAGGTATTTCCGGTACTTCAAATATCAGCATTTCATATATTCCCGATACCCTCAGATACTTCCAGCATTTCAAATACTTCAAGCACTGCGACCAACTTAAATGCTCCAAAACTTTTTGCAAGCAAAAAAAGGAAAAAAAAAGTCACAAAGAAATACATTTGCAATGTTCCTGTATATAAATCAGCACAGTCCCATCAGCACATTCCCACAGCACAGTTCCACAGAGTTCTTTTCAAACCGGTCAGGAATAGGATCTCCAAATCACTCACCACACCTCCCCTTTCTCCACTCTCTCTCTCCGCTCCAAATCATGCATTTTACCAGCGCTCTGCTCCTCCTGCACTCCTCCTGTAGTGTAGTCCAACAGACAACAGACTAATGCTTCAGTATCCAGGAATATAAAATGTCCAGTGACACTCCGGGGGCTCAGTACAGTCCAATAGAACAGTAGAACGAAAGGGTAACAGATGATCAGGCGAACAGATAAGCAGGTATGTCTGAGCCACTTCTGTCTGTCAGCGTATGGGAGCGGAGGACCCGGTACACGGATCGCTAAGAGCACCAAGCGCACAAATCATAGAGCTCAGGGCGCAGGATACAGAGTATGGGGTTCGGGTGTGGGAGACCCGCCGAATATTCATGCTGGGATTTACAATGGCTCACCTCGGTCTCCCTCCGGCTTGGCTTAGCTCGGCTCAACTCAGCTCAGCACAGCACATCAAAGCACCTCACCGCTCTTTTTCCCTCTATCCCCACAGCAATCACACTCCACGTCCCAGCTTCCAGCCACCTACACTGATATCCCTGCCCTCAGCTGATATTAGTCTAGCAATCAGCAGGTTAGGTCAGGAGCTAATCCAGCATACGTCGGCTCACATTGAAGCCCAGCCCAAACTCCTCGGCATCATTCAAACCCATTGCTTTACAACACTCCGAAACCACAACAAACTGATACCGCAAAGCTCATTACAAGATGCTCTGCCCACCATCAGCAACTGAGGCATCTCCTCACTGACCATCACGTGCTTAACAGACATGTAAGTCCCGCTCCAGAACGTGTGTTCTGGAGAGCCTCCTCTCTTAGGGACCACCTCACTAATAGTCATTACAAGATTCCAGAACGATCCCTAGCTAGGCCATGTGGAACCTTCCAGTGTGGCCAATGCCTTCGCTGCCCCTGGATCCTTGAGGGTACCAAATACCAATTACCGTACCTAATGGCGAAATCATGGTCCCACGCACCCCCTTAAATTGTGGTACAATGGGGTGATTTGGTGATTTACCTAATGATCTGCAAATGCAACGCTTTTTACGTGGGTAAAATTATTCACAAATTTTGCCAAAGAATTGGAGACTACTTATACTGTTCCAGTAATGGCAAGCTAACCACTCTTGGCCACCATACTGGACTACATCATAGGTTTGACCCAATAGCAGTTAGGTTTCTGGTCCCAGAGGTGGTTCATCAGAGCCCAAGAGGGGTTGACTGGGACAGGATTATATTACAAAAAGAAACAATATGGATTGAACACCTCAATGCCACTATTCCCCCAGGTCTAAACAAAATGATCTCTTATAAACCCTTTTTATGAGGTTTTCCCTGTCCCTCTCCTTCCTTTCCCTCTCTGCCCCTCCCCCTCCCTTCTTTCCCTCCCTCCTCCCCTTGCCCCTGGATTGGTGTAATTGATACCCCCCCCCCCGGCCCCCTGCTTTCAGTCATCGCCTATAGGCACATTGAACTGCAATTTATTATCCCTTCTCTACCCCTCATTTGTTTTTGTTTTTTCATTTAAATCCTAGGTGTTGGGAATATAATGTGGTTTATGTATGTTTATTATGCCATTTAGTAGGATTTATGTATATTATATTTTGCATTCAGGTTCTGCTGCAGCCTCTGAGTCTCTTGGCTTTGCCCACTCTGTCATTTCTTTTTTCCCTGTACTGGCAGACGTGTGACTCCCCTGATGAGGGCGGTTTTGTCCTCAGCAAGCCGCCCCGCACTTGTATTGCTGTGGTTTTTAGCTCCCCGCCCATTTGACACACACGATGCGCTCTTGCCTTTTTAGCGTGGTTCACACATGCGCAGTGTGGGGAGCGAGACCCGGTGACGTTATGCAGTGGTGCTTGGCGCTTTCTGGGTTGGGGAGCTCTTAAGCGGGCCTCTGCCCGCTGATGAGCATCGCGGACCTTTCTGCCCAAGGAGGGAAGCTCTGACCGACCATCAACCAGGTACCTATACAGCTCCTAATATTGGCTGTTTGCTGTCTCTTGACACTCTCTCAGCGTGATGTCTTTTCTTGATATACCGTGTGTTTGCTCTGTATCTTTAGACCTGATTGACCGTTACCTGTTTGGATGGACAGAGCAGGAATCACCAACAATTCTGCTTGATATCATACAGCGTGATGATCTACCTACCCCCGTCTTATGAGAGATCTACGTATGTTCCTTACTATATGGAGAGTGATGGAAGAAGGGCGCGTGATCAATTGCTCACATCAAAAGGTATAACATTTTTTCATATGAAAATAAAAGCAAATGAATAAGACCAATACTACGTATCATGCAAACAGGTAACAAAATATAGAAAACATGGATATTAAAAATGGGTTAAACGTAACATAAGCCCACGTTGAGGCGGGTGTTTAGAGTCGGCTGACGCGTTTCGAGGATAACCTCTTCATCAGAGCCTTTGAGAACCAAGGCGCAGTCTCTATGGGCCAGTAGGCCAAAACCATATGTACATAAACATAATGGCTAGTTGGAAAGTGTGGCCTGAAATGGGAAATACGTTTTTCTGTGTTCCATACCAGTCCACGTTCAAGCGTTCTATGTGGTAGTTGATGGTATGTGTGTTCTCCTTTAAAATGTTGAAATAGGATTGTAGGGTGGTGTGGACCTGTCACAGGCTGGATGGAGGAGAGATTTCGGCCTGTCTGCGTCCTCCTGGGAGAGTGCTGTCCCGTACTATAGGAGGATGGAGGGGAGTGAAGATCACTTTAGAGGATACTGGAGCCGTGTGTGTCCGCAGCTGTCAGATATAGGTATATGTACCTATATCTGAGGCAGAGAGACAGCTGCGGACACACACGGCTCCAGTATCCTCTAAAGTGATCTTCACTCCCCTCCATCCTCCTATACTACGGGACAGCACTCTCCCAGGAGGACGCAGACAGGCCGAAATCTCTCCTCCATCCAGCCTGTGACAGGTCCACACCACCCTACAATCCTATTTCAACATTTTAAAGGAGAACACACATACCATCAACTACCACATAGAATGCTTGAACGTGGACTGGTATGGAACACAAAAAAACGTATTTCCCATTTCAGGCCACACTTTTCAACTAGCCATTATGTTTATGTACATATGGTTTTGGCCTACTGGCCCATAGAGACTGCGCCCTGGTTCTCAAAGGCTCTGATGAAGAGGTTATCTTCGAAACGCGTCAGCCGACTCTAAACACCCACCTCAACATGGGCTTATGTTACGTTTAACCCATTTTTAATTTCCATGTTTTCTATATTTTGTTCCCTGTTTGCATGATACGTAGTATTGGTCTTATTCATTTGCTTTTATTTTCATATGAATACATTTTATACCTTTTGATGTGAGCAATTGATCACGCGCCCTTCATCCATCACTCTCCATATAGTCTTACCTGACCACCCCGGGGTCAGCTTCTGGGCAGCGGGACACGCAATACCATCTCTCTTAGCTTTACCACAGCTCACAATACTACTTTTTTAAACCCTAACAGACCCTCACAAGCGCAGGAGTAATCTTTCCTTGTCCACAATTTGTATGTTCCTTACCATTGTTTATTTATATTTTGAATAACTGCGGCCTGATACCCACTGCTTTTCCTTCTGCTTCCCCCCCCCCTTTTCCTTGCCCTTCCCCTCCCTTTTCTCCCCCCCCCATGCCATTTCCCCTTTCTTCTCCCCCAAACCTACCCCCCCCCTTTCCTTACTATCCTTTCCCTCTTTCTAGCCCGTTTTCTCTATCCTTCTCTTCTTCTTATAACCTCCCTAGACCTGGTACCAATATAACCTAATTTTATATACGTATCTATTCAGATATACCACTACCCGCATAAATCCCCCATGTCCGACACAGGGAAGTGTGCCTCTGGCCGTGGACTCATTGTTAAGCAGCTGCGCTTGAATTTTGCTATATCCATTAGAGCCCTTTCACACTGGGGCGGGGGGCGGCGTCGGCGGTAAAACGCCGCTATTATTAGCGGCGTTTTACCGTCGGTATGTGGCCGCTAGCGGGGCGGTTTTACCCCCCGCTAGGGGCCGAGAAAGGGTTAAATACCACCGCAAAGCGCCTCTGCAGAGGCGCTTTGCCGGCGGTATAGCCACGCCGTCCCATTGATTTCAATGGGCAGGAGCGGTATACACACCGCTCCTTCACCGCTCCGAAGATGCTGCTGGCAGGACTTTTTTTACCGTCCTGCCAGCGCATCGCTCCAGTGTGAAAGCCCTCGGGGCTTTCACACTGGATACACAGCAGCGGCACTTTCGGGTCGGTTTGCAGGCGCTATTATTAGCGCAATAGCGCCTGCAAACCGCCCCAGTGTGAAAGGGCTCTTATATAGCTGTTTTTTTTATGTTCAATATAAATGTATTTTCTTTTATTATTGTTTGTATAGAATTTCATATACACTATTTACCTTATAGATTTATCTTACTGAAAAAGCGATCCTCTGATTGAGAAACTGGTACAGGACTGTATAAATCTGTGAGCAATTTCCATAACCGGCAATTCATTTGGAAGTCTACAAGTACCTGTATACTGTATCGACCTTCCTTCCTCCTTTTTTTTTTTTTTTTTTTTTTTTTTTTTTTAATGTTTTTGATTTGTGTAATTATATATGTTTTTATATGTAATAAAAAATGTTTTTAATTTAAATCTATTCCTATTCATTGGTTTTGAGGCAATTTTTCCTTGTGGATTTAGGAGGACAGCTTCAGCAACTGTCCCTACCTCCCTTTCCATTTACATAACACAGTGGAAGAGCCCATCGTCTCTATGACCGAAAAAAGCCAGTCAAGTCCGCAGCTTGACCAAGTGCATGCTCATCTTTCTTAACATTCACAGCATTTTGCATTGAGAATTTATCCCCAGGGGCCAGATGGTCAATAGCGAGTTCTGTTGCCAGGTTTTAAGGCATCTGAGGGCGTACATTAGGCAAACGCTAATGTGGCGCGTGAAAAACTGGATGCTCCACGACAATGCACCCTGTCACCGAGCTCCCCTCACACGTGAATTTCTCGCCAGCAAACATGATCTCACTTCAGCACCCACCTTACTCTCCAGATTTGGCTCCTGCGAACTTTGCCCTCTTCCTGAAGATGAAGATCCACCTCAAAAGTTGCCGTTTTGACACCATTGTGAAGATCCACCCTGAACAGCAGAAGGTCTTGACACTCTTTGAAAAGAAGTCTTCCAGGACACATTTCAGAAGTGACAGGGACACTGAGAGCGCTGTATTGCTGTGCAAGAGGACTATTCTAAAGGTGTAAACATAAAGTACTTTCTTGTAAACAGAGCTAGTCTCAAAACTTTTTGATACCACCTTGTATATCTTAAAGGAAAAAAAAAAAAACTCTAAAAAAGCAGCTTGATGTAAATAAGCTTATCAACATTTTAAAAACTTCTCAATTTGCAGGCAGTGCTCACAGATCCTTCTCATAATGCAAGTTTGAAGGCTGGAATTTTGGCTAATTTGCTGCTGCTGAATTCCGTGCCATGGGTAGCCATTCAAACACCACCTACCTTGGCAAAAGTAAATTTACAAACCAGCTGAACGGAGTGGAAAATTGGCAGCCAAACTTTGCATTTTATTTGATGCAGTCAGTGCTCAACATTACCACTGTATTCAGGCAGCTGTGGCTACCAATATATAGTAGCTTGCACTGGAGATTCCTCCATTAGGCTGGGTTCACACTGCTGCGAATTCTATTGCGAATTTGAGCCGTTGCGATCGCCCAAATTCGCAAGTCATTTAAATTACATAGATTAACATTAGTGCCGTTCACATCGACGCGTTGCCAATATAACCTGCGTGAAAAAAAGGTCCTGTGCGAGTTTACTGCGTTGCGTTGCGAATTTAGTCTCCATAGACATCAATGTAAATCGTTCTTGAATCGCATTGATGGTTCACATATGTGCGAATTCCACCACACTACTCTCCACAAAAACCAGGAAGTACACAGGAAGTTAAGACCCTTTTTTTTTTTACATTATGATTCCATTGGCTAGACTATCAATCGCAGCTATATCCAACTCCTGAAATTCGCGGTAAAATCGCGGTAAAATCGCGGTAAATTCGCACTGCAGCAGTGTGAACCTAGCCTTAATGCTGGTAGTGCGGATACCGGGGAATCGATCTAAAGCCAGCTTTACTGTAGTCTTCAAACTTTTTGAAAAGACATACCATCTGTGACTTGTTTAATTGTATTCAGCTTCTGTAATCCGCTCTTACATTATCTCCTTGACACAGAGTAAGATCATGTTATATTTTTTTTAATTAGATTTTATTTTAAAAAACACACGTAAGCAATAATGGAAGGGATACATGTGGGAGGATTTGAAAATTGTAACCAAGCCTGATTTTGTTTTTGTCCCCCACCCTTATAATCTGATGCCAGGCTCCTTTCTTGTCATTGCTATCAAGTGTATGATGTGACCTACAGACAGCTTACCCTCAACTATGTGGTCTTTGCAAATCAGTGGACATGTCTACTGTATAAAACCTAATTTGTGAACTGCAGGTCACTTTTTTTTTTTTTTTTGTCCTTCTGGATTTCAGAAATATTGTTAGCTGATTGTTGATTGCATAGCTGCTTATAAATGTCTTCTGTTTTGTTCTCTACAGATGGAACCAGTAACAGAAATACCCCAGAGAGATGTCCCAGCCCTCTGTATTCTCAGGACTCTACGCAGGAAGATATTAACCCTTACAGACATTATAAGGTATCTGCTTCAAAGAGAATAGGTCTTGTTTATAAGTGTGGAAAATTTGCTAATCTAATTTTAAACTATTACAAAAGCTTTTTTTTTTTTTTTTTTTTGCATCTGTGTGTTGGATAAAGCGGGGAATTTCTATTTTTTTTTATTGTAGTCTGTGTTGGTTTTCATACACATGTCAATATGCGCATACACATAAAGTACTTGCAAAGTACTTGCACACTGAACATCAGACATTCCTGGCAGAAAAAAAATGTGAGGATGGGCTATATAGCACTTGCTCATAATTTTTGTTTCTGCTTACACACGTAAAAATTCTTCTAGCTTTATTTTAATCAAGAGAGTGTAGTGTAGACACATATATACATAAAAATACTTGCCAGCAAAACAGATTTCTGTATTTTGTTTTCTTTTTACTGATCTATATGCAGCCCATGTTTATGCTACTGTGTGTACAGGTACATTAAAACACATACTGTTCAACAAATGCCTTTTATAAGTACAATAATAATTACCTTTGCAGCAATCAAAATTAACAAGGGTGCATTTCCCTACGCACCAAACACCACTGGTATTAAGGATTATTTAATAAATTGTATATAAACAAGTGTGTGTGTGTGTGTGTGTGTGTGTGTGTGTGTGTGTGTGTTTTTTTTTTTTTTCTTCAAGGGAGAGTTGGATTGAACAAGTGTTGATGGTCAGTAATTATCACAGGTGAAAAGAGCTCTGCAAACTTGCACATGCTAATCTGAGAGAAAAAAAAGGAGGTTAGGAGAGCTCTGCTCTACAAACTTACACCTGCCCCTCCTAATCAGAGAGAGACAAAATACTTATACAATTTCCCTACTCTGCAACCAAAGAAAAGGGGGGAATTTTCCCTGCAAAGCTAGAACTAAGAGGTGCAAAGATTATCCAAATTGTGTGAAATCAATTGTCTAAACGATAGCAATAAAATAACTGATTTGTGAAAATTATTTCTCGGACAATTACTTCTGTAATAGAGTAGTGTGGGTACCAAAAGGTTTCAGGATTGCAGGATTCCTAAATGAGTTAATAAACATTATCCTGCTTCACCTATCTAATCAATAGACAGTGGAACTGGCTACTAAAACTTCAGAGGTTGCGGGATAAATTGCTACAGTCATCTCTGCCTGTACAATTTCTTCTCACTGTCTGTCTGTTTCTAGGCTATGAATAAATAAATGGAATTCCTATAACAATCACTAATGCTCGTAGTTTAGACAACAAGCTTTGTGAGCTGACAGCTCTTCTTTCTAGGGACAACTTGGACCTTGTTGCAATTACGGAGACGTGGTTCAAGAATTCAAATGACTGGAAAATAACTATACCAGGGTACACACTTTACAGTGATGACAGACTAGGAAAGAGGGAAGGTGGAGTTCCCATATACAGTATGTCAAAAATAGCATAATGCTAACGTTCCTTTGAAAAACAAATGACATCGTCGAAGCCCTCTGGTTCTGTCTTCCAACCAGAGAGGGATCTTCCCTTAGAATTGATGTAGTATACAGACCCCCAGGACAGACTGAAGATTGAGATAACTTGTTGAATGACGAGATACCTCAAATGGCAAGGAAGGGAGAGGTTTCAACATGCCTGACATTAACTGGAATTCTCAAACTGCTAGTACAAGCAGGAGCAGGGATGTAATGGAAGCACTGAATAGGGTTTCTCTAAAATAGGTAATAGAAAAACTCAACCCGAGATGACCATATTCTAGACCTAGTGCTGACAAACGGGGATCGGCTATCTGAGGTTGAGGTGGGAGAGAATTTGGTTTCTAGTGATCACCAATGTTTTGGTTTGATATTAAAACAAGAACTGAAAAGTCTTATACAGAAACAAAAGTTTTGGATTTCAAAAAGACCAATTTTGCTGAAATGGGGACATTTCTAAAAAATTAATTGAAAGTTTTTGGAGTAAAATGACAGGAGTAAGTAATCAGTGGGCACTATTAAAGTCTACCACCCTGGAGGCAACTAGATTATATGTCAGGCAAGTTAGTAAGAATAAACGTATGAAAAAAACAATATGATTCACTAAAGTGGTATGTAGGTTAGTAAAAGAAGAAAAAAATCAGCATATAGAATATTCATGGAAACTGAGTGTAGCTGACAGAGAAGTATAAAAATAGACAAAAGAAGGCCAAACACATTATCAGTGCTGCCAAAGCACAGAAAGAGGTTATTGCTAAATCTATTAAGAAAGGACAAAAAACCTTTAGGTACATTAGCGATAGAAGGAAAATACAATGGGATCACTAAAATGAAAACTGGGCACAACACATATGTTGAGGGAGACCTGGATGTAGCAAACCATTTAAACAATTACTTCTGATCATTCTTCTCAGAAATAAATTGCACTAACAATGACAAGTAGGGTAATCGTATTGGTTCTAGTAATGACTGTTAATGTTTAGGTTTTCTGGAGACAAGTAGCAGATGAACTGGCTTGGTTAAAGTTAAAGCCTAATAAAGCAAAGAACTTTGAAATATAGTTGTTGGACCATTACCGGATATTTTTAATCAATCTCTTCTAACAGGAGAAGTTCCCTATGACTGACGGACAACTAATATTGTACCTATTCACAAGAAGGACATCAAGGTAGAAGCTGGCAATTACTGACCAGTGAGTTTAACATCAGTTGTAGTCAAGTTAATGGAATCACTCCTGAAAAGAAGGATCATTGATCACTTAAAAATACACAACTTGTTGGACCCAAAGCAGCATGGCTTTACTGAGGGCAGATCATGTCAGACTAATCTGATTATTTTTCTGACTATATTACCAATGTTTTGGACCAGGGTAGTGCTGTGGACTTAGCAGATCTTGATTTCAGCAAGGCATTTGATACAGTTCCACATAATGCTTTAATACAAAAGTTGTACAAGCTAGGACTTGACGCTTGGGTGGTTCAGTGGATATGCAGTTGGCTAAAGGATAGATACCAGAGTATGGTTGTAAATGGGGTTCACTCAGAACAGAGACCAGTCACTAGTGTGTACCACAAGGCTCTGTACTGGGTCCTGTTCTGGGTCCTGTTCTATCCATATGTAGGTGATTTAACTAATGTTTGTTGGGCAAGGCAAGTTGTTTTTTTGCTGATGACACAAAGGTGTGTAATAGGATTGATATCCCTGGAGTTGGAAAAGAAATGAAAAGAAACTGCGCTAAAATATATAAATGCACCAAACAAAGTGCATCTAAACAGTAGGGGACTTCTATACAAAATAGTAGAAGCAGCAATTCTCCTGGGTAACACCAGTACAGTGACAAAATAATAAAAGAAAATATAGAATTGCGCTAAACCTGTAAATATAAAGTGAATATGAATCGCCCACCGATTGAGGAGCAATCCAAAATTCAGCATAAATCAAAAATGAATGTGCAAGTGTATTATTATTGAGTATTAATTTCTAGAACCAAAAATCCTATAAGCACAAATACACGTGAATGAAAACCTTCTAAACCACAAAATAATAAATACTCCAAATTCAATTGTAGCAAATAGCTAAAACAAGTGACATTCATATAAGTGAATAGATATATAATTTCCAACCATATATATATTGGTATAGAGAAGATTGTGCTGAATCAACCACCGCTATATAGAGAATCACTTCTTACCAGAAGCCCAGGATCCCCCATTAGAGAGGATCAAGGGAAGCCTGTAGTATTAATATATTCTCCGGGGTGTACCAAGCAGGACCCATGCACTTCAGATCGTCTGTGGTAGTAGTACAATCTCCAATGTACACCAAACAGGACCGCTTCTCTTCAAACCGCCTCATTGAATTCAAGTCCATAGGTGGATGTGTATGGCATGTAAAAATATAAGTACCCCAATAGTGTAAAACCTGCGTGTTGCCTATATTTCCTATAACACGTCATCCCTTGCTGGTCTGACCAGCAAGGGATGACGTGTTATAGCAAATATATGCAACACGCAGGTTTTACACTATTGGAGTACTTATATTTTTTTATCGTACATCACGGGACACAGAGGCTCATAGTAATTACGAAGTGGGTTTATATCTCACCTTCAGGTGCTGGACACTGGTGTAATTAGACAGGAAGTTTCCTCCCTATATAACCCCTCCCCTACAGGGAGTACCTCAGTTTTTTCGCCAGTGTCTAATGTGTTGGTCACCGTTAATGAGTGCTCCTAGATGGCCTGAACAGGGTCAGGGAGCTATGCTATCGGATCCATTCAAAGAGCCAAAACAAAAAAATAAAGTGGATGGTACCCGATGCCTCGATACCAAAGAACAAGGTTTTGCCTGTAATGCTTCTCTTAGGAGAGCTAGGCCCTGAGATCCAGCACCTTGGTCACATTGCTATACCACACGTTTGCTCTGGCAGGGTGCTATACATGGTCCAAGGCAGTGGATCCTATGTTCAGAGGGGACCCCGTCCTTGAAGGTCTGGCATGACACCAACCAAGATTGGGTCCCTGTGATATTCCAGCAGTACCCTGCAACGAGGAATGGTGAGTCTGCATTTGTTTGCAGTATCTCTATTAAGAGAGCGATCTGACTGTCTGTTTCCCGATGGCCACTGGGAGCAGTGTGCTGTTCTATCATGCTTGTACTCTGGCTCAAGCAGGCTGCTGTTTTTTCCCCAGCCACTAGAGGGCACAGATTTGCTCCTAGCCTATTGTTATTTTAGGCAGGAAGAAGAAGGGCAGCCATTACCATGTGCTGACAGGTCGGACGGCCTTGAAGACAAAACAGTGGGCCATGAGTGTGTGAGTGCCAGCTTGGGAATAGGTACAGACAAGTCATTACATGCTGCATATTTTCTGCCTATCCATGGGGCATGTACAAGCTGTAAGTAGTAGATACACCCCTGGATGATTAGCAGTTCACTTTAAAAGTGTAATTTTCTGCTTGTGGGCAGAAACGGCATAATATACGTGCTTGCAGTTTTGAAATGCCTGTTATATTACATGTTTGAAAGGTTTGAGCATAGTGCATATGTGCTTGGTATCCTACAGGTATAAGTATAGGACCAACTGCAGTTGAGCAGGTGCTTGCTAAATACACACAGATGCTGATATGCTTAGTTGCTAAAAGCACACAGTTGCTAATATGCACAGATGCTGATTTGTACAGTTGCTAGTACGCATAGATGCTGATATGTACAGTTGCTAGTACGCATAGATGCTGATATGTACAGTTGCTAATATCACGCTGTTGCTAGTACGCAAAGATGCTGATATGTACAGTTGCTAAAATCACACAGTTAGGGAGGCTTCACCGCACAGGTATAGATTCAAGCCAGGTGTGAACAAAATGAATGCCTCCAAAAGGAAAGAGCCCCAGGTGCTGGCTAATGCTGAGTCAGGCACGAAGTATACGAAAAGATCCGGACAGCCGCACACCGGGAAAAAATGCAAGTGTCTTTATTATAAAATCGGGATCATAGAGCATACAGGACACTAGCGAAACAGCACAGGCAAACAACTAACGCGTTTTGCACTTATGCTAAGTGCTTACTCATAGCTCATGAGCTAAGCACTTAGCATAAGTGCGAAACGCGTTAGCTGTTTGCCTGTACTGTTTTGCTCCAGTGTCCTGTATGCTCTATGATCCTGATTTTATAATAAAGACACTGGCATTTTTTCCCGGTGTGCAGCTGTCCGGATCTTTTCTTATACTTCCTGCCTAAAATCACACAGTTGCTAGTACGCACAGATGCTGATATGTACAGTGGCTGATATTGCACAGTTGCTCACATACACAGATGCTGAACTGCACAGTCGCTAAGGTCGCATAGTTGCTTAAAACGCACAGATGCTGACATACACAGTGGCTAGATCGCACAGTTGATGCTGAAACGCACAGGTGCTGCTTAAACGCAAGGTTGCTTCTTAAACAGGTTGCATAAAGATACATGGTTATGTGTGTACAAAATGCATGTTTGGACATGTTTGTGTTTAAAAAAAAAAAAAAAAAAAAAAACCACACAAAACATGCTTAATTTTTTGATCACGTAAGAACACGTGATCGCATAAGGTGACAGGATCGCTTAAAGATACACGGTCACATAAAGATGCATGTTTGCTTGTATAATTATGCATCGTTTTTTTCTTTTCTCCTAGTCACGCAGAAAGGCTTGATCGCATAAAGATGCTTGATCATCAGGCTAGTAAACCTGCACAGAATCCTCATGCAGGTGCTTGCCTACAAGCTAGCCAAATGCACAACTGCTGGAATGCACAGTTGATGGTGCGCATTGTTGCTAACGCACAAACAGTTAAATTGCATGATTGCGGAAACGCACGTTGGAGGATAACTTCTTCTTTACTAGTCCGCGTTTGCATAAAATACATGAGTTTGGATTGTACATCGTGTAGGTAAAACAAGTAACAGAACATGTTCTTGTTTATCACATAAAGATACATGTTTTCTGTCGGTATGGATTTACATGTTTTACATAGTCACATGAGGACGCTGGGTCACATTAAAGTGCTTGTTTGCACAGAAATGCCTAAAATCACATAAAAATGCTGGATTGCATAAAGATGCTTGATCGCACAAGGGTGCTTGATCAAACAAGGGTGTTCGATCACACAAGAGTCCTTGGTCACACAAGGTTACTTGTCCGCACAGTAGTGCTTATAATGCATAAAGTGATCATATAAAAAATGCAGAATCGCATAAGGATGCATGATCACCTAAAGTTGCATGATTGCCTAGATTGGCATGGTTGCATAACAAGGCATGTTAATTTAAGTTTTCCTTAAATATACAGGATTCCTTATGTTCACATAGGAATATGTGTCTGCATGGATACATTTTGTTTAATGTTGCATAACACGTTCATAAAGCACATGCTTGCATGATGCCTGTTCCATAGCACACATGTTATATGTATGCGTGTATACATCGCACACTTTTCTTTTTCTTGCCTAAAACATATTTTGTATGAATTTATGCTTCCATGAATGCATGCTTCCATAGAGGCATATGGTGTTAATACTTGCCTCATACACATATGGGTCGTTTGCATATGTGTTTATTTGCATGGGCTACAGAGGTTGTCTGTGCTTCGCAGGGGAACCACACCTCTTCCGGTTGGTGGTCTGGCCCTTCGGGTTAGCCACCGTGCCTAGGGTAAAGGCCCAGGGTATAGCAGTAATGGCATACTGAGGCAATCTGCTGCTTATAGATCAGTCAGTAGCATGGCTGGACCTAGGTGGTCAAGTAGAGCCTTGACTGTTGACATTCCAGAGCTTTCGATGGCACGTCTGGCTTAATGGTCTGTGCGTTTAGATTACAGGATTGTTCTGTCAAGGTACGATCCGACAATGCCACATCAGTAATTTATTTCAGTTAGCAAGGAGGCACTAGAAGTCACGCAGCCAGAGAGAAGTGGGCCATGCTTTGGTTTGGGCACAGGAGCTTGTACCTTGCCTATCGACAATCTCCATATTGTGAAATTGAGAATTGACAGGCGGCTCTCTGAAGTCGTCAACAGTTGTTCCCGGGAGAATGGCCTCTGCACCTGACTTTTTTCTGACCAGATAAGAATTTTGGGTGTCCAGGTTCAACCAGAAGTTGGACAGCTTTGTGTCAAGGGCTAGGGATCCACTTGCATATGGGACAGATGCGTTAGTGACCCCGTGGGATCAGTTTTTCACTGATTTATACATTCTCCCCAGTTCAGCTGCTTCTGCAGCTTCTACGCAGGATCAAAGTGGAAGTGAAGCTGGTAATACTACTAGCCCGGCATGGCCCAGAAGATCCTGGTATGCAGAGATCGTAAGGTTGGCAGTAGGGAAACCGTGGACTCTTCCATCTAGTCCACACTTGCTTTCGCAAAGGGCCGGTATTCCATCCAGCCTTACAATCGCTAAATTTAATGGTCTGTCTATTAAAGCCCACATGTTAAAGAGTCAGGGCTTTCAGGTTCAGTGGTAACTGCTCTGATGCAAGAAAGCGGGCCTCTAGGACCATTTATTATAGGGTCTGGAGGGCCTATGTTTCCTGGTGTGAAACTAAAAGATGGCATCCTCGGAGGTATGTCATAGGTAGAATTCTTGCCTTCCTACAGTTGGGGGTAAAAATGAAGCTAGCCTTGAACACCATGAAGGGTCAGATCTCGGCCTTTGTCATTGTTTTTCAAAGGCCGCTTGCCTCGCATTCTTTGATCCGGGCCTTTTATACAAGGGACAATGCGTATAAATCCGCCAGTTAGGTCGCACTTGTGCCGTAGGGTTGAGTCTAGTTTTGTCGGCGTACAAGGACAGCTCCTTGGGCCGATGCATCATATTCCTTTTGATCCTCCTAACGGGGTAATTGGTGTTCTCCGTTGCGGCAGCCTCCACAAGAGTTTCAGTGTTGGCAGCTTTCTTTTGTATAGTGCCATACTTAATTATTCTTAAGGATAGGGTGATGTTAAATCCTCACCCAGCCTTTTTCCTAAAAGGATCTAGCTGTCATTTGAATCAACACGTTTCTTACCTTCCTTTTTACTAGAACCTTGTTCTGCGGAAGGAAATTTATTAATTCCTCTCAATATAGTGAGCGCGGTTAAATCTGACGTTTGTTGTGCTGCCAGAGGACCCCAAGAATGGGCAGGCAGCGTTCAAATCAACTATTAAAATGGTTGCACTCTCTCGTTTGTAGTGAGAGCAGTCAAGGCCTATCTGAAGCGGCTGCTCAGATACAGAAAAATGTTTGTGCCGCTACCTGTAGGTCTCAGGATAGGGCAGATAGCATCTAAATCCACTGTTTTAGTGCTGATTCATCAAGTTATTATTCAGGCTTGCGGTTTGAAGAAAAGGTTTTCTCCTTGGAGTGCACTTTACCAGGGCAGTAAGCGCTTCATGGGCAGTGCGTTACCAAGCCTGTATGACTCAGATTTACAAGGCCGCCACTTGGTCGTCTATACATACGTTCACTAATTTCTATCAGGTGAATGTAAGACGGCAAGAGGAGGACAGCAGTATAGGTCCTCATGTCTGATGACGGTCTGCGTTTATTTGTGTCTACCTCCCCTCAGTAGGCATTGTAAAATCCGATTTTATTTTTTACATGCCATACACATCTACCTATGGGCTTGAATTCAGTGAGGCGGTTTGAAGAGTAGCGGTCCTGTTTGGTGTACATTGGAGATTGTACTACTACCACAGACGATCTGAAGTGCATGGGTCCTGCTCGGTACGCCCTGGAGAATATATATATATATATATATATATTTAGAGAGAGAGATATAGAGAGAGAGATAATAGTTGGACATTATATATCTATTCACCTATATGAATGTCACTTATTTTAGCTATTTGGAGTATTTATTATTTTGTGGTTTAGAAGGTTTTCATTCATGTGTATTTGTGCTTATGGGATTTTTGGTTCTAGAAATTAATACTCATGCACTTGCACATTCATTTTTGATTTATGCTGAATTTTGGATTGCTCCTCAGTCGGTAAATGATGCATATTCACTATATTTACAGGTTTAGCGTGATTCTATATTTTCTTTTATTATATCCCTGGAGTTGTCTAACATGGGACATGATTTGGCATTGCTGGAAGATTAGTCAAAGCAGTGGAGACTACAGTTCAATGTTTTTGTAAATAATGCACCTAAGGAAAAAGAATCCCCTGACCGAGTACAACATTGGGGATACAGTGTTAGCCAGCCCTACCGAAGAAAAATATTTGGGGGTACTGGAAGTAAATAATTTTTTTTTGTTTCTATTAAAGCAAATGATGATTTTTTATTTTTTATCTTTTGCTTTTAAAGTCAAAGAAGAGATTTGAGGTCTTTTTAACACCAGATTTCTCCATAAAGAGGACCTGTCATCCTTATTTCTATTATAAGGAATGTTTACATTCCTTGTAATAGAAATGGATATAAAAGTGATCATAAAAATAAAGGTACAGTGTAAAAATAAAAAGTAAAATAATTAATATATTTTCTTTTTTTTAAACGATCCTATCCCTGTGCTCGCATGCAGAAGTGAACGCATACTGAAGTCACGCACGCATATGTAAACGGTGTTCGCACCACACATGTGATGTATCGCCAGGAACGTAGAGCGAGAGCAATAATTATAGTGCTAGACCTCCTCTGTAACTCTAAACATGTAACCTGTAAAGGCATTTAAAGCGTCGCCTATGGAGACTTAAGTACTGTAGTTTGTCGCCATTCCATGAGTTTGCGAAATGTTAAAGTGTGACACATTGGGTATCTATTTTCTCAGCGTAACATCATCTTTCACTTTGTACAAATAAATTGGGGTATATATTGTTTTTTTTTTAAATCATTAAAATGTATTTTTTCCAAAACAATTGCATTTGAAAAACTGCTGCGCAAATACCGTGTGACATAAAAACTTCTCTAGGTTCTCTGCTAAAAAAAAAAAAAATGTTTAGGGAATTTTTTAAGGGGTTTTATAGCAGAGGAGAGGATCGCGTCTGCTCCCCTCACAGCCTGAATGCCAAGTGAGGGCAAGATGGCCCTCACTCAGCTCCTTGTAATAGGAAAAAAAAGTGACCCAAAACGGTGTTCAAACTACACATGTGAGGTATTGCCGTGATCATTTAGAGCGAGAGCAATAATTCTAGCACTAGACCTCCTTGTAACTCAAAACCGGTAACTTGTAGAAATTTTTAAACGTCACCTATGGGAATTTTTAAGGGTCAAACTTTGTCGCCATTCCATGAGCGGGTGAAATTTTGAAGCTTGTCTTCTAAAAATTCAAAAAAGTATATTTTTTCCCCAAAAATTGCACTTGTGAGACCGCTGCGCAAATACTGTGTGACATAAAGTATTGCAATGACCGCCGTTTTATTCTCCGGGGTGTCTGAAAAAAATCTATAATGTTTGAAGGTTCTAAGTAATTTTTTCGTTCAATAAATTTTTATTAGAAGTTTAGTAATTACAAATGTAGCATACATTCCAGAAACAAGGAGAGAGGGGAATGTTAGGTACATGAATTTCGAATATAAAACATAGCAAAAAGGCCCACAAGGACCAAAATACATGTTAGCAAAAGGAGACATGTCTTAGATTACATCGAGAGGTGTCTAATCCTATTAGAAAGGTAGAGTTTAATCAATAAACCATGTAAATTCAATCAAGTTTATAGGACAGAATGATAAGCTTGCCGAAAAAGCCAGGTGCGTCTGAGAAAGTTGTCAGCACTTGAGTCAGCGGGGGAAGGAGGGAAAGAAGAAGCGCCCCCAGCCACCCCAATAGGGATCATGCTGTGGCCAAGGGGCCTCTCCCTCCCCCGGCTCCACAGTCATCTGACAAAGTCTCCACCAAGGAGCGCACCATGGAAACTAATATTAAATGGAAAACCTGAAAACTTAAAACTGGAAATGTAAATAATCATGTGTCTACTACCAACACTGAGGAGAAAGGGACAGTGTGAGGGATGCACGAGTAGCTCAAAGAACAGGGACTCCGAAGAGGCCTAACTGCAGTGTTGTTGCTCCCTACACCGCCAATGCATGGTAGAAAGCTCAGGATAGGCTAAAACTTAAAAGACCCGCTATGGATCAGTGAGAAGAGAAGAAGGGAAAATGGGGATTCAAAGAGAGGGAGAGAAAAAGGGGGAGAAGGGAATAATCAGGGGGTGAGGAGATTCAATAGGGTCACTCAGAGCGCAAGTTAATCAGGGTAGTTAACGCCAGGATATAAGGGGATGTGACAATATTTGGCCGAGGGCTCCCAGGTAAGTTCGAAAAGCCGGGCCTTGTCTTGTATAATGCTGACTATCTTTTCATGTGCTATGTTCCAGGATATTTTATGCTTCACCGCTGTGAATGGAACCGTAGTTTTTTTTCCAAAGGCTGCTATTGTAATTTTGGTGCCCAGTAGAATAAAGAAGATCAGTTTTTGGGAGTATTTATCAACCTTAACCACTTTAAGGTTCAGCAGAGCTATCTCTGGTGTTTGAGGGATCTAAAAGGTTGTTACTTTGCGAATCACAGAGAAAACTTTGTTCCATAGGCTCCTTATTCATGGGCAAGACCACCAAATATGGTACATTGTACCTATATGGTTTCAATTTCGGAAACACAGCGGGGAAGCATCTGGGTTTATCTTAGCAAGAAGGGAGGGGACCCTGTATCAACGGGTGAATATCTTAAGGCTGGCTTCAATCTGAAAGATATTCAAAATACCCTTAAAGGAGCGTTGAAAGCAGGAAAACCATTTTGTCTTGATCCCAGGAAATATCAAGGTCTTTTTCCCAGGATAGGGCATAGGGAGGTTTAGACATGACTGAGGCTAGAGAGGCATAAATGATTGAGATCCCCCTCTCCGATCCGTGACATCCGAACACCATGATTCATAATTCGTGACCCGAGGAGGTTCCGGTTTATTTGGCCAAATGGACTGAAGGAAGTGTTGTATTTGTATATATCTGAAACGTTCAGCGGGAGGCATCTCAAGTTTACTGGTGCAAAATGCAAAAGATAAAGGGCCTGTGGAAGTGAAATAGTTTCCAATTCTGAGTAAGCCTTTATTCAGCCACCAGCTAAATGCTAAAATGTTCATTCCCGGCGGAAAGTCGGGGTTATGAAACATATGTGTTAGGGGTCGAAGTGCTGAGATCAGGGAGGGGTTTTTATGTAATCGATCACACAGAGCCAGTGAGTGGGAAAGAGTGGGGGCTAAAATGGGTGGCCTAAGCTTAGGCGGGGACCATATTAAGAAGTCAATAGTGTGGAGAGGGACTGCTTGATGTTCTATAGATACCCAATCAGGTTTGGGGCCCCGTGAATAAACAATGGAGATCTGGGCCAGCTGAGCGGCTTGGTAATTCCACCAGATGTTAGGTAGGGCTAGGCCCCCTTGCGCTTTAAGCCTAAATAGAATGTTCTTAGAGCATCTTCTGCCCTTTGGCCCCCATATAAATTGTAGAATCTTGGATTGCAGTGTTTGTATTTGTGACTTCTGGATAGGGATAGGTAAAGACCTGAATAAATAAAGTATGCGGGGGAGGAGGGTCATTTTGACTGCATTAATACGGCCTAGCCAGGAAAGGTTATGCTTAGCCCAATTAGAAAGGTCTGAGGACATTTTACGGAAGATGGCCGGGTAATTAGAGGAATATAGGGAAGCTATACTAGCGGAGAGATTGACCCCTTAATAAGGGATGGACGACGAGCTTCAGGAAAACGGGAAATGGTTTTGTAGGCTACTTAGTATATTGGGGGGGACAGTAATGTTTAGTGCTAATGATTTGGAGACATTAACGCGGAGGCCGGATATTTCGCCAAATTTGTCAAGCAGGGAGAAAATGTTAGGGGTAGAGATCAGTGGAGAGGTTACAAATAACAGCAGGTCATCGGCAAAAAGAGCGCATTTGTGTTCTTGTTTACCACAGACCACCCCCTTAATATCAGGATGTGTTCTAATTGCAATAGCCAAGGTCTCCATTGCTATAGCGAAAAGGAGGGGGGAAAGTGGGTAGCCTTGTCTGGTGCCCTTTTCTATAATGAGTGGTTCGGAGTAGTAGCCCTGGAGTCTGACCTGTGCACTTGGGTCAGAATACAGGGCTCGTAATGTACCCAGGAAATGCGGACCAAAGCCCCATCTCTCCAAGACACTAAATAGATATGGCCAGGTTACTGTATCAAAAGCTTTTTGTAGGTCGATTGATAACAAGAAACCTTTTTGCTGAGGGCCTCCATCCCAATGGGAATTGAAAAGGGAAATGTCAACTGCTCTTCTAATCTGGTCAGGACCTTGTCCCTCGGGATAAAGCCCACCTGGTCTTTATGAATATAGAGAGCTATGCAAGATGCGAGTCTGTTAGACAGAATTTTTGTTAAAATTTTTAGATCATTGTTGATCAAGGAGATAGGGCGATAATTAGAGACCAAGGAAGTATCTTTGCCAGGTTTAGGAATGACCAATATGAATGCCAGGTTTAGGGCTTTATCCAAGGGAGAACCAGACCTGAGAGAGTTGAAAAATCTGACCGTATACGGGGCTAAGATAGGGGCAAATTTTTTGTAGTACCCGACGGAAAAAACATCTGGTCCTGGGGCTGAGTTTTGTTTAAGCTGTTTTATCACCCCGAGGACTTCCGATTCCGATATCGGGTCATCTAAGAGATCAGAATGTTCAGAAGATAATTTTGGGAGAGACATTGTTCAGGAATTCTGCTATGAGAGGTTGGGGACCAAGCTGCGCGTTTTTATATAACAAGGTGTAGAAATCATGGAATGTTTCCATGATGCGACGTGCGTTTTGTGTGAGTTCCCCCGTTCGAGCTCCTATTTTGGGAAAGGTGTGAGATTGAGTCCGTCGGGAGAGTTTGGCTGCTAATTTGGCTCCTATTTTGTCTGCCTGGTAGTAGAAACAGGCTCCTTACCATCGTAGGTGTTTCTCAGCTTCGGTGGTAAGTGCAAGGTTTAGTGACGTCCGTGTTGATTCCAGGGACTCCAGAGATTCCCTAGTGGGGTTCCTTTTATGGGCCTTGCTTAGTGATTGGAATTTTTTATGGAGGATGTTGATGTCTACTGTATGTTCTTTTTTAAGTCGGGAGGTGATTTGGATAATCTTCCCTCTGATAACTGCGGTGTGGGACGCCCACAATGTTTCTGGGGAGATTTCATCATTATTGTTTAATCGGAAGTATGCTTGTATTTCCTGTGCTAAGATGGTGCATTGGACCTGATCGCTTAATAGCCCTTCATTAAGGCGCCAAATGAATTTTTTGCAAGGATTATGAGAATGTTGCATATATAAAAGGACCATAGAGTGATCTGAGATGGTGGTATCTCTGATGACTGCTCTAATAGCTGAGGGGATGTTGTGGGATTGAATAAAAATATGATTGATTCTAATGTAAAGGTGATGGGGGGCAGAATAGTGTGTGAAGTCTTTGGATCTAGGATTCAATTCTCTCCAGATGTCCACAAGGCCAAGGGGACACAATGTGGAGGCTATCTTAGTACTCTGTTTTGGAGGTTTCCTTGACCGAGAGGGGCCTAGCCCCGATTTGTCCAGAGAGAGATCAAAAGGGAGATTCGTGTCTCCACCCATGATAATTTTCCCTTCCAGCTGCGGGCCTAGTGTGGACATCATAGCGGAAAAAAAGAAGCTTGACCTTTGTTTGGGGCGTAATATGATATGAAAGAGTACTGGGTTTCCTCGATAGTGCCCTTTACTAATAGAAATCTGCCTGCTTGGTCTCTGATGACATCAGTTGGGGAAAACTTAAGATGTTTCGCGAAACAAATGGCTACCTCCTTAGTTTTGTTGTCTGCCTTGGAAAGAAAAAACTGGGGATAGTTCCCGTGTAAAAAGGAGGGGTTGTAAGATGACGGGAAATGTGTTTCCTGTAATAAAAGGACTGCGACCTTTTGTGATTTGTAATGATTGAAGAGTTTTCGTCTCTTAATTGGGGAGTTTAACCCTTGCACATTGTGAGTAGCAATACAGAGGGGGGGAGACGTGTGAGTGTCAGAATGCACGGATCAGAGGGGGGGATATACGCATCTTCCTAAAAGTGCTTACCTTGACCTCCATAAGTTGGTTATGTATCATAACCCCTGTTACCTGAGAGTTTTGATGCTGTAACTGCAGGCGTTGTGTTGGGCGTCTGAGTGACCCTAGGGAGAGGTGGGAGAGGAGAAGAGGGGAGATAGAGGAAGCCGTACCTGAGAAGAGGAGACAGGACATGTCAAGAACAATGTGGAAAACTATAAAACAAGCATTCGTAATGCAACTTAAGTACAACCTAAGTTCCCTTGTAGGAGGAAGGGGCGACATGCCACCCACCGCAAGTTTTTCCCAAAAAAGGAACCCCAAACAGGGGGGCTGTGGTACAGTCTCCGAGTGGGGGAAAAACGCCACTCCGAGACAGGTGGAGGTGAAGTGATGCCGCTCCAGCCATTCCGCCAAGATAAAATGGCAAACAATTGGAGGAATAAAATTGCAGGAGGTAAACATTTAAACTAAAAAAAGAATACAAAAATAAGAGTATGGTAGAGATGAGTGGATAAACGACAGCTTTGCACCATCAGGCGTGGGTCAGGCCCAAACCCTGCCATGAGGGTAAGGGTGACGTGGAAAGTCAATGACCCAAGACCTGTCGGTGAAGTCAAAAAAAAGGTATAAAAGGTTGATTGCAGACTTCTCATTAACCACTTCCGGACTGCTCACTGTATATATACGTCATTTTTTTAAAGATGGATATCTCGGTAACGGCAGCAGCTGCTGCCACAACCGAGGTATCCATCTTTAGGGCCGGCGATTCTGTACACGATAATGGAGGTCTCTGCGGCGGGTTCGCCGCGAGATCACCGTTGGCGGCGGGAGAGGTGCCACACCCCCCTCCCACTGCTCTCCCGCACCCTCCGCCGCTTACCGGAGCCGTCGGTAGCGGCGGAGGCGATCGGGTCCTTTCCCTTCCTCAGTATGGAGACGAGTGAGGCTAAGATGGCCCCCACCCGTCTCCATACCATAGGACGGCCATTACGTCAGCTCCGCCCACTTCTCTTAAAGGCACAATTTTTTTGTGTCATTTTTTTTTAAACGACTTTTTTTTTTTTTTTAGTCTAAATATGAGATCTGAGGACTTTTTGACCCCAGATCTCATATTTAAGAGGACCTGTCATGCTTTTTTCTATTACAAGGGATGTTTACATTCCTTGTAATAGGAATAAAAGTGATCCAAATTTTTTTTTTTTTAAACTGAAAAAATAAATAAAATAAAGTAAAATAAATAATAAAAAAAAAAAAAAAAAATTTTAAAGCGCCCTGTCCCGACGAGCTCGCGCGCAGAAGCGAACGCATATGTGAGTAGCGCCCGCATATGAAAACGGTGGTCAAACCACACATGTGAGGTATCGCCACGACCGGTAGAGTGAGAGCAATAATTCTAGCACTAGACCTCCTCTGTAACGCAAAACATGCAATCTGTAGAATTTTTTAAACGTCGCATATGGAGATTTTTAAGGGTAAAAGTTTGACGCCATTCCACGAGCGGGCGCAATTTTGAAGCGTGACATGATGGGTATCAATTTACTTGGCGTAACATTATATTTCACAATATAAAAAAAAAATTGGGCTAACTTTACTGTTGTCTTATTTTTTTAATCAAAAAAGTGAATTTTTTCCAAAAAAAAGTGCGCTTAGAAGACCGCTGCGCAAATACGGTGCAAAAAAAAGTATTGCAATGACCGCTATTTTATTCTCTAGGGTGTTAGAAAAAAAACAATATATAATGTTGGGGGGTTCTAAGTAATTTTCTAGCAAAAAAACCTGTTTTAAACTTGTAAACACCTAAAATCCAAAACGAGGCTGGTCTTAAAGTGGTTAAGGTGGGCGACCATCTTTAGATCTCTTAGCTTGTTGCTTGTGCCACAAGGGTTGGATGGGGCTCGTTGGGGGAGGTCTTTTCACAGAGATTGGGGTCCTGGGATCCAGAGCTAGAGCTGATGGAGGAGAGTGGGAAATGAGACCCAGTTGAAGCAGCAAACGTTCTCCGTCGACGAAGTTCGTGAAGTTGTAAGATTTGTTTAAGTAGGCAAAGTTGAGATGGAAGGGAAACGACCATCTATAAGTGATTGATTTTTGAGACAGGATTTGCAGGAGTGGTTTTAAGGATCTCCGTCTTTGTATTGTGTATGGAGAGAGGACAGCAAATATTTGAATGTGATGTCCTTGAATGGAGAGGTTTTCGGCTTCCCTGGCTTAATGCATGACCTCCTCTTTAACGCTGAAAAAATGGGGTTTCACCACAATGTCTCTGGGCAGACCGTCTTGGCGAGGAGGTTGGAGGGCCCTGTGTGCTCGGTCTAATTCCAGCCTATGGGACGGGACAGGCTGCAGATACTGATAGAAACATACGAGCTCGCCGCTCGTCGGATTAAATCGCTGTTCACTGTTTTTAAATGTGAGTACCTATATTTTCTTCCAATAAACAAGCTATTTATATCAAACGGTGTTACACTATTGGGTCCCTTCTTGCCTTATTATTTTACATACCCCCTCGCACTGTATCTGAGGGAACCATGTCCCAGGATCTTGGATGGTGAGGGAAGCGCTGGAACCCCCAGGTGGATACCATAAAGGCTCTGTGTGGCTATATGCTTTTGCCCTATTACCTTAAGGTAAGGGGCCAATACCCACCTGTGTGTTTGCACACGAAGATACACCACATTTGATTCACTTTTGAGCACTTTATTTGCAACGTCTGCATGCTTGGACGTTGCTGTCACATATACATATTTTTTCACAAAAGGACTTTATTTGCAACAAGTATTTCCTTATTTGGGACATTCATATTGTATTTAATTTTGGATCTTTTTATATTTTTTGCACTCTGTGTAAAGTTTTTAACATACTGTCACTCATATTGTATTGTATTGCACAATGTCACTTTTTATGAGCTGTGTGTGCACATAGCTTAAACCACAACTTACCTGCACTGCATTTAAGTATTGTTCTGTTACTGATTCAGTCAGTCCTACACCACGGTGATATTAGTTTTTTATATAAGTGGTTTTTTTTTGTTTTTTTTTTATGATACTTATACGTTTCTGGTTAGCACTATGCACCATTTGAATATTTTTTTGGTGACGCCTATCACTTAAGCTACACCACTTTATTTAGGATCAGCGCAGCACCACCCATTTATATACTCATTATTAAGGTCAGGTGTATACCAGAATCGGTGCTAGCAGCTTTTCCACCCTCAGCCTACTCCATATCTGATAGCGTGGGAATAATCTCTTTATCATTAGCAACTCCAGCCTATAATCGGGTATGTCAGGAATCAGATTTTTGATGAAGGAGCGAACGATTTTGTCGGTTTCCTTGAACGACTCAGGAAGGCCTCTCAGTCTGAAGTTATACCTGCGCGATCTATTTTCGAGATCGTCAAGTTTTGAGAACGCTATATCTAGCTGTTCGTGAAGATCATGGATCCTGTCAGTATTCTGATTGGCAATGGCAACGGTTTGATCGGTCTTAGCTTCGATCGCTTCGATTCTGGCTCCCAGGTGCTGCAGGTCAGCCTGTATTGTGGATGTAATTTGTGAGGCAAGACCTCTGGAGAGCATGTTTGAGAAAGTCTCCATTAAAGATGAAAAGTCTGTGGGAATAGAGAAGGGGGGTCCAGTGTGAGCTCCTGGATGGGCCGGGATATTACTGAAATCATCCATTGGCGTGAGGGGGGGGTCCATCCAAGGGCCTGCAAGTCAGGGAGTCTGTGGTGGAGTGGGATAATAACTCATCCTGCGGGTTACTCACTGTTGGGAGAAGTGTCCCCTCTGTGTGTGTGAGGCTGATGCTGGTGAATCTGCCATGGATTCCTCCGGATACTGTGTGAGGCCTCGTGCAGTGCTGTCGGCCGCCATTTTACTGGGGGCCGCTTTCGGAGGTCCGGGACTGAGATGCCGGGATAAATCCCGTCTAGCTGAGCCCCCGGTCATGTGGGGGGGTCCCTCGGGTCTTCGGGGTGGATCGTGGGGGCCTAATCGACAAATTCCTCCGCTGCTGATGGCTGTGGCAGAGAGTAGAGGCTGGAGCGGAGCTCTCAGAACATACGTCCGTTCATGGAGCCGCCGCACATGCGCCTGGTTCTAAGTAATTTTAACTGGATTTTAACTTGTAAACACCAAATCTCAAAACGAGGCTCTGTCCTTAAGTGGATAAACAAAGTGCCAGAAAAGCCTGGTCGGCAAGTAGTTAATGAAGAGGGAAGTTTCATTTATGTTTTGGTAGCTGGTCAGTAGTGTTCTAGTAGCTTGCAATCGGCAAGATTTGAGGTAGAAAGACCTACCAATTTTGTTACTCCAGAGCAAAATGGGTACCTTGAACTAGCCTATTGGATAGAGAGAGTTAATTTGATGGGAAGGTAGTTTTGGAGACCATTACAGAGGAATTAAGGTCCTCCAGAGTACTACAGGCAGATTTAGAAACCATTATATAGGAACATTATTGAGATCTCTATACTGGAAGATTGTTGGGATTCCAATTATTTATTCATAGCCTATCAACAGTCAGTGTGGAGAAATGGTACACTGAGTTGAGGTACTCCACTATAGGTATCTATAGCCAGCCTTTTGGAAAGAGAGAGGTTACCTGACGGGCAGGCAGATTTGGAGACCATTATAAAGAAATACTTTTTCTCTATACTGGAAGTTTGTTCTAGGGATGCCAGTTATTTAGGAATCCTTCAAACCTTTTGGTACCCACACTACTCAGTTATTATAGAGGTCATTGTGTGAGAAATAATTTTCACAAGGCAGGTGTTTTCTTGCCATGGTTTAGACAATTGGTTTTCACGTAAGTTTGATAATTTTTGCACCTCTTAGTTCTAGCTTTGTGCTTTTGCAGGGAAAATTCCCCCCCCCCCCCTTGTCTTTGGTTGCAGAGTGGGGTCCCTGTATAGGTTTTACTGTCTTTTTACTCTGATTAGGCGTTGTAACTTTTTGTAGAGCAGAGCTCCCTTCACCTTCTTCTTGTTTTTTTTTTTTCTTTGCTTTCTCTCTCAGATTAGGAGAGACAGGTGCAAGTTTGCAGAGCTCTTTTCACCTCTAATAATAACTGACCATCATCATCTACACTTCAATCAAACACTCACTTGAAGTAAAAAATACACACAGTTTATATACAATTTATTAAAATATCCTTAAAGGTTTCATTTTCTACCTGTGGCATTTGGTGTGTAGGTTTGCACCCTCGTTCGTTTTGGAAATACATTGTAACACAACCACGCTGTTTTTAAATTATGACAATGGGTGGGGTAGAGGATTCCCCACCCACAGTCACAATGATGGATCGGGGAGGTGCAGGGCTGCTGCTTTAGTAACATGCTACTGAATATGGTTGTAACATGTTACTGAAGGTGAAATTATCAAGGTGTGAGGTGGGGCCTCCATGCATCAGACTTGTTTCTCTTATGTTTATTGACAGATGCAGCTCTTCTGAATCTTGACCATGGGTTTTATAGCACCACCCACAGGAGTAGAACACCAGGCAGAAAAGAGCAATTCACTGATATATGAAATTCTTTCAAATTATGCTTTGTGTCTGTCTTAAGGAGGAAGACTTAAATATTGTGGTGGTTGATTCAGATCCAGCACTCCGTGCCCATAATGACCGTCTTAAGATTGATGAAGATGATTTCTCTCCCGATATCAATACAGGTGAGTAAGGCTAAATATAGAGGATATGCACGCATTTTCTTTGTTCAGACCCTACAACCAAATTCTTACTCCTCATTCCTTATGTTTTTAGCTAAGTTTTGGATTTTACTTTTTTTTAGCTGTATAGTTATGCTGAAGAGTCTGATATCATATGGGTTCCACTTTTGTTTTATGCTTCTGTAGCAACATGCAGGGATTTTGACAGAAGCTGTATTAGCAGTTTCTCATGAGGTGCCTCCTGCTTTTGAATTTGGCGGCATAAAGGAAAACTGTCAGCTTAGGTATTCAAGCTGATATTGCTGACCCGTGTTTGGTAGAGGGGCTGTCACCCTCATATTTGTTCCATTCCTTCATAATACATCATTGACCCAGAAAACGCTTGTCATATTAGGTGTTTGGGCACTGTTGTCATTTCTATTATATTGGCACTTTTAGCATCAATCTTGCCATATAGAAAACTAGACATTTGGCCAGGGCATGTCAGGTGAAATAACGACTGGGCCCGAATAGCCAATTTGCTGTATGGCCAAACCCTGTGGTCAGTATGGTGAATGCACTGCTTTACACCATAGGACAAGGGGTCAATTAATGCCTTTTCATCTTCTCAAACCCTCATTCCAATTTGTGATGTTGAGATGACCACACAGTACTTTGACACAAGGTGGGTTTTTGGAAGGTATTGAATCTGTGTGAAAGCTGAGGATTCCTAGCAACATCCCCTAAAGTTCAGGTGCTCCCAGCTGCACAAAGCAGACTTTAAAAATGATATAAATCTGATGCCTCATGGTGCCCAGTATTTAGATCTGGCCTTAATTAAAACAAAAATAAATCTTGTTAAACACCATTACAGCTGAGGAAGACTTTAAGGTGCAAGGGAGTATGATTAGTTCTACTGTCTGTCCTTGCAGTGCACCGTTGGAGCCACACAAATTGGCTGTGAAAATACTTCAAGTTCAGGTGTGGTTCACCTGTATCCCAAAATACAGTGCTGGTGCATGTGCAGACTATTAATGGGCTTGTACATGGCAACATGGCAGGTGGGGATGTTGGAGGTCTTAATGTAATGGTGGTGTCTTTGGCATAGTCAAATTTAAGGGTGCTCTGCAGTGGCAGATGGAAAAACTTAAAATAATGCCTTAGCATTTTATGATGCCTGGTCTCCTGTAAAATTCCTTTTTTAATCAGGATTGACTTTAAATGGGCCTGTTGAAGTGACAGGTTCATGTTAACTAATTAGATTATATAATTATAGGAATATAAATAATTTTGTCAAAATTAGCATAAACTAGTAGGGCACAAATGTGATACAATGTTGTGGGTAGGTAGTGGGGGCCACAGAAATCAGGTGTCGTGAGTATGATACTGGGGAACTACAGTGAAGTGGATTTCAAATTTACAAATAAATCTTGTGTATTGGAAAAGCAGGAGATAATTTTAGGTAGAGCTCTGTCAAATGCTTATGTTCCTGTTGGTATGTACTGTAAGTGAGAGGTAAGCACATTGGGATCGCTTGAGCAGAAAAGACATGATAAAAGGCTTCTACTTCTTATGAAAAGTAAAGTTCTGCCTCAAAAGGTAAACTTGGCTTTTAATAAATTTAATGAGTAGTGGGGTGCAAGGATTCAAGTTTGATCCCACATCGAGCAGTTTTTTTGTAACTGTGACTTTAACGGCAAAGGCAGGATGTTCGGTTTTTCACACGCATGTGTCAAGTATGAAGCCTAAACTTTGCATATAACCATGTTGACCTTACATACAGTGGGGACGGAAAGTATTCAGATCCCCTTACATTTTTCACTCTGTTATATTGCAGCCATTTGCTAAAATCATTCAAGTTCAGCCATGAGTCTTTTTGAGAAGGATGCAACAAGTTTTTCACACCTGGATTTGGGGATCCTCTGCCATTCCTCCTTGCAGATCCTCTCCAGTTCTGTCAGGTTGGATGGTAAACGTTGGTGGACAGCCATTTTTAGGTTTCTCCAGAGATGCTCAATTGGGTTTAAGTCAGGGCTCTGGCTGGGCCATTTAAGAACAGTCACAGAGTTGTTGTGAAGCCACTCCTTTGTTATTTTAGCTGTGTGCTTAGGGTCATTGTCTTGTTGGAAGGTAAACCTTCGGCCCAGTCTGAGGTCTTGAGCACTCTGGAGAGGTTTTCGTTCAGGATATCCCTGTACTTGGCCGCAATCATCTTTCCCTCAATTGCAACCAGTTGTCCTGTCCCTGCAGCTGAAAACCACCCCCACAGCATGATGCGGCCACCGCCATGCTTCACTGTTGGGTTGGTATTAGACAGGTGATGAGCAGTGCCTGGTTTTCTCCACACACCGTGTAGAATTAAGGCCAAAAAGTTCTTATTTCTCACCATCTTGGAGTCCATCTCCCGACTGCATCTCTGGAGCTCAGCCACAGTGATCTTTGGGTTCTTCTTTACCTCTCTCACCAAGGCTCTTCTCCCCCGATAGCTCAGTTTGGCCGGACGGCCAGCTCTAGGAAGGGTTCTGGTCGTCCCAAATGTCTTCCATTTAAGGATTATGTAGGCCACTGTGCTCTTAGGAACCTTAAGTGCAACAGAAATTTTTTTGTAACCTTGGCCAGATCTGTGCCTTGCCACAATTCTGTCTCTGAGCTCTTCGGGCCTTTCGACCTCATGATTCTCATTTGCTCTGCTGTAAGGCCTTATATAGACAGGTGTGTGGCTTTCCTAATCAAGTCCAATCAGTATAATCAAACACAGCTGGACTCAAATGAAGGTGTAGAACCACCTCAAGGATTATCAGAAGAAATGGACAGCACCTGTCCTGAGTTAAATAAATGAGTGTCACAGCAAAGGGTCTGAATACTTAGGACCATGTGATATTTCAGTTTTTCTTTTTTAATAAATCTGCAAAAATGTCAACAATTCTGTGTTTTTCTGTCAATATGGGGTGCTGTGTGTACATTAATGAGGAAAAAAATGAACTTAAATGATTTTAGCAAATGGCTGCAATATAACAAAGAGTGAAAAATTTAAGGGAGTCTGAATACTTTCCGCCCCCACTGTATTAGAGTAGAACTCTAAGCACATTCATTTTTATTTTTCATTTTGGATAGAGTAAGGGAGGGTTATGACCCCTGTCACTTTTTTTTTTTTTTTTTCACCGTCTTTGTCCCATTGCAGAGATTTTTCTTCATTCCTGTCCTATAACCAAACAGAAAGTGAGAAGAAATCCTTGCAAATTAAGGGAATTTCTTGGGGACTCTTAGGTCACCAGAACTAGCGTATTGGAAGATTTCCTTCTATTACCTTTCTTGGGACAACCCAACATTTGGGATTTTCTTTTACTTTCACTTTTTTTTTTTTAATACCAATACTTTGTTTTTAAAGAGAGCACACGGATAATACAGAAAGCATATGGCATACATGTCCAGAAATTGAACATATGCAAATGAGACTCAGTACTAGAGAGATACTAGCTGGTTAAAGAGGCAGATGCATGTAAAAAGGTAACCCAGACAACCAGACCATAGGGAGTCTCTGTACCCCGTGCAGTATTTTATCTGGTAAAAAACTGAAGTAAAAGAACCCCAAAAATAGTGGCTAAAAAAAAACCCCAACGAAGATATGAGGGAGAAAGAAGGAGCAGAGCAGGGAGGGGAAGAGAGAAAAAAGGAGGAGGGGTAAGGAATAGGGCAAAGAAGAGAGGGAACCACTCATTCCTCCATCTCACCCAGATCAGGAGAGACCCAGCAGTGCAGCCTCCACCATGGATGATTGAGCTCAGCAGAGCCTGTAATAATCCCTTTAGAGTAAACAAACTTGTGCCAGTAGAACAATTTTTTGCAGATATTTTTCCTGGAGGCCTCTTTCCGGGGCCACCAGGTCCTCCAGCTTATTAATTTCGGTCACTTTTTTCAACCAAAACGGCTATAGATGGTGTCTGCATCTGTTTCCAAAAGAGGGGATTGCAGCTCTTCGATGCAGTAATCAGTAATGGTAGGATAGCGTGTCTATAGGTCTTACCGGAGTGGTGATGCAGAAGGAAGAGTGCAGGATTTCTCAGTAGATCATAGTCCGTGAATCGTTGGGTTATATGATGCATGTCTGTCCAGTATGACTGTAGGCGACTGCAAGACAAGAAGATATGGAGAGGAGAACCAGTCTCCTCCCCACACCTTACTTTCACTTTCAGGGATAATGATACACAGAACAAATAGGGTGAATCACCTTATCGGGGGCACAGAAAATTGACAGGTGTTCTACTCCATCTCTACCTTATCCAAAACTAAAAAAAAAAGTTTTGCCTTTAGTTTTACTTTAATGGCATTATGCCTTTGCTCCTCAGCTAAAGCTTGGACATCACATAATGTTTATGGATAGCATCCAGTGATCTTTGGGGCACAGATGGAAGTTAAATACCAAGTTTTAAAGATCAGCTTCAGGCAACATGATAAAATAAATCAATAAACTACTAATGGTATTCAGAAAACATTGCTAAATGCAAAAGTCAGACACACTACAGTTTTTTTACCTTTTTTTTCATGTTCATATATTTTGTTCTGTTGCTAGATTAAACAGGGCTTTGAGAAGGCAGACATGCAGCCTCTTGCCAGTCATATGCTGTGCAGTCTCCCTCAAAATGTTTTTTTTAATCATTTCTAATTTTCTATAGACTGATGGAGGTGAAGCATGACATTAAAAAATTTATTTTGGGATGATCTGGGTGTCCGTAGACTGCAGAGAGACATTGATAGGTGGTGTTGAGAATCCCTGACTTTCAAATCAAAATCGGAATTTGTGTTACAGCTGGGTAACCTGGTGTACTTAAGCAGTACAAGGTTCAAAACAAATTTCCTTGGTAGGTAGGCTGTTATTTATATGTATTTTAATGCTAAAATTTAAAGAGAGAGTATCTTTAACACAGTTAAATAAATGGCAGAGGCTGCATCTGATCCTCTCTGGAGACCTGCTTTATGTGGTACATATTCCACAGTCCCTGCCTGGTGACCATAGAGATACTGTGGTAACCATTTTACAGATGGTGGCATGCCTAGGACCATAACGGCATTCAAGATGAGAAACATTAATGTCCAAGAGCTAATCCGGGCTATAGAGGAACATCCAGAGCTGTATGATACTTCCTTAGCATCCTACAGTGACTGCTATAAGAAAAAGGAGGCTTGGGTTGAAGTGACTCGTCGAGTAACCCCACATTGGCACACTATGTCAAGAAAAGAGCGAGAGCTTCAAGGTGCGTAACATTTTTGCTTGCGGATAAACATCTTTATCATTTGTTTACTTTTTTTTTTTCAATTTATTTATACATAGAGTAATAGACTATGGGAAAAAGTGCCATTATTCATGTGTAATGTTTTACTAGTGGCATTTATGAAGTACTGGCATGTTGGGCAGTGTACATTCATATTGATTGTTTCATAGAAGAGCTTATGACCAGTCATACAAAAATGTTCAGATTATTCCTATTATTCTAGTTTTAGGAAATCTAGTTTTAATCAGAAATTATTTACCCGACTAGGTTATCTTTTGATTGATGTACTAAAAAGGCAAATGGGTCATTCACTTCACACTTTATAAAGTAATTTTCCATTAGTTTAGTGAATGTGGCAAAAATTCATTTTGAGAAGAATACCCAATTACATGCAAGATATAAAATGGTAATCTTGCTTGCACATGATTGTATCGTGGAAGTCGGCTGAGCTTCACCTCATTCACTATACTAAGGAAAAATTCTCTAGCAAAATGAGCAGCCAATTTGCTTTTAGTAAATCAACCCCATAGTTTATTGGTGGAATTAAACCAGTACTAACAGCTAAGCTGCTCTGTTAGCTTTGTGCCTGTATTCTCATGGGTGGTTATCCTTTGGCAATGCAGATGAGCACATTCATACATAGTCTGTGCTAAAAAAAAAAAAAAAAAAAAAAAGTCTTCTTTCTGCCAGTATCCTTGGGTATCACAGGGATTATGTATGTGCATGTATAGTGGGCAAATTTCTTTTGTTTATTTAGAGCGCCAGCTAAAAATCCGCTGGAAAAGTCTACGAGACCGTTTCAAGAGAGATCTTAATGCCTTGGGCAGTCAGAGGACTGGGTCTGCTAAAAAAGTGAGAATTCATCGTTTTTTTGAGAAGCTACAGTTCCTCAAGGCTTCAATGACAACACGAAAGTAAGTAGTGTGGTTTTTCACTGACCTGAGCTTTAAAAAACACCCATTTATGAATTTGTTTTTCTGTCTTTAGAACATCTGGAAATATCAAAGAGGAAAGCGAGGAAAGCCTGCCTATCCCTGTGGCTGAGGCTGCTGGTGAGGAAGAAGCAGAGACTGAGCCTTCCCAACAGGCCGATTCCTCAGTCAGTGTCGCCATCCCAACAGAGGAGAAAATTTTGCGACCATCTCCACAGCAGCGGGGTAAAAAAGTGCCAAAGAAAAAAGTCAATTTTCCCGACCCCCTGTCAGCAGAAGTAATGTCCGTTCTGGGGGAGATGAGGGATCAACTGCGAGAAGCCCGCGAACGTGAGCCAGCCCGCCAAGAAGAAAGCATCTCCAGCTTCCTAATATCGCTAGGAGATGACATGCGGCGTATTACTCCAGAACGACTGCCTCATGTCAAGTTTCAGTTAATGCAGGTGGTCCATCAAGCTATATATGCCCCTACCACAATGCCTGTATCGTCATTTACTACAACATATCCCTCTTCTAACTCGTCCTCATTTCCTCCCTCTTTATTGACCACAGAGACGCACACACATGATTCTTACACTCTAACGCCACCCCCTATGCATCCTCATAATTCATAACCATTGTACATGATGTCCATTGCTTATCCTACATCCACCATAAGCTATTTTACAACCTCCCTATTTTTGTTTTGACTCTGCCGCACCTCATGCAACATTTCCTTTCAAAACTTGTAAATAGGCCAGTTCTGTGTTTTTAAATTATTTTTTTTCCTGTAATTTTTTTATTTAAAAAAAAAAAAAAAAGGAAAAAAAAAAAAGGAAAAAAGGTTTAAAATATGTGTCTGTGTCATCATTCATTACTAGTGGCTCTGAAATGTATCTGGAATTATAGCATGCAGGAGACACTACTACAGTATTACTTCTCATACTGTAAAAATGTATTTACACACCAAACTTCTACCAGCGTTTGGTGTTCACTTGCTTTATTATGAACAACCTAATCCTGAACCTGTGATTTTGCAGGCCAGAAATTCTCAACTGCCAGTCAGTTTCTCTGCAGTCTAATTATGCACACTACTGATCTTTCAGAAATTATTCATTCACATTCTCCAACCTAACATGTTCTGTTGACAGCATTACAGGCAGGCTACAGAGGATGTGATGGCTATATTCCTGTTTTTCATATACCCTTCTCAGTCTGACAATAGGAAAGTGTTCTCAAAATCAGATTAAGTGAACCTGTACCCAAACGTCAACAGTGGTAGGAAAGGTAAATAAATTAAGCCCTTATTCACACTGGTGCAGCTTTGAAATCGTGCTACTTCAGTGAGATTTCAAAGCTGCACATCAGTGGGGTTTGCATTGCTGATTTCATTGCGGCTTCATTTAGCAGAAGTCTATGAAAGTCGCAATGAAATCGGTAAAAAGTAGTGCAGGAACCTTTTTCGTAATCGCTGCATCATGAGGCACAGCGATATGAACAGTTCCATTGCTGGTAATGAGGTTCAACTTGACAAGTTGCACCGGTGTGAACGTGGGCTAATAGAAGATATTTTGGTTATGAAAAAGTTATTGAAGGGGAAGGTCAAAAGTTCACTTTGACTGTATGTTCTGCTCAGGAGAGATCACATTACCAAAAGCTTAGCCCTTACTTGCATAAGAAGAATGGCAGGTGCTAGAGAAATGCAAGTGATTTTTATGTTGGGTTCTTTTTTTTAAATAAAGATACTTACAGACCTGGCAGTTGTACACGTAGAATCTTCCATCTTGATGTGTGGAACTCCACCCATCTTTCCCTTTTTAGTTTGTTCCATGTAATCATTTGGCGATGATACTTTGTCATGTAATTGCATGGTTGCAATCATTTTCACTGGTGGTATTTTACCAGTTAGGGTATAATTTGCGCATAACTATGAACGTAGGACAATCTATGTTCATTCAGCTTCATGGTCTTACTCACATTCACCATGCATTTGTTAACTACATTCTCCATATTTATAATGTAGTAGAAGCATTTATGTTAATCGTACAGGACACAGGCAAAATTATTCATAGGCTCATTCATCCCTTGAGGTAATTGGCTTTAGAAGAAATGCCCATCCTTCGTTTTTTGCTAGTGTCCTAAGGTGCTGTACCTCTTCTCTTGCCTGGAGAAGCCACTCTTAGCTTAAAGCAGAGCTTCACCTGAAAGGTGAACTTCTGCTTATCCCACTCTTCCTCCCCCTCCCATTATTGCTAACCTTCTGTTTTTTGGGAGTGGGTATCTGTTTCTGATAGATACCCACTTCTGCTCTGCTTGCTTAAAGGAATAGAGTGGAAGTTTTGCTTTGCCTGAAGGGCTGCACAACACTCAACCTCTGCATGAAGATGCGTATCTTGCACTAGAGCAGGACCCAATTTTAACACTGATCTCTGCATCCAATTCTAGGTCTATTTTAGGCATACAACAAGTGGCCTTCCTGGCAAAAGCAGAATTCTCTGCATCTATTTTACAATTCCTTGTACAAATAACAGCTTTAGTACAGCCATCTCTGCCCAGGGCTCAAATATATTCCAGGCCTGAGTTGGATCTTGATGTACTTGCTCTGAAAGAAGCAGACACAGAAGGGAAGGGAGAAGACATAGAAGCAGTATTGGAGGAAGGTGTGGAAAATTTTTCTTACTTAGACTGCCGTATTTTTGAAGAGGGAGCGTCACACAATATGCTTGTTAATGTATACAATCTCACTGCTGCCATTCTCAAAAGACTTTGCCAGTGTTGAGATTGATTGACTCTCCTTGCCATGCCCCTTTGGGTACAAAGCGACCTGCAAAATCTATGAGGGTAAATTGGGTATCTGGCGCTCTAGAAGGCAATGCCCTTAGTTTGTAATGTACATTTGATTAGTCAGTCTTAAGGTAAAAACAAAGTTGAACCACGGTAAGGGGGTGATTTAAAAAGAGGCAGCCATCCTCAGAGTGTACCTAGCAACACTGCAAAACATATAAAAGAAACGGGGGGCTCTCTAAGTGTGTAGTATTAAAACGGTAACATTTATTGCATAGGTTTAAAAACACTTACAAGATATAAGTGGAAGTCATGCTCATCATAAGTATGTAGTCCTGGCAGTTCTTCTGCGTCCCACAGGCTCCTTGCATGATCCGGGTAGCTGGGAAAAGTTCTGGTGTGATGTTGTGCTGAATCTGAATTCAGCACAACATCATACCAGAACTTTTCCCAGCTACCCGGATCGTGCGAGGAGCCTGTTCTGTAGTGCAAATCTGCAAAAGCAAAAAAGCACTGAAGACATTCCTGATTGATGTTATCTACTTTAGAGGTTTAGTGTGGAAAAACATTTTTCAAAAGCAGCGACTATGCTGTGAGATATTATCACTAATAAATATGCATCAAAGTCCAGGTGCAGATACACTGTTATGTAATGGAGTTCTCAAAAGAAATGAGAGTTCATATAAAATTGAAGACCAGTCCTAATGGATGATAAGTTGGGAATAAAGTGTATCAAATCCTCCTCATCGGTAATAAGATGGAGATATAGTGCATCAAATCACCAATAGGACAAAAAAAATAGAGAAAAAGGGACACTCCTGTGGCCACATCCGTATAAATTGTCTGTCATAAGAAAAGAGAAGGGGGTTCAACAAGGACCCCCTGAGTGGACTTTAGAGGCACAACAAACCTGAGAAAGCATAATCAAAATAATCAATTTTATTCAATATAAATACATACAATACAAAGACGTTGACAAAAGATAATAAAAAATCATCTGTATAAAAAAAATATGCATGATACAGGCTCCGATGTGTCTATGCGTTTTGTATAGAACTTCTTCAGGACACATTCAGGTTTCAGTAAATACACAAGAGGGTTTCACAAGTTCAAAACTGGTAGTCAGGGGTTCAGTTCCAACGAGGAAGGGCCAATAATAAATAGTAGCACTGCAGCACCCATGGGGGGCACAAATGAGCCCATAAACCGTGTCTGCTCAATGGTCCATGTGGAACCGTGCAAATGCACTGGGGGAGCTAAAGGTAGAATTGGATGTAAATCCCCAGGAGGATACACTAGCACTAGCTCCCCCAGTGCATTTGCAGGGTTCCACATGGACCATTGAGCAGACACGGTTTATGGGCTCATTGGTGCCCCCCATGGGTGCTGCAGTGCTACTATTTATTATTGGCTATTTATTGGCCCTTCCTCGTTGGAACTGAACCCCGAGATTGGTTGTAAAAGGAAACAGTTGATGGTCATCTACCTCTATTGCTAAGACCTTGATGTCTATATTTGAATAAATTTGAACTACCGGTTTTGAACTTGTGAAAGCCTCTTTACAAGTGAAACCCTCTTGTGTATTTACTGAAACCTGAATGTATCCTGAAGAAGTTCTATACGAAATGCGTAGACACATCGGGGCCTGTATCATGTATATTTTTTTGTACAGATGATTTTTTATTATCTTTTGTCAGTGTCTTTGTATTGTACGTATTTATATTGAATAAAATTGATTATATTGTTATTTTTATTATGCTTTCTCAGGTTTGTTGTGCCTCTAAAGTCCGCTCAGGGGGTCCTTGTTGAACCCCCTTCTCTTTTATGAAATCACCCATAGCGTCTCCAGACTGTGACACCACTACCTTAATCAAGATGTGGGCTTACCAGATTTTGTGGACCTTCTAATTAAAGAAAGGTCAGATCTTCTAATTAAAGAAAGGTCAGATGAGCGTAGGCCCAAAACACCCTGACCAGGGTATTTCTAGGACTCTCCCACAGGATCCCCTCATAGGATATGTATATACACTGAAATTCTTATCCCCATAGTATCCAAATGTAGCCACAATCACATAAAAGAAGCTCTACATAATGTAAAACATTCCTATGTACTTTTACTATAAAGATAGATTGCACTTACATATCACAGGTATTTCATTTGCATGGTAAAAATTCACCTGCTAAAACATAAATGTGTCCTGCACAACGTCACGTGTGATGAAACGCGTAGGGAGGAGCAATGTGCTAATGTCATTGCATGTTCCAGGAAGTGTGAGGCTCTACTGAAACTGGTGTTCTGTCGGGGGAGCGGGGAGCCATCCCTTCTGGGAGAACACAGTGAAATCCAGCATGCTGGTTTAACCCAAGTGGCTCGATGGATCAGTTTGGGTATAATCAGCCTGCCCATACATGGATCAAATCTCTTCCAGTCCCTGCTGAATCAGCTGAGATTCAAACCACCTATGGCCGGCTTTAATCTTAAACATCTCACTGTTGGAAGATGTGCTTTTCAAAGATTCTTTGGATAGAAAGTTTTAGATGCTTTTAAAGGCCCAGCTCTGCAAACACCTCACGCTGAAATTTCATGTCAAGCCTCAGCAAACTGGATCAGGAAAATAAACAACCAATGTGACTGTCTATTCCAGGATTGTGTTTTAACATAACATTTATAGAAACTGCTTATTTGTGGGTTTGCCTTAGAGCGTACTACAAGAACAGAGGGCACACCCACTTTGCGCATTACATTAATAACAAATTTTATTAGAATAGTTGAACAGATATATACTCACAGAAATGGTAAAGAGTCAAGCTCATCTGTATCAAACAGTCCAAGACCACATGATCCACTAGGCAATTCAAAACCAGGAGAAGCCCCTTAGTGATGGCTGATGCATTTCGAGGGGAGATTCCCCCCCCCCCTTTCCTCAGAGCCAATCTGTAATGTTGTATGGTCTTGGTCTACCCTTTTATACTTTAGGAGTGACAGATGATGATATCCAGATTCCCAACGGCTTGGGATGGGTGGGTGTGATGAAACCAATGTGTTTTCTCATATTATATATATCACACCTTAGCATAAAACACCCAATTGTATGCACAGATCACAATAATAGTAATAATCTAAGATCACAATAATAAAAGACACATGCAATGAACATGCCAAAACATACCATATCTCATCCCGTGGATCACTTATCCAGCTTGATCACATGCTTGTGCTCCATGTATTGGTATTTATGCTGTGCCACGTGTATCAAAAATGCTGAAATGGGGAGCAAACAATATTCAAATCATTAATGTATAACTTGTGCTACCACTCTTGCTCTAATCCAAATAAAACCAAAAACATAAGTATAAAAATGTAACAATGACAACTGATTGCTGCATGCATCAAATGGCGTTCAACCAAAGAAATAGAAAACTAATAAAGGTGCTGCATTACCAATTAAAGAAGCGTTCCAGTCTGTAAAAAAATAAATAAATAAAAGTCAGCAGCTACAAATACTGTAGCTGCTGACTTTTAATATAAGGACACTTACCTGTCCAGGGATCCCACGATGTTGCCACCCCTAGCCGATTCATCAATTGGCTTTGGGTGCAGACACCGACATCTGACAGGTGAGATAAAAATAGAGCATCTGGTTCTCACTAGTAAGGTTTAGCACTATACCAAGTGATGAGGAGTACCCACTCACCTAGAATGAGAGGTAGGGCACCTCCCTACTTCACATGAACTAATCAATATAGCAACAAGGGAAAAAATAGGAAGTACCTATAGTACCTAAGTAGTTCAAAAGGTGTGAAGAGGGAATAGGGCAGCCAGCGGTTTCTCCTTGAAAAAACTTTATTGATCAGTATATAGAAAAAACAGACAAATTGTAATCACAGTTAATAGGCAATAGACAATAATTTAAAAAGTCGACAACGTCATACATAAAAGACATGCCTGGGTATTTAGCTTTATCCAAAATCAAGCACACTGAAATAGCACATAAATCTATTGTACCGACTATGCCAGCTCAAAATGAAAAGCAGGGTGTGTGGGGTCTGAAGGAGATCCAGGTAACTGCGGTGGTGTCAGACCTTAAACGGTCATACAACTCACAGTGGACATCTGGGCTCTTTAATTCCCCAAATGGACTGGATCAGCTGGGCAGGGAACTGTATGTCACAGCATACACTGATGTTCCTGCAATTGTCGGATATAATGCATGGAAAGAGTGGGTAGCAGCTAAGATGAACCAGCTCTAACGGCTTTAAACCGATAATACAAGTCACCGGTGTAGGTATCGGCAGTCCTGTGTGGTATGACAGTTTATAGGTCTGGCTTATGGCAGTCTATATTTGTGCATGTAGACGCATGCAAATCCTGGTGGATTGAGGCTAAACTCGTGCAGTGCCATTAATGGAGGGACACTGCCTCCAGGTGTGGCAGGTGTCCTGATCGGGTTCACACTGGCAGTGTTTGTAACCGTTAAATCACATCAGTCTAACAAGTAAGTGGCACTGTTCCCCGCTGGGGATAACTCACAGTTCCTAGAGCAGCCAAAGGTGGGTACAAACACTTAATCCGCGCTCTCTATGTGTGGGATTGTCCTTCCGGCAACTTTATTTCCCAGAGTTAAAAGATGCAGAAGTGGGGTAGCCTTGGTGAGAGTTTTAGGTCAGTGTTGGAGCCTCAGGTCAGTGCGGTATCTCGATCACAGGTTGCTGCATATGCATAAGCTTCCAAGTAAAGTTATCAGTTAATAATGTTATCAGCAGCAAAGGGTGGTCATGACCTCGGGCATATGGGGACGATCAGACCTACATGTTTCACCCAGAAGTCACCTGGGCTTCTTCAAGGTAGTGTGACAACCATTTTCCTCGCTTTAAATAGCACGTATGGTGTCTCTTTAACAGGATATCCTGTGATGTGACGCTTGATCGAATCTTGGTGTGTTCACAGGTAAGCATTGCCATCTTGTGGCCATGTTGATTCTATCAACATTTATTAGTTCACATATGTGCAAAAGTACATTTAGGGGTATACAAATATCCCGTAATATCACGTGTAAAAGTCTGGTACTATCTTGTGACCATCTGCATCTATACAGCTATTATTCTGCACACAGATACATGAATTGTCCAGTATGTTTGAGACACATTAAATGGAATGTTGGCGTGGCGCTGTTCTAATTTGGGATAAAACACTTGTTGTAATCAACCCGTTGTGTTACACCCTCTGCAGATTTCTGAGACTTGGAGTAAGATAAATAACATATTATAGTAAATAATACATATTCTAATGAAAATAGCTCAAAATTAAATATGCACAAAAATATGTATTATTTACTCTAATATGTTATTTATCATAAATTGCACATAACCAATTTTGTCTATAACTTACCAGAGGGTGTAACACACTTCAAAGATTTCAATTACACCATTTTGTATCATCACTTATTTGGTCCCATCACACTACTTGTACTAGAATACATTTAGTTTATAGCCATCACTAATTTATTTATACACTTTGTTTACTTTACACACCGGCTTGCTGACACTCTTTGGGGCAACGGGTTACAGAGGGTGTAACACATTTTGGATTTTTTAACATCTTGATACAGCTAGCCTTCAGCACATTATTTTTACAATTTTATTATACAGAGTCATATATGTACACTACCCTGTTTCCCCGAAAATAAGACCTAGCGTGATTGTCGGTGATTGCTGCAATATAAGCCCTACCCCCCAAATAAGCCCTAGTTAAAGTCCTTGTAGGTCTTATTTTCAGAGTAGGGCTTATTTTCGGGGAAACAGTAGTTCACGGTACCTGCACTGAGTATATGCAGAGGGTGTAGCACCAATAAACAATAGGAAAATTATTGCCGTTTTTGCTTCACCCATTTTTGGATTTTCCTATCCAGACTCATATACTAGTTAAACATGAATCCCTCTTCTATTAGAGGCTAACATATTCAAACAACACCTCATCAGGTATTACACTCTGCAGAGGGTTAAACACATGGATATTGGTACTTTTTGCTGAAAACCTATTTATTTACATATCTTTTTTGTACTGTGCTGATTAAATTCCTTATACACCCACTCCAAGTCTTGTTAAGCTGCAGAGGGTGTAACACAACGGGTTCATTACAACAAGTGTTTTATCCCAAATTAGAACAGCGCCACACCTACATCCCATTTCCATTTAACTTTAGTACACTCCACCTTGGTGGTAGTGTATCTGTAGGGGCAGCAGTTCATCTTTAGTTTAGTGTATTATATTTTTAGTCCATCTCCTTCTGTACTTGTATCCTGTGTGCGGATTTACCCACACACCTCATGTTTGAGACACAAATTTTGGTTGATATGAATTAGTTATAGAATAGGTGGTGAGGAGATACAGCTCAGACATGTATATAGGTATCAATCTATTCCCCCCCCCCCCCCCAATAACTTAATGTTCTTTGTGTGGGGATAAAGAACAAGTTCGTGCTGATTTTAGAGTTCAGGAACACCTGCAAGTTCAATTCAGTGTTCAAGCCCCTGGGCACCCATTAATTAAATCCATTAATTTTCATGCTGGAGAAGTGCAGTGTCGAAGTTGCCCCTTCTGCTTGATAGTTTCAGGGCAAATAACCTTTTTTACTTTCAGTCCTTTTAATTGGCCTTTATGGTATTGCATGAAATTCTGAGCTAGTGGGACTCATCATCTTTCCCAAAAAAAAAAAATCAATGAATCCACCAGCCTGGAAAATTTACTAAATTAAACACCAGCTGTTTCGTCGTTAGGACAGGATACCTGCCCTATTAAAGCAAGGAACTATATGTGAAAATAAAACTGAATGGGACAAAAAATTGTCCCAGGAATGCCAGATGAGGGAAGGGTCAACCACAGCTTTATGATGAAATTAATTAGACTTTATTGATGAAAAAGATACACACCCAAAGATAGGGAAATATAAAAGGCAACATTATGTTCTATATAGAACTGCTCCTCTCACTATACCCAGTCACAGTAATAAAAACATTCTGCAGTTAGCAATAACGTTATTGTAAAAAACAGACACAGAGCACTGTAAATACCACCACCCAAAACCATCAGTCTCCTTTCTCCAGATGAAAGTAGTGCATGTAACTCCCGATAAAGATGTCTTCTTGGTATTGGAACCCCCAAATTGCCTTATTATTATGTAGCCATATAAAGATATTAGCATAGTTCTCTCCACAACGGGAAATAAGTTGATACAATAAGGAGGAAATAATGTAGCTTATTTTCTTTAAAGCGGGAGCAAATAGCCACACCAGCCCCTTTTTGAGATGCCAGTCATTAAAGACAAATAATGCTGCAATTTAGACTAAAAAAGCAAAGGGGAGGGACTTTAGACTTTTTAGGCACGACTACAAAAAGTATCTATAACAAAGTTATTTTATTGAAAAATACATACAAAAAGGACATTGATTAAAAACCACAAATCATATGTATATAATAAAGCGATAGCTATACAACACCATCTAAATGCACAGTTCTTCGGACATGAGGATAAACATCCCAAATAGCAACCGGTCCGAGAAGATGGCTGGATAGCAGATCTGCAATCGATTAATTCATGTCATGTAGATATTCAGCGCTCAACATGTTTCGCGTGTCTTCACGCTTCTTCAAGAGCGGGAAAATATATTGTGGCTATCAAGATACATCACATAAAATATGATTAGTATATAAAACCGGCATCTAAAACGGTGCCGCATATTACAAAATCAAACAATTCCATGCTGGTTGAACCAATGCGATACAGCGCAGAGACACAACCCAAAGAAGTGTTACACTTTCTAGTTACCATCTAGTACTATGTTGTGTACGCCCCCATGGTAGCCTTTCATCACCTCTTTGGGTTGATGAATTGGAATTGTTTTATTTTGTAATATGCGGCACCGTTTTAGATGCCGGTTTCACCTGTTCCTTTTGTGGACTGTGGAGGTCTATGTGACTTGTGAGATTTGTGAGGCACATATAACTCTATATGCACGCTGTTGGCCCTGATTACTGCCTAGTTATATTCAGAAACGGAGATCCCTGGCTAATATACTGGATCTGGTATGCGGCAATTCATGTGAAATATATGCATAATCAAAGGGGACTGTAAAAATCTGAGTCTCTGAACTTGCAGCATTATTTGTCTTTAATGACTGGCATCTCAAAAAGGGGCTGGTGTGGCTATTTGCTCCCGCGTTCAAGAAAATAAGCTACATTTCCTCCTTATTGTATCAACTTATTTCCCTTTGTGGAGAGAACTAGCTAATATCTTTATATGGCTACATGATACTTTAATAATAAGGCAATTTGGAGGTTCCAATACCAAGAAGACATCTTTATCGGGAGTTACATTCGCTACTTTCATCTGGAGAAAGGAGACTGATGGTTTGGGGTGATGGTATTTACAGTGCTCTGTGTCTGTTTTTTACAATAACGTTATTGCTAACTGCAGAATGTTTTCATTACTGTGACTGGGTATAGTGAGAGGAGCAGTTCTATATAGAACATAATGTTGCCTTTTATATTTCCCTATCTTTGGGTGTGTATCTTTTTCATCAATAAAGTCTAATTAATTTCATCATAAAGCTGTGGTTGACCCTTCCCTCATCTGGCATTCCTGGAACAATTTTTTGTCCCATTCAGTTTTATTTTCACTCATCGTCTTTCCTCCTGATACTTGAAAGGTGTTCCCCAATGCAGAATTTTAAGGGGTGTTTTGTCTTACCCACATAGTGTTTGTGGCACAGGCACTCAGGTATATAGAGCACCTGACTTGTATCACAATTAATGAATTGCTTAATCTTGTAAAAAAATTGAATGGTCTGCAAAAGTAAATACACCTGCCCTTTCTACATACAGTATCTCACAAAACCTTCTTTGGTCAACCATAGCGAGGCCTGTTTTCAGTGGAACCTGTCCTGTTAAAACGCTGTATGGTCTTGGCAACCGTGCTGCAGCTCAGTTTCAGGGTACTGGCAATCTTCTTATAGCCTAGATCATCTGTATGTAGAACAACAATTCTTTTTTGAGTTCTTTGCCATGAGGTGCCATGTTAAAATTCCAGAGACCAGTATGAGAAAGTGAGAGCGATAACACCAAATTTAACACACCTGCTCCCCATTCACACCTGAGATCTTGTAACACTAAAGAGTCACATGGCACGAGGAGGGAAAATGGCTAATTGGGCCCAATTTGGAGGGGTGTACTTACTTTTGTTGCCCGCGGTTTAGACATGAATGGCTATGTGTTTAGTTATTTTGAGGGGACAGCAAATTTACACTTTTATACAAGCTGTACACTCACTACTTTACATTGTAGCAAAGTGTCATTTCTTCAGTGTTGTCACATGAAAAGATATAGTAAAATATTTACAAAAATGTGAGGGGTTTACTCACTTTTGTGAGATACTGTATATGACATTTTCCACAGGTGTACATGCCTTTTAATTCCGGCAGATCCGATTTGATGAATTCTGAGTATACAAGCTCATCTGACAGATTTTTTTGCTCTTTTAGCTACCATCAGGGGTCTAGGCCCAACGATATCTGCCAGCTGTGGTGAACGGGTTAGTATGTGCCAATGTCTTGTGAGTATGGCATGTACCTCTTCCCATTGTGTGCCAAAGGGAGTGATGATCCTAACATGGTCATTAAAGGGGCTGTAAAGGTACGTGTTTTTTCACCTTAATGCATCCTATGCATTAAGGTGAAAAAACACCTGGCAGTCACCGGCCCCCTAGCCCCCCATTTTACTTACCTGAACCCCTTCATTCAGTCGGCGGGGATGCGCTGGCTCCTTCTCCACGGGCTCCCGGCTCTTGATTGGATAGATTGATAGCAGCGCAGCCATTGGCTCCCACTGCTGTCAATCAAATCCAATGACGCGGGGGGGGGGTCCAAGTCCAGCATTCTGTGTCTATAGATGCAAATGCTGGACTCAGGAGTATGCCTGCAAGGTAACCCCCTCTGGGAAGCGCTTCTCTGAGGGGGTTATCAGATGTGGGGAGGAGCCGCCGGGGGACCCCAGAAGAGCAGGTTTGGGGCCACTCTGCAAAATGAGCTGCACAGTGGAGGTATGATATGTTATTTAAAAAAAATACCCTTACAATCACTTTAAGGCCAATGTTTTTTGGTTTTCTTTGCTTCACAAGTAATTCTTCTGTTGGTCTCTGGGATGCCTGTTTTTTGGGGTTTCTCAACATTCTATGTGGGTATTTCCTTTCCCGGAATCTCCCATATAGTTTAGTAGCTTCTCGTCCTGCGGATCCGGAGAAACTGACTGGTCGGTATTCCTCTTATTAATGATTGTGGGTGATGGCTTCTTACTTCCAGGAGGGTGTTTGCAGCTGTCTTGTTCCTGTATGTTTTAGTGATGAGCTTACAATCATCTATGCTTATCAGGGGGTCCAGGAAAGCAATTTGGTGGCTGTCGTAGGTGAAAGTTAAATGGATATTCCTATTATTGGAATTGAATTCACTCATGAAGGTTTCAAGGGTCAGCTTTACAGCCTGCTTCCTACTACACATGCATGAGTCTGAATGGTCCCACCATCTTCTGGGACCTCTGTGTGTCCCAAAAGGCAGCAGCAGGAAGGAGGAGCTGGAAATCTCGTAGATCACCATGCAGCATTCTTACCTGGAAATAGGAGTGGGTACCTGTCAAACCAAGGTACTTGCTCCTCCCCAAAAAGTGCCAAATGTGGCAGTGAAGGGGGGAGGGTGCGAACAAGCAAACCTTCCCCTTTTGTGTGGAGCTCCGCTTTAATGTATATATTATCATATAGTGGAAAGTGTATCACCATTAATGATTATGTGTAACAAATAATATTCAATAGGTAATGTAATAGGTCCAATATGTATAATGAAGTGATGGGACAACAGTTCATAAACGTTAATAAATGTGGTTTTATCAGTCCCTGATGAAGTCACAAGGTGCGTTACGGTGGGGTTGCGTATCTTCAATGGTCTCACGATTCGATTTGATTACGATTATCCTGTCCACAATTCGATTTCATTTGATTCCGCGATGCATTGGGATGGTGGGATCAGAGGCAGATGGATGGTGGGATCAGAGGCAGAGGGATCAGGCAGATGGATGGTGGGATCAGGCAGACAGAGGATTAGGCTGAGGGATGGTAGGATCAGGCAGAGGAGTGGGAGGATCAGGCAGAGGGGTGATGGGATCAGGCAGAGGGGTGGTGGGATCAGGCAGATGGATGGTGGGATCCAAAGCAGACAGATGGTGGGATCAGAGGGATAGATGGGATCAGGCAGATGGATGGTGGGATCAGGCAGATGGATGGTGGGGTCAGGAGCAGAGGGACGGATAGATGGGATCAGGCAGAGGGGTGGTGGGATCAGGGAGACGGATGGTGGGAACAGGTAGACGGATGTTGGGATCAGGGGCAGAGGGATAGATGGGATCAGGCAGAGGGGTGGTGGGATCAGGCAGATGGACGATGGGATCATGCAGATGGATGGTGGGATCATGCAGATGGATGGTGGGATCAGAGGCAGAGGGATTGTAGGATCAGAGGCAGATGGATAGATGGGATCAGGCAGAGGGGTGGTGGGATCAGGCAGATGGATGGTGGGATCAGGCAGATGGATAGTGGGATCAGAGGCAGATGGATAGATGGGATCAGGCAGAGGGGTGGTGGGATCAGGGGCAGAGGGATGGATAGATGTGATCAGGCAGATGGTTGGTGGGATCAGGCAGACGGATGGTGGGAAAGGGGGCAGAGGGATAAATGGGATCAGGCAGAGGGATGGTGGGATCAGGCAGACGGATGGTGGGTTTAGAGGCAGAGGGGTGGTGGGATCAGGCAGATGGATGGTGGGATCAGATGCAGAGGGATGGTGGGATTAGGCAGAGGGGTGATGGTAGTGGAGGAATGGGATCAGTGACACTGACACTCTGGGTACATGCATTTACATAGTAGAAAATCACACTGCTGCTGGGAGGACAGGATTGATGGAATCCACAGCTGACAAACAGCCCTGTGAAGATCACTGTACATCATGCATGCTAGGGGGAGTACAATTGGGGGAATCCGTAGTGGAGAAGGATCTGGGGGTTTTGGTAGATCATAAGCTCAATAATAGCATGCAATGCCAAGCAGCGGTTTCCAAAGCGAGCAAAGTCCTTTCTTGTATTAAGAGAGGTATGGACTCCAGAGAGAGAGATCTAATTTTGCCCCTGTTCAAATCATTAGTAAGACCTTATCTGGAATATGCAGTTCAGTTTTGGGCACCAGTTCTCAAAAAGGATATCGGGGAACTGGAGAAAGTGCAGAGAAGGCCAACCAAACTGATAAAAGGCATGGAGGAGCTCAGCTATGAGGAAAGATTAGAAGAACTGAATGTATTCACTACTGAGAAGAGGAGAATAAAGGGGGATATGATCAACATGTTCAAATATATAAGGGGTCCATATAGTGAACTTGGTGTTGAGTTATTCTCTTTACGATCAACACAGAGGACACAGGGGCACTCTTTACGTCTAGAGGAAAAGAGATTTCATCTCCAAATACGGAAAGGTTTCTTCACAGTAAGAGCTGTGAAAATGTAGAATAGACTACCTCCAGAGGTGGTTCTGGCCACCTCAGTAGATTGCTTTAACCGGTTCCCGGTTGCTTTAAGAAAGACCTGGATACTTTCCTAAATGTACATAATATAACTGGGTACTAACATTTATAGGTAAAGTTGATCCAGGGAAAATCCGATTGCCTCTTGGGGAATCAGGAAGGAATTCTTTTCCCCTTCTGTAGCAAATTGGAGCATGCTCTGCTGGGGTTTTTTTGCCTTCTTCTGGATCAACTGTGGGTATAGAATTGGGTATATTGGATTGTACGATATTTATTTTATTTATTTATTTTTTTATGGTTGAAATGGATGGACTTGTGTCTTTTTTCAACCTGACTAACTATGTAACTATGGGATTGATTTACTAAAGGCAAATCCACTTTGCACTACAAGTGCACTGCATGTACACTTAGAAGTGCAGTCACTGTAGATCTGAGGGGAAGATCTGAAATGATGGGAATCTCTGCTGATTTTATCATCCAATCATGTGCAAGCAAAAATGCGTTTTTTTAATTTTCTTTGCATGTCCCCCTCAGATCTACAGCGACTGCACTTCCAAGTGCACTTGTGGTGCAAAGTGGATTTTCCTTTAGTAAATAAACTCCTATGTAACTACTGGCTTAGTGCTGAGAGTTCACCTCTTCCCTGTTGCACATTCTAGCACACTAGGAGTTAACACATTGGGAGGTGTGAACGGGGAAGACAGAGCTGAACTCTCAGCACGGGCTAGTACGAGTTGTAAGCAGAGTACACTCATATATACTCTTACACATGTTAAACTGTAAAAAAACGGGGGGGGGGGTAAAAGAGAACTATGTGGCTCTGCTCAATAGTCTAGTGACAACTGGTGGAAAGTCAATGATGACCATACCTGTGGAAAATGAGTTAATTGCTTACACCCGTGGCACTCAGGCAATAGTGTAGGTGCGTTCCTCTGAATTATTTAAGCATATGAAAAAAAGGGGAGGAGAGATGGAACTGGGAACCAGTTCCAAACGAAAGCAATTCATCAAGGAGGAACAGGCAATTAACAAAAATGTATATTCATTTTATTAAATAATTCACTTGAACACCAATCAAAAAATGTCATGTAAAAACAGGTACCGCCACCAATTCATAAAATAGACAACGTTGTCTTAAACAAACACAGATGGCCACCACACACAAATACCATGCACACCTCCTAACAAGAGAACTCAAGATGATGTCTCCTAGTGGGTCATCTAGAGGGAAGAAGATTGTCCTGATATATATCAGTGTAAAACTGATTGCAGTGGAGGGAAAGGTGGATGGTAATGCGGCCGTGTGTACCTTACGTCCCCCATGTGAATGTCAATGAATGGGACTGGAAATAACCAGCTTGCTTGTGGTGCAGTAAGGACTGCGGTCCTGATGTACAAAGTTCTCTGTGGTCATTCACTACCGTAGGGGATTGATACCATAGGGGGAAGATCCTGTTATGGAGCTGCGAGTACTGGAGCAGGCTCAAATGTGTACCTTGGTCAGTCAGATCGTCAGTGCTTGTAGGGGAGAACAATGCTTAAGGTATGTGCAGCAGTCCCGTGGATGGGATATGAAAGGTTGGATCTCACCACTATGTAGACACCGGAATGGGACACTGATCAGGTAGGTGAGCCGTATCCTGCTCATACCGTCTCCAGGCAGCTAATCAGGCTATCTTCCTTCCACATGCAGGGTATCGTCAGCGAGGTCCAGGTGGTGACACTCAGGAAACGTAATGTTGGGTAGGAAAGTGCAGTAGTCAGTGCGGTACATGCCGTCATACGATTCCCGGGCTGGTTTGGAAACACTCGCGGAGGTACGGGCGGAATACCCAAGGCATGTGGGTGGGTCTATGAGAAGCATGATGGCGTCATGCTGACGCGTTTCATCCGTCACTCGGATTTCTTCAGAGCATGCGCAGTTACCTTATATAACCTGAACACGGAGCCACGTAAGTACGTCGGCATCAGGTTGTCTCGGTGACAGCGCAACTAGTTGACAGCCATACATACTCAGCATATAATACAAGATCGGCGGGCCGATCTGAAGGTGCTAAGATCCTCAAAAAAAATGTGAAAATAGAAAAATGAATTAAACAGAGAGCCAGAGATGTGACGGTGGCACTCGAAAACAGGAAAGAAGAGATAAAAATAATAATAAATAATTGAGTAAAATGAACAAAAGATAAGGGGGATAAACAAAATGTTAAATAATAAATAAAATAAAAAAATTATAAGTGAACATACTGGCGTGGATTTAACATAAACCCAAAAACGGAAAAAAGATCCCATTATAGCTGGTAGGAGCTAAGGCGTAAGGAACACAGAGAGGTTGCATTAATTATTTAACCCTCTGGGGTGCATACTCATGCTGGATCATACCCCCCCCCTTTTTTTTATGCTGTTATCCAATAAGCTCTTATCAGCTCATGTAACCTATGGTTGCGCTTCTCTGCTCTGCCGTATGGATATTTAAGGCGCATGCGCGTGTGTCGTGGCATACCCCTGATGACGTCAGTTGTGACTAAACGGTCGTAGGGTCTGTTGCACACACACGCACGGCGCATGCGCATTTTGAATTTAAAGATACTAGCAGAGCTTTTTTATTTATCCTTGCAAGGAATGTTTTATATCATCGGGACTTTGTCCAATAAACTTTTTAAGAAATTTCTGCACTATTGGAGTTTTTTATCTTCCCCTTTCTTGGTTAAACTCGTTGAATGCTGTGGAAGTGGTCATCCATCGGCGTGCAGTTTCTGTTTCCTTGGTCATTCACTGATGTGCGGCACCTGTATTCTGTGAGTGTGCTAAGGCAGGCACTTTTCATCTACACCAGCCGATCGTCCATGAGGGAAGTCCGTGAGGTTTCCAGCAGCATCTCTATCGGTTCTACTAAGCCTGTTTTGACCCCCCTGAGAAGGGCGGTCGCAGGCTTTCTGGTAAGACCCCATTGTACTTTAAGGTGACGGGCTGCACAAGTGGTGGAGAATACAGACCTTGGGTCCTTCACGAGAAAATAATTGTTTTTCATTTGGGCACTTTTTTACAGATGGACTTTTTCTTTTCCATATTTATGCATTTTTTGTTATTTATTAATTTTTTATTTTTTTATGCACATTTTTAAATGTTACCACATATGGACTGTTTCTTTACTGGATCGTCTTTTTGTATTTTGATTTATGATCACATATGTTTGGTCTATTGTAAATTGTTTTTATTTGCACTCCTGTAAACACATCATTATCCAGCGCTGCATTCCTATCTCTATACACATTTCTCTGTGCCCTATATCGGGGTTATAGTGCTTAGCTGCAGGATTTCCTTCACGGTTTTTTTCAGTTTTTTCATTTTTTTTTTATTTTAAAATAATCTTATTGAAATATTTCACATAAAACATAAAATTGCGTATAATCAGTATACAATAAGGTACTGAGACAGTTACATGCATTTGCTTGCTAATGCTATACAGCCGTCTGAATAGTACATAACAAGACTGTTATTGAGGAAAAAGAAGAGAGAAGTACAAAAAAGGGAAAAAAAAAAAAAAAAAAACCATATTGTAATGGCTACCAAACACTCAAAAACTTCCTATAAACCCCTCCAGTCATTTAGTGTGCCACCCTCTCTGTACCAAACCATTTCAGTGACTTTTTCTTGGGTAAATAAGGTGAACAGAGAGTGAACAGTCGATAATGGCAAAAAAACGTATAGGCAAGCTAAAGGGCATATAATGGCTGCATGAGGGTAGTAATAAACTGTGATAACTTCTGAGGTAAATAGTAGAGAGCCCAAGGGGAATAAAGTTAGCTCAATAGATCTATACATTCAGGTCAGAGCAGTCAGAGGGAGCCCAACACTGCTGGAGCAGGATACAATGTTAAAATATGTGTCGCTAGTGGGTGAACACCAGGATGCCCCGGGGGCCCACACACACTACCCCTGTGGGATCTTCCTGTAGGTGTGTTAAGGATCTCCCCAGCATCCATCGCCACCCCCAGGGTCATTAGGTCCAAAAGGGAGGGCTATAAAGGCGGACAAAGATAAATAATGGGGTGATGGCGCTCCCTAAATGAGGTTATGATGGGCATGAACAAGTATAATGGGGGGAATGGTGAGGTGGGGAGCCGACGTGCTGACCCACCAGTGGGGGTACCCCACCTAAATAGAGATTATATGTGTAATTCTATATTACCCCAATAGTGATTACCAGTAATACAAGTAAGTGTATAAAATAAAAAATAAATTGTGTAGTGTAAATAGTAAATCCCAAATTAATTAATCTCTGTGTATGTTAGAATGTACCATTAATGATAGCACATAAGATGTGACATACAGTACCTCTCAAAAGTGTTGAATAGAATGTGAAAACCAAAATGGCTATACTGATAACCCTAGTGGTATACCTTCATATACCAGAGGTAACCCAAAAACTGCAACCAGCAATATTAATAATGCCCATAGATCAACATGTATGACAAGCTTAAATAAGCCGTTAGTAGACTATAAACTGCGGCCAAGTCAGAGAGTCCATAGACATTATAGGCAGACAAAGAATAATAAAGTGTTCAAATAGCAGTCCATAAAATGTGTATAAAGTTTTTCAGGAATCGTGACAAGAATTTCTCAAAAAGGTGACTTGAGTGCTCCATCCCAGCTGCACTTAGGATTTGAGCATACACCTGTTACCTTGCTGCTGGACTTTGTTTTTATCTTTATTTTTTGTTTTGTTTTTTAATTAAAAAACTTTCTAATGTTTTAATAAATCTAACATACTACACTATGGGAGCCTACCATTCCTTTTTTCTTATGAGGGAATCACCATGACCATGCTCAAACTATTTTTATGAAAGCTGAGGACCACCCTTGGAGCTCTACCGACCACGCTGGTGAGGAGACTGCTGAGGCTATATCTATATGCGCATTGCCCCTTTGGGGTGACTGGATCTGGTGAGTGGGGACACTTGAGGGGGAGCACAAAGTTACCAAGGATACTGAGAGCACTCAAGTCACCTTTTTGAGAAATTCTTTTCACGTTTCCTGAAGAAAACTTTATACACAACTTATGGACTGCTATATGAACACTTTATTATTCTTTGTTTGCCTATAATGTCCATGGACTCTCTGACTTGGCCGCAGTTTATGGTCTACTAATGGCTTATTTAAGCTTGTCATACATGTTGATCTATGGGCATTATTAATATTGCTGGTTGCAGTTTTTGGGTTACCTCTGGTATATGAAGGTATACCACTAGCTTACCACTAGGGTTATCACTATAGCCATTTTGGTTTTCACATTCTATACAACACTTTTGAGAGGTACTGTATGTCACATCTTATGTGCTATCATTAATGGTACATTCTAACATACACAGAGTCTAATTAATTTGGGATCTACCATTTACACTACACAATTTATTTTTAATTTTTATTTTTAATTTTATACACCTACTTGTATTACTGGTAATCACTATTGGGGTAATATAGAATTACACATATAATCTCTATTTAGGTGGGGTACCCCCACTGGTGGGTCAGCACCTCGGCTCCCCACCTCACCATTCCCCCCATTATACTTGTTCATGCCCATCATAACCTAATTTAGGGAGCGCCATCACCCCATTATTTATCTTTATTTGTAATTTTTTGGAGAATCCCTAGGGAAGCTCCATTTAGGGGGGCGGCATACCTACTTATTGTCCTAAGCGCAGCCACTATATATATCTACCATCTATAAAGGCGGAGCCCTCCATTTCCTGACCATTATGGAGGTGATGATTAAATTTATCGCGCTGTGAAGGGGTCCCTCTGACGTCCCAACCAACCGTCTCCAAGATTTCCCCCGCCTGAGGGGATAAAATTTCTTAGTACATCAAAAGAGCCTAAGAGGCTAAGTAGTTCCAGAGAATAGGGAGAGAAAACATGGGAAAAGAGAGGATAGATGAGTAGAAGGATAGGGAGTTGATCAGCTTAAAACAGGAGCAGATCCAGAACTAGGCTCCATCCCCGGTATGAGAGTTATGTTACAGTACATTGCCCAAGGCTTCCATATAGCATAAAAATTCTCAATTTTGTCATTCAGCTTAGCTACTATTTGTTCCTGTGACATGATCCAAGACACCTTTCTTTTGCAACACTGGAAAGATACCGTGGTTTTCTTCCAGGCTTTAGCTATAGTGATTTTCGCCCCCAAAAGGACAAAGAAGGAGAGAGCCTGTAGGTGCTTAGATATTTCGGGGATGGTGTGGTTAAACAAGGCAATGTCGGGGCCTACTGATACCTTTACTAATTTGCTAATTGTGTGGTAGATTTTCCGCCAAAAGGTTCTAATGCAGAGACAAGTCCACCAGGTATGTAGCATAGAGCCCATTAGCCCACAACCCCTAAAACAAAGAGGTGAGGTCCCAGGATAGATCAAAGCCAGTCTAGAGGGGACATAGTACCACCTGGACAGAACCTTTAAATTATCCTCGATAAGGGAGATGTTACATATACCTCTGAAGGAGCGTATCCAAGACCGGAACCATTCTGTTGTCGGCCATGTTCCGCCCGTGTCCTCCTCCCAGGCCTTCGCGTAGGTCGGCTTGCCCAGATTCGTCTGTAATGCGGTGTATATCAGTGAAATTCCTCCCTTTTGATCTGAAATGTTGGAGCACCAATGCTCGTAGGGGGTAATTGAGGGAGGTTCCGGTTTGATGACCCAAATAGCATTTAGGAAGTTTGAGATTTGTGTGAATCTAAACTGTTCCGAATTAGTCATGTCTAACTTACGCTTACAGTAGGATAAGGTTTGGGTAAGAGGGCCAGTTTGGGTAAGGAAGTGGCCTATCCGGTAGAGACCTTTGTCTGTCCACCATCGGAAAGCCTGTATATTTAACCCCGGGGGAAATTTAGGGTTGTGGAAGATGTGGGACAGTGGTCGTAGGGGGGATATGATAGAGGTATGTGTGTATACCGTATTTATCGGCGTATAACACGCTCTTAAAGAGCTTAAAGAGATAGAGTGAGAAAGGGTAGGGGCCATTATAGCCGGTCTTTGTTTGGAGTCACACCATAGGAGGAAGTCGATGGTATTGAGGGGTGTTGCTCACCTTTCCATAGAGAGCCATTCCGGCTTCGGGCCTTTAGAAAAGATCATTGAGATTTGTGATAATTGTGCCGCCTGGTATTAATCCCAGAGATCTGGCAGGCCCAAGCCTCCTTGGGACTTGAGGTGAAGAAGTATTTTGGACGGACATCAATACCCCTTGTTTCCCCAGACAAAGCGTATTATCTCTGATTGGAATTTCCCCAAAAAGCTCTTCGGGAGCGGGATTGGTAGCGATTGGAATAAGTATAAGAGGCGAGGCAAGAGAGTCATCTTTACAGCGTGCACCCTTCCCAGCCAGGATGGACCACATCTCGACCACCGTTGAAGATCCCCTCTACATTTGGTGATCATGGGGGGGTAGTTAGCTTTAAATAGGTCTTTAATATCCGGGGTCAAGTATATCCCTAAATAGGGGATGGCCATAGGAGCCCAGGAAAACGCGGAGTTATTAGTAAGCTGTGATAGTAGTTCGGGGGGGACCGTGACATTTAAGGCCGTGGATTTGGACATATTGACCTTTAAACCTGATATTCTACTGAATGAGTTCAGAACCCCATATATGACCGGGGTAGAAATTAGAGGAGACATTATGTAAAGCAAGAGGTCATCCGCATAAAGGGTACATTTGTGTTCCTTGTCTCCGCAGGCCACCCCCTTAATATCGGGATTTGTTCTAATAGCTATAGCCAAGGTCTCAATGGCCATGGGGAAGAGAAGGGGGGAAAGTGGACACCCCTGTCTGGTGCCCCTACCAATGGGAAATGATGCTGAGTATCTGCCCATTAGTCTCACCTGAGCAGAAGGTTTGGAGTACATAGAGTGAATTAGGTTCAGGAAGTAAGGACCAAAGCCCCATCTTCTCAGAATCTCTGACAGGTAACCCCAGTCTATGGTATCAAAAGCCTTGTGTAGGTCAATCGACAATAGGAAGCCTGTTTGGGGAGGGCCCCCGTCCCATTGATATTTAAGGAGAGAGATCACATCTATGGACCGTCTAATCTGGTCGGGACCCTGTCTCCCCAGTATAAAGCCCACCTGATCTCCGTGAATATAAGAGGGGATAAAACTCTCTATTCTATTTGCTAATATCTTGGTCATAATCTTGATGTCGTTATTAATTAGCGAGATAGGCCGATAGTTCCCTACTTCGCTCGTGTCTTTCCCCGGTTTGGGAATCACCGAGATATATGCTGTGTTTAAATCTGTCCCCAAAGGGGAACCATCCCGGAGAAAGTTAAAAAACTTAGAGAGATGAGGTGCCAAGGTAGTACCAAATCTTTTATAATACCGGTGGAGAACCCGTCCGGTCCAGGTAAGGAGCCTACTTTCAAAGTTTTGATTGTATCAAGAACCTCTGATGGTGAGAACGGGCTGTCCAACAGATCCTTATGGTCCGTAGACAAGGAAGGTAAACTTAAGGAATCAAGGAAACTACTTTGTGGCTGCCCCGTTGAGGGACATTGAGGTTTGTAAAGTTCCGAATAGAACCGATGGAATTCCTCCATAATTTTTTCAGGGTGCTGTGTTAGGTCCCCCGAGTGCATCTTGATTTTGGGGAAGGCTAGTTGCTGCTGTGGTTAAGGACAGATTGAGAAGGGCCCGAGCTTTGTCCAGGTTAGCCAATGAATCAGGGGTGGGATGGAGTTTGTGAGCTTTTGCAAGTGATTGAAATTCTGTCGTCAATTTAACCGTATCTGCTCTATGTTCTGCTTTAGGTTTAGCTGACAATTGAATTAGTTTCCCCTGATCACAGATTTATGTGCCGCCCACACTGTCGATGGGGAGATGTCCGTCGTAGTGTTTAAGCTGAAGTATTCCTTAATGGCTTCCTCTATGATAGAGGCTTGTATGGGGTCACTAAGAATAGATTACTGTAGACGCCAGTGAGGGCGATCTCTATGTCCCGAAGGTCTGAGGGCTGACAAAGTGACCATCGAGTGGTCAGATAGAGGGGTATCCACTATCCGGGATTTCACAAGTAAAGGGATAATATTGGAGCGCGTAAAGACGTGGTCTATCCCGGCATAGGAACTATGGAGTGCCGAAAAATGCCTGTAGTCTCTTACACAAGGGTTAATTTCCCTCCAAATGTCTACCAACCCCGCCCAATGTTTGGATGGATGTTTAGATTTGGACAACCCAGATCCGGATTTGTCCAGGGAGAAGTCGAAGGCTATATTAGAATCCCCGCCTAAAAATGTTGTGCCCTTTAGGTGGGGTCCAAGTTTGTGGAGTAGGGATTCAAAGAAAGCCCTCTGGCCCTTGTTAGGTCAATATTAGGAAACAAAAGTATATAATTCCCCATCTATGTTCCCCGAAGCCAATATATAACGTCCATGGGGGTCTACAACCGTCTCAGGTTGAGAGAGGTTAATATGTTTAACAAAACAGATTGCAACCCCTTTTGTTTTGTTGGGCGCAGAGGATAGAAAAAATTGGGGAAAATGTCGGTGAAGGAATGTGGTATTGTAAGAAATGGGGAAGTGGGTCTCTTGCAAGAGGAGGATATCTGCTTGCATAGACTGATAGAGTTGGAATAGTTTTCTTCTTTTGATGGGGAGTTCAGACCCTGGGTATTATGTGATATAATTTTGAGGGTGGGGGAGATGGTTAGTTGTTCAGGCATAAAGTGGGTGGTGTGAGGCCCTGCTATTGTTAAGGGTCTTACCTGACCGGTGTGAAAAAGTTGCCTTGAGATCCCTGAGGTTAGGGCTTGCCGAGTATACGAGACCTGGGAGGAGAGGCCAGAGGCGGAAGCGGAGTCCGGACGAGCTCATGTGGAGAGAAAAAGAGAGAGAGAGTGGAGAGGGATGAGAGAGAGTAGAAAAGAGAGAGAAGAGGTTGCATAAATCTGAACCATTAAACATTCCTGCATGTAAAATAAACTAATAGTAATGAAACGGGGGTCCCCATACCCCGGGGTAGGATGATTTAGCCATGCCGTATCCTAAACCTGAGAGGTTCGAAGTCCAGACAGTAGGACTTCCGGAAAAGAAACTCAAGGCACTATCAGTGCTCCTGGTTTCTACTTGAGGTGCACTGTGTCCACCACGGTCCCACCACCAGAAGAGTAGAACAACTGAAGACTGTAAAACAGTCTAACATTTCACAAAAGAACTGAGCATCCCCACCTCAAAAACCAATAAGAAACAATATACCGTCAGCCGGGAGCTGAACAAGAAATCCCACCCCCTCCACGGATCCCCCACTCCCAACCCTGGGGCCCAGGGGGAGCGGTGAACACATAACATCGGGGTGACCATGGGCTTATAGACCGTTAGGGCCACAGACTCTAAAGAAATATAGTGGGAGATGACACTGCATCGCCTGGGCCTAGAGCCTGGGCCTAGAGCCTCCATATATCAGTACGTACCAGTACATGGGCCATACATTCTTAAAGGGATGACCACCCCATTACTAAGGAGGAAGATCTGAATGGACAAGGGCATCCTAGTGAGTGGGAGGCCATACTACAGAGATACTCTGGATCCTGGAATACCAATCTGAGGAGAGAGAAGCTAGCTGGATATTAATATGCATGTGTGCATATTACACAACTAAGGTGAGGGCACTGAGAGCACTTGTGATTGGGAAGAGGCTTGAAGATTATTTCAAGAGGAAGTCACATTTATTCACATTTATTAACTTTTTTCACATCACTTCATTATACATATTGAGCTACTCATTACTTATTGAATATTATTTTTTACACTTTTTCATTAATGGTGATACACTTTCCATTATATGAGAATATTCATATTAATAGGTAGCGCAGCAATTTTAGTTTTCCAATATTCAAATCATAAAAGTTTATATTATTTGTAGGGATGAGCTTTCTGTTCGGGTCGAACATGAGTTCGACTCGAAACATTGGCTGTTCGTCAAAAAACGAACATTATGGGCCGTTTGTGCCAAATTCGAGCTGCGCATAGCGGCCCATAATGCACTGCAGGAGTGCAGTGCATTGCTGTATGATGATTGGCCAGAGAATGCACCATGACCTGCATGCTTTGGCCAGTCACAGTGCCTTCAGCTAAGAGAGCCATAATTGGCAGGGTGCCTTTTGCCAATCATGGCTCAGAGGGACTAAGTCCACGCCCCACATATAAGGCCGCCTACACGTCGGCCTTGTGTAGTGTGTCGTTGCCGGCGTGGACGGAGAGAGAGTGTCATTTAGATTGAGCAGGCAGGCAGATTATTCAGTTAGTATCTAGTATATATATATATATATATATATATATATTTTTTTTTTTATATATACACATACACAGTCTCATATATATATATATATATATATATATATATATATATATATATATATATCCACTGTATCCAGTTTAGCTAGATCTGACTGCAGTCCGTTCCTGGTAAACTGTTTCTAATATACTTCAGGCAGGCAGGCAGGCAGGTGATTCAGTTAGCTGCAGTGTATTTAATACATATATATATATATATATATCTCTATATCTCTCTCTCTCTCTCTCTCTCTCTCTATATATATATATATATATATATATATATATATATATATATCTCTATCTATCTGTCTATCTATCTATCTATCTATCTATCTATCTATCTATCTATCTATCTATCTATCTATATATCTCTATATATATATATGCACACTGCATACAGTTTAGCTATATCTCACTGCAGGCCGTTGCTAGTGTACTCTTTCTAATATACTTCAGGCGGTGTAAACAGTACCTTGCACCCCTAGTGCAGTTGCTACCACTTTTCTGGTGGTGTACACAGTACACAATACATACAGTGCACCCATAGTTGCTATTAGACTTCTGGTGGTGTACACAATACTGTGCACCCATAGTGCAGTTGCTACTACTTTTCTGATGGTGTACACAATACAGTACACCCATATGGTTGCTTGAACCGATCAGACCTTGGCGCTGAGGACTGAAAAATTGTCTAAAGGCATCGGTCAGCCGGCCACCTTCTCCACTGCTCTTCCTCTGACTGAATGAAGCTGTCATGGTTATGCAGTAATCTTTGTCTGTCAGCTTACCTCTCCTCCATGTGTTTACCTTTAGAGGCCAGCCACTCTCACCCGGCTACTTAAATAATCTCTCCTCAAAGCATGGCTCCACCCCAGCCCCTATCAGGGAACTCTATATTAACCTGTGCACTGCAAGCCTGCCTTGCTGATCAACCTTGTGTATTTAGCATCCGTGTGCATCTTGCTGTCTTCTACGTCTGATTCCAGTTACCGATCTTGGCTTGTTCTCAACTATCCCTGCCTGCTTGTGACCCTGACCTTTGGCGTGTTCTATGTTTATCCTTGTCTGCTAGTCGCCCCGACCTTTGGCTTATTCCCTTACTATCTCTGTCCTCCTGTAGCCTACTGTGGGCGTGAGCTGGGAGACCCTGGGGGTCGTGACCTGGAGCCAGTTGCAGCCCAGTCCATCCTCACCACTAGAGGCTCAGGTGAACACCTGCTGGATCTTAGACTCCGTGCCCTGGGGAATCTTATGCTCTAGCCCCTGTGGTATCCGTGTTGGTGTTCCAGCGGACCTGCCTTCCTTAACCACCTAGACTCCCATCCGCAGCAGTCAGCCGTAGGGTCCACTACCTTTGCGGTGCACTCCTGAACCCAACGGTGTGCATCTGTCACCTTGCCTCAGGTGACCTGACAGAAGCCTGAGCAACATGTTGTCCAGCACCAGGAAATTGTAACCTCACAGGGTCTGGAAATGCATTGCACAAACCTTTCTTTAAGGCCTCCTGAAGATGTTTCATCCTCTGCTCCCTCTGCAAAGGCAGGATGAGTTCTGCAACCTTACCCTTGTAACGTGGATCAAGAAGGGTTGCCAGACAGTAATGATTCCTTCTCTTTAATACCACCAATCCTAGGGTCCTTACACTGCATGGCCTCCCTGATTCTGCAAAGCCTGCGAAAGTTTGCAGAGGCATTCGATTCTGAGTCTTCTGGGTCACTAAGGATCACATGATCCGTAACAACCTCCTCCCAGCCACGTACAACTCCTTGGGTTTCTGGAGACTGAAAAACATCCCTTGAAGACTGCTGCTGAGTGTTATCCTCCACGTCCATGCTGACACAATCCTCCTCCTCTTCTTCCTGTGTGTTTGGCAGGCCTGCAGGAATAATATCTGGATAAAGGCTGCCTTAAGAGGTAAGGAAGTCCTCCTCTTCCTGTTCTGCCTCAAGTGCCCTGTCCATTATTCCATGAAGCGTGTGCTCCAACAGAAATACAAGAGCGACAGTATCACTGATGCATGCATTGTTGCTGCTCACCATCCTCGTGGCCTCATCAAATGGTGACAGGACAGTGCATGCATCCTTGATCAGTAGCCACTGGCATGGCAAAAAGAAGCCAAGCTCCCCTGACCCTGTCCTGGTGCCATACTCACACAGGTACTCATTGATGGCCCTCTGCTGTGTGTACATCATTGCCAACGTTGACTTCCACCTGGTGGACATGTCACAAATGAGGCGGTTGGTGGGCAGGTTGCATTCCCTTTGAATGTCAGCCAGCCGAGCACTGGCATTGTATGACCATTGGAAATGACCACAGACTTTTCTGGCCTGCCTCAGGAGATCTTGTAAGCCTGGGTACCTGCTCAAGAACTGCTGCACCACCAAATTCAGGATGTGTGCCAAACATGGAACATGGGTCAAGTGCCTCTGACAGAGGGCAGAGAAAATGTCGGTGCCATTGTCGCAAACAACCATTCCTGGCTGAAGCTGGCGTGGCGTCAACCACCTCTGAGCCTGCCCCTGAGCTGACAGATTCTCTGCCCCAGTATGACTCCTGTCCCCTAAGCAGTGGTTTAACCTTAAACTACGTAGAGGGTTGTTTACTGTAAGAGTGGCAAGGATGTGGAATTCCCTTCCACAGACGGGGGGCATCGATAGTTTCAAGAAAGATAAGCACCTGAACGACCGCAACATATATACAATGTAATACTGACATATAATCACACACATAGGTTGGACTTGATGGACTTGTGTCTTTTTTTCAACCTCACCTACTATGTAACTCATGCACCTCACCTACTATGTAACTCATGCACCGCATGGCATCTTTTTGCCTAAGTGCTTGCGTAGCCCCTTGAATGCTTACGGAGCACCGCTGGTTCAGAGAACAAATCTGCAAAAGAAGCCATAGAGGAAGGAGGAGGGGGTGGAGGAGAAAGCTGTGGCAGAATCACCGCTAGCATTTTGGAGGAGTGGTGGCGGAACAAGCTCCAACAATACTGAACCCTGTCCTGCATCCTTCTCAGCTGCCAGCAGAGTTACCCAGTGCGCCGTGAAGGAAAGGTAACATCCCTGCCCATGCACATCCCTGCCCATGCCTGCCAGACCATGAGTCTGCAGTAATTTACACCTTACTGCTGACTGCCCTATCCAAGACAAATAGCAATGCAGAGGGTGGCCTCTCTTACACCTCTGACTTGAGGCCCCCTGGTAGAGCAGACAGGGTGCGCGGGAGTGCAGAGTCGCACGAGTACATGATGGGTCGCAGACAGCGGAGTCAAGGCAGCTGCAGGCGGAAAGGCAGTTCAGCAGGATTCTCCAGGCAGTAGAGAAGGCAGGTACAGGCAGGCCGGGTCATACACTGGTGGGCACGTCAGGAGCAAGTGCGGAGGCAGAAGCGTAGTCAGGATACAGGCCGGATCGGTGATGAGCTGGCAGCGAGGTAGCAGAAAGAGCAGGCAGATGTGGTGGTCAAACAAGCCGGGTCAGGTGCAGGCAGAAAGCAGGAACGTCAGAGGCAAGCCGGGTCAGACAACAGGAACAGGTATCAGATACAAGCAACAGGAACACTGTAGAGCAGACAGCACTGAGTCTGGGTACTGGCTGAGTTTAAATAGCCTGTTGGGCGCCAAAAGCTGTCACAGAGTGTGCGTGTGCGCATGGGCGCGCAGGCGCACCGGTGGTATTCTGACTGAGGAAACAGGCAGTCTTTGATCTGATGACAAATCTTGGATACTGGCATGCCCTTCCCGACAATGCCTGTAAAGTAGCGCATCTTTCCCATGTTTAGAACAGTACCACAGCAAAATGACATTTCTAAAGGAAGAAAATGTCATTTAAAACTGCTCACGGCTGTAATTTATTGTCAGATCCTAGGAATATAGATAAAAATCATTGATAAAAAAAAGGCCTGAGTTACCCCCCCCAGTCCATTACTAGGCCCTTTGGGTCTGGTATGAATATTAAGGGGAACCTCGCGTCAAAGTAAAAAAGAAAATTGTGGGGGTCCCCCCAAAATTCATACCAGGCCCTTCAGGTCTGGTATAGATAAGGGGAACCCTATGCCAAAATTTGAAGAAAAAAAAAATGGCGTGAGGGTCCCCCCCAAACCCGTACCAGGCCCTTATCTGAGCACGCAACCTGGCAGGCTGCAGGAAAAGGGGGGGGGACAAGGGAGCGTCCCCCCTTCCTGAACCATACCAGGCCACATGCCCTTGCCCTCAACATGGGGAGGGTGCTTTGGGGTCCCCTCAAAACACCTTGTCCCCATATTAATGGGGACAAGGGCCTCATCCCCACAACCCTTGCCCGGTGGTTGTGGGGGTCTGTGGGCGGGGGGCTTATCGGAATCTGGAAGCCCCCTTTAATAAGGGGGCCCTCAGATCTCGCCCCCCGTGTGAATGGGTAGGGGTACATTGTACCCCTACCCATTCGCCCAAAAAAGCAGTGAAATGTGACAAAAAAAGTACCAGGAGAAGATGACAGCGGGTGACACGGCTCGGGGAGAAGACCACTCACAGCTATTTTACAATAAAGGAATTGACAAAAAATGGCTATTGTTTTTTGTCACCTTTTCACTGCTTTTTTTTGGTGAATGGGTAGGGGTACAATGTACCCGATACACAAATAACACTTGCCCGGGTGGTTGTGAGGATGAGGCCCTTGTCCCCATGTCCAACATGGGGACAAGGTGTTTTGGGGGGATCCCAAAGCACCCTCCCCGTGTTGAGGGCATGTGGCCTGGTACGATTCAGGAGGAGGGGGGGCGCTCTCTTGCTCCCCCCTCTTTTCCTGCGGCCTGCCAGGTTGCATGCTGGCATGGATTTTGTGGGGGACACCCACGCCATTTTTTTTTTTAAATTTAATTTTTTTTAATTTTGGTGTAGGGTTCCCCTGAATATCCATACCAGACCTGAAGGGCCTGGTATGGATTTTGGGGGGACCAACACGCAATTTTTTTTTATTTTGATGCAAGGTTCCTCTTAATATTCATAGCAGACCCAAAAGGCCTGGTAATGGACTGGGGGGGGGGAACCCCACACCATGTTTGTTAAATTTTGGCATGGGGGGGTCCCCTCCAAATCCATACTAGACCGGAAGGGCAGTTTTTTTCCGATTTTTTTTTTTTTGGCTGCCATTTTTTTTTGCCTTCAGTGGGGAAGCCGCTGACAGCTGAAGATTCATTGGTTGTTAAGGATGCGGCAGCTGGCTTCCCGTTACAGTGTTAAAATAATAACCATAAAACACATCAAAAATCACATCACAAACGCAACAGTTGTGTTTCTGGTGCAGTTCAATTGAAATGGACACCCGCAAATCACGTGAAAAAAGTCCCCGACCATTTCCAAAAACGCACTGGCCGCAAAATGCATACATTGTGTACTAATACTGTAGGAAACCATGTTAAATGGACTGTAGAGTGTTTCTGAAAACTGCAAAACACACTAAAAAATGCATAGGTGTGAACCTAGGGTCAGGGCCCGTTCACACTGGAGCGATGCGGGAACCCTGCAAATCCAGTGCGGGTTCCCGCATTGCATACAACTCGCAGGCAGTTCATGCTGCCATATGTGAACTGCTGGGAGTGTCAGTAGAAAGCTAATGACACCCCCCAATCAGTTTGCATATCGCAGAGCGAACTGCAAATTCAGACAACACCCATGCGATCCGATTCTGCTGCGGACCAAATAAGGGTCCTGCGCGAGTTTGGTCCAAATGCAATGCAAATTCAACCATATAATTTGTATGGCTGAGTTTGCATCACACAGACATCGCAAGGCCCCTTTCACACTTGTGCGACTGTCCTGCGACTCCTGTGTCCATAGACCTCAAGATTACACTGGCATTACTTCAAATCACATCAAATTCGTGGCAAACAGTGCTGCAAAATCGCGGGACTTTCAGGTCACACAAGTGTGAAAGGGTCTTTATGGACCTCAAGTTGTATGAAAAGTCAGCCAAGTGTGAAAGGAACCTTTGAATTAGACCCCATTTGCACTTGTGTGACCAATGCCTGTGTTATCTTGCTGTATATGGACCTCAAGTTGCATCAAAGTCAAACCAAAGTAATGCAGGAATGAATTTGACCCACTTGCAGGATGCACAAGTGAGAATAGTGCTAATTCAAAGGTATTATCCATGAATCTCATTTACACTGCTGCAACCTGAAAGTCACACTATTTTGCTGCCACTTTGCTGCTGTAACTTGGCCCCAACTTCTGGGAATGCCTGTGTAATATTGCACCCTGTGTACCTCAAGTCACAACAAAGTAGTACAGGGGCTACTTTGAAGTTGTTGCATGAATGAATGGTTATCATTGAGAATCATGGGGTACAACTTGTCATGCAACTCGGAGGTCCAAATTTGCTGAAAAAGTCGCCCAACTGTGAAACAAGTGATATATATTTTAATAGAAAGGAGCTCTCATTTATAGTTGCATAGTCCTTACTGATTTACATCAGCAGAACAAATGCAGGAAGCGATGTGTGCACATGGGCCAGAAGCAAATGTGCGGTGATGCCAAACAAATCAATGAACCCCACCCACACCAAATCTAACTACCACATCCACCCCCCACATTGAGTAAGCACAAATCTAATGCCCCGTACACACGGTCGGACTTTGTTCGGACATTCCGACAACAAAATCCTAGGATTTTTTCCGACGGATGTTGGCTCAAACTTGTCTTGCATACACACGGTCACACAAAGTTGACGGAAAATCCGATCGTTTTAAACGCGGTGACGTAAAACATGTACGTCGGGACTATAAACGGGGCAGTGGCCAATAGCTTTCATCTCTTTATTTATTCTGAGCATGCGTGGCACTTTGTCCGTCGGATTTGTGTACACACAATCGGAATTTTCGACAACGGATTTTGTTGTCGGAAAATTTTATCTCCTGCTCTCCAACTTTGTGTGTCGGAAAATCCGATGGAAAATGTCAGATGGAGCCCACACACGGACGGAATTTCCGACAACACGCTCCGATCGGACATTTTCCATCGGAAAATCCGACCGTGTGTACGGGGCATTACACTTACCTTGCAAATCAGCAGCACCTCCTCTTTGCTAAAGTGGGACCTCACCATGTCCACCTAGATGGAGATCCTGACCAGCACAGGAACTGCCGGGTGATTACATTGACTCATTTCCGGGTCAGATGGTGAAACCACGCTCTTTTGATCGTAGCTGCAAATATTTGATTGCAACCACGATTAGAATTGTTTTTATTTTTGTTTATTTGCAGATATGCAAATCTGTATTTCTACATAAATGATATTTGAAGGCAAACTTAAGGGAGTTTGATAAGAAATGGTGTCCCTGGGATAGCAGGCGATGAACTACAAAGACAAAGGCCCAGTTTGAGCCCTGGCAGCGGGAGGAAATTGTGCAAGTTCAGCTGAACTCACAGAATTTCATTCCTGCATGTCAGTCCCGACTGCATGGGGGGGGGGGGGGGGGGGCTATTTCAGAGGTTTCTACACTGATGTCAATAAAAATCACACCCCGAAGTCACCAAAAAGTAGTACAGAAACTACTTTTCAAAATTGCTTGCGCCGCAAGAATGGTGCAATTGCCTCCGATTTGACATGTCAAATCGCATCAATGTGAACCAGGGCTGACACATACAACACTGCCTATCCACCAGCTGAATTAATTACCTGCAATTCTCCACCTTTATCATTTGCTTGCAAGTGTGCTGAAGAGAGTATTTTTTTTGGTGCACAAATACATATAGAAATTATAAGGCTACTTTCACACTGGGGAGTCGGCAGTAAAGTGCTGCTATTTTTAGCGGTGCTACTTGGCCGCTAGCATGGCACTTTTAATCCCCGTTAGCGGCTGAAAAAAAGGGTAAAACCACCTGCAAAAGTGCCGCTGCAGCGGCGGTTTGGCAGCTCTGCCCATTGCTTTCAATGGGAATGGGGGCTTTAGGAGCAGTGTGTACACCGTTTCTACAGTGCTGCAAAGATGCTGCTTGCAGGACTTTTTTTTACCATCCTGCAAGCGCACCGCTCCAGTGTGAAAGCACTCGGGCTTTCACACTGGAGTGAGAGGAGAGGCTCTTTACAGGTGCTGTTTTTAGCGCTATAGCGCCTGTAAAGCGCCTCCAGTGTGAAAGCAGCCTAAGATAGAAAAGATCTTGTACTTCCCCAAAACCACCACCTCCAAAACTAATTAAAAAGAAGAAAGAAAAGAGAAAACACACACACAATGTACTTTTATTTTGCCAGCAGAAACAATTATGTACATTTACTAGCTTTAAAAAAAAAAATCTACAGGATATATGGTGCTACATTTAGCAAAACAGTTAGCAATTGGGTTTTAAGGGCCCTGCTCATAGGAGCTTACAATCTAAAATTTATCTAAACCTTAGAGTGGACACAACTTTACTTTCAGTGTATAACGGGCAACACATCACATGTTTATCTGCAAGATTATAGAAACATACTTAACAGTCATTATTCTTACAAAGCATTCCAACATAATATTAAAAAAAACACATGTTCAAAATATAACACCCACCACCTCCACCCCCACAAATCCACACATATACATACATTGGTGACCATGTTCTGCTGGGAGCTGCATTTCTGTGTATAGACAGGAACAATACACACACAACATTGACAGCATGGCCACGTAAACCCACTTTTGATTGAAAAAATGTACAAGAATTTCAGCAAACAGCCCTAGTTGGGCGTTTGTCAATAGGCACAATATCATTCCTTCTCCCCCACAAATCACAGCAAAAAACCTGACCTTCTCAGGCCAAATAACCCCCCCCCCCCCCCCTACTGCAGCCCTTTATATAAGATAGGTTGTATTGTTAGCACACTGACACACATACTATTTGCAACTGTGTTAGCCCTTGGCTATGTGCATCAAATCTCCAACTACAGGCCAAAGATCAAAGTCCATTTGCATGCACATAAACAAAGCAGCAGTTTTCTAAGCATATGTACCTGTGCAGTGTAAACCCTACAATTTTAAATGTCCAAGTCCCTGAGCATGATTAGTGCTAACAAACATTAACATCAGTCCCTGGCTGCAATGAGCTTCCAATCGAAAGTCCAAAACGAACTTTCTTGCATTAGAGACTCAAGCGTTAGCATGTTGGGGAATTGAACCAGCAACCCCAGTGCTGTTAGACAGAATTTCTACCCACTTAGCCAACAGGCAACCTCACACACGTTCTCTGCATGTCTGTGGGGTGAAACAGTCCTAAGTCCATAGCCATGCTCAGTGTCACACGCAATATACAATATATTGGCCTAAGTATTGGGACGCCTGCCTTTAAACGCACATGAACTGTAATGGCATCCCAGTCTTAGTCCGTAGGGTTCGAAATTAATTTGGCCCACCCTTTGCAGCTATATCAGCTTCAACTCTTCTGGGAAGGCTGTCCCCAAGGTTTAGGAGTGTGTCTATGGGAATGTTTGACCAGTCTTTCAAGTGCATTTGTGAGGTCAGGCACTGATGTTGGACAAGAAGGCCTGGCTTACAGTCTCCGCTCTAATTCATCCCCAAGGTGTTCTGTTGTGTTGAGTTCAGGACTCTGTCCAGGCCAGTCAAGTTCCTCCACACTAAACTCACCCATGTCTTTATGGACCTTGATTTGTGCACTGGTCCAAATCATTTGGTGGAGGGGGTATTATGATGTGGGGTTGTTTTTCAGGGGTTGGGCTTGGCCTCTTAGTTCCAGTGAAGGGAACTCCTAAGGCATCAGCATACCAAGACTTTTTGGACAATTTCATGCTCCCAACTTTTTGGGAACAGTTTGGGGATAGCCCCTTCCTGTTCCAACATGACTGCACAAAGCAAGGTCTATAAAGACATGGATGAGCGAGTTTGGGGTGGAGGGACTTGACTGGCTGCACAGAGTCCTGACCTCAATCTGATAGAACACCGACTGCGAGCCAGGCCTTCTCATCCAACATCAGTGCCTGGCCTCACAAATGCCCTGCTCCCCCCCACCCCAAAGCACCTTGTCACCATGTTGATGAGGACAAGGGCCTCTTCCCGACAACCCTGGCCTTTGGTTTTCGGGGTCTGCGGACGGGTGGCGTATTGGAATCTGGGAGCCCCCTTTAATAAGGGGGCCCCCAGATCCCGGCCCCCCACCCTATGTGCATGAGTATGGGGTACATTGTACCGCTACTCATTCTCCTGGGGAAAAAAGTGTCAATTAAAAAAACACACTGCACAGGTTTTTAAATTTATTAGGCAGCTCCGGGGGTCTCTTCCGACTTCAGGGTTCTCTTCCGACTTCTCCGCACTCTCCGGTGTCTTCTGCTGGGCTCCTCCGCTACCTTCTGCTCTTTTGCTAGCGGTTGCCCGGTCTTCTCCGTTGTCTTCTTCCCTCTTCTCTTCTTCCGATGTTGACTCGACGATCTTTCCCACTGTAATGCCGTGTGCGCGGTGCGCAACGACTTGTATAGGCTTGGGGCCTTTTCACCGGGTGATGTCATCTGGTGGCCCCGCCCCGTATGACGTCACAGTCCTGGGGCATGATGATACTGTGACGTCATAAGGGGCGGTGACGTCCGGTCAGGATATTGAAACCACTTTACCGCCGTCATTTTGCTATATGGTGGGCGGCAAGTGGTTAAAAAGGAACATTTAATTTATGATTATATTAATTTGCCCAATCTGTTGGACCTGGTAATCTCAAACCATGCAGAGCTTATTACTAATGTTCAGATAAAGGAAGCCCTGGGTAGCAGTGATCATAACATGATTTCATTTGATGTTAGCTGTAACATGGCCCCGCCCCAGGCCCTATCAGGGAACCCTATATTAACCTGTGCACTGCAAGCCAGCAGTGCTGATCAACCATTGTGTGTTAGCTTTCGTGTGTACTTGCTGTGTTTCCTACGTCTGATTCCAGTTACTGACTTTGGCCTGTTCTCGACTTTCCCTGTCTGCTTGTGACCCTGACCTTTGGCGTGTTATGTTTATCCTTGTCTGCTAGTTGCCCTGACATTTGGCTTATACCTTACTTTCCTTGTTGTTCCAGCCTGCTGCCTCCTTCCTCTTCTCCTGTAGTCTACAGTGAGCATGAGCTGTGAGACCCTGGGGGCCACGACCTGGAGCCAGACTGCAGCTCAGTCCATCCTCACCACTAGAGGCTCTGGTGAACACCTGCTGGCTCTTAGACTCCGCGCCCTGGGGAATTATGCTCTAGCTCCCAGTGGGATCTGTGTTAGTGATCCAGTAGACCTGCTTCCTGAACCTCCCAGGGTTCATTCCGCAGCAGTCAGTCCTAGGGTCCACTACCTAGCGGTGCACTTCCGATTCCTACAGAGTGCATCTGTCACCTGGGTCTCAGGTGACCTGACAGGGCTGCTCTCCAGGATTTAGACTGGGAGGGAATATTGGCATCGATAAACACAGAACAGAAATGGGAATTCTTCAAAAAGACTGTTTGGGACCTCACTGCAAAGTATATTCCCATGTGGCTCACGGTCAAAGTTAAAAAAGCTATAAACAATTAGAAAAGAACTTTTAAAAAATATAAAAATGAAGTAAAAATTCAAAACGAAGGACAGATTGCAAAAGATAGTAGGACAAACCCCAAAAAATCCTTCAAATATATTAATAGTAAAAAGGTCAGGTCTGAGCATGTAGGCCCTTTACAAAATAATCGTGGGTGACTGGGCACAAAGAGAAGGCTAATTTATTAAATACTTTCTTCAGCTCTGTGTATACAAAAGAGCATGGGGAGCTCATGTCCATAATGGGAGTGGTATTGACACAGCCCCGAATGATCCACAATGGCTCAAAAGTAATATGGTCCAGAAATATTTAGACAGAATAAAGGTGGATAAAGCACTTGGACCTGATGGCATCCACCCGCGGATCCTAAAAGAATTGAGCTCTGTAATTTCAAAGCCATTGTATCTAATTTTTAGGGACTCATTAATAGTACCACTGGATTGGCGCAGGGCGAACGTGGTGCCTATATTTAAAAAGGGAACAAAGTCTTTACCAAGTAACTATAGACCTGTTAGTTTAACTATAATTGGGAAGACACTGGAGCGTTTAATAATGCCTTGTTTCCACTGAGCGGATCGGTTCGGGTCGGTACAGTTTGAATGGCCTAGAATGGTCCGGTCTATTCTGGTGAGCGTTTCCACTGCAAGTGGGACCACAAGGGGCCATACAGGGTTTAGAAAAAATGCTTCAGCATAGCACAGCAGAGGGTTTTCTGTCAGCCAATCAGTGGAATGTATCGTAGCTCCGCCCTAACCGAACCGTTCCATTTTCTATGGCCCCACATCTGAAGCAGGACCCTGAATGGAACGGTTTGGTTCGGTTGTATGGGCCACTTTCATAATGGAAACACCCAAAATAGCGTACCGAACCGAACCGATCCGCTCAGTGGAAAGACCACATATGCGAGTTCTTGCTGGAAAAAAACATTTTAAGCAACAGACAGCATGGATTCATGAAGGACAGAAGTTGTCAGACAAACCTGATTTCTTTTTATGAAGAGGTAAGTAAAACCTTGGACAGAGGCGTGGCGGTAGACGTGGTATACTTGGATTTTGCAAAAGCGTTCGATACAGGTCCTCACACACGGCTCATGTGTAAGGTAAAGTCTACAGGCTTGGAAATATCAGTTTGTAAATGGATAGAAAACTGGCTAAAAGACAGAATTCAGAGAGTAGTGGTTAATGATTGTTACTCTGAATGGTCTAAGGTTATCAGTGGTTTAGTACTGGGACCAAGGTTCAGTACTGGGACCCTTACTTTTTAATATCTTTATAAATGATATTGGGTCTGGGATCAAAAGTAACATTTCTGTTTTTGCAGATGACACCAAGCTATGCAGTGGAATAACGTCCTTACAGGATGTCTCCAATTTACAAGCCGACCTCAATGCACTAATTGGGCGACTATGTGGCAGATGAGGTTTAATGTTGATAAATGTAAAGTTATGCACTTGGGGGAATCCATAGTGGAGAAGGATCTGGGGGTTTTGTTAGATCATAAGCTCAATAATAGCATGCAATGCCAAGCTGCAGTTTCCAAAGCAAGCAAAGTCCTTTCTTGTATTAAGAGAGGTATGGACTCCAGAGAGAGAGAGATCATTTTGCCCCTGTTCAAATCATTAGTAAGACCTCATCTGGAATATGCAGTTCAGTTTTGGCCTCCAGTTCTCAAAAAGGATATCAGGGAACTGGAGAAAGTGCAGAGAAGGGCAACCAAACTGATAAGAGGCATGGAGGAACTCAGCTATTAGGAAAGATTAGAGGAACTGAATGTATTCATTCTTGAGAAGAGGAGAATAAGGGGGGGATATGATCAACATGTTCAAATATATGTGTCCATATAGTGAACTTGGTGTTGAGTTATTCACTTTACGGTCAACACAGAGGACACGGGGGCACTCTTTACGTCTAGAGGAAAAGAGATTTCATCTCCAAATACGGAAAGGTTTCTTCACAGTAAGAGCTGTGGAAATGTGGAATAGACTCCCTCCAGAGGTGGTTCTGGCTAGCTCAGTAGATTGCTTTAACCGGTTCCCGACCGGCTCCTGTACATATATGTCGGCAGAATGGCACGGCTGCACAAAGTAACGTACCAGTACGTTACTTTGAATTTTGCGCGCGCGCCTGCCGCGATCTCCGTGAGTCGGGTCGCGGGTCCCGCGGACTCGATCGCCGCGGGCATACCCGCGATCGCCTCACGGAGAGGACGAACGGGGAGATGCCGTTGTAAACAGCATCTCCCCGTTCTGCCTAGTGAGAGTGTCACTGGATCTCTGCTCCCTGTCATCGGAGCAGAGATCAGTGACGTCACATACACAGCCCATCCCCCCTACAGTTAGAATCACTCCCCTAGGACATACTTAACCCCTCCCCGCCCCCTAGTGGTTAACCCCTTCACTGCCAGTGTCATTTACACAGGAATCAGTGCATTTTTATAGCACTGATTGCTGTATAAATGACAGTGGTCCCAAAAATGTCCGCCATAACGTCGCAGTCACAATAAAAATCACTGATCGCCGCCATTACTAGTAAAAAAAAAATTATTAATAAAAATGCCACAAAACTATCCCCTACTTTGTAAATGTTATAACTTTTGCGCAAACCAATCAATAAACGCTTATTGCGATTTTTTTTTACCAAAAATATGTAGAAGAATACGTATCGGCCTAAACTGAGGAAAAAAAATGTTTTTTTATATATTTTTGGGGGATATTTATTATAGCAAAAAGTAAAAAATAATGCATTTTTTTCAAAATTGCCACTCTTATTTTGTTTATAGTGCAAAAAATAAAAATCACAGAGGTGATCAAATACCACCAAAAGAAAGCTCTATTTGTGGGGAAAAAAGGACATCAATTTTGTTTCAGAGCCACGTCGCACGACCGCACAATTGTCAGTTAAAGCGACGCAATGCCGAATCGCAAAAAGTGCTCTGGTCAGGAAGGGGGTAAATTCTTCCGGGGCTGAAGCGGTTAAGAAACGCCTGGATACTTTCCTAAATGTACATAATATAACTGGGTACTAACATTTATAGGTAAAGTTGATCCAGGGAAATTCCGATTGCCTCTCGGGGGATCAGGAAGGAAATTTTTCCCCTGCTGTAGCAAATTGGAGCATGCTCTGCTGGGGTTTTTTTGCCTTCCTCTGGATCAACTGTGGGTATAGAATTGGGTATATTGGATTGTACAATATTTTTTATTTTATTTATTTATTTTTTTATGGTTGAACTGGATGGGCTTGTGTATTTTTTCAACCAGACTAACTATGTATCTATTACATTTGAGCCCCTGAAAACTGTGACTGTGTATTAAAATGGTTGCAGTTCCTAAAATTTGTACTTGATATTTATGTTCAACCCCTTGAATTAAAGCTGAAAGTCTGCACTTTGAATTAATTTGGATCGTTTCATTTTAATTTTATTCTGGTGGCATACAGAGCCAAAAGTATGAAAATTGTGCCTGTGTCCAAATATATATGGACCTAATTGTATGTAAAAACCTGTTTTTTTGCTAGAACCCCCAAATATTATATATATTTTTTTAGCCGAGGCCCTAGAGAATAAAATAGAGGTCATTGCAATTTGTTATGTTACACAGTATTTGCGCAGCACAAACACAATTTTTCTGGGAAAAAATACACTTTAATTAATTTAAAAAATAACAAAACACAACATATAACCCCTTTTTTTTGTAAAATATGAAAGATTATGTTATGCCAAGTAAATAAATACCCAACATGTCATGCTTTAAAATTGTGCATGCTCATGGAATAGCGCTAAACTACGGTACTTAAAAATTTACATAGGCGACACTTTAAAATTTTCTACAGTGATGTGGAAATTCCACTATACGCTACGTGTAAGCCATGTCTCCTGCGCTAATAAAGCGCCCTTTCAGCCTTTTGGTATAATGCATCTTAGTACAACTATGTTTCCCATATCTTCCCAAGTAAACAGACATAACCACCATCCTCACATCCTTAGCTACACAGCTCGACGACCCCTGACCATGGGCGCAATGTTTATTTATATAACAATAGAGCTTGGTTGCTTCATAATCAGCCAATCAAGCACAGGTAAACAGGAGAAGTTATACAAATTTCAACCAATCAACAATGACTGGGGGAGTTTATGGGCATGTCTGGGCAGGGGCAGTGTGTATTATTCCCCACCCCCTGTACCTCTAAGCTGTGCTCTCCTGTAAGACAAAGAAAGCCGCTTGGCTGGCCTAAGAACTCATGAACACTGCCCCTGATCACAACGCACACAAAGACTCCCGTTTTTACCGTTGGCGTGAATCCTTATTCTGCATTGTTCAGAGAACAATGCATACCTGGATTATTCTACCATTCCTGAGGATGGGAGATTATCTGTAGACATGCCATAGACCCTCCATGTACTCATCAGATACACAGAGCGACAAGAGCGTACATCCCCCCACAGCCGATAATGTCTTTGCAGAGTGAACACATCCCCCCCAGACGATCATATGTGCATTGCACAGGGGCCCTTTGCTAGTGGACATATCCCCACTCTGCAGACACCTCTCTGCAACCTCAGGAAGCTTTCCACTACCAGACGGGTCTCAACTGGCAGTCTGCCCCAGTCCGCTCTTTAGAGCAGGCTGCAGGAGATCTAACACTGGGAGACACTAAGACAATACTTAATAACCACTTTAGAGATTTTACCCCCTTCCTAACCAGAGCACTTTTTACAATTTGGCACTGCGTTGCTTTAACTGATAATTGCATGGTCGTTCGACGCTGTACCCAAACAAAATTTGCGTCCTTTTTTTCCCACAAATAGAGCTTTCTTTTGGTGGTATTTGATCACCTCTGTGATATTTATTTTTTGCGCTATAAACAAAAAAAGAGCGACAATTTTGAAAAAAAAAACAATATTTTTTACATTTTGCTATAATTAATATCCCCAAAAGTTTAAAAAAAAAAACAAATATATATTCTTGGTAAAAAAAATTCTACATATTTTTGGTAAAAAAAAATCGCAATAAGAGTATATTGATTGGTTTGCGCAAAAATTATAGCGTTTGCAAACTATGGGAAAGATTTATGGCATTTTTATTATTTTATTTTTTCTTACTAGTAATGGCGGTGATCTGTGATTTTTTAGCGGTACTGCGACATTGCGACGGACAGATCGGAGACTTTTGACACTTTTTTGGGACCATTGGCATTTATACATTGATCAGTGCTATAAAAATGCACTGATTACTGTGTAAATGTCATTGGCAGGGAAGGGGTTAACACTAGGGGGTGATCAAGGGGTTAAATGTGTGTTCCCTCAGCATGTTCTAACTGTGTGGGGATGGGAGTGACTAGGAGAGGAGCCATATCGTCTTTCCTACTTAGTAGGAACAAACGATATGGCTCCTCTCCTCTGACAGCACAGGGATGTGTGTGTTTACACACACACATCCCCATGCTGGCGCTTGTGCACGCAATCGCGCATGGCCAGCAGGGATCGTGCCCACCGGCCACACGCATAGGCTCACCTTCTCTGTAGCGGGCGAGAGTGCCCTCTGGTGGCCGAAAATGGGTAGGACGTACCCGTACAGGATTTCACCCAGGAAGGCCATTGTGCCACAGTATATCTGCGTGACATGGTCGGCAAGTGGTTAAATACATCTTAATAACATTTCCACAACAACAGGTAACCAGTTTAGAGTTACAGAGGAGATGTAGTGCTAAAAGTATTCTTTCCACTCTGACGCTCATGGCAATGTGTTGTTTAAACACTGTTTACATATGTGGGCATGACCTACGTATACATTCACCACTGCGCATGAGCATGGGGGGATGGGGGCGGTTTAAACATAATTTATTTTTTTTTTACTATTTATTATATGACTATTTTATTTTTTCACTGTCCCTTTAAAAAACATTTTTTTGATCACTTTTATTCCTATCCTGTTTACATTGGTCTGTAACCAGATGTGATGTTATGACGTTGCTACGGTCCTCCTAGACCATAGAGAGAGGAGAGGTGACCCCACCCACGACTTCTAAAAGTGATCCATTGGCAAATCCACCCAATGGTAAAGAGGTACTCCAACACTCCCCACAACAGCACATAATTGAGATCAGATTCTTTTACAGACACAGTCTCCATCTTCACAGTGTGTAGCTGGCTACTTCAGCTTTGCTGCTGTTCCAGTCTGGAGATTTCACAGGCCAGAGTAGCAACATAGCAAACAGCTATATACCGTGCAGATGGAGGTTGTATCTGTAAAAGAATCAGATTTCAGCTATGTGCTGAGTGCCCTATGTGGGGATGGGAGAAGCAGAACCCCTGCAGGCTGGGCACAATATACATTGGGAGAGGGGTCGCAGCATGCCCCATATCCGGCCAAAGGAAAAAAATGGGGGGGGGGAGGTATGGGACTTTAAATGAGACACATATATAGAATATGCCTCCATCCCTATTCAAGTACAAAAGAGGAAGGAATTTGGGATTTTAAATGAGGCAATTTGACTTGATACATGTAACTTGATGTAAATTTATTGGTGTGTTGGCATAATAGCTGGGTATAAATACATAGCATAGACATATAACACATACACATGTAATTTTATATGAGTGCACGTGCTTAGCATCATATCCAGAGGTTGTCTTTGGCAAATAGATGTATGAGTGCTGCCAGCATTGCTACAGAGGTTGAAGGAGTGGGGGGTCAGCCTGACAGTGTTCAGATCATACACTGCACACTGCATCAAATTGGTCTGCATGGCTGTCATCCCAGAAGAAAGCCTCTTGTAAAGATGATGAACAAGAAAGCCTGCAAACAGTTTGCTGAAGACAAGCAGACTAAGGACATGGATTGCTGAAACATGTCCTGTGGTCTGATGAGACCAAGATAAACCTATTTGGCTCAGATGGTGCCAAGCGTGTGTGGTGGCAACCAGGTGAGGAGTACAAAGACAAGTGTGTCTTGCCTACAGTCAAGTGTGGTGGGAGTGTCATGGTCTGGGGCAGCATGAGTGCTGCCGGCACTGGGGAGCTACAGTTCATTGAGGGACCATGAATGCCAACATGTACTGTGATATACTGAAGCAGAGCATGATCACTTCCCTTCGGAGACTGGGCTCCAAGATGACCACTGCCTTGCTAAAGAAGCTGAGGGTAAAGGTGATGGACTGGCCAAGCATGTCTCCAGACCTAAACCCTATTGAGCATCTGTGGGGCATCCTCAAACGTAAGGTGGAGGAGTGCAAGGTCTCTAACATCCACCAGCTCCGTAATGTCATCATGGCGGAGTGGAAGAGGACTCCAGTGGCAACCTGTGAAGCTCTAGTGAACTCCAAACCCAAGAGGGTTAAGGCAGTGCTGGAAAATAATGGTGGCCACACAAAATATTGACACTTTGGGCCCAATTTGGACATTTTCACTTAGGGGTGTACTCACTTTTGTTGCCAGCGGTTTAGACATTAATGGCTGTGTGTTGAGTTATTTTGAGGAGACAGCAAATTTACACTGTTATACAAGCTGTACACTCACTATTTACATTGTAGCAAAATGTCATTTCTTCAGTGTTGTCACATGAAAAGACAGAATAAAATATTTACAAAAAGGTAAGGGGTGTACTCACTTTTGTGAGATACTGTATACACTGTATAGCATAGAACGTCATATTAACATCCATATACATACACATATCGATAAGGCAGCACAATTGCCTTTGCAGTACACAACAGTTTTGGATATAGATTAGTACCAGATTTGTGGAAGTATGTATGAAAAATAATGAAATTGGTTGAAATAAAATAATTGTATATAGAGATGAAATCCTTAAAAAGCGTGTAGCTACATCCTAAATTCCTGTTGCATTTTGTGTATTAAAACACTTCTTCAGGGGAGGATTTCTAAGAATATCTGCAAGAAACAGAGTATGAGTATATCTAGCTTTGAAACTAAATTTACTAAGAAGAAACAGGGTTCCTAATCCTAAATACTTACATACAACCAAAGGCAAAAAAATATATATGCAGTTTTTTTTAAATATACGGCCAAACCCAGCATTATGTTGGTTAAAAGAAAGGCAAGCTGAATGAGGTGGGTGAGAAAGAAGTAGCTGGGCTCCTTCCTCTGTAGCCAGCTGCAAGGATTAGGTGGCTTTGTTGATATGTGTTGATAATGAGGTGGGTGTCTCTGGGAACAGAGGTGGGTGGGAGAAAGGTACCGCAGAGTGCTGGCTGTGTTGATGTTTCGGATGTCGCAGCTTTTTCATGCCATAATAAATGCAGCCACCTGCCGTGTCTGGCACATGTGCTGGGGGTTGCCAACCTCTGCCCTAGATTCATGCACGCATGAGCATCTGCGGTCCAATTGTAGTGTCCTTTGAGGCAGTGCCATATGCCCAATTTTACTCCAGACTAGTGCAACTCAACATTTGGGCTGCATGGGACTAGTCCTTGGACCTCTCGATGCTTTCTGAACCACAAGGCCACATTCTCCCTGACATGGTGGATTTCCAATCTGGTAAAGGATTTAGGGAAACTCTTTCATCCGCAGTCATGGATGGTTCTTGTGATGGATTCCAGCTTTTTGGACTGCAGAGCAGTCCTGAACACCCTCTCTGTGCAGGGAACTTGGTCAGCGGAGGACGCTCACCTTCAGTGAACATTGTCTACTCGTGACATTTTGGTTGTTCCTTTTACTCTGGGCTCCTCTATTGCAAGGACACCTAACAAGAATACAGTTAGACAATGCCAATCAGGCCTATGTACATCAGTCACCAGAAGTCATGTAAGCAGATATGATCCTCTCTTGAGCAGAACTTTACTTTCCTGGGTTCTGGGCTTTTTGTAGAGTCAGGACCAGGCTTCTGGGCCCTCCCAAGGAATCCATGTGGGTGTAAGGGAACAGCCACAAGTGTGCATGTTTGCATGTTGCAGTCTGTGATAGAGCAGACAGATGGCCCAAGCCTGCAGGATTGAACAGCAGAGAAGCTTGGAAAGAAAGTTCTAACAAAGATGGATGTTGATATCGGGGAGTGATTGGAGGTGATCGGGATATCAGATAAGGAGAGGAGAACGGAGGATTGTCACCACGGACCATTACTGCTGGACACAGTTTACAGGCTTGATACCCCTGCAGGGGTGAATCTTTCCGGTGAGTGAGGGCACAAGTGGGGGTCCTTTGGAAGGCTAGGAGCACTCACCACACCAGGAATATTGTCATGTGAATGAAGAGGCACATTACTGCACTTTAAGGAGAACTTTTTATGGATTTTCTTTTTGGGGACACTTGTTTTATGAACTGATCACTCACTTCTTATGGTTTAAGCACCATTGTGTGTACATATGAGCAAAGGAGTTTTACTAATATGTTGTAGCACTATTGTGTGTACTTATCAGCAAAGGATTTTACCATTAGTGTTTTTCAACTAACTTTTATAATATTTTTTCATATTTATATATTCACCTTTTTGGAATGATTTAAATTTGTATCACTTTATTTTTTCAGTGTTTGCATTCTATGTGGTACTACAGATTGTGGTTAGGTTATTTACACATGCACTTAAATTTTGTTTACACGTTCGGAACTTTACCATTTTTATATACACATAATTTTTTATTTTATTTTTTATTTCACACTCATATTTTTTATTTTACACTCATATTTTTTGTGTACATCATAGTTGACCCAGTCGAACAGTGCCAATCACCCCAATTTAGTACTCTATTTTTTAGAATTTCACCTAGGTGTTATTCTGTGCTGGGGGGGGCTGCAGTTCCTTTATTTTCTAAGCGCGGAACCATTTGTTTCTTATATAGCTCTTTGAACCTTGTTTGACCTTACCTGTAAGATGTTTTTTTCTTTTGGCTGTCACCTCTACAAGGAGAATCTTTAAGTTAGCGGCTTTATCCTGCAGGGAACCTTTTCTAGTGTTACACGAGGACAGGTTGTCTTAAGGCCTAAGGCCTCCTTTCTTCCTTTCTTTCATCCAAAGGTCTTCAGGGCTGCCATTAGAAATCATGGGGCCGCATACAGCCTAGCTGACAGGGCCGCAACCCCTCCCCCCCTCCCCGAAAATATCAAAAACTATATTTTCACAAAAATTACACAAAAATCATTATTAGTGAACTCTAACATAACATAACTTACAAAATTCCTGCTAAACCTAAAAGATTAAACTGCATTGAGTTAATAAATAAAGTTGTGTGTGTAAATGTGGCATTGGTAAAGGGATGGTGAACCCGCACAGTGGACATAAAGACTTAATTGGTAAAGTTTGGAACTGCTGCCTCCCAACAGGCAGTCACCCTAAAATGGGGACAGCTGAGATATATTAGAAATGATAGAAGGGTTTGGCGCTGTTCCTATTTAGTTTCCTACCTCCATATAGGTTACTAGATTAAAATAAATTCTTAGGTGCACCGTGCATATATCAAATATTAAATACAAATTAACAATATGAATTCCCAAGTATACCGTGCATGTGTCAATTAAATATTCTGTTGCAATATTGTGCAATCATAGGTGATACAGAGACATAACTTAAATGCTTACATAGTAATATTGCTAGGGAGGGAAGAAAGGGGGGGGAGGAAAAGGGGGGGGGGGGGAAAGGGAGAAGGGAGTGAGATAGGGAGGTGGGGAGGGGTGTAGGAAATCTGTTCCTAAGGAAAATTACAATAACAAAATAAAGTGCAAATGTGCTGGTGCAATCCAAAAGGCAACAGTGACAAGATAAAAGTGCAAACGTGCTTCAAAATTCTTTAGTAAGTCTCTTGTGTCATATTCTTGTGCTGTGGTGATAATCCTTCACTTATAATATCTCTTTGCTCTAAAAGTGCAGCCACTTACCAGATCACTTCACCCCTGCGGGGGTAGTAGGCAGTTACAGTTTTATCGCCACTGTACAGCGATCGCTGGCGGGCTCAGGATCGTGGTATATCATATATAAAAAGAGAGGGAGTGCCCATAGCGTAAAATTGCTTTAAAAAAGTTTTATTACACAAAATGAAAGGGTACTCACACTTTTACGGTAAAAATCAAGCGAAATGGTAAAAACGTCAAAACCGTCATTAATATCCTTCAGCGCTGGTACAGGAGGTGATGTTTGGGAAGCACAGATTAGGCCACGCTCTACGCGTTTCGTCGTTAGGACGTCTACGGGAGCGTGACCTGTGTTGTGTCTTCCCATCCTTATATAGTGTGTGTGGTGTCCCCTTGTTAAATTTTCAATTGGCATCCATTTTCCCGCGGACCGGAAGTTCGTCCGCGGCCATTTTGTTTGTATTTTGCAGACAGAAGTCCGACTTCCTGTGTTAATAGCAGTGGGACTACTGGTGGCCATTTTGCCTGAGCTATTTTTAGACAGTAGTTCAAGTTACCTGTCTCTGTGTATTTGTATTGCATAGTCCCGGCGGCCATTTTGCCTGTGTTTTTGTGGACAATGGAGACCGGCGGCCATTTTGCCTATGTTTTTGTGGACAATGGAGACCGTAAACAATTCTCCCCATTGTTTGTATTGCATAGTCCGGCGGCCATTTTGCCTGTGTTTTTGTGGACAATGGAGACCGTAAATAGATCTCCCTATTGATGAGACCGGCGGCCATTTTGCCTATGTTTTTGTGGACAATGGAGACCGTAAACAATTCTCCCCATTGTTTGTATTGCATAGTCCGGCGGCCATTTTGCCTGTGTTTTTGTGGACAATGGAGAAAATAGATCTCCCTATTGGTGTCAACTGCAGATATATGGTGTTAAATCTATCACACACTATAAAAGGTTTATTGTACATTAATCGGCTTGCTTTATATGACGCTAAAAATCATACTAAATTCAAAATGATTTAAAACCCATAAGAAATACATAAAGAAACATAAAGAATACATAAAAATCAATGCAAGTAAAAATTAAAATTAAAATTAAAATCATGAGGAGCACATAGAGGATCATGAGGAATACTTAAATGGGAGCTTACTAAATACATATCGTTCTTAAATTAAAATAAATAAAATAAATTGGAAAAAATTGGAAAAAAATTAATTAAATAAATAAAACTTAACTTCATATATTATATGGCATTTTTTGTGTATCTGAAGAGAGGGGGAACATATTTTATTTTTAAGGGGGCTTGTTGTATATATTAATCTTTTAGGGTGTCCACATTTATACATTATATATCCTTATTTTTAAGAGTAATTACTTCTATAGTGCGTACGTGAGAAAGGAATCTTAGATTTTTTTATATTTAGCCTTTCTTTCTGGATATTATGTCCCATACATGGACTATATGAAGAAGATATATGTAAAAAATTATAAAAAATATTATAAAAGACAGTATAAAAATATATATATACTAGTATAAAATGGCTTAAGGAAGACAGGAAGAATAAAAGGAAGACAGGAAGAATAAAACAGGAGGAGAAGGGTTAATTTTGAAATCTGTATTATACTATTCGTGCGTGTATATATATATATACTAGAGGGTGTACTGGGTCTGTTGGTTATTTTTCATGTTTATATCCTATTGCGGTACTTTCTGCTCGTTTATAGGGAAGAAGGAAAAAAGGGGGTAATTAGATGTCAGAGTGTTTATGTGTCGAGAGTATAGGTGCTCTATGTCTCCCATATTTGATATGAATATTAATAATTTGTTAGGAAGCAGTTGAGGTCGAGGTCAATGTTCATGCCCATAGGCTGCAGGGTATCTAATAAGAATATCCACTTGGTTTCGTTTTGTGAGACCTTAATTTTTTTTATTTTCGCCTCTCCAGTGACCCTTGATTTTATCTATTGCGTAAAAGGTCATCTGTGCCGGGTCTCTATTGTGGTAATCTCTGAAATGCCTGGACACGCTGTGTTTGTTAAAACCTTTCTTGATGTTTTTAATGTGTTCTCTGACCCTGACATGCAGCTCTCTCGTTGTCCTTCCTACATATTGCTTCCGACATGGGCACTCTAACACGTAAGTGACGTGGGTACTGTGGCAGGTAATGAGCTCTCGAATATTGAACTCTTTTCCATTAGCAGTAGACCTAAATTTCGTTGTTTTCTTGCTGGTTCTTTTACTGGTTCTGCAAGGTAAACATTTGCCACATTTAAAAAACCCTTTTAAACCTTTTCCTATTTTTATCTCCCTAGGTGAATCTATTGCATTGTGTACCAGTTTGTTCCTCAGAGTTGGTGCTTTTTTGTAGATGAAAACTGGTTTCCTAGGCAATATAGAGTTAAGGGTCCTATCAGATTGTAAAATGGGCCAATGTTTTTTAATTATAGTCTCCACATGTTTGTATTGTCTATTGTACCCCGTTAGAAAAGCTACTTCCGGTTTTTCATTTTTTGTTCTTCTATGTTGTATTCCTGTTTCGTCTAACATTTTGTTTCTGTCCATTTTCCCGACGGTGTGTTTCATTGCCACTAGGTCCTTTCTTTTATATCCCTTTTCCACGAACTTGTTTATTAGAGTGTCCGTTTGTCTCTCATAATCGTGTTTGTTGGAGCAAATCCTATATAACCGCATGAACTGACCCTTAGGTATATTTCCTAGCCAACGGGGGTGATGGCAACTGCTAGTTGGGATATACCCATTTCTGTCCGTAGTTTTGAAATATGTTCTTGTTTTCAGCTGTCCATCCTCTTTATATATTTGTAGGTCCAGATAATCCACAGTCTCTTTATTCCAGTTTCCTGAGAAGGTCAGTCCATAGGCATTGCCATTGATCTCGTTGAAGAAATTCTGTAATTCCTCTATCGTACCCCTCCATACCATGACAATGTCGTCAATGTACCTCCTGTATAATTTCAGATTTCTTCTTTCCTTACTATAAATTTGTTCCTCCTCCCATTTATTGAGTAGTAAATTGGCTACGCTGGGGGCATACTTAGCCCCCATGGCTACTCCTTTTATTTGGGAGTAGAAGTCACCCTTGTGCCAAAAATAGTTATGGCTCATGGCCAATTTTAGTCCCTCCAAGATATAATTGATTTGTGTTACCCTTAGATCCGTTAGCGTGTGTAAAGCCCATTCGACACCACTAATGCCATCTTTCTGTACGATGTTGGTGTACAGAGAATTTATATCAACGGTTACTAGTATGTCGTTATCATTTATTTCAAAGTTGTTTAATTCCCCAATTAGCTGTTTACTGTCTCTCAGAAACGATCTCCCTTTTTTAACTAGGGGCTGTAAGTAGCCGTCCAGGTATGCTCCCAACCGGGAGAACAGTGAATCAATGCCACTGATTATCGGTCTGCCGGGTGGGTTCTTTTGGTCTTTATGGATCTTTGGTACGTAATATATAATTGGAGTTTTGGCTATTTCAGGGGTTAGATATTTGGCTTCTTTTTTTGTTAGAATCCCCATTTCTTCTCCTTTTTTGACATAGGTCTTCAGTTTTTTCTTATATTCTGTTCTTGGGTTGCCCCTCAGTTTCTTGTATGTGTTGGGTACCTCCAATAGCTTCTTCATTTCTGACTCATAGTCTTTTTTGTTTAAAATGACCAGGCCTCCTCCCTTATCGGCCGGTCGGATGACTATATTTTTCTTCTTCTCTATTTCTTTAATAATGTTCCATATGTTTGTTTTTATTTTCTTCGGTTTCATCTTCCTAAGATCTTGTTCGACCATTTTTTTAAAAGTCATCAGGCTCTCATTTTGTTGAATATTCGGATTGAATGTTGAATTGTTTCTTAGTCCTGAATGTTGGAATAAAGGGGGGTCATCATCTGTTCGTACGTTCCTATTAATATCTCCTTTCATTAAATAAAATTTTTTTATGTTAAGTTTTCTTACGAATTTTTGGAGGTCTATATATACTTCGAAGGGGTCAAGATTCTTATCAGGGGCATATTTTAAGCCTAAATCCAACACTCTCAATTCTTCCTCATTAAAATTGGCTTCGCTTAGGTTAAAAATTCCTGTACCTAATACTCTCTTCTTCTTTTTCTTCTTGATTCCTCCTCTCTTACCGCGTGCTCTTCTCCTCTTTCCCATCTCTGTGGTCTGTATGTATGCTCTGTTCTTTCTTCTCGTTGGGTTTCTTCTTGCATTCTGTTCCTCGGGCCCATGTATGTGTTCCTGGTGGTCCTCATGTTCCAGCTCCGTCGAGGGTCTCCGTTGTTTCGGTTCCTGGTGGGGAACTCAATAAATGGGAGGAGGAACAAATTTATAGTAAGGAAAGAAGAAATCTGAAATTATACAGGAGGTACATTGACGACATTGTCATGGTATGGAGGGGTACGATAGAGGAATTACAGAATTTCTTCAACGAGATCAATGGCAATGCCTATGGACTGACCTTCTCAGGAAACTGGAATAAAGAGACTGTGGATTATCTGGACCTACAAATATATAAAGAGGATGGACAGCTGAAAACAAGAACATATTTCAAAACTACGGACAGAAATGGGTATATCCCAACTAGCAGTTGCCATCACCCCCGTTGGCTAGGAAATATACCTAAGGGTCAGTTCATGCGGTTATATAGGAATTGCTCCAACAAACACGATTATGAGAGACAAACGGACACTCTAATAAACAAGTTCGTGGAAAAGGGATATAAAAGAAAGGACCTAGTGGCAATGAAACACACCGTCGGGAAAATGGACAGAAACAAAATGTTAGACGAAACAGGAATACAACATAGAAGAACAAAAAATGAAAAACCGGAAGTAGCTTTTCTAACGGGGTACAATAGACAATACAAACATGTGGAGACTATAATTAAAAAACATTGGCCCATTTTACAATCTGATAGGACCCTTAACTCTATATTGCCTAGGAAACCAGTTTTCATCTACAAAAAAGCACCAACTCTGAGGAACAAACTGGTACACAATGCAATAGATCCACCTAGGGAGATAAAAATAGGAAAAGGTTTAAAAGGGTTTTTTAAATGTGGCAAATGTTTACCTTGCAGAACCAGTAAAAGAACCAGCAAGAAAACAACGAAATTTAGGTCTACTGCTAATGGAAAAGAGTTCAATATTCGAGAGCTCATTACCTGCCACAGTACCCACGTCACTTACGTGTTAGAGTGCCCATGTCGGAAGCAATATGTAGGAAGGACAACGAGAGAGCTGCATGTCAGGGTCAGAGAACACATTAAAAACATCAAGAAAGGTTTTAACAAACACAGCGTGTCCAGGCATTTCAGAGATTACCACAATAGAGACCCGGCACAGATGACCTTTTACGCAATAGATAAAATCAAGGGTCACTGGAGAGGCGAAAATAAAAAAATTAAGGTCTCACAAAACGAAACCAAGTGGATATTCTTATTAGATACCCTGCAGCCTATGGGCATGAACATTGACCTCGACCTCAACTGCTTCCTAACAAATTATTAATATTCATATCAAATATGGGAGACATAGAGCACCTATACTCTCGACACATAAACACTCTGACATCTAATTACCCCCTTTTTCCTTCTTCCCTATAAACGAGCAGAAAGTACCGCAATAGGATATAAACATGAAAAATAACCAACAGACCCAGTACACCCTCTAGTATATATATATACACGCACGAATAGTATAATACAGATTTCAAAATTAACCCTTCTCCTCCTGTTTTATTCTTCCTGTCTTCCTTTTATTCTTCCTGTCTTCCTTAAGCCATTTTATACTAGTATATATATATTTTTATACTGTCTTTTATAATATTTTTTATAATTTTTTACATATATCTTCTTCATATAGTCCATGTATGGGACATAATATCCAGAAAGAAAGGCTAAATATAAAAAAATCTAAGATTCCTTTCTCACGTACGCACTATAGAAGTAATTACTCTTAAAAATAAGGATATATAATGTATAAATGTGGACACCCTAAAAGATTAATATATACAACAAGCCCCCTTAAAAATAAAAATATGTTCCCCCTCTCTTCAGATACACAAAAAATGCCATATAATATATGAAGTTAAGTTTTATTTATTTAATTAATTTTTTTCCAATTTTTTCCAATTCATTTTATTTATTTTAATTTAAGAACGATATGTATTTAGTAAGCTCCCATTTAAGTATTCCTCATGATCCTCTATGTGCTCCTCATGATTTTAATTTTAATTTTAATTTTTACTTGCATTGATTTTTATGTATTCTTTATGTTTCTTTATGTATTTCTTATGGGTTTTAAATCATTTTGAATTTAGTATGATTTTTAGCGTCATATAAAGCAAGCCGATTAATGTACAATAAACCTTTTATAGTGTGTGATAGATTTAACACCATATATCTGCAGTTGACACCAATAGGGAGATCTATTTACGGTCTCCATTGTCCACAAAAACACAGGCAAAATGGCCGCCGGACTATGCAATACAAACAATGGGGAGAATTGTATACGGTCTCCATTGTCCACAAAAACATAGGCAAAATGGCCGCCGGTCTCATCAATAGGGAGATCTATTTACGGTCTCCATTGTCCACAAAAACACAGGCAAAATGGCCGCCGGACTATGCAATACAAACAATGGGGAGAATTGTTTACGGTCTCCATTGTCCACAAAAACATAGGCAAAATGGCCGCCGGTCTCATCAATAGGGAGATCTATTTACGGTCTCCATTGTCCACAAAAACACAGGCAAAATGGCCGCCGGACTATGCAATACAAACAATGGGGAGAATTGTTTACGGTCTCCATTGTCCACAAAAACATAGGCAAAATGGCCGCCGGTCTCCATTGTCCACAAAAACACAGGCAAAATGGCCGCCGGACTATGCAATACAAATACACAGAGACAGGTAACTTGAACTACTGTCTAAAAATAGCTCAGGCAAAATGGCCACCAGTAGTCCCACTGCTATTAACACAGGAAGTCGGACTTCTGTCTGCAAAATACAAACAAAATGGCCGCGGACGAACTTCCGGTCCGCGGGAAAATGGATGCCAATTGAAAATTTAACAAGGGGACACCACACACACTATATAAGGATGGGAAGACACAACACAGGTCACGCTCCCGTAGACGTCCTAACGACGAAACGCGTAGGGCGTGGCCTAATCTGTGCTTCCCAAACATCACCTCCTGTACCAGCGCTGAAGGATATTAATGACGGTTTTGACGTTTTTACCATTTCGCTTGATTTTTACCGTAAAAGTGTGAGTACCCTTTCATTTTGTGTAATAAAACTTTTTTAAAGCAATTTTACGCTATGGGCACTCCCTCTCTTTTTATATATGATATACCACGATCCTGAGCCCGCCAGCGATCGCTGTACAGTGGCGATAAAACTGTAACTGCCTACTACCCCCGCAGGGGTGAAGTGATCTGGTGAGTGGCTGCACTTTTAGAGCAAAGAGATATTATAAGTGAAGGATTATCACCACAGCACAAGAATATGACACAAGAGACTTACTAAAGAATTTTGAAGCACGTTTGCACTTTTATCTTGTCACTGTTGCCTTTTGGATTGCACCAGCACATTTGCACTTTATTTTGTTATTGTAATTTTCCTTAGGAACAGATTTCCTACACCCCTCCCCACCTCCCTATCTCACTCCCTTCTCCCTTTCCCCCCCCTTTTCCTCCTCCCCCCCCTCCCCCCCCTTTCTTCCCTCCCTAGCAATATTACTATGTAAGCATTTAAGTTATGTCTATGTATCACCTATGATTGCACAATATTGCAACAGAATATTTAATTGACACATGCACGGTATACTTGGGAATTCATATTGTTAATTTGTATTTAATATTTGATATATGCACGGTGCACCTAAGAATTTATTTTAATCTAGTAACCTATATGGAGGTAGGAAACTAAATAGGAACAGCGCCAAACCCTTCTATCATTTCTAAAATGTGGCATTGGGGCTCCAACGGTGGTTTTCAGGGCTGCCATTAGAAATCACAGTGCCCCATACAGCCTAGCTGACAGGGCCACACCCCCCCCCCCTCCCCTGAAAATATCAAAACTTTATTTTCCCAAAAATCATTATTAGTGGACACAAACATAGCATAATGTATAAAATTCCCTCTAATTCTAAAAACAAAAACGGCAGGGGCGTGGCTTGGATGGCAGAAAGAATGGACGCACAGCGCTGAATCTCCTCACCTGGCCTGCCTGCTCTGCCCTAAAAAAGCACCCATTGCCTGTACCAACATGGGCAAACCAAAAAAGAACAAAGAACCCAAGCCCCAGGGACTCAGCACCAGGTCCTCCCGCTCCTCCGCCGCTCATCACGGAGTATTTCAGCCAGGAAGCTCCGGCGGGACATCATGCGGCCAAGATGGTGCCGGCCTCGTCCTCCGCAACCACCTCTCCTGCAATTACATCGCCGGGAGTCACAGATATGGCTCAAAGAGGAACCTAATAGTGGCATACACTTCAGGCTCCCCCTCCCGCTCTCAGGTCGGGGTCCCTGCTCCCACCGGCGGCCATCTCATAAATAGCCTCTCCCAGCCGCTCCCCCCCGTTTGGCGCTGGCCCTGTCCCCCACAGATGCCTCTCCTGCATTCATCTCTCCAGGAGCTTGGAATCACAGGCATGGCTCAGAGGGCAGCACCACGGCTGCACACACCTCGGGCTCCCCTCTCCGCCCTCATGTCGGGGCCCCCCCACTCCCAACAGCGACCATCTCCTGGACAGCCTCTCCCAGCCATTCCCCCCTGTCTCGTGGAGCCCACACCTTCCACGCCAGCCCAGAATATCCAACCATCCACATCCTGGGACTCCCTCACCCCTGAATGGGATCCATGTTCCCTGCCACAGCGATCCCAGGTGCGCAAAGACAGAGCACCCTCGTCTTCCCCACGCCAGAGGAAACTACCCCACACCGCAGCATACCCTCAGCTCCCACAAGCCCTGGGACATCTAGGGACTCATTCCCACCTGGGACAAGCACAAGGCATCTCCGCAAAGGCAAAACACAAACTGCCAAATCCCTATCCACCACCCCTGGGAGACTACCCTATGCATGCAGTCGGTGCAGCCCCTGCATGGGGCACCCCTGCACAGGTTACTACAGACTAACGGTACCCGACAGGGCTGCCCGCTCTCCCCTGTCCTCTATGCCCTATGTATCGAACCCCTTGCAGCCCATATTAGACAAAACCCAAATATTCATGGCATCCCAGTCCGTATTAGGAACTTTAAGATTTCCTTATTTGCGGATGATGTCCTGCTCACACTAACCCAACCGCATATTTCCCTCCCGAACCTACATGTTTCATCACTAGAGGAAGATGGTGGTGACATCAAGCTCGAAATCTCCCAAATACACTCCCAACTCGCCTCACAAGCATCCACTCTCCGAGACTTTCACCGCCACCTTGAGGACCTGGACAGTAGGGGCAGGCACAACAATATCAGGGTCCGAGGCCTCCCTGAGGTGACTCAAGACGAAGACCTGCCTGTTACCCTACAAGTAATCTTCAACAATGTCCTGGGCCATCCAGAACACCAAAAAGTTAAACTAGACCGGGCCCATCGTGCCCTCCGCCCTCGTGGGACAGGGTTTAGACCCCGAGATGTGATATGCAGAGTCCACAACTACATGCTCAAAGAGGAAATCACGAGAAAAGCTTGCAATATGCGCACTATTGACTTTGATGGCGCCCCCATTCAGCTCTTCCCAGATCTGTCATGGATTACTCTCCAGCAAGATGCTCTCTACAACTGCTCCTGACCCTACTTAGGGAACACGATTTCCGCTACCACTGGGGCTTCTCCTTTAGTCTTACGGTGAAGAGAGACAGGAGGTCCACCACACTACGGTACCCGGAAGAACTCTAGTCCTTCTGCAGAGACCTGAACATTCCAGTACTGCCTACCCCCGGCTGGGACCGACTACCAGCCCCCCCACCATGTCCAGCCCCCTGGATCCAGGTCACCAGAAGAAAGTGCCCGGGGACCTGCCCCTCTGGGACTTGAACACCCTCCCGTATGCATAAACTCTTTGCTTCCTGAGTGAACACTTTACCTTTGATGGCCTGATGACTGGTTTACTTGAAATTCCCCAATTTGGGGTCCCTAGATAAGGCCTGGTTACATTTTCATCTACATTTACATTTGTTTGTTCCTACCCCCTAGAGGTCAATTTACTACAGAAGATACCTTCCCCTTCCCCAGTGCCCCTCTAGAGGGGTGCCAGATCAGGGGACTTGCCTATGTTAAATTTTGAGATCCTTTCACCCCACCCCCTCCCATCTACTCCCAAGCGGTTGGCTCGCTAAAATGTACTTGGGTTACAGATACAGTTACAGTTATGAACGTAGGCTAAGTGTAGGTTTATTTCTAAGTACATAGGCAGGCAGGCCCGGGAGCGCATCGTTTCTTCCTTGGTCATGCAACCTCCTCCCCCATGGGCTCTCCGAATGGCGTCCTGCCTGATAGTACTGTTTTATTTGTCATCTCCCGATGGGTTTCTTTTAACCATCCCCATCGGGGGGGCCCTTCAGAGAGTCCCAACCTGCCACCTTTTTTAGGTGGGTTATACTGTGGGATGTTAACAGTATTTGAATTTATGTTTTATGATTTTGTGTTTACTGTTTTTTACCCTCTCCTCTTCTCCTTTCCTCGGCTTCCCCCTCCTCTTTTTCTTCTACTTCTTACTCTTCTGGACGCCCCCCCCACTTCTGGGACGTGGGCCCCGGCTGCTCAGCCCTGATCCTCCAATTCAAGATCACCCTTGAGAAGCAACAGGTGGATGTCCTGACCTTTTGGCCAATGACTACTTGGATGGGTAAGCGGACGCGTCTCATACTTCTGTATCCACCATGATTGGCATACTGTCATTAAATGTGAAAGGCCTTAACTCCAATGTTAAGCGCAGTCTAGCCCTACATGAGTTTAAACGGTCCACGGCGGACATTATCTTTATCCAGGAGACACATCTTGCTAAATCAGGCACTATGGCATTTGCCCTCAAACACTTTCCCCAAATATATCTCGCCCTCAACCCACGTAAACGGGCAGGTGTAGCGATCCTTTTTAGACAGGGATCCCCCTTCCAATTGCAATCCCTGCATGCAGACCCTCTGGGCCATTATCTCATTCTCCGGGACTCCTGGAAGGGTGCAAACCTCACTCTATGCAATATCTATGCTCTGAATGTCAACCAGAACTCCTTTTTATCCAAAGTATATAAACGCTCATTTGTGGCTCCCCACCAGTATCTGGTCATAGGAGGAGATTTTAACCTGACCGACTCCCCGGGCATGGATAGGCTTTCTATGGGTCCTGGAAAAGCTTCCCTAGCGGCTGATAAGAAATCCAGCCTTTTTCGCCAATTAACTAGGAAACATGCCCTATTTGACGCCTGGCGCACCACGTACCCATCGGCTAAGCAATTTACCTTCTACTCTCATCCCCACAAATCCCATTCACGTCTAGGCTATTTTTTTGTTAATGCCCCAACTTTGAGAGCCTTTACAGGATCGGACATCTACGCAAATTTCTTGGTCGGATCACGCACCGATCAAACTTTCCCTAGCACTCTCACCAGGATCATTCTGAGTCTGTCACTAGCATCTAAACGAGTTCCTGCTTAAGCATGATCCCTCCAAAGCGGAACTGCAGCAAACTTTGAAGTTATACTTTGCTGAAAACAGCTCTTCTGAGGTTTCTCCCGCTTCCTTATGGGAAGGACACAAAGCGGTCTTCCGTGGTCAGTGCATATCACTCTCCACTGCCCTAAAACGTAATACTAATAAAACCAGACAGTTGCTGTTAGATCAGCTCCTACAACTGGAGACACGATTGCTGTCCTCCCCCTCCCTGCGTATGCTTAGGGTATTGGTGAGCACTAGGGCTAGTTTACGGGATTTAGAATTGGGAAAGACGGAGAAAGCCCTTCTCCGTCTGCGCCAAACCTATTATGACAAAGCTAATAAACACCACACCCTTTTTAGCGAGACAACTCCACGAGCGGGCAGCTGCTACTTCACCCACCTCTATTAAAGACGCAAACGACACCCTTCAATCCCACCCCCCTAAAATCGCCCAACTATTTCATGACTATTATTCCACTCTATATAATGAATCGAGTGTTCCACATAATCCCCCCTCTCCTACTCTAGCCCAAGCTATCCACTCCTATCTAGCAGACTGCGTCCTTCCCGCTCTCTCCCTCTCCGCCCTTGCCAGTCTTAACTCCTTTATTTCACCCCACTGTTCAACTCCTTCATGGCCAACACACCCATTCCGAGAGATATGCAGACCTCTTTCCTTACAATGATCCCCAAACCAGAAAATGACCATACACTGTGCTATAACTACAGGCCGATTGCGCTCCTGAATACAGACTTAATTTTTTTTACTAAATTCCTAGCAAACAGGTTAAATAACTTCATGCCATTACTGATCCATAAGGATCAAGTGAGGTTTATTCTCCTTCAACAGGCTGGGGACAATACCAGGAGATTTTTCTTTTTTTTTCCCATTTAAAAACTTTTATTGTGCCATATGTTAAGATTGTACTCACATTTTTAAAGATACTGGTAAGCATATAATAAGCAGTCCGCGGTGATCGACTTGTACTCGTCTCTCTGGAGGTGACGCAAGATGTGGATAAGTCCCGCCCTATACGTTTCGTCATAGGACGTCTGCTGGGGCATCCATCTTGCTGCACATCCACCCCATTTTGGGGTGGATATTGCAGACCGGAGTCTGGGGATCTCGGCTCTGAAGCCTGCTTTTCTTTCAAATGTTTTTTATTGAAATTTTGTATATAAGTACAATAAAGATAGAATAGCAAGATATGCATGAACTCTACATACACAACCATGTAAAGTCGCTGACAGTATTTAGTGAACCAACATTTAAACATATAGCATGTTAAGTTTAACACAACATAACTTGTAGCAACTACGCCTCTATATCTTAAATAGTGGTAGCAGAAGCACTTCCCCTCACCCCTAACGGGATCAAACTGTGAGTGGGATATCCAGCTTCAAGATACAAGAGCATAACATATTACTCGAAGGCTGAATTCTGTAATGTGAGTATAAAAGTGAAAGATATAAGTATGTGGAACACTAACAACAGAATCTGAACAAAGGGGAGAAAAAATAAATAAATAAATAAAAATCAAAATATATAAATAATAAGTAAAAACAAAAGATAGTTACCAATGCTTCAATCAGGTATAACAGTATTCAGTATATAAGTCGTGAGACCAATATTAAGCTGCAGCTACTATAGTATTAACTTTTAGGGTCTTAAGCTGCTTCTGGGTGAAGGAACCAAGCTTGCCATTTTATCATAAATTGGGGTGCTTTAAGTTTTTTAAGTGCCAGTAATTTTTCGTATTGACATTGTATATTGATCCTTGTGCATATTTCTCTTCTGGATGGGAGGTCAGAAGTTTTCCATTTACTCGCTAAAGCCGTCCTAGCTGCAAATAATACATGAGCGATCACTGTTTTAACTGTGAAAGAGTAGGTATCAAGGCCTATGTTAAGTAGTGCTAGCTCTGGGGTAAGTGATTTATTCTGGCCTGTGATTTCGCTGATGATTCTAGCTATTATTTCCCAGAAGGACACTATTTGTGGGCAGCTCCATAGAATATGGAATATGTTCCCTATACAGTTACAATTTCTCCAGAAATATTTCGAGGAATCCTTAAATATTTTTGATAATCTGTATGGTGTTAAATTCCACCTATGATATATTTTTTGACAGAGAAAATTGAGTACTGTCCGTGATACTTTTTTTATTTGCACTAACATACAATTTTTCAGGACAAGCTTTCGGGGTATGTCCCCTTCTTCAAGGTCCAAGCAGTACTGCTTGGACCTTGAAGAAGGGGACATACCCCAAAAGCTTGTCCTGAAAAATTGTATGTTAGTGCAAATAAAAAAAGTATCACGGACAGTACTCAATTTTCTCTGTCACAATTGCACTAATACGGCTACAATCAAATCAAGTATATATTTTTTGAAAATGTTCCCAATGCTCCACACAAGCAGTCAAACTAAAGCTCATTTGTATAGCTTTCAGCCATTGTTGTAGGGAGAATTCTTTCTGCATATCTTTTTCCCATTTGGAGTTTTAGTCACCAATAAGGGGCCTGATAGAGAGTGATAGAAGAAAGAAATTCCACGGGTCGATTTGTTCGACTTCCCTTGAAGGAAATCCAAAATAGAGCTTGGAATTTATATGCATTCCATACACTTGGTAGTTGAATGATAGTGTCTAATCTGCATTGACTTATAAGTATCAGTAGGTAGGCTGCTGAGGTGTAAAGTATTTGTGAAGTTTATTTCTCGTTTAAGGTAGTCTCTCGCTGAAAAATCTTTAATTAGCCATTCATATGTTTTAACCGGGATATTTAATTTGTTCTGTGTATTTTTTGCGGGAGAGTAAAGTGCGCCATGCTTTCAAAGTGGCTACAATTGTGGGTGGCGAACAAAAGAGAGTACTTGGGGGGACATAAGAGAAGCTGATAAAATAGCAAGTGCATCCTGATATTTCATACTGCTCATTTCCATGTCAACCCATAGTTTGTCCTCAGTTGGTTTTAGCCAATTTTTATCTTCAGAGATGTCTGACAAAAGGGGATTAAAGTTGGTTTCATAGAGCAGGCCAGTGGGATAAGTAAGCTGGATGCCTAAAGATTTGATTGATTTAGCTTCAAATGTATATGAGAACTCACTTTTTATTTGATTTATTTGCCTTTGAGACAGTCCCATGGCCAGTATTTGACACTTATTGGAATTGATCTTGTAGTAGGAGGCTTTCCCAAATTCCTCAATTAGTTGCTGGGTTCTATGGTTCTATGTAGGGAACTGAGGGGATTTGCTAGAGACAAAATGATATCGTCCGCGAACAGGCCTATTTTGTGTTCATTGCGGCCTATTCGTAGGCCCTGAATCTGAGGGTCACTCCTGATGGCTTCAGCAAAGGGTTCGATGGCAAGGGAAAATATGATTGGAGAGAGGCGGCACCCCTGCCTTGTTCCATTTGAAAGATCAAATGATCCAAAGTACCGTCGACATAGACTCTCGCTGAAGGATTTTTGTATAATGTAATAATGGCGGAAAATATGGACCCAGACAGCCCGAATTTAGTTAGCACATGCAACAAATATTCCCAATGAACTCTGTCGAATGTCTTCTCTGCATCCAAAGCAAGGAGGAGAGAAGGCACTCGACAAGTCTCAGCGTGTTGTATTAGGTTGATCATTCTTCGTGTTCCATCTGGGGCCTGCCTACCCCTCACAAACCCTACCTGCTCCGGCCCTAGTAGGAGTGGAGTTAAATCCAAGAGTCTGTTAGCTAACAGTTTCGAATATATTTTTAAATCAGAATTTAGAAGCGATATGGGCCTGAAATTTTGTGGATGGTCTGGCTCTTTTCCAGGTTTAAGGAGAGTCACAATAACAGCTTCTAACATTTCCTTTGGGAAGTGACCTGTGAGGATAGCTTGGTTGTATAGTTCAACCAAATAAGGGTTTAAAATTGAATTAAGGGCTCTGTAGTATTCGGAGGAGAGTCCATCCATTCCCGGTGATTTTCCCAGTGGAAGAGATGTAATAACATTTATAATTTCTTGCTTTTCTATAGGGCGGTTAAGGTGGTTCAGTGAGGCCTCATCAAGTACAGGTAAATGTATGTTTTTAAGGAATTTGGATATTACCTCAGTGTTGGGTTGAGGGGTGTCATGGTCTTTTTTTAGATTGTACAGTGCTGCATAATAATCCCTGAATGTTTGGGCTATGTCCGAAGGATCAAGGGCGTAATTACCTGTTTTGGGGTGACACAATCGGGTAATTTTTTTCCCTAGCTTTTTTTTGTTTTAATTGTTTGGCCATTCTTTTCCCTGCTTTATTATTTTGTGAGTAGGCTGTAAGTTTGTGGCCCTTGATATACTTTTCATGTTCAGAAATCAAAGCTATTCTAAGTTCCTCTCTAAGGATTACAAGGCCGGACATTAAGGTATGATGGGGAGATTGTTTGTGCTGAGCTTCCACAGAGGCTATAGCAGCCAGAAGATTGGAAATTCGTAAATTCCTCTTTTTCCTTCCCCTGGAGGCCATCTGAATTAGCACTCCCCTAACAAAGGCCTTATGCGTACACCAGAGATTGAAGATACTACTAGAGGATTCTGTGTTGAATGAGAAGAATTCCTCCAATTGTGTCCCCAACTCCCTAACACATTCTGGGTGAGACAATATGTAGGTGTTATTTCTCCATAACGACGTATGTTTACCAGTGCCCTCCTCTGTGATTTCTAGCGAAATAGGGGCATGATCGGACCATGTGATGTTGTAAATATGTATCCCTGTTACCTTATGGAGAAGAGTTCGATCTGTCTCAATTCTTGAGTAAGTGTTGTGGGGATGGGAGAAAAAAGTATAGTCTCTTTCTGTGGTATGATGATAACGCCACGAGTCATGTAGGTTTTCCTGCATCAGAAATTGTTTAAGACCGGGTTTCCTCGACGAAATTCTGGTGGTAGTATCCATGTCGGGGTCCATGGGAATGTTAAAATCACCACAAAGTAAAAGGTGGCCTTTTTGGATTAAGCGAGCTTTGGCCAAGATCCGTCTGATGAACCTTATTTGGTGCTTGTTGGGAGCGTAGATATTGATGAGGGTGTATAGCACTCCATTGATTTCTGCAAAGAGGATAATAAATCTACCTTCTTCATCTGTCACCGAAGTATGTAATTTGAAAGATAGCGAATCTTTTACTGCTATCATAACTCCTCTTTATTTTTCTTGAAATTAGCTTGGTAAACATGGGGGAAGTGTTTGTGGGTACAGCTGGGAGGTTTTGCAGACAGGAAGTGAGATTCTTGTACACATAATATATCGCAGTGATGATGATCTGCTTCCTTCCAAAGTGCCTTTTTAGGACCTTTTGTGTTCAATGATAATAACTTAAGTACCATTGAAGATAGGTGTAATGCAGACTAATGATTTTTCTTCCGTATATATATATGTTGCAGGTATGAGGTAAAGCAAACTTGGTAACATAAACTTAAAAGAAACAAAATGAGAAAAAGGAATTGGAAATTTACATTGATGAAGCCCCATACTTTATGATGAGAGGGAGGTTGTTGGGTACAGAGGTCTCCTGTACACATATTCAAAAGGGGGTAAAATGTTCAACCGAGCAGGATCTTAGTATGCAATGTGATGGCAGGTAATCAAGGGCCGTTGTTGTGCGGAAGTGAAATTGGCACGAATCTGAACAATCAAGAAGGCGTCGTGGGGTCCGAGATGTAATCTTCATCTTGTGTAAGGAGACCCCAAGATTTCACCAACTCCAGACCTTAGTCCAGTGTGGTTATTAGCCAGGTTTTGTTGTTCTTTTCAATGGACAGCTTCGTAGGGAATTTCCATTTGTAGATAATATTGTTATTCCTCAAGATTTTGGGAATGGTGAGGAGATTTTTGTGGGCCTGAATAGTTGCCTGCGATAGATCTATATATAGCGATACTCCAAAATAAGCTTCCGGTAAGGAGTCGCATTTGCGGGAGAAGTACATGAGCTGGTCCTTAATATGAAAATAGTGGATCCTAGCTATCACATCTCTTGGAACGCGTTCAGGTAGGTAGGATGGCTTCAGCAGGCGGTGAGCCCTAGCTATCGCCAATTTGTGGGATTTAGTTGCTGGGAGAAGTTCCGCTATCATTTTCTGCAGATAGGGACGGAGTTCCCCAGGGGGGACTGATTCTGGAATGCCTCTAAATTTCACATTGTTCCGGCGGGAACGATCTTCGATGTCCGCCATTTTGATTTTCAGGTTGCGGACTTCTTCCGCCAGACCATCATGGGCATCTACTACCTCATTATGCGCTGAAGTAAAATCACTCATTTTGTTCTCTAAGTGATCCACTCTGTCACCTATCGCTTCTATTTCCCTGTTAGTGTGCCTCATGAAGTTAGACATGTCATGCTGCAATGCTCCACGCAGGGTTATAAGCATATCTTTTAGAGCAAAGTCTAAGATAGGCTGTCCCATTGTAGGGAAGGCATCCAGCTTTTCACTGAAGCCATTACCATCAGCTAGAGTGTCATTAACAACGGAGGCATCACTTACTGTGTCTTCCTCTGCTGTTAGCTTCCGTCTTTGTTTCACAGGGCTATTAAATGTGGATTGTGGGGATCGGTTTCCATTATCTGTGGCAGAAGGTTCATGCTGTTGTGCGGTGTTCCGCGCTGCTGCAGACATCCCCGCTCTTCTCTGTGAGGAAGCCGTCGCTTCGGCGCCATCCTGAGGGAGACGAGCGCCGCTAAGCTGTAGAAATCAGTCAGTCTACAGGGACCTTCACGTTCCTTCCTTTTCCCTCTCATGGTTCCCTTGCCTCTCTGACTCTACATCTTGTGTCGGGCGATGATTTCAGTGTCTTGCCGTCGCTAATGGATGCCTATTAGATCCTGTGGAGCCGGAGCTTGGTCACAGTGCGGCCATCTCCTCAGGCTGCCAGTCACACCCACCTCAATACCAGGGGATTTATTGATCTCGTGGAGGTAGCAAACAGGAACAAGTCTGAGGCATAGCTTCTAAGCTTGGACACGGAAAAGGCCTTTGATAGGCTGGGCTGGCTCTTCCTCTTTGCTACCCTTCGTTGAGCCGGTATAAAGGATCCCTTCCTTCAAGCCATCACCCATATATACTCATCTCCCTTGACCCTAGTCAAGACTCAGTTTGCCTCCTCCTCTACCCTACCTATCACTAACGGTACCCGACAGGGCTGCCCACTCTCCCCTCTCCTCTATGCCCTATGTATCGAACCCCTTGCAGCCCATATTAGACAAAACCCAAATATTCATGGCATCCCAGTCCGTATTAGGGACTTTAAGATTTTCTTATTTGCGGATGATGTCCTGCTCACACTAACCCAACCCCATATTTCCCTCCCGAACCTACATGTAGCATTAGATCGATACAGCGCCCTTTCAGGCTACAAAATTAACAGCTCCAAGACTGAAGCCCTCCCCCTCAATATGACCCCTCAAAACTGTCTGCCCTCTCCCAATCATTTAACTACTCATAGAAGACATCCACCCTAAAATATCTCAGTGTCCACCTTACACCCTCCTTCGAAGCTCTATATAAGGCCAACTTCCCTCAACTATGCACATCCATCAGGGCCTCCCTAGCTAAATGGAAAACCCTAAAGTTATATCTCTATGGTCGTCTGGAGACCATTAAGATGGCGATCCTACCCAAACTCCTTTACCTCTTCGAGACACTCCCTATTCCTATTCCAGCCGCACACTTGAGGACCCTCCAAGGCGACCTGCTAAAATTTTTTCTGGAACTACAAGAGGCACCGGATTGCTAGATCAATACTATACGCCCCCCACGGCTAAGGAGGCCTCGCATTTCCCAACATAGCCAAGTACTATTTAGCTGCCCAGCTATGCTCAATCGCTTCCTGGTGTACTCTCCATGCATACAATAGATGGACTCAAATTGAAAAGTTGTGGCTAGCCCCTACTCATCCAAACTCCATGCTATGGAGTACAGATGTGACTCTCGGTAAGTCCCAACTGCTAGGGCCAATAGCGCTTGTACGAACGCTGTGGTGACGCGCTAAATCGATGTACCCGCTCACCTCCACTGCTTCCCCGGTCACTTCCTTTCTGTTCACTCCCAGCGTCCCGGACAGCTTGACCTCACAGATGTCTCATTTCTGGATGGATAAGGCCTTGTTTCGGTACAGTCAATTGGTGGATACCAGAACCAGAACTTTAAGGTCCTTCCAGGATCTGAAAGATGCCTTTGATCTACTCAGACAGGCCTTCTTTAGTTACCTACAAATCCGCCACTTTGCACAGTCTTTTGTATCGAATCAATAATTCTCCCCCTTAACCGAGTTTGAGAAAATCTGCTTAGAGGGCTCGTCCCCTAAAGGTATGATATCGCGCACCTATCAACTCCTGATTACAGATATGTCATCAACTGGACCTCGGCATGCCTATATGCGCAAATGGGAGCAGGCCCTGGGTGAGGACATACCCTTGAAGACATGGCAGCTTATTTGGTCACAGGCCTCTAAGACCTCTGTATGTACGTTATACAAAGAAAATCAATACAGGATCCTACTTCACTGGTACAAAACCCCTGACCTGCTCCATTCTATATACCCCTCTGCCGATCACTGTTGCTGGCACTGTCACAAAGAGGTGGGGACGCTGTATCATATCTACTGGACCTGCCCACTGATCATCCCTTACTGGCAGATAGTACACTCTCTTCTCCACTCCATCTTCGATTCCTGGGTGCCACTCGACCCTAAACTGTTCCACATAAGCCCCCCTCCTTCCTTCTCCAAATCCTCCAAAAAACTCTTGGCCCAAGTGCTAACGGCCGGGCGATTCTTGATAGCACTGAAATGGAAAAAGAGGGAACCCCCCTCTCTGAACTGCATACCAGGATCAGAGACGTCAAGCGGATGGAATATCTGACAGCCTCCCTAAACAATACCCTCGATAAACACAACCAAGGATGGGAGTTGTGGCATATGCTGGAAGCTCCCAAGCTCAGCTGAACATATGGTTGATATCTCCGGGCAGTGCGGAGACTCAGGGCCGGGTGGATGTCTTCTTCTCTCTTACCTTTTATCTCCCTCTAACCTCTCCTTCTTTCCTTATCTCCACCCTCTTTAGCCCCCTTGGCTCTACCTAATCTCCCTACCCTTTTTTTTTTTCTTTTCCCTCTTGCTACTGATGCGCACTTGAGCGAGTTTGAAGTTAGTGGTAATACAGAGGCACTGAATCATACTTCATTGTTTAATTGCGGATATGCATTGTTTTTTTTACATTTTGTTTCCCTTCTGTTTTACACGCCTCAACCTTGTTTCTCTATGGGTGACAATATGTATGAATAGCTCGCTTGATATATACCACTTACCACAATGCAAGACCTTTCTTTTTCCTGTTTGTCCTTTTAGTTTAAAAAAAAAAAAAAGAAGCAAAAACGGCATTGAGTTAATAAATAAAGTTGTGTGTGCAAATGTGGCACTGGGGCTCATTCACATAGGTGCTGTGGCCTGTACAGTGTGAATCAGTAGTGTTTTTTTTTTCTTTTTCTTTAAATGTGGCTATTACTGTGTGCAGGCATGTAATGTTATGGGGACACAGCAGCTGTACAAACCTAGCCGCAGGTCCTAATTTGACAGGCATGTGGGTGCAGGTGTATGGCCCCAAACACAGACAGTGTATTTAGGGCCTCTCACTGACACCTACACACTTATTAAATTAGGATGTGAGGCTGAGTTCATACAGTTCTTTGTAGAATAACAGGCAGCTTCAACAAACCGCTCATTCACATTGTATGGACCAGGGAACCTGTGTGAATGAACCCTTCATATTTTTTAAGGTTTTTTTTTACAATTTATTTTTTTTTTTTACAACGTCATTGAGGGGGTAGGGGTGCTCTTAACAGACCTCTGACATCTCTCCTTTGAAATGGAGAAAGGAATTGAGAACAGAGATTCTTCAATTCCGTTCTCTGTAGCCTCAGTTGCACTGAAGATGAATGAGCAGGACACAGAGGCTCCTGTTCATTCATAAAAACTAAACTGAAGCAGAGTAAACACAGTTTACTCTGCTCAAGTTTTGAACTGACACAGGAGTTGTCGGTAGCGATCGTTCACTGTGTCCAGTTCAGGAAAGGAAGGGGCCAGTAAGTTACTGTACATATTTAGCAGCCTCTTCCCCCACTCTCCATCCATCCTGTGTACCAGCAGTAGCTGGGGAGAGAGGGAAGCTGGCAGTGCTACTGGGGGATTAAGGGGGACCTGGGGACATCCCCGGAATCGGATGTGGACAGCACACATGGGGGATTGGTGCGATGGGATGGGAGGACAATTATAGAATGATGGACAGTTGAAAGCCGGATGGAGGGAAAGGGGCAGAAATGTTTCAGCTGCTGGATGGAGAGAAGCAGACAGTGCATCATTCTGTAATTGTCTTCCCTTCTCGCCACACTAATCCCTCAGCTTTCCGGGCCCCCCTGTGTGTCCTAGGCCCCCTACAGGAGGCCCGGTGGTACCCCCCTGCTTTCCACCTTAATCTAGATATTTTCCTTCCTTTTAATGTCCTGCTCTAACATATTGTAAGGACATTTCCCTGCACATCCTGGATGTAGTGCCTGCTGTGAACATTTATCTCTCTGCTACTGCTTCCTTTCAGAAATTGGATTCCTTTTTTTGTGCTTCCTGAAGGCTCCCCGTCTTTTGCTCCTGTATTGCAGAGGATACCACACTCTACCATAATTGTTAGTACTGCTTGGGCTTTTCAGTATCAGGCATCAATATTTCAGATTTGCAAAGCTGCCACCTTGGCTTCTGTTGACACTTTTGGTAATGTCAACTGAATTATTTATGTGTGTTGAAGGTATGGTGACTTTTTTCATATTTTGTGATTAATACATTTCAATAAACTTGAATTTTTCTAAGAGATACAGCAGCTTGTTCCTTTTTGGAGCCCCTTTGATAGGTACTGCCTTGTGCTTTCATCCCCTCTTCCCTGTCTATTGATTATAGGCTCCAGTAACACCACCTATTGGTTTCGGTGAGTCGGTTGCTATAATTAGATATTATCCCGAGTGTACCAATGTTTTTTATTCTTTTTTGATTGCTTTTCAGTATCAGGCATCTGTTTCTCAGATTTGCAAAGCTGACACCTTGGCTTCTTTTGACACTTTTGTTAATGTCAACTACAGTACAAGTACCTTTCTGAAGCTATCGATCACTTCTGGACCTGCTTGTAATCTGGGCCTGTTGGGTTTTGCTGTGCTGCCCATCCCTCAGTTGAGCAGCTTTTGGTGGCCCCTGTCTAGGCATGGGCTGACTGTTCGAGTCGAACATGAGTTTGACTCGAACATTGGCTGTTCAATCGACAAATTCGAGCGGCACGTCACGGCCCATAATGCACTGCGCCATCGCAGTGCTTTGCTGGTTGATGATTGGCCAAGCATGCACTATGACCCGCATGCTTTGGCCAATCACAGTGCCGTAAGCAAACAGAGCCATAATTGGCCAAAGGCATGGTGCCTTTGGCCAAATATGGCTCAGGGGGTTAAATACACGCCCCACACTATATAAGGCCGCCTGCACGTCAGCCCTGTGTAGTGTGTTGCTGGTGTTATAGAGAGAGAGAGAGTGTGTCATTTCATTTACATTGAGCAGGCAGTTTATTCATTTAGCTAGATCTCACTGCAGACCGTTCCTGCTGTACTATTTATAATCTACTTCAGGCAGGCAGTTGATCCAGTTTAGCTAGATCTCACTGCAGACCGTTCATGCTGTACTGTTTCTAATCTACTTCAGGCAGGCAGTTGATTCAGTTAGCTGCAGTGTATTTCATATACTGTCAGACTGCTATATATATATATCCACTGTATCCAGTTTAGCTAGATCTCACTGCAGACCGTTCCTGCTGTATTGTTTCTAATATACTTCAAGCAGTCAGTTGATTCAGTTAGCTGCAGTGTATTTCATATATATATATAGATATATATCTATATAGATATATATACAGTCATACTGATATATATACATCTATATATCTATATAGATATATCTATATAGATATATATCTATATATCTAAATATAGATATATATCTATATATAGATATATATCTATATATATATAGATATATCCACTGTATCCAGTTTAGCTAGATCCCACTGCAGACCGTTTCTGCTGTACTGTTTCTAATATACTTCAGGCAGTCAGTTGATTCAGTTAGCTGCAGTGTATTTCATATATTTATACAGGCTTGTATATATATATATAGTCTAGCCAAGCCTATACCTGACTGTAGGCCATTCCTGGAGTACGTGTTCAAAGACACTTTCAGGCAGGTGACTCAGTGAGGTGCAGTTCATAAAATATATATCCACTGCATTGTAGTGCAGCCAAGCCTATACGTGACTGTAGGCCATTCCTGGTGTACATGTTCAAAGACACTTTCAGGCAGGTGACTCAGTGAGGTGCAGTTCATAAAATATATATCCACTGCATTGTAGTGCAGCCAAGCCTATACCTGACTGTAGGCCATTCCTGGAGTACGTGTTCAAAGACACTTTCAGGCAGATGACTCAGTGAGGTGCAGTTCATAAAATATATATCCACTGCATTGTAGTGCAGCCAAGCCTATACCTGACTGTAGGCCATTCCTGGAGTACGTGTTCAAAGACACTTTCAGGCAGATGACTCAGTGAGGTGCAGTTCATAAAATATATATCCACTGCATTGTAGTGCAGCCAAGCCTATACCTGACAGTAGGCCATTCCTGGAGTACATGTTCAAAGACACTTTCAGGCAGGTGACTCATTGAGGTGCAGTTCATAAAATATATATGCACTGCATTGTAGTGCAGCTAAGCCTATACCTGACTGTAGGCCATTCCTGGAGTACGTGTTCAAAGACACTTTCAGGCAGGTGACTCAGTGAGGTGCAGTTCATAAAATATATATCCACTGCATTGTAGTCCAGCCAAGCCTATACCTGACAGTAGGCCATTCCTGGAGTACGTGTTCAAAGACACTTTCAGGCAGGTGACTCAGTGAGGTGCAGTTCATAAAATATATATCCACTGCATTATAGTCCAGCCAAGCCTATACCTGACAGTAGGCCATTCCTGGAGTATGTGTTCAAAGACACTTTCAGGCAGGTGACTCAGTGAGGTGCAGTTCATAAAATATATATCCACTGCATTGTAGTCCAGCCAAGCCTATACCTGACTGTAGGCCATTCCTGGAGTACGTGTTCCAAAACACTTTCAGGCAGGTGACTCGGTGAGGTACAGTTCATGAAATATATATCCACTGCATTGTAGTCCAGCCAAGCCTATACCTGACAGTAGGCCATTCCTGGAGTATGTGTTCCAAAACACTTTCAGGCAGGTGACTCAGTGAGGTGCAGTTCATAAAATATATATCCACTGCATTGTAGTACAGCCAAGCCTGTACGTGACAGTAGGCCATTCCTGGAGTACGTGTTCAAAGACACTTTCAGGCAGGTGAGCTGCAGTTCATTTAAAATATATATACAGACGTGTATATATATAGTCTAGCCAAGCTTATACCTGACTGTAGGCCATTCCTGGTGTACTGTTTTTAGTAAACTTCAGGCGTTGTTTTGCTAATTTAATTTTACAGTATGTCTGGAAGGCCACCAAGGAGAGGCAGACGCTCACAGGCCACTAAAAGAGGGCAAGCAGGCTCTGTGTCTACAGCCAACAGTGCTCGTCGTGGACACGGTGCATCCTCAGCACGTGGCTGTGGGGCACGCTTGTCCTTTTTTTTGGCAGCTGGCCTTGTTGAGACACAACATGCAGAAGAGTTGGTGGAGTGGATGACCAAGCCGTCCTCATCCTCTGTCACCCAGGCTCAGGATACTTTGTCTGCCAATGCAGCTGCCAAAGCGGCCTCTTCCATTGGCTCAGTGTCATCAGTCACTCCTTCCCTAGCCCCACCATCATGCCCTGAGGAGTCCCCCGAACTGTTCGACCACAGTGTAGGGTACATACTGCAGGAGGATGCGCAGCGTTTTGAAGGCTCTGATGTTGGTACCCAGGTTGAGGATGAAGGCAGTAATGTGAGCCCAGAGAGGGGGGGTGCCCAAAAAGGACAAGAAACTGGCAGTGATGTTCTCCAGCTGCAGCATACTGCCAGGTTTGCGCCAGTGGCGAGGAGGGAGGGGATGATGAGGTCACTGACTCTATGTGGGTGCCAGATAGAAGAGAGGAGGAGGAGGCGCATCTCCAACGAGGCAGGATGCCCTCCAGGGGCCAGCTTAAGGGCAGGCAACCGACTGCATTACACCGCAGAGCCCCGCATGTGCAGAGCACTGCTGACTCCGCGCGTTTTTCTAAAAGTTGTTTGGTGTGGGCCTTTTTTGAGATGTGTGCAGAAGATCGCACCTTTGCTATTTGCATTATATGTCTGAAGCGTATCAAGCGTGGCCGAAACAGCAGCCGCTTGGGCACCACATGCTTGACCAGACATATGTCGAGCTCACATGCAGTCCATTGGCAACAGTACTTAAAAGACCCACACCAAAGAACAAGGCAAACCTCTCCTTGCTCCTCATGAGCTGGAATCTCCAACCCCACTATAACTTCAGTCCTCTCAGAGACCTGCACTGAGAGGAATGAAGGTGTAGAATTAGGTGTCCCAAGCACTTCCGGACAATCTGCTAGCGGTACACCAACATCCGATTGTAGCAGGCAAATTTCCCTGCCCCAGTTGCTAAACCGGCGAAAGAAATTCGGTCCCAGCCATCCACATGCTCAGCGGCTGAATGCTAGTTTTGCTAAATTGCTAGCACTCCAACTGCTGCCTTTTCAGCTGGTAGACTCTGCCCCCTTTCGAGAATTTGTGGAATGTGCGGTACCTCAGCTGCAGGTTCCCAAACACCATTTTTTTCTCGGAAGGCCATTCTGGCTCTCGACATGTAGAAGGCAATGTCTTGGCCTCGTTGGACAGGGCGGTCAGTGGTAAGGTGCATATTACCGCTGACTCATGGTCCAGCAGGCATGGACAGGGACGTTACCTTTCTTTCATGGCACACTGGGTAACCCTGCTGGCAGCTGGGTAGGATGCAGGATAGGGTGCAGTATTGTTGGAGCTTGTTCCGCCACCACGCCTCCAAAATGCTGGTAGTGGTGATTCTGCCACACCTCTCTCCTCTACCCCTTCCTCTTCTTCTTCCTCTATGGCCTCTTCCGGTGCAGATTTGTCTTCGGAACCAGCAGTGCTCCGTAGGTGTTATAGGGGCTACGCAAGCACTCAGGCAAAAAGACGCCATGCGGTGCTTGAGTTGGTCTGCTTAGGGGACAGGAGCCACACTGGGGCAGAGATTCTGGCAGCTCTGCAGGGGCAGGCTCAGAGGTGGTTGACGCCACGCTAGCTTCAGCTAAGAGTGGTGGTTTACGACAATGGCACCAGCCTCCTCTCCGCTCTCCGACATCGACACTTCACCCATGTTCCCTGTTTGGCTCATGTCCTTAATTTGGTGGTGCAGTGGTTCTTGTGCAGGTACCCGGGCTTACATGCTGACTCAATCCTCCTCCTCCTCCTCTTCCTGTGTGATAGGCGGGCCTGCAGGAATACTGTCTGGATAAAGGGGGCCTTGAGAGGTAAGGAAGTCCTCCTCTTCTTCCCTCTGTTCTGCCTCAAGTGCCCTGGGTTGCAGTGTTGTGGCACCACCACCACTGCCTAAGGCCCAATTTTTCTGCCCCTGTTTAACAGGGGCGTGTAATTACAATTTTTGATCAAATATGTAACAGCAGGGCTTGTTCCTGCGCTCAACAAGAGTATCTGTGAGGGGTTGCAGTGTTGTGTCACCACCACCACTGCCTAAGGCCCAATTTTTCTGCCCCTGTTTAACAGGGGCGTGTAATTACAATTCTTGATCTACTATTTCACAGCAGGGCCCATTCCTGCGCCCACCAAGAGTAACTGTGAGGGCTTACAGTGTTGTGGCACCACCACCACACCACCACCAAAGGCCCAATTTTTCTGCCCCTGTTCAACAGGGGCATGTAATTACAATTCTTGATATAATATTTCACAGCAGCACCTGTTCCTGTGCTCAACAAAAGTATCTGTGAGGCTTTACAGTGTTGTGCCACCACCACCGGCTAAGGCCCAATTTTTCTGCCCCTGTTTAACAGGGGCTTGTAATTACAATTCTTGATATAATATTTCACAGCAGGGCCCATTCCAGTGCCCAGCAAGATTAACTGTGAGGGCTTACAGTGTTCTGGTACCACTAACACCTAAGGCCCAATTTTCCGCAGAGTGTATAGGGCAGGCCGTATAGTATATACAGGCGGTCCCCTATTTTCAAAAATCTGACTTACAAACGACTCCTACTTACAAACGGAGGGAGACAACAGGAAGTGAGAGGAAATCTACCCCTAGGAAGGGAAATTGTCTCCTGTAAGAGTTAATATGGGAATTATGGGATTTATCACCAATCCTTGTTTCCCTTAAAAACCCCAAATTTTCAAAATCCAATTGTCATTGGGACAGAAAGTGAGGTGAAATCTTCTGAACAGGGGCACAGACAGCAAAACAAATGTTACAGGGGTGATAACCCCCTCCCCCAATGTTTTCCAAAAAGCTTTAAAATAGATTTTTTGGCTGGAGCTACACTTACAAAATGTACCTGTTTCAAATTACAAACAGATTCTACATAGGAACAAACCTGCAGTGCCTGTCTTGTTTTCACCGCCTGTATACTGCTGTTCAGCGTATATAGGGCCTGGGGGCCCAACGCCTTTTCTTTTTTTTAATTTGGGTCCGTTCGCATGTTCTGGATGCGAACTGAACCGGGGGGTGTTCGGCCCATCCATACCCCTGTCATAATGAATTAGGAAAACTAGATAAACCTTTACTGCACAATCAGAAAAATAAGAATAGAGTACACAACACAAGACCCTCTCCTCCTTTTTTTTATGATCTCCCTATTACTTGTTAATGAGATGGTTTATACCCAGATGTGGCCTACAGTTTTTTTTGTTTGCCTGTGTCCAATCATCCTGCAGGTGGCAGCATAATCCAGATGTTCAGGAATACTGTGTCCTTCAATAAAAGCTGAGAAAAGTGTTTTATGGTAAGTACAAAATTCCTGTTTTTCAGGGATGTGGCAGCTGCAGTCTAAGTGACGGCAGGGCAGCCATCAGAAATTGTGGGGCCCCTTAGCTTTAGGCCTGGGCCCCCCCGGGCTTGACCACCAACATTCCCCAGTGCCTGCCCACTGGCCGTCCCACTGAATCCACCCACTAGCTATCCCACTACCTGTTCTTCAGTTCACACACTTTTATTTTAACACTCATACAACGTCATATATGAAAATGCACAGTGTATTATAAGTCATCAGTGCTTTTAAGGTTTAACAGTAGGAAATTATATTTTGCCCAAAAGAGACATCCCAATCCGGCAGCTCTACGCTCGCAGCCCCCCCCCCCCACACACCTGTATGTTCTCAGCCCCCTCACGCCTGTACACTCTCAGTCCCCCTCACACCTGTACTCTCCCAGCCCCCCTCTCACCTGTACGCTCTCAGCCCCCTCACACCTGTACACTCTCAGCCCCCCTCACACCTGTACGCGCTCAGTCCCCCTGAAACCTGTACATACTCAGCCCTCCTCAAACCTGTATGCTCTCACACTTGTGCGCTGTAAGCCCCCCTCACACCTGTACACTCGCAGCCCCCCTCACACCTACATGCTGTCAGCATCAGCCCTCCTCACACCTGCACGCTCTCAGTCCCCTTCACACCTGTATGCTATCATCCCCCTCACACCTGTACGCTCTCATCCCCCCTCACACCTGTACACTCGCAGCCCCCCTCACACCTGCATGCTGTCAGCATCAGCCCTCCTCACACCTGCACGCTCTCAGTCCCCTTCACACCTGTATGCTATCATCCCCCCCTCACACCTGTACGCTCTCATCCCCCCTCACACCTGTACGCTCTCAGCCCCCTCACACCTGTACGCTCTCAGCCCCCCTCACACCTGTACGCTCTTGGCCTCCTCACACCTATAGGCTTTCAGCATCAGCCCCCCTCACACCTGTACACTCTCAGCCCCCCTCACACCTGTACGCTCTCAGCCCCCCTCACATGTATATGACACACACAGGTGCGCACACACACACACAGACAAACAGACATGTACACAAACACACATATACACAGACATACACATGTACACAGACACACACAAACGTACACAGGGACAACAGCCCTTACTTGTAAGGTGGTGTTCCTTCCTGGTCCCAGCTCATGTGCAACACACACGAGGAGTGCACATGCAGGAATTTGCCAGAGGTGGCAGCAAAGAGCCTGATGTCAGCTCAATGACACAGAGCAGCACTCACACAGAAAGCCAGCGCAGCCACAGATCTCCCCTGCACCCGCCCCTACCTTCTCCCATCTGGCCGGGCCCATCCAGATGCTCGGGCTCCTTACAGGTGTATGGGCTGTACCCCCCTGATGGCGGCCCTGCGTACCAGTAGGTCATTCAGCACATGCACATTGGGGCATGCGGCAGTGCGATCACATGACTTGTATGTCCAGTGGACACACTGGATCATGGTGCTTGGCACACCCAGCAGTGTGAGTATCATGTGATCACTATGACCACTCATAGGGAGCACATGATTAAATGTAAGCCAAACTGTCATGAATAGAAGCCATTCTTGCTCAGTATTGTGATGCTGTGATTGGCCCACATCTAGCTCAATCACATATCATATCAATCACAGAACCCTGTACCTTGTGATTCGCTGTAGCCTATCACAGTAGTAAGCAAGCTGTCATGAAAGAAAGCCATTCCTGAGAGTTAACACTATTGCTTACAACATTAATCATCACTGTTATAACTGGTATCACCCCCCCCCACACCCCACCCCAAAAATAGTACAGTGTCACTGCACTACTCTGATGACAGAATGTGAAGAAGAAATACTACAAATGTTAAAAATTTTAATAAAAATATTATTATTATTTTTTACGTCAGAATTCCTGATCACCGCCACATCAGTCGTATGATACACTGGTGACAGTATGTAAAAAGAAAATTGTGAAAAAAAACTAATTTTATTTAAACGCTTTCCGACCGCCTCACGCAGATACAGTATACTGCGGCTGGAGGGCACGTACAGGCAGGTTAACGTACCTGTACGTGGCCCTTTAAGAGGCGGATGGCGCGCGCCCGCCGGGAGCTCCGTGATTGTGGGTCCGATGTCTGCGGGGATACCCGCGATCATTTCATGGTGAGGAAGAACGGGGAGATGCTAATGTAAACAAGCATCTCCCCGTTCTGCCTAATGACACTGTCACTGATCACAGCTCCCTGAGTGTAGTGTAGTGTGTAGAGTGTAGTGTCACACACAGCCCCTCCCCCCCACAGTTAGAATCACTCCCTAGGACACACTTAACCCCTACAGCGCCACCTAGTGGTTAACCCCTTCACTGCCAGTCACATTTACATAGTAATCAATGCATTTTTAATTGCACTGATCGCTGTATAAATGTGAATGGTCCCAAAATCGCTCAAAAAAGTGTCCGATGTGTCTGCCATAATGTTGCAGTCACGATAAAAATCGCTGATAGCCGCCATTACTAGTAAAAAAAGAAATTATCAATAAAAATGCCATAAAACTATCCCCTATTTTGTAGACGCTATAACTTTTGCGCAAACCAATCAATAAACGCTTATTGCGATTTTTTTACCAAAAATCTGTAGAATACGTATTGGCCTAAACTGAGGAAAAAAATGTTTTTTATATATTTTTTGGGGATATTTATTATAGCAAAAAGTAAAAAATAATGCGTTTTTTTCAAAATTGTCGCTATTTTTGTTTATAGCACAAAAAATAAAAATGCAGAGGTGATCAAATACCACCAAAAGAAAGCTCTATTTGTGGGCAAAAAAGGACGTCAATTTTGTTTGGGAGCCACGTTTCATGTCCGCGCAGTTGTCAGTTAAAGCGACGCAGTGCCGAATCGCAAAAAGTGCTCTGGTCTTTGGCCAGCCAAATGGTCCGGGGCTTAAGTGGTTAATTTGTTCATTTCCCAAAAAATTATGACAAAAAATTACAACTTCAAAAAACTCCCCTTGACTCCTTCATAAATACTTTGGACTATCTACTTTCCAAAAAGAGGTCGTTTGGGAGGTATTTCTACTGTCCTGGCATTTTAAGGGCTTCATGAAGTGAGATAGGCCATCAGCACATCAGGAATGATACATTTTCAAATACATATACCATAGCTTGTAGAATCTATAGCTTTCACACAGAGTTAATAATATACACTGATTTGGGTTGTTTTTACTAAAGAAATGCAGCAAACTACATTTTGGCCTAAATTTATGAACAAAGATTATTTGTTTGCAGAATTTTATAACAGAAACGATGAAAAACGTGGTAAAAAAAACCCAGTGGTGATCAAATACCACCAAAAGAAAGCACCATTTGTGTGATAAAAATAATATATATATAATATTTGCGTACAGTATTGCACAACCAAGCAATTGCCAAAGTAGCACAGTGCTGAATAGCAAAAAATGCCCTGGTCATGAAGGGGTAAAACTCTCCAGTGGTTAATACAGCCTTCCTACTTAAAACTTGTCACCTGCTGGTTCAAGGGTTAAATATAAACATTCTGTCATGATTGTGTATTTCTTGTAAGTTAATTCCCCCTCTGTTTCCTGTCCAATGACTCTTGCTGAGGACATATCAACATGATACTTGGAATTCATCTCAAAGCTTACAATAACTACAGTATGTCTGTCATTATTATATATTGTATGTAAATATTTTTCTGAGAGCACAGAGCGTCAAATAATGCTGTACCTACCTCTTTTGGGTTTTTGTAATTCTTGACTACTGCAATGTGTTACTGTTATATCTCATTACTTTTGAAAAATAAATTAAAACGATTGAAATACATTAGGGAATGTGATATACAATACTGTGCAAAAGTTTTAGGCAGGTGTGAAAAAATGTTAATTAAGAATCCTTTTAGAAATAGAAGTGTTAATAGTTCATTTTTATCAATGAAAAAATAGCTAGTAAATGAACAGAAGAGAAATCCAAATTGAATTAATATTTGGTGTGACCAGTTTACCTTCAAAACAGCATCAATTCTGCTAGATACACTTGTCCAAAGTTTTTGAAGGAACTCACCAGGTAGGTTGTTCCAGACACCTTGGAGATCTAATCGCAGATCTTCTGTGGATGTAGGCTGCCTCAAATCCTTCTCTCTCTTCATGTAATTCCAGACAGACTTAATGTTGAAATCAGGGCTCTGTTGGAGCCAAACCATCACTTCCAGGACTCTTTGTTCTTCTTTAAACTGAAGCTAGTTCCTAATGACATTAGCTGCATATTTGGGGTCATTGTCCTGCTGCAGAATAAATTTGGGGCCAATCACACGCCTCCCTGATAGTATGGCATGATGGATAAGTATCAGCCTGTATTTCTCAGCATTGAGAAGTCGCCAACTTCATTTGCAGAAATGCGGCCCCAAACTTGCATGGAACCTCCACCATGCTTCACTGTTGCCTGCAGACACTTAATATTGTACCACTCTTCAGCTCTTTGCGAATAAACTGCCTTGACACTGCCTGAGTGTCTGCAGGCAACAGTGAAGCATGGCAGAGGTTTGGGGCTGCATTTCTGCAAATGGAGTTGGAGATTTGGTCAGGATAAGGCCCCATTCACATCTGGGTGTTTTGGGATCATGGCAGAATCGCTGTGATTCTGCCAGCGACCTCAAAAGGCACTACAATCGCGAAATGCAGTATCACTTGACATTATTTTCAATGGCACCTAAACTGCGGTGCGATTTTGTGATCTCATGGCAAATCTTATCGCGTGAAGCTTGTCACCCAAAGCAGGAAGTTTTTCGAGCGACAAGCTTGACGTGATGCGATTTGCCGCGCGATAAATTGCGGGGCAGTCATGGCAAAACTGCACCAGGTTTTAGGTGCCATTGAAACAATGGCACCTGAACCTGCGTTTTGCCACTTTAGTGCCATTTGAGATTTCAGGCAGAATTGCGGCGATTCTAGTGCGTTTTAAAAAGGCCCAGGTGTGAAAGGGGCCTCAGTGGTGTCCACAATGCTGAGAAATACAGGCTGATACTCATTCATCATGCCATACCATCAAGGAGGCATATGATTGGCCCCAAATATATTCTGCAGCAGGACCGCAAAATGCAGCCAATATCATTAGGAACTATCTTAAGTGTAAAGAAGGACAAGGGGTCCTGCAAGTGATGGTTTGGCTCCCACAGAGCCCTGATCTCAGCATCATCCAGTCTGTCTGGGATTACATGGAATGACAGAAGAAGATCTGTGGTTAGTTTTCCAAGATTTTTGAAACAATCTACCTGCCGAGTTCCTTCAAAAACTGTGTGCAAGTGTACCTAGAAGAATTGAAGAATTTATGCTGTTTTGGGTGGTCACACCAAATATTGATTTGATTTGGATTTCTCTTTTGTTTATTTATTTTTCATTTTGTTAATTAATACAAATACACTATCATAACACTTCTATTTCTGAAAGCATTCTTAATTTACCATATTTTTTCACACCTGCACAGACTTTTGCACAGTACTGTATATAATATTCTTGAATAATATTTCCTGATTAAGAAGAAATTGGATACTAATTTTTATTTTGTTACTGAACATAATAAAATATGAGAGACAGATAATTTTTTCTTCTATGCAAAGCATTAATAAGACCTCATCTGGACTATGCAGTTTAGTTTTGAGCACAAGCTCACAAAAAGAATATTGGGGAACTGTAGAAAATGCAGAGAAGGGACAGCCAACCTAATAGACATTAGGGATGAGCTTTGTGTTCGAGTCGAACCCATGTTCGACTTAAACATCGTCTGTTCGGTCGTTCGCCGAATTGCGAAGATATGGGCCGTTCTTGCCAAATTCGAGTGGCGCGTCACGGCCCATAATTCCCTGCGGCATCGTAGTGCATTGCTGGCTGATGACTGGCCAAGCATACACTATGACCCGAATGCTTGGCCAATCACAGCACCGTCTGTACAGAGAGCTGTAATTGGCCAAAGCCAAGGTGGCTTTGGCCAATTATGGCTCAGGGGGTTTAGTACACGCCCTACACTATATAAAGCCGCCTGCACGTCGGCCCTGTGTAGTGTGTTCCGGCGTTGAGAGACAAAGATAGAGAGACAGTGTCATTTGATTTAAGTTAGATAGATTAGGCAGGACAGTCAGTCAGTTAGCTGCACTTACAGTGTATTGTGTATATATATGCATACCAGGTGTTGTGTGTGTGTGTGTGTATATATATATATATATATATATATATATATATATATATATATATATATATATATATATATATATATACACTGTATTCAGTTTAGCTAGATCTGTTCTTGTTATTCTCTTCCTACTGACAGGCAGGCAGGTGTTGTTACAGTATTTACAGCTACCAGAAGAAAATTGCTGGTGTTCTTCTGACCCTATTAGTACCACAGTCAGGCAGCTACAGTATTTACAGTTAGTGTAGTGCACTAGTGTAGTGCACAGTGTTCAGCTAAAGCTACCTGTAGAAGATTGGTGGCGTTTTTCTGATCCTATCACTACCGCAGGCAACTACATTATTTACAAGTTAGTGTAGTGCATCCTCTGCACAGTGTTCAGCTAAAGCTACAAGTTAGTGTAGTACATCCTCTGCACAGTGTTCAGCTAAAGCTATGAGTTAGTGTAGTGCGACCTCTGCACAGTGTTCAGCTAAAGCTACAAGTTAGTGTAGTGCGACCTCTGCACAGTGTTCAGCTAAAACTACAAGTTAGTGTAGTGCGACCTCTGCACAGTGTTCAGCTAAAGCTACCTGTAGAAGATTGGTGGTGTTTTTCTGATCCTATCACTACCGCAGGCAGCTACATTATTTACACGTTAGTGTAGTGCGACCTCTGCACTGTGTTCAGCTAAAGCTACCTGTAGAAGGTTGGTGGTGTTTTCCTGATCCTATCACTACTGCAGGCAGCTACATTATTTACATGTTAGTGTAGTGCGTCCTCTGCACAGTGTTCAGCTAAAGCTACAAGTTAGTGTAGTGCGACCTCTGCACAGTGTTCAGCTAAAGCTACAAGTTAGTGTAGTGCGACCTCTGCACAGTGTTCAGCTAAAGCTACCTGTAGAAGGTTGGTGTTGTTTTCCTGATTCTATCACTACCACAGGCAGCTACATTATTTACAAGTTAGTGTAGTGCGACCTCTGCACAGTGTTCAGCTAAAGCTACCTGTAGAAGGCTGGTGGTGTTTTCCTGATCCTATCACTACCGCAGGCAGCTACATTATTTACACGTTAGTGTATTGCGACTTCTGTACAGTGTTCAACTAAAGTTACCTGTAGAAGGTTGGTGGTGTTTTCCTGATCCTATCACTACCACAGGCAGCTACATTACTTACACGTTAGTGGAGTGCGACCTCTACACAGTGTTCAGCTAAAGCTACCTGTAGAAGGTTGGTGTTGTTTTCCTGATCCTATCACTACCGCAGACAGCTACTTTATTTACACGTTAGTGTAGTGCGACCTCTACACAGTGTTCAGCTAAAGCTACAAGTTAGTGTAGTGCGACCTCTGCACAGTGTTCAGCTAAAGCTACAAGTTAGTGTAGTGTGACCTCTGCACAGTGTTCAGCTAAAGCTACCTGTAGAAGGTTGGTGTTGTTTTCCTGATCCTATCACTACCGCAGGCAGCTACTTTATTTACACGTTAGTGTAGTGCGACCTCTGCACAGTTTTCAGCTAAAGCTACAAGTTAGTGTAGTGTGACCTCTGCACAGTGTTCAGCTAAAGCTACGAGTTAGTATAGTGTGACCTCTGCACAGTGTTCAGTTAAAGCTACCTGTACAAGGTTGGTGTTGTTTTCCTGATCCTATCACTACCGCAGGCAGCTACATTATTTACACGTTAGTGTAGTGTGACCTCTGTACAGTGTTCAGCTAAAGCTACCTGTAGAAGATTGGTGGTGTTTTCCTGATCCTATCACTACCGCAGGCAGCCACATTATTTCCACGTTAGTGTAGTGCGACCTCTGCACAGTGTTCAGCTAAAGCTACCTGTAGAAGATTTGTGGTGTTTTCCTGATCCCATCACTACCGCAGGCAGCTACATTATTTAAACGTTAGTGTAGTGCGTCCTCTGCACAGTGTTCAGCTAAAGCTACAAGTTAGTGTAGTGCAACCTCTGCACAGTGTTCAGCTAAAGCTACAAGTTAGTGTAGTGCGACCTCTGCACAGTGTTCAGCTAAAGCTACAAGTTAGTGTAGTGCGACCTCTGCACAGTGTTCAGCTAAAGCTACCTGTAGAAGGTTGGTGGTGTTTTCCTGATCCTATCACTACCGCAGGCAGCTACATTATTTAAACGTTAGTGTAGTGCGACCTCTGCACAGTGTTCAGCTAAAGCTACAAGTTAGTGTAGTGCGACCTCTGCACAGTGTTCAGCTAAAGCTACTTGTAGAAGATTGGTGGTGTTCTCATACTAATAATACTACAGGCAGGCAGTTGATTTTTGATTTTGCTAGCTGCAGTATCAGTATATATATATATATATATATATATATCCCAGCTTAGTGCAGCTACATCTCACTGCAGGCCATTAGTATGTCTGGAAGGCCAACAAGGAGAGGCAGACAGTCACAAGCCAATAAAAGAGGACAAGTAGGCTCTGTGTCTAGAGGCAACAGTGCTGGTCGTGGACACGGTGCATCCTCATCAGCACGTGGCCGTGGGACACGCTTGGCCTTTTTTTCGGCAGCTGGCCGTGTTGAGCCGCAACATGCGGAAGACTTGGTCGAGTGGATGACCAAGCTGTCATCATCCTCCTCATCCTCTCTCACCCATGCTCAGGGTACTTTGTCTGGCAAAGCAGCTGCCAACGTGGCCTCTTCCCTCGGCTCAATGGCATCAGTGACTCCTTCCCTAACCCCACCATGTCCTCCTGAGGAGTCCCTCAAACTGTTTGACCACAGTGTTGGGTACATGCTCCAGGAGGATGCCCAGCGTTTAGAAGGCTCTGATGATGATACTGAGCTAGATGAAGGCAGTAATGTGAGCACGGACAGAGGGGGTGCCCAAGAAGGACAGCAATCTGGCAGTCATGTTCCCCCTGCTGCAGCATACTGCCAGGTTTGCTCCAGTGATGAGGAGGGAGGGAAAGATGAGGTCACTGACTCAACATGGGTGCCTGATAGGAGAGAGAAGGAGGAGGAGGCACATCACCGACGAGGCAGGATGCCCTCCAGGGGCCAGCCTAAGGGCAGCACACTGACTGCATCACACCTCAGAGCTCCGCATGTGCAGGGTGCTGCTGTCTCTGTGCGTTATTCCAAAAGTTCTTTGGTGTGGGCCTTTTTTGAGACAAGTGCATCAGGTCGCACCGCTGCTATTTGCAACATATGTCTCAAGCGTATCTCGCATGGCCAAAATATCTCCCCCTTGGGCACCACATGCTTGACCAGACATATGTTGACCTGCCATGCAGTTCATTGGCAAGCGTACCTAAAAGACCCACACCAAAGAACAAAGAGGACCTCTCCTTGCTCCTCATCAGCTGAGATCTCCAACCCCACCATACCTTCAGTCCTCTCTGAGACCTGCACTCAGAGGAATGAAGGTGTAGAATTAGGTGTGTCACAGCCAAGTACTTGTGGGCAATCTGCTATAGGTACACCGACGTCAGATTGTACCAGGCAAATTTCCCTGCCCCAGCTGCTGCACCGCCGAAAGAAGATCGCTGCCAGCCATCCACATGCCCAGCGGTTGAATGCTAGCTTGGCAAAATTGCTAGCACTTCAACTGCTACCTTTTCAGTTGGTAGACTCTGCCCCCTTCTGTGAGTTTGTGGAATGTGCGGTTCCTCAGTGGCAGGTTCCCAAACACCACTTTTTCTCACGGAAGGCGATTCCGGCTCTCTACCGGCATGTGGAAGGCAATGTCCATGCCTCGCTGGACAGGGCAGTCAGTGGTAAGGTGCATATTACCGCTGACTCATGGTCCAGCAGGCATGGACAGGGACATTACTTAAGTTTCACGGCGCATTGGGTGACTCTGCTGGCAGCTGGGAAGGATGCAGGACAAGCTGCAGTAGTGTTGGAGGTTGTTCCGCCACCACGCCTCCAAAATGCTACTACTGGTGATTCTGACACACCTCTCTCCTCTACCCCCTCCTCTTCTTCTTCCTCAATGGCCTCTTCCTGTGCTTTGTCCTTGGAACCAGCGGTGCTCTGTAGGCGTTCAGGGGGCTACGCAACTACGCAGGCCAAAAGATGCCATGTGGTGCTTGAGCTGGTGTGCTTTGGGGACAGGAGCCACACTGAGGCAGAGGTTCTGTCAGCTCTGCAGGGGCAGGTTCAGAGGTGGTTGACGCCACGCCAACTTAGGGCAGGTTGCGACAATGGCACCAACCTCCTCTCCACCCTCCGTCAGGGACAAATGACCCATGTGCCCTGTTTGGCTCAAGTCCTTAACTTGGTGGTGCAGCGGTTCTTGGGCAGGTACCCGGGCTTATAGGATGTCCTGAGGCAGGCCAGGAAAGTCTGTGTGCATTTCCGCTGGTCATATAATGCCAGTGCTCGGCTGGCTGACCTCCAAAAGGAATTTAACCTGCCCAAGAACCGCCTAATCTGTGACATGCCCACCAGGTGGAACTCAACGTTGGCCATGCTGCAGCGGCTGCACACGCAGCAGAGGGCCATCAATGAGTACCTGTGCGACTATGACACCAGGACAGGGTCAGGAGAGCTTGTTTGTTTTCCCCACGCCAGTGGGCCATGATCAGGGATGCATGCACTGTCCTGTCACCATTTGAGGAGGCCACGAGGATGGTGAACAGTGACAGTGCATGCATCAGTGACACTGTCCACCTGTTGGAGCACACGTTGCGTGGAATAATGGACAGGACACTTGAGGCAGAACAGAGGCAGGAAGAGGAGGACTTCCTTAGCTCTCAAGGCCCCCTTTATCCAGACAGTGTTCCTGCGTACCCGCTGATCATACAGGCAGAGGACGAGGAGGATTGTGTCAGCATGGAGGTGGAGCCTGACACTCAGCAGCAGTCTTTAAGGGATCATTTACAGTCTCAAGAAACCCATGGACTTGTACGTGGCTGGGAGGAGGTGGCTGTGGATCATGTCGTCCTTTAGTGACCCAGAGGACTCCGGACCAAATGCCTCAGCAAACCTACGCTGCATGACCTCCCTGATCCTGCAAAGCCTGCGGAAGGATTCTCGTATTCGTGGTATCAAGGAGAGGGATCAATACTGGCTGGCAACCCTCCTTGATCCACGTTACAAGGGTAAGGTTGCAGACCTTATCTTGCCGTCGCAGAGAGAGCAGAGGATGAAACATCTTCAGGAGGCCTTGCAGAAAGGTCTGTGCAACGCGTTCCCAAAGACTGGGAGGTTACAAACTCCTGTTCCTGGACAACGTGTTGCTGAGGCATCGGTCAGTCAAAGAAGGAGCGGTGGAGAAGGTGGCCGTCTGACCGATGCATTCAGAGAATTTTTAGTCCGCAGCCCCAAGGTATGATTGGTTCCAGCAACCATCGCCAGCGTCTGTTTTACATGGTGCAGGAATACCTAGGGGCAAGATCTGACTTGGACACCTTTCCCACTGAAAATCCTCTGGGTTACTGGGTCTTGAGGATGGATCACTGGCCAGAGCTTGCACAGTATGCAATTGAGCTACTGGCCTGTCCTGTATTCAGCGTTCTTTCGGAACGCACATTCAGTGCTGCTGGAGGTTTTGTAACCGATCACAGGGTGCGCCTGTCCACCGACTCGGTCGATCGACTGACCTTCATAAAAATGAATCAGTCTTGGATCACCACCAGCTACCAAGCACCTGATGCTGATGTAACCGAATAATTTCTTTTGAAATGTCAGATCCCTTGAAGACTGCCTATGTTGATGCTGAGTGACTATCCTATTATGCTGAGTGACTATCCTCTTCCTCCTCAATGATCATGCTGATAGCTTGTAAGAATATTTTTGATTCTGGGCGACGCCACCAGTGGCTAAGGCCCAATTTTTCAGCCCCTGTTTAACAGGGGCGTGTAGTTACAGTTTTTGATGCAATATTTTGCAAGGAGGGTTCGTTGCTGCACTCAACTAGAGTATTTGTGAGGGGTTGCAGTGTTGTGGCACCAGCACCAGTGCCTAAGGCCCAATTTTTCAGCCCCTGTTTAACAGGGGCGTGTAATTACAATTTTTGATGCAATACTTTGCAGCAGGGCTTGTTCCTGCGCTCCAACTAGAGTATCTGTGAGGGGTTGCAGTGTTGTGGCACCAGTGCCTAAGGCCCAATTTTTCAGCCCCTGTTTAACAGTGGCGTGTAATTACAATTTTTGATGCAATACTTTGCAGCAGGGCTCGTTCCTGCGCTCCAACTAGAGTATCTGTGAGGGGTTGCAGTGTTGTGGCACCAGCACCAGTGCCTAAGGCCCAATTTTTCAGCCCCTGTTTAGCAGGGGCCTGTAATTACAATTTTTGATGCAATATTTTACAGGAGGGCTCATTCCTGCGCTCCAACTAGAGTATCTGTGAGGGGTTGCAGTGTTGTGGCACCAGTGCCTAAGGCCCAATTTTTAGCCCCTGTTCAACAGGGACATATAATTACAATTCTTGATCTAATATTTCACAGCAGGGCCCGTTTCTGCGCCCACCAAGAGTAACTGTGAGGACTAATGCCCCGTACACACGGTCGAACATTGATCGAACATTCCGACAACAAAATCCATGGATTTTTTCCGACGGATGTTGGCTCAAACTTGTCTTGCATACACATGGTCACACAAAGTTGTCAGAAAATCCGATTGTTCTAAACGCGGTGACGTAAAACACGTACGTTGGGACTATAAACGGGGCAGTAGCCAATAGCTTTTGTCTCTTAATTTATTCTGAGCATGCGTGGCACTTTATGCACCGGATTTGTGTACACACGATCGGAATTTCCGACAACAGATTTTGTTGTCGGAAAATTTTATAGCAAGCTCTCAAACTTTGTGTGTCAGAAATTCCGATGGAAAATGTGTGATGGAGCCCACACACAACAAGGTCCTATCACACATTTTCCGTCGGAAAATCTGACCGTGTGTACGGGGCATTACAGTGTTGTGGCACCAGCACCACCACCACCAAAGGCCCAATTTTTCTGACCCTGTTCAACAGGGGCATGTAATTACAATTCTTGATCTAATATTTCACAGCAGAACCCATTCCTGCGCCCACCAAGAGTAACTGTGAGGGCTTACAGTGTTGTGGCAACACCAACACCTAAGGCCCCAATTTCTGCAGAATATATAGGGCAGGCCCCTACTTTCAAACATCCAACTTACAAACGACTCCTACTTGCAAACGGAAGGAGACAACAGGAAGTGAGATGAAATCTACCCCTAGGAAGGGAAATTCTCTCCTGTAAGAGTTAATATGGGAAAAACGTGTCTCCTTTCCACTGATGGTTTATCACCAATCCTTGTTTCTTTGCAGCAGGGCTCGTTCCTGTGCTCCAACTAGAGTATCTGTGAGGGGTTACAGTGTTGTGGCACCAGTGCCTAAGGCCCAATTTTTCAGCCCCTGCTAAACAGCGGCTCACAGCTCGTTACACTAGCTAAAAAGCACACAGATCGACTCCTTAGGACGTGGGGCACACAGCGGCAACGATGTCGAAAAGAAAGGAGAGAGAGGGACCGAGAAAACTCACGGATTTCTACCACCTTACCATAGGCCGAGATTTCCAAGATGGCGCCGGCTCGGAGGGCCCGTCATCAGCCTCCACAGCACAAGCACACAGCCATCCAGCGCCATCCACGGGTGAGTCAGGCTGCAACGACCATCCGTTGCCATCCTCCCCATTTAGCAGCCCTGTAAAGCAGAAAAGGAGGATTGGGGATGAAGAGGAGTCCCGGGATGGCTCAGGGATTGAGGGGGAGGAAATGGAGGAATCCTCCTCATATACACAGCAGTTGGATGCATTCCCCACCTCAGGGTAGCCCATCTTAGATACCACCATGAAGGAGATGTTACAAACTCTAAGGGGGGCCCTTCAGTGCGACATGGCAGCGTTTATGCAGACTACCAAACTTGAAGTGGCAGCAGTTACTAACAGAGTGGCATATGTGGAGAAGAAAATGGAAGAATTCACATTAGCGCATAAGAAGCTAGTAGATGCTCATTTTGATGTAGAGGAAGAGATCAAAACCATGCGACTTAAAATGGCTGACATCGAAGACAGGGCCCGCAGGAACAACATCAAATTCAGAGGCGTCCCTGAGTCAGTTAAACCAGCTGATCTAACAGCGTACCTTCAAAAGCTCATGGTAGCAGCCCTTCCATCACTAGGACCTGCGGACTTAACAATTGACAGGACCCACAGACTACCGAAGCCATCCTTCCTCCCTGCCCAGATTCCCAGGGATGTTATAGCACGCATCCACTTCTATCACATCAAAGACCAACTGATGAGGTATGCCAGACAACACCCTGCCCTTCCCGACCCCTTTACTGGGATTGCATTGTATGCTGATCTATCACAAGCGACTCTCACGGCAAGACACAACCTGGTGCCAATTACCAAGATTCTGCGTAACCATAAAGTCATCTATAAATGGGGCTTCCCAGCCAAACTAATTGTGGATATGCATAATGAATCGCATGCGATTACATCACTTGATAAAGGCATGGAGCTTCTCCGCAAATGGAAGTTGTTGCCTGAGAATGGTGAACCAGCAGATCCTGACCCCCTACGCGGGAGGTACATCGACCTACTTTTAATGTAACCTGTATACCAGATATACAACACATTTTGTGCCTTCACTCTGAACAGCGAGTGTAATGTTCACTGATCTACTACCCGTTGTTCGGCTGTTTTTCTTTTGACTTACTGTTTTTGGTACCCACACCTAAGTTACGAGATGTTTTCCGTAACATGTTCTCCGCGTTTGATGCGGTCTATGCGCTTTCCGCTTTCACCAGTTCAAGTTTATTTGGTTTCTGAAACCACAAGTTTGCCTGTTCAGCACAAAGCAGGGGTGCGGAGGGTTCCCTACACACTGGACACACCACCTACGTCAATTCCAACACCCAATTCCACCACCAGATGGCATAGCTGCAACTACCACCAACTGAATGAATCTTAAATTGATGTCCTTCAATGTGAGAGGCCTGAACAGTCCCTACAAAAGGAGAGCTCTTTGGAAAACAGCCACGGAAGCAAACTGCGACATACTATGTGCACAAGAGACTCACTTTTCTAGCACTAAACCACCGAAATGCACACATCCCAAATTTCAGCAAGTATTTACAGCTAACAATGCCACTAAGAAGAATGGAGTCCTCATAGCTGTCAGGGATAGGTTAACCTTTTCTCTCCTGCAGGTACATGCTGACCCCCGTGGTCGCTAGATCATTTTGGTTGCTGAAATGGACCACGTCACCTATACCCTGGTAAATCTGTATGCACCTAATCTGAGAGCTCTAAAATGTATCCGTAAAGTATTAGCAATGGCAAAAAAAAATGCAGAAAGGTAGTTTAATCTTCTGTGGCGATTTTAATATGGTTATGAATGCAGAGTGGGACACATCTTCTGTGGCTCTTAGGCAGAGGCCCTCATTGGGATCCCTTTGTCATGAGGAACGGCTTTTAGATCCTTTGCGCTGCCTTAGGTCCACCGAGAGAGATTATACGCACTTCTCTGCCGTTCGTAATAGCTATTCTAGGATTCATTTTTTCCTTACTGATATGTATACGTTGCAGAAGGTCCAGGCTGCTGACATCCACAACATCACCTGGTCTGATCACGCTCCTGTGACAATAGAGGTTGTGGATGACAGCAAGACCTCCCAAATACCGCTGTGGCGAAATAACACGTTACTTCTATCGCACCCCAAAATCAGGGATGAAATAGCAGAAAAAATTAAAGAGTTTTTCAAATTTAATGACAATGGTGAATGCTCCCCAATGACAATATGGTGTGCTCATAAGGCTTTTGCTAGGGGTGTCCTCAGATTGCCTCTAGAGAGAGGAAAAAGAAGATAAAACGTATGTCACAACTCCATGACACTATAGCAGATCTTGAACAGAAACACAAAAATCCCATCACCAAAACCAATGAGGTTCTTTCCCGTCTTACATCTTGGCGGGAGGAACTGAGACAGGAGCTAAGAGCAGATTACGAAACGTATTTTAAGAAGTTAAAACTTACCTACTACTCCCAGAATAACCGCTCTGGGAAATTATTAGCTACCCAACTCAAGAGAAAACAGGCACGCTCAAACATTGAGCACCACCTCAACAACACTATATTTCAAAACCCTAAGGATATAGCCAATGTATTTAAAGAATACTACGAATCCCTGTACAACCTAAATACTGACCCTGCAACGCACCAGCCCACAAATGCAGAGATAGTCGAATTCCTTAAAGATGTTCATCTACCATCAGTGGACACAGCGTCACTCCAAAAGCTAAACACCCCTATTACCCACCAAGAAGTAGAAACAGTAATCACATCTCTACCCATGCATAAATCCCCGGTGCAGATGGATTTTCCGCCGAATACTACAAGGCACTCAACCAAACTCTCACCCCTGAACTAGTGAAGGTTTTCAACATGAAAGCCTCTTCAGGCAGCTTCCCTAGAGAGATGTTACAAGCTGTTATAGTCACTATACCGAAAGCTGGCAAGGACACATCAAACCCCCAAAACTTTAGGCCCATATCCCTCTTAAATTCGGACCTCAAAATTTATGCTAAAATCCTAGCGAATAGGTTAAAAGACATCACCCCCTCCCTTATAGGATTGGATCAGGTCGGATTTGTCAAAAGTAGACAAGTGCCTGATGGGACCAGACGGATGTTGAATCTCCTGCGACTTGCTGAAACCAAAAAAGTACCTAGCATGTTCCTGGCATTAGATGCGGAAAAGGCCTTCGACAGGGTCCATTGGGGTTACCTGTCTAGGACCTTGCACAAGTTCGGCATCTCAGGCCTTATCCACTCCACCATTATGTCTCTGTATACGAACCCCACAGCACAAATCTATACCTCTACTTTACTCTCAGATCCCTTCAGGCTAACTAACGGCACCTGGCAGGGATGCCCACTGTTGCCAATAATCTTTTCTTTGATTATAGAGCCACTAGTGGAATATGTAAGAGGTGATACTGCAATAGAGGGCATCAAAATGGGACACAAATCCCATAAAATAGGGCTCTTTGCTGACGACATTATTTTAACCTTAACTAACCCACTTTCATCTTTACCCGCTATTAATTCCCTATTACACAGGTTCGGACAGGTTTCCTACTACAAGGTCAACACCAGCAAATGCTTTGCACTGACCATCAATATGCCTGATGAAACAAGGCCCAGATTAAAGGATATTTTTCCCTGCAACTGGGACCCGCCCTCAATTCCGTACCTAGGTGTGCAGCTGTCCTCCTCCTCTACCAAAATCTATTCATGCAATTTCCCTCCACTCTTGCTTAAAATGGAAGCAGAACTAAATCAAATAAGTAAGCTACCACTCACGTGGCTGGGGAGGATAGCTGCATACCAAATGCAGGTATTACCCAAACTCCTATATATTTTTAGAACCGTACCCATCCCTATTCCCCAGCAATTTTTCACACACATAGAAAAACTACTTAAAAAATTCATATGGGGTGGTAGAAAACCGAGAATCGCTCTAGCACAGCATTACAGACCTAAAAACCTGGGTGGAGTTGGCCTCCCCAATGCTCAATTATATTACAAAGCAGCGCTGTTGGACCAGATGCGCTACTGGTTTTCCTGTCAAACGGACAATAGATTGTCAGATATTGAGCGAACGGTAACCCCTGGTCACGACCTACCAGCATTGGCTATAGCCGCTAACCTTCATCACAAATCCACCGTCCCCCCGTACCCAACCATACAAGCTACTATTGCAGCATGGTCCTCTTTAGTGAACTCTAAGTTCACTGACATTCCAACCCGCACACTAAACATACCATTAGCAGCATATGAGTATCTCATACCGAACTTCTCAGCCCAAACATGGAAGAAACAGGGTGTACATTTTTTATCTGATGAACTGGATAATATGAGTGAACTCGATAGATACAGAAGGTTCCAATTAAACCACTACTCATGCTCCTATCCGACCCGCTCGATAATACTCCCACACATCCTATGGGAATTTCTGCTCAATAAATCCCCGACTAACCGCAAAGGTATCTCCTTGTTCTACACATTCGCTACCCCTACCTATTTGCAAGCTAAGTTACCTAATATGAATAAGTGGGAGCAGGACCTACAAAGGAAATACCCTCTGCACCAATGGCACATAGCTATAAAATATAATAGCAAATCCTCCTCTTGCATAGACCATTGGGACAATGCACAAAAACTTCTACACAGGTGGTACCTCACACCCTCTCACCTGAACAAGATGAAATCTTCCATATCAGCACTATACTGGAGAAACTGTTTATCCACAGGTAACCTTCTCCATATATTTTGGAGTTGTAAGATCATCCAACCTTTTTGGAAGGCGGTCCAATCCCTCATCTTCACTGTTACCAAAAACCACCTCAATCTTGATCCTGCACTCACACTGCTGAGCCTGGGCATTGAATCCTACCCCCCTCTAATGAGGAAAATAGTAATCCATATCCTATTCGCAGCCCGTATCTCAATTGCAAAAGAATGGCGGTCACAAGCACCCCCTAGAATAGAGGAAGTTATCTCTAGAGTAAACGCTCAATATACAATGGAAAGAGCTCTTGCCTATACAAAAGGGGGATCTCCGGCTTTCCATAAACATTGGGAAGTCTGGAGATCCTCTAAATACGCCTCCTCACATTCATGAAATGTATTTACTGATACCTTGAAGCACAATTGATGCCTTTTGGCGTGGTGGTATGCTAAAAGTAGCTTTCAATCTGCATATGTTGGATAATTTACAGTGAGCTTCTATAGGGGGTGTGTTGGGTGTGTGGGGATAACTCTGTACCAATGACAACAATATATCTCTGTTCGTGATTCATATTCCTGTAATGATAGTACTTGCTACTTACACTTTAGCTTTCCATGGATCCTTCATAAGATAAGTGGCGAGCTACTATGCGTGTACCAAGCAAATAGTCTGGTCACAGTGTGAACCCAAAAGGGGTGAGAGGCTGTACCTCCTGTAGAGGTCGAACCAATAATCCATTGGGTAGCTTGAACACTTATGTAGTAAGTGCTGCATATGTTTATTTATCTTGTATACCTCAACATTGTTTACATTGAATGTCATTTACTGTACAATGTGAATTTCAAAAAAATCTATTGTTTAAAAAAAAAAATTAGCACTTTTGATTTCAAACGTTCAAGTCCCATAGACTTCAATGGGGTTCTAAAGTTTGCGCAAATTTTCGGTCCATTCGCAGGTTCTGGTGCGAACCGAACCGGGGGGTGTTCGGCTCATCCCTAATAGACATGTAAGATCTTGGTTATAAGGGAAGATTGGCTTAACTGAAAAATTCTCCCTTGAGAAGGGAAACCCTTATAGTGAACCTGGTGCAAAATGATTAACTTTATGGGCATTACAAAGGAGAAGGGGTAACTCTGTGTGTTTGGAGGAAAAGAAGTTTAACCTTGAAATACAGAAAGACTTTTTCACAGTAAGAGCTGGGAAAATGTGGAATAGACTCTCTCAGAAACCAGTTCTGGCCAGCTCAGTTGATAGTTTAAAAAAAGGAGCTGGATACATTCGTAAATGCACAGAATATAACTGGATGTTAACATGATTAGGTAATAACACAAGCCATTGTTGATTCAGGAAATATCCCATTGGCTTGGGGGATCAGGTTGATATTATTTTCCCTCGCTGGAGCAAACTGAACCATGCTTTGTAGGTTTTTTCACCTTCCTCTGGTTCCATTGTGAGTATAAGTTTCTGTATATGGAGTTTTTTTTTTTTTTTTATTCATTTATTAATTTGTTTTGTTGGTTTAACTAGATGGACGTATATCTTTTTTTCAACCTCAGTAACTACAGTATGTAAAGGCCCTATATGTTTTTGATATTTCGTACTGACATATCTTTCATTTTTAGCAAATGATCACAGCAGGATGAGTGAATCGAAAGGACAGACCGCTGTGCTGAATATCAGGCAAGATTGTTCTGGAAGAAATACCCTAATTTCAAATGGGCATTTTGGACTTTGTCCTACTCTGGTACAACCTGACCCAGCTACAGAAAGGGGGAGTTTTCCCATTCAGTCAAGCGGTACTCTGCTTGCTGTGTCAGATTTTAAGTCAAGTAAAATATTTATATGCACTAAGTGTGGGAAGAGTTTTCAGCAGCATGCTGAACTTATGTTACACCTAAATGTTCACTTTAATCAGAAATCTTTTATTTGCACTCATTGTGGGAAAAAATTTACAACAAAATATACCCTTGCAAACCATGTGAGGGTTCACACTGGTGAAAGACCCTTTTCCTGCTCTACATGTGGCAGATCTTTCGCAACTAAATCAGCCCTTGTGGGACATAATTATGTGCATACAGCAATGAAGTATGGTTCAGGTACCAAGACAGATAACTTTGATAATGAAAGCTTTGTGTGTTCTGAATGTGAACAGCATTTTTCCCTGAAAGATGACTTTATGAAAAACCAGAATACACACAACCCAACAACCTTTTTGTGCTTTCTGTGTGGTAAACATTTTGCAACAAAAGCTAATCTTGTCAGCCACAAGATGAACCATAGACATGAAAAGCCATTTTCCTGCCCCACATGTGGGAAGTGCTTTTCAAGACAGTCTGGGCTGTTCTTGCATGAGAAAATACATACAGGTTTAAGACCCTTCTCCTGCATCCAGTGTGGAAAATGTTTTACCCAGAAATCCCATCTTGAAAGTCATCACACAGTCCACACACGAGAGAAGCCATATTCTTGTCCAGAATGTGGAAAATGTTTTACCCAGAAGTCAGGACTTTTTGTTCATCGAAAGCTTCACAAGGGGGAAAAGCCTCATTCATGCCCTGATTGTGGCAAGGCCTTTCGGGACAGATCGTCTCTCGCAGAACACCAGAGAAGTCACACTGGCCAAAAGCCATATTCATGTTCTGAATGTGGAAAATGCTTTACCAGCAAGTCAACACTCGTAAGCCATCACAAGAAGCACACTGATGAGGGAGCATTGACCTGCTCAGAATGTGGAAAGTGCTTTAGCAGGGAGTACTATCTTGCTATTCATCAGAGGATCCACACAGGAGAGCGCCCATTTTCATGTTCAGAGTGTGGAAAGGGATTCATTCAGAAATGTGATCTCCAGAAGCATTTTCGTACACATACTGGAGAAAAGAAAGAAAGTGTGTAGTGAATAGTTTTTTAAAACACTTCTAAATATAAAATAACTGCAGGATGTCAATGTTTTCAAAATCGTGTTAGATTACGGCATTTGGCATCTAAAAGGAGATCAGGATAGAGCCAATAGAGGAGGACACTGCTCCTTTACAAGGCAATTTGAGCTTAAAGTGGTTGTAAACCATTACATACAGAGGATATAGAAAATAACCACCCCTTTTAAAATAATCACATTTTGTTGCTTTGCAGCCTGAAATGAAGACAGACACTGTTTTTGTTTTATCCAGCTGTATTTACTCTAGTAAACGTGTAACAACTTTACTCTAGTAAGCAACTTATAACATCCAAGTGAAGGATATAACACTAACATGTCAGAAAAAATAAAAAAAAGAATCACTGAGTTGGAAAAAGGATCACCCCCTCCTAAAATGACTTGTTTTTAAATCAAAATGTGATTATTTTAAAGTGAGGTAATTTTTTTCTATACCCACTGTATACCCAGTGAATGGGGCTATCCTCAGGTGATAGACACAATATAAACAAATCCTTCTACATAAGTTGTACCAATCATTCTGAAGTCTTCTCTTCTCTACATCTGAGAGCTGATTGGAGGGAAGGGACACACCCCCTTCACACAGCTCACAGGAACAGGACTGAGGCTGTCAATCTGCTGGCGATGCCTCCCTTTTTCTCTTGGTGTTAGGAAAACTTGTCAAAAATGATTCATGCCAATAGCAGAGCTACAAACCAGAAGACAGAAATAACACTTAGTGCTCTTAATTGAGACAAATACACACTATATAGAGATGTCCTTTGTTCATATTTTATGTCTGAGGTTTACAACCACTTTAATGAAATGGTATGGTAAACTGAGAGCGAAATCACCACCTTATTTGCTTGAGGGCTGTCTTTGCAAATTATATAAAATCATGGTAGGAAATAAAGGTCAATCATGCAGTGCTGTCACTGATGAAGAAGGGTCATTGTAGATGGTAATTATTAAAACAGTTTGTTCAAGCATTTACTAGCCTGCTTCTCTTTGCCTACATAAATTGTAAAATCTCTGTAAGAGGGATTAGTAGCAGAGATCCTAGGTCTTTAATCCAACAAATGTCAGAACAAGCAAATTGTTTTACTGTAACTGATATATTTACTCACCATACTAGTTCCAGCTTTAAACTGCTCCCTGATTAATTATAATCCATTTAACCACCTCAATACCAGGCACTTACACCCCCTTCCTGCCCAAGCCAGCTTTCAGCGCTGTTGCTGTTTAAATGACAATTGCACGGTCATCCTACACTGTACCTGTGATGGACCCCCATATCCAAGATGAGTCTGTCAGCCGTATCGCTTCTCTGTCTGGTACCACACAATCCAAGACCCCTTTGCTTTCCCATTCACTAGTCATAGCTCAGTGTAGGGTAAAACATCAGACAGTTTATTTGAACAAGAATACAAGTCTTATATACAGTTAAAGAGGAGGTTCCTACCTCCTGCTCATATTACTCTAACAATGCACTTGTAACCAGAAACATTCATTAACATGAGCTAATTAACTAATCCCTTAAAGCAGCCAATGTGACTACCTAACTACAATACACATTATCATACATATCAGCACAGAACTCCTTCATACAATTGCAGGGTTAATTAGCACAAACAACAATGGGTGAAAGACGCTTAGAAGCTGTGACAAGTCATACTAGACTCATTTACATTATAGCAGACAAGAGACAGACAGGGGGCTGGAGTTGACATCATCATCTCCTAACAGTATGTGTCCCAACATTATGAATCAGTCACTATTTCTAATATGGCATATACAGGGTTCCCAGAGTCTGTGTGTCTTGAGGGGACATGGACCTGACTCCAAAGTAACACCACCTCAAGGGTCCCCAGGCATACCACTCACAAAGAGCACAGTTCCCCCAAATGCCAGGACCCATAATCGTAAGGCAAGAGGCTAGCATTCAGTCCTCTCCAAAAGTCTCTATCCCGGCTAGGTCTGTCACAGTACCCAAACAGAATTTTTATCATTTTGTTCCAACAAATAGAGCATTCTTTTGTTGATATTTGATCACCTCTGCGTTTTTTATTTTTTGCTAAACAAATAAAAAAGACCTACAATTTTGAAAAAAAAAAGTTTTTTCTTTTGTTTCTGTTATAAAATTTTTAGTTTTTTCGTACGTTTTCTCCTCCACTAATGGGCACTGATAAGGCGGCATTGATTGGCACTGATAAGGTGGCACCGATGAGGTGGCACCAATGAGGTGGCACTGATGGGCACTGACGATGGGCACTGATAGGCGGCACTGATGGGTACTGGTAGGCAGTAGGTACTGATGGGTGGCACTGATATGCAGTACTGATGGGCATTGATAGGGGGCCCTGATGGGTGGCACTGGTGGGCACTGATAGGCGACACTGATGGGCACTGAGAGGCTGCACTGTTGGGTAATTATGGGTGGAACTGATAGGCGGCACTGATGGGCACTGATAGGTGGCACTGATGGGCACTGATAGATGGCATTGATAGGCATCACTAATGGCACTGGCAGGCATTGGGGATGGCACTGAATGGCAGCTGCCTGGGCACTGATTGGCATTTCCCTGGTGGTCTAGGGTGGCATATCTGCTGGTCCAGGGTGGTGCCAATCCCTGGTGGTCCTGGCGGCATCCTGGTGGCCCTGGGTGGGCATCTGAGGGGGGCTGCGCTGATAAACAATCAGCACAAACCCCCCCCGTCAGGAGAGCAGCCGATCAGCTCTCCTCTACTCGCGTCTGTCAGACGCGAGTGAGGAAAAGCCGATCGACGGCTCTTCCTGTTTACATCGTGATCAGCCGTGATTGGACGCGGTGGATCACGTGGTAAAGAGCCTCCACCAGAGGCTCTTTACCGAGATCAGTGTAGCGGTGTGTCTGACTGACACACCACGATTGCCGCGATGCGCGCCCCCAAGGGCGCGCAAGAGCGGTCGTTCTGGGTGGACGTCATATGACGGCCTCCCAGAACGAGAACCACGCCGCCTAACTGTCATTTGACGGCTGGCGGGCGTGAGGTGGTTAATTCATTATTTTTTATTTAATTAAAACACTTTAAAACATTTCACAAATTATTTTTGTATGCAATAATTAAAAAATTGCAGATATTAAACTGATCAATATGCAGGAGCTAAAAGGCTCAATACACACTTTTGACTCCAGTGTTGCATGTACCTAACCATACATAGAATTTTTTTGGAGGGGGGTTTTCCGTTAACTTCTTTGTCTTAAGTATACAGTATCTCACAAAAGGGAGTACACCTCTCACATTTTTGTAAATATTGTATCTTTTCATATGACAACACTTAGAAATGACACTTTGCTACAGTGTAAAGTAGTGAGTGTACAGCTTATATAACAGTGTAAATTTGCTGTCCCCTCAAAATAACTCAACACACAGCCATTAATGTCTAAACCGCTGGCAACAAAAGTGAGTACACCCCTCCAAATTGGGCCCAATTAGCCATTTTCCCTCCCCGGTGTAATGTAACTCTTTAGTGTTACAAGATCTCAGGTGTGAGAGGGAGCAAGTGTGTTAAATTTGGTGTTATCGCTCTCACTCTCTCATACTGGTCACTGGAAGTTCAACATGGCACCTCATGGCAAAGAACTCAAAAAAGAATTGTTGTTCTACATAAAGATGGCCTAGGCTATAATTTAGAGCAACATTTCTTTTTGCCATGAGGTGCCAAGTTGAACTTCCGGTGCCAAGTATGAGAGAGTGAGAGCAATAAGACCAAATTTAACACACCTTCTCCCCATTCACACCTGAGACCTTGTAACACTAACGGGTCGCATGACACCGGGGAGGGAAAATGGCTAATTGGGCCCAATTTGGACATTTTGCCTTAGGTGTGTACTAACTTTTGTTACCAGAGGTTTAGACATTAATGGCTGTGTGTTGAATTATTTTGAGGGGACAGAAAATTCACACTGTTATACAAGCTGTACACTCACTACTTTACATTGTAGCAAAGTGTAATTTCTTCAGTGTTGTCACATGAAAAGATATAATAAAATATTTACAAAAATGTGAGAAACTGTAGACCTATGTTTGTCCCAAACATGTTTGAAGCCATTTACTGTTGACTGTCTCACTAGATCTGCTGGAATTTTATTTCAAGCATCAACTATTCTTTTAGTAAAATAAAACATCCTAAAATTTGTTTTGAACTTTCCTCCAGTTAGTTTGAGGTCATGTCTCTCTGTTCTCGATTTTGGTCTCATATTGATAAAACTGCCCTCCTGAACCTTATTCACCCCCTTGATGTATTTAAAGGTTTCAATCATATCTTCCTATTCCCTCCTTCCCTCCAGACTGTACATATTGAGTTCCTGAATTCGCTCTTGATATATTTTATCCCCTAGACCTTTCACCAATTTTGTTACCCATCTCTGGACTCGTTCTATCCTATCAATATATTTTTGTGAGGTCTTTAGAACTGGACACAGTATTCTAAACAAGGTCTCATTAAAGATCTATATAGGGGAATCAGAACCTCAATCCTCCTGCTGGTGATCCCTCTAGTGATGCATCCTAGAAATCTATTTGCTTTTCCCACTGCGTTGTCACACTGTTTGCTCATTTTGAAATCATCTGAAATAAGTACCCCTAAATCCTTTTCCTCTGTAGTGCTAGCCAACACTGTATCCCCAATGTTGTACTCCCTCAATGGATTCTTTTTCCCTAGGTGCATTATTTAACATTTAGAAACATTGAACTGCAGTTTCCACTGCTTTGACTAATCTTACAGCAACGTCAAATCGATCCATGTTACAGACACCTCCAGGGATATCAACCCATTTACACATCTTTGTATTATCAGCAAAAAGACATAATTTGCCCAATAAACATTTAGTTATACATATACATACATATAGATTAAATAGAACAGGACCTAGTACAGAAACTTGTGGTACACCACTAGTGACTTGTCTCTCTTCCAAGGGAACCCCATTTACAACCACTCTCTGGGATCTATCCTTTAGCCAACTGCATTTCAACTAAACCACCCAAATGTTAAGTCCTAGCTTGTACAACTTTTGTATTAGATCATTATGTGGAACTGTATCAAATGCCTTGCTGAAATCATGTCCACAACATTGGTAATATAGTCAAAAAATTAAGTCAGATTAGTCTGACATGATCTGCCCTCAGTAAAGCCATGCTGCTTTGGGTCCAGCAAGTTGTGTGTGTTTAAGAGATCCATAATTCTTCTTTTCAGGAGTGATTCCAATAACTTGACTACAACTGATGTTAAACTCACTGGCTTGTAATTGCCAGCTTCTACCCTGCTGCCCTTCATGTGGATAGGTACAATATTAGCTGCCCGCCAGTAATGGGGAACTTCTGTTAGAAGAGATTGATTAAAAAGATCCATTAATGGTTCAACAACTATACCTCAAAGTTCTCTTAGAACTCTGGGATGAATACCATCAGGGCCCATTGTTTTATTAACCACTTCAGCCCCGGACCATTTGGCTAGCCAAAGACCAGGGCACTTTTTGCGATTCAGCACTGCATCGCTTTAACTGACAATTGCGCGATTGTGCGACGTGGCTCCCAAACAAAATTGAGGTCCTTTTTTCCCCACAAATAGAGCTTTCTTTTGGTGGTATATGATCACCTCTGCGGTTTTTATTTTTTGCGCTATAAACAAATAGCGACAATTTTGGAAAAAAAACACATTGTTTTTACTTTTTGCTATAATAAATATCCCCAAAAAATATATAAAAAAATATTTTTTTTTCCTCAGTTTAGGCCGATACATATTCTTCTACATATTTTTGGTTAAAAAATCGCAATAAGCATTTATTGATTGGTTTGCGCAAAAGTTATAGCGTCTACAAAATGGGATAGTTTTATGGCATTTTTATTAATTTTTTTTTTTTTTACTAGTAATGGCGGTGATCAGCGATTTTTATCGTGACTGCGACATTATGGCGGACACATCAAACACTTTTGGTGCTATTTTGGGACCATTCACATTTATACAGCGATCAGTGCGATTAAAAATGCATTCATTGGCCTTGATTCTTTCCTAAATGTACATAATATAACTGTGTACTAACATTTATAGGTAAATTTGATCCAGGGAATATCCGATTGTCTCTCAGGGGATCAGGAAGGAATTTTTTTTCCCCTGCTGTAACAAATTGGATCATGCGTTGCTGGGGTTTTTCGCCTTCCTCTGGATTAACTGTGGGTATAGGATTGTGTGTATATAGGATTGTATGATTTTTATTATTAATTGGTTGAACTAGATGGACTTGTGTCTTTTTTCAACCTGACTATGTAACTCTGTGTGGTGCGAACTCCGTTTACATATGTGGGCATGACCTACATATACGCGCAAGTGAGGGGGGGGCAGCAGTGCTTTAAAAACATTTTTTTTCTTAAATTTATTTTATTACTTTTTTAATTTTTACACTGTCCCTTTAAATTTAGGTAGTCCTATGCCCAAGGCCATCCTTCCTTCCCAATTATGTTTTTGGTGGGCCTTTTGGCACAGTTATGTTTGCCTAGTTGTTTGTCCACCCTTCTCATTCATTGCTTTGGAATATCCCAGAGTCTATGAATCCTTGACTTGTCTGTATGATTAAAATAAAAGTAATTTTGACTTACCGGTAAATTCTATATCTTGGAGTACAGTACAGGACACGGGGCACCCTTCCTTCTACTCCTTGGTTTCCTTGGTTATTCTGCATTGGTTGTTTTAAAGCTGAGGGCTCACAGAGTGGGTAGGTTTAAAGGAGAAGTCTCCATAGAGCATGTCCAATCGCCTGAAGGTATGAACCTATAACCCAGGGTCTGTGAATACTCAACCTGCGTCCTGTACTGTACTCCAAGATATAATATTTACAGGAAGGTCAAATTCCTCTTCTTATTTGTTATTTATTTCTTTGTACCGCGCTACAGGAAATAGTGATGCTATATAAATAATAACCTCAATCACTTGTTTTCAGTGTGCACACACAGACATGACTATTCATGCAATTGAACAAAATTGCTGTTCGCTGCCAGGTCAATTATTATTAAAGCACTGCTTGTAGCTGGCCAGGTCCGTACATTGTACAGACCTACATTCCTCCTTATGCTATAAGCTCATGGTCACTTCAGACTCTGCTGAACAAACAGATACACTATATTGTCAAAAGTATTGGGACAGCTGCCTTTACACGCACATGAACTTTAATGGCATCCCAGTCTAATGCCCCGTACACACGATCGGACATTGATCGGACATTCCGACAACAAAATCCATGGATGTTGGCTCAAACTTGTTTTGCATACACACAGTCGCACAAAGTTGTCGGGATTTCCGATCGCCAAGAACGCGGTCACGTACACCACGTACGACGAGACTAGAAAAGGGCACCCTTTGGGCTCCTTTTGCTAATCTCGTGTTAGTAAAAGTTTGGTGAGAGACAATTCGTGCTTTTTCAGACTCGTGGCTTTCAGATCGTGTTCTGCTGTTCAGTTTGTGCTTGTGGGTTTGTATCTGGTCTTCAGTGCGTGCAGTGAGTTCGCATTGATTTATCATTGTGTTCTTGTTCGTTCGTTACTGATTTTCAGGTCGCTCTTCACAAGCCTTGCTGTTCTTCAGTGTGTTCTGTTACCTTGTTCTGAGCAGCCGACCGTCTTCTAGCAATGTTGCATATACGTACTCCTCGTAGAGTTCGTGCTGTGCGGGGACTTGGTGTTGGGGTCCTTACCTTGACACAAGCCCAGTCCATGAACAGGGTGGGGAGGAGTTCATGGACCAAGAATTGGTTGCTCCAGCGTGACCAGTTCTGTCACATGCCTTTGCTCCGTGAGATCCGTGAGAATAATCCTGATGATTTCAGGAACTTTCTCAGTATGACGGCCCCGTATTTCACCGTTTGTTGGCTTTGCTGACCTCTTATATTAGCAGGCAGGATACCTGCATGAGGCAAGCCATCACTCCGGAGCAGAGGCTAGTCGCCGCCCTGTGGTACTTGGGGACGGGGAGTAGCCTGCAGGACCTCAAGTTCTCGACCGGCATCTCCCCCCAGGCTCTAGGGATCATTATCCCAGAGACCTGTTCTGCCATCATCCAGGTCCTGCAGAAGGAGTATATTAAGGTAAGATTTTTATCCTTTAACATCACATTTTATTGTATTTAATGTTTGATAATATATTGTATTTCTTTCCTCATTCCCTCATTACCATGATTGTAATATACTGTGAATGTCCCCTTTGTCCTCATGCATGCTGGATTTTTCTGTAATTTTTTTCTGTCCTTCATACATATTTGCCTTCACTTACCTCCCCAGCATGGTCTCCTGGCCCTATATTCACCTCATGTAGTCACTTAACAATGTATTTTATCAGCTCCATAGTAGTGCTTTACCCCAAACACACCCTAAAATGTTTTAAAATGTGATTTGTGCTTTAAATTCAGGCAGAGTGCCAGAGGCTTTTTTTGGGGGGGTCCCCAAATCATTTGGAACCCTCCCACCCCCAACTGCTAAGTCAGCTGATACCAATTCTCTATCTATCCTCAATCATCTATCTGCTGACTTTTGCCAGACCCACACACACTATACCCATCTCTTTTGTGTTCATATTTATGGATGGATTCCCCCATGTAGTGCAAGAGCCTGCCTGAATACTTTCAAATGGTACTGTTTAAAGTTTTTGTATCCTATTATTATCTTGCTAGGTAATAGCAGAATTTCCAAATGTGCTCAAATGTGTACAGTGTGTATTTATATCTTTGTATTATGACACTTCTTACCTGTCCAGTGGGCTGTCAATAGTGTAACTAAGGAGGGGCTGGCCAAAGTAATACACATTATTTAGGCATTCATCTCTCAATGAAGTGGAGAGGGTTACCTGTCCAAGAGCTCCCCCCCCCCAAATGTTAGAAATGGCCCATGGGGGGGGAATCTGATAAGTGTACCTTATACTTTGGTCTTTAAAAACTCCCTCAAATAAATGTTATCTTGATGTTGGCCAAGAATGTTTGTGTCTAATCTGCTTTCCCTGTTTATGTGCAAACATTTTTTTTGTTGTTTGACTCCACAGTTTCCTTCCATGCCACAGGAATGGCAGACTGTGGCCTCCCACTTTGCCCAGCGGTGGGACTTTCCTAACTGCGGAGGGGCAATTGATGGGAAACACATCCACATCGTCCCACCACCCAACTCGGGGTCATACTATTTCAACTATAAGGGGTTCAATAGTATTGTGATGTTGGCGGTGGTGTCGGCTACTTACAAGTTCCTGTATGTGGACGTGGGGAAGAATGGCCGGATGTCCGATGGTGGAGTCATCGCCCAGACATTCCCAGAGTTCTACAGGCGTCTCCAGAATGGCAGCTTGGACTTGACACCTCCAGAAGACATTGTGGAAGGACTCCCATTCGTCTTCGTTGCGGATGAAGCTTTTGCGCTGGGGGACCATCTTATGCGGCCATACCCGATGAGGACCCTCACCCCGGACCAGAGGGTTTTTAATTACCGGCTGGCCAGAGCCAGAAGAGTGGTGGAGAACACGCTTGAAATCATGGCGAGCCAGTTCCACCTATTTCTTACACCCATACACATGGCGGAGTACAAACTGAATCACATCATCCTGGCGTGCTGTGTTCTACAGAACTTTTTACGGCAACATTCTGCCAACTATGCTGGCTCAGTTGGGCCTGAGGCCGGAATTCTAAATGAAACAACCCTGACGGCGCTTGAAAGTGGCCGTCCTGGCTTGCCCCCCCTTAGTGCCCGTGATGTCCGTCTAAGATACCTTGAATACTTTGCGGGTAGTGGGGCTATCAATATAATAAAAAAAAAATAACTACTAAAATCTTTGGTGACATTTACTGCTTGTGTTTCTTTTAGCTGACCCTGACAGAAATGTAGTGAGTACTGAAATGGCATGATTGTGTAACATTACAAAGCATTGTTGGGTGTTATTTACTAAAGGCAAGGACACTTTGCACTACAAGTGCACTTGAAACTGCACTTGTAGTGCAAAGTGGATTTTACCTTAGGAAATAACCCCCATTGTCACTGAAAACACCAATTAGAGCACAACAAAAGTTTTGAAGCATTGAAACAATAATCCACACATTCTTGATTAACAATCTTTTTAATACCAGCACAATCACATGTGCATTTAGAAAAGGTTTTTAAAACAAACCAACATGTTTGTTGTATAACAATTTTTGGGGTCATATTAGAAAAAGTAGAAATGTCCATTTAAGATAAAACAGGCATGTTTAAAACCGACAAGAAAGACACAAATCTTGAACTTACAAAGTTCACATTTGGTAGAACTTGAAGGCAATATCAGACATGAGTATTTACAAACTGTGTTTGATATTGCGTTCAGATGGGGTGAAGTCACCCCAGGAAAAGCCAAATTTTGAAGATGCACACAAATTGCCGAATGTCAACATGTGCTAGCTGCCATCACGAGGGATCAAGGGACGTGTTTTGTGGGTGCAACCCCTTCCTCACAGCTACTTTATTATTTAGGAAGGGGTTGCACCCCCAAAACGCATCCATTGATCTCCCGTGATGACAGATAGCACCTGTTGACACACTGTGTGCATCTTCAAAATTTGGCTTTTCACAAATATGTCAAAAAATGGTATAAATTTTTAGCTCACAAAAAAACAAAGGGATTTGGATTTGTTTTAAACTCTCCCTAAAACATAAATGATGTTCTTCATTTTTTTTGAACATCATTGATGTTTTTCTGGATGTTTTCCAAGTCCCTATTACACCCTGTGATCTCCCTGATCAGGATCTTTCAGAGGTGAAATGCCCTGGATCCACAACATCACGATCACCTAAAAAGATAGAAACAAAAACACACCATGTATTATAAATATGCCGGCATCCATCTTTTACCTGAGCCTGTGGTCGCAGACACTCGCCTGTTGTGGTGACTATTTCCACCATGTCTTCCTCCTCCTCCTCCTGTTGTCTTTGTGGGATCTCCCTTTCTTCCAGAGGTGGGGGGTCTGTGGTCTCCTCGGATGAGGGGTGTCCTCCGAGTCTTTTATCCCCTATGTAAAAACAAATAGGTATACTTAGCACACAGATATTTGTTGCTTGGAAGTGGGGTACAATTGTCTATTTTGGCTGAGTTCCAAGATGTCGAAATGTTATATTTAAATGTCCTTTGTCAAGCTTGAATACTTACCTGTTTAGTACAAGCTTCACAGATGGAGTCACACCTGTAGTATACACTGGAGCACCTGTGTGGGCCCCTAATAAAAAGGGTGTTCTTGTGTCCCACACTAGTGCTCCAGAGTCCAGATATGAAAACTGCTGCTGAGTGTCCTCTCCTTACACAGAATCTAGTTTGCATTTCATTTTAGTTACAAACCCATCTACACAACCAAATTATTTTCAGACAAGTAGGCCATAAAAAATGTTTTAAAATGCATATGGCCAAAACAATGGTGTGTTCTAGGCCGAACGAACAATGTTTCATACAAACAAATAATGTGCCCATGAACATGAAAGTTGCCATTTTAAACTGGACAACAGTTAAGAAAAGCACATGGAGCAGCACGAACGTAATAATCATAAAGAATAGGAACACAGGACAACTACTTACTTTTTTGCAGCACTCTCCTGATCCTTCTGTACTGCTCATGTTCCCTAAATTTGAGGTCCGACCACCGCTTCCTGAGCTGATCTTTCGATCGTCGTATCCCAAAATTCCGGTGCAGACTCTTGACCACTTTCGCCATGATCTTGGCCTTTCTGACATTGGGGTTGGGGTAAAGTTCATACTTCCCGTCATAGTCGGCCTTCTTCAGGATGTCCACCATCTCCAACATCTCCCCAAAGGACATATTCGATGCATTAAATCGTCTCTTCCGGGATCGGGATGTTTCAGGCTCCGGGCTTTCCTCCTCCTCCTCGTTGGTGTAATTATCTGACACCTGCTGTGTCTCCGCCATGTGCTCTTCCCCCACTACGCCGAACGAGAAGGGGCAGGGAATAGACTAGAAAGAACGTCAGGGGCGGGCAGAGGTTCACGCATGTGCAGCGTTTATAAAGCGTAACACGCGTGCGTAGTACGTACGATCTGTGAGCGGAGGAAGGAATATTGGAGGCGCCGATCATGATAACGAAGGTAAGATCTAAACTTGGGCCTATACTGCTTCTAAAATTGAGGCCTATATTGTAACAAGATTATATAGGAAGATAAATAATGTTGGGTTATTTCCAGATACAGATATATTTCGCCAATCCCTGATAATATATAGAAAACGAATTTATAAGAGAAAGCCTAAGCTGCCTCTGTAAAAATGGGATTTTTAAAGGAGACCATCGCATCTGTATAGTAAGGTAAGCACAAGATTGTTGGAATTTTGTTTAAAAATTTAGATTTATTGATACAAAAATGCAATATATAATATCATATAAAAACGCAAGATTTACATAATACATAATTTGTGATTGATACAGGGATGTACTATTACACAAGATGCTTGGATGTGCAGAGAGCCAACATGTTTTGCAGTTTCCTGCTTCTTCAAGGGCATCACATGCATCTGTAGATTCATCTAGATTGCATAAAACAACATTAGAGCCATAATTTATTCAATACATAGCCAATATATGTTTCCCTGAAACCGTATAAGTGCTTACCCACTCAAAAATTGTTGGTGCTTAAAACAAAGCGTGTATAGCAGAAATTCACACCCAGGACCCAGTTAATAATATCAGCCAACCAAGATCATTGCCCCGTGGAAGCCAGATCCATGAGGGTTGGATAGTGGGATGTAGGACCACGCAGTGGCCAGAATATCAGACAGGTATTACCTGTGCCATTGATCTAAAAACAAAAAGATATTTTTGGAATATAACCATTCATTAAATATGGATGGGTCATTAGTGGATTACTATTACCGCTGACCGCTTAAATAGCTATATCCTTTATTTCGCAGTAGTCATAGGTGGTTCATGGTGTGGATAAAAAATGACACCACATGAGCCACCAGTAATACTTAATAAAAACATGGTTACTAGGTGGAGTTTAATTAATTATATCCATTATGGTATTAATAAGATAAGGCAAATAAAAATCTGTGTCCACAGCAGTCTCTACATACAATACTGATAATGGGCCATGGCTGTGACCGAGTTGATAGGGCGCTAGAGCTTTAACATAGCAGCCTATATAACATTAGGATACAAAGAGTGTATTACAGTGTACAGCTATAATTAACGAGTAAACCGATCATACTGTATTCCAATCTTTACTATTAAAAACAATAGGTCTATGGTGGCATTAACTACCCTGCCCTATCAAACAAGCAGATAGGCCAGGCAAGATATCCACCATAGTATGTAATAACGCTCTAGTTCTGTACTATAAAGGAAAGGAAAGAGTATGTCCCAGTTACCTGTAAGGGGTCCTGATAGAACGCGGCTTAACAGCGGGGAAGCTCACACCCGCTGTGTGATACGCTTGCTGTCGCAGATGGGTGACGGTGAGAGCGCTCTCAGCGTCTCCTTAAATATGCGTGAACCCCCTGGAAGTACAGGGTCCGTGATGATCCCTGACTTTACTTCCAGAGCGGCCAACATCGCGCTCGTGTCCACAACGCACAGGGAAGAGTGCGAAGGGAATGAGGGAGGGAGATACAATTTCCCTACCCTCCGCCAGGGGCTCCTGAACAGCACCACTAATGTCCTGATCCCGGGAGGCTGAATCACTGAGCTCAGAGTGTAAAGCGCCACACAGTCATTGCAGCACCGACAATTACAAAAAACGAAAAGATTTTTTTATATGCAAAAGAATTTTACAAACAAAGACTTTTTTCGAAGAAAAATAACGAAGCATTGGCAATTAATTTTACATCAATATATAAACATCCATTGGTAATGCTGCATAAATACAAAATAATACACACTAAGGAAAGGAAGGGAGGAGGGGGAAATGATGGAGGAATGGGACAGGGATGTGGGGGGGGAGAAGAAAAGGGAAAGAAAAAGACAGGGAACAGGGGATAAAAATTGCCCCTTAGATCTTCTAGAACGTTACAGCCCCTGAGGGGGAGATGTATATTAGAATGAGTATATGATAATATAACCACTTAACAAGAAAGATGATTAAGGTAAGTAGATGCTCATAACTAGCAGACCTCCTAGTTATGACATGGATATTATGCTTACATTAACCACTTCAGCCCCGGAAGGTTTTACCCCCTTCCTGACCAGAGCACTTTTTACAATTCGGCACTGCGTCGCTTTAACTGCTAATTGCGCGGTCATGCAATGCTGTACCCAAACGAAATTTGCGTCCTTTTCTTCCCACAAATAGAGCTTTCTTTTGATGGTATTTGATCACCTCTGCCGTTTTTATTTTTTGCGCTATACACGGAAAAAGACCGAAAATTTTGAAAAAAAATGATATTTTCTACTTTTTGTTCTAAAAAAAATCCAATAAACTCAATTTTAGTCATACATTTAGGCCAAAATGTATTCGGCCACATGTCTTTGGTAGAAAAAATGTCAATAAGTGTATATTTATTGGTTTGCGCAAAAGTTATAGCGCCTACAAACTAGGGTACATTTTCTGGAATTTACACAGCCTTTAATTTATGACTGCCTATGTCGTTTCTTGAGGTGCTAAAATGGCAGGGCAGTACAAAACCCCCACAAATGACCCCATTTTGGAAAGTAGACACCCCAAGGAATTTGCTGAGAGGCATGTTGAGCCCATTGAATATTCATTTTTTTTGTCCTAAGTGATTGAATAATGACAAAAAAAAAAAAATTACAAAAAGTTGTCACTAAATGATATATTGCTCACACAGGCCATGGGCATATGTGGAATTGCACCCCAAAATACATTTAGCTGCTTCTCCTGAGTATGGGGATACCACATGTGTGGGACTTTTTGGGAGCTTAGCCGCGTACGGGGCCCCGAAAACCAATCACTGCCTTCAGGATTTCTAAGGGCGTACATTTTTGATTTTACTCCTCACTACCTATCACAGTTTTGAAGGCCATAAAATGCCCAGATGGCATAAAACCCCCCCAAATGACCCCATTTTGGAAAGTAGACACCCCAAGCTATTTGCTTTGAGGCATGTTGAGTCCATGGAATGTTTTATATTTTGACACAAGTTGCGGGAAAGTGACACATTTTTTTTTTTTTTTTTTGCACAAAGTTGTCACTAAATGATATATTGCTCACACAGGCCATGGGCATATGTGGAATTGCACCCCAAAATACATTTAGCTGCTTCTCCTGAGTACGGGGATACCACATGTGTGGGACTTTTTGGGAGCCTAGCCGCGTACGGGGCCCCGAAAACCAATCACTGCATTCAGGATTTCTAAGGGCGTACAAAAATTTTTTTTTTCTTTTTTCAATTTTCAAAACTTTGTGACAAAAAGTGAGGTCTGCAAAATACTCACTATACCTCTCATCAAATAGCTTGGGGTGTCTACTTTCCAAAATGGGGTCATTTGGGGGGGTTTTTTGCCACCTGGGCATTCCATGGCCTCCGAAACTGTGATAGGCAGTGAAGAGTGAAATCAAAAATTTACAGCCTTAGAAAGCCTGAAGGCGGTGCTTGGTTTTCGGGGTCCCGTACGCGGCTAGGCTCCCAAAAAGTCTCACACATGTGGTATCCCCGTACTCAGGAGAAGCAACAGAATGTATTTTGGGGTGTAATTTCACATATTCCCATGGCATGTTTGAGCAATATATCATTTAGTGACAACTTTGCGCAAAAAAAAATAAAAAAAATAAAAAATTGTCTCTTTCCCGCAACTTGTGTCACAATATAAAATATTCCATGGACTCGAAATGCCTCTCAGCAAATAGCTTGGGGTGTCTACTTTCCAAAATGGGGTCATTTGGGGGGTTTTGAACTGTCCTGGCATTTTATGCACAACATTTAGAAGCTTATGTCACACATCACCCACTCTTCTAACCACTTGAAGACAAAGCCCTTTCTGACACTTTTTGATTACATAAAAAAATAATTTTTATTTGCAAGAAAATTACTTTGAACCCCCAAACATTATATATTTTTTTAAAGCAAATGCCCTACAGATTAAAATGGTGGGTGTTTCATTTTTTTTTTTTCACACAGTATTTGCGCAGCGATTTTTCAAACGCATTTTTTGGGGAAAAAACACACTTTTTTAAATTTTAATGCACTAAAACACACTATATTGCCCAAATGTTTGATGAAATAAAAAAGATGATCTTAGGCCGAGTACATGGATACCAAACATGACATGCTTTAAAATTGCGCACAAACGTGCAGTGGCGACAAACTAAATACATTTAAAAGCCTTTACAGGTTACCACTTTAGATTTACAGAGGAGGTCTACTGCTAAAATTACTGCCCTCGATCTGACGTTCGCGGTGATACCCCACATACATGGTGCAATTGCTGTTTACATTTGACGCCAGACCGACGCTTGCGTTCGCCTTAGCGCGAGAGCAGGGGGGACAGGGGTGCTTTTTTTTTTTTTTCTTTATTATTATTATTTTTTTATCTTATTTTTAAACTGTTCCTTTCATTTTTTTTTTTTTTAAATCATTTTTATTGTTATCTCAGGGAATGTAAATATCCCCTATCATAGCAATAGGTACTCTTTTTTGCAAAAATTGGGGTCTATTAGACCCTAGATCTCTCCTCTGCCCTCAAAGCATCTGACCACACCAAGATCGGTGTGATAAAATGCTTTCCCAATTTCCCAATGGCGCTGTTTACATCCGGCGAAATCTAAGTCATAAAATGCTCGTAGCTTCCGGTTTCTTAGGCCATAGAGATGTTTGGAGCCACTCTGGTCTCTGATCAGCTCTATGGTCAGCTGGCTGAATCACCGGCTGCATTCTCAGGTTCCCTGTTGAGACAGGAGAGCCAGAGAAAAACACGGAAGACGTTGGGGGGGGGGCATTCCCTCCCACTGCTTGTAAAAGCAGTCTAGAGGCTAATTAGCTGCTAGGATTGCTTTTACATGAAAGCCGATCGCTGGCTGAAAAGAATGATACCAAGATGATACCTAAACCTGCAGGCATCATTCTGGTATAACCACTTAAAGTCGTGAATGGCGTACCTGAAGACAAAAAAATGGTTAACAATAAAGCACAGTAAACGGTAAGGTATAAAAAATTGCATATCTGAAAAGCAAACATGATAAAACATAATAACAATAAAACATTGCAGAATAGAATACAGTAAAAAAGAGCAGAACAATAGAGAGAGAATAGAGAGAGAGAGAACAATAAAACGACAACTATTTTTTTTTTATTTTATATTTTTGTATGTGTTTTTTTTTTTTTTTACACTTTTTTTTGTAACTAACTTTTATAACTGTAACCGGTTCCAGGTTCGGGTCTCTCAAAATGCGATGGCATCTTGGGAGACCCTGTGAAAGTGTGCCTAGCCTGTGCAATGCTGTACCCTACGCTAATACTCAACTAGTGAATGGTAGCGTTCAAAACATTCACCAATGCAAAGACCAGGATTGTCAGGACAGGAGGGACAATAATAGCGGGTGTCACGCCTATATTCGCGCTTGCTGCAGACACGACATCTTTTTTGGGGGGGTTCGCTGGGTAGGGGTACTCGGGAGGACATAAAGAAAATGCCTCTCATGCAGCCGACTGCATTTGGTTGGGGATGTGAATGGGGGAAGTACGGGCGCTGCAGAAGCGGTGGGTTCCCAATTAGGATTGGCGAATGCAGCAGGAAGGGCACTATGGGCACGACGGGCCTGTGTTTGTCTTTTTGGTGGCAGCGGGACACTACTTGTGCTTGCCACCTCACCAGCTTGAACTGCACTTATGGGACTCGCCACGTCACCAAGTGTTACTGCAGTGCTGGTTTGACTACGACTGGGGTGTACTAGGCCGCTGGTGCTTGCCAGTTCACCAAAACGCTACAAAAAAAACTGTTAGCGATCGCAGGGATCAGGCCTGACTCTGCGAACGCTGCAGTTATGCGTTTAGTGTTTTGTAAGTGACAGTGATCGATCGATACTGCACTTGGGTGGGCTGGGCTGGGCCGGGCGGAGGGGCAAAACGCAGGTGCTAGCAGGTATCTGGGCTGATCCCGCTAACACTGCGTTTTTGGGAATCCTAAACTGCTGGGGACGCTAGTATAGATCTGATCAGATCAGATATTGATCCGATCAGATACTATACCACTAAGGGAGGTGTACGGTGCGTGCGTGGGTGTTAGCGGTACTGGCACTAACCTGACGCTGCCTGGGGCTGGTGCTTGCCAGTTCACCAAAACGCTACCAAAAAAACTGTTAGCGATCGCAGGGATCAGGCCTGACTCTGCGAACGCTGCAGTTATGCGTTTAGTGTTTTGTAAGTGACAGTGATCGATCGATACTGCACTTGGGTGGGCTGGGCTGGGCGGAGGGGCAAAACGCAGGTGCTAGCAGGTATCTGGGCTGATCCCGCTAACACTGCGTGTTTGGGAACCCTAAACTGCTGGGGACGCTAGTATAGATCTGATCGGATCAGATATTGATCCGTTCAGATACTATACCACTAAGGGAGGTGTACGGTGCGTGCGTGGGTGTTAGCGCTACTGGCGCTAACCTGACACTGCCTGGGGCTGGTGCTTGCCAGTTCACCAAAACGCTACCAAGAAAACTGTTAGCGATCGCAGGGATCAGGCCTGACTCTGTGAACGCTGCAGTTATGCGTTTAGTGATTTGTAAGTGACAGTGATCGATCGATACGCACTTGGGTGGGCTGGGCTGGGCGGAGGGGCAAAACGCAGGTGCTAGCAGGTATCTGGGCTGATCCCGCTAACACTGCGTGTTTGGGAACCCTAAACTGCTGGGGACGCTAGTATAGATCTGATCGGATCAGATATTGATCCGTTCAGATACTATACCACTAAGGGAGGTGTACGGCGCGTGTGTGGGTGTTAGCGCTACTGGCGCTAACCTGACACTGCCTGGGGCTGGTGCTTGCCAGTTCACCAAAACGCTACCAAGAAAACTGTTAGCGATCGCAGGGATCAGGCCTGACTCTGTGAACGCTGCAGTTATGCGTTTAGTGATTTGTAAGTGACAGTGATCGATCGATACGCACTTGGGTGGGCTGGGCCGGGCAGAGGGGAAAAACGCAGGTGCTAGCGGGTATCTGGGCTGATCCCGCTAACACTGCGTTTTTGGTAACCCTAAACTGCTGGGGACACTAGTATAGATCTGATCGGATCAGATATTGATCCGTACAGATACTATACCACTAAGGGAGGCGTATGCTGCGTGCGTGGGTGTTAGCGGTACTGGCGCTAATCTGACGCTGCCTGAGGCGACGCATATCACCGCCGGGCGATCAGGGGGCTAAACCTTTATTCGGTAATAAACGGCGGGTGCCCTGACACTATAAAAAATAAACGAACTAACCAGCGTCACCCGTAACAGTTATACGGTGATCAGTGGTGAAAGGGTTAACTAGGGGGCAATCAAGGGGTTAAAACATTTATTAGATAGTATATGGGGGTCCCTGTCGCTATAAAACGCTGACAGCGAACCTAAATATTTACCTCACTAACTAGCGTCACCAGCGACACTAATACAGCGATCAGAAAAATGATCGCTTAGCGACACTGGTGACGGGGGGTGATCAAGGGGTTAAAACTTTTTTAGGGGGGGTTAGGGGGGTATCCTAGACCTAAAGGGGGGTAATACTCACTGCCCTAACACTGTAACTGTCACAAACTGACACCAATGCAGTAATCAGAAAAAAAAAAAAAAAAATACTGCTTGCTGTCAGTTTGTGACGGGGGGGGGTGATTGGGGGGGGATCGGGGGGCGATCGGGGGGGGATCGGGGGTGTAAAGTATGCCTGGCATGTTCTACTGTGTGTGTGTGTTGTGCACTTACATGTCTTCTCTCCTCGGCGCTGGGACGGAAACTGCCGAGCCGAGGAGAGATGACATCACATCCTCTGCCTGTGTGAAACTACACACAGGCAGGGGAGGATTCCGATTGGCTGGGAGCGATCGCGAGGGGGGGGCCACGATCGGATGGTCTCCCCCTCGCCTCCCAACGCTCCCAGTCAAATGCCGACCGCCGCTGGCACCGGGGGGGGGTCCGATCGGACCCCCCGCCCGCGGGAGGCAGATCACGTACAGGTACGTGATTCTGCCTGCCCGTGCCATTCTGCCGCCGTATATGTGCGTTAGGCGGTCGGCAAGTGGTTAATCAAGCTTTATTATAACCAATAAGTGGAAAGGGAGGAGAAGAGACAATTGTGCAAAATGATCTCTCACTGACCAGAAGGCACAACCTTCTACCACAATAATATGTTCCTGTTACTAAATTGGATCATATATTTCCTATATGATTAAAGGAATGGCTTGAATGATAGGGAAGTGTTTAATCCCGGTGGATAGGTGGCTCTTTGGTTCAAAATCCATTTTAAGGATTCTTTTATCAAAGTCCCCTCCTCTCTCAGATTCAGGTATCACCTCCAGTGCAAAGAATGATATGTATGTAGGATCGTAGCTATGGTTTAATCCAACATGCTTACATATTGGGGTATATAGCAAACCCGCATCAAGATAGTAGAGGTGATCCTGAATCCATTTTGCAAATGGGCGTTTCGTCTTTCCAATATAGAATGCGCCGCATAGGCACATTGCAAGGTAGACGATCCCAATCTTTAGAACAAATAGACCAGAAACTAAACCTATAACCAAATTTGTTACAACATTTAGTGCACACCAGAATATCTTTCGGCAAATAATGGAAAATAATTGGCACTTCTTATCAGAGTACCCAATTATATCCAAATATGTGGCAAACAAACCAGAAGTCACCTATAGGAGATCTTGTTCTATTAGGGACAGTCTGGTGCATAGTCACTTTGCACCCGCCGCTCCCCTCATTGGAGCGGCGGGTGGAAAGGGGACCTTTAAATGTGGCAACTGTGACCAATGCCCATGAATTAGGGAGGGCACTGGCTGCCCCTTACCGAGAGGAGGACATTACAAATCAAAACATATGCTGATTGCAGTACTATTGGGATCGTCTACCTTGCAAATGTGCCTATGCGGCGCATTCTATATTGGAAAGACGAAACGCCCATTTGCAAAATGGATTCAGGATCACCTCTACTATCTTGATGCAGGTTTACTATATACCCCAATATGTAAGCATGTTGGATTAAACCATAGCTACGATCCTACATACACATCATTCTTTGCACTGGAGGTGATACCTGAATCCGAGAGAGGAGGGGACTTTGATAAAAGAATCCTTAAACAAGAAGCCAGATGGATTTTTAACCAAAGAGCCACCTATCCATCGGGATTAAACACTGCCCTATCATTCAAGCCATTCCTTTAATCATATAGAAAATATATGATCCAATTTAGTAACGGGAACATATTATTGTGGTAGAAGGTTGTGCCTTCTGGTCAGTGAGAGATCATTTTGCACAAGTGTCTCCTCTTCTCTTCCCTTTCCACTTATTGGTTATAATAAAGCTTGATTAATGTAAGCATAATATCCATGTCATAACTAGGAGGTCTGCTAGTTATGAGCATCTACTTACCTTAATCATCTTTCTTGTTAAGTGGTTATATTATCATATACTCATTCTAATATACATCTCCCCCTCAGGGGCTGTAACGTTCTAGAAGATCTAAGGGGCAATTTTTATCCCCTGTTCCCTGTCTTTTTCTTTCCCTTTTCTTCTTTTCCCCCCCACATCCCTGTCCCGGTCCTCCATCATTTCCCCCTCCTCCCTTTCTTTCCTTAGTGTGTATTATTTTGTATTTATGCAGCATTACCAATGGATGTTTATATATTGATGTAAAATTAATTGCCAATGCTTAGTTATTTTTCTTCGAAAAAAGTTTTTGTTTGTAAAATTCTTTTGCATATAAAAAAATCTTTTCGTTTTTTGTAATTGTCGGTGCTGCAATGACTGTGTGGCGCTTTACACTCTGAGCTCAGTGATTCAGCCTCCTGGGATCAGGACATTAGTGGTGCTGTTCGGGAGCCCCTGGCGGAGGGTAGGGAAATTGTATCTCCCTCCCTCATTCCCTTCGCACGCTTCCCTGTGCATGTGGGCGCGAGCGCGATGTTGGCCGCTGCAGGCATCCTCGCGCATGCACTATGCAGGGGCTCCCGCTCTGGAAGTAAAGTCAGGGGTCATCACGGACCCTGTACTTCTGGAGGGATCACGCATATTTAAGGAGATGCTGAGAGCGCTCTCACCGTTCACCCATCTGCGACAGCAAGCGTATCACACAGCGGGTGTGAGCTTCCCCGCTGTTAAGCCGCGTTCTATCATGACCCCTTACAGGTAACTGGGACATACTCTTTCCTTTATAGTACAGAACTAGAGCGTTATTACTTTCTATGGTGGATATCTTGCCTGGCCTATCTGCTTGTTTGATAGGGCAGGGTAGTTAATGCCACCATAGACCTATTGTTTTTAATAGTAAAGATTGGAATACAGTATGATCGGTTTACTCGTTAATTATAGCTGTACACTGTAATACACTCTTTGTATCCCCATGCTATATAGGCTGCTATGTTAAAGCTCTGGCGCCCTATCATCTCGGTCACAGCCATGGCCCATTATCAGTATTGTATGTAGAGTCTGCTGTGGACACAGATTTTTATGTGCCTTATCTTATTAATACCATAATGGATATAATTAATTAAACTCCACCTAGTAACCATGTTCTCATTAAGTATTACTGGTGGCTCATGTGGTGTCATTTTTGATCCACACCATGAACCACCTATGACTACTGCGAAATAAAGGATATAGCTATTTAAGAGGTCAGCGGTAATAGTAATCCACTAATGACCCATCCATATTTAATGAATGGTTATATTCCAAAAATATCTTTTTGTTTTTAGGTCAATGGCACAGGTAATACCCGTCTGATATTCTGGCCACTGCGTGGTCCGACATCCCACTATCCAACCCTCACGGATCTGGCTTCCACGGGGCAATGATCAGGGAAACATATATTGGCTATGTATTGAATAAATTATGGATCTATTGTTGTTTTATGCAATCTAGATGAATCTACAGATGCATGCGACGCCCTTGAAGAAGCAGGAAACTGTGAAACATGTTGGCTCTCTGCACATCCAAGCATCTTGTGTAATAGTACATCCCTGTATCAATCATGTATTATGTAAATCTTGCGTTTTTATATGATATTATATATTGCATTTTTGTATTAATAAATCTAATTTTTTAAACAAAATTCCAACAATTTTGTGCTTACCTTACTATACAGATGTGATGGTCTCCTTTAAAAATCCCATTTTTACAGAGACAGCTTAGGCTTTCTCTTATAAATTCGTTTTCTATATTGTAACAAGATTAGTAGAGTTTAGCCTGACATTAGGGTTTGTCTTGTGTTGTGTCTTGCAAATAAAATGGATGGCTTCAATGACCACAACTTCTTCCCCCTGTTCATAGACAAATACAGGGAGCTGCCCTGTCTGTGGCAGGTCAAACACCCGCATTTATAATCATAAACAAAAGAGGCAGACAGCGCTGGAGAAACTGCTGGAGTTGGTGAAGCCGGTGGTTCCCACAGCAACCATCCCCTATTTAAAAGCCAAAATTGGTGGCCTGAGGAGCACTTATCTAAGGGAGCGCAAGAAGGTCACAGATTCCCAGAGATCCGGAGCTGCAGCAGATGACATTTATGTCACCAGGCTGTGGTACTATGAGAGACTGCGATTTCTGTCAGACCAGACTGGAGTCAGGGAATTCCTCTCAACCCTTCCTTCCACTCTTCCTTCCACCCCAGCTGAGGCTTCCGATGTCCAACCTGGGACTTCCAGCCAGGAAGAAGTGGAGGAGCCCAGCTTGAGCCAGGTATAGCATTGTTCTACAGATTTCTGGTCAATAAATAAATGATGTTTCCTAGATGTTATTATTGATCACTAATTGCTAATTTAATAAAGTGTTTTACATATCAATAGACAGTATTGGGGAATAAAATAATTGGGACAAGAATGAAAAATGCTGGGCTCAGAATGATAGTCTGTTATATTTGTTAACATTCAATTTGCAACAGTCATGAGGTGAAAATTGTGTGTGATTGATGCATAAAAAACTAAAACTATGTCCCTTTTTCATACACAGGAAGACCTCAGCCAGGAGGAGGCTCTGGAATGTGGCACACAGGAGGAGGCTGTGGAATGTGGCAGCCAGGAGGAGGCGGGGGTTAGTGGCAGCCAGGAGGAGGCGGGGGTTAGTGGCAGCCAGGAGGAGGCAGGGCTAAGTGGCAGCCAGGAGAAGCCTTGGCCCAGTAGGAGCCTAACAGAATCGCAGGTCCCTCCCCTCCGCCTTCCAAACAGAAGACCCAAGAAGGGGAGTCACGTGCAGGATTCAGCGCTCAGGCTCATTCAGGAGGCTTCTGCGTCCCTCAGAGCCACCCCCACTCCTGAAGAGGACTTTGCCTGCTTGGCTGCCACCAAACTGCAGGGCATGCAGGAGGGCCAACGCCTCCTGTTTGAGGACCTTCTTTATAAAGTCTTAACTAAGGGGGTGAGGGGCGAAATCACACCCAATACCCACCTGAGTGAGTTGGACCATCCTCCCCCTCCTCCTGCCACAACTCCACCACCAGAGCCACAGCATGGAAGGAAGTGTGGAAGGAAGACCAGAGAGTGATGACCCTGGGTTCAGTCTGGTCTGACAAAAGATGCAGGCTCTTGTATGACCACAGCCTGGGGACACAGATGTCATCTGCTGCTTTCAGGATCTCTGGGACTTCTGGACCAGACTGCACTCCCTTATATATGGACTCCTCAGGCCACCAATTTTGCAGTAAAATAATTGATGTCTGCCCGGGGGGTCAAAGGCTTCACCAATTTCTGCTGTTTCTCCAGCACTTGGGTCATCAACAGACGTGGCAGCAAAACCTTGTGCCGTTATCACTGGTGGTATGTCCCAACAAAGAGATAAGCTCCAATTAGTGTAAAACCTCTTACGAGTTATTTTTTTTAAAGTAATGCACTTACATAATCCAGGTTAAAAATCAGCATATACGAATCCAGAGTCGCTAACATGCCGAATAGACGCAATGACGTAGATCTGTAACTTCGCCCAACCAGTTTCGTCACAAGCAGTTTTCTTCCTGGGGAAACGGTATCACATCCCGTCATTGCTATCAGTATCAGTCAAAGCTGTCCAAGCCTCTCTTTCACTTCCCGATATGTATGGTTCAGAAAGCTACTCAAGCCTCGTTTCCCCTGTCAAAGGAATCAAGCCTTATTTTGGTACGGAAATCATTACATTTCTATGCCCTTACACCCTGTCAGTATGGAAGTACTACACAAGGAAGCCCAATCCGGGGAATACAGCCTATTGCATTTCAAATAGTCACCACACAACAGTACAGATATATTAAAGACCCGATATAGGAAGTGAGAAAACAAAACTTATCAATAACATAAACTAGTGTCATTAATATGTAAGCTCAACAATAAGGCATGCCTTAAAAATGTACTAGTACTTAGATTTGGTGACTGAATTTGAAACAACTTTATGTATACATTGTTAAGGCATATTGCTTCATTCAATGGTAAGATAAAATCAATAATGTGCAAATAAAAAGGCATGCAGAAATATACAACTGAGGCTCTGTAGTTGCGGGGAGGGCCCCCCCCGATAGGAGGGGAGGTATTAGGGAGGTGCCAGGGGGAAGATGACACCAACTATTGGGAGTCACTTGCAAGCAATTTGTAATGAACCAGTGAATTCACTCCAGGATACGATCCTTGGAGATGGGCCATGGGGTACTTCTCATTTGCTTGAGGTCATCCCCAAGGGATGCACCCCGCCCCTCTCTGATGCAGCGCAGGATTCCCGTTGCACCAGAGGGGGATGGGGTCACCCGTACAAATCACTGGGAAACCCTGGCGTTTCCCCTTGTCAGAGGAGGACAGGGTCACATGACGTCAAGCTGGCGCTGCGTCATTGGCTGGGTGCCTCCGGTGGATGCAGGATCTTGTGCGTGTTCCTTGCTGGAGTCGCTGGAGATCATCCATCGCTGGAGATCAAGAATTGGATTACATCGCTAGAGTAGGAGCATGGATTTATTGGATTACATCGCTGGAATCTCTTTTTTATTTATTTATTTTTTTTATTTTTAATAAAGGACTTGTCCCAAGCCGCCTCCTGTGGTTTTTTAACATTTTGACACTTTCTTTTTGTGAAATTGTAGGGGTACAATGTAATTCACATAGGGGGGGCGGGATCTGGGTGTCCCCTTTGTTAAAGGGGCTTCCAGATTTAGATAAGCCCCTCGCCCTCAGACCCCCACAACCACCAGGCAAGGGTTGTGGGGATGAGGCCCTTGTCCCCATCAACATGGGGACATCCTCCCCATGTTGAGGGCATGTGGCCCGGTACGGTTCGGGGGGGGCGCTCTCTCATCCCCCCTCTTTTCCTGCGGCCTGCCAGGTTGCGTGCTCGGATAAGGGTCTGGGGTGGATTTGTGGGGGAACCCCACGCCATTTTTTTTTTAACTTTGGTGCGTAGTTCCCCTTAAAATCCATACCAGACCTGAAGGGCCTGGTAATGGAATTTTGGGGGACCCCCACGCATTTTTTTTATTTTTCAATGACTTTTATGTGTATTGTCGGGACCGACAATTCAATAATAGCCAGCACTAGCGCTAATACTTTTAAATGACTTCTTTTTTTTCCTTTAGAAATGTCATTTTGCTCTCAGACTGTTATAAACACGGGAAATATGCGTTACTTTACAGGCATACTATAGACACCCCCCAGGTACGAGATTTAAAGGAATATTTCACTTTTATTGTTTCACTTTAAACATTATTAAAATCACTGCTCCCGAAAAAAACGGCCATTTTTAAAACTTTATTTTGCATTGATACATGTCCCCTGGGGCAGGACCCAGGTTCCCAAGCACTTTTTATGACAATAACTTGCATATTAACCTTTAAAATTAGCACTTTAGATTTCTCCCATAGACTTTCAAAGAGTGTTCCGCGGCTTTTCGAAATTGCCACGAACACCCCAAAGTGTTCGCTGTTCGGCGAATGGGCGAACAGCCAATGTTTGAGTCGAACTCAAACAGATAGCCCATCCCTAGTGAATAGGATGGCTCTCTCAATACGTTATATCCAGTCCACTTTCCCATTTTCGTATGTAAGGTGGAATATACCCTAGCAGAGAAAGTATTAGGATTTTGTATAACTGAAGAGGTGAGGAGTATCCATAACATATGTATTCAAAGGGGGTAGTATCCCGAAAGGAGCCAGTTTGAGCTATGGTGGTTATCAGGAAATTGATCTGAAACATCAATCATTAAAATCATCCATACATCAATAGAAGGGTCTACACTTTCTGTTCTTAAAGGGGTTCTAAGTCATTATTTTTTATCTTAATGCATTCTATGCATTAAGATAAAAAGCTCCCCCTAATACTTACCTGAGGTCCTTCTCTGTCCAGCAATGTCCACGAATGTCTTAGCCATCCGAGATTCTCCTTCCTGATTGGCTGAGACACCGCAGCAATGCCATTGGTGCCCACTGCTGTCAATTAAAGTCAGCTAGCCAATCAGGGGAGAGAGGGGGCCAGGTCGGTCTTCGTATCTAAATGGACACACAGAGCTGCTTGCTGTAGAGGCACTAAAAAGGAGGGAAGGGTCAGGAGCAGCAAAGAAGCACCCAAGAAGAGGAGGATCCAGGCTGCCCTGTGCAAATCCACTGCAACAGAGCAGGTAAGTATAACATGTTTGTTATTTTTATAGGGAAAAAAATGAGACTTTACAATCACTTTAACCACTTGCTGCCCACCAACCCTCAAATGAAGAAAGAGTGGTGCGGTTCTCGTTCATATGACCTTGTCCCAGAATGGCTGCTCTGGAACGCAAGCCCGAGATCTCTGTAAAGAGCAGATGACAGCTGGTCACATGTAAATGCGGAAGTGACGGTAATCGGCTCTTCTTGTCTCACACTGACAGAGTGTGTGGCGAGGAGAGCTGATCAGCGGCATCTCCTCACAGGGGACACCAGGACAGGTAATCGAGGCACTGATCATCAGTGCCCTGATTACAATAAAGCCCCAGCAGTGCCACCAATTAGTGCCCATCAGTGACACCAATCAGTGCCCGTCAGTGCTGCCTTTCAGTGTCCATCAGTGCCTGCTTATCAGTGCTGCCCATCAATGCCACCCGTCAGTGCCGCGTATCCATGCTGCCTACCAGTGCCGCCTACCAGTGCTCATCAGTGCCACCTATTAGTGCCCATAATTGTGGCATATTACTGCCTCCTCATTAGTGCTACCTAAACAGTGCCCATAAGTGCCGCCTCATCAGCGCACATTAGTGCAGGAGAAAAATTAATAAAAAAATGTACTGACCAAAACTAAGAAAAACTTTTTTTTTTTTTTTTTTTTAATTTTCGGATTTTTTCTTTTTTTTTTTGTAAAAAACAAAAAACCCAGCAGTGATTAAATACCACCAAAATAAATCTCTTTTTTGTGAAGAAAATTATTCAAAATTCATATGGGTACAGTGTAGCATGACCGCGCAATTCAAAGTGCGACAGCGCTGAAAAAAGTGTTCTGCAATCTGTAGTATGGGTCTATATTCATATATAATTTTAGTTATTGAATTACAAGAGACTTAGTAATAGTTTTAAGGTGATTACATATGATTATATATATATACATATAAAAATGTACGTTTCTGATCTCACATATGGTCACTCACAGATGGTCACAGATGTCTCGGGACCATTATGGCTAGTCTTTTGTTAGTACCAGATAAAACCAGCTTTTTCGCGCCTTCCATCTAGCCTTTAAAAGGTCAGACAATAGAGAAGAGCAGTGGACTTCTTCTAGGACATGAATGTGCCTAGACTTTGAACAGACCATTGGCTTCCAGAACTTTTCAGAAGTTGAGGGGTGCCCTGGATTGAATATGCTGTATTTATCCTGTATCGTATCATCTGTAATACATCTTTAACCACTTGAGCCCCGGACCATTATGCTGCCTAAGGACCAGAGGTCTTTTTCCAATTTGGCACTGCGTTGCTTTAACTTTTAATTGCGCGGTCATGCAATGCTGTACCCAAACGAAATTTGCGTCCTTTTCTTCCCACAAATAGAGCTTTCTTTTGATGGCATTTGATCACCTCTGCGGTTTTTATTTTTTGCGCTATAAACGGAAAAAGACCGAAAATTTTGAAAAAAAATGATATTTTCTACTTTTTGTTATAAAAAAAATCCAATAAACTCAATTTTAGTCATACATTTAGGCCAAAATTTATTCGTCCACATGTCTTTGGTAAAAAAAATGTCAATAAGCGTATATTTATTGGTTTGCGCAAAAGTTATAGCGTCTACAAACTAGGGTACATTTTCTGGAATTTACACAGCTTTTAGTTTATGACTGCCTATGTCATTTCTTGAGGTACTAAAATGGCAGGGCAGTACAAACCCCCCCCCAAATGACCCCATTTTGGAAAGTAGACACCCCAAGGAAATTGCTGAGAGGCATGTTGAACCCATTGAATATTTATTTTTTTTGTCCCAAGTGATTGAATAATGACAAAAAAAAAAAAAATATTTACAAAAAGTTGTCACTAAATGATATATTGCTCACACAGGCCATGGGCCTATGTGGAATTGCACCACAAAATACATTCAGCTGCTTCTCCTGAGTATAGGGGTACCACATGTGTGGGACTTTTTGGGAGCCTAGCCGCGTACGGGGCCCCGAAAACCAATCACCGCCTTCAGGATTTCTAAGGGCATAAATTTTTGATTTCACTCCTCACTACCTATCACAGTTTTGAAGCCCATAAAATGCCCAGATGGCACAAAACCCCCCCAAATGACCCCATTTTGGAAAGTAGACACCCCAAGCTATTTGCTGAGAGGCATGTTGAGTCCATGGAATACTTTCTTTTTTGACACAAGTTGCGGGAAAGTGACAATTTTTTTTTTTTTGCACAAAGTTGTCACTAAATGATATATTTCTCACACAGGCCATGGGAATATGTGGAATTGCACCCCAAAATACATTTAGCTGCTTCTCCTGAGTATGGGGATACCACATGTGTGGGACTTTTTGGGAGCCTAGCCGCGTACGGGGCCCCGAAAACCAAGCACCGCCTTCAGGATTTCTAAGGGCATAAATTTTTGATTTCACTCCTCACTTCCTATCACAGTTTTGAAGGCCATAAAATGCCAAGATGGCACAAACCCCCCCCAAATGACCCCATTTTGGAAAGTAGACACCCCAAGCTATTTGCTGAGAGGCATGTTGAGTCCATGGAATATTTTATTTTTTGACACAAGTTGCGGGAAAGTGACAATTTTTTTTTTTTTTGCACAAAGTTGTCACTAAATGATATATTTCTCACACAGGCCATGGGCATATGTGGAATTGCACCCCAAAATACATTTAGCTGCTTCTCCTGAGTATGGGGATACCACATGTGTGGGACTTTTTGGGAGCCTAGCCGCATACGGGGCCCCGAAAACCAAGCACCACCTTCAGGATTTCTAAGGGCGTAAAGTTGTGATTTCACTCCTCACTGCCTATCACAGTTTTGAAGGCCATAAAAAGCCCAGATGGCACAAACCCCCCCCAAATGACCCCATTTTGGAAAGTAGACACCCCAAGCTATTTGCTGAGAGGCATGTTGAGTCCATGGAATATTTTATATTTTGACACAAGTTGCGGGAAAGTGACAATTTTTTTTTTTTTTTTGCACAAAGTTGTCACTAAATGATATATTGCTCAAACATGCCATGGGCATATGTGGAATTACACCCCAAAATATATTCTGCTGCTTCTCCTGAGTACGGGGATACCACATGTGTGGGACTTTTTGGGAGCCTAGCCGCATACGGGGCCCCGAAAACCAAGCACCGGCTTCGGGATTTCTAAGGGCGTTAAGTTGTGATTCCACTCCTCACTACCTATCACAGTTTTGAAGGCCATAAAATGCCAAGATGGCACAAAACCCCCCCCAAATGACCCCATTTTGGAAAGTAGACACCCCAAGCTATTTGCTGAGAGGCATGGTGAGTGTTTTGCAGCTCTCATTTGTTTTTGAAAATGAAGAAAGACAAGAAAAATGTATTTTTTTTTTCTTTTTTCAATTTTCGAAAGTTTGTGACAAAAAGTGAGGTCTGCAAAATACTCACTATACCTCTCAGCAAATAGCTTGGGGTGTCTATTTTCCAAAATGGGGTCATTTGGGGGGGGGGTTGTGCCATCTGGGCATTCCATGGCCTTCGAAACTGTGCTAGGCAGTGAAGAGTGAAATCAAAAATTTACGCCCTTAGAAAGCCTGAAGGCGGTGCTTGGTTTTCGGGGTCCCGTGTGCGGCTAGGCTCCCAAAAAGTCCCACACATGTGGTATCCCCATACTTAGGAGAAGCAACAGAATGTATTTTGGGGTGTAATTTCACATATTCCCATGGCATGTTTGAGCAATATATCATTTAGTGACAACTTTGTGCAAAAAAAAAAAAAAAAAAAAAAAAGATTTGTCTCTTTCCCGCAACTTGTGTCACAATATAAAATATTCCATGGACTCGACATGCCTCTCAGCAAATAGCTTGGGGTGTCTACTTTCCAAAATGGGGTCATTTGGGGGGGGTTTGAACTGTCCTGGCATTTTATGCACAACATTTAGAAGCTTATGTCACACATCACCCACTCTTCTAACCACTTGAAGACAAAGCCCTTTCTGACACTTTTTGATTACATGAAAAAATAATTTTTTTTTGCAAGAAAATTACTTTGAACCCCCAAACATTATATATTTTTTTAAAGCAAATGCCCTACAGATTGAAATGGTGGGTGTTTCATATTTTTTTTTCACACAGTATTTGCGCAGCGATTTTTCAAACGCATTTTTTGGGGAAAAAACACAATTTTTTAAATTTTAATGCACTAAAACACACTATATTGCCCAAATGTTTGATGAAATAAAAAAGATGATCTTAGGCCGAGTACATGGATACCAAACATGACATGCTTTAAAATTGCGCACAAACGCGCAGCGGTGACAAAATAAATACATTTTTAAAAGCCTTTAAAAGCCTTTACAGGTTACCACTTTAGATTTACAGAGGAGGTCTACTGCTAAAATTACTGCCCTCGTTCTGTCCTTCGCGGTGATACCTCACATGCATGGTGCAATTGCTGTTTACATTTGACGCCAGACCGACGCTTGCGTTCGCCTTTGCGCGAGAGCAGGGGGGGACAGGGGTGTTTTTTTTTTTGTTTTTTTTTTTTTTTTTTTTTTTTCTTTATTATTTTTTTTCTTTTTTATCTTATTTTCAAACTGTTCCTTTCATTTTTATTTTTTTTTAATTAATTTTATTGTTATCTCAGGGAATGTAAATATCCCCTATGATAGCAATAGGTAGTGACAGGTACTCTTTTTTTTAAAAATTGGGCTCTATTAGACCCTAGATCTCTCCTCTGCCCTCAAAGCATCTGACCACACCAAGATCGGTGTGATAAAATGCTTTCCCAATTTCCCAATGGCGCTGTTTACATTCGGCGAAATCTAAGTCATGAAATGCTCGTAGCTTCCGGTTTCTTAGGCCATAGAGATGTTTGGAGCCATTCTGGTCTCTGATCAGCTCTATGGTCAGCTGGCTGAATCACCGGCTGCATTTTCAGGTTCCCTGTTGGGACAGGAAAGCCAGAGAAAAACATGGAAGACGGTGGGGGGGGGGCATTCCCTCCCACTGCTTGCAAAAGCAGTCTAGAGGCTAATTAGCCGCTAGGATTGCTTTTACATGAAAGCCGACCGCTGGCTGAAAAGAATGATACCAAGATGATACCTAAACCTGCAGGCATCATTCTGGTATAATCACTCAAAGTCCAGCAACATACCAGTACGTTGCTGGTCCTTGTTAGGCATATATTGTAAACTTTTTTTTCATGCAGCCTGTGGGCTGAACGAAAAAAAGATATTGATCGGTGTGTATGCCCACCATTAGAATACCTCCCTTCATCCACCCACTTCTAATGATGGGCATACATGCACCATTTATATATGCCGAAGCATGGGGGCATCCTCCCGCAAAAGGCAGGAGCAAATTGCTCCTCCACCCACTGCTGCCCCCACGCTTCGGCATATATGCTGAAGTATGTAACTGTGGTGGTGAAATCACCTCCGACAGCGCTGGAGTCACGGCTTTATATATCGTGGGAGCAAACGCTGTTGCTGTCAAGATAAATAAATCCGCGCTGCAACTGAATGGCGTACCTGCTAAGCAAATGATGGTTAACAATAAAACAAAGTAACATTACAGTATAACAGTAAGACTTACCATACCTGCAAAGCAAATACAAAAAAAAAACATAGTAAAAAATAAAACATTTAACGCAACCTGTGCTTAAAATATATATATGCTGAAGCATGGGGGCATCCTCCCGCAAAAGGCAGGAGCAAATTGCTCCTCCACCCACTGCTGCCCCCACGCTTCGGCATATATGCTGAAGTATGTAACTGTGGTGGTGAAATCACCTCCGACAGCGCTGGAGTCACGGCTTTATATATCGTGGGAGCAAACGCTGTTGCTGTCAAGATAAATAAATCCGCGCTGCAACTGAATGGCGTACCTGCTAAGCAAATGATGGTTAACAATAAAACAAAGTAACATTACAGTATAACAGTAAGACTTACCATACCTGCAAAGCAAATACAAAAAAAAAAAACATAGTAAAAAATAAAACATTTAACGCAACCTGTGCCTAAAATATATATATATGCCGAAGCATGGGGGCATCCTCCCGCAAAAGGCAGGAGCAAATTGCTCCTTCACCCACTGCTGCCCCCACACTTCGGCATATATGCTGAAGTATGTAACTGTGGTGGTGAAATCACCTCCGACAGCGCTGGAGTCACGGCTTTATATATCGTGGGAGCAAACGCTGTTGCTTTCAAGATAAATAAATCCGCGCTGCAACTGAATGGCGTACCTGAAAACAATAAAATGGTTACCAACAAAACACAGTAAACGGTAAAGTATAAAAAATCTGAAAAGCAAACATGGTAAAACATAATAACAATAAAACATTGCAGAATAGAATAGAGTAAAAAAGAGCAGAACAATAGAGAGAGAATAGAGAGAGAGAGAGAGAACAATAAAACAACAACTATTTTTGGTTTTTTTATTTTATATTTTTTTTGTGTTTTTATTTTTTTTTATTTTTTTTTATTTTTTTTTTTACACTTTTTTTTAGTAACTTTTAACTTTTGTAACTCGTTCCAGGTTTGGGTCTCTCAAAATGCAATGGCATCTTGGGAGACCCTGTGAAAGTGTGTCCTAGTCTGTGCAGTGCTGAACCCTACGCTAATACTCAACTAATGTATGGTAGCGTTCAAAGCATTCACCCATGCAAAGACCAGGATTGCCAGGACAGGAGGGACAATAAGACCGGGTGTCACGCCTAAATCCGCGCTTGCTGCAGACACGACATCTTTTTTGGGGGGCTCGTTGGGTAGGGGTACTCGGGATGGCATAAAGAAAATGCCGCTCATGCAGCCGGCTTACTGCATTTGGTTGGGGAAGGTGAGGTAGAGCACCGTCTGGAAACAGAAGGGCTCTGACGATCTCTTCCTGGAATTTAAGGAAGGATCCAGTCTGTCCTGAAGCTCTGTATAGCACATGAGCGTTCAGCAAAGCCAATTGAAATAAATAAACAGACACTTTTTTGTACCAGCGTCTGGCCTTACGGGCAACTAGGTACGGCGCCAAAAACTGGTTGTTGAGGTCCACCCCTCCCATATTAAGGTTGTATTCGTGGACACAGAGGGGTTTCTCCACAACACCAGTCGCTGTAGGAATTTGGGTCGTCATGTCTGCATGAAGGGAGGTGAGAACGAAAACATTCTTCTTATCCCTCCACTTCATAGCGAGCAAATTATTATACTTCAAGCAGGCTCTCTCCCCCAGCCTAAGACGGGAATCTACAAGCCGCTGGGGAAAGCCCCGGCGATTAGGTCGCACGGTGCCACATGCTCCAATCTGCTGATCAAACAAGTGACTAAAAAGTGGCACGCTCGTATAATAATTGTCCACGTACAAGTGGTACCCCTTTCCGAATAAGGGTGACACCAAGTCCCACACTATCTTGCCAGCGCTTCCTATGTAGTCAGTGCAGTTTGTCGGCTCTACGTGACTATCTTTGCCCTCGTAAACCATAAAACTATATGTATAGCCTGTGGCCCTGTCACAGAGCTTATACATCTTGACCCCGTATCTGGCACGCTTGCTGGGAAGGTACTGTTTGAATGACAAGCGGCCAGAAAATTTAATCAGGGACTCATCAATGCAGACAACTTGATGGGGGGTAAACAAGTCTGCAAAACGTTGGTTGAAGTGGTTTACGAGGGGCCGAATTTTGTAGAGCCGATCGTATGCAGGGTCTCCACGAGGACGACAGAGTTCATTGTCGTTGAAGTGCATGAACCGCAAAATCTGCTCGTATCGTGCCCTGGCCATGGAAGCAGAGAACAAGGGTGAATGGTAAATTGGGTCAGTGGACCAATATGACCGCAACTTACTCTTTTTATTCAACCCCATGAGGAGGGAAAGGCCCAGAAAGGTCTTAAATTCGGAGACCGTAATTGGTCTCCAATCTCTGGCAAGGGAGGACTGGGGATTAGCGGCGATGTGTTGACCAGCGTATAAATTGCTTTGGTCCACAATAGATCTATAGAGATCTTCGGTGAAAAACAGTGAATAAAAATCCAGTGGCGTAAAGTCAACTGTTTCCACCTGAATTCCGGGTTGGCCAGTGAAAGGGGGAAGTACGGGTGCTGCAGAAGTGGTGGGTTCCCAATTCGGATTGGCCAATGCAGCAGGAAGGGCACTATGGGCACGACGGGCCTGTCTTTGTCTTCTTGGTGGCAGCGGGACACTACTAGTGCTTGCCACCCCGCCAGCTTGAACTGCACTTATGGGACTCGCCACGTCACCACGTGATACTGCAGTGCTGGATGTACGACCAGGGTGTACTAGGCCGCTGGTGCTTGCCAGTTCACCAGAAGGAATAGCGGCGCTAGTACTTCTCTGCTCCATACGAGAGCCCTGCGGTTCTTGCACTTCAAGGACAGAAGAAGATTGGGGTCTGGTACGCCTGACCTTAGCAGGGACCACAACTCTGTCGTCAGAGCTATCTGTCATGGAGCCGCTGTCCTCTACAGGTTCATATTCTGAGCCTGAAGTTGACAGATGAGTGACTTCCTCTTCACTATCTGTCATACTCAGAAACGTGTAGGCCTCTTCACTAGTGTACCTTCGATTTGCCATTTTGGGCTCTAAATTTAGGGGTACACTAGTGAGACTCACAGGCAAAAAAGCTCCTGACTGTCAGCGACTGTATCAAAACGCTACCAAAAAACTGTTAGCGATCGCAGGGATCAGGCCTGACTCTGCGAACGCTGCAGTTATGTGTGCTTAGTGTTTTGTAAGTGTCAGTTATCGATCGATACTGCACTTGGGTGGGCTGGGCAGGGCTGGGCCGAGGAGCAAAACGCAGGTGCTAGCAGGTATCTGGGCTGATCCCGCTAACACTGCGTTTCAGGGAACCCTAAACTGCTGGGGAGTATAGATCTGATCGGATCAGATATCGATCCGCTCAGATACTATAGCACTAAGGGAGGTGTATGCTGCGTGCGTGGGTTTTAGCGGTACTGGCGCTAACCTGACGCTGCCTGGGGCGACGCAGACCTAAGCTGACCCTAAAAATGTACTTTATATCACCGCCGGGCAATTAGGGGGTTAAACCTTTATAGGGTAATAAACGGCGGGTGCCCTAAAACTATAATAAACTGTAATAAACTGTAATAAACTACAAAAAACAAACTAGCTAACCAGCGTCACCCGTAACACTTATACGGTGATCGCTGGTGAAAGGGTTAACTAGGGGGCAATCAGGGGGTTAAAACCTTTAGCAGGTAGTATATGGGGGTCCCTGTCGCTATAAAACACTGACAGCGAACCTATATACTTACCTCCCTAACTAGCGTGACCTGTGTCACTAATACAGCGATCAGAAAAACGATCGCTTAGCGACACTGGTGACGGGGGGTAATCAAGGGGTTAACTTTTATTAGGGGGGGTTAGGGGGGTACCCTGGACCTAAGGGGGGGTACCCTAGACCTAAAGGGGGCTAACCTAACTGCCCTAACACTTGTAACTGACACAAACTGACACCAATGCAAAAAAAAAAAAAAAATGCTATTGGTGTCAGAGTGACAGGGGGGTGATCGGGGGGTGATGGGGGGTGACAAGTGTGCCTGGCGTGTTCTACTGTTAGTGTAGTGTTGTGCAGACTTACTTGATGTCTTCTCTCCTCGGCGCCGGATCTAAAAGACCGACTCGAGGAGGGATGACATCACTTCCTTTCCCTCTGTTTACATTACAGAGGGAAAGGAAGCATTCTCATTCGCCGGGAGCGATCGGGAGGGGGTGGCCAACAATGGATGGCCTCCCCCTCACCTCTCATCGCCCGGGAAGAAATGGCGACCGCCTCGGGCACCGGGGGGGGGGGACCGATCGGACCCCCCACCCGCGGAAGGCAAATTACGTATATGTACGTGATTTTGCCTGTCCGTGCCACCTTGCCGACGTAAATCGGCGTGAGGCGGTCGTCAAGTGGTTAATCAAAGCTAAGTAAAACTTTTTATTACATTCTTTGTGTGTTGTGTGTTTTAATCCTTGCATTTACTGACCACATATCTGAAAGGGTAAATATATGAATGAACCTATAAATAAATGTAACACAGAATTTAACCCCTTGTTACACAATACAAAGAGAGAGAAGGGGCAATGTGAATAACGGCAGCAGAGAAAGTTATCAGCTCACACGTTTTTCTGACACGTTTACACTTATTGAACAGATATAAAAAAAAAACCTGTCAAATGTACAGTGGGGACGGAAAGTATTCAGACCCCCTTAAATGTTTCACTCTTTGTTATATTGCAGCTATTTGCTAAAATCATTTAACCACTTCCCGCCCGCCCTATAGCGGATTGACGTCCGGGAAGTTGTTCCGTTATCCTGACTGGGTGTCATATGACGTCCAGCAGGATAACATGCCGCTGCGCGCCCCCAGGGGGGCGCATCGCGGCGATCGGTGGAGCGGTGTGTTAGCCTGACACACCGCTACACCGATCTTGGTAAAGAGCCTCCGGGGGCAGGATACCTGCAGTATCTGTAGCTGCTGGTTTTTAATTTTTGCAGCAGAGGGCGGACCTCCGATTAAAGTCATACATTTCCTGTTGTATCTCTGGGACAAAAAGTGAAGGGAAATCTCCCTAGTGGGACACAGACAATAAAAAAAATACACTGACGGTTTTACACTCTTCCCTACTCTATTCAAGCATATGTTGGCTATACAAACACTTTAAACATCAGATATGCGTGATAAAAACAAAAATGAAAGATGAAAGTTGGTATTCAAGTCGGATAACATAGCTTTTAAAAGTGCATCAACAATTAAAACAAATGAATGGCAATGGTAACAGAAAGGTCCAAGTGAATTGTGAAGAAGCCTCAAGAAAGAAAATAAATAAAAAACTTTGATGGAAGAGAATGCAACAAGGCCTTACAAGTTAGGCTTATTAGGCTTTGCCTTCTCCTATTGAGAGGTTAGTAATCAACGGATCTATGAATCCTCAAATTATAAATGTATTGTTCAGCAAGCAGATCAGTTTCTTGGTCTTTATTAATAACAATTTCTGTTACACTGGGTCAAAATTAAAGTGTATCTAAACTCAAAAACAAAAATGTAGGTTATCCTGCGGCTTACCAGTTTCTTAGATTTTATGGGTGCATTTTGTTTTCTTTTTTTAGGTTATTTCCCTTTATTTTTACCTGGTGATCCTGCCAAAAACACACTTTCTATCCTAGGGTTACAATGCTCATACACTGTACTGTATGGGGGAGCAGAATTGTCACCCTAGGACAGGATGTGTGAAAGAACTACAAAACATCACCTCCTTTCCATACCATGGGGAGGAAATGAACAGAGCAGGGCTAATAACACTGCAGAGTGCACAGTACAGCACTGGATTTCTGGTAGGTGCAAAAGGTATTATTTTAATTATACACTACAAGGCACAGGGAAGTTATTCATACACCATGGCATTATAAGTGTAGCAATAACTCACGGTGGAGCTGCTGGTTTAAAGTGGGCTGTTACCGTCACCTTCGTTACCTTTATTTCACCAGAACTGGGTCTAGGGTCCCGTTGACTTTACCACCAAACACTGTAGGCACCGGACACTTGAGTATCTTTTCCAATGCTTTAATAAACTTGAGTTGAAGGAAGTAGCAGGAAAGAGGCAGAAGGAAAGTTGTAGGGAAGCTCAAATACCTTTTCTTAGCGTTCTTAATGTAGCATTAGAGATTGAAAGCTTGTAGCTGATTATACTCTCTCTGTAGAATTGAATCTTTGCCCGCCTGGATAGGTTTCTCTCACCAACCTAGCAGCCAGTACGCAGCATGAACAAAAGTCTCTGCCACAGACTTGATCGGAACAAAACCCGTATGATCCTCTGCCACAGGATGTAGTGGTTTACGGTGAATAGCAAACACAGCACTAGAAACTTTAAGCCAACCCGACCGTACTATGCGGTAGGATTACTTTAGGATACGTCCTCCAACTGAGTCACCAGGCCCCTCTCCAGAACAGCACTCTGCATGATCCTTCCATGACGGGTCCTCCCCTGGGATCTTCTCAGTTGTCCAGCTTCTTCACACAGGATAGACAGCCCAGGACCATTCCTCTGCCGCTGTGGTAGGCCCCAGACAGACTTCTGGGCCCACCCACAGGCCGCAGCGATGTGGGCCTCCCGATCAGAGGACCACGAGGTAGTACTTTTAGCGCATACCTGTCGGCCAGGAGGGCCGAAAACTACATGAAACTACATGCAACTCAGCCAAGCTGGAACAGAGGCAGATCTAACTACACATAAACAGATAACCCACTAAATTTACCTATCAGCAGTAGATTAAAAATCTACCAGCACTACATAAGCTTGTACCTTCAGGTGACTGGACACTGGCAAGCTTTTGAGAACATGCCCCCCCCCCCCGGGGGGCTCAATCTGTGTAGCCCTGACCCACTCCATAAGCCTTCCGTTTTTTCTAGTATCTGTAGGTGATGGAACTCCTCCCCTTCCCAGACAAACTAGCTGCACTAGTTTATTAGTTTTTCTTTATTTTTTATTTTCCAGTTCTTCACTCAACCCTGACTGTCTTCTAATGCCTACACAAAAACAGTGTATCTGAATCTATGCAAGCTCAGTAAAACATTGGGAACCATACCTGGACCCCACCCTGTGGGGACAGACTGTAATGTTGCTTCAGGCACTTAATCCTGCTTTGGGCTCTCACCTTGACACTTGATACAATGGCAATGAGTTAGCTGCAGAGGGATATACAGGTCCAGGGCCACAGTCCATCAAAATGAAAACCCAGTACCTGAAGATCTCTTTGGGGATAAGTCTACGATGCCGGGTGAAGCCTGGACTTTATATACAGTCCATCTGCATACACAGGTAAGACAGGGCACTCCGTATTTCTGAATATTACTGTGTAAAGTGGAGCTATTTCCAATGTATTCACTTCACAGAGCAAACATTTTAAACTTGGTGCTGAAATCGAACCACTAAGAGCTAAGTCTCATGTGGATGGCCAGATGTTACATCACACCACTGGTCACACACTTTAACGTCACTTCCACCTAGAGCCCTTATAAGGTATTAAGGAGCATCCTTTCACCACAAGGATTAATTGCAGTGGTTTACATGTATGTTATCTCATACTCCTGGACATGCTTACCCTATCTCCTACACTCTACTCCGTGAGTACCCTAAAGTGACAGTGGCAGAGACCAGGTGACAGGCTGCCTATTTCAAACAGGAAAACGTTTACTTTGCAGAAGGCCCAAACAGCTCTCAAACTCAGAGTGACAATGTGTCCCTTATAAAAATAAAATAACAATAGTAATTTTCAAACCGCGCTCTCAACAAAAAACATCTAATATAAACCATACTTTGGACATAAACAATTTTGAATAATTTAAATAAAATAGATATATGTGCAATGTCCATACACCTCCACAAGATGTCTCCAATCAAGTGAGAGTGATATCTTCTTTAAAAGTCCTTAAATAAATGTGACATCAAAATGTGCCTTCTTCCACCAGTCCCTAGGCAAACATCCTACTTACCAAACGTACATGACACCCATTACAGGTAGTCATAACCAGCATGTCAAGCAGAGATGTATTCTCCAGGGAAAGGAAACTGGCCCATAAAGTTGCACATCCACTGGGCAAGAGGTATGCTATATCACATATTGTATGTCAAGAAGAAAAAGAAAGACTCCTCATAGTGCAGTAAGTAAAAATGTATTGTGCTGCAACTCAAGAAATGCACTTACAGTACTGCTGGTCAAAGTAAGCTCATAAAAACAAGTAGGGATGCCAATCGTGTTCCACCTGCATTCCAAAGGATGGTGGAAGTTGCTGACGACGCATTTCGTCAGCAACGTCTGACGTCATCAGGGGTCACGTGATTGAACCCGTCACTTCCTTCTATTTATACAGTATACAGCTACCATATTAGGATATCCAATCCACTTCAATTCATTATTGACAGCTCATAGACCAATCTCAAAATTACTGTACTAATACTCAATACTTTATTACCAACTTGTATAATGATATATTAAAACTTCTCACATTAATTTCGAATTAAGTTAAAAATCTTTATGAACTAAACCCCTATAGAGGTAGGAACTATATACCACCTATAGATTGATGTTAAGCGCCCTCTGGTGAATCTTTGGTGGTATTAACATCCTATGTCTTCCATCTTGTGTAATAAGATGGTACTACACAATAAAATATATGTAATTGAAATTTAAAAACTGTCACCCCCTCTTATAAAAAAAAGACTAAAGAATTTAAAAAAAAAATAATTAAGTTACATATAAATTACATTTTTTTTGGTGTAGTACCATTTTATTCCACAAGATGGAAGACAAAGGATGTTAATACCATCAAAGATTCACCAGAGGGTGCTTAAATTCACCAGAGGGTGCTTTTCACCTTAATGCATTCTATGCATTAAAGGGGTTGTAAACCCTCGTGTTTTTTCACCTTAATGCATCCTTTGCATTAAGGTGAAAAAACACCTGGCAGTGACCGGCCCCCCAGCCCCCTGTTTTACTTACCTGAGCCCTGTATTTCCATTGGTGGAGACACGCTCTCCCTCTCTCCACGGGGTCCCGCTCTTGATTGGATAGATAGATAGCCATTGGCTCCCGCTGCTATCAATCAAATCTAATGACCCGGAGGCGGGGCTGAGTCCGGCATTCATGTCTATGGATTCAAATGCTGGACTCGGGAGCACGCCCGCAAGGTAACCCCTCCAGGACAGTGCTTCTCCTAGGAGGTTATCTGATGCGGGGAGGAGTCGCCGGGGAACCCCAGAAAACGATGATCAGAGCCACACTGTGTGGTATGTTTGTTATTTTAAAAAATAAAAAACGAGCCTTTACAATCACGTGAAAATCCTCCTGTGATGCAGCTGCCCCCCAGGGCCCCCTTTTATTTGCCTGAACCGGTCTTTCCAGTGACAGGTCCTGATTGGATGGATTGATAGCAGCGCAGCCATTAGCTCCCGCTGCTGTCAATCAAATCCATTGACCCAGGGGCGGGGCCAAATCCTGCTGATTGTGTCAATAGATGCAGCAGCAGGACACGGTAGTGCGCCCGCACAAGTGCCCTGAGGCAGAGAGGTTTTCCAACGGGGCACTCGAGAAGAGGAGGAACCAGGAGTGCTGCTGAGGGACCCCAGAAGAGGAGGATTGTGGTCACTCTGTGCAAAACCAACTGCACAGAGGAGATAAGTATGACACATTTGTTAAAAAAAAAGAACCTTTAGTTGTCCTTTAACATCAATCTATAGGTGGTATATAGTTCCTACCACTAGAGGGGGTTAGTTTATAAAGTTTTTTAATTTAATTCTAATTTAGTGTTAGAAGTTTTAATATATCATAATAAGAGTTGGTAATAAAGTATTGGGTATTAGTACAGTAGTTTTGGGATCGGTCTCTGAGCCGTCAATAAGAAATGAAGTGGATTGAATATCCTATAATTGCGGTTGTATATAAATAGGAGGAAGTGACGGGTTCAATCACGTGACCCCTGATGACATCAGACGTTGCTGATGAAACGTGTCGGGTAGTATGTGCCACATCACTTCCGCCATCCTTTGGAACACAGGTGGAATGCGATCGGCGTCCCTGCTTGGTTTTACGAGCTTGCTTTGATCGGCTGTACTGTAAGTGCATTTCTTTAGTTGTGGCACAATGCATTTTTTTACTTACTTCACTATGCTACTGCATTTCGTTTTCTTCTTGACATACAATATGTGATATACCATACCTCTTGCCTGGTGGGAGTGTGACTTTATGGGCCAGTTTTCTTTTTGCCTGGAGAATACATCTCTACTTGACATGCTGGTTATAACTACCTGTAATGGGTATCTATCAGGAACCATGAATCAGACCAAGACAGAAGTAAAGTTAAATCACACTTGTTTAATAATAAAATAAGGTAAACAGAGTAAGCGTAGTCAAAACAAGCCAGAGTTTAGTAACCGGATCGGGTAGTCAGCCAAGCAAATGTCAGAGAGCCAGAGATAAATGTAGTAGTACAGCAAGCAGGATCAGGAGCCAGAAGGAACGTCGGCCGAGCTATCTTCAACAGGAATGCAGGAGAAAGTCTCTGTGATGTTGACAAAGGCGATGGCAGAGATCAAGTGAGGTGGACAGCTTTAAGTAGGCAGGACTGATGAGCAGAATCAATAACAGCTGGGTAACTGTGGAGAGAGATGGGAGCTGGCAATTAGCCGACAGCTCAGTGGCCAGCTCAGAGAAGGAAGGGCTGAGGCCAGCCCTGACAGTACCCCCTCCTCAACGACCCCTCAGAGGACCACAGGGCTTGAGGGGAAAACATCTATGGAAATCACGGAGGAGGACAGGGGCATGTACGTCCAAGGATGAGACCCAAGAGCGTTCCTCCGGATGTACCCCTTTCAGTGCACCAGGTACTGTATGTGCCCATGGAACCTACAGGAGTCAACAATGGATTGTACTTCATACTCCTCATGGTTCTCAATCTGTATAGGGTGAGGACATGGCACCAAGGTGGTAAAGCGATTGCAGACCAAAGGTTTCAATAAGGAGACTGTACCTATCATTAGCATGTTGCAAAGCCTCCTGAACTTGTGCCCAAGTGGAACGAAGACTACGAAGATGCTCCTCAAACGCAGGAATACTCTGCAGAACAAACGAGTCAGGCAACATGGAAGGTTGGAAACCATAATTCGCCATAAACAGGGACTAGGGATGAGCCGAACACCCCCCTGTTCGGTTCGCACCAGAACTTGCGAACAGGCAAAAAATTTGTTCGAACACGCGAACACCATTAAAGTCTATGGGACACGAACATGAATAATCAAAAGTGCTAATTTTAAAGGCTTATATGCAAGTTATTGTAATAAAAAGTGTTTGGGGACCTGGGTCCTGCCCCAGGGGACATGGATCATTGCAAAAAAAAGTTTTAAAAACGGCCGTTTTTTCGGGAGCAGTGATTTTAATAATGCTTAAAGTGAAACAATAAAAGTGTAATATCCCTTTAAATTTTGTACCTGGGGGGTGTCTATAGTATGCCTGTAAAGGGGCGCATGTTTCCCGTGTTTAGAACAGTCTGACAGCAAAATGACATTTCAAAGGAAAAGAAGTCATTTAAAACTACTCGCGGTTATTAATGCATTGCCGGTCCGACAATACACATAGAAGTTCATTGATAAGAACGGCATGGGAATTCCCCACAGGGGAACCCTGAACCAAAATTTTTTTAAAAATGACGTGGGGGGTGCCCCTGAATTCCATTGCAGGCCCTTCAGGTCTGGTATGGATATTAAGGGGAACCCCGGTCAAAAATTTTTTTAAAAATGGCGTGGGGTCCCCCTCAAAATCTATACCAGACCCTTCAGGTCTGGTATGGATTTTAAGGGGAACCCCACGCCAAAATTAGAAAAAAAATGGCGTGGGGTCCCCCCAAAAATCCATACCAGACCCTTATCCGAGCACGCAACCTGGCAGGCCGCAGGAAAAGAGGGGGGGACAAGAGAGCGCCCCCCCTCCTGAACCGTACCACATGCCCTCAACATTGGGAGGGTGCTTTGGGGTAGCCCCTCAAAACACCTTGTCCCCATGTTGATGAGGACAAGGGCCTCATCCCCACAACCCTGGCCGGTGGTTGTGGGGGTCTGCGGGCGGGGGGCTTATCGGAATCTGGAAGCCCCCTTTAACAAGGGGACCCCCAGATCCCGTCCCTCCCCCCTGTGTGAAATGGTAAGGGGGTACAAGAGTACCCCTACCATTTCACTAAAAAAATGTCAAAAATGTTAAAAGTGACAAGCGACAGTTTTTGACAATTCCTTTATTTAAATGCTGCTTCTTCTATCTTCTATCTTCCTTCCTCCATCTTCTTCTTCTTCTGGTTCTTCCTCCGGTGTTCTCGCCCGGCATCTCCTCCGCGGCATCTTCTTCCCTTCTTCTCCTCGGGCCGCTCCGCATCCATGATGGCATGGAGGGAAGCTCCCGCGGGGCCGCCCCCTGTTATTTAAGAACCGTCAGAAGAGGAGAAGCGTCACACAGCGGGAGCCTCCCTCCATGCCATCATGGATGCAGAGCGGCCCGAAAAGAAGATGAAGACAAGAAGATGAAGAGAAGAGTGGGAGCCTCCCTCCATTCCATCATGGATGCGGAGCGGCCCGAGGAGAGGGAAGAAAATGCCGCGGAGGAGATGCCTGTCGAGAACACCTGAGGAAGAACCAGAAGTACCAGCAGAAGAAGAAGATGGAGGAAGAAACCGAAGGAAGATAGAAGAAAGAAGAAGCATTTAAATAAAGGAATTGTCAAAAACTGTCTCTTGTCATTTTTAACATTTTTGACAGTTTTTTAGTGAAATGGTAGGGGTACTTTTGTACCCCCTTACCATTTCACACAGGGGGGAGGGAGGGGATCTGGGGGTCCCCTTGTTAAAGGGGGCTTCCAGATTCCGATAAGCCCCCCGCCTGCAGACCCCCACAACCACCGGCTACCCCAAAGCACCCTCCCAATGTTGAGGGCATGTGGCCTGGTACGGTTCAGGAGGGGGGCCGCTCTCTCGTCCCCCCTTTTCCTGCTGCCTGCCAGGTTGCGTGCTCGGATAAGGGTCTGGTATGGATTTTTGGGGGGACCCCACGCCGTTTTTTTTTTTTAATTTTGGCGCGGGGTTCCCCTTAAAATCCATACCAGACCTGAAGGGTCTGGTATAGATTTTGAGGGGGACCCCACGCCATTTTTTTTTTTCAATTTTGGCCGGTGTTCCCCTTAATATCCATACCAGACCTGAAGGGCCTGGTATGGAATTTAGGGGGACCCCCCCACGTCATTTTTTTTTTATACATTTTGGTTCGGGGTTCCCCTGTGGGGAATTCCCGTGCCGTTTTTATCAATGAACCTTTATGTGTATTGTCGGACCGGCAATTCTTTAATAGCCGCGAGTAGTTTAAATGACTTTTTTTCCTTTGAAATGTCATTTTGCTGTCAGACTGTTCTAAACACGGGAACCATGCACCCCTTTACAGGCATACTATAGACACCCCCCAGGTACGAAATTTAAAGGGATATTACACTTTTATTGTTTCACTTTAAGCATTATTAAAATCACTGCTCCCGAAAAAACGGCCGTTTTTAAAACTTTTTTTTGCATTTATCCATGTCCCCTGGGGCAGGACCCAGGTCCCCAAACACTTTTTTATGACAATACCATGAATATAAGCCTTTAAAATTAGCACTTTTGATTTCCCCCATAGACTTTTAAAGGGTGTTCCGCGGCATTCGAATTTGCCGCGAACACCCCAAATTGTTCGCTGTTCGGCGAACTTGCAAACAGCCGATGTTCGAGTCGAACATGAGTTCGACTCGAACTCGAAGCTCATCCCTAACAGGGACAATCGGAAGGCAGAACTCAAGGCACTGTTGTGAGCAAACTCTGCCCATGGTGATAGGTCTAACCAGTTGTTATGATGGTCAGAAATATAGCAATGTAAGAATTGCTCCAAGGACTCATTGGCTTGTTCTGCAGTCCCATTAGACTGCGGGTGATACGCAGAGGAGAAAGCAAGCTGAATTCCCAACTGTGCACAAAAGGCTCGCCAGAACTGAGAGACAAACTGACTACCCCTGTCCGAGACAATCACCTTGGGTAGCCCATGTAAGCGAAAGATCTCCCGAGCAAAAATGGAAGCCATTTCCTTAGAAGTGGGCAACTTCTTAAGTGGAATACAATGACACATCTTTGAGAACCAGTCAACCACCATAAGGATAACAGTGTTGCCTTGGGAGTTGGGTGACTCCACAATGAAATCCATAGACAGGTGGGTCCAGAGCCTCTCTCTATTGGGTATGGGTTGTAAGTGGCCCAGTTGATTCTTCCCAGGGTGGCCAGCTGCCTTGGGAGAATGGTAAGTCTGGAGCATGGCAATACGGAGACACACTGGGACAAAGCAGCGGTCACAAGGTTTCTCAGGAGGAGCATGGACCTGAGCAGCAAGAATTTTGTCACCCAAAGGAGAAGACTGGTGCGAACTATAGCCAGAATAAGATCAGGAGGAATCACAGGAACCGAAACTGACTCCAACTTGGAAGTGGAGAAAAATTGTTGTGACAAGGTGTCAGCCCTTACATTCTTAGTCTTAGTACCGGTTAAGAATGAGACAATGTAATTAAAACTCGACAAAAAAAGAGCCCATCGCACCCTTCTGGGAGAGAGGCGCTTAGCCTCAGACAAGAATGTGAGATTCTTATGGTCAGTAAGAATGAGAACTGGCACAGTGGTACCTTCAAGGAGATGTCTCCATTCTTTCAAGGCTAAAATGATCGCCAACAGCTCTCTGTCACCAATCTCATAATTGCACTCCGCAGGTGACAATTTCTTGGAAAAGTAGCCACACGGATGCATAGCGCTCTCAGAGTTAGGACGTTGAGACAGAAGCGCGCCAACTCCAGTCTCAGAAGCATCAGCTTCTAGGATAAAAGGCAATGTAGGATTAGGATGTGCCAACACAGGAGCAGAAACAAAGGCAGCCTTGAGACTCTCAAAGGCCTTAATGGACTCTGGAGACCAACTCTGTGGGTTACCGTCCTTTCTGATCATGTCAGTCAGGGGCTTGACCAGAAACGAGAAGTTACGAATAAACTTCCGATAATAGTTGGCAAAGCCCAGGAAACGCTGCAGAGGGAGTAAACCCACGGGTCGGGGTGACTGTAGGACTGCCGAAAGTTTCTCTGGGTCCATCGAAAAACTAGAAGTGGAAATGACATAGCCCAGGAATTTAACCTGTTCACGATGGAACTCGGACTTCTCCAGTTTACAATAGAGATTGTTTTATCTTAGTTTCTGAAGCACACAACAGACATCTGTGTGGTGGCTCTCCAGGGACTTGAAAAACATGAGAATATCATCGAGATAAACCACCACACATAACTGCGACAAATCTTGGAGGACATCGTTAATAAATTCCTGGAAAACTGCTGGGGTGTTACAAAGGCCAAAAGGCATTATGAGGTACTCATAAAAGACTGTTCTGGTATTAAAGCAGTCTTCCACTCGTCGCCCTCCTTAATCCGCACGAGATTGTACGCCCCTCTCAAATCAAGCTTCGTGAAAACCGTTGCTCCCTTGAGGCGGTCAAATAACTCTGTAATCAATGGAATCGGGTAGGCATTCTTAATCGTGAAATCATTGAGACCCCTATAATCAATACAAGGTCTTAGTTCACCGTTCTTCTTCTTCACAATGAAGAAACCAGCACCAGCAGGAGACGAGGATTTGCGGATGAAACCTTGAGAAAGTGCATCTGCAACATACTCCTCCATGGCCTTATCCTCCAAGACCGACAAAGGGTAAACCCGGCCACGAGGGGGTATGGCACCAGGTTGAAGGTCAATTTCGCAATCATAAGGCCGGTGTGGAGGCAAACTACTGGCTTGACCCTTGGCAAAGACATCACTAAAATTGCGGTTCTCATCCGGCAGGGAGGAGAGTGAAGAGGTGCACAGGACCTTGGCTACCTTCTGGAAGTATGTCTCACTGCATTGTGGTGACCAGGAGAGAACCTCAGCACGGAGCCAATCAAAAGAGGGGTTATGCCTTTGTAACCAAGGATAACCAATAACCAGCAGAAACCTAGGTGAGGAAATAACTTGGAATTGGATTTTCTCATGGTGAAGAGCCCCTACGGCCATGGACAGTGGAACCATCTCATGAGTCACATGGGCAGGCTGTAAAGGTCTCCCATCAAGAGCCTCAATGGCAAGTGGAGTGTCATGCAGCTGCAGCGGAATCGAGTGCTACAATACAAAGGCAGCATCAATGAACAGGCCTGCAGCCCCAGAGTCGATTAGAGCCTGTATCTCGATGGACGACTCATCCCAAAAAAAGGGTGACCGAAACCAGGGGCATATCCTTCTAGATAACTGGGGACGAAACAATGCCACCTAAGGTCTGTCCATGACAGGACCTCAAGGTTCGGGCGTTCCCTGGATGGGTAGGACAAGACTTCAAAAAGTGACCTGCCTGGCCACAATAAAGGCACAATCTCTCCCGCCTCCTAAAGGCTCTCTCATCCGCAGAGAGATGCGTGAAGCCCAAGTGCATGGGTTCATCTTCACTGACCGACTCGGTACCAGGAGGCATGGGAGGTGAGGGAGGCATGGGTGGGACAAGCAAAGCTCAGAGGCAAACATACAGGAGGCTTCCGCAATCGCTCCTTAAAAGAGAGTCTTTCTCTGAGTCTGGAGTCAATGAGGATGGCAAATGTGATCAACCTCTCCAGCTCAGTGGGTATATCTTGGGCTGCTATCTCATCCTTGATGGAATCCGAGAGACCATGAGAAAAAGCAGCCACAAGGGCCTCATTGTTGCACGCAACCTCTGCTGCCAGAGTACGGAATTCAATGGCATAGTCGGCAACAGTTCTCGTACTCTGTTCAATGGACATGAGGCACTTGGCAGCAGAAGCGGAGTGTGCAGGAACGTCAAATACCCTTTTAAAGGAGGCCACAAAGTTAGGGTAGCTCAAGACAACAGGTTTTTGCATCTCCCATAGAGGGTTTGCCCAGGCCTAGACTCTCTCAGAAAGCAAAGATATCAGAAAACCTGCTTTGCTTCTGTCCGTGGGAAATGCCTGGGGCAGCATCTCAAAGTAAATCTCGACCTGGTTGAGAAACCCTCTGCATTGAACTAGATCGGCCCCAAATCGCTGGGGAAGCGAAGCAGAACCAGACATACCTCTTATAGAGGTAATACTTGAGGCGGGTGCCTGCAGAGAGACTGACGCAGCAGCAGGGATGGCCTGCAACTCAGGTTGTACTGGAGCAGCCACAGTGTGAGTTTCCAGGTGAGCCATGGGACTCAGGAGCGTTTGTAACGCTATGGCAAACTGATCCATGCGGTGATCTTACTCATCCAACCTGGAAAAAATATTACCAACAAGTGGATTGACTGTATCTTCTGAATTCATGGCCTTCGCCTACTATCAGGAACCATGAATCAGACCGAGACAGAAGTAAAGTTAAATCACACTTGTTTAATAATAATAATAAGATAAACAGAGTAAGCGTAGTCAAAACAAGCCAGAGTTCAGTAACCGGATCGGGTAGTCAGTCAAGCAAATGTCAGAGAGCCAGAGATAAACGTAGTAGTACAGCAAGCAGGATCAGGAGCCAGAAGGAATGTCAGCCAAGCAAGTCTTCAACAGGAACGCAGGAGAAAGTCTCTGTGATGTTGACAAAGGCAAGATCAAGTGAGCTGGACGGCTTTAAGTAGGCAGGACTGACAAGCAGAATCAACAACAGCTGGGTATCTGTGGAGAGAGATGGGAGCTGGCAATTAGCCGACAGCTGAGCGGCCAGCTCAGAGAAGGAAGGGCTGAGCCCATCCCTGACAGTATCATGTACGTTTGGTGAGTAGAATGTTTGCCTAGGGGCTGGTGGAAGAAGGCACGTTTTGATGTCACATTTATTTACAGACTTTTAAAGAAGATATCACTCTCACTTGACTGGAGACATTTGGTGGCGGTGTATGGACATTGCACATATATCTATTTTATTTAAATTATTCACAATTGTTTATGTCCAATGTATGGTTTATATTCGATTTTTTTTGTTGAGAGCGCAGTATGAAAATTGTTATTGTTATTCTCTTTTTATGATTTAGGCTGTTTTGAGCCTCATTACGAGCTGCTCTGTATTCATCATTCAGTTATTACACTTTTACTATAAAATAATTGTTTCTAGTTGATCCAGGGTGCACAGGTTAAAGATTTTTTCCATTCCTTTTTTCACTAATGTGTCCCTTGTATCTGAGCAGGACTCTATTCTAACACCAGTCTCGGCATCCAATTCTAGCTCTCTTTTAGACATGCAACAAGTGGCCTATTTGACTAAAACAGAGTTTTCTGCATCCATGTCACAATTCTTCTGCCAAATGTCAGCGTTAATTCAGCCAAATTTGTCCAGGGCTCAGAAATGCCCCTTACAAAAAGGATGTCTGCCTAGGGAGCCAGGTGACTAATTCAATAAGAGGTCACAGATGGGGAAGTTTGGCTTGCTCAGGAGCTTCTAGCTCCTTTATGCCCCGTACACCCTAGCGGAATTTCCGTCGGAAAAATCTTGGATGGTTTTTCCGACGGAATTCCGCTCAAGCTTGGCTTGCAACAGTTCTCTGAACTTTCAACCATCAAGAACGTGGTGACGTACAACACTACAACGAGCCGAGAAAATGAAGTTCAATGCTTCCGAGCATGCGTCGAACTGTTTCCGAGCATGCATGTTTTTTTGTGCGTCGGAATTGCATACAAACGAACGCATTTTCTGATAGGAACTTTTTCCGACCGAAAAATAGAGAACCTGCTCTCAACCTTTTGGTGGCGGGAATTCCGCTAGCAAAAGTCCGATGGAGCATACACACGGTCGCAATTTCCGACCAAAAGCTCTCATCGGAATTTTGCTGGCGGAATTTCCGATCGTGTGCACGGGGCATCAGACTGGGTCCACACTAGTGCGAATTGGATGCGCATTCAATTCACATGACAGAAGAGTGTGCTCTTAATGGAGCCGGTTCACACATCTTCATGGCAACTGCGGAGCAAATTGCACAGTGGTCCTGTGCATCTTTGGCTCCGTTTCAGGCCTGAATTCAAGCAAATATTTGGGCCTGATTTGTCCCTGAAATTGAGAACAGGGACACACCGGACCCCTGCTGTGAGCCGCAAACAAATTAAGTGTGAACCCAGCCTTAAATGCCAAGAACCTCCATGCGCTATGCAGGCTCAAACTGCAACTTCAAATCTAAGTCCAGCCCTTCCTTTCAACACAGGGCTTTGTCCACAAAGGCCACCACACCCTCTCCAAAGCCCCCTTCACAATGAAGGGAACCCCTCACTCCTGAGAGTGGAGGGATGTTTGTAGCAGTTTGCATCTTTCTGGGTCACAGATGTCCCACGTCCCTGGTTTCAGTCAGTGGTTTCAAAAGAGTACACAGTAGAGTTCAAAACTCTACCACCTCATCTCTTCTTTCAAATCAAGCAAAAACTGTCAAAGGGCAGACAGATTTGCAAAGCCCTGAGCCAACTCTTGTCACATGGAGTTTTGTACCAGTACTGCCAGAGGACAGGTTTAAAGGATTCTACTCAAACCTGTTCATGGTGCCAGAGCTCAATTGAGGTATCCGTCCTATCCTTAACCTAAAATCCTTCACCAAATTCCTTCATATTCCAAAGTTCCGTACGGAATCTGCAAGGTGAGGAATTGCCTCTCTGGGACAAGGGGAACACATGACATCTCTGGACATCTAAGATGCTTACCTACATGTTCCCATTTACCCACCTCATCAGCATTTCTTACCCTTTGCAGTGGCAGACGACCACTTCCAATTTGTATCATTGCCTTTCAGCTTGTCTTTTGCTCCCAGGGTGCAAAATCCTTGCTAGCTCTTCTCAGAACTCAGGGCATTAAGGTGACACTATCTAGATGACCCTCTCTTGAAAGCAATTCTAAACACAAAAGTTTTTAGCTTAATGCTTTTTCTGCATTGAGGTAATAACCCTTCCACTATCTATCCCACCCCCCACCCCTTCGATTCCTACACACTTAGCTGAGTCCTCTAGTAAGTATAACATGTATTATTTTAAATAAAACAAATTGATACTTGAAGTCACTGGAAGGATTCATCACCCTTACAACTCTCAGCAAATGTAAAAAATCCAACTGCTTCAGGCCCTTGGCTGAGTGATCATGTTCAACAAATCTGCTCTCCAGCCCTCCTTGTACCTAGACTACTTAGGTCCAGCACTGGATTTCTGATAGGTGCAAGGGTATTATTTTAATTATACAGTACAGGGCACAGGAAAGTTATTCATACACCATGGCGTTATAAGCTTGTACCTTCAGGTGACTGGACACTGGCAAGCTTTTAAGGACATGCCCCCCCCCCCCCGGGGGGGCTCAATCCCTGTAACCCTGACCCACTCCATAAGCCTTCAGTTTTTTCTAGTATATGTAGGTGATGGAACTCCTCCCCTTCCCATACAACCTAGCTTCACTAGTTTATTAGTTTGTTACCCTTGCACAAGCAGTTAAGTATAACATGTATTATTTTAAATAAAACACATTGATACTTCAAGGATTCTCCCCCCTTACAACTCTCAGCAAATGAAAAAAAAATCAACTGCTTCAGGCCTTTGGCTGAGTGATTATGTTCAACAAATCTGCTCTACAGCCCTCCCTGCATGCATATGTAAACGGCGATCGAACCACACATGTGCACATGTGAGGTATTGTCGTGAACATTAGAGCGAGAGAAATAATTCTAGCACCAGACCTCCTGTGCAACTCTAAACTGGTAACCTGTAAAGATGTTTAAAGCCTCGCCACGGAGAGTTTTAAGCACCGTAGTTTGCTGCCATTCCACGGGCAGACGCAATTTTAAAGCATGACATGTTAGGTATATATTTACTCGGCGTAACATCATCTTATGCACAAAAAAGTGGGCTAACTTTAGTGTTTTTTTTTGTTTTTTTTTAATTCATTAAAGTGTTTTTTTTTTTTTCAAATAAAAAATTGTTTGAAAAACCACTGCGCAAATACCGTGTGACATAAAAAATTGCAACACCCACCATTTTATTCTATAGGGTCTCTGATAAAAAAAAAATATACAGTTGTGCTCATAAGTTTACATACCCTGGCAGAATTTATGATTTCTTGGCCATTTTTCAGAGAATATGAACGATAACACAAAAACTTTTCTTTCACTCATGGTTAGTGTTTGGCTGAAACTGTGTTTACTCTTTTTAAATCATAATGACAACAAAAACTACCCAAATGACCCTGATCAAAAGTTTACATACCCCAGTTCTTAATACCGCGTATTGCCCCCTTTAACATCAATGACAGCTTGAAGTCTTTTGTGGTATTTGTGGATGAGGCTCTTTATCTTCTCAGATGGTAAAGCTACATAGTTACATAGTTACATAGTAGGTGAGGTTGAAAAAAGACACACGTCCATCAAGTCCAACCTATGTGTGTGATTATGTGTCAGTATTACATTATATATCCCTGTATGTTGCGGTCATTCAGGTGATTATCTAATAGTTTCTTGAAGCTATCAATGCTCCCCGCTGAGACCACCGCCTGTGGAAGGGAATTCCACATCCTTACCGCTCTTACAGTAAAGAACCCTCTACGTAGTTTAAGGTTAAACCTCTTTTCTTCTAATTGTAATGAGTGGCCCCGAGTCTTATTAAACTCTCTTCTGCGAAAAAGTTTTATCCCTATTGTGGGGTCACCAGTACAGTATTTGTAAATTGAAATCATATCCCCTCTCAAGCGTCTCTTCTCCAGAGAGAATAAGTTCAACGCTCGCAACCTTTCCTCATAACTAAGATCCTCCAGACCCTTTATTAGCTTTGTTGCCCTTCTTTGTACTCGCTCCATTTCCAGTACATCCTTCCTGAGGACTGGTGCCCAGAACTGGACAGCATACTCCAGGTGCGGCTGGACCAGAGTCTTGTAGAGCGGGAGAATTATCGTTTTATCTCTGGAGTTGATCCCCCTTTTAATACATGCCAATATTCTGTTTGCCTTATTAGCAGCAGCTTGGCATTGCATGCCATTGCTGAGCCTATCATCTACTAGGACCCCCAGGTCCTTTTCCATCCTAGATTCCCCCAGAGGTTCTCCCCCCAGGGTATAGATTGCATTCATATTATTGCCACCCAAATGCATTATTTTACATTTTTCTACATTGAACCTCATTTGCCATGTAGTCGCCCACCCCATTAATTTGTTCAGGTCTTTTTGCAAGGTTTCCACATCCTGCAGAGAAGTTATTGCCCTGCTTAGCTTAGTATCGTCTGCAAATACAGAGATTGAACTGTTTATCCCATCCTCCAGATCGTTTATAAACAAATTAAATAGGATTGGTCCCAGCACAGAACCCTGGGGAACCCCACTACCCACCCCTGACCATTCTGAGTACTCCCCATTTATCACCACCCTCTGAACACGCCCTTGTAGCCAGTTTTCAATCCAGGTACTCACCCTATGGTCCATGCCAACGGACCCTATTTTGTACAGTAAACGTTTATGGGGAACTGTGTCAAATGCTTTTGCAAAATCCAGATACACCACGTCTACAGGACTTCCTATATCTAGATGGCAACTCACCTCCTCATAGAAGGTTAATAGATTGGTTTGGCAAGAACGATTCTTCATGAATCCATGCTGATTACTGCTAATGATATTGTTCTTATTACTAAAATCTTGTATATAGTCCCTTATCATCCCCTCCAAGATTTTACATACTATTGATGTTAGGCTAACTGGTCTGTAATTCCCAGGAACTGGGAAAGCTGCCCATTCCTCTTGGCAAAAAGCCTCCAGTTCCTGTAAATTCTTGGGCTGTCTTACATGAACTGTACGTTTGAGATCTCCCCAGAGTGGTTCAATGATATTGAGGTCAGGAGACTGAGATGGCCACTCCAGAACCTTCACTTTATTCTGCTGTAGCCAATGACAGGTCGACTTGGCCTTGTGTTTTGGATCATTGTCATGTTGGAATGTTCAAGTATGTCCCATGCGCAGCTTCCTGGCTGATAAATGCAAATGTTCCTCCAGTATTTTTTGATAACATACTGCATTTATCTTGCCATTTATTTTGACCAAATTTCCTGTGCCTTTTGTAGCTCACACATCCCCAAAACATTAGCGATCCACCTCCGTGTTTCACAGTAGGAATGGTGTACTTTTCATCATAGGCCTTGTTGACTCCTCTCCAAATGAAGCGTTTATGGTTGTGGCCAAAAAGCTAAATTTTGGTCTCATCACTTCAAATTACTTTGTGCCAGAAGGTTTGAGGCTTGTTTCTGTGCTGTATGGCGTATTGTAAGCGGGACACTTTGTGGCATTTGCGTAGTAATGGCTTTCTTCTGGCGACTTGACCATGCAGCCCATCTTTCTTCAAGTGCCTCCTTTTTGTTTATCTTGAAAGAGCCACATCACATGTTTTCAGAGAGTCCTGTATTTAAACTGAAGTTATTTGTGTGTTCTTCTTTGCATCCTGAGCAATTTTCCTGCCAGTTGTGGCTGAAATTTTAGTTGGTCTACCAGACCATGGTTTGGGTTCAACAGAACCCCTCATTTTCCACTTCATTATTAGAGTTTGAACACTGCTGATTAGCATGCTCAATTCCTTGGATATCTTTTTATATTCCTCTCCTGTTTTATACAATTCAACTACCTTTCCCCGCAGATCTTTTGACAATTCTTTTGCTTTCCCCATGACTCAGAATCCAGAAACGTCAGTGCAGCATGGATAAAAGATGCAAGGGTCTGTCAGGAGTCCAGAAACTCCCTGACCTTTTATACACAGGTGAGGATGGATACCTTTAATAGCCATTCAAGCCCCTTTGTGTCAACTTGTGTGCATGTTATCAGGCCAAAATCACCAGGGTATGTAAACTTTTCATCAGGGTCATTTGGGTAGTTTCTGTTGTCATTATAATTTAAAAAGAGTAAGATTGATAATAAATGTCTTCAGCCAAACACTAACCATGAGTAAAAGAAAAGTTTTTGTGTTATCATTCATATTCTCTGAAAAAGGGCCAAGAAATCATAAATTCTGCCAGGGTATGTAAACTTATGAGCACAACTGTATATAATGTTTGGGGGTTCTAAGTAATTTTTTAGCAAAAAAAGTAGATTTTTACATGTAGGAACGAAGTGTCAGAAATGGCCTGGATGGCAAATGGTTAATACATTTTATGCATTAAGATAAAAAGTTGTCTGTGTGCAGCAGCCCCCCTTTAATACTTACCTGAGCCCCATCTAGATCCAGCAATGTTGTAGGAGTGCCCAGGCTGCCCGGTAATCCCCTCCTCATTGGCTGAGACAGCACCGCGGTACCATTGGCTCCCACTGCTGTCAATCAAAGTCAGTCAGCCAATCAAGCTGGAAGAAAGGGGGCCGGGCCATGGGTCTGTGTCTGAATGAACACAGTGAGCTGTGGCTTGGCTCAGCTTCCCCCATAGTAAGCTGCTTGCTGTGTGTCACTCAACAGGAGAGAGGGGCCAGGAGCACCAAAGAGGGACTCAAGAAGAGAAGGATCCAGGCTGCTCTGTGCAAATCAGCTGTACAGAGCAGGAAAGTATAACATTTATTATTTTTAACTAAAAAGAATGAGACTTTAGTATGACATTTTGCACTCTTTTTCCAATCCACAGTTTCTATATACCATCCTCACTCCTGTCCTCTCCTTATTACTGCACTCATCAACCTTCTGCTTTTGCTAACTTCTAGAGCAGCGATGGCGAACCTTGGCACCCCAGATGTTTTGGAACTACATTTCCCATGATGCTCAACTACACTGCAGAGTGCATTAGCATCATGTGAAATGTAGTTCCAAAACATCTGGGGTGCCAAGATTCGCCATTACTGTTCTAGAGATATATCACCTAATCTTGTGCCTTCATTTAAATTTGCCCAATACCCATATCTGGCAGCAGCCACAATTTACACAATCTAGTTTCTGTTCTTCATCTTCCCTGAACCAACCACCCCTTTTCATGTGTCCTTTGGAATGACCGCTCAGTCTTTAACAAACACACCTCTGTCCACAGACTTTTTTTTTTCTGAGAAAAGGAGAATTTTGGGGCCAAATAGGATTTTCCCAGCACCATCACGAGACATTACAACATAAGACTTTTTTTAAAAATAAACTTTATTTACATATCATCAACATACATGTTTCTTTAAAAAAAATCAAGCTTCCATAGACCATTTGGGGTCAAACTCCCAACAAATTTTACAGATTCCCCGCTTCTTCAGGAGAGCACAATGGAAAAGCAAGAAAGCTAAATAATAGAATAAGTAGAGAGATATAAATATACAAACAGCAACATTAAAGAACAATAGTAGATATCCCATATCTACTATGGGCATTGCTATATTTTTAGAAATAGAGTAGCTACCTTATGTATTGGGATTAGCAAACTAGAAAGGGCAACTGAGGTTATCCACATCCCCGGGTGAGCATGGGAGCATATCCAAAAAGGAGATCCTGTAGAGACTAAGTAATAATGCATATTAGTAACCAATTATCGTCAATTCGATCATGGGTCAAAGTGAATGACCGTTGAAAATAAGGGTACATACCAAAATATATCTCCAATATTAGCCCTATAAAAATATGGCACCAACGACAGACAGGTGGTGAAGAAGATGGAACATGGCTGATTTGGGGTCTATTATATAAATAAATCTGCCTGGTGTATCTTCCAAGAGCTTGGCAACAAAAAGAGCAGCAATGTGACATCTAAAATTGAAATATGAACAAAAAAGATATCTGTATGTGTAATCTGGTGTTAACAGCCATCACCATCATGCAATATTCTTAATGGTCACTAGATGGCATCTAAGCCACATTAAACCATTTACGTATTTGAAGTTTACCAATCTGACTTTTTATTACTTAATCCACTTGACAGAAGATTTACAGTGACTTGCAAAAGTAACCACCCCCCTTGGCATTTTTCGTGTTTTGTTGCCTCATAACCTGTAATTAACATGGATTGTTTGAGGATTTGCATTATTTAATTTACAGAACATGGCCACAACTTTGAAGATTTTTTTTTTATTGTGAAGCAAACAACAAATAGGACAAAATAACAGAAAAAGTGTGCATAACTGTTCACCCCCCTAAAGTCATTACTTTGTAGAGTCAACTTTTGCGGCTATCACAGCTCCAAGTTGCTTTGGATAAGTCTCTATGAGCTTGCCACATCTTACCACTAGGTTTTTTGCCCATTCTTCCTTGCAAAACTGCTCCAGATGCTTCAAGTTGGATGGTTTGAGCTTGTGAACAGCAATCTTTAAGTCTGACCACAGGTTTTTCAGATTTTCTATTGGATTGAGGTCTGGGCTTTGACTAGACCATTCCAACACATTTACATGTTTGCCCTTAAACCACTCAACTTTAGCAGCGTGTTTTGGGTCATTGTCCTGCTGGAAGGTGAACCTCCATTCTAGCCTCAAATCACACACAGAGTGGTACAGGTTTTGCTCAAGAATATCCCTGTATTTAGCACCATCCATCTTTCCCTCAACTCTGACCAGTTTCCCAGTCCCGACTGCTGAAAAACATCCTCACGGCATGATGCTGCCACCACCATGTTTCACTATGGGGATGGTGTTCTTTGGGTGATGTGATGTGTTGGGTTTGCAACAGACATAGCGTTTTCTTTGATGGGCAAAAAGTTCAATTTTAGTCTCATCAGACCAGAGCACCTTCCTCTGTACATTTTGGGAGTCTCCTGCATGCCTTTTCGCAAACTCAAAACGTGCCATTTTGTTTTTTGCTGAAAGTAATGGCTTTCTTCTGGCCACTCTGCCATAAAGCCTAACTCTATGAAGCATACGGCTTATTGTCGTCCTATGTACAGATACCCCAGTCTCTGCTGTGGAACTCTGCAGCTCCTGCAGGGTTACCTTAGGTCTCTGTGCTGCCTCTCTGATTAATGCCCTCCTTGCCCGGTCCATGAGTTTTGGTTTCCAGCCGTCTCTTGGCAGGTTTGCTGTTGTGCCATGTTCTTTCCATTTTGTTATGATAGATTTGATGGTGTTCCTAGGGATCATCAAAGATTTAGATATTTTTTTATAACCTAACCCTGACTTGTACTTCTCAACAACATTGTCCCTTAATTGTTTGGAGAGTTCCTTGATCTTCATGGCAGTGTTTGGTTCGTGGTGTCCCTTGCTTAAGTATTGCAGCTTCTGGGGCCTTTCAAAAAGGTGTGTATATGTAATGACAGATCATGTGACACTTAAATCACTAATTATGTGACTTCTGAAGGTAATTGGTTGCACCAGAGCTTTTTATGGGCTTCTAACAAAAGGGGTGAATACATACGCACATGCCAATTATCAGTTTTTATTTCTGAAAAATTGTTTTATGTATATATTTTTCTAATTTTACTTCACCAACTTAGACTATTGTGTTCTGATCCATCACATATAATTCAGATTAAAAAAATTGAACTAAAGGCTGTAATGTAACAAAATAGGTAAAAAGCCAAGGGGGGTGAATACTTATGCAATGCGATACGGTTACTGCTTAATAGGGTTGGGTCAAACTACCCCCCTGTTCGATTCACACCAGAACTTTAGAACATTGCAAACGTTCGGAACTGAATAACGAACCCCATTGAAGTCTATGGAACCCAAACTGTAAAAATCAAAAGTGCCCATTTTTAAGGCTTATATGCAAGTAATTGGGCATACAATGGTCATAGGGGTCCGGGTACTGCCCTGGGGGACATGTATCAATGAAAAATACATTTGTAGAAAACGTCATTTTTAAATGAGCAGTGATTTACTGATGACTAAAGTGAAAGCATAAAAATGAGAAATAACAAGAAAAAGGAAAAAGGAAAAATTCTCAATATAGTGCCGGGGGGGGCGGGGGGGGGTGTCCCCTTATTCTACCTGTAAAGTGGCACATCTGTACTGTGTATAGAAGCTGCAGCAGCAATAATTACATTTTATAAAGCCCATTACAAGCTTTCTTTATTTTTTTTCTTTTGTAAACAATGGCTTCGGGAGCCAGTCTGTATGATGAAGCCACAATGTAGTGCACTGGGAATAAGATTGGAGATTTTTTTTGATGAATTCCAGTGTCTCTTCCGCAGACTTTGGCTAGAAGTAACAGGTGCGGAAAAATTGGTCTTTGCGTGTCGGAGGTGCCTTGACTCCGTTACCCTATAGAGGTACTCCTGATGAAAGTAAGAATTGCCTTGCTGTCAAAAATTTTAATGATTTGCACCTGTCAAACAGGTGTGGAAAAATTGGTCTTTGAGTGTTATTTGTAGCCATGAAACCTACACCAAAAAAAATCTTCCAGGTGAAATCAACACCCACAATGCTAGGCAGCCTAGAAGTCCTGCAGAGATTGCACATCCCAAAAACACTTAATTAGCGACATCGGCATCAGGGGCTTCATAGCTGCTGGTAATTCCAGAACTTATTCATTTTGATAAATGTCAGACAGTCCACAGAGTCTGTGGACAGACGCATTCTATAATCAGTAACAAAACCTCCAGCAGCACTGAATGCCCATTCGGAAAGCACACTGGATACAGGGCAGCTCAGCAGTTCAATTGCATACTGGGCACGTTCTGGCCAGTGGTCTATTCAAATGACCCAGTAACCCAGTGGATTATCAACTGGAAAGCTCTCCATCTCTGTTTTAGCCCCTAGATAATTGTCCACCATGTGATGCAGATGCTGCCTTGGGATGTGGAAGCTGACAGCCCTCGGTGGCAAGGACTAAAAAAAGTGAAATGCATAACTTTGGCAGCCCCCTTCTCCACCGCTCCCTCTTGACCAACAGAAGCCTCAAAACTATGTTTTCTATGACACTGTAACCTACCAGAGTCAGGAAAGGTGCTAGATAAACTCCTCTTTAAAGTGTCCTCAAGAGATTTCATCTTCTGCACCCTCTGTGGGGATGGGATGAGTTCTGAGACTTTCCCCTTGTAATGGTGGTCAAGGAGGGTTGGGCGGCACAGTGGTGTAGTGGGTAGCACTCTCGCCTAGCAGTAAGAAGGGTCGCTGGTTCGAATCCCAACCACGGCACTACCTGCCTGGAGTTTGCATGTTCTCCCTGTGTCTGCGTGGGTTTCCTCCGGGTACTCCGGTTTCCTCCCACACTCCAAAGACACGCTGGTAGGTTAATTGGATCCTGTCTAAATTGTCCCTAGTATGTATGAATGTGAGTTAGGGACCTTAGATTGTAAGCTCCTTGAGGGTGTAGGGACTGATGTGAATGTACAATGTATATGTAAAGCTCTGCGTAAATTGACGGCGCTATATAAGTACCTGAAATAAATAAATAAATAAATAGACAACTAATAGTGAGTCCTTCTCAATTATGCCACATATTCTTGGGTCATTTTGCAGGCTTTGAAGCATGAGGGAGCCCATGCACCGCAAGTTTGCAGAGACATGAGAAGCAGACTCCTTGGGGTCACTGAGGATTACAGTATCTGAAACTGCCTCCTCCCAGCCACGTACTACTCCTAAGGGTTCTGGGGATGGAAAAACCATCTTTTAAGGTTTAACGTATGTCTTCCTCTGCTTCAATGCCTCCAAAACTGCCAGAATCCTCCTCCTCCCTCTCCTCTTGTGTGTGCTGTGGCGTAGGAAGAATGGTGTCTGCATAAAGCAGGCCTTGAGAGGAAAGGAAGTCCTCCTCTTCCTCCCGCTGCTGTGCCTCAAGTTCCCTGTCCATAATGGCATGCAGAGTCTGCTCCAGTAGGAACACAACAGGGATTGTATCATTGATGCATGCATTGTCACAGCTCACCATCCTTGTGGCCTCCTCAAATGGTGACAGTACAGTGCATGCATCCTTTATCAGCAGCCATTGGCATGGGGAAAAAAAGAGCTGACCTGAGCCTGTCGTTGTGCCATACTCACACATGTACTCGTTGACGGCCTTCTGCTGCATGTGCAGCATGTGCAGCCGCTGCAGCATTGTCAAAGTCGAGTTCCACCTCACAAATCAGGCGGTTTACTGGCAGGTGGGATTCCTGCTGAATTTCAGCCAACCGAGCACTGGCTGTGTATGACCGCCTGAAATGGCTACAGACTCTTGTGGCCTGCTTTAGCAGATCTTCCAACCCCGGATACCTGTTTAAGAAATGTTGCACCAACGAATTGAGGACATGTGCCAGGCATGGCACGTTTCAACTTTTCCTGTCTAAGGAGGTTAGTACTAGCACATCACCTTTCCTGGCTCCAGCTGGCATGGCGTGAACCACCTCTGACCCTGCCCCTGCCCCTGCAGAGCTGCAGGAATCTCTGTGGTTCCTGTCCCCTAGACACATCAACTGAAGCACTGCATGGCACCTTTTAGCCTGGCTCATTGAATAGCCCCTTGAATGCCTAGGGGGTGCTTGTGGTTCATAGAACAATTTAGCAGAGCATGGAGGAGGAGGGGGTAGAGCTGGCAAATCTCGCATCTTCACCACTAGCTGTATGGAGACGTGGCAGCACAACCAGCTCCAGCACTGTAATACTTTCCGTCTATCTATTAAGTTCTTGTGGTAAAACCAAGGAAGCTTAGACTTCTGAAGTGTATCAATGCTTTACTAAACAGGGAAAAATCTGCACATACAAACTGTAGGATGCACAATACAACACAATTTCTAGCTTACAAAATATGCCTACAAATATAAGCATGTACAATATGTACACATTAAGTAAACTAAACAGTTATTCAACTTAGGGGTCAAGATGTACTTCATAGTTCCTTGCTCAGAGTCCAACTCACAAAAGTGTCTCCAAAGTTATCGAGCTCCTCGCATCCATGTGTGATATGTTTGTCCTTCCAAACATATCTGTTTTCCCAAACACATGTTTCTTACAAATGCTCCCCAAGCCCCTCCCACCCATTTCCTGCATACACCAACTTCCTGCAAAGAACATCCTGCCTCAGTTATTTACATATCAATGGAGGGGGAAGGGCCTTTGTAAACATATGCTGTTACTAAACCTTACTCTATATTATTGCAATAAAGTCACTATACAAATGGCCATAGCAACACAAGCACTGAGCCCTGTCCTGCATCCTTCTGAGTTCCAAGCAGAGTTACCCAGTGTGCTGTGAATGAAATATATCATCCCTGACCATGATTGCTGAACCACGTGCCAGCAGTAACGTGGACTTTGCAGCTAACTGCCTTGCCCAATGATGCCACAACATTGCCTTCCACGTGATGGTACAGAGCAGGAATGGCCTTTTGTGAAAAGAAACAGTGACTGGGAACCTGCGATTGTGGTACAGCACATTTTGCAAATTCACAGAAGGGGACAGAATCCACAATATGGAAAGGCAGAAGTTGTAAAACCAGCAGCTTTGACAATCTTGCATTTAGACGCTGGGCATGTGGGTGGCAGTGAATGTATTTTTTTTTTACTTCAGCAGATGAGGCAGAGAAATTTGCCGGCTATAGTCTACAGCTGGTGGTGTGCTACTGGCAGATGTGCTGCAAGGCCCTGGGACACCCTGCGCTATACCATCATCCCTGTCAATGGAGGCTGCTAAGAGGTCATGAGGTATAGCGGCTGTAGACTGAGGTGAGTAGGGAGGAGGAACAGAATTGTGGCCCTTTTGTGTGGCTTTCGGATGCTCTTGCCAATGGGCTGAGTGGTGGGAGCTTAAATGCCTTGTCAAGCATATGGTACCCAAATGGTTGGTGTTTTTGCCACGCTTGATGTGTTTGAGACAAAGTTTGCAAATTGCAACAGTGCGATCGGCTGCACATGTTCTAAAGAAGGCCCAGACAGCTGAGCTGTGGGAAGTGGACCGGAAGAGAACATCTCCACAATGTGATGGAAATGGAGCGAGTACAAAGAAGGGCAACAAAGCTAATAAAGGGTCTGGAGGATCTTAGTTATGAGGAAAGGTTGTGAGCACTGAACTTATTCTCTCTGGAGAAGAGAAGCTTGAGAGGGGATATGATTTCAATTTACAAATACTGTACTGGTGACCCCACAATAGGGATAAAACTTTTTCGCAGAAGAGAGTTTAATAAGACTCGTGGCCACTCATTACAATTAGAAGAAAAGAGGTTTAACCTTAAACTACGTAGAGGGTTCTTTACTGTAAGAGCGGTAAGGATGTGGAATTCCCTTCCACAGGCGGTGGTCTCAGCGGGGAGCATTGATAGCTTCAAGAAACTATTAGATAATCACCTGAATGACCGCAACATACAGGGATATGTAATGTAATACTGACACATAATCACACGCATAGGTTGGACTTGATGGACTTGTGTCTTTTTTCAACCTCACCTACTATCTATGTAACTATGGAATAGGGTGGCTCCTCTCTACTCTTCCATGATGGCTGCCTTGTTGGGGTTGTGCCTCATCTTCACTTTCCTCCTCTGCTCTATCCAGCACCCAAGTTGCGTCAGTGACTTCATCATCATCATCATCATCTCCTCCATCCTCATTACCACTAGAGACAACTTGGCAATAAACTGCGGGTGGGGGAACATGACTGCCAATTTGTGCACCCATGTTCTCCCCTCTCTGTAGGCTCATGTTCCTACCTTCCTCAACCTCAGAAACAACATCTGAATCAAGCAATGTCTTTGCATCGTCTAGGAGCAAGTGACTGACTCCGTGTTCAAATAACTCAGCTGACTCCTCCATGCCTAATGCTGGGGCTATGGCAGGAATAGCTGTGGGCAAGGAGGCAGATTTAGCCACTCTGGCAGGTGCAGTGGACTGCGCACTAATCGCTGCTTGGGTGATGGAGGATGAGAAGGGTAAGGATGGTTTAGTAAGCCAGTCCACCACCTCCTCTGCATGCTGTGGCTGGATAGCATGGGCAACATCAATAAACAGAGGAAATAATGCCCTGCCTGAGAACTGACCACGTCCACCTTTGCCTGTTGATACATACATTACTGGCCCCCACACAGTGCCATGGGAACATCTGCCTCTCCTTGTTGTCCCCCCAGACATGATGGGGGTGCTTATTAACAAAATGTAATAAAGATGTGGAAATGTGTACGTGGATGCACTTTAATGGAAAGTGGTGTTTGGTGCACTTTACCTGAGTACTCACTACACAGGCACACTCCACTGACACACTACAGAATACTGCAGTAAAATTACACTGACACACCGCAATATGCAGTAATGCACAGAAATATATTGTGTTAAACATGCAGTAACGCACTGAAATATACTGCATTAAACGCACACTAACACAGAAATATACTGTGTAAAACATGCACCAACAGACTGAAATATACTGCGTTAAATGTGCAGTAACACACTGAAATATACTACGTTAAACGTACAGTAATGCACAGAAATGTACTGTGCTAAAGCGGATGTAATTGTAAAACTGATTCATTAAATTTGACCTAAGCACATATCTCTGTAGCGTTTTTTTTAATCTCTCTCCAAAGCCCTAAGTCCCATGTCTTTCTGTTGCTCCATTCTTCTGTTATCAGCATGATAACTTCTGACAAGTTCTCCGACAACTGCAAAAACACCAGCCCGAAATTTTTCGGGGTGGGTGCTATAAATAGATTAGTAGACAGCTGGACTATTCACAGCACAGCTCTACATGTTTCTTTCTTTTTCTGCCTATGTGGAGTGGGGGTGTGTGCCTTTCCGCCAAACAGCTGTCACACAGTGTATGCCAAGACTACACTCCCTCAGCTGAACAGGAAGAAAAAATCTCTAACATGATGTGCACTTTCTAAAGAATATAGCAAGCTGAAGACAGCAGATATGCATGTAAAACTTATCTAGGGAGATTTGTTTAATCTGTGTGTATCATCTCAGGCTATTCACTTCACTGGGTATACGTGAGGGTTTACATCCACTCTAAATGTGCAGTAACGCACAGAAATATACTGTGTTAAACATGCACTAACACACTGAAATATGCTGCGTTAAAGAGCACCTAACGCGCTGAAATATGCTGCGTTAAACATGCACTAACGCACAGAAATATACTGTGTTAAACGTGAAGTAACGCACTGTAATATACTGTGTTAAACAGCACAAAATCCACAGAAATTTACTGCGTTTAATGTGCAGTAACACACTGAAATATATTGCGTTAAACATGCACTAACACACAGAAATATACTATGTTAAACAGCACGTAACGCACTGAAATATACTGCGTTAAACGTGCAGTAACGCACAGAAATATACTGCGTTAAACGTGCAGTAACACACTGAAGTATGCTGCGTTAAACGTGCAGTAAGGCACTGAATTATTCTGCGTTAAACGTGTAGTAATGCACAGAAATATACCGTGTTAACCGTGCAGTGACGCACTGAAATATACTGCTTTAAATGACATATAACACACTGAAATATACTGCATTAAATGTGCAACAATGCACTGAAATATACTGTGTCAAACAGCACATAATGCACTAAAATATACTGCGTTAAATGTGCACTAATGCACTGAACTATACTGCAGTATTCCTGCCCTGACAAAATAAACTAACACTAATGTAAAAATGAATGGTCACTACACTCACACTGACTGAATTATCACTAGATTCACACTAAATTCTACACTGACAATAGAATCAGAATAGCACACTAACACTCTAGTAGCACTGAACAGAGCCCTGTTCTATCTCTCTCCATGCCAATGTTACACTACAAATGACCGCTATTGAAAGAATACTTTTATAGTGTGGGGCGGGACTAAGAGCAATGAGCCATGATTGGATAGAGTCATCATTACTTTCTCAAATCATGGCTCTGACAGTGCTCTGTGCCCTGATTGGGCAAAGCTTTCATTGCTTCAGCCAATCAGGGCCTTCAAAGCACTGTGCGATGGTCATTCGCTGGACTGAACAAATGGTAGAAACAAATGATCGAACACCCCAATAATTTGGGTATTCGTTGAATGGGCGAACAGCCAATGTTCGGCCCGAACTCATGCTCGGGCAGAGCCATTCACCCATCCCTACTGCTTAAACATAAATAGACCAACAATTTAAAAAATTTATATTTTTTACTTTCTGCTATAAAACATATCAAATAAAAAATGTAAAAATAAAAATTCTTCATAAATTTAGGCCAATATGTATTCTACTAAATATTTTTGTTAAAAAATCCCAATAAGCAAATATTGATTGGTTTGCACAAAAGTTATAGCATCTACAACATATGGGTTATGTACTGGAATTATTTTTCATTTTTTTTTTTTACTAGTAATGGCAGCGACTTATAGGGGGACTGGGATATTGCAGCAAACATTCTGATACTAATGCCGTGTACACATGGGCAGACTTTTCGACAGACTGGTCTGACGGGACAAATCCCCAGGCTTACACCCTCGCCCTCCATATACTCCCAACCGACACAACCCCTACGTCAACTCCATACCTCTAAAGAGAGTTCCGGGGAAGTCGCAGGACCTGAAGCGTCAAGTGAGAGGAGAGGGGAGGAGGGATACCCCCCAGAGTTCACTCCCCCTGTAGTCCAGAAAATGCCTGATCACCCGTAGGGAGGGATGTATATTACTATGAATGAAGACCATCCAAGACAGAAGAGATGATCACAGTATCTGTAACATATATCATAGATAATAAAAATACACATATTGTGGGTGGGGGGGAGAGAAAAAGTCCACAGCAATATCTAGTCAGTGGACCATACTCACTGACCCCCGTGATATAAGGAGATATTTATATTGGGAGCTCATGAGGACTAATGGCACAATACCAATTATGAAAATGCATCTATGCGAGAATCAAGAGAGGGGACACGACTACTTCATGGTTTCTGAAATAATATATAAATATGCATGTACCTGTATCAGAATCTTGTATCAAAAGAAACATATATATGTGTATACTGCGTCTCTAAATCTTCAAGAGCACATGCTCACCTTGAAGGTGTTCACAACGCTGTGTAGAAAACTACATCACATTCCTATTGGTGCTACTGGAGAGACACCCAAAGATAATGAACCTCAAAGGGTAGTCACTTCCTATATTTCAAATGGAGAAAAAACAAAAAAAGGGGTTAAGAAAGAAATAAGGCACCCAAAGCAGTGCTTAGTTCTTAGTTGAGTATATCGCAAAGTGCTAGACCAACTAACAGTCATTGTGGTTTTACCTGGTGCCGGCTTCCATATTCAGCATGAGCTCCCAAGCTGCTAACACAAGCATCAGAATGTGTGGGGTTTAAATATCCCTCCCCATGGCGCCAAAATGCTGCATATGTCATCACGCTGCACCGGCGCCACTCTAACGCAAGAGGGAGGTCCCAGGTCCATCGACTGATTACCCAGAACCGGATACAAAAACCCGGAAGTAAAAAGTACTTCCGGTTGCCAAAGACAGCACTGTGACTCACATTGGAGACAGTGTTGAGCCAAGGGGATGGAAAGGCTTGGACAGATGGTATATAGTGGCTATTGGATACGGTTAAACCGGGATGCCATGGATCAAATGGAAGCCACAAGGCGGGCGTGGACCGGGGTGGCACCCCCCCTAGAAAGGAGAAACCCAAGGGGGATGTAAACCCACCCTAGTCCACACCCTTGGTTGTCCATACGGGGATCAAAAGGCACTGGACTGGGGAGGTAAAAACGAGGGAACAAAAAAGCCCGGGGAGGGGTTAAAAAAAAAAAAGGGGGGGGGAACCACTAAGTTTAGATGTGGTCATGATTATACATCACAATAATTGATTTACAATAATGCACCCATGATTTATATCTACATAAAGAAAATTATGCCGATGTACACACCATTATAGCTAACTCAATGTGTATTGCTTTCTCTATTCTGAAAGATATATTTTGAATAATCAAGGCAACCCTAGGCTAGACAGCCAACCGGGAATTGATCGCGATAAAAACATACGTCTAACAATCCCATGGTGTTCAAGCGTGGTGAAAGGGGAAAGAGGGGGATGGGTAATAACATGGGTAATCCAATCCCCTGATCAGTATACCCGGGAAGATAGCCATATTAAGAAATCAATCCCTTGATCTATATGGCCAGATGGTTCTCTCAATTTCGGGGACGTTCTCCCAAAAGGACATAAATGGCATATCTCAGTAAGGGATAAGGATCACAGAAAGGGCTTGTAACTAATCCACTAATTGAGGCCAGGGAACCGGGTAGCCTGTAAACAATAAATCCATCTCGTCTCCAATTGGAGGCGTTTGTTATCGATATCACCACCTTGTTCATGTTCTGGAATGTGTTCAAGACTAAAAAAGCCAATGACATTTAAATCAAAATTGTGGTATAGCCCCACAAGACGGCTGATTGGTGTTTCCATCCTGTGTTTGGAGATAAGGAACACATGGTCCCTGATTCTGCAGAAAAAATGCCCCGCAACGACATTTCATTCATTCAGTATACAGAGCCAACCGATTGGCAGTTGGTTCTGTATTTAGGGGTCCAGATATTGTTATTGGGAAGAGTAACATTTTTCCCTTCTAAAATGAAGGGGCAATAGTTGCACCTGCCACATGGGTGACCTGGTGCCACCTGGTGATTTAGATTTTAGAGTGGTCTGATTACTGTGGTGGCTACTCACTAGAGTGTCTCTCAGAGAACGAGAGCGTTTAAAGGTGATCTCTGGATGGGGCTTAACAAACTTAGAGATTTTTTGATCGGCTGCCAGTAGATACCAGATCTTTTTATAAATATGTTGCACCTTTGCATGTTGTCTGTTGTACTTAGTAATCACTCTCATTGATGTTGATACTTTATCACGTCTGGGCTTGTATAGTAGAAGTTGTCTGTTTTAATTTTTTACCCTATTAAAGGCTTTTTTCAAGCAAGTTCTACTATAGCCCCTAGCTAAGAGGTGATCGCGTAGCAAATTTGCCTCCTTTTGAAAGTCTGTATCCAATGTTTCAGTCGCAAGAATTGACTGAAAGGGATACTTTTGATTAATTTTTCAGGGTGCGAGCTACTGGCATGCAGTAAGCTGTTTCCTGCTGAGGGTTTTCTATATAATGTGGAACAGAGTGTCCCTGTTTCATTGATAAAGATCTCTATGTATAGGAAGGTAATTCTTGACTGATCGAATGTATATGTCAACTTCAGATTGTATGTGTTTACTTGTAGACCAACCAGGAATTCTAGTAGTTGTTCTCTTGATCCTGCCCACACCATAAAAACATCATCTATGTATCGATGCCATGATACAATCCTACCAATAGACTCTGATTTGGACTCATCAAAAAAAAGGTCTCCTTCCCACCCCATAGGAGGGGGCACATTTCGCCCCCATTGCCACGCCCTGTACCTGGAGGTAGTGGGAACCCTTAAACACAAAAATATTGTGTGTAAGTATAAAATTGAGGATTTCAATCATGAATTCATTGTACTTCCATGAATCAAGATCTCGTTCCTTCAGGAATTCTCGCACAACCTCCACACCTCTGGTATGGGGTATGGAGTTGTACGAGGCCTCTATATTGATCGCAACTAGCCAACATCCTTGGGGCAGCTGTAATCCATCCAATGTTTTCAATAACTCAATGGTATCCTTGACAAATGAAAAAAGTCCCTTTACATGGGCGTATAAATACTCGTCCACTAGTTGGCTGGCACTTTCTGCCAGAGATCCCCACCCCGAAATGATTGGTCGACCTGGAGGGTTCTGTAAGTTTTTGTGAACTTTAGGTAGTGCGTAGAACGTTGGAGTCACCGGATTGATAGAATCCAAGAATTTTAGTGTATTGGAGTCTATGACTCCCCTATAGTGCGCCTTAGCCAGAATATCCTTATAAAACTTCACATAATAATTAACATGGGATTTCGGAACTGGTCTGTACCAATTGGTATTACGCATGATATCAAAACACATTTGTTCGTATTGTTTAATATCCATTAGAACAAGGTTGCCACCTTTATGTAATAAAAGAGAGATGGTTGGACTATGTTTAGGGAAGCAACTCGATCAATTTTTCCATCCCTAATTGTAGTATAACTTATGTGAAAAAGGAGAGGAGGGAGGGAGGGGGAAGGGAGATGAGGAAATAGGGATGGGGGGGGGAGAGAAGGAAGGGAAGGGCTGGGTAATACCCCTCCTCAGAAGGTGGGATTTTTAAGGAAAAGGGGGCTGAGTTGCGTAGATGAGAATCAGACCAATTGGATAAAATTTAACAATGTTTATTGAAATATAGTAAAAAATATTATTGGCAATACAAATATGAACATATAATCATCCAGTAGTGAAATCCAAAATTCATGCGTGACTAGAGCCAACATGTTTCGCAAAAGAAATTTCGCTTCATCAGGGCTAGACACGATGCAATTGATTCATTTACACTGTGTAAATAATAAACAGTCTCAGATTATACAGTAGTTATACATAATATCAAATCCTAACAGACATCAATTGTTACAAATAATAGCTCACCTACTATTACAAAAGGATAAGATTAAAACCACCATTCATTAGACACCAGCCGCTGGACCAACCAATACGGACTGTCTCTGGGTGCCAGATCCCAGGCAGACAATGCCAGTAGGAGGCCTGGACCACACATTCAGGGTACTATATGCAGGTAACCCGTGCTGAAATAGAAACGGTAAACCCATAAATCACACTAGTTAGGGTCAATAGTAAGCAAAGCTACAATGACCATGAATGGTCAGATACATAGCGACAATTTCTAATATATAGCGCCCACTAGGGTATATTATGCATAAGGTATAGTGCTCGTAATGCAAGGACCCTGTAGATTCACCCCATAAAAAATATATATATATGTATATACATAACAGGGGACCCCCCGGTACAGAGCATGGCCGCATATCAAAGTATGAGAAACCGGTACATCCAAAATACTAGGACTTACCCTTCAGTGTAGGGATATAGAAGAAAAGGGGGGCCCGCAAAGACAACTCCTAATTGAAGGATCGGGCGTCCGCCCGTTTACGATGGATGGCCGCAAGATGCGTCTGACAGACAGCATCGGTGCCTCCATCTTTAAAATGCTGTGGTCCCACCGGAAGCAATTAGGTCAGAGTTGACCTCCGGCATTGCTTCCGGTCCGGACGTCCCTGTCAGGATGCGCGCGCATCAGAAGAGCGGACGCAGCCGCGTCCCACCCCCAGTGATGCGCGCGCATTGCCCATATTACGCCAGTGGCGTGATGGGCAGCTGGGGGCGGAAAGGAAGGGGAGCTCCACCCCCTAGGCAGGGACATCCGAGTCCCCCTACTACAAAAAGCAACCGTTACCGGCCAGCAGCGGAGGTAGTCCCAGGAATGGTGCAGGAAAAAACACGCATAAATAGGTCCAACACGGACCAAGTATCTTAAATTGGTATATAAGATTTTTTGTACAACAACAGAGTACAATATAAATATAATTTATACATGGACAAAAAAAAAAAAAAAGGGGGGGGGGGGAGAGAGGGGGAAGGAGGAAAGTGAAGAAGGAGAAGAGATAGAGATATTTTGTTACATCAGCCTATATCCTAGTTGGGAGATAGCACCATCTAGTGGGCCTAGCTGGTATTATGCCACTAGAGATGGATAGAAGTTTGCCTGCAATAATATACAGATAGTATATGTAACAAGTATGTAGTAGATTCAACCTATACCAGTTGTTTATAAACAGTATGACAAATAATATAAAACTATATAAATATAGGTGATATTCTATACCTCAAAAATAGATAAAAATCTACTCATAGTAACAAATGGCAAATATGTAGTGGATGTTTCATCCATAATTCCAGTTGTTGCTTGGTCATATAGACATTTTTTATATATATAAAATATTAACAGGAACAATAGTATCATAAGAAGGGGTTGAATGCAAGTGCAGTGTTGAGGCCAGGTGGACTAGTCGCCCGTTGGTTATATATCCACCTGGCCTCACGCTGCAAGATCATTTTATCCACATTACCACCCCTCTCCGGCTCGGGTATAACCTCCAGGGCAAAGAAGGACACAAAGTTAGGATCGTAACTATGTCGTAGGCCGATATGTTTACAAATGGGAGTATATAGTAGCCCTGCATCCAGGTAGTATAGGTGGTCCTGTATTCTTCTAGCAAACGGACGCTTAGTTTTGCCTGTGTAGAATGCGCCACAACGGCACATGGCTAGGTACACAATGCCCGTTGTGGTGCAGTCAGCATATCCTTTTAATTTGTGGAAGCCTCCTCTTGGGAGGGGAAACCCACTCCCCTCTTTTATCCATGGACAGAATTGGCAATGTCCACATCTGAAGGTGCCATTCCCACCCTCTGCCCCTGCTAATGATATTGAAGATTGCAGGTGGCTATGGACTATCGCATCCCTAATAGACCGTGATCTCCTGTAAGTAATTTGTGGCACATTGGCCACATATTTTGAGATGACTGGATCCTCAGACAAAAAGTGCCAATTGTTATTGATCAGATTTCGAATTTCCTGTTGATGTGCTGTAAATGTTGTGATTAGTTTAATAGTGGGATGTGAGTCCCTTACTTTATGTTTAAAAATGAGAGTGTCACGTGGATTCAGTTTGGCCCGCTGGTAGGCCCTCTTTAGAGCTTTTTTACTATAGCCTCGTTTGAGCAAGCGATCATACAAGGCTCGCGCCTATCTCTCGAAGTCCTCATCTCTAGCGCAATTCCGTCGTATTCGGAGGTACTGACTATAAGGTATACTGTGTATTAATGTACGAGGATGGGAGCTGGCAAAATGCAAAATAGTATTGCCAGCCGTCTCCTTTCTGTATAATGTATTAAAGATCGAGCCATCCTCTCTAAGTACCAGTCGTAGATCCAGAAACGAAATAGTCGTTGTATCGAATTGGATGGTAAACTTGAGATTGAACTTATTGTAAGAAAGGAGTTCCATGAAGCTGTTAAGTAGCTCGGCTGTCCCTGTCCAAATGAGGAGGACATCGTCGATGTACCTCCGCCACAGGAGAATATGGCGCAGGTACATCGCGGTCCCCTCATTCGAAAAAAGATTGCGTTCCCATCCCCCCAGGTACAGGTTGGCATACGATGGGGCACATGATGTCCCCATCGCTACCCCCTGTACCTGGAGGTAGGTCACGCCATTGAAAAGAAACATGTTATTGGTGAGAATATGCTCCAATAGCACTGTAACAAATTGGCACATCTCCCAGCTGTCAGTGTCTCTTTCTTTCAGAAATTCTGCGACCCTTGCCACACCCAGCTTATGTGGTATACTTGAATAGAGGGCCTCTATGTCGATGGCCGCCAAGATCGTTCCCGGAGGTACATTGAGTCCCTCAAGAATTTTGAGTAATTCCAACGTATCTTTGAGGTAAGATGGCAAGCTTGTCACGTGTGGGCGCAGATAGCCATCCACGAAGTGACTCGCAGTCTCAGTATGGCTTCCTATTCCCGAAACAATTGGGCGTCCCGGAGGCTTAGATAAATTCTTGTGGACTTTGGGTAATGAGTAAAAGGTCGGTGTTATCGGCCATTTAACCTCGAGGAACTCACGGGTGTCTCCATCGATCAGGCCTTGGGAATGTGCCCGATCGATAATAGACACATAGCATGATCTTGCTTCATTCAGTTTCTGGGGTTGGATCTGCTGGTACCATTCACGGTTATTCAGTATGTTTAGACACATTTCAATGTAATTATCCTTGTTCATCACCACCACATTTCCTCCTTTATCCAACGGTTTTATCACTAATTCATCCCTCCTCATCAGATTTTCCAGAGCCGACCGTTGTGCTGACGACAAGTTCTTTGATTTGGGTTTTGGGAATTGTATAGCTTCTATTTGCTTCATAGTTTGTTTCAAGAAGGCCCATACAGCTGGGCATGTCTGAAGGTTCGGGAACTTCTGGGATTTGTTTTTAAAATTAAAGGGTCTCAGAGGTAGACTTGGACTTGTTTCTTCATCTTCAGACGAGGAACTTTCCGAGTTTCCATAGCCCTCATTTTCGTCCAACAATTGGATTAATGTTTTAAGTGCCCTAAAATCTTGTACCTTAAATCCCTTATAGGGGTCTTCCTCTTTACTCAGCACTTTGCCCTTATCAGTATCGAATATGTATTTATATGTAAGGTTCCTTGCGAACATGTGTAAATCCTTAACGAGGGTAAATTTGTCTACTTGTTGTGAGGGACAGAAACTAAGTCCAAGCCTCAGGACCTCTAGCTCGGTTGATGTAAGTTGGTATGATGATAGGTTAATTACGTCTAGTCCCGACCCAGTGTTGGCTGTTTTATCACAAACGAGTCCATCTTTCCACTGCGCTGTGTCATTGGGGTAGCTGGGGGATTGGGGGTGCTCCCTAAAGGGACTGAGCCCAAGTTGGAGTTACGACCCTGAATTGTTTTGGGTACGGCTCCCAGTTCCCGTTGGGATCCTGCTCCCATATCTTCGAACATAGGTAGTGGTATACTGGTTCCTGGACACGAGGCACCCGAGACACCCTCCACTTGATCTAAGTGTGGATTACTCGGGGGATATTTCTGGGGGGACATCATACGTTTTTTGTTTGACCCTCCGTTGTTTTGATGTTCATGACTATTTCCTCGTTTGGGTAGTCGTCCCCTACCGTGTGAGCCCCGTGTTGTTTTAGGTGGTGGTTTATAGGATGAGACTGACGATGATGATATTGAGACATCCGAATCAGATTTATATGATGTTTTCGTATTTTTATTTGTTCGGGGGTATCTTCCTTGTCTGTTGTAATGGCCCCTAGGCCACCGATAGGCATATCCTCCTGAGAAAGCAAGTTTATCTTTATAAAATTTATTTTCTTTTTTCATGACTATGTCTTTGTTATAATTTTCCAAGTACTGCATCAGCTCTTTTTCTCTTCTTTGGAAATCAGTGTTCGATGCAAGTTGGTGTCCATTTATTTTCAGTGACTCGATTTCTTTATCCAGGTCACTCAGTTCCATGCTGTATTTATTTTTCAGCATTTTGATTAGGTCTTTTCGGAACAGCTGTTTAGATTCTGTTCCCATTCCTCTTTGAATTTGGAATCAGTCACCTCAAAAGAAGGGAATATCTGGATTCTAAGTCCCTGGGGGCAGACTCTGTCCCCTAAATAACGATCAAAGAAACGAATGTGCCAACCCAGGTTAGATTTTTTCTCCATAAGTCTTTTCAATTTAAGGAAGAAGACATCTAGGTTAACCTCTATTTGTGTGTGGGAAGTGCATGTGCTCTGTATGTTATATTTTAAAGATGGAGGCACCGATGCTGTCTGTCAGACGCATCTTGCGGCCATCCATCGTAAACGGGCGGACGCCCGATCCTTCAATTAGGAGTTGTCTTTGCGGGCCCCCCTTTTCTTCTATATCCCTACACTGAAGGGTAAGTCCTAGTATTTTGGATGTACCGGTTTCTCATACTTTGATATGCGGCCATGCTCTGTACCGGGGGGTCCCCTGTTATGTATATACATATATATATATTTTTTAAGGGGTGAATCTACAGGGTCCTTGCATTACGAGCACTATACCTTATGCATAATATACCCTAGTGGGCGCTATATATTAGAAATTGTCGCTATGTATCTGACCATTCATGGTCATTGTAGCTTTGCTTACTATTGACCCTAACTAGTGTTATTTATGGGTTTACCGTTTCTATTTCAGCACGGGTTACCTGCATATAGTACCCTGAATGTGTGGTCCAGGCCTCCTACTGGCATTGTCTGCCTGGGATCTGGCACCCAGAGACAGTCCGTATTGGTTGGTCCAGCGGCTGGTGTCTAATGAATGGTGGTTTTAATCTTATCCTTTTGTAATAGTAGGTGAGCTATTATTTGTAACAATTGATGTCTGTTAGGATTTGATATTATGTATAACTACTGTATAATCTGAGACTGTTTATTATTTACACAGTGTAAATGAATCAATTGCATCGTGTCTAGCCCTGATGAAGCGAAATTTCTTTTACGAAACATGTTGGCTCTAGTCACGCACGAATTTTGGATTTCACTACTGGATGATTATATGTTCATATTTGTATTGCCAATAATATTTTTTACTATATTTCATTAAACATTGTTAAATTTTATCCAATTGGTCTGATTCTCATCTACGCAACTCAGCCCCCTTTTCCTTAAAAATCCCACCTTCTGAGGAGGGGTATTACCCAGCCCTTCCCTTCCTTCTCTCCCCCCCCCATCCCTATTTCCTCATCTCCCTTCCCCCTCCCCCCCTCCTCTCCTTTTTCACATAAGTTATACTACAATTAGGGATGGAAAAATTGATCGAGTTGCTTCCCTAAACATAGTCCAACCATCTCTCTTTTATTACATATATTCTAATTGGGTGTAGAACCTGTTTTTGCTGGTTGGGGACTATTACAGGATTTGTCTTATCTTTATTTATCTATTTGTGATTTTTGAGTAATTGCTTATAATTTTGAATTGCATGGTACTTCTCTCTCCCCTTCTCTCCTCTTGTTTACTTGAGGTAGGGATCTTTATTCCCTTCCTTGTTCTTTCCTTTCTATGTTGATTGGATCTATCTGACTCCCAAGCAGTGTATTATAGTCCTATTTTCAAATAGGGCATTTATTTCTCATGATGTCCCAATTTTTAGGAACTAACTGGGACCAATTCTTGGTTAACATACAGAGCACATGCACTTCCCACACACAAATAGAGGTTAACCTAGATGTCTTCTTCCTTAAATTGAAAAGACTTATGGAGAAAAAAATCTAACCTGGGTTGGCACATTCGTTTCTTTGATCGTTATTTAGGGGACAGAGTCTGCCCCCAGGGACTTAGAATCCAGATATTCCCTTCTTTTGAGGTGACTGATTCCAAATTCAAAGAGGAATGGGAACGGAATCTAAACAGCTGTTCCGCAGACCTAATCAAAATGCTGAAAAATAAATACAGCATGGAACTGAGTGACCTGGATAAAGAAATCGAGTCACTGTAAATAAATGGACACCAACTTGCATCGAACACTGATTTCCAAAGAAGAGAAAAAGAGCTGATGCAGTACTTGGAAAATTATAACAAAGACATAGTCATGAAAAAAGAAAATAAATTTTATAAAGATAAACTTGCTTTCTCAGGAGGATATGCCTATCGGTGGCCTAGGGGCCATTACAACAGACAAGGAAGATACCCCCGAACAAATAAAAATACGAAAACATCATATAAATCTGATTCGGATGTCTCAATATCATCATCGTCAGTCTCATCCTATAAACCACCACCTAAAACAACACGGGGCTCACACGGTAGGGGACGACTACCCAAACGAGGAAATAGTCATGAACATCAAAACAACGGAGGGTCAAACAAAAAACGTATGATGTCCCCCCAGAAATATCCCCCGAGTAATCCACACTTAGATCAAGTGGAGGGTGTCTCGGGTGCCTCGTGTCCAGGAACCAGTATACCACTACCTATGTTCGAAGATATGGGAGCAGGATCCCAACGGGAACTGGGAGCCGTACCCAAAACAATTCAGGGTCGTAACTCCAACTTGGGCTCAGTCCCTTTAGGGAGCACCCCCAATCCCCCGGCTACCCCAATGACACAGCGCAGTGGAAAGATGGACTCGTTTGTGATAAAACAGCCAACACTGGGTCGGGACTAGACGTAATTAACCTATCATCATACCAACTTACATCACCCGAGCTAGAGGTCCTGAGGCTTGGACTTAGTTTCTGTCCCTCACAACAAGTAGACAAATTTACCCTCGTTAAGGATTTACACATGTTCGCAAGGAACCTTACATATAAATACATATTCGATACTGATAAGGGCAAAGTGCTGAGTAAAGAGGAAGACCCCTATAAGGGATTTAAGGTACAAGATTTTAGGGCACTTAAAACATTAATCCAATTGTTGGACGAAAATGAGGGCTATGGAAACTCGGAAAGTTCCTCGTCTGAAGATGAAGAAACAAGTCCAAGTCTACCTCTGAGACCCTTTAAATTTAAAAACAAATCCCAGAAGTTCCCGAACCTTCAGACATGCCCAGCTGTATGGGCCTTCTTGAAACAAACTATGAAGCAAATAGAAGCTATACAATTCCCAAAACCCAAATCAAAGAACTTGTCGTCAGCACAACGGTCGGCTCTGGAAAATCTGATGAGGAGGGATGAATTAGTGATAAAACCGTTGGATAAAGGAGGAAATGTGGTGGTGATGAACAAGGATAATTACATTGAAATGTGTCTAAACATACTGAATAACCGTGAATGGTACCAGCAGATCCAACCCCAGAAACTGAATGAAGCAAGATCATGCTATGTGTCTATTATCGATCGGGCACATTCCCAAGGCCTGATCGATGGAGACACCCGTGAGTTCCTCGAGGTTAAATGGCCGATAACACCGACCTTTTACTCATTACCCAAAGTCCACAAGAATTTATCTAAGCCTCCGGGACGCCCAATTGTTTCGGGAATAGGAAGCCATACTGAGACTGCGAGTCACTTCGTGGATGGCTATCTGCGCCCACACGTGACAAGCTTGCCATCTTACCTCAAAGATACGTTGGAATTACTCAAAATTCTTGAGGGACTTAATGTACCTCCGGGAACGATCTTGGCGGCCATCGACATAGAGGCCCTCTATTCAAGTATACCACATAAGCTGGGTGTGGCAAGGGTCGCAGAATTTCTGAAAGAAAGAGACACTGACAGCTGGGAGATGTGCCAATTTGTTACAGTGCTATTGGAGCATATTCTCACCAATAACATGTTTCTTTTCAATGGCGTGACCTACCTCCAGGTACAGGGGGTAGCGATGGGGACATCATGTGCCCCATCGTATGCCAACCTGTACCTGGGGGGATGGGAACGCAATCTTTTTTCGAATGAGGGGACCGCGATGTACCTGCGCCATATTCTCCTGTGGCGGAGGTACATCGACGATGTCCTCCTTATTTGGACAGGGACAGCCGAGCTACTTAACAGCTTCATGGAACTCCTTTCTCACAATAAGTGCAATCTCAAGTTTACCATCCAATTCGATACAACGACTATTTCGTTTCTGGATCTACGACTGGTACTTAGAGAGGATGGCTCGATCTTTAGTACATTATACAGAAAGGAGACGGCTGGCAATACTATTTTGCATTTTGCCAGCTCCCATCCTCGTACATTAATACACAGTATACCTTATAGTCAGTACCTCCGAATACGACGGAATTGCGCTAGAGATGAGGACTTCGAGAGAGAGAGGCGCGAGCCTTGTATGATCGCTTGCTCAAACGAGGCTATAGTAAAAAAGCTCTAAAGAGGGCCTACCAGCGGGCCAAACTGAATCCACGTGACACTCTCATTTTTAAACATAAAGTAAGGGACTCACATCCCACTATTAAACTAATCACAACATTTACAGCACATCAACAGGAAATTCGAAATCTGATTAATAACAATTGGCACTTTTTGTCTGAGGATTCAGTCATCTCAAAATATGTGGCCAATGTGCCACAAATTACTTACAGGAGATCACGGTCTATTAGGGATGCGATAGTCCATAGCCACCTGCAATCTTCAATATCATTAGCAGGGGCAGAGGGTGGGAATGGCACCTTCAGATGTGGACATTGCCAATTCTGTCCATGGATAAAAGAGGGGAGTGGGTGTCCCCTCCCAAGAGGAGGCTTCCACAAATTAAAAGGATATGCTGACTGCACCACAACGGGCATTGTGTACCTAGCCATGTGCCGTTGTGGCGCATTCTACACAGGCAAAACTAAGCGTCCGTTTGCTAGAAGAATACAGGACCACCTATACTACCTGGATGCAGGGCTACTATATACTCCCATTTGTAAACATATCGGCCTACGACATAGTTACGATCCTAACTTTGTGTCCTTCTTTGCCCTGGAGGTTATACCCGAGCCGGAGAGGGGTGGTAATGTGGATAAAATGATCTTGCAGCGTGAGGCCAGGTGGATATATAACCAACGGGCGACTAGTCCACCTGGCCTCAACACTGCACTTGCATTCAACCCCTTCTTATGATACTATTGTTCCTGTTAATATTTTATATATATAAAAAATGTCTATATGACCAAGCAACAACTGGAATTATGGATGAAACATCCACTACATATTTGCCATTTGTTACTATGAGTAGATTTTTATCTATTTTTGAGGTATAGAATATCACCTATATTTATATAGTTTTATATTATTTGTCATACTGTTTATAAACAACTGGTATAGGTTGAATCTACTACATACTTGTTACATATACTATCTGTATATTATTGCAGGCAAACTTCTATCCATCTCTAGTGGCATAATACCAGCTAGGCCCACTAGATGGTGCTATCGCCCAACTAGGATATAGGCTGATGTAACAAAATATCTCTATCTCTTCTCCTTCTTCACTTTCCTCCTTCCCCCTCTCTTCCCCCCCCCTTTTTTTTTTTTTGTTGTCCATGTATAAATTATATTTATATTGTACTCTGTTGTTGTACAAAAAATCTTATATACCAATTTAAGATACTTGGTCCGTGTTGGACCTATTTATGCGTGTTTTTTCCTGCACCATTCCTGGGACTACCTCCGCTGCTGGCTGGTAACGGTTGCTTTTTGTAGTAGGGGGACTCGGATGTCCCTGCCTAGGGGGTGGAGCTCCCCTTCCTTTCCGCCCCCAGCTGCCCATCACGCCACTGGCGTAATATGGGCAATGCGCGCGCATCACTGGGGGTGGGACGCGGCTGCGTCCGCTCTTCTGATGCGCGCGCATCCTGACAGGGACGTCCGGACCGGAAGCAATGCCGGAGGTCAACTCTGACCTAATTGCTTCCGGTGGGACCACAGCATTTTAAAGATGGAGGCACCGATGCTGTCTGTCAGACGCATCTTGCGGCCATCCATCGTAAACGGGCGGACGCCCGATCCTTCAATTAGGAGTTGTCTTTGCGGGCCCCCCTTTTCTTCTATATCCCTACACTGAAGGGTAAGTCCTAGTATTTTGGATGTACCGGTTTCTCATACTTTGATATGCAGCCATGCTCTGTACCGGGGGGTCCCCTGTTATGTATATACATATATATATATTTTTTAAGGGGTGAATCTACAGGGTCCTTGCATTACGAGCACTATACCTTATGCATAATATACCCTAGTGGGCGCTATATATTAGAAATTGTCGCTATGTATCTGACCATTCATGGTCATTGTAGCTTTGCTTACTATTGACCCTAACTAGTGTGATTTATGGGTTTACCATTTCTATTTCAGCACGGGTTACCTGCATATAGTACCCTGAATGTGTGGTCCAGGCCTCCTACTGGCATTGTCTGCCTGGGATCTGGCACCCAGAGACAGTCCGTATTGGTTGGTCCAGCGGCTGGTGTCTAATGAATGGTGGTTTTAATCTTATCCTTTTGTAATAGTAGGTGAGCTATTATTTGTAACAATTGATGTCTGTTAGGATTTGATATTATGTATAACTACTGTATAATCTGAGACTGTTTAAGGTTGCCACCTTTGTCAGATGGTTTTATTACGATGTTCTTACTGGATCTCAAGTCGCATAGTGCCTTTTTCAGATGTTTGGGTAAATTACCCGGGGGTCCAGTTAACCAATTAGTAGATTCAATCTCTTTAGTGACCTGGATCACAAAGGCCCACAAGTTAGAGTTTCCCTGTAAGACAGGGAAAGACTTGGATTTGGGTTTTTATGTTTTTGGTGTGCCAAAAGTTATTCCAGCAGAAGATATAGAGGAGGGGTTGTAGGAATGGAGAGGGTTGTTAGAAAAACCAACCCCCCGATTGTCTGGTTGGGAGGCCTCCGGTCAAGGTGGGTTAAATATCCAACCCGCCTCCTCCGGATTGCTCTCCTCCCACAGATCCATTAAATCCTGAAGAGCTCGTAGGTCCTCAAAAGTAACACCTTCCAAATTGGCATTATGTGAGTTCGATATCTCAACATTGTTTGAATCTTTGTCATATAACACTTTATACATAAGGCGTCTGGCAAAGAGGTGCAGATCCTTGATCAATTCAAATTTATTTGCCTCTTCATCCGGACAGAAGGTGAGACCTAATTCCAATAAGGTGGTCTCATCTTCTGTCAAAGGATGTGAGGACAAATTGATAATGTCAAATTTGTCCCGGTTACCATCGGAGATGGAACCGGGACCATCTACTTTAACGGTTGGCTCGTTATTCGTGCAGGGGTAGGTGTAGGTAAAGAATTACGCCTGGAATCCAAGGTATTGGAACTAAATATGGGTGCCATCCAGAAATCAGTAGGGAAGGCGGTTGTGGCTGAGTGTTGTTCCAACGTTTGTTGGGACATAGGTCCCGCCGGTGTTGAAGCCGGATTCAGGTTCACTGTTGGAGTGGTTAATTTCACGAGTGAATGGTTTTGTATGTTACCATTTCTTGAGGTATTAGGGGTTGCACCGCCTCGTGGGCGTTGCAATCGTGTTTTTTTATCATTACTTTTGTCATGAGTTAACCTGGGGCGTTCTTGTGAGCTTTTTTCACTATCTTTTTTTCTTTTTCTTGAAGTCCCACTGGAGTCACTAAGATGTGTAGCTATCGGGACATAAGAGGCTGAGGACATAGATGAACTGTCAGACTCGACCAAATCCAAATTATGAGTCGGGGGAGCTCAACTGTAAGTGGTCCTCCGGCGGGGATAATGGCCCTGCTGGTGCCACTTGTATGCTTGGTCCTGATCGTATGATTTTTTATCTCTCATAAATTAGTTTTCTTTGGTTTTGATTAGATTTGTGGCATATTTTGTTAGATGTTCTTTCAAAATCTTGTCTTTTCCAAGAAAACAATTATGGGAAGACAAATGACCATGATCCTCCTGCCATTTCAGGATTTCCTTATCCAGTTCCCCAATATCTGTTTTATATTGGTCCCTAAGTATTTGCATCATTTGCAGGGAGCAAGCCTGTAAGTTTGCTTCCCATGCTTTTTTCACATTTGGTTCAACCTTCTTTATATTTGGGAAAATTTGGATGCACAGACCCCATGGTATGATCTGGTTTGTCACATATTTTTCAAAATATTCCTTATGCCAAAATAAACGGGTCTTTCTTTCAACCAGACGCTGTAGCCCCAAAAAATAAGTATCTACCTCAGCTTCAGTGACATCATCTTTGGATCGAACCTGCTGTACCTCTGAGACGAATCCCTCCCATGCCTGACCACAATAATCCGTCATTATGTAAAGCACTCACTCACGTGAAACTCCCAGATGTAATGGAGGAGAATAGGCTTCTACCGTATATTGATCACAGCCAGACCAGACTGATGTCTATGACCACTGTTTGCCACTTAGATGAATCAGGAAAGAGAAAGCAGAAAAATACTAATAAGGTTAAATCATGATGGAAAGATACATAGAGAGCCCTCCCCGGGCTTTTTTGTTCCCTCGTTTTTACCTCCCCAGTCCAGTGCCTTTTGAACCCGTATGGACGCCCAAGGGTGTGGACTAGGGTGAGTTTACATCCCCCTTGGGTTTCTCCTTTCTAGGGGGGGTGCCACCCCGGTCCACGCCCGCCTTGTGGCTTCCATTTGATCCATGGCATCCCGGTTTAACCATATCCAATAGCCACTATATACCATCTGTCCAAGTCTTTCCATCCCCTTGGCTCAACACTGTCTCCAATGTGAGTCACAGTGCTGTCTTTGGCAACCGGAAGTACTTTTTACTTCCGGGTTTTTGTATCCGGTTCCGTGTAATCAGTCCATGGACCTGGGAACTCCCTCTTGCGTCCGCTTGGCGCCGGTGCAGCATGATGACATACGCAGCATTTTGGCGCCATGGGGAGGGATATTTAAACCCCACACATTCTGATGCTTGTGTTAGCAGCTTGGGAGCTCATGCTGAATATGGACGCCGGCACCAGGTAAAAACACAATGATTGTTAGTTGGTCTAGCACTTTGTGATATACTCAACTAAGAACTAAGCACTGCTTTGGGTGCCTTATTTCTTTCTTAACCCCTTTTTTTTTTTTTTTCCATTTGAAATATAGGAAGTGACTACCCTTTGGGGTTCATTATCTTTGGGTGTCTCTCCAGTAGCACCAATAGGAATGTGATGTAGTTTTCTACACAGCGTTGTGAACACCTTCAAGGTGAGCATGTGCTCTTGAAGATTTAGAGATGCAGTATACACATATATATGTTTCTTTTGATACAAGATTCTGATACAGGTACATGCATATTTAAATATTATTTCAGAAACCATGAAGTAGTCGTGTCCCCTCTCTTGATTCTCGCATAGATGCATTTTCATAATTGGTATTGTGCCATTAGTCCTCATGAGCTCCCAATATAAATATCTCCTTATATCATGGGGTGTCGGTGAGTATGGTCCACTGACTAGATATTGCTGTGGACTTTTTCTCTCCCCCCACCCACAATATGTGTATTTTTATTATCTATGATATATGTTACAGATACTGTATTCATCTCTTCTGTCTTGGATGGTCTTCATTCATAGTAATATACATCCCTCCCTACGGGTGATCAGGCATTTTCTGGACTACAGGGGGAGTGAACTCTGGGGGTATCCCTCCTCCCCTCTCCTCTCACTTGACGCTTCGGGTCCTGCGACTTCCCCGGAACTCTCTTTAGAGGTATGGAGTTGATGTAGGGGTTGTGTCAGTTGGGAGTATATGGAGGGGAAGGGTGTAAGCCTGGGGTGGGGTCGGGTGGGGGTTGGTGTTGAATTTTCGGGGGGGGGGGGGGGTTTGGTGGAGTCATGATTATACAAGCTAAAGAGCTATCATGTTGTATAAATATAAATGTTTCATGTATCATTTCTATTTATCCTTATTTTTATTTTTTGCTTTTTTCTTTATACATCCAAGGTTGTTCTTATCATGTGTACTGTTGTGGAATAATCAAAAATCCTCGTCCATTTTCCTAATTAAGCCTTCCTGGCGAAACATGTTAAAATTTGTGGACGTGGTTAAGATTAGTATTCTTTGTGATTACAGTTCTTTCTCTTCATTTGTCAATATCAGGTTGAGGATGTTTACCTTTGACTATGAATGTAAAACTGTTTTCACATTTTACTGTTTCTTTGTGTAAAACTGTAATAATAAATTTTGATATAAATTTTAACTGACAGTGCTCTTTCTTATATTGGGTGTACCTTTAAAATCCCATTTCCTACATACATTTTTGCTTTACTACTTTTAGGGATGTTGGTACATAAAAAATGTTTCCAGTATTTCTGGAAATACTGATCTCTACCCATCTTGCTCGGCAACAACCCTTACTTGTTTGGAGAGTTCCTTGGTCTTCATGGCAGTGTTTGGTTAGTGGTGCCTCTTGCTTAGGTGTTGCAGCCTCTGTGGCCTTCAAAAAGGTGTGTATATTAATGACAGATCACGTGACAACTAGATTGCACACAGGTGGACATCGTTTCATTAATTATGTGACTTCTGAAGGTAATTGGTTGCACCAGAGCTTTTTATGGGCTTCATAACAAAGGGGGTGAATCCATGCGCACATGCCAATTATCAGTTTTTTATTTATGAAAAATAGTTTTATGTATATATTTTTCTAATTTTACTTCACCAACTTAGACTATTGTGTTCTGATCCATAACATATAATTCAGATTAAAAAACATTGAACTAAAGGCTGTAATGTAACAAAATGGGCAAAAAGCCAAGGGCAGACCCCAGGGCAGACATCAATTATTTGACAAGCCAAATTGGTAACTTGAAGAGTCCATTTAATAGGGAGCACAATGCGGTCCAGCACTCCGAGAGATCGGGAGCAGCAGCAGATGACATATATGTCTCAAGGCTGTGGTCTTACAACAGCATGCGTCTTTTGCCAGACCACACCAAACCCAGGCCATCACTCTCAACACTTCCTTCCACACTTTCTTTCAGGTTGCTGTGGTGGGTTGGGTGGCTCTGGTGATGGTGGTGTTGCTGGAGGTGGTGTTGCTGGAGGTGGTGAAGGAGTATGGTCCAACTCACACATGTATCTTTGTTTGTGAGTTGGCCTCTCATCCCCTTGTTTAGGGCCTCAAGTATTACCTCCTCACAGATGAAACGCTGGCCCTCCTCCATTCCTTCTAGTTTACTGGCCGTCACACAGCCAAAAGACTCAGGGCCACCAGGGGTTGTTGTGAGGACCGCAGTAGCCTGCCGAATCAAAGTAGTCGCTGACTCCTCCAGGTTGCTCGCCTTCCTCATCCTTTTTGTTGGAAGGCGGAGTGAAGGAACCTGGGATTCGGTCAGGCTGCTTTCCACGGCCACCACCTGGCTTAGACTTTTCACAGCCTCCTCCTGACTGAGACTTTCCTGTGTATGAAAATGGGACATAGTTTTAGTTTTTTGGTCATCAATCTCACACAATTTTGAGCTCATGAGTGTTGCAAATTGAATGAACAAACAGAAAAGACTATTATTCTGACCCTGGCATTTTTCATTCTTGTCCCAATCATTTTTGGCTACTACTGTCTATTGATATGTAAACCACTTTCTTAAATCAGAAATTAGTGATCAATAACATCTAGTTAACATAATTCAATTTTTGACAAGAAATATGTTTGAACAATGCTACACCTGGCTCAAGCTGGGCTCCTCCACATCTTTTTTCCTGGGTGGAAGGCCCAGGTTGGACTTCTGAAGCCTCATCTGAAGTGGAAGGAAGTGTGGAAGGAAGTGTAGATAGTGATGGCCTGGGTTCTGTCTGGTCTGACAAAAAACACAGTCTGTCGTAGTACCAGAGCCTGGGGACATAAACGTCATCTGCTGCTGCTCCGGATCTTGTGGAATCCTGGACCTTTTTGCACTCCCTATTATATGTGCTCCTCAGGCCACCAATTTTGGCCTTCAAATAGTTGACGTCTGCCGTGGGATACACAGGCTTCACCAATTCTAACAGTTGCTCCAGCACTGCCTTCCTCTTTAGCTTGTTGAAGTATTCTCTGTTTTTGACTTGCCACAGACAGGGCAGCTCCCTGTACCTGTCTATAAAGTTTGGCAGGAAGTCCGGGTCAGTAAATGTATCCATTTTCTCTGAAAGGCACAACACAAGACAAACTCTCCTAATCTTGTCCCAATATAGGCCTCAATCTATAAGCAGTATAGGCCACTAACCACTAATGCCCCAAGTTAAAATTGTACCTTCGTTTGCATGATCGGCGCTTATGTTACTCCGTCCTCCGCTCACAGATCGTACGTACGAAGCACGCGTGTTATGCTTTATATACACTGCGCATGCGTGAAACTCCGCCCCTGACCTTCTTTCTAGTGCATTCCCTGCCCCTTCTCTTTTGGAGCAATGGGAGAGCACATGGTGGAGAGACAGTAGGTGCATGCAGAGAGCAGCATTGAGGAGGAAAGCCCGGAGCACCAGAGCAAGAAAAGGTCCCGATCCAGGAGGAGATACAGTCAGGTCCATAAATATTGGGACATCGACACAATTCTAATCTTTTTGGCTCTATACACCACCACAATGGATTTGAAATGTAATGAACAAGATGTGCTTTAACTGCAGACTTTCAGCTTTAATTTGAGGGTATTTACATCCAAATCAGGTGAACCGTGTAGGAATTACAACAGTTTGTATATGTGCCTCCCTCTTTTTATGGGACCAAAAGTAATGGGACAATTGGCTGCTCAGCTGTTCCATGGCCAGGTGTGTGTTATTCCCTCATTATCCCATTTACAAGGAGCATATAAAAGGTCCAGAGTTCATTTCAAGTGTGCTGTTTGCATTTGGAATCTGTTGCTGTCAACTCTCAATATGAGATCCAAAGAGCTGTCACTATCAGTGAAGCAAGCCATCATTAGGCTGAAAAAACAAAACAAACCCATCAGAGAGATAGCAAAAACATTAGGTGTGGCTAAATCAACTGTTTGGAACATCCTTAAAAAGAAAGAACGCACCGGTGAGCTCAGCAACACCAAAAGACCCGCAAGACCACGGAAAACAACTGTGGTGGATGACCGAAGAATTCTATCCCTGGTGAAGAAAATACCCTTCACAACAGTTGGCCAGATCAAGAACACTTTCCAGGAGGTGTGTCAAAGTCAACAATCAAGAGAAGACTTCACCAGAGTGAATACAGAAGGTTCACCACAAGATGTAAACCATTCCATTGGTGAGCCTCAAAAACAGGAAGGCCAGATTAGAGTTTGCCAAACAACATCTAAAAAAGCCTTCACAGTTCTGGAACAACATCCTATGGACAGATGAGACCAAGATCAACTTGTGCCAGAGTGATGGGAAGAGAAGAGCATGGAGAAGGAAAGGAACTGCTCATGATCCAAAGCATACCAACTCATCAGCGAAGCATGGTGGTGGTAGTGTTATGGCGTGGGCATGTATGGCTGCCAATGGAACCAGTTCTCTTGTATTTATTGATGATGTGACTGCTGACAAAAGCAGTAGGATGAATTCTGAAGTTTTTCGGGCAATATTATCTGCTCATATTCAGCAAAATGCTTCAGAACTCATTGGATGGTGCTTCACAGTGGAGATGGACAATGACCCGAAGCATACTGCGAAAGCAACCAAAGAGTTCTTATGGAAAAGAAGTGGAATGTTATGCAATGGCCAAGTCAATCACCTGACCTGAATCGATTGAGCATGCATTTCACTTGCTGAAGACAAAACTGAAGGGAAAATGCCCCAAGCACAAGCAGGAACTGAAGACAGTTGCAGTAGAGGCCTGGCAGAGCATCACCAGGGATGAAACCCAGCGTCTGGTGATGTCTATGCGTTCCAGACTTCAGGCTGTAATTGACTGCAAAGGATTTGCAACCAAGTATTAAAAAGTGAAAGTTTGATGGATGATTGTTAATCTGTCCCATTACTTTTGGTTCCTTAAAAAGTGGGAGGCACATATACAAACTGTTATAATTCCTACACCATTCACCCGATTTGGATGTAAATACCCTCAAATTAAAGCTGAAAGTCAAAGCTGCAGTTAAAGCACATCTTGTTTGTTTTATTTCAAATCCATTGTGGTGGTGTATAGAGCCAAAAAGATTAGAATTGTGTCGATGTCCCAATATTTATGGACCTGACTGTATAAGGCCTCAAATATGTCCTTTGTAGAGATGGTGGACATCTTAAAGAGGGCCGACTATGATGGGAAGTATGGACCTTACCCAAAACCAAATGTGATATAGGCCAAGATCATGACTAAAGTTGTGAGAAGTCTGCACAGGAATTTTGAGGTACGACGATCCAAGGAGCAATTGAGAAAACGCTGGTCAGACCTGAAATTGAGGGAGCACAATCAGGAAGCTGCTTCTAAAAAGTAAGTATTTGTCCTGTGTTCATATTATTATTATTACTTTCCGGCTGCTCCAAGTGCTTTTCTTTACTGTTGTACAGTTTAAAATGGTAAGTTTGAGGTTTGTGGGCACAGTAATCGTTCGTTTGACCACTAATACAACATTTTTGGCAGATGCAGGTTAACTACATTTGTTCATGCCTATTTCTATGAAAAGAAGTTTACTACATTGTTGTCTAGATGTGTTTGTAACTATAATGAAATGCAAACTTAATTCAGTGTCAGGAGAGGACAGTCAGCAGCTGTTTACACATCTGGATGCAGGAGCACTAGCGTGGGACACCAGAATACCCTTTTTATCGTGTCCCACGCAGGTGCTCCAGTGGATACTAGGGGTCTCTCCATGTGTGAAACTTTAACAAAACAGGTAAGTATTCCAGCTTTGGAAAGGGATAAAACAGACAATTTGATGACACTTCCAAGCAATGTTTCATATTACTATTTTTTGCCTCAAATATCTGTGTGCTAAGCATACCTTTTTTGTATTAACACAGGGGAGAAAAGAATCGGTATAACCAAAAGAGAACAGCTCTCTCCTGCACTCAAGTGTTTGGATGCTCAGTGTGTGATAAGGCCAATAGGCTTCAATGGTATCTGCCGTCTTGCAGCCCTCTTCAGAATGTTGGGCATTCAAAAAGCTACAAAAAGAAAAAAAGAGAAGAGAGGGCGCACCGACCTAGCGCATTACCACTGATAGCGTTTATTAAAACTGTAAAATAGCAAGTATATACTCACAAACGAGCTTAGAATACAGGCATGGACATAGACTGCAGGTGTGCAGTAACAGACATCAGGATACAAATGGGACCGGACATCAGGTCGATACGGCGATGGCTAATGCGTTTCGGGGGCTAGCCCCTTTCCTCAGAGCCTAAGCGGGTGGTAACTGCTCACAAGTGAGGGCTCCTCTATATATGTGTGCATGCATGTAACCGAGCTTCTCAGTGATCACCAGCACCAGCCCACCATGGCCACTCCCCCCTACTGAGCACTCCCAGTTTGAAACGCCCTCTCTGATGTCATCTAATCTTCATAGTAACAGCAAGGTAATAACATACCCATGAAAGAAATGTGCATGTAAATCCATCATTAGTATTGGTGGTGTGATACACAAGAGGGGACCCTACCTATGGGCCAATGAAGACCATCTAGGGCTAGTGATCTGGCCACATCACAAATGTAGATGTGAGTCTAGATGTACCCAGATAAACATGACAAAAATCAGTGTCAATGCTACAAAACAATCAGGCATGGTGCACAAAGGGGGACTTTACCTGTACTGTTAAGGACTATCCAGGGCTATGATCCGGCCACATCACCAGTGAAGATGTAGGTATAGATGGCGACAGGCAGAAGTGACAATGCCATCTGTGTCACATCTGCAGATAGGGGGTGTAATGTGGGCTGTGCATAACAACGAGGGCTACAGTGGACCATCTAATGGCTGCAGAAGGCTACAGGCGCCGGTGGAACGCACGCCGCTATGGAAACCCGGAAGTTCGGGTGTGATTACGTCCCACAGGCGATTTCCGGCTACCTTCAACGACATATCCGCCCGCGCATGCGCAGTGGACAGGCCGGAGGTGCGGGTGGATGAGCGTTCCTCCCTGCGGCCTCAGACCACTCAGTCCATACACTCGCTGTAAGCGAGCATATGAGAATGCGCACGCATCTTCTCAGCGCTTGCTCGCAGAGATAAGAAGGTGTATGAAACTGGTTGACACAAACTGAAAGTGTAGATGCACTGGTATTGGAGCCTAACCATCGGAGAGAGGGGAAGGGAGGGAGGGAGGGCCAAAGGCTAGTGCTCATGCCGGGAATGCCTCAAGAAATACAAGCAACATGAACACAACACACAGAGGGGATCAGCTCAATGGGCAGTCGCTGGAGAGTCCCCAACTAAGATTACACTTATAATATATTATTAAAAAAACCTAATCATTATGGTCAGTGTGAAAAATTAGTAGCAGATAGGAAATATATCCGCAACAATAAATCATAAAAGCACAAACCTGCATAAAAATTATGTGCTATTAGAAACAAATATATTATATTATATTAAAAATCGCATCCACATCTGTACACTGCATTGCAATACATAATGGATCTCAACTAAAAACTCTCCATGTATGTGTAGATCTACACGCATGCCCTCTCAAAGAGTAGGTGTTGGTGTACACGGAGAAAGTGATTGACCTTACTTGATCCAACATTAAGACATAAAATACAATATGGTTAAAAATACAGACCAACAAAATATATATAAATTCCCAGTGTAACCGAGACACAATGATAACTGTTGGTAATAGAATCGTGGACTTTCTACAATAAAAAAGGGGAGCACAACATATGTGCGCAACAAGATGCGCTCTTATCCACCCATTCTCTACATGTATCATATAGCTAAAAGCTATAGCAGAAAAAGATAGTGGACAGTAACGCATCAAAAGGTCAAAAATGGGTGATATTTTATTTACCCTAGGACTCTCCAATGCCATGTCCCCGCTGATATCTGGTGGGTCACAGGTGATGTGACTGTACCCAATATAGAGGACATATATACTGTTGCAAATACACATATGGTGTGTTTAATATATTAGAACCCCCCATATAATCACTTAAATCAGCATGCAAAAACCCTATACTGGAATGTTGAACATCTATCTAAGTCTTAACTGGTAATGGAATGCCAGCATCGGATGGGGACCCTCCCAGTCTAAAGGTGGATAATCAAATATAATATAATGACACACACGATATAAAGTGTGTGTCATTATACTTTTCCCTTACTTCCCCCCCCCCCCCCGCCCAGTGTCATCCTTTTCCTTTACATCTCCCATGGTTGTGGGGGGGTTCTTTGATTATCCACCTTTAGACTGGGAGGGTCCCCATCCGATGCTGGGGTTCCATTACCAGTTAAGACTTAGATAGACGTTCAACATTCCAGTATAGGGGTTTTGCATGCTGATTTATGTGATTAAATGGGGGTTCTAATATATTAAACACACCATATGTGTATTTTGCACCAGATATCAGCGGGGACATGGCGTTGGAGAGTCCTAGGGTAAATAAAATATCACCCATTTTTGACCTTTTGATGCGTTACTGTCCACTATCTTTTTCTGCTATAGCTTTTAGCTATATGATACATGTAGAGAATGGGTGGATAAGAGCGCATCTTGTTGCGCACATATGTTGTGCTCCCCTTTTTTATTGTAGAAAGTCCACGATTCTATTACCAACAGTTATCATTGTGTCTCGGTTACACTGGGAATTTATATATATTTTGTTGGTCTGTATTTTTAACCATATTTTATTTTATGTCTTATTGTTGGATCAAGTAAGGTCAATCACTTTCTCCATGTACACCAACACCTACTCTTTGAGAGGGCATGCGTGTAGATCTACACATACATGGAGAGTTTTTAGTTGAGATCCATTATGTATTGCAATGCAGTGTACAGATATGGATGCGATTTTTAATATAATATAATATATTTGTTTCTAATAGCACATAATTTTTATGCAGGTTTGTGCTTTTATGATTTATTGTTGCGGATATATTTCCTATCTGCTACTAATTTTTCACACTGACCATAATGATTAGGTTTTTTTAATAATATATTATAAGTGTAATTTTAGTTGGGGACTCTCCAGCGACTGCCCATTGAGCTGATCCCCTCTGTGTGTTGTGTTCATGTTGCTTGTATTTCTTGAGGCATTCCCGGCATCAGCACTAGCCTTTGACCCTCCCTCCCTCCCTTCCCCTCTCTCCGATGGTTAGGCTCCAATACCAGTGCATCTACACCTTCAGTTTGTGTCAACCAGTTTCATACACCTTCTTATCTCTGCGAGCAAGCGCTGAGAAGATGCGTGCGCATCCTCATATGCCCGCTTACAGCAAGTGTATGGACTGAGTGGTCTGAGGCCGCGGGGAGGAACGCTCATCCACCCGCACCTCCGGCCTGTCCACTGCGCATGCGCGGGCGGATATGTCGTTGAAGGTAGCCGGAAATCGCCTGTGGAATGCAATCACACCCGAACTTCCGGGTTTCCATAGCGGCGTGCGTTCCACCGGTGCCTGTAGCCTTCTGCAGCCATTAGATGGTCCACTGTAGCCCTTGTTGTTATGCACAGCCCACATTACACCCCCTATCTGCAGATGTGACACAGATGGCATTGTCACTTCTGCCTGTCGACATCTATACCTACATTTTCACTGGTGATGTGGCCGGATCATAGCCCTGGATAGTCCTTAACAGTACAGGTAAAGTCCCCCTTTGTGCACCATGTCTGATTGTTTTGTAGCATTGACACTGATTTTTGTCATGTTTATCTGGGTACATTTAGACTCACATGTACATTTGTGATGTGGCCGGATCACTAGCCCTAGATGGTCTTCATTGGCCCATAGGTAGGGTCCCCTCTTGTGTATCACACCACCAATACTAATGATGGATTTACATGCACATTTCTTTCATGGGTATGTTATTACCTTGCTGTTACTATGAAGATTAGATGACATCAGAGAAGGCGTTTCAAACTGGGAGTGCTCAGTAGGGGGGAGTGGCCATGGTGGGCTGGTGCTGGTGATCACTGGGAAGCTCGGTTACATGCATGCACACATATATAGAGGAGCCCTCACTTGTGAGCAGTTACCACCCGCTTAGGCTCTGAGGAAAGGGGCTAGCCCCCGAAACGCGTTAGCCATCGCCGTATCGACCTGATGTCCGGTCCCATTTGTATCCTGATGTCTGTTACTGCACACCTGCAGTCTATGTCCATGCCTGTATTCTAAGCTCGTTTGTGAGTATATACTTGCTATTTTACAGTTTTATTAAACGCTATCAGTGGTAATGCGCTAGGTCGAGAAAAGAATCGGGACATCTGTGGACACCACAAACCCCACACCTCCTGAAGAAAGTGGGTGAAATAGTGACCACAGCAGGTCAGTGTCTGAGACCACAGCTTCAGGTAATAGATGTATGCCTGCATATGTATAATACATGGTGTGTATTTTTTTTTAGGTGATGTGGATGTTGTGGAAGAAGAAACTCACTTCAACAGTGCAAGTTCACAGATCCTGATCAGCAAAATAATGGTGTGCAATCATGAATTAGAGAAGGTCAAGGAAAGCATCAATGATGTTGAAAAAAAGACTCACCAACATCATTGATGTTTTAGCCAGAATATAATATGTTATTTTACATTTTTATCAAAATTTTAAAGTAATTTGAAAGCCAAATTTTGAAGATGCACAGTGGGAGTTATTTACGAAAGGCAAATCCACTTTGCACTACAAGTGCAAAGTGCACTTGAAATTGCACTGAAATGAGGGGAGGCTCTGCTGATTTTATCATCCAATCATGTGCAAGCTAAAATGCTGGTTTTTATTTTCCTTGCATGTCCCCCTCGGATCTACAGCGACTTCACTTCCAAGTGCACTTTGCACTTGTAGTTTGCACTTGTAGTGCAAAGTGGATTTGCCTTTTGTAAATAACCCCCAGTGTGTCAACATGTACTATAAGCCATCATGGGATATCAATGTACATGTTTTGTGGGTGCAACCCCTTTCTCTCATCTACTTTAGTTGCGAGGAAGAGGTTGCACCCACAAAACACGTACATTGATATCCCATGATAGCAGATAGCACATGTTGACACACTGTGTGTCTTTTCCCTACATCTATCAAAATAGATGTAGGGAAAAGACACACATTTTAGGCATGGGATCATGATGGAAATCCACATTTTTGACTACCAATTTGTGTGTATCTTCAAAATTTGGCTTTTACAGGGGTGACATCACCCCCATCTGAGGAAGGCAAAATCAATACAGTTTTAAAGTGAATGTCTCATATTGACTTCACTTTATCAAAGTTGAACTTTGCAAGTTCCTGAGTTGTGGATGTTATTGTTTTACACATGCCAGTTAAGCCACAAAAAGGCTATATACTGTCACACATACATGTTATACACCAAAGATGTTGGTTTGTTAAAAAAACCTTTTAAAAAGCACATGTGAATGTGCTTGGAGTAAAATGTTTTATACTCAACAGTGTGTGGCTTCTTATTTCAATGCTCAATACCAGTTTTTGGAGTAAGTTGGTGTAGTTACATTGACAATGGGGGGTATTTACAAATACACTTTGCACTACAAGTGCACTTTCAGTGCAGTTTCAGTGCACTTTTAAGTGCACTTGCAGTGCACTTGTAATGCAAAGTGGATTTTCCTTTAGTAAATAACCCCCATAGTGCTCTAAAATTTGCCCCAATAAGGCCATTTTAGGGACTCCAAACAATTAATTCATGGAGTTGAAAAGGATGATTATTTTTATCATTATTGCATTACATACATTAACAACAAAAACATTGTGTGTGTGTAGCAGACCCATAGTACAACATAATAGTTAGCTGAAGAAGAGATTGTCATGTCATGTTTTAAATAAGTTATGTTTGCACTATTGAAGAAAATGCCCAAAAAAAAGCCACTGGAGAACAGATAAAAGGAACACAAGCAGTAAATCAAAATAAATAGGAGTTCAGTTTATAAAAAAATTATTTTCCATAGTTTTTAAACTGTATCCGGCATATCAATTGCCCCCCTACCCGCAAAGTACTCCATATAGCTTTGCCGTACTTCGTGGGCACTTTGGGGGGGGGCAAGGGTGAGGTCCGGGGTGAGGGTCCTCATAGGGAATGGCCGCATAAGATGGTCCCCCAGGGCAAATGCTTTATCCACTACGAAGACGAATGGGAGTCCCGCCACATTGTCTTCTAGAGGTGGCCATCCCAAGCTGCCATTCTGGAGGCATCTGTAAAACTCCGTCTGGGCGATGACTCCATCATCCAACATCCAGACATTTTTCCCCACGTCCACATACAAAAACTCGTAAGTCGCCGACACCACCGCCAACAACACAATACTACTATACCCCTTATAATTATAATATTATGACCACGAGTTGGGGGGTGGGAAGATGTGGACATGTTTCCCATCTATTGCCCTACCGCAGTTGGGAAAGTCCCACTGCTGGGCAAACTGGGAAGCCACAGTCTGCCATTCCTGTAGGTTAGAAGGAAACTGTGGAGTCAGACAACAAAAAATAATGGTACTTTTGCACATAACATTGCAAGCAGATTAGACACAAACATTCTTGGCCAACATAAGTATAACATTTATTGAAATGAGTATTTAAAGACAAAAGTAGAAGGTCCACTTATAGAGCTATAACCATAGGTGATAGATAGCACCACACCACACAAAGTGATCAATGTTGGGTAAATAACTTACCATACTAAGAACATGGTTACGGAAAGAGGAAATTGCTGGGGCTGGATGTATTGGAGGGCGAATAAGAGTAAGATAGATGCGTCATTCAGGGTGGCTATAAATAAAGTAGGAGCCACTGACATAATACGGACGCAAGTGACTGGTCAGTCTAACATGTCCTTGGATAGAGGGAACAGGCTGCAGGGGAAACAAGAGAAGTGGATGAGTGTCAGGAGGGTTAGATGGCAAGGAAATGGAGGGGGGAGGACAAGGAGGGGGAAAGGATGAAAATAGGGGACCAGATGACACTGGGGGGGCGGCCCACAGCCTCCCCGGCTCACAAGGTTGTCACTCACCTCCTCTCCTCTTTTTTCCCCCCCTTTGTCCCCCACCCCTTCCCCCCTCCCCCTCCTTCCCCTCCCCCCTTTCATTTTCCTTTTCCATCCCTCCCTCCCTTTTCCCACCCCTTCCCTTTCCCTCCCCCCTTCTCTTCTCCCTATGGGTTTCTTCCCCTCCTCCCCCCCCTCTTCGCCTCCCCCCTCTTTCCATCACACATGTGCACTACTTCGCTTTTTTCTACCACTCCACCCTACCATTCTCTAGAATTAAATTTGTCTAACACAAATATTGATTCTATCTTTATTACCTCTTAATCAGAAATTTTCACTTATTAATCCCCCTTGTCCGCCGTGGGGGGAAATTGTGGGATCCTGTCGCTAGCGGTCCTGGTCCATTTGGGTGAGCAGGCATCCCTACATTAATACTGATTGTAATGCATATTATGCTTTGTCAATGCTGTATCCTTAATGTATGATTTTCGTTATACACCTTCTATCCTCCTGAAGAAGCGGTTACACCGCAAAACCAGTAGAGGAATATTCTATACCCGACCCTAACAGAAACTAAACGGGGGAACCCGCGAATAGTTAGTTATTTGTGGTGTATTTATGTATATATTTTTATATATATTTTTAATATATTTTTTGTATGTTGTTACGCAATAAAACTTGAATTTTATCATAATAATTTCATTATTGTATCAGTACCGAGATAGTCCATTCTAGCGCTCTAGGTGGTTATGCGTAGTGGTCAGCCTCATCAACTGCCCTCACATTTCCACCTCCCATATTCTCACATTTTAGGGGGTATTTCGGGTAAGCACTACAATGGAGTTGACAAAATACATTGTTAAGTGACTACGCTAGGTGTGTATGGGCCCAGGATAACATGCTGGGAAGGTTATTGAAGGCAAATATGCACGAAGGACAAAAAAATGAGCATTAAAAGCTTACAGCATGCATGAGGACAAAGAGGACATTCACAGCATATTACAATCATGGTAATTATGGAATGATGAAATAAATACAATACATTAGCAAACATTAAATACATAGAATGAGATGTTAAAGGATAAAACTTACCTTAATATAGTCCTTCTGCAGGACCTGAATTATGGCAGAACAGGTTTCTGGAATAATGATTCCCTGAGCCTGGGAGGAGATTCCAGTTGTGAACTTAATATCCCGGAGACTTCTCCCCGTCGCCAAGTACCGCAAGGTGGCGACCGAGCCTCTGCTCAGGAGTGATGGCTTGCCGCATGCAGGTGTCCTGCTTCATAATATAAGGGGACAGCAAAGCCAACAGATGGTGAAAAACAGGGTCCGTCATCCAGAGATAATTCCTGAAATCATCAGGATTATTTTCCTGGATCTCCCGCAACAAAGGCATGTGCGAGAATTGGTCACGCTGGAGCAACCATTTCTTCGTCCATGAACTCCTCCTCGCCCTGTTCCTGGACTGGACTTGGGTCAAAGCAAGAACTCCAACACCAAGCCCAAGCACAGCACGAACTCTACGACGAGTATGTACCCACAACATGGCTTGAAAATGGTCGGCTGGTCAGAACAAACTAACACAACGCACTGAAAATCAGAAAGGACCTGAGAAGAACGAGCTGAAAATCAGAAACAAGCGGACAAGATCGCACCTCCTTCTGTGTATCTTCTTGTTGACCCACTGGAGACAGTTCCCTGCCTCATTATTTAGACAACCTTGTCTTATGTCTTGTTCTTCTTGAACCTTGAACACTTTCTCCTCCCATGAACTTCCATATTAAAACCAAGCCTTTGCACTTCCTGTTTGCCTGATTATCATGCTCGCTCCATAGTTAGTCAGGTTGAAAAAAGTTCATTTAGTTCAACCAATTAAAAAAAAAAAAACAAAACATATAATTCCATATTCACAATCCTATACCCACAGTTGATCCAGAGGAAGGCAAAAAACCACAGCAAAGCATGATCCAAATTGCCACAGCAGGGGAAAAAATGTATTCTTGATCCCCCGAGAGGCAATTGGATATTCCCTGGATCAGCTTTACCTATAAATGTTAGTATCCAGTTGTATTATGTACATTTAGGAAAGAATCCAGGCCTTTTTTTAAATCACAGTGGGAGAAAAAAGGGGGGGGGAGGGGAGAACCCGAGGAGTTCTATGGGGGAGGGAATAGGGCAAGCAGCGGTTTCCTCCTAAAGTTTCAAAAATCTTTATTGGTATCAAAGATTGAATGACAATGGTCAGCAGGCTACATGAACAATAAAAACAATAAAAGGACAATGTTGCCACTATGCACAAACACACCTGGGTCCAGCCGCACTCTGCATGTATAAAGCCATCAAAGGTCAAAACTACATACAAAATTCAATGCAGTTTCTTTGCTGCGCGAGCTCGCGGGGACAGGGGCGCTTTAAAATTTGTTTTTCTTTCTTATTTATTTTATTTATTTATTTTTACATTGTCACTTAAAAAAAAATTCTGATCACTTTTATTGCTGTCACAAGGAATGTAAACATCCCTTGTGACAGTAATAGGTTGTGACAGGTGCTCATTATGGAGGGATCGGGGGTCTAAAAGACCCCAAATCCATCTTTTGCACTTCAAAGTATTCAGATCGCCAAAAATGGCGATTATGAATACTGTCATTTTTTAAAAATCGATTCCATTGGCAGCCGAGTAAACCGGAAGTCACGTTGTGACGTCACTTACGTGTTGTTGCATAGGAGACTGGAACTAAGCCATTACTGAAGTGTCAGATTGTGGATCAGGTCTCCCGGTGGGACGGGATGCCTGGGAAGAGTGGCGGAAGGCAGTGGGAGGAGGGAAAGTCCCTTTCTGCTTTAGAAAAACAGCCGAGCAGGTTTAAGCCACATCGGTTGTTATCCCTAAAGAGCCGACCGCCCGCTCTAAAAAATGGTACTGGGGTGATGCCTGCAGCTGCAGGCATTGCCCCGGTTTAACCCCTTCAAGCCGAGGCCGCATATGTGTGTACGGTCAGCGCTAAGGGGTTAAAAACTTCTGTCCGCTCTATTTACCAAGATCTACCAAGCATACATGATAATACAGTGCATGAGTCGTGAACAGTCAACGTACTTCTCGGAAGATGAACCCATCTCTTGATGATGATTATGGAAGTCTGTAATGAGCAGTGTGAGCAAAAAGAGCAGTAGGGGCTGTAGGATCAATGGGATCCTTCAGAAAAATTGCCATGTGTCTGCACTGTGGAATAGGATCAAAGATATCACTTAATTTAGCAATTCCCCATTACGGGAGATAATAATGTTACTCACGGTTGGCAGGTAAGGGATCTCAGCAGCTGATGGAGAGGTGGGTCCCGTGATGTTCGGGAGTGGTGTTTACCGGCTGATGATGTATGGAGTGCGGTAGTCCTCTCTCCTGTCTGAATTGATCCGTGAGGCTCTGAGCTGCACATGCAGTGGGTGTATGTGTATCTTGTGTCCCAGTGGGGGCCTCGGTGAGCCCGGGGCTACTGATAGAACACCTGTCATCCTTCAGCTCGGCTGAGCTCTCTCATTGGCATGACGGGATCCTTTGCAGATGCACAGTGTGGATGACAGGCATAGATCTCGTCCGTGCTGTATGGCGCTTCAGAGCTCTTAGTTCCCTCTGTGGGAGGAGATTGCTTGGACAGACTCCGATCATCAAGGAAAGCTTTGTAGTCTGAGTGTAGACTACAATTTCTGCGTATCTGAAGGAACTGACCAGTAGGAATACCGTTAATTAGGGACTTAGGATGGTGACTGTTTGCTTCGAGGAGAGTATTTGCTGCTATTTCCTTTCTATATGTGCTTTTGACAAGTTTTCCCTGTTCTACTCTAATCATAAGGTCCAGAAAAGAGATTTGTTGAGGGTCATAGTTGAAGGTGACCTTTCTATTCCTGGTGTTTGACAAAACAACAGTAATAAGGAGAGCTGGCAAAACTGTAATCCTTGAAGTGACGTTTATTGGTACATCAGAGTGACATTAAAACAATAAAGCTGACGCATTTCGGCAATAGCCTTAGTCGTAGCTACGACTAAGGCTATTGCCGAAATGCATCAGCTTTATTGTTTTATTGTCACTCTGATGTACCAATAAATGTCACTTCAAGGATTACAGTTTTGCCGGCTCTCCTTATTACTGTTGCATTGGAGTGTGTTGGGACACATTGAGCCTCGGCACCTGTGAGTGGACCTGGTGTATGGATTAAGTTGTCCCTGCAGAGAGCGCTGTTACCTTTCTTCTTTTCCATGTTTGACAAAACAAAGCGCCCTCTAAAGGTACAAATTGGCGAACAACTGTTGAGTATTAGAGGAAAAGACGATGAGAAAACGATTGCCCATCATTTTCTTAAATATCATGTAGCGCCCTGCTCCAGTTGATCAGGTGCTTGCATGTAAATTTAGAGGGTTATCTGTTCTGTATATAGTTCTGATTTACACTGTGGCTAAATTATCTTCTGTTCCAGCATTGGCTGTGTTGTGTGTAGTTCCACATTGTTGTTTGTAGGTGTCGTTGTCACCCCAGGCCAGTGTTGGAAGAGCAACAGGCTGAAGTGTATTGAGTGCTCTTCTTTCTCAAAAGTAACCCAGCAGAGCTGGTCCACCGCTGTGCTTTCTGGGAAAGGGTACTTAAAGGGCATATGCCATTTTTGGGGCTCTTTTACCTCCTGGCCCTCCTGGCCTAAGGTATGTGACAACTTGTTTCCTGTCTCGGGATCATGCTGGCCCGAGGCTACGTTACTACAAGTAGGCCCAGAGGTCGTCTGGGGCCTGTTTGTTTAGAGGTGGTCCTGTGCTGTCTGTCCTGCGGGAAGAAGCCAAGCAATTGAAAGATGCAGGGGAGGACTCATCTTGGAGAGGGCTGTGCAAAAGCCTGGTATCTCAAGAAGAGCCTGGTGACTCAATTGGAGGATGCATCCTAACTAACCTACCTCACAGTACTGCCGGGTAAGCTTAAAGGTTCTGGTACTGTGTTGCTGTTCATCTAATATTAAATCCTGTGGCAGAGGATTGTTCATCTAATACTACATCCTGTGGCAGAGGATCGTACAACCATTTTGTTATTAAGTGACTGGTGCATACATTGATGGGCGAAAGGCCCAATATAGACTCTAAGTCCCGTGTCTGGTGGATATACAGGTAAGGGGGTGATGGCAAAGACCAGAATAAAGTCAGCCGCTCCTTCGGGGGTAAGCGCTACAATCATAAAGGACAAATTAAGGACCTACCAGTCAAGGGGTTCTATGCCCTGAACCTCTGCAGCAGAAGGGAAGACTTTAATACAGTTCTCCTTTAGCATGAGAAGGAATGTATGTATGTATGTAGTTTTGACCTTTGATGGCTCTATACATGCAGAGTGCGACTGGACCGGGGTGTGTTTGTGCATAGCGGCAACGTTGTCCTTTTAATGTTTTTTTTGTTGCCTGTAGCCTGCTGACCATTGTCATTCAGTTTTTCTGTTTACAAACATTTTTTATTAAGGAAATGGAAAATATACAGTCATATGACAGTACATAACATAAAATGAATGTCATTTATGGAAATCAAAATAAAATAACAAAAACTTCCAAAGCATACAAGAAAGTCATCAAAAAAAAAAGTACTGATCATTAATATCTGACATATACCTACAAAAGTAGGGGGAAGGTATTCCTGAGAGTATTACTTATGCAAGGTCTGGTAACCTAGATTGGCATTTAGTCTTGTGATAGTAAAAGCTGCCTGTGGGTTTTCCAAGCATTCCATCTACGATCGAACAGGTGCATTCTATCAAGTAATGTATACTATATCCTCTCCATTAGCATAATCATATCCATTCTGTTCAGAACGGAGGACAGGGGTACTGCGGGGGTCTTCCAGTGCATAGCAATAGCCCATAAGGTAGATATGCAAATAGTGTGCATTAGACATTCTTCCTTGCGGAAGATACCCGGGATTGATGCTCCAAGAAGGCACATTGAGATTGTGAGCTGTAGAGGAGTACCGGATATTGCAGAAGCAATGGCAGTCACTTTCTTCCAAACTGGAGAAAGTAGTACGCAATCCCAAAATATGTGCTTAAAAGTACCTGGGAGCTGGCAGCCCCTGAAGCATAGTCCGGAAACATGGCCTGAAGTCTGGATGGGGTATAATACCATCTAGTCAATACCTTGTAGGCCGTTTCTCTAACTGCCAAGGATTTTGAGGCTTTGCGCAAGTTATCCAACATTGTGTCCCAATCTTCTGGGGCGAACTGTTCATCACAGTCCGATTCCCATTTACTTTTATATGGGGGCTCTCCAGGGAAACCCGAGGACAGTGCTGTTTTATAAAGGACGTAAATAAGGCCCTTGCCTCTGGGGGAGTCACGCAGATCTGTTCAAACGGTGTAGGAGGGGAGGATGGGGAAAGAGCAAAGTGCAAGGTATAAAAATGCCTTATTTGTATAAAGAGGTAGTGTTCTCTAAGTGGGATCTATTTTGTGTGTGCGGAGGAGGTCAAACATGGCAAATGTATCACCTAGTTGGAGATCAGCTAATGTGACCAAAGAGTTCAAAATCCACCATGAGAAACCATCTGGGTGTTTAAATGCTGTGGTAAATAAGGGCTCTCCCAGGAAAGACGAGCCTTGGGGTGCAGGTGATATTAGGCCAAGTTTACCCTTATAGTGGTTCCAAAGGGTGAGGGAATGAGCCACTAAGGAATTAAGGGAGGTAAGTTTATGTGTGGAGTTGGTGGGAGACCATAGAATATAATATAGGAGACAATAAGGTCTGATAGATATGGATTCAAACCTGACCCAGGGTACCTTGGAATCCGGAATATTCCATTGAGCTATCAGGGAAAAACGAGCGGCTAAGAAATAAAGCCAAAGATTCGGTAGACCCAGACCACCATTGGTTTGAGAGTTATATAAAACGTGTTTGGAAAACCTGGGACGTCTGTTTTGCCAGATAAACCTGTCAACCTCCTGTTGTAGTTTATCAATAAAGGATTTGGGGATAATGATAGGGAGGGCTCTAAATAAATACAAAAGTTTCGGTAAAAGGGTCATTTTGACTGCCGTGACTCTCCCAAGAAACGAAATGCGGTAGAAGCGCCAGACTTTAAGCAGATTCCGAAGTTGGCACACACATGCCAGATAGTTCATAGCGAAGATGGAGGATCATTGTGGTGTAATATAGATGCCCAAATAGAGTATTTTGTCAGTTGACCATTGAAATGAGTCTCACACTGAGCAGAGGGTAGGTTGACAGGGAGTGCAGTAGATTTCATTACATTCATTGTAAGTCCCGAAATGGAGGCAAATTTAGATAGCAAGGTGATTAAGTTGGGTAGGGAGATTGGGGGTTGGGTCAGAAAGAGCATGACGTCATCTGCATACATGCAGAGTTTAGGAAGGGTGGACGTCAATGGATATCCAGATATGTCTGGGTGATGCTTAATAGCAGTTGCTAGGGGTTTTAAAGATAGGGCAAACAATAAGGGTGACAGAGGACAACCCTGACGGGTGCCTCTACCCAGTGTGAAAAACCCAGAGTTACAACCCGGCAGTTTAATTCTTATTTTCGGATGCCAGAGTACGCTATCGAATGCCTTATTAATGTCTAGGCTCAATAGAAGGACCTGTTTCTTGTGTAGGTTAGCATCTTGGAGAACATTCAGTGTCAAACGGATATTATCAGTGATGAGTCTGTTTGGAATAAAGCCCGATTGGTCAGGCGAGGTCAGAGTCTCAATAATATTAGCAAGTCTATCAGCAAGGGCGCGGCTAAAGATTTTAAGGTAATTGTTAATGACCGATATCGGTCTGTAATTCTGTGGGAGTGAATGGTCCTTAAGAGGTTTGGGAAGTAGGGATATGTTGGCCAGGGTCATCTCAGTAGGGCACTGTTCTCCCTTAAGAATTTTGTTAAACATGATGGTTAAGCATGGGATTAGGATAGAGGCGTAATGTTTGTAGTAACTGGCCGTAAACCCGTCTGGGCCCAGAGCCACACAGCGTTTTAAGGATTTGATTACCCCCAACAGCTCTTCTTCTGTGAAGAGTGCATTAATAGAATCTGTGTACGATGTTGATAAGGTAGGTAGGGGGAGTGAGGTTAGCCAGTCTTGAGAGGTTTGGGAAGGGAAAGGAGGTGGGTGTGTGGGTAAGTAGTTTAGAATAAAAATTTTCAAAAATATTCAGGACCTCCTTGGGGTGTGAGACCATATTACCAGTGGAGTTACAGAGTTTATAGAGATGGGGAGGGAGGGTGCAAGGTTTGATTCAATTTACGGGCAAACATGGAGGATGCATTGTTGCTATGCAAGAGAAATTTGGCCTTGGACCAATGGAGGGCTTTTTCAGCTTTGGCTGATAATAGGGTATCTAACTCAAGCCTCTTCTGAGCTACCTTACGTTCGTTGGATCTTGACGGGTTCCCTATTTGAATTTTGTGTAGTTTGTCTAGTTCAGTAGTTAACATATAAATTTGTTGCCAGCGTTCCTTGTTTTTCGTGAGGCTATACTGATGAGCCGACCCCTCAAAACTGCCTTGTGGGCAACCCAAAGAGTACTAGGGGATATGTCCGGAGTGGCATTGATAGTGAAGTATTCTTGGATAGCAGTAGAAATTTCTTGGCGTGTTACAGGATCAGTAAGAAGGGAATCGTTTAATCGCCAAGTGTAGGGAGTGTCCGACAGGCCAATGAAAGAGGTAGACAAGGTAACCATGTCGTGGTCAGATCAAGGGCAGAGGTGGATAGCAGAGTTTGTGGAGTTAGCCAGAATGATGGGAGTGCAAAAGATGTAATCCAATCTGGCGAAAGAATTGTGGGGGTGAGAGTAAAAGGTGAAATCCTTTGCACCTATATTATGTGCTCTCCAAGCATCAGATAATTGGAAGGACTGTAGTGTTTTGGACATTGATTTGGGGAAAGCTGAACTGAGCTGGGAAGCAGTGCTTCTGTCTATCTGGGGGTGGGCCATCAGGTTAAAATCACCTCCTGCAAACATGTGTGTTGAGGAGTATCGTTCAAGGATTTTAACCACTTAAGGACCGCCTCACGCCGATGTACGTCGGCAGAATGGCACGGGCAGGCAGAATCACGTACATATATGTGATCTGCCTCCCGCGGGCGGGGGTCCGAGCGGACCACCCCCCCGGTGACCGAGGCGGTCCGCTTCTGACCAGCGGCGATCAGAGATGAGGGGGAGACCATCCGTTTGTGGCCCCCCCCTCGCGATCGCCGCCGGCCAATCAAATCATTCCTTTGCTGCTGTATGCTAAACAGCAGCAAAGGAAATTATGTCATCTTTCCTCGGCTCGGTATTTTCCGTTCCGGCGCCGAGGAGAGAAGACCTCAATGTGAGTGCAAAACACACACACATACAGTAGAACATGCCAGGCACACAAAACACCCCCCTTTACCCCCCCGATCCCCCCCCGATCAACCCCTAATCCCCCCTCCCCCCCGTCACACTGACACCAAGCAGTTTTTTATTTATTTATTTATTTCTGATTACTGCATGGTGTCAGTTTGTGACAGTTACTGTGTTAGGGCAGTTACTGTTAGCCCCCTTTAGGTCTAGGATACCCCCTAACCCCCCCAATAAAGTTTTAACCCCTTGATCACCCCCTGTCGCCATTGTCACTAAGCGATCATTTTTCTGATCGCTGTATTAGTGTCGCTGGTGACGCTAGTTAGGGATGTAAATATTTAGGTTCGCCGTCAGCGTTTTATAGCGACAGGGGCCCCCATATACTACCTAATAAATGTTTTAACCCCTTGATTGCCCCCTAGTTAACCCTTTCACCACTGACCACCATATAACTGTTACGGGTGACGCTGGTTAGTTCGTTTATTTTTTATAGTGTCAGGGCACCCGCCGTTTATTACCGAATAAAGGTTTAGCCCCCTGATCGCCCGGCGGTGATATGCGTCGCCCCAGGCAGCGTCAGATTAGCACCAGTACCGCTAACACCCACGCATGCAGCATACGCCTCCCTAAGTGGTATAGTATCTGAACGGATCAATATCTGATCCGATCAGATCTATAATAGCGTCCCCAGCAGTTTAGGGTTCCCAAAAACGTAGTGTTAGCGGGATCAGCCCAGATACCTGCTAGCACCTGCATTTTGCCCCTCTGCCCGGCCCAGCCCAGCCCACCCAAGTGCAGTATCGATCGATCACTGTCACTTACAAAACACTAAACGCATAACTGCAGCGTTCGCAGAGTCAGGCCTGATCCCTGCGATCGCTAACAGTTTTTTTGGTAGCGTTTTGGTGAACTGGCAAGCACCAGTGGCCTAGTACAGCCCGGTCGTAGTCAAACCAGCACTGCAGTAACACTTGGTGACGTGACGAGTCACATAAGTGCAGTTCAAGCTAGTGAGGTGGCAAGCGCACCTGCCACCAAGAAGAAGACAAACACAGCCCCGTCGTGCCCTTCCTGCTGCATTCACCAATCCTAATTGGGAACTCACCAATTCTGCAGCGCCCGTACTTCCCCCATTCACATCCCCAACCAAATGCAGTCGGCTGCATGAGAGGCATTTTTATGTCCTCCCGAGTACCCCTACCCAGCGAACCCCCCCAAAAAAGATGTTGTGTCTGCAGCAAGCACGGATATAGGCGTGACACCCGCTATTATTGTCCCTCCTGTCCTGACAATCCTGGTCTTTGCATTGGTGAATGTTTTGAATGCTACCATTCACTAGTTGCGTATTAGCGTAGGGTACAGCATTGCACAGACTAGGACACACTTTCACAGGGTCTCCCAAGATGCCATCGCATTTTGAGAGACCCAAACCTGGAACCTGTTACAGTTATAAAAGTTAGTTACAAAAAAAAGTGTAAAAAAAAATATATATATATAAAATAAAAAAAAATAGTTGTCATTTTATTGTTCTCTCTCTCTCTCTCTCTCTCTCTCTATTCTCTCTCTATTGTTCTGCTCTTTTTTACTGTATTCTATTCTGCAATGTTTTATTGTTATCATGTTTTATCATGTTTGCTTTTCAGGTATGCAATTTTTTTATACTTTACCGTTTACTGTGTTTTATTGTTAACCATTTTTTTGTCTTCAGGTACGCCATTCACGACTTTGAGTGGTTATACCAGAATGATGCCTGCAGGTTTAGGTATCATCTTGGTATCATTCTTTTTAGCCAGCGGCCGGCTTTCATGTAAAAGCAATCCTAGAGGCTAATTAGCCTCTAGACTGCTTTTACAAGCAGTGGGAGGGAATGACCCCCCCCCCACCGTCTTCCTTGTTTTTCTCTGGCTCTCCTGTCTCAACAGGGAACCTGAGAATGCAGCCGGTGATTCAGCCAGCTGACCATAGAGCTGATCAGAGACCAAAGTGGCTCCAAACATCTCTATGGCCTAAGAAACCGGAAGCTGCAAGCATTTCATGACTTAGATTTCGCCGGATGTAAACAGCGCCATTGGGAAATTGGGAAAGCATTTTATCACGCCGATCTTGGTGTGGTCAGATGCTTTGAGGGCAGAGGAGAGATCTAGGGTCTAATAGACCCCAATTTTTTAAAGAGTACCTGTCACTACCTATTGCTATCATAGGGGATATTTACATTCCCTGAGATAACAATAAAAATTATTTAAAAAAAAAATGAAAGGAACAGTTTAAAAATAAGATAAAAAAAAAAATAATAAAGAAAAAAAAAAAAAAAAAAAAGCACCCCTGTCCCCCCCTGCTCTTGCGCAAAGGCGAACGCAAGCGTCGGTCTGGCGTCAAATGTAAACAGCAATTGCACCATGCATGTGAGGTGTCACCGCGAACGTCAGATCGAGGGCAGTAATTTTAGCAGTAGACCTCCTCTGTAAATCTAAAGTGGTAACCTGTAAAGGCTTTTAAAAATGTATTTAGTTTGTCACCACTGCACGTTTGTGCGCAATTTTAAAGCATGTCATGTTTGGTATCCATGTACTCAGCCTAAGATCATCTTTTTTATTTCATCAAACATTTGGGCAATATAGTGTGTTTTAGTGCATTAAAATTTTAAAAAGTTTGTTTTTTCCCCAAAAAATGCGTTTGAAAAATCGCTGCGCAAATACTGTGTGAAAAAAAAAAATGAAACACCCACCATTTTAATCTGTAGGGCATTTGCTTTAAAAAAATATATAATGTTTGGGGGTTCAAAGTAATTTTCTTGCAAAAAAAAATAATCTTTTCATGTAAACAAAAAGTGTCAGAAAGGGCTTTGTCTTCAAGTGGTTAGAAGAGTGGGTGATGTGTGACATAAGCTTCTAAATGTTGTGCATAAAATGCCAGGACAGTTCAAAACCCCCCAAATGACCCCATTTTGGAAAGTAGACACCCCAAGCTATTTGCTGAGAGTCATGTTGAGTCCATGGAATATTTTATATTGTGACACAAGTTGCGGGAAAGAGACAACATTTTTTTTTTTTTGCACAAAGTTGTCACTAAATGATATATTGCTCAAACATGCCATGGGAATATGTGAAATTACACCCCAAAATACATTCTGTTGCTTCTCCTGAGTATGGGGATACCACATGTGTGAGACTTTTTGGGAGCCTAGCCGCGTACGGGACCCCGAAAACCAAGCACTGCCTTCAGGCTTTCTAAGGGCGTAAATTTTTGATTTCACTCTTCACTGCCTGTCACAGTTTCGGAGGCCATGGAATGCCCAGGTGGCACAAAACCCCCCCAAATGACCCCATTTTGGAAAGTAGACACCCCAAGCTATTTGCTGATATAGTGAGTATTTTGCAGACCTCACTTTTTGTCACAAAGTTTTGAAAATTGAAAAAAGAAAAAAAATGTTTTTTCTTGTCTTTCTTCATTTTCAAAAACAAATGAGAGCTGCAAAATACTCACCATGCCTCTCAGCAAATAGCTTGGGGTGTCTACTTTCCAAAATGGGGTCATTTGGGGGGGTTTTGTGCCACCTGGGCATTCCATGGCCTTCGAAACTGTGATAGGCAGTGAAGAGTGAAATCAAAAATTTACACCCTTAGAAATCCTGAAGGCGGTGATTGGTTTTCGGGGCCCCATACGCGGCTAGGCTCCCAAAAAGTCCCACACATGTGGTATCCCCATACTCAGGAGAAGCAGCTAAATGTATTTTGGGGTGCAATTCCACATATGCCCATGGCCTGTGTGAGCAATATATCATTTAGTGACAACTTTGTGCAAAAAAAAAAATTGTCACTTTCCCGCAACTAGTGTCAAAATATAAAATATTCCATGGACTCAACATGCCTCTCAGCAAATAGCTTGGGGTGTCTACTTTCCAAAATGGGGTCATTTGGGGGGGGGGTTTGTGCCATCTGGGCATTTTATGGCCTTCAAAACTGTGATAGGTAGTGAGGAGTGAAATCAAAAATTTACACCCTTAGAAATCCTGAAGGCGGTGATTGGTTTTCGGGACCCCGTACGCAGCTAGGCTCCCAAAAAGTCCCACACATGTGGTATCTCCGTACTCAGGAGAAGCAGCTGAATGTATTTTGGGGTGCAATTCCACATATGCCCATGGCCTGTGTGAGCAATATATCATTTAGTGACAACTTTTTGTAATTTTTTATTTTTTTTGTCATTATTCAATCACTTGGGACAAAACAAATAAATATTCAATGGGCTCAACATGTCTCTCAGCAATTTCCTTGGGGTGTCTACTTTCCAAAATGGGGTCATTTGGGGGAGTTTTGTACTGCCCTGCCATTTTAGCACCTCAAGAAATGACATAGGCAGTCATAAACTAAAAGCTGTGTAAATTCCAGAAAATGTACCCTAGTTTGTAGACGCTATAACTTTTGCGCAAACCAATAAATATACGCCTATTGACATTTTTTTTACCAAAGACATGTGGCCGAATACATTTTGGCCTAAATGTATGACTAAAATTGAGTTTATTGGATTTTTTTTATAACAAAAACTAGAAAATATCATTTTTTTTCAAAATCTTCGGTCTTTTTTCGTTTATAGCGCAAAAAAAAAAAACGGCAGAGGTGATCAAATACCATCAAAAGAAAGCTCTATTTGTGGGAAGAAAAGGATTTCGTTTGGGTACAGCATTGCATGACCACGCAATTAGCAGTTAAAGCGACGCAGTGCCAAATTGGAAAAAGTCCTCTGGTCCTTATGCAGCATAATGTTCCGGGACTAAAGTGGTTAAAGAAGGCGACAAAATAGGTAGCTTGTGCTACATTAGGGGCATACTCATTTGCTATCATGAGTTCCCATCCAGCAATTAAACCTTTAATTATGAGGAATCGATTGGCCGGAGCGAGACAAACACAGGGAGAGAAGGGAGAGTGCGCTGAAAGCGCTACACTAGTTCAGTTTGCTGTATCTGCCTTTTTATTTATGTTTTAATGTAAGAGTCCACTTTTATCACTCAATAAATGTCCCTATTATCTAATATACTACACTAGTGGAGCCCCCTTTCTTCTCTCCCCTCTTCACTCTCTATACCGGGCTGACTAAACCGGAGCTATTTTAGGAGTCACAGCAGGGGATCCTGGAGGAGAGATCAACGACCAACAGCACTGACATATAGCAGTGACTACATCCATGGACCAGTACCCATTAAAGCTATGACACAACATATCTCAGGTGAGAGTTCTGAGAGACCATATTTACAGGAAGTTTGAAGGGCAACACTATTACACTTTACGATTAAGAAACCATCAATTGGATCCATATTATATCTCTATTTAGGACTTCCTACAACAGTCCATCCATCTTTGAGGACTTCATCTTTCCATTTTTATTTATTTGGACAATTCACTATTTATTACACTTTATTTTCTGGCATTCTTTGTAACACTTATTAGCTATATAATAGCATTCACATGTGTAATAATTGATTATTACAGATTATTATTATAATATGTTTATATAATTATGCACTTAGGTTAAATGGTAACTTCACGTCACGATTTTTACCACACGATTTATGTTACCACATTTTTAATATACTGTACTTAGAGGTAATTTATACCAGGTTATGAAATTATTGCGCGAGATCACATTTTGATTTGTTACGTTTACTCATGTGTCACGGTACACATTTAAGGTTTTGCTGCATTCATTTCATGTTTATTTTTATTATACGGAACTGATAGCGCGAAGGACACTTAACACTAGATACTATATGGCCTGCCCTATATACTCTGCAGAAAATTGGGCCTTAGGTGCTGATGGTACCAGAACACTATTACTCTTGTTGGGCGCAGGAACAGGCCCCGCTGTGAAATATTATATCAAGAATTGTAATTACATGCCCCTGTTAAACAGGGGCAGAAAAATTGGGCCTTTGGTGGTGGTGGTGCCACCACACTGTAAGCCCTCACGGTTACTCTTTTTGTGCGCAGAAACAGACCCTACATTGAAATATGAAAACAAAAATTGTAATTACAGACCGTTGTAACACAGGGGCAGAAAAATTGGGCCTTGGGCGGTGGTGGTGGTGCCACAACACTGTAAGCCTTCACAGATACTCTTGTTGGGCGCAGGAACGGGCCCTGCTGTAAAATATTATATTAAAAATTACAATTACATGCCCCTGTTAAACAGGGGCAGAAAAATTGGGATTTGGGTGGTGGTGGTGATGTTCCAAACCAAAAATATTGTTGGAAGCTAGCATCATAAGGCTGAGGAGGAATAGGATAGTCAGCATAGGCAGTCTTCAAGGGATCCCACATCCATAGCAAATTCAAACAGTTACATCAGCATCAGGTGCTTGATAGCTTCTGATCCAAGACTGATTCATTTTTATGAATGTGAGCCTATCAACTGAGTCTGTGGACAGGCGTACTCTTTGATCTGTTACAAACCCTCCAGCCGCATTGAATGTGCGTTCAGAAAGCACGCTGGATACAGGACAGGCCAGTAGCTCAATTGCATATTGAGCAAGTTCTGGCCAGTGGTCCATCCTCAAGACCCAGTAACCCAGTTGATGCTCGGTCTGCTCTTGCCCCTAGATATTCCTGCACTATGTAATGCAGATGCTGGTGATGGTTGCTTGAACTGATCAGACCTTGGCGCTAAGGACTGAAAAATTGTTTAAAGGCATCGGTCAGCCGGCAACCTTCTCCACCGCTCTTCCTCTGACTGAACGAAGCCTCAGCAACACGTTGTCCAGCACCAGGAAATTGTAACCTCGCAGGGTCTGGAAATGCATTGCACAAACCTTTCTTCAAGGCCTCCTGCAGATGTTTCATCCTTCTGCAACCTTACCCTTGTACCGTGGATCAAGAAGGGTTGCCAGCCAGTAATGATCCCTCTCCTTGATACCACAAAATCTAGGGTCCTTTTGCAGGCTTTGCAGAAGCAGGGATGCCATGCAGCGTAAGTTTGCAGAGGCATTCAATTCTGAGTCCTCTGGGTTAATGAGGATGATGTTGTCAGGAACTACCTCCTCCCAGCCATATACAACTCTTTGGGTTTCTGGGGACTGAAAACCATCCCTTGAAGACTGCTGCTGAGTGTTATCCTCTACATTCATGCTGACACAAACCTCCTCCTCCGCCTCTTCTTCCTGTGTGTTTGGTGGGCCCGCAGGAATGCTATCTGGATAAATGAGGCCTTGAGAGGTAAGGAAGTCCTCCTCTTCCTCCCACTGTTCTGCCTCAAGTGCCCTGTCCATGATTCCACGAAGTGTGTGCTCCAACAGGAAGACTAGAGGGACTGTGTCACTGATGCATGCATTGTCGCTGCTCACCATCCTTGTGGCCTCCTCAAATGGTGACAGGACAGTGCGTGTATCTTTGATCAGTAGCCACTGGTGTGGCGAAAAGAAGCCAAGCTCCCCTGACCCTGTCCTGGTGCCATACTCGCACAGATACTCATTGATGGCCCTCTGCTGTGTGTGCAGCTGCTGCAGCATTGCCAACGTTGAGTTCCACCTGGTGAGCATGTCACAAGTGGCGGTTGTTGGGCAGGTTGCATTCCCTTTGAATGTCAGCCATCCGAGAACTGGCATTGTAGGACCGGTGGAAATGACCACAGACTTTTCTGGCCTGCCTCAGGAGATCCTGTAAACCTGGGTACCTGCTCAAGAACCGCTGCACCACCACATTCAGGACATGTGCCAAACATGGAACATGGGTCAAGTGTCCCTGTCGGAGGGCGGAGAATAGGTTGGTGCCATTGTCGCATACAACCATTCCTGGCTGAAGCTGGCATGGTGTCAACCACCTCTGAGCCTGCCCCTGCAGATCTGACAGAATCTCTGCCCCAGTGTGGTTCCTGTCCCCTAAGCAGACCAACTCAAGCACAAAATGGCATCTTTTAGCCTGACTGCTTACATAGCACCTTGAATGCTTACGGAGCACCGCTGGTTCAGATGACAAATCTGCAGAAGAGGCCATAGAGGAAGAAGAAGAGGAAGGGGTGGAGGAGAGAGCTGTGGCAGAATCACCACTAGAATTTTGAAGGCATGGTGGCGGAACAAGCTTCCACAACAGTGAACCCTGTCCTGCATCCTTCCCAGCTGTCAGCAGAGTTACCTAGTGCACCATGAAGGAAAGGTAACGTCCCTGCCCATGCCTGCTGGACCATGAGTCAGTGGTAATATGAACCTTACTGCTGAGCGTCCTATCCAACAAGGCCAAAACATTGCCTTCCACATGCCGGTAGAGAGCCGGAATGGCCTTCCGTGAAAAGAAATGGCGTTTTGGAACCTTCCACTGAGGTACAGCACATTCCACAAATTAAAATAAAAAGGATGACAATCAGCGCAAACACATATACACAATCACAAATGAAATATGCAAGCTGAACACTACAGGTAATCACATATACCTGAAAAGTAACAGAAATAAAAAGTAAGTGCAGCGCAATAAGTAAGATTAAATAAATAAAAAATAGGATGGATAAATTCCACAAATGTCTATCAGGACAAATCCATACAAGGTAAACTTCAAATGACAGGAATCGGGCTTGCATAAAATCTCCTTACTTACTTTTTATTTCTGTTACTTTTCAGGCATATGTGATTACCTGTAGTGTTCAGCTTGCATATTTCATTTGTGATTGTGTATATGTGTTTGCGCTAATAGTCATCCCTTTTATTTCTGTTGATCTATCACATTCCTTTCAGCTGCATTCATGGAAGTATTTTCCTTTTTAGAACGTGGAGAAGTTAAACTTAATGAAGTATTTTCTAACACCCAGCCTCCTAATGATTCTGATTTATCCACCTGTTTTAGAAAAATGGGTTATGTTTATGAAAAAAAGATCAAAGCTTGGTGGGATATTGCAACTTTTGAGCAATATACCAAAAGCAATTTGGTCCCCAGAAGACTTAGGTGGGATCTTCCCCTTAATGATGATAATGATGATGATAAGGACATGAGCTTATTGATTTTCTGTTGCTTAGAAAGCAGAGGAAAATGACCTAAAAATTAAAATAGAGCCACTCCAAAATGCATCAGATTTCTCTAGACTTTCAGGTGAATTAAAGAATAAAATGGTGAAGTGGGATAAGGAGATACAGGATAAGAAAGAAAAAGAGTAAATTCATTAGGGACTCTGGGGATTATATGAAGGGAGAGGTTTTTAAGTGGCAATCTAAAATACCAGCCCCTGATTCTGGGTCTACCAATATTCCTTCTATGCCGACCCAGCCGAGACCACCTCCGCACACTCCCATCTCCCAATCAAGATCCCTTAATCCTCAGGGAGCCATCCCGAAAAGATACCCTTACCCCAATAACAGAGGGAGGGGACAGTCTAATAGAGGGGGTTACAGTAAAGGGAACCAGTACCATCACCCTGTGCCTTATAACTAAAGACCTAGGGATGATAATTAGGGGCCCCCCCCGTTCCTCCAGAGGGAGGCACTCAAGTAATTCATCCAACAGAGGCCATTATGTTCACAATGATTATAATCATGGTCATGAAGGTAGTGATTCTCAATATGATGGAGCCCCTGTACCCATTCAGAACCGGTTTTCTCCACTATGTTATGACAACTCCCAGCAAGGTGGGGGTTTTTTAGGGAACCCTCAGCCCCAGTGGCCTACACCATGGGAGCACACACCAGGTGGAAGCAAATGGAGGGGGGGGAAGAAGGGAAAGAGAGGGAGAAGAGCCGGACGAAAATTACAAAAGACAAAAGTCCCACTAGGTACAGGGATTTATAACATCAGTGGTACAGATTTATCAGAAGATGAACTCAAGGTTTTAGACAAAGGTCCCAAATTTGCCCCAGTTAAGAATTTCAACAAATTTCAAACATATATCAGCCTACAAAAGTTCATTAGGACCCTGAATATTAAAAGGTATTTTTTGTCTAAGCCAGGGGAGAGGTCAAACCAAACTGGTGCGGCGCCCCCATTGGGGGCCACTCCGGCTTGGCAAACAAATCAGTTTTTAATCCGCCCAAGAGCGATCATCGACATATCAAAGTTTTTAAAAACATGGTAACTAGTGACTTACATGAGATGAAGATTAAGAAAATAGGAGACCCTTCATATCTTAAAAAAAGAATTAGTACACTAGAGAAAAATAAGGATTTGGTGCTCTGCTATCAGACAGGAACACCTATCAACTGTTGGGTAGCGATCCGGTGTTTAAATTAAAAAATGAATTACAAACACTTATCTCATCAGGTAAGACCCAGGGAATATTAAGTAAAAAAGAGGCATCATATTTGAATCCCAGTGCATGCAGAAGACCGATAATATATTTTTTGCCCAAAATACATAAGGATGCTAGTTCTCCTCCAGGTCGACCCATTGTCAATGGCATCGACCCTGTTACAGCCCGCCTAGGTCAATACATAGATCACTTCCTGAAACCGTTGGTGTCTACTATTAAAGCGTACCTGAAAGGCACTAAACACATCATTCAAATTTTAAAACATACCCCTTGTAAAGTTTTTAGTCACTGCTGACGTTAGCTCACTATACACTATTATAGGCCACAAGGATGCCCTTATTTCTGTGCAGTGGGCCCTTAATGGATCCTCTCTCCCTCCCCTTTTAAAAGATTTTCTCTTGAAAGCTCTGGATTTTTGTCTGTCCAGAAGTTATTTCTGGTACGGTGGAAGATTTTTTCTCCAAACACTTGGAGTTGCCATGGGCGCTCAATTTGCGCCCAGTGTCGCCAACATCTTCATGGCATTATGGGAGGAGGATTTTGTCTTTGGTAGCAGACCGGCTCAGCTGGTCTGCTACCAAAGATATATAGATGATCTAATTATGATCTGGGAGGGTGACCTGATTAGCCTTCAGCTCTTTATGTCTAAACTCAACGGCAATAGTAAAGGGATTCATTTATCTTGGAACGCAGATACTACACGTGTAGCTTTCCTAGATCTGGAAATATTCAAACAAGGTAATAGGTACATGACCAAAAATTACTTTAAGCCGACTGATAGGAATGGATTCATACCATTAGATAGCTGCCATTATCACTCTTGGCTATATAATGTCCCCAAGGGACAGTTTATCCGGTTAAGGAGAAATTGTGCCCTAGATTCGGACTACTTCTCCCAAGCTAAAGTATTGGCCAACCGTTTTTTACAAAAGGGTTATGAGGAGGAGCACATAATGAGTGCTATAGCTACTGTTGGCAGCTTTGAGCGTGCCTCTCTAGTCGCTAATTCAGATAACAATCAGAAGCCTAAGGGTGACTTTGAATATAAAATTATCCTCATTACAACATCCAACACAAAAAATTTGAGAGGATAATCTTGAAACACTGGGATATTCTTAAAAAAGCTTTTGGGTACAGCATTGCCCCCACGTCCTAAATTTGTTTATAGAAAACCCCCCACGTTAAGGGACATTCTAGCACCTAGTGTGGTAGATCCCCCTGTGACTAAAGGAAAGGAAAAGGAAAAGAGGATTTTTAATTTCCTGTCAGGCTTTTATGCCTGTGGGAGATGTCCTGCTTGCAAACAATGCAGACGTAACCTTAAGAGAAGGAAAGATTTCACAGCGTCAGTTACCAATAAAAGTTATCAGATTAAACATTTTATAACGTGTAATATAGTAGGGGTTGTTTACATGTTGGAATGCGACTGCGGACTCCAATATATAGGTAGGACCTCCAAACCTATGGGAGTCCGCATAGCCGAACATTTAAACAATATTAAGAGATTACTAATTACACATAACGTTCCCAAACATTTTAGGATTTACCATGACCGAAACCCCAGATGTTTAAAATTTTGGGGCGTAGAAAGAGTGAATCCACACTGGAGGGGGGGTAATTTTATTAGGCAGCTGAGCCAGCGTGAATCCATGTGGATTCATGAGACTCAGGTCATGGTTCCAAAGCGGTTAAATGTGTAATTTGACCTCAACTGTTTTATATCTAATAAATAGTTATACATTGGCTGTATTTATAGTTGTATATTTAGGTATTTTTAGTTATTGCATTTTTTTTATATTATACACAGATATGGCAGCGGGAGAATATTTCCGTTATTGTTTTAATATTTTCAACATTATTAATATTATTCCACAAATTCACTAAAGGGGGCAGAGTCTACCAGCTGAAAAGGCAGCAGTTGCAGTGCTAGCAATTTGGTCAAGCTAGTATTTAGACGCTGAGCATGTGGATGGCTGGGACCAAATTTCTTTTTACAGTTCAGCAACTGGGGTAGGGAAATTTGCCTGCTAAAATCAGATGGTGATGTTCTGCTAGCAGTTTGGCTGCAAGTACTTGGGACACCTATTGCTATACCTTCATTCCTCTCAGCGCAGATTTTTGAGAGGACTGGAGATATAGTAGGGTTGGAGATCCCAGATGAGGAGCAAGGAGAAGTCCGCCTTTGTCAGGGCTGGGCTCAGCCCTTTCTTCTCTGGGCTCCCATCTCTCCACAGCTACTCACCTGTTGATGATATCCTGCTCATCAGACCTGCCTACTTAAGCCATCCAGCCCAGAGGATCTCTGCCTTCGCCTTGGTCAACATCACAGAGACTATCTCCTGCGTTCCTGTTTAAAGAAGCTTGTTTACATTAGCATCTCCCCGTTCGTCCTCTCCGTGAGGCGATCACGGGTATCCCCGCGGCGATCGAGTCCGCAGGAACCATGACCCGACTCACGGAGCTCCCGGCCGGCGCGCAAATTTAAAGGGATGAACGGGTACGCCCATTTGCCCAGCTGTGCCATTCTGCCGACGTACATCGGCGTGCGCCGGTCAAAGAAGGGGTTAAAGACTTGCTTGGCTGACATCCATTCTGGCTCCAGATCCTGCTTGCTGTTCCACTAAACTGATCCCTGACTCTCTGGCTTGGCTGACTATACATTTCGGTTACTGAACTTTGGCTATGTTTTGACTATGTTTGTTCTATTTACTTTTATTATTAAACAAGTGTGATTTAACTGTACTTCTGTCTCAGTCTGATTCATGGTTTCTGACAGTAGGTGAAGGCCATGAATTCAGAAGATCCAGTCAATCCACTTGTTAGTAATATTTTTTCCAGATTGGATGAGCATGGATCAGTTTACCATGGCGTTACAAACGCTCCTGAGTCGCACAGCTCACCTGGAATCTCCCACTGTGGTTGCTCCGGTACAATCTGTGTTGCAGGCCATCCCTGCTGCTGCTCCAGTTTCTGTGCAGGCACCCGCCTCGAGTATTACCTCTATAAGAGGTATTTCCTGGTTCCGCTCCGCTTCCCCAGCGATTTGGGGGGCGATCCAGACCAATGCAGAGGGTTTCTCAATCAGCTTGAGATATACTTTGAGATGCTGCCCCAAGCGTTTCCCACGGACAGAAGCAAAGTAGGTTTTGTGATATTTTTGCTTTCTGAGAGAGCCTTGGCCTAGACAAATCCTCTATGGGAGCCACAAAAACCTGTTCTCTTGAGTTACCCTAAAAGGGTATTTGAAGTTCCCTTATGCTCCGCTTCTGTTGCCAAGTGCCTCATGTCCATCAAACAGAGTGCGAGAACTTTTGCCAATTACGCCATTGAATTCTGTACTCTGGCAGCAGAGGTTGCTTGGAACAATGAGGCCCTCGTGGCTGCCTTTTCTCATGGTCTCTCGGATACCATCAAGGATGAGATAGCAGCCCGAGATATACCCACTGAGCTGGAGAAGTTGATCACGTTTGCCATCCTCATTGACTCCAGACTCAGAGAAAGACTCTCTTTGAAGGAGCGCTTGCGGAAGCCTCCTATGCGTTTGTCTCCGAGCTTTGCAGTCCCACCCTTGTTTCCCTCACCTCCCAAGCCTCCTGGTACCGAGTCGGTCAGTGAAGGTGAACCCATGCACTTGGGTTTCACGCATTTCTCTGCGGATGAGAGAATCTTTAGGAGGAGGGAGAGATTGTGCCTTTATTGTGGCCAGGCAGGTCACTTTTTGAAGTCTTGTTCTACCCTTCCAGGGAACGCCCGAACCTTGAGGTCCTGTCATGGACAAATCTTAGGTGCCATTGTTTCGTCCCCAGTTATCCAGAACGATAAGCCCCTGGTTTCGGTCACCCTTTCTTGGGCTGAGTCATCCGTCAAGATACAGGCACTAACCGACTCTGGGGCTGCAGGCCTGTTCATTGATGCTGCTTTTGTATCAAAGCACTCGATTCTACTGCAGCTGCGTGGCACTCCACTTGCCATTGAGGCTCTTGACGGGAGACCTCTACAGCCTGCCCATGTGACTCATGAGACGGTTCACTGTGAGATAATCCAATTCCAAGTTATTTCCTCACCCAAGTTTCCGCTGGTTATTGCTTATCCTTGGTTACAAAGGCACGACCCCTCTTTTGATTGAAAATAAGAAGAACAATCAGCGCAAACACATTGATAAAAAATGTGAAGATTGCAGGCTGAACAATATAGGCAATCACATATACCTAGCAAATAAACAATACAATAAAAGGTAAGTGCAGAGCATATAACTAAATAAAAGGTAAAAGAAAAAATAAGTATATAAAAGTCCAATCCAGGTGGAAACTCCAATCACCGGATAGAGGGAATGTTAAGATCCCTCGTGAAGAAATGAGAAAAGTCCTTCTGATGTAACAAGTGACAATATCCTTCACCAAAATGAGCCCAAATACGCTTACCAGAGATGGTGGACCTTCCTGCCACAGAAGGTCAAATACGCGTGTATCCCCACAGGGATGATGCAAACCTCCCATAAGGCTTGGGCGATCCTCAATCTTAATGTGTGGAACTCCTGTCCAGCAGAGAAATCCAGAAGCAGAGGGAAAAGCCTCCAAAAGCCAATAGGATGATGGTATGCAGCGCTCCAAAAAGACAAAGGGGATGCTCTAAGTGTACTCCGTTTATTAATCAAAAGTAGTAAGTAAAATTACAGTGCTAAATAGCGCAATACATAAAAACTGTGGCTGTAACTGTTAAAAAGCCGATCGGAAGATCAGCAGCATAGGAATGGCAGTGGGTGACGTCCGAACAAACAAGCTCCACCCCCGTATGCAGCGTTACATCCTGATTGGACTTCGTCAGCAAGGGGTGGAGCTCAGGAGTCACCCAGCAGTTTACATAGAGCCGCTGGTGTCAGCAGAGAAGGCTGTAAAATCGGACGTGTTACTTAGAATGGACAATACATCCGGCGGGGACACCAGAGAAGAAAAAAACAATAAAATAATTATAAAAATAGGATAACATGCCATATTGGCAATACCTATTTATTATTAATGGACAATGTAAACCCGCGGCCAACTCTTGAGCAAAACAAACAAAAAACACAATACACCAATATGGGGCAATGGCGAGAAAGGTATAAGGACAAAAATATTCATATGTGAATAAAAAGCATAAACAATATTATTTAGTACAAATGAAACAGTTGAGGTCAAATTCGACATTTAACCCCCTCGGGACCCCAACCTTGGTTTCATGAATCCACAGGGATTCGCATTGGCTCAGTTGCCTAATATAATTACCTCCTCTCCAGTGCTTATTGACTTTTTCAAGGCCCCAGAATTTTTAAACATCTCGGGTCCTGTTTATGAAAAATTTTAAAGTGCTTTGAGACATTTTGTGTCACAAGGCCCTTAATGATGTTATTAACATGTTCACCTATATGGACACCCATAGGTCGGGAGGTTCTCCCCATATACTGGAGTCCACAATTGCACTGTAGCATGTAGACAACTTCTACCATATCGCATGTGATGAGATTCTTGATTGCATATTTTTTGTTAGTGGCCGAGGCAATGAATTCTTTCCTCCTTTTGAGATTATGTTTACACTTCTTGCAGGCTGGGCATTTCCCACAAGCATAGAATCCTGATAAAAAGTTAAAAATTATATTCTCTCTAGTTATTGGTGGATCCACCACACTTGGGGCCAACATGTCCCTCAAAGTGGGTGGTCTCCTATAAACAAATTTTGGACGTGAAGGTAACAGAGTGCCTAGTATTTGATCTCTTTTAAGAATTTCCCAGTGCTTCATAATTATCTTTTCAAATTTCTGCTACCAAAGACAAACTCCTCCTCCCATAGTGCCATGAAAATGTTGGCGACACTAGGCGCAAAACGAGCGCCCATAGCAACTCCGAGTATTTGTAGGAAAAACTTCCCATCGTACCAGAAATAATTCCTGGTCAGACAGAAATCTAAAGCTTTCAATAAAAATTCTTTGAGAGCAGACGGCAGTGTGGACTTGTCAAGGGCCCATTGAACCGAAATGAGAGCATCCTGGTGGCCTATAATCGTATATAACGAACTAACGTCAGCCGTCACAAGAAGACTATTATCTCTACAGGGAATGTTGTTCATAATCTGAATGATATGTCTCGTGTCCTTCAGGTAGGCGATGGTAGTAAGAACTAAAGGTTTCAAGAAATAATCTATATTGGCCCAAACGTGCTGACACGAAATCGATACCATTTACTATGTGTCTGCCTGGAGGAGACAGAGAGTCCTTATGAATCTTGGGTAAAAAAATAGACTATCAGTCTCCTGCAGGCACTAGGGTCCAAATACAATGCTTCCTTCTTGTTTAAAACTCCCTGTGAGGTACCAAATGCAATCAATGTTTGTAAATAATTTTTAAATTCAATGACAGGATCCTTTCTTAAAACCTGATAAGTATTAACATCCATTCCATTTCCCCTTTGTAATATGATTTACTCATGATTACCACACCGCCCCCTTTGTCAGCAGGGCGGATAACTACTTTATTTTTTTCCAACATGCTAATACCTTTTTTAATAAAAGAGGGATCACCTACTTTTTTAATTTTCATATCCTCCAAATCACCCAAGACCATATTCTTGAAGACTTCAACATGCCTATGTTCATTTTTTGGAGGGTTGAACACTGATTTGTTAGCCAAATTAGAGTGGTTAACAGAGGGGGCCCTGACACCTGCCTGACAGGACCTTTCACCAGGTTTTGAAAGAAAGAATCTTTTTAACGTTCAAGGTCCTAATGACCTTTTGTAAGCTGATGTACATCTGAAATTTGTTGAAATTACGCACTGGGGCGAACTTAAGCACTTTCAGTTTATCTTCAGTTTATCTTCTGACAGATCTATGCCACTAATAATAAAATTTCCCGTTCCTACTGGGACTTTTGTCTTTTTTGTTTTTCGTCCAGCTCGTCTCCCTCCCCCAGCTCTTCCTGCCACTGGAGCTGGGGGTTCCCTAAAAAACCTTCCCCCTGAAAAGGTTCTTCGTTATAAAGTGGGGTATATCTATTCTGGGTGGGTATAGGGGCTCTATCATACTAGTATTCCCTATCACCAGAATATTGGTGATATTTATTGTGAGAATGTTGATCCCTGTTAGTGGTGTAGTTCTGATTCTTTTCTCTAGGGGGCGTGAGGGGCCCCAGTGATCATCTCTATATCCCTGATTTCGAGGGAGTGGATGGTTATAATTACCTATATCTTTACCTCCCCTGGTAACGTTGCCCCTCCCTCTGCTAGAATGATGTATATAACCCTTGGGAATGGCTCCCTGTGGGGGGGTGGAGAGTAAGGGGTTTAGGAATTAATAATAGGGGTACCTGGAGGAGGTCTGGGAGGCACTATTTGTATGGGATTGTTAGCAGGTACGGGTTCAGAGGATGGTACTCTAGATTGCCATTTAAAAACTTCACCCCTTAATAAATTGATACATCCAGACCAAGCAGGATTTATCCCCCATAGGTCTACCAGTGTCAATATTAGGAGAGCATATCTGAACCTGCAGACCCCAGTAGCAGACAGGGACCCTAGAGCCATTATGTCCCTGGATATTGCTAAAGCATTTGATAGCTTGGAGTGGGGCTACCTCTGGGGAATAATGGACAAATTTGGGTTTGGCCCGATTTTTATCAATTGGGTAAAAATCTTGTATAGCCATCCATCAGCTAAGCTAAAGATCAACAACGAGTATACAGATAGTTTGACATTAGAGAGGGGCACAAGACAGGGGTGCCCGTTATCGCCCCTCCTGTTCGCTCTGGCAATGGAGCCGCTGGCGGAGGCTATAAGAAGGGCACCGGGCTTACGGGGCTTTAGGAGGAAAAGGTAGCGAAGAAAGAGTCGCACTTTACGCAGATGATGTCTTGGTATTCCTGGGGGATATGGGTCCATCTCTGGAAAAAACAATGCATCTGGTAGAAGGATTTGGGAAGGTATCGGGCCTAGTAGTTAACTGGGATAAATCTCCATTGCTACAGATTGACTCAATCAATAACCCCCTCCCTGATGGTCTCCCTGGGTTAAAAGTAACTGATAAGATAAAGTACCTGGGAATAGTAATGACTAGCGATCCCAATAACTACATCCGAGATAACTTGGCCCCCTTGCTTGAGAAGTTTAGAAGAAAATGCGACATCTGGTGTCGATTTCCCCTGTCGCTGGCAGGACGCTCAAATCTGATTAGAATGATCTGGCTGCCACAACTACTCTACATTCTCCATAACTCCCCGGTATGGATCGGGAGAAAATGGTTCATGAAAATAAACTCCTTATTTAGGGAGAAGGGCCAGGCTAGGATTAAACTGCAGATATTGCAGCGACCTACCTGGGAGGGAGGATTGGCAATTCCCCATCCGTATGGTTATTACCTAGCTGCTCAAATGCAGCATCTAGGGGGCTGCGAATCCCTGGGCGAAGCAAGTGCCAGCAATAAAATAATGCTGGAAGGCAGTTCACACAGACGCTTGGTGGATGCACTAGAGGCCGGTTCACTCCAGAGAAAGTTACCAACACTTAAATTAGTAAATAAGACCTGGCAGACAGTTAAGAAGATCATGGGGTATAGAGGCATTACTGAGTTTTTGCCCATATGGTCTAACGAATCCCTGGGGGAATTAAGGGCTATAGAAAAGAACCCTGTTTGGGAAAGCCACGGAATCCATAGACTGGCTCAGCTGTACAGCGATACTAACTTGAAATCCTTTATGGAATTGAGAATGGAATTCCGGGTTCCATATAATACTTTCTATAATTATCTACAGATCAGGCACGCACTGAATACCCAATTTAGGTCTTCCCCTATAAAGCGATGTAAAACACCACTTCTTAATAAAATAGTTAAAGAAACAAACACTAAGGGGCTGATTGGAGATGTGTATACGCAGTTATTGGACAAGATCCTGGTTCAAGGTGTGCCCCTCGGGTCTAGAGAATGATGGGAGGCGGATGTGGGGGAGTTGACGGACGCCCAGTGGAAAAAAATACTGGAACTTGGGCAGACGGTGTCCGTCTCTCCCTCACAGAAGGCCTCACACCTCCTCCTTCTACATAGAGCATACTACACTCCTAGAAGATTGTACAGGTTTGGGAGTAGACCAGACGACAGATGCCCCAGGTGCTATAGGACAGGAGATCTCATACACATGGTTTGGAGATGTCCAAAATTGGCAAGATATTGGACTGAAGTGGTCGGGACAATAAATTGTAGATTCAAGGTAAACTTGGAATTAGTCGCTAAAGTATGTGTGTTGGGGTTAGTGGGAGCTAATATGGGTAACACCAGCACAACCACTGCCATAGTAAGATGTCTATACCAAGCGAGAAAGCTGATAGCACAATCCTGGCTCTCAACAAACCCTCCAACCATAGGGGGATGGCTTAAAACAATGGACTCCTTGGTCTGGACAGAAAGGACAGTATACACTAAAAAAGGGAACTACAGCAAATTCACTCGACATCTATTCTGAATCAATTATCTTTGATCCTCTCACGAGTGCGGGGGCGAATAATAGCCCAAACCAGATAAACCTGGGTGTAGGAACAGGCTCCACTGGGGCTTAGACAATTATAACATGCCGTGAGTCCTAGTGTTAATGAACTTAACTTTTGCGCCGTTTATAAGGGAAGGGAGGGGGGTGGTAAGGCGGGTAGAAGATAAAGGGTGGGTGGGAAGAGTAGGGAGAGTAAAGGAAAAGAAAAAAGGGGGAAAAAATAGCACATTGTAAGATGTTATCACTTACATATTTATTAATGTTTGTAATTACCACAGCGCACAGCAGATATGCGAGCTATTTAGATCTACTTTTGCCTTTGAATTATGTTTTATTGCCTTTGATAATCGCACTTTAAAATCAATATGCCACGTAAAGTATGTAACTTTTTATATTGCTATCAATAAAAAGATGTAAAAAAAAAAACTTCACCCCTGGAGTAATCACCAGAATCCCTGATGTATTTACTTTTTTTCTTATCCTGTGCCTCTCTGTCCGATTTTAACATATTCATTTTAAGATCACCAGATAATTTAGAGAAGTCAGACGAGTCCTGAAAAGGTTCGATTTTACTTTTTTAATCAACTATTTGTTGATCCAAAATCTTCATTATTTTCTGTTTTCTAAGTAACAGAAATTCCAATAATTCTTGACCTTTATCATTAAAAAACTTATATGATTCTTGTGTTGACTCATCGTCAGTGAGACCATCATTAGGTGGAAGGTCCCATCTGAGTCTCCTGGGTACTAATTTGCATTTAAGATAGTGTTCAAAAGATGCAATATCCCACTATGACTTGATCTTTTTTTCAAAGATATATCCCAATTTTCTAAAACACACAGACAAATCATTTGGTACATGAGAAGATTGTGTGTCAGAGAAAACTTCATTAAGTTTAACTTCCCTGTGTTCTAAAAAAGTAAAAACTTCCATGAATGCAGCTGAGAGGAATGTGATATAACAAGATATGAAAATAAGAAAAACAATCGTGAATCGTGAAAACGTGAAGATTGCAGGCTGAACACTATAGGCAATCACATATACCTAGCAAATAAACAATACAATAAAAGGCAAGTGCAGCGCATATAAATAAATAAAAGGTAAAAGAAAAAATAAGTATTTAAAAGTCCAATCCAGATGGAAAGCTCCAATCACCGGATAGAAGGAATGATAAGATCCCTCGTGGAGAAATGAGAACATTCCTTCTGATGTAACAAGTGACAATATCCTTTACCAAATGAGCCCAAATACGCTTACCAGAGATGGTGGACCTCCCTGCCACAGAAGGTCAAATACGCATGTATCCCCACAGGGATGGTGCAAACCTCCTATAAGGCTTGGGCGATCCTCAATCGTAATGTGTGGAACTCCTGTCCAGCAGAGAAATCCAGAAGCAGAGGGAAAAGCCTCCAAAAGCCAAGGAGCAAGGAGAAGTCCGCCTTTGTCAGGGCTGGGCTCAGCCCTTTCCTCACTGGGCTGGCCACTCAGCTGTCGGCTAATTGCCACCTCCTATCTCTCCACAGCTACTCACCTGTTGATGATATCCTGCTCGTCAGACCTGCCTACTTAAGTCATCCAGCCCAGAGGATCTCTGCCTTCACCTTGGTCAACATCACAGAGACTATCTCCTGCGTTCCTGTTTAACCGCTTCAGCCCTGGAAGATTTTACCCCCTTCCTGACCAGAGCACTTTTTGCGATTCAGCACTGCATCGCTTTAACTGACAATTACGCGGTCGTGCGACGTGGCTCCCAAACTAAATTGACGTCCTTTTTTCCCCACAAATAGAGCTTTCTTTTGGTGGTATTTGATCGCCTCTGCGGTTTTTATTTTTTGCGCTATAAAAAAAACGCATTATTTTTTACTTTTTGCTATAATAAATATCCCCAAAAAATATTTAAAAAAACATTTTTTTTCCTGTTTAGGCCAATACGTATTCTTCTACATATTTTTGGTAAAAAAAAAAAAATCGCAATAAGCGTTTATTGATTGGTTTGCGCAAAAATTATAGCGTTTACAAAATAGGGGATAGTTTTATGGCATTTTTATTATTAATTTTTTTACTAGTAATGGCGGCGATCAGCGATTTTTATCGTGACTGCGACGTTATGGCGGACACATTTTTGGGACCATTGTCATTTATACAGCAATCAGTGCTATACAAATGCACTGATTCCTGTGTAAATGACACTGGCAGTGAAGGGGTTAACCACTAGGAGGCTAGGGAGGGGTTAAGTATGTCCTGGGGAGTGTTGCTAACTGTGGGGGGCGTGGCTACGTGTGACACATCACTGATCTCTGCTCCTGATCACAGGGAGCAGAGATCAGTGACACTGTCACTAGGCAGAAGCTTGTTTTTTTAGCATCTCCCCGTTCGTCCTCTCCGTGAGGCGATCGCGGGTATCCCCGCGGCGATCGAGTCCGCAGGACCCACGACCCGACTCACGGAGCTCCTGGCCGGCGCGCAAATTTAAAGGGACGAATGGGTACGCCCATTTGCCCAGCTGTGCCATTCTGCCGACGTACATCGGCGTGCGCCGGTCAGGAAGGGGTTAAAGACTTGCTTGGCTGACATTCCTTCTGGCTCCAGATCCTGCTTGCTGTTCCACTAGAAAAGACTAATCCCGGACTCTCTAGCTTGGCTGACTGTTTCGGTTACTGAACTTTGGCTATGTTTTGACTGTTTGTCTATTTACTTTTATTATTAAACAAGTGTGATTTAACTGTACTTCTGTCTCAGTCTGATTCATGGTTTCTGACAGTAGGCGAAGGCCATGAATTCAGAAGATCCAGTTAATCCACTTGTTAGTAATATTTTTTCCAGATTGGATGAGCAGATCACCGCATGGATCAGTTTGCCATGGCGTTACAAACGCTCCTGAGTTGCACAGCTCACCTGGAATCTCCCACTGTGGCTGCTCCAGTACAATCTGTGTTGCAGGCCATCCCTGCTGCTGCTCCAGTCTCTGTGCAGGCACCCGCCTCGAGTATTACTCTATAAGAGGTATGTCTGGTTCCGCTCTGCTTCCCCAGTGATTTGGGGGCAATCCAATCCAATGCAGAGGGTTTCTCAACCAGCTTTGAGTTGCTGCCCCAAGCTTTTCCCATGGGCAGAAGCAAAGTAGGTTTCGTGATATCTTTGCTTTCTGAGAGAGCCTTGGCCTGGGCAAACCCTCTATGGGAGCCACAAAAACCTGTTGTCTTGAGTTACCCTGAGTTTGTGGCTTCCTTTAAAAGGGTATTTGAAGTTCCCGCATGTTCCACTTCTGCTACCAAGTGCCTCATGTCCATCAAACAGAGTACGAGAACTGTTGCCGATTACGCCATTGAATTCTGTACTCTGGCAGCAGAGGTTGCTTGGAACAATGAGGCCCTCATGGCTGCCTTTTCTCATGGTCTCTCGGATACCATCAAGGATGAGATAGCAGCCCGAGATATACCCACTGAGCTGGAGAAGTTGATCACGTTTGCCATCCTCATTGACTCCAGACTCAGAGAAAGACACTCTTTGAAGAAGCGCTTGCGTAATCCTCCTGTACATTTGTCTTCGAGCTTTGCAGTCCCACCCTTACCTCCCAAACCATCTTGGTACCGAGTCGGTCAGTGAAGGTGAACCCATGCACTTGGGTTTCACGCATCTCTCTACGGATGAGAGAATCTTTAGGAGGATGGAGAGATTGTGCCTTTATTGTGGCCAGGCAGGTCACTTTTTGAAGTCTTGTCCTACCCCTCCAGGGAACGCCCGAACCTTGAGGTCCTGTCATGGACAAACCTTAGGTGCCATTGTTTCATCCCCAGTTATCCAGAACGATAAGCCCCTGGTTTTTTCACCCTTTCTTGGGCTGAGTCGTCCGTCAAGATACAGGCACTAACCGACTCTGCGGCTGCAGGCCTGTTCATTGATGCTGCCTGTATCTAAGCACTCGATTCCACTGCAGCTGTGTGGCACTCCACTTGCCATTAAGGCTCTTGATGGGAGACCTCTACAGCCTGCCCATGTGACTCATGAGATGGTTCATTGTGAGATAATCCAATTCCAAGTTATTTCCTTACCTAAGTTTCCGCTGGTTATTGGTTATCCATGGTTACAGAGGCAGGACCCCTCTTTTGATTGGCTCTGTGCTGAGGTTCTCTCCTGGTCGCCACAATGCAGTAAGACATACTTCCAGAAGGTAGCCAGGGTCCTGTGCACCTCTTCACTCTCCTCCCTGCCGGAGGAGTAGCGCGATTTTAGCGATGTCTTTGACAAAGGACAAGCCAGTAGTTTGCCTCCACACCGGTCGTATGATTGCGCAATTGACCTTCAACCTGGTGCCATGCCCCCTTGTGGCCAGGTTTACCCTTTGTCGGTCTTGGAGGATAAGGCCATGGAGGAGTATGTTGCACTTTCTCGAGATTTCATCCCCAAATCCCCGTCTCCTGCTGGTGCTGGTTTCTTCTTTGTGAAGAAGAATGGTGAACTGAGACCTTGTATTGATTATAGGGGTCTTAATCATTTCACGATTAAGAATGCCTATCCGATTCCTTTGATTACGTTGAGTTATTTCACCACTTCAAGGGAGCAATGGTTTTCACAAAGCTTGATTTGAGAGGGGCATACAATCTCATGTGGATTAAGGAGGGGGTCGAGTGGAAAACTGCGTTTAATACCAGAACAGGCCATTATGAGTACCTTGTAATGCCTTTTGGCCTTTGTAACGCCCCGGCAGTTTTCCAGGAATTTATTAACGATGTCCTCTGAGATTTGTTGCAGTTATGTGTGGTGGTTTATCTCGATGATATCCTCATATTTTCCAAGTCCCTGGAGAGCCACCACACAGATATCGGTCGTGTGCTTCAGAAACTAAGAGAGAACAATCTCTATTGTACATTGGAGAAATGCGAATTCCGTTGTGAACAGGTTAAATTCCTGGGTTATGTCATTTCCACTGCTGGTTTTTCGATGGACCCAGAGAAACTTTCAGCAGTCCTACAGTGGCCCTGACCCGTGGGTTTACGTCCTCTGCAGCGTTTTCTTGGCTTTGCCAACTATTATTGGAAGTTTATTTGTAACTTCCGGTCTCTGGTCAAGCCCCTGACTAATATGACCAGAAAGGACGGTAACCCACAGGGTTGGTCTCCGGAGTCGGAGAGTCTCAAGGCTGCCTTTGTTTCTGCCCCTGTGTTGGCACATCCTGATTCTACATTACCTTTTATCCTTGAGGTTGATGCTTCTGAGACTGATGTTAGCGCCCATCTGTCTCAACGTCCTACATCTGAGAGCGCTATGCATCCTTGTGGCTACTTTTCCATGAAATTGTCACCTGCGGAGTGCAATTACGAGATTGGTGACAGAGAGCAGCTAGCGATCGTTTTAGCCCTGAAAGAATGGAGAAATCTCCTCGAAGGTACCACTGTGCCGGTTCTCATTCTTACTGACCATAAGAATCTCACATTCTTGTCTGAGGCTAAACGCCTCTCTCCAAGAAGGGCGCAATGGGCTCTTTTCTTGTAAAGTTTTGAATTACATTGTCTCATTCCTACCCGGTAATAAGAATGTATGGGCTGACGCTCTGTCGTGACAATTTTTCTCCACTTCCAAGATGGAGTCGGTTCCGGTGCCTGTGATTCCTCCTGATCATATTCTGGCTACGGTTCGCACCAGTCTCACTTATCCTTTGGGTGACAAGATTCTTGCTGCTCAGGTCCATGATCCTCCAGAAGACTGCTGCTTTGTCCCAGAGAGTCTCCGTACTGCGTGCTCCAGACTTACCAACTTACCATTCTCCCAAGGCTGCTGGCCACCATGGGAAGAATAAACTCTTTTGGGCCATTTCACAACAATTCTTGTGGCCTAGTCTATGTGCTGATTTAACCGCCTTCGTAGCTGCCTGTTCCATGTGTGTTCAGAGTAAGACTCCACAGCACCTTCCAGTGTGCCTCCTACAACCCATACCCAATGGAGAGATGCCCTGGACCCACCTGTCTATGGATTTCATTGTGGAGTTACCCAACTCCCAGGGCAACACAGTTATCCTTATGGTGGTTGACCGGTTCTCAAAAATGTCTCATTGTATTCCATTTAAGAAGTTGCCCACTTCTAAGGAACTGGTAGTCCTAGTTCTGGCGAGCCTTTTGTGCACAGTTCGGAATTCAGCATGCTTTTTCCTCTGCGTATCACCCGCAGTCTAATGGGGCTGCAGAACGAGCCAATCAGTCCTTGGAGCAATTCCTACATTGCTATATTTCTGACCATTAGGGATGAGCTTTGTGTTCGAATCAAACCCATGTTCGACTCGAATATCATGTGTTCGATCGTTCGCGAATTACGAACGATATGGGCGCGTCACGGCCCATTATTCACTGCAGCATCACAGTGCATTGCTGGCTGATCACAGCGCCGTCTGTACAGAGAGCCGTAATTGGCCAAAGCCAAGGTGGCTTTGGCCAATTATGGCTCACGGGGTTTAGTACACGCCCCACACTATATAAGGCCACCTGTACGGCGGCCCTGTGTAGTGTGTTCTGGCGTTGAAAGAGAGATTGATAGACAGAGAGACAGTGTCATTTGATTTAAGTTAGATAGAGTAGGCAGGCGAGTCGGTTAGCTGCACTTACAGTGTATTGTGTATATATATACATACTACGTGTTGTGTATATATATATATATATATATATATATATATATATATATACATACACATACTGTATTCAGTTTAGCTAGATCCATTCCTGTTATTCTCTTCCTACTACTGACAGGCAGGCAGGTGTTTTTACAGTATTTACAGCTACCTGAAGAAAATTGCTGGTGTTCTTCTGATCCTATTAGCCCTATTAGCTACAGTATTTACAGTTAGTGTAGTGTGTCCTCTGCACAGTGTGCACCTAAAGCTACCTGAAGAAAATTAGTGGTGTTCTTCTGATCCTATTAGTACAGTACCGCAGGCAGCTGTAGTATTTACAAGTTAGTTTAGTGCGTCCTCTGCACAGTGTGCACCTAAAGCTACCTGAAGAAAATTAGTGGTGTTCTTCTGATCCTATTAGTACAGTACCGCAGGCAGCTGTAGTATTTACAAGTTAGTGTAGTGCGTCCTCTGCACAGTGTGCACCTAAATCTACCTGAAGAAAAATGAGTGGTGTTCTTCTGATACTATTAGTACAGTACAGCAGGCAGCTGTAGCATTTACAAGTTAGTATAGTGCGTCCTCTGCACAGTGTGCACCTAAAGCTACCTGAATAAAATTGGTGATGTTCTTTTGATCCTATATTAATACCACAGGCAGGAAGCTACAGTATTTACAGTTAGTGTACTGTGTCCTCTGCACAGTGTGCACCTAAAGCTACCTGAATAAAATTGGTGTTGTTCTTCTGATCCAATATTAATGTAGCAATAACTCTCGGTGGAGCTGCTGGTTTAAACGGGCTTGTTACCTTCACTCTCAATACCCCTGCTTCACCGGCACCGGGTCTAGGGTTCCGTTGAGTTTACCTCTGGACGATAAAAGCACCAACACTTGAGTACGTTTTCAATGCTTTATTGAACCAAGTAATGAGGGAAGTAGCAGGAAAGAGGCAGGAGGGAAGCTACAGCGAAGCTCAAATACCTTTCTTTAGGATTCTTGAGAACGTCCTTTAAAGTTGAATTTAGTAATCGGATGCAATCCCCTTGTGGGACACAATCTTTGCTCGCCTGGATAGGCCTCTCTCACTTGCCTAGCAGCCAGTACATAGCACGAACAAAAGTCTCTGCCACAGACTTGCTTGAAATAAATCCATACAATCCTCTGCCACAGGATGTATTACATTTTGCGGTGAATGTCAGACACAGTACTTGGACCTCTAAGCCAACCCGGCAGTACTATGCTGTAGAACTACCTTAGGATACGTTCTCCAACCAAGTCACCAGGCCCCTCTCCAGACCAGCACTCTGCGTGATCCTTCCATGACGGGTCCTCCCCTGGGATCTCCCCGGTTGCCCAGCTTCTTCACTCTGGATAGACAGCTCAGGACCATTCCTCGGCTGCTGTGGTACGCCCCAGACATGCTTCTGGGCCCACCCACGCGCCGCAGCGGCGCGGGCCTCCGGAACGGAGGACCACGAGGTAGCACTCTAACGCATACCTGTCGGCCAGGAGGGCCAGCAGGTGGCTGTAAAACTAACCCCAAAACATGGCGTCTGTCCCATAAATACCCTCTCCCAGAATGCAACTCGGAGGACCACCTCCACCAAGTTGTCTCCGGGGCAGAGGAGCACCCATACGCTTCGACAAGTTGCCTTTCCAACACTAGCCAGTGGTAACAGCGACACCCACCGGCTCAGTGTGGAACCACACGCGACATCAGCCAAGCTGGAACAAAGGCAAATGAACTTCCCTAACGAGCAATTTACTAAATTTATCTATCAGTTGGTAGATCATAAATCTACCAGCGCTACATTAATACCACAGGCAGGCAGCTACAGTATTTACAGTTAGAGTACTGTGTCCTCTGCACAGTGTGCACCTAAAGCTACCTGAATAAAATTGGTGGTGTTCTTCTGATCCTATATTAATACCACAGGCAGGCAGCTACAGTATTTACAGTTAGTGTACTGCGTCCTCTGCACAGTGTGCACCTAAAGCTACCTGAATAAAATTGGTGGTGTTCTTCTGATCCTATATTAATACCACAGGCAGGCAGCTACAGTATTTACAGTTAGTGTACTGTGTCTTCTGATCCTATTAGTACAGTACCGCAGGCAGCTGCAGTATTTACAAGTTAGTGTAGTGCGTCCTCTGCACAGTGTGCACCTAAAGCTACCTGAAGAAAATTAGTGGTGTTCTTCTGATCCTTCTAGTACAGTACCGAAGGCAACTGTAGTATTTACAAGTTAGTATAGTGTGTCCTCTGCACAGTGTGCACCTAAAACTACCTGAAGAAAATTAGTGGTGTTCTTCTGATCCTATTAATACCACAGGTAGGCAGCTACAGTATTTACAGTTAATGTAGTGCCCCCTATTGCACAGTGTGCACCTAAAGCTACCTGGAGACAATTGCTGTTGTTCTGCTCCTATTAATACCACAGGCAGCTAAAGTATTTACAGTTAGTGTACTGTGTCCTCTGCACAGTGTGCACCAAAAGCTACCTGAATAAAATTGGTGGTGTTCTTCTGATCCTATATTAATACCACAGGCAGGCAGCTACAGTATTTACAGTTACTTTACTGTGTCCTCTGCACAGTGTGCACCTAAAGCTACCTGAATAATTTTTTTTGGTGTTCTTCTGATCCTATATTAATACCACAGGCAGGCAGCTACAGTATTTACAGTTAGTTTACTGTGTCCTCTGCACAGTGTGCACCTAAAGCTACCTGAAGACAATTGCTGTTGTTCTGCTCCTAATAATACTACAGGCAGGCGGTTACAGTATTTACAGTTAGTGTACTGCGTCCTCTACACAGTGTGCACCTAAAGCTACCTGAAGACAATTGTTGGTGTTCTCATACTAATACTACTACAGGCAGGCAGTTGATTCTGCTAGCTGCAGTATCAGTATATATATATATATATATATATATATATATATATATATATATACATACATCCCAGCTTTGTGCAGCTACATCTCACAGCAGGCCATTAGTATGTCTGGAAGGCCAACAAGGAGAGGCAGGCAGTCACAAGCCAATAAAAGAGTACAGTATTTACAGTTAGTGTACTGTGTCCTCTGCACGGTGTGCACCTAAAGCTACCTGAATAAAACTGGTGGTGTTCTTCTGATCCTATATTAATACCACAGGCAGGAAGCTACAGTATTTACAGTTAGTGTACTGTGTCCTGTGCACAGTGTGCACCTAAAGCTACCTGAATAAAATTGGTGGTGTTCTTCTGATCCTATATTAATACCACATGCAGGCAGCTACAGTATTTACAGTTAGTGTACTGTGTCCTCTGCACAGTGTGCACCTAAAGCTACCTGAAGACAATTGCTCTTGTTCTGCTCCTATTAATACCACAGGCAGGCAGTTACAGTATTTACAGTTGGAGTACTATGTCCTCTGCACAGTGTGCACCTAAAGATACCGGAATAAAATTGGTGGTGTTCTTTTGATCCTATATTAATACCACAGGCAGGCAGCTACAGTATTTACAGTTAGTGTACTGCGTCCTCTGCACAGTGTGCACCTAAAGCTACCTGAATACATTTTTTTGGTGTTCTTCTGATCCTATAGTAATACCACAGGCAGGCAGCTACAGTATTTACAGTTACTTTACTGTGTCCTCTGCACAGTGTGCACCTAAAACTACCTGAAGACAATTGCTGTTGTTTTGCTCCTATTAATATAACAGGCAGGCAGTTACAGTATTTACAGTTAGTGTACTGCGTCCTCTACACAGTGTGCACCTAAAGCTACCTGAAGACAATTGCTGGTGTTCTCATACTAATAATACTACAGGCAGGCAGTTGATTCTGCTAGCTGCAGTATCAGTATATATGTACATCCCAGCTTTGTGCAGCTACATCTCGCTGCAGGCCATTAGTATGTCTGGAAGGGCAACAAGGAGAGGCAGACAGTCACAAGCCAATAAAAGAGGGCAAGCAGGCTCTGTGTCTAGAGGCAACAGTGCTGGTCGTGGAGGCGGTGCATCCTCATCAGCACGTGGATGTGGGACATGCTTGTCCTTTTTTTCGGTAGCTGGCCGTGTTGAGCCGAAACATGCGGAAGACTTGGTAGAGTGGATGACCAAGCCGTCCTCATCCTCCTCATCCTCTCTCACCCAGGCTCAGGGTACTTTGTCTGGCAAAGCAGCTGCCAACGCGGCTTCTTCCCTCGGCTCAATGGCATCAGTCACTCCTTCCCTAGCCCCACCATGTCCTCCTGAGGAGTTCCCACAAACTGTTTGACCACAGTGTTGGGTACATGCTCCAGGAGGATGCCCAGCATTTTGAAGGCTCCGATGATGGTACCCAGCTAGAGGAAGGCAGTAACATGAGCCCAGAGAGAGGGGGTGCCCAAGAAGGATAGCAATCTGGCAGTCATGTTCCCCCAGCTGCAGCATACTGCCAGCTTTGCTCCAGTGATGAGGAGGGAGGGGATGATGAGGTCACTGACTCCACGTGGGTGCCTGATAGGAGAGAGGAGGAGGAGGAGGCACATCTCCAATGAGGCAGGATGCCCTCCAGGGGCCAGCTTAAGGGCAGAACACCGACTGCATCGCACCACAGAGCTCTGCATGTGCTGGGCGCTGCTGTCTCTGCGCGTTATTCCAAAAGTTCTTTGGTGTGGGCCTTTTTTGAGACGAGTGCATCAGATCCCACCGCTGCTATTTGCAACATATGTCTCAAGCATAGCTCGCGTGGCCAAAACATCTCCCGCTTGGGCACCACATGCTTGACCAGACATATGTTGACCTGCCATGCAGTTCGTTGGCAAGCGTACCTAAAAGACCCACACCAAAGAACAAAGAGGACCTCTCCTTGCTCCTCTTCAGCTGGGATCTCCAACCCCACTATACCTTCAGTCCTCTCTGAGACCTGCACTGAGAGGAATGAAGGTGTAGAATTAGGTGTGTCACAGCCAAGTACTTGGGGGCAATCTGCTATCGGTACACCGACGTCAGATTGTACCAGGCAAATTTCCCTGCCCCAGCTGCTGCACCGCCGAAAGAAGTTCGCTCCCAGCCATCCACATGCCCAGCGGTTGAATGCTAGCTTGGCTAAATTGCTAGCACTTCAACTGCTGCCTTTTCAGTTGGTAGACTCTGCCCCCTTCCGTGAGTTTGTGGAATGTGCGGTTCCTCAGTGGCAGGTTCCCAAACGCCACTTTTTCTCACGGAAGGCGATTCCAGCTCTCTACTGGCACGTGGAAGGCAATGTCTTGGCCTCGCTGGACAGGGCGGTCAGCGGTAAGGTGCATATTACTGCTGACTCATGGTCCAGCAGGCATGGACAGGGACGTTACTTATCTTTCACCGCGCACTGGGTGACTCTTCTGGCAGCTGGGAAGGATGCAGAACAGGGTGCAGTAGTGTTCGAGGTTGTTCCGCCACCACACCTCTAAAATACTACTAGTGGTGATTCTGCCACACCTCTCTCCTCCACCCCCTCCTCTTCTTCTTCCTACATGGCCTCTTTCTGTGCTGATTTGTCTTCGGAACCAGCGGTGCTTCATAGGTGTTCATGGGGCTACGCAAGCACGCAGGCCAAAAGATGCCATGCAGTGCTTGAGCTGGTGTGCTTGGGGGACAGGAGCCACACTGGGGCAGATATCCTGTCAGCTCTGCAGGGGCGGGTTCAGAGGTGGTTGACGCAACACCAGCTTAAGGCAGGTATGGTGGTTTGCGACAATGGCACCAACCTCCTCTCCGCCCTCCGACAGGGACAACTGACCCATGTGCCCTGTTTGGCTCACATCCTTAACTTGGTGGTGCAGCGGTTCTTGGGCAGGTACCCGGGCTTACAGGATGTCCTGAGGCAGGCCAGGAAAGTCTGTGTGCATTTCCGCAGGTCATTTAATGCCAATGCTCGGCTGGCTGACCTCCAAAAGGAATTTAACCTGCCCAAGAACCACCTAATCTGTGACATACCCACCAGGTGGAACTCAACGTTATCCATGCTGCAGTGGCTGCACACGCAGCAGAGGGCCATCAATGAGTACCTGTGCGACTATGGCACCAGGACAGGGTCAGGGTAACTTGTTTTTTTTTCCCCATGCCAGTGGGCCATGATCAGGGATGCATGTACTGTCTTGTCACCATTTGAGGAGGCCACAAAAATGGTGAGCAGTGACAGTGCATGCATCAGTGACACTGTCCCCCTTGTCCACCTGTTGGAGCACACGCTGCGTGGAATAATAGACAGGGCACTTGAAGCAGAACAGTGGCAGGAAGAGGAGGACTTCCTTAGCTCTCAAGGCCCCCTTTATCCAGACAGTGTTCCTGCGTGCCCACTGATCACACAGAAAGAGGATGAGGAGGAGGAGGAGGAAGAGGAGGATTGTGTCAGCATGGAGGTGGAGCCTGACACTCAGCATCAGCAGCAGTCTTTAAGGGACCATTTACAGTCCCAAGAAACCCATGGACTTGTACTTGGCTGGGAGGAGGTGGCTGCGGATCATGTCGTCCTTAGTGACCCAGAGGACTCCGGACCGAATGCCACAGCAAACCTACGCTGCATGGCCTCCCTGACCCTGCAAAGCCTGCGGAAGGACCCTCGTATTCGTGGTATCAAGGAGAGGGATCAATACTGGCTGGCAACCCTCCTTGATCCACGTTACAAGGGTAAGGTTGTGGACCTTATCTTGCCGTCGCAGAGGGAGCAGAGGATGAAACATCTTCGGGAGGCCTTGCAGAAAGGTCTGTGCAGCGCGTTCCCAGTTTGTTTGTGAGGTTACAAACTCCTGTTCCTGGACAACGTGTTGCTGAGGCTTCGCTCAGTCAAAGAAGGAGCGGTGGAGAAGGTGGCCGTCTGACCGATGCGTTCAGACAATTTTTTAGTCCGCAGCCCCAAGGTATGATCGGTTCCAGCAACCATCGCCAGCGTCTGTTTTACATGGTGCAGGAATACCTAGGGTCAAGATATGACTTGGACACCTTTCCCACCGAAAATCCTCTGGGTTACTGGGTCTTGAGGATGGATCACTGGCCAGAGCTTGCACAGTATGCAATTGAGGTACTGGCCTGTCCTGCATCCAGCATTGTTTTGGAACGCACATTCAGTGCTGCTGGGGGTTTTGCAACCGATCACAGGGTGCGCCTGTCCACCAACTTGGTCGATCGACTGACCTTCATAAAAATGAATCAGTCTTGGATCACCACCAGCTACCAAGCACCTAATGCTGTGTTAACCGAATAAGTTTTTTTGAAATGTCAGATCCCTTCAAGACTGCCTATGCTGATGCTGAGTCACTATCCTGTTATGCTGAGTGACTATCCTCTTCCTCCTCAGTGATCATGCTGATAGCTTGTAAGAATATTTTTGGTTCTGGGCGCCGCCCCCAGTGGCTAAGGCCCAATTTTTCAGCCCCTGTTTAACAGGGGCGTGTAATTACAATTTTTGATGCAATATTTTGCAAGGAGTGTTCCTTGCTGCACTCAACTAGAGTATCTGTGAGGGGTTGCAGTGTTGTGGCACCAGTGCCTAAGGCCCAATTTTTCCGGCCTTGTTCAACAGGGACATGTAATTACAATTCTTGATCTAATATTTCACAACAGGGCCCGTTTCTGCGCCCACCAAGAGTAACTGTGAGGACTTACAGTGTTGTGGCACCAGCACCACCACCAAAGGCCCAATTTTTCTGACCCTGTTCAACAGGGGCATGCAATTACAATTCTGGATCTAATATTTCACAGCAGAGCCCATTCCTGCGCCCACCAAGAGTAACTGTGAGGGCTTACAGTGTTGTGGCAACACCAACACCTAAGGCCCCAATTTCTGCAGAGTATATAGGGCAGGCCCCTACTTTCAAACATCCAACTTACAAACGACTCCTACTTGCAAACGGAAGGAGACAACAGGAAGTGAGATGAAATCTACCCCTAGGAAGAGAAATTTTCTCCTGTAAGAGTTAATATGGGAAAAACGTGTCTCCTCTCCACTGATGCTTTATCACCAATCCTTGTTTCACTAAAAACCCACAATTGTCAAAAAACATTTGTCATTGTGACAGAAAGTGAGGTGAAATCTTCTGAAGAGGTGCACAGACAGCAAAACAAATGTCACAGGGGTGATAACCCTTCCCTATGTTTTCCAAAAAGCTTAAAAATAGATTTTTTGGCTGGAGCTACTCTTAAAAATGTACCAGTTCAAAATTACAAACAGATTCTACTTAACAACAAACCTACAGTGCCTGTCTTGTTTGCACCGCCTGTATACTGCTGTTCAGAGGGCCTATGGCCCCACGCCTTTCCTTTTTTTAATTTGGATGCGGGGTTCCCCTTAATATCCATACAAGACCCAAAGGGCCTGGTAATGGACTGGGGGGTGGGGGGTACCCATGCCGTTTGTCTCACTGATTTACATAGTTACATAGTTACATAGTAGGTGAGGTTGAAAAAAGACACAAGTCCATCAAGTCCAACCTATGTGTGTGATTATGTGTCAGTATTACATTACATATCCCTGTATAGTGCGGTCATTCAGGTGATTATCTAATAGTCTCTTGAAGCTATCAATGCTCCCCGCTGAGACCACCGCCTGTGGAAGGGAATTCCACATCCTTGCCGCTCTTACAGTAAAGAACCCTCTACGTAGTTTAAGGTTAAACCTCTTTTCTTCTAATTGTAATGAGTGGCCACGAGTCTTATTAAACTCTCTTCTGCGAAAAAGTTTTATCCCTATTGTGGGGTCACAAGTACAGTATTTGTAAATTGAAATCATATCCCCTCTCAAGCGTCTCTTCTCCAGAGAGAATAAGTTCAGTGCTCGCAACCTTTCCTCATAACTAAGATCCTCCAGACCCTTTATTAGCTTTGTTGCCCTTCTTTGTACTCGCTCCATTTCCAGTACGTCCCTCCTGAGGGACTGGTGCCCAGAACTGGACAGCATACTCCAGGTGCGGCCGGACCAGAGTCTTGTAGAGCGGGAGAATTATCGTTTTATCTCTGCAGTTGATCCCCCTTTTAATGCATGCCAATATTCTGTTTGCTTTATTAGCAGCAGCTTGGCATTGCATGCCATTGCTGAGCCTATCATCCACTAGGACCCCCAGGTCCTTTTCCATCCTAGATTCCCCCAGAGGTTCTCCCCCCAGTGTATAGATTGCATTCATATTTTTGCCACCCAAATGCATTATTTTACATTTTTCTACATTGAACCTCATTTGCCATGTAGTCGCCCACCCCATTAATTTGTTCAGGTCTTTTTGCAAGATTTCCACATCCTGCGGAGAAGTTATTGCCCTGCTTAGCTTAGTATCGTCTGCAAATACAGAGATTGAACTGTTTATCCCATCCTCCAGGTCGTTTATGAACAAATTAAATAGGATTGGTCCCAGCACAGAACCCTGGGGAACCCCACTACCCACCCCTGACCATTCTGAGTACTCCCCATTTATCACCACCCTCTGAACACGCCCTTGTAGCCAGTTTTCAATCCATGTACTCACCCTATGGTCCATGCCAACGCACCTTATTTTGTACAGTAAACGTTTATGGGGAACTGTGTCAAATGCTTTCGCAAAATCCAGATACACCACGTCTACGGGCCTTCCTTTATCTAGATGGCAACTCACCTCCTCATAGAAGGTTAATAGATTGGTTTGGCAAGAACGATTCTTCATGAATCCATAAATTTCATCCATATTACCGGGACCGGACATTACATTAAAGCTTTAAGCAGTTTTAAATGACTTTAATTACTTTAAAAATGTCATTTTGTGCAGGGACTGTTCTAAGCATGGGAAACACAGGCCACTTTACAGGCATACTATAGACACCCCCCAATGTACGATATTTAAAGGAATATTTCACTTTTTTTTCACTTTAAGCATCATTAAAATCACTGCTCCTGAAAAAACTGCCGTTTTTGGAACTTTTTTTTACATTGATACATGTCCCCTGGGGCAGGACCCGGGTCCCCAAACCCTTTTTCGGACAATACCATGCAAATTAGCCTTTAAAATTAGCACTTTTGATTTTGAACGTTCGAGTCCCATAGACTTCAATGGGGTTCTAACGTTCGTGCAAATTTTCGGTCCGTTCGCAGGTTCTGGTGCGAGCTGAACCGGGGGGGTGTTTGGGTCATCCCTACTGACCATCATATCAACTGGTCAGACCTATTACTATGGGCAGAGTTTGCTCACAATAGTGCCTTGAATTCTGCTTCCCGATTGTCCTCTTTTATGGCGAACTATGGTTTCCATCCTTCCTACCAGGTTGGGGACAGGGTTTGGCTGTCATCTCGCAACCTCCGACTTCGTGTTCCCTCTCTGAAGTTCGCACCTCGGTTTATTGGGCCTTTCCGTATTCTTCACAGGATTAACCCAGTGGCTTACGCATTAGACCTTCCTTCTAATATGCGTATCTCAAATGTATTTCATGTCTCCTTATTAAAACCTTTGGTCTGCAACCGCTTTACCACCTCAGTGCCACGTCCTCACCCTGTACAGGTTGAGAACCATGAGGATTATGAAGTACAGTCCATTGTTGACTCCTGTAGGTTCCATGGGCGTATACAGTACCTGGTGCACTGGAAGGGGTAGGGTCCAGAGGAATGCTCTTGGGTCTCATCCTCGGACGTACATGCCCCTGTCCTCCTCTGTGATTTCCATAGACGTTTTCCCCTCAAGCCTGATGGTCCTCCGAGGGTGAGGGGTCCTTGAGAAGGGGGTACTGCCAGGGCTGGGCTCAGCCCTTCCTTCTCTGGGCTGGCCACTCAGCTGTCGGCTACTTGCCAGCTCCTATATCTCCACAACTACTCACCTGTTGATGATATTCTGCTCGTCAGACCTGCCTACTTAAGCCATCCAGCCCAGAGGATCTTTGCCTTCGCTTTGGTCAACATCACAGAGACTATCTCCTGCGTTGCTGTTTAAAGACTTGCTTGGCTGACATCCCTTCTGGCTCCAGATCCTGCTTGCTGTTCCACTACACTGACCCCTGACTCTCTGGCTTGGCTGACTATCTGTTCCGGTTAATGAACTTTGGCTATGTTTTGACTAAGTTTGTTCTACTTACTTTTATTATTAAACAAATGTGATTTAACTGTACTTCTGTCTCAGTCTGATTCATGGTTTCTGACAGCCTTTTTCTTTGATGTGGGTCTTTCAAGAGCTGTTGGCAATGGATTGCAAGGCAGGTTGTGATATGTCTGGTCAAGCATGTGGTGCCCAAGCGGCTGCTGTTCTGGCCACGCTTGATCCACTTCAAACATAGGTTGCAAACAGCAACTGTGCGATCTGCTTCACACGTCTCGAAAAAAGCCAATGCCAAGGAACTTTTAAAAGTCAGCGGGGAGTCAGCAGTTCCCTGCACCTGCGGAGCTCTGCGGTGTAATGCAATAGGGTGGCTGCCCTTAAGCTGCCCCCTAGGGAACATCTTGCCTCATTGGCGTTGTGCCTCCTCCTCCTCTCTTCTCTCAGACACCCAAGTACAGTCAGTGACCTTATCATCCCCTCCCTCCTCATCACTGGAGCAAACTTGGCAGTATGCTGCAGCTGGGGGAACATGACTGCCAGCTTCTTGTCCTTCTTGGGCACCCCCTCTCTCTAGGCTCACGTTACTTCCCTTCCTCAACCTGGGAACCAACATCGGAGCCTTCAAATCGCTGTGCATCCTCCAGCAGAATGTACCCGACACTGTAGTTGAATAATTATGGGGACTCCTCCATGCATGATGGTGGGGCTATGGAAGGAGTGACTGTGGACAAGGAGGAATAGGCCGCTTTGGCAGCTCTATTGGAAGGCAAACTACTCTCAGCCTGGGTGACAGAGAATGAGGATGGTTTTGTTATCCACACCACCAACTGTTCTGCATGTTCTGACTCAATAACATGGCCAGCAGCAGAAAAAAAGGACAAGCATGTCCCACGGCCACTTGCAGAGAATGCACCATGTCCACAACCACCACTGTTGACTGTAGACAGAGAGGCTGCTTGCCCTCTTTTAGTGGCCTGTGAGCATCTGCCTTTCCTTCCAGACATGATGTATTTTTTGTTTTGCAACATCACACTACACTGTATTAGATACTGTGTACACCGCCTGAAGTGTATTAGAAACCATACACACTGTATTAGATACTGTGTACACTGCCTGCACTGTATTAGCAATTGTTCAATGGCTGCACTATATTGTATACTGTGTACACCACCAGAAGTGTAGTAGAAACTGTACACACTGTATTCGATGCTGTGTACACCACCAGAAAAGTAGTAGAAACTGTACTACGGCTGCACTGTATTGTGTACTGTGTACACCACCAGAAGTGTAGTAGAAACTGTACACACTGTATTAGATACGGTGTACACAACCAGAAAAGTAGTAGAAACTGTAATACAGCTGCACTGTATTGTGTACTGTGTACACCACCAGAAGTGTAGTAGAAACTGTACACACTATATTAGTTACTGTGTAGACCACCAGAAAAGTAGTAGAAACTGTACTATGGCTTCACTGTATTGTGTATGTCACGTACCTGGTAGGTGGAGCCCGGAATGCAGGGAACGGCCTCTCGTATACCTCCGACTCGGGAACCCCTGGTAGTGATGAAAGGGGCTAGGGAGTGCAAAGGGGCACAAGTGCCTGACTGGAAGGCTGGAACAGAGAGCTGAATCAGGTAGACAGCTGGGAGGTGTCCTGTAGTCCGGCAGCAGGATGTAGACAGCAGGGAGGTGTCTTGTAGTCCAGCAGCAGGATGTAGACAGCAGGGAGGTGTCTTGTAGTCCAGCAGCAGGATGCAGACAGCAGGGAGGTGTCTTGTAGTCCAGCAGCAGGATGTAGACAGCAGGGAGGTGTCTTGTAGTCCAGCAGCAGGATGCAGACAGCAGGGAGGTGTCCAGCAGCAGGATGTAGACAGCAGGGTGCAGGCAAGCCGGGTCAAACACAGACGGGCAGATCAGGTACAGAAGGTAAATCCGGGAGAATAGTCAAAGTCCAAAAGCTGAGATCAGGGCAGGCAGCAAACAGAGTAGTCAAAGTCCAAAAGCCGGGATCAGGGCAGGCAGCAAACAGAGTAGTCAGGAACAGTCCAACTGGTATCAGGTAGCAAATGCAAGTAACAGGGCACAAGGGGTCTTCAGGAACGCTGTAGACCGGACAGCAAGGCAGCAGTGGAACAGTCCTCTTTAAATAGCCCCTTTGGCGCCAAGTGCTGTCACAGGGCGCCGCTATTGGCGCTATTGCGCATGTGCGTACGCACGTTAGCGCCATTGGCGCTATTGCGCGCGCGCGAGCGCCGGATGGCGCTTCTGTGCACAGGCATTCCTTTGAACTTTAGTTTGCTGGGATATTTGCAAGAGGGCTTTTCCTGACAGTGTACTGTGTACACCACCAGAAGTGTAGTAGAAACTGTATACACTGTATTAGATACTGTGTATCTAAACCATCAGAAAAGTAGTAGAAACTGTAGTACGACTGCACTGTATTGTGTACTGTGTACACCACTAGAAGTGCAGTAGAAACTGTACACACTGTATTAGATACTGTGTACACTGCCTGCATTTTATTAGACACTGTACTACAGCTGCACTGTATTGTGTACTGTGTACACCACTAGAAGTATAGTAGAATCTGTACACACTGTATTATATACTGTGTACACCACCAGAAAAGTAGTAGAAACGGTACTACAGCTGCACCGTATTATGTACTGTGTACACCACCAGACGTGTATTAGAAACTGTGCACACTGTGTATTAGATACTGTGTACACCACCAGTAAAGTAGTAGAAACTGTACTATGGCTGCACTGTATTGTGTACTCTGTACACCACCAGAAGTGTAGTAGAAACTGTACACTAGATTCTGTGTAAACCACAGAATGCACTGTAGATATAGGCTACACTGGATTTAGAGTGTAATATATATATATATATATATATATATATATATATATATATATATATATATATATATATATATATATATATATATATATATATATATATATATTTTATTACACTGCCTGCACTGACTGAATATCGAGTAAACACTGTATAGAGTATGCTAAAAGCAGAATATATATATATATATATATATATATATATATATATATAGATAGATAGATAGATAGATAGATAGATAGATAGATAGATAGATAGATACAGTATCACACAAAAGTGAGTACACCCCTCACATTTTTGTAAATATTTTATTAAATCTTTTCATGTGAAGACACTGAAGAAATTACACTTTGCTACAATGTAAAGTAGCGAGTTTACAGCTTGTCAAAACAGTGTAAATGTGCTGTCCCCTCAAAATAACTCAACACACAGCCATTAATGTCTAAAACACTGACAACAAAAAGTGAGTACACCCCTAAGTGAAAATGTCCAAAGTGGGCCCAAAGTGTCAATATTTTGTGTGGCCACCATTTTTTTCAGCACTGCCTTAACCCTCTTGGGCATAGAGTTCACCAGAGCTTCACAGGTTGCCACTGGAGTCCTCTTCCACTCCTCCATAACAACATCACGGAGCTAGTGGATGTTAGAGACCTTGCACTCCTCCACCTTCCATTTGAGGATGCCTCGCAGATGCTCAATAGGGTTTAGGTCTGGAGAAATGGTTGGCCAGTTCATCACCTTTACCCTCAGCTTCTTTAGCAAGGCAGTGGTCATCTTGGAGGTGTGTCTGGGGTCGTTATCATGCTGGAATACTGCCCTGCGGCCCAGTCTCTGAAGGGAGGGGATCATGCTCTGCTTCAGTATGTCACAGTACATGTTGGCATTCATGGTTCCCTCAATGAACTGTAGCTCCCCAGTGCCGACAGCACTCATGCAGCCCCAGACCATAACACTTCCACCACCATGCTTGACTGTAGGCAAGACACACTTGTCTTTGTACTCCTCACCTGGTTGCCGCCACACACGCATGACACCAACTAAACCAAATAATTTTATCTTGGTCTCATCAGACCACAGGACATGGTTCCATTAATTCATGTCCTTAGCCTGCTTGTCTTCAGCAAACTGTTTGTGGGCTTTCTTGTGCATCATCTTTAGAAGAGGCTTCCTTCTGGGACAACAGCCATGCAGACCAATTTGATGCAGTGTGCAGCGTATGGTCTGAGCACTGACAGGCTGACCCCCCACCCCTTCAACCTCTGCAGCAATGCTGGCAGCACTCATACGTCTATTTCCCAAAGACAACCTCTGGATATGACGCTGAGCACATGCACTCAACTTCTTTGGTCGATCATGGCAAGGCCTGTTCTGAGTGGAACCTGTCCTGTTAAACCGCTGTATGGTCTTGGCCACCGTGCTGCAGCTCAGTTTCAGGGTCTTGGCAATCTTCTTACAGCCTAGGCCATCTTTATGTAGAGCAACAATTCTTTTTTTTCAGATCCTCAGAGAGTTCTTTGCCATGAGGTGTCATGTTGAACTTCCAGGGACCAGTTTAAGAAAGTGAGAGCGATAACACCAAATTTAACACACCTGCACCCCATTAACACCTGTGACCTTGTAACACTAACGAGTCACATGACATCGGGGAGGGAAAATGGCTAATTGGGCCCAATTTGGACATTTTCACTTAGCGGTGTACTCACTTTTGTTGCCAGTGGTTTATACATTAATGGTTGTGTGTTGAGTTATTTTGAGGGGACATCAAATTTACACTGTTATACAAGCTGTTTACTCACTACTTTACATTGTATCAAAGTGTAATTTCTTCAGTGTTGTCACATGAAAAGATATAATAAAATATTTACAAAAATGCGAGGGGTGTACTCACTTTTGTGAGATACTATATATATATATATATATATATATATATATATATATATATATATATATAGGAAGGCCAGTATGCTGGCCTGAAATTATGGGAGGAGCCCGGAGGGTATTTAACCAGACCACCCACAATGATCAGTGTCGGTTCTAATGCGCGGTTCCGCACCTCACAGGGCCGACTCTTCCCAGCTCACCTCATGTTCGGCAGTCTGTGCATTCAATCGCAGGTGTACTTCGGCTTTTTCATTCGTGGTCTTCATCGGCGGTTCCCACTCACAGTCGCAGGTAGTATCCAAACTTTCGTGTCATGTGCAAAATCTTGCGGTTTATTATGCTTCCTATCCTGCACCCCTTTCGTGAAAAAAAAAAAAAAAAAATCTGCCCCGGAGTTGTTGTCGCTCATGTCCCGACATCCTTCGGCACAGGCGTAGTACATTCGTAAAGTTCCTTCTGCCAAATATACAATTCATTTGTAGACCCAAGCCTCCGAGTCACTTTCGGTCGTTCTCAATATCACTTGCAATAGGCTTCACTGGTTATAAAATTCATTGTCCATGAGGTTGCCATCTCATCCTTTAGGAGATGAGCATGTATTGTTTGTATGGGTTTCTGTGGCTGATTGAGGTATAATTAATCCCACCTGGTGCCTTCTCTGCACTTGATTAGCCTGGGGTGATGGGTGGTTGGTAGGTGTTCGGTTTCACAGTAAGGGATGGCATACACTCTACAACCAATTTGTATCAGATACTCTTTACTACCGATTTATATCGGATCCATTTCATACGTTTTACAAACTGATTCGCATCAGATATATTGCAGAGGCCGACTCTACCAACTCCTTCGAGATCGGTCGTAGGTTTTCATCGATAGTCCCACACTCACTGTCGCAGGTAGGACTTGTTGTTACCTGCTACCGAAACTCTACTCTATGTTCCCCTTCGTATTGCCTTTCTCCGTTCCTCATTCGAGCCCAGTCACATCCGCGATGTTACGACTCATGGCAGCCTCCACTCGGCACCATTGGTATCTTACCGACTAGGCGGTAAGAACCGCACTAATAAGATCCGAGTCCAGTCGCAGCACCGGCTCAATGATTCGGATTCGACATACATGCCCCCTCATCACCTTACATCCACAACCGATCCGAATCTAGTCGCACCATCAGCGCAATGATTCGGATCCTCTGCAATACGAACTCCACCAACTGAACCGAGTCCAGTCGCAGCACCGGCTGAACGATTCGGATCCAGCATACAAGCCCCCTTGTCACCTTACATCCACAACCGATCCGAATCTAGTCGCATCACCAGCGCAACGATTCGGATCCTCGGCAATACGAACTCCACCAACCGATCTGAATCCAGTCGTAGTACCGGCTCAACGATTCAGATCCTAGGCAATACAACTTCACCTACCGATCCGAGTCCAGTCGCAGCACCGGCTCAACGATCCGGATCCGGCATACAAACCCCATCGTCACTTTACATCCACAAACCGATCCGAATCTAGTCACATCATCAGCGCAACAATTTGGATCCTTGGCAATACAAACTTCAACAACCGATCCGAGTCCAGTCGTAGCACCGGCTCTGCGATTCGGATCCTTGGCAATACAACTTCACCGACTGACCCGAGTCCAGTCGCAGCACCGGGTCAATGATTCGGATCCTCGGCAATACAAACTTCACCAACCGATCCGAGTCCAGTCGCAGCACCGGCTCAACGATTCGGATCCGGCATACAAGCCCCCTCATCACCTTACATCCACAACCGATCCGAATCTAGTCGTATCATCAGCGCTATGATTTGGATCCCCGGCAATACGAACTCCACCAACCGATCTGAATCCAGCCGTAGCACCGGCTCAGCGATTCGGATCCATGCCAGTACAACTTCACCGAACGATCCGAGTCTAATCGCAGCACCAGCTCAACGATTCGGATCCTTGGCAATACAAACTTCATTGACCGATCTTTCACAAATAAACCCACTGGTGCTCACACCTCAGCCCGGTTCGAACTAGTTGCATCGGCGCTTACAAATACAGTGGAACTTAGGATTCAGATCCCCAGCCTTACGTGTATCAAAGCATTAACATTCACATCCCACTCTATCTATTGTACAATGTTGCGCACGGTCATTCCTACATACTCATAATTCTGCTAAACTCTGTTTTTTCGCCTTTCAAATAAGGCTGCTTCATTGCAATTGCTGCAAGCATTTCAGCAAGTGGCTCAAACCACCACTCCTCATCTCCAGTAGCAACACGGCTACTCCTCATCCCCAGTAGCAACACGGCTACTCGTCATGCCCCAGTAGCAACACGGCTACTCGTCATGCCCCAGTAGCAACACGGCTACTCGTCATCCCCAGTAGCAACACGGCTACTCGTCATCCCCAGTAGCAACACGGCTACTCGTCATCCCCAGTAGCAACACGGCTACTCGTCATCCCCAGTAGCAACACGGCTACTCGTCATCCCCCAGTAGCAACACGGCTACTCATCATTAGGGATGAGCTTCGAGTTCGAGTCAAACTCATGTTCGACTCGAACATCGGCTGTTCGCAAGTTCACAGAACAGCGAACAATTTGGAGTGTTCGCGGCAAATTCGAATGCCGCGGAACACCCTTTAAAAGTCTATGGGAGAGATCAAAAGTGCTAATTTTAAAGGCTTATATTCATGGTATTGTCATAAAAAGTGTTTGGTGACCTGGGTCCTGCTCCAGGGGACATGGATCAATGAAAAAAAAGTTTTAAAAACGGCCGTTTTTTCGGGAGCAGTGATTTTAATAATGCTTAAAGTGAAACAATAAAAGTGTAATATCCCTTTAAATTTCGTACCTGGGGGGTGTCTATAGTATGTCTGCAAAGGGGCGCATGTTTCCCATGTTTAGAACAGTCTGACAGCAAAATGACATTTCAAAGGAAAAAAAGTCATTTAAACTACTCGCGGCTATTAACTAATTGCCGGTCCGACAATACACATAAAAGTTCATTGATAAAAATGGCATGGGAATTCCCCACAGGGGAACCCCGAACCAAAATTTTAATTTACGTGGGGGGTCCCCCTAAATTCCATACCAGGCCCTTCAGGTCTGGTATGGATATTAAGGGGAACCCCGGCCAAAATGTAAAAAAGAAAAAATGGCGTGGGGTCCCTCTCAAAATCTATACCAGACCCTTCAGGCTGGTATGGATTTTAAGGGGAACCCCGCGCCAAAATAAAAAAAAAAATGGCGTGGGGTCCCCCCAAAAATCCATACCAGACCCTTATCCGAGCACGCAACCTGGCAGGCCGCAGGAAAAGAGGGGGGGACGAGAGAGCGCCCCCCCTCCTGAACCATACCAGGCCACATGCCCTCAACATTGGGAGGGTGCTTTGGGGTAGCCCCCCAAAACACCTTGTCCCCATGTTGATGAGGACAAGGGCCTCATCCCCACAACCCTGGCTGGTGGTTGTACGGGTCTGCGGGCGGGGGGCTTATCGGAATCTGGAAGCCCCCTTTAACAAGGGAACCCCCAGATCCCGGCCCTCCCCCCTGTGTGAAATGGTAAGGGGGTACAAAAGTACCCCTACCATTTCACTAAAAAACTGTCAAAAATGTTAAAAACGACAAGAGACAGTTTTTGACAATTCCTTTATTTAAATGCTTCTTCTTTCTTCTTTCTTCTATCTTCCTTCGGTTTCTTCCTCCATCTTCTTCTTCTTCTGGTACTTCTGGTTCTTCTGGTTCTTCCTCCGGTGTTCTCGTCCGGCATCTCCTCTGCGGCGTCGGCGTCTTCTTCCCTTCTTCTCCTCGAGCCGCTCCGCATCCATGATGGCATGGAGGGAGGCTCCCGCTCTTCTCTTCATCTTCTTCTCTTCATCTTCTTCTCTTCATCTTCTTCTCTTCATCTTCTTCTCTTCATCTTCTTGTCTTCATCTTCTTTTCCGGGCGCTCCACATCCATGATGACATGGAGGGAGGCTCCCGCTGTGTGATGCTTCTCCTCTTCTGACGATTCTTAAATAATGGGGGACGGGGCCACCCGGTGATCCCGCCTCCCTCTGATGCACGGTGACTTGCCGGGACTTCCCTGTGGCATTCCCCTTGATGCCACAGGGAAGTCCCGTCAAGTCACCGTGCGTCAAAGGGGGCGGGGTCACCGGGTGGCCCCGCCCCCCGTTATTTAAGAACCGTCAGAAGAGAAGCATCACACAGCGGGAGCCCCCCTCCATACCATCATGGATGCGGAGCGGCCCGAAAAGAAGATGAAGAGAAGAAGATGAAGAGAAGAAGATGAAGAGAAGAAGATGAAGAGAAGAAGATGTAGAGAAGAAGATGAAGAGAAGAGCAGGAGCCTCCCTCCATGCCATCATGAATGCGGGCCAGGGTTGTGGGGATGAGGCCCTTGTCCTCATCAACATGGGGACAAGGTGTTTTGGGGGGCTACCCCAAAGCACCCTCCCAATGTTGAGGGCATGTGGCCTGGTACGATTCAGGAGGGGGGCGCTCTCTCGTCCCCCCTCTTTTACTGCGGCCTGCCAGGTTGCGTGCTCGGATAAGGGTCTGGTATGGATTTTTGGGGGGACCCCACGCCATTTTTTTAAAAAATTTTGGCGCGGGGTTCCCCTTAAAATCCATACCAGACCTGAAGGGCCTGGTATGAAATTTAGGGGGACCCCCCACATCATTTTTTTTTTTTAAAAATTTGGTTTCCCCTGTGGGGAATTCCCATGCTGTTTTTATCAATGAACTTCTATGTGTATTGTCGGACCGGCAATTCATTAATCGAGTAGTTTTAAATGACTTTTTTTCCTTTGAAATGTTATTTTGCTGTCAGACTGTTCTAAACACGGGAAACATGCACCCCTTTACAGGCATACTATAGACACCCCCCCCCCCCCCCCGGTACAAAATTTAAAGGGATATTACACTTTTATTGTTTCAATTTAAGCATTTTTAAAATCACTGCTCCCGAAAAAACGGCCGTTTTTAAAACTTTTTTTGCATTGATCCATGTCCCCTGGGGCAGGACCCAGGTCCCCAAACACTTTTTATGACAATAACTTGCATATAAGCCTTTAAAATTATCACTTTTGATTATTCATGTTTGTGTCCCATAGAGTTTAACGGTGTTCGCGTGTTTGAACAAATTTTTTGCCTGTTCGCAAGTTCTGGTGCGAACCGAACAGGGGGGTGTTCGGCTCATCCCTACTCATCATCCCCAGTAGCAACATGGCTACTCCTCATCCCCAGTAGCAACACGGCTACTCCTCATCCCCAGTAGCAACACGGCTACTCCTCATCCCCAGTAGCAACACGGCTACTCCTCATCCCCAGTAGCAACACGGCTACTCCTCATCCCCAGTAGCAACACGGCTACTCCTCATCCCCAGTAGCAACACGGCTACTCCTCATCCCCAGTAGCAACACGGCTACTCCTCATCCCCAGTAGCAACACGGCTACTCCTCATCCCCAGTAGCAACACGGCTACTCCTCATCCCCAGTAGCAACACGGCTACTCCTCATCCCCAGTAGCAACACGGCTACTCCTCATCCCCAGTAGCAACACGGCTACTCCTCATCCCCAGTAGCAACATGGCTACTCCTCCATCTCCAGTAGCAACATGGCTACTCATCATTATCTCTATCCCTTTCCCCTTTAGGTCAGTTAGACTACCAGTTGGTCCACCCTGCACCAGGTTTGGACAGTATCTCCCAAAAAAACCCAACAAAAAAACAAAAAAAAAACCATTGTTGAGGGCCTGCATCTTCACCTGGGGGCCAGCTTTGCCCCAAACAGCTCTTTGTAATCCCCTTTGTCAAACCAAAATTCCCATGTCACCTTACTACAGGTTCCCGGTCGACTCAGTCCTCAACCTCAACCAAAATTTCACTACTAGGGCATCAAGTCAGGTGCGTAGTTCAAAGGGATCCCCCCTTGCTTTTCTCTTAAACAATCTTTCACAACATATTTTACTTCACATACACGATTTGACTTGCTCTCGAGGCGTTAGTAACTGTCACATACTTCTGTGCTCTTCACTCTGTTTTCGAAGAGCGATCCGAGATCCTTCACCACGCAGACAAGGTCGCCTAACATCCAGCTTGCTGGCAGTGCAAGCATTAGCAGACTGAACGTACGTCAATAAACTACAGATCGCAAAATTCCTACTTAGAATACCAGACTTCAGCTGCCTGCCCCAGTCCGCCCTGGGGGGCTCTGGTTCATTAGTCTGTGCCGAGCACAGATGGACACCCAAACTATCGGTTACCTAGCCAGTCACCTCCTGGCTCACCTCGGTTGTCACGCATTCTTTTGAGTTTTCTAAAGTCACACTCAACAGCGCTCACACGCAAACTAGCTGTCACTACGGCTGTCATTCCTTGTCCTGTTCTTCTCGCTTTCCTTCTGCCTTTCCCTCTTATCTACCCAAACGCATCTATCCCCTCTTACCTTTGCAACTTGCCTTAAACATATGCATTGCCCCTCCTTGCTTTTTGCTGACGCCACATCGCAGGCCGACAGCGATGACTTCTCCTCCACCCGGCCGTCACCCTTTGCGGGAGCAGCAAGCGGCGGCTCACAGTCTCACAGAGCTTGGACCATTTATAAAAAAAAAAAAAAAAATGCCACTGGCAGCCCTACCAGGCACCCAGGCATCACTGCAGTCTATTTTCTTAGCGACTACTCAGCTGCACTCCTTGGTGACCACACTGTCAACAGCAGTCACCGACGTTCAAGCCAGAGTGGGAGCCCTGGGGGTACGCCCAGCCACACCCCTACCAGCTCCAGTCACCACCATCATTCCCGTGCCTTCACTTACAAGTGTGCCCGACATCGGCACCACTGTCTTCTCTGCGCACTTTGTCCCAGCAGGGTATCAGGAAGGACGCCTTGAATGGCAATGACGTTAACTTAGCATCCTTCCTCATAGCAGTACACGACTTGGCCGAAAACAAGTCATATTCGTGAGGAAACGCCTCCATCGTCCTGAAGGCCAAAGACCCTAGACTTAATCACAACCTCACTGTCACAGAGTTTGTGCTGGCCTTGGGGACGGTCAGACACATGCTATGCAGGGCAACCCCAACAGGAGGGAAGAGCCGGACCTGTACCTACATGCAGTAATAAAGCTCACAAGTACGCGGGGTGCTCATTCTATGACTGTCGCCACTCATTTTCAGCTAAGGCAGCAGCCAGACTCGAGGTGATCCTTTATCTCACGCCTTCTAGTGTTTCTCTCCCAGGTACAAGACCCTGACTAAATCCTTAAATTAGATGTGCCAGCAATAGCAGATCTGCCCATGTGGAATGAATTTCTCACCAACTGGAATGGCATGTCAATGTTCATTCCGTTAGCATCTCCCTCTTCATCTCAGGTAGTCACGGACGCCGCAGCCTCCACAGGTCCTCGTGTCAATTTTTGGCCATCTTTGGTTTGCAGGGCCATGGCCATCAGAAATCCTCTTGATTCCCAGCTTCAGTTAGTCCTTCTCTTTGTTCGAACTCTACCCCATTGTTGCAGCAGCTCAAGTCTGGGGCAGTAACTGGGCAGGACAAACACTGTCGTTTGCCCCAGACAACCAAGCCACAGCCAGTATTATAAATAAAAGCAAGCTGGTCCAACTCGCTGGCCATCATGGCCTTCCTGAGCAGGCTGGTACAACTATCCCCACAGCACCAATTAATGTTCTCTGCATCTACATCCCAGGCAAATGCAATACTCTGGCCGACGCACTGCCCGTTTAACTTTGCGTCATTCTTTTCGCAGGGATCTGGAACCGACCCGACCATATTTCTTATCCCACATTGGTCGTAGCTAACCTCGGATTAAAACAACACCGTCACAATGCTACCTGCCTTATTAATCTATAATTTTCTCACAACACCCTGAAGGCCTACTGTACTGCCTGGAAAATCTAAGACAGGTTCCTAGCCTCAAACCCTGGGGCAGTATCAGGAGATCTCCATCACATCCTGGCCTTCATATCATCCTCCCACACACAGTTGGCATTGTCACACAATACCATTAGACTCAACTTAGCTGGCATCCAGCATTTCATCTCCTTACAAGATCCTACCAAACCATCTTTGGTTGTCGCCCATGCAGTCAAGACCATCCTGCGCGGTAGTCACAGGCAACTCCAAATCAATAGTAAACGCCTACCTGCGACCAGCGCCATTTTCCGAGACATGTCTACCATCCTGTCACGTTCCCCTTTGGGTTAATTTCAGCCTGGTCATTCAAGCAGCCATCTACCTGGCTTTCTGCGGCTTCTTACGCCCCAGTGAATTCACAGTCACCGGCCCCAGTTATAATATGTTATGTAGACGCCACCTGACACGCCACCAAAGTTACTTCATCCCGCACCTCATGGTGTCCGAAACACAACAGTATGGTCCCGGTGTAGATATCATACTTTCCAGACTCACAATGCCTGGTGCCCCATGGCCATTCTAGACCAGTTATTAGCTCATCCGCCCGTCATCTTGGAGGACAGCCATTACTACGTTCTCTACTAGCCCTCTAAGTAGCAACCAGTTCACTAGACACGTTAGAATTCTTTTGCCCAACTTGGCCTTGACCCCGGCCAATTTTCTGGAAATTCTTTCGCATTGGAGTAGCATCAGCAGCCTCACGAAACGGGGTACCGGATCACATCCTCAAGAAGATGGGCAGGTGGAAATTCACTTGCTTCGCTCGATACATCCCCAATCCGCAAGCAGTAAGGTCATGAGCCTTCAGCCAGCTTGCCGTGTAGTATGGCAGTAAACATAAATAAATAATTACCTCCCTAACCAAGTCTTTTTGCGCTCTTCTCTTGGCATACCGCCCAGCAGACCTGGGTTTACCGTACAGCAGGCCAGGGCAAACTTCAGGGTCTATTTATGTTGTTAGTCTTGTGACGTGTTTATGTGCTTCATATCTCTCAGGACGGAGGGCTCCGACCATAAATAGGAAGGCCAGTATGCTGGCCTGAAATTATGGGAGGAGCCCGGAGGGTATTTAACCAGACCACCCACAATGATCAGTGTCGGTTCCAGTGCGCGGTACCCACCCACCCATTCCCCTTCTCAGGGTACTTCTCCTAAAACAATTTCTTTACAGAAACATCCAATTACTTTTTTAGGGTATGCGCCCTTCTCTTGGCATACCACCCAGCAGACCTGGGTTTACCGTACAGCAGGCCAGGGCACACTTCAGGTCTATTTATGTTGTTAGTCTTGTGACGTGTTTATGTGCTTTCATATCTCTCAGGACGGAGGGCTCCGACCATAAATATATATATATATATATATATATATATATATATATATATATCAAATACACTGCCACTAACTGAATAACCTGCCTGCTTAATCTAACTCAAGCTATCTCCACACCAACACCACTACACACGGCCGCCGTGTAGGCAGCCTTATATAGTGTGGGGCGTGAACTTAGTCCCCCTGAGCCATGATTGGTCAAAGGCACCCTGCAGAGCGCAGAGCATGCTGTGATTGGCCAAAGCATGCAGGTCAGGTGCATGCTTTGGCCAATCATCATACAGCAATGCACTGCGATCTCGCAGTGCATTATGGGGCGTTCTGCAGTGCTCAAATTTTCCGCGAACGCCCTGTAATGTTCGCTCTCCGGCGAACACCCGATGTTCGAGTCGAACTTGTGTTTGACCCGATCATCAAGCTCATTCCTACTAATAACCTTCAGGCCTGGACTGGCCATAGGGCACACGAGCATTTGCCCGGTGGGCCGGGGCTACCGGGCTCAACTTGGGGCCGCGGGTCGATGCTTGATGATGACCAGGTCACACAGTGGGAGGTAAGCGGCAACCGCAGCCTGGAGAGGGTTAACCCAGGCCGCGGTCACTGCTCACCCCCCACTCTGCGGCTGTGCCTGTGTCTCCTCTCCAGGCTCTCCTGCCCTGCCGACGATGTCATCTTATCAACAGAGCATGGGCAGGAGGAGCCGGAGATCTGTACACTGAGTGAAGGGATCCATGGTTGCTAGACAGCAGATGGGATCTGATTAAAAAAGCGATCGCTGTCCGTGCATGCGCGCTGCAGCCGGCGATAGCTAGTCAACGGTGAGGCTGCCAGGGCTGGGTCCGCTGATGTCATGGAAACGTATGCCGTCAGGACACCCCGCCCACCTAGGCAGATTACATCCATTCAAAAGACCAAGGGAAGTGAAGGAGACAGTAAACGTGAGAAGTGAAGCCATCAGATCGGGAGAGCATACAAGGAAAGGAGACACAAAAGGAAAACGGGTAAACAAGAAAAGGCAGACCAAGGAGTAATGAAGGACACAGGAAAGTGTAAATAGATAAAGATGAATGGTGGCAAAAAGGAGATAAGGAAGGGGGAAGAAGAGAGGAAGGAGGGAAGAAGAAAAAAAGGGGGATATATAAAGAGAAGAGAAGAGAAAGAGAGAAAAAAGGAAAAAATAAACAGAAAAAGAGAGACAAAGGAGAGGAAAATAAGAGAAAAATATGAGTGAAAAATAAAAAAGGTTAAGGAGTACTCTGCTGATAGGATGACATTATTGGAGGGGTGGGAGAGCCGGTAGAGAACACACAGGCTGCATCCTGCCTCTGCCCTGCCAAAGGTAGGACTGTGCAGGGGAGACATGGAATAAAAGGGGCCACTGTGATTACAGAGACAAAGGAGGGGGCATGACTGGAAGGGGCCCTGTGACGGGGAGGCTGTGATTGGTGGGGCACTGTGTTGAAAAGGGAACTGCACTGTAAAGGGGACTGTAATCATTAGTTTCCTTTACAGTGCAGTCACCTTTATATCACAGTGCCCCATTACATTACAGTGCGGAGGACCGACTCCGTGATTATCCCATCACCAACTGCCCTCAAAAACGGGCGGTTGCTGGAAAATTGGCTGCTCAGTCTAAATTGCCTATTTTTTTTCCCAGTCCGGGCCTGATAACCTTAGACCATTCAGAGTATGAATCATTAACCACTACTCTCTGAACACAGTCTTTTAGCCAGTTTTCAATCCATTTACAAACTGATGTTTCTAAGCCTGTAGACTTTACCGAATTAGCTGTGTGTGGGGAATGGTGTCAAATGCTTTTGCAAAATCCAAGTATACTAGCCTCTGTCTAAGGTTTTACTTACCTCCTCATAAAAAGATATCAGATTTGTTTGACAACGTCTCTCTCTCTCATAAATCCATGCAGTCTGTTACTTACATAGTTACATATAGTTACATAGTAGGTGAGGTTGAAAAAAGACACAAGTCCATCAAGTCCAACCTATGTGTGTGATTATGTGTCAGTATTGCATTGTATATCCCTGTATGTTGTGGTCATTCAGGTGCTTATCTAATAGTTTCTTGAAGCTATTAATGCTCCCCGCTGAGACCACCGCCTGTGGAAGGGAATTCCACATCCTTGCCGCTCTTACAGTAAAGAACCCTCTACGTAGTTTAAGATTAAACCTCTTTTCTTCTAATTTTAATGAGTGGCCACGAGTCTTGGTAAATTCTCTTCTGCGAAAAAGTTTTATCCCTATTGAGGGGTCACAATTACGGTATTTGTAAATTGAAATCATATCCCCTCTCAAGCGTCTCTTCTCCAGAGAGAATAAGTTCAATGCTCGCAACCTTTCCTCATAACTAATATCCTCCAGACCCTTTATTAGCTTTGTTGCCCTTCTTTGTACTCGCTCCATTTCCAGTACATCCTTCCTGAAGACTGGTGCCCAGAACTGGACCACATACTCTAGGTGCGGCCGGACCAGAGTCTTGTAGAGCGGGAGAATTATCGTTTTATCTCTGGAGTTGATCCCCCTTTTAATGCATGCCAATATTCTGTTTGCTTTGTTAGCAGCAGCTTGGCATTGCCTGCCATTGCTGAGCCTATCATCTACTAGGACCCCCAGGTCCTTTTCCATCCTAGATTCCCCCAGAGGTTCTCCCCCCAGTGTATAGATTGCATTCATATTTTTGCCACCCAAATGCATTATTTTACATTTTTCTACATTGAACCTCATTTGCCATGTAGTCGCCCACCCCATTAATTTGTTCAGGTCTTTTTGCAAGGTTTCCACGTCCTGCGGAGAAGTTATTGCCCTGCTTAGCTTAGTATCGTCTGCAAATACAGAGATTGAACTGTTTATCCCATCCTCCAGATCGTTTATAAACAAATTAAATAGGATTGGTCCCAGCACAGAACCCTGGGGAACCCCACTACCCACCCCTGACCATTCTGAGTACTCCCCATTTATCACCACCCTCTGAACTCGCCCTTGTAGCCAGTTTTCAATCCATGTACTCACCCTATGGTCCATGCCAACAGACCTTATTTTGTACAGTAAACATTTATGGGGAACTGTGTCAAATGCTTTTGCAAAATCCAGATACACCACGTCTACAGGCCTTCCTTTATCTAGATGGCAACTCACCTCCTCATAGAAGGTTAATAGATTGGTTTGGCAAGAACGATTCTTCATGAATCCATGCTGATTACTGCTAATGATATCGTTCGTATTACTAAAATCCTGTATATAATCCCTTATCATCCCCTCCAAGAGTTTACATACTATCGATGTTAGGCTAACTGGTCTGTAATTCCCAGGGATGTATTTTGGGCCCTTTTTAAATATAGGTGCTACATTGGCTTTTCTCCAATCAGCTGGTACCATTCCAGTCAGTAGACTATCTGTAAAAATTAGGAACAAAGGTCTGGCAATCACTTGACTGAGTTCCCTAAGTACCCTCGAATGCAAGCCATCTGGTCCCGGTGATTTATTAATGTTAAGTTTCTCAAGTCTAATTTTAATTCCGTCCTCTGTTAACCATGGAGGTGCTTCCTGTGTTGTGTCATGAGGATAAACACTGCAGTTTTGGTTACTGAAGCCCCCGATTCACTCGTGAAGACTGAGGAGAAGAATAAATTCAATACCTTCGCCATCTCCCCATCCTTTGTAACCAGATGTCCTTCCTCATTCTTTATGGGGCCAATATGGTCTGTCCTCCCTTTTTTACTGTTTACATACTTAAAGAATTTCTTGGAATTTTTTTTGCTCTCCTCCGCTATGTGTCTTTCATGTTCTATCTTAGCTGTCCTAATTGCACCTTTACATTTCCTGTTGCATTCTTTATAAAGTCTGAATGCTGAGGATGATCCCTCAACCTTGTATTTTTTGAAGGCCTTCTCCTTTGCTTTTATATGCATTTTTACATTGGAGTTAAGCCATCCAGGACTTTTGTTCGCTCTTTTAAATTTATTACCCAATGGGATACATTGGCTAATGCCCTTTTTTAATATGCTCTTAAAGCAAACCCATCTCTCCTCCGTATTCTTTGTTTCTAATATTTTATCCCAGTTTATGCCTTTTAGCAAGGTTTGTAGTTTAGGGAAGTTGGCTCTTTTGAAATTCAGTGTCTTTGTATTCCCTTTATGTTTCCTATTTGTGTGATTTATACTGAAACTAATTGACCTGTGATCGCTGTTACCTAAATTGCCCCGCATTTCCACATCCGTGATCAGGTCTGTATTGTTGGTAATCAGTAGATCCAGTAATGTTTTATTTCTAGTTGGTGCGTCTACCATCTGACCCATAAAATTGTCCTGCAAGACATTAAGGAACTGGCGAGCCCTAAATGAATGCGCGGTTCCCTCCGCCCAATCTATGTCTGGATAATTAAAATCCCCCATTATGATAACACTTCCCATCCTTGCTGCTACTCCAATTTGTGATAGGAGATCCGTCTCCACTTCCTCCCTCAGGTTTGGGGGCCTATAGCATACTCCCAGTATTATTTTCCCCTTAGCTTTATCCCTTTGGAGCTCTACCCATAAGGATTCCACCTCCTCTCTAGCTCCCTCAGTGATGTCATCTCTCACATTCACTTGTACATTATTCTTGATATATAGGCATACCCCTCCCCCTTTTTTACCCTCTCTATCCTTGCGGTATAGGGTATACCCTTGAATGTTTGCCAGCCAATCATGAGAGCTGTTGAACCAGGTCTCTGAAATTCCCACAAAATCCAAATCCTCCTCATACAACAGTATCTCTAGTTCACCCATCTTGTCCGCCATGCTCCTGGCATTGGTGAACATGCCACATAGTTTAGACCGGTCGCATATTGTCTTCGTATTGGGTGTTTCGAGATTGCAACTAGGACTTGCTACTATACTCACCTTGTGTTTTTGTGCTTTGGTTAACTTACCACTAATGCCCCCAATACTACCCTCTGGAATATCTTCCACTCTGGCTATCTCTGCCTCTGGACCCTCCCCCCATCGCCTAGTTTAAACATATTTTTTTCCAGCAGGAACTCCTCTATGTGGTCCTTTATTAAACCCTCCAGTATTTTCCCAACTATAAGTCAAACTAAGAGGTCTATAGTTACTCGGCAAAGACTTTGATCCATTTTTTAATATAGGCATCATATTGGCCTTACGCCAATCCAGTGGTACTATGCTAGTCATTAAAGAGTCCCTAAAAATAAGAAACAATGGCTTTAAAATGACAGAGCTCAATTCTTTTAGGATCTGTGGGTATGTGCCATCTGGTCCAGGTGCTTTATTCACCTTTTTTCTGTCTAATATTTCTGGACCATATCATTTTTGAGCCATTGTGGATTATTTGGGGCTGTGTCAATACCATCCCCATTATGGACATGAGCTCCCCCATGCTCCTTTGTATACACAGAGCTGAAGAAAGTATTTAATACATTTGCCTTCTCTTTGTCCCCAGTCACCCACTCCAGATTGTTTTGTAAAGGGCCTACATGCTCATACCTGATCTTTTTACTATTAATATACTTGAAACATTTTTTGAGGTTTGTCCTAATATCTTTGGCAATCTGTCATTCGTTTTGAATTTTTGCAGCCTTAATTTCCTTTTTACATATTCTGTTATATTCTTTGTAACATTTAAAGAATGATAGTGTTCCTTCATTTTTATATTTTTAAAAAGTTCTTATCTTATTATTTCGTTTTTTTTTTCACTTTGGCCGTGAGCGACATAGGTTTTTAGCCTTTTAAATGTATTGCTCATGGGAATATACTTTACAATGAGTTCACATACAGTCTTTTTGAAGAATTCCTATTTCTGTTCTGTGTTCATTGATGCCAATATTCCCTCCCAGTCTAAGACTTGGAGAGCAGCACTCATCCTTGGAAATTTTGCTCTCTTAAAGTTAAGTGTTTTTATACTTCCAGTATGTGTTTGTTGCTTACAGCTTACATTACATGAAATCATGTTATGGTCACTGCTACCCAGATGTTCTTTTATATGAACATTAGTAATAAGCCCTGTATGGTTTGAGATTACCAAGTCCAGCAGAGCATCATTCCTAGTTGGGGCCTCTATGAACTGTACCATAAAGATGTAGAAATAGGGGGCAGGGGGATTGATTGGTAGTATGTGGTTGTGGTTATGAGATCGTTGTTTGGTTGATTTTATGAGCTGTTGGGCTCTTGGGTTTAGGTGCATAAGTTGTGGAGGGCTATTTCTGTACGGGGGGATTGAGTGACCCTGTCTCCTCCCGGGTGGTCCAGTGCCTTGTGTGTGATGTCCCCTTGAGGTTTAGTGGTTGGTGCAAGCCTGTTATATATTATGGTAAGCCTATAGGTATCCATAGTGATGTAATTTGGTATATCTAATGTGCTACATTTTTTGTCCTCTGTCCTTCTTTTTTCCTGACCCAATCAATATTAATTTACCCCTAATGACAGATTTGTGTGCCTCCCATAAAGTTGCTTTTGGCATTTCAGGGGTATCATTTTCCAAGAAGTATTTTTCAATCTCTTCCGTTATCATTTTTTCAGTTTCACAGTGTTCCAGTAAGTCTTTGTTTATTCTCCATGTATCTCTCCCCATAAATGCAAGTTCATTTTCAACATTACTGGGGAGTAGGGATGAGCTGAACACCCCCATGTTCGGTTTGCACCAGAACATGCGAACAGGCAAAAAATTTGTTGAAAACGCGAACACCGTTAAAGTCTATGGAACTCGAACATGAATAATCAAAAGTGCTAATTTTAGAGGCTTATATGCAAGTTATTGTCATAAAAAGTGTTTGGGGACCTGGGTCCTGCCCCAGGGGACATGGATCAATGCAAAAAAAAGTTTTAAAAACGTCCGTTTTTTTGGGAGCAGTGATTGTAATAATGCTTAAAGTGAAACAATAAAAGTGTAATATTCCTTTAAATTTTGTACCTGGGGAGTGTCTATAGTATGCCTGTAAAGGGGCGCATGTTTCCCGTGTTTAGAACAATCTGACAGCAAAATGACATTTCAAAGGAAAAAAAGTCATTTAAAACTACTCGCGGCTATTAATGAATTGTCGGTCCGATAATACACATAAAAGTTCATTGATAAAAACGGCACGGGAATTCCAAACAGGGGAGTCCCGAACCAAAATTTTAAAAAAAAAATGGCGTGGGGGGGGGGTCCCCCTAAATTCCATACCTGGCCCTTCAGGTCTGAAATGGCTATTAAGGGGAACCCCAGCCAAAATTAAAAAAAAAAAGGTGTGGGGGTCCCCCTCAAAATCCATAGCAGACCCTCCAGGTCTATGGATTTTAAGGGGAACCCCGCACCAAAATAAAAAAAATGGCGTGGGGTCCACCCATAAATCCTTACCAGACCCTTATCCGAGCACACAACCTGGCAGGCCGCAGGAAAAGAGGGGGGGACGAGAGAGCGCCCCCCTGCTGAACCATACCAGGCCACATGCCCTCAACATTGAAAGGGTGCTTTGGGGTAACCCCCAAAGCAGCTTGTCCCCATGTTTCTTCTATCTTCCTGCCTTTTCTTCCTCCATCTTCTTCTTCTTCTGGTTCTTCTGGTTCTTCCTCCAGTGTTCTCGTCTGGCATCTTCCTCTGCGGCGTCTTCTTCCTTTCTTCTTCTCGGGACGCTCCGCATCCATGATGGGAGGCTCCCGCTGTGTGACGCTTCTCGTCTTCTGATGGTTCTTAAATAATGGAGGGCGGGGCCACCCGGTGACCCAGGCCCCTTCTAACGCACGGGGAATTGACGGGGGCTTCCCTGTGGCATTCCCCGTGACGTCAGAGGGGGGCGGGGTCACCTGTTACGTAACGGGCGACCCCGGCCTCCGTTATTTAAGAACCGTCAGAAATGTAAAGGAATATTACACTTTTATTGTTTCACTTTAAGCATTATTAAAATCACTGCTTCCGAAAAAACGTCCGGTTTTAAAACTTTTTTTTGCATTGATCCATGTCCCCTGGGGCAGGACCCAGGTCCCCAAACACTTTTTATGACAATAACTTGCATATAAGCCTTTAAAATTAGCACTTTTGATTTCTCCCATAGACTTTTAAAGGGTGTTCCGCGGCTTTTGAATTTGCCACGAACACCCCAAATTGTTCGATGTTTGATGTTCGAGTCGAACATGAGTTTGACTCGAACTCGAAGCTCATCCCTACTGGGGAGTGATCTGAAACTGTAGCACTCCTATTATTGCCTCTATAACTTCCTCCAGACTTCTATGTTCCACCAAAACGTAGTCCAATCTAGAATATGTTCCGTGAGCTGTTGAGTAATATGTGTAATCTTTTATGCTTGAGTGTTGCGCTCGCCATACGTCAACTAATTGATGTTCATATAATTCCTTTTTAATCTTCCTTAATTGCTTTATTTCTCTGTCCGGTACGGCAGAAGTGGTATCTAATCCATGATCCATAGGAAAATTGAAGTCACCTGCCAATATTAATTTTCCTTGCTTGAATTCTAGCAGGTTTTTTTAGTATCTCCACTAGATACTTTTTGGGGTTTATATTGGGGCAGTAAATGTTAGCTAACGTATATTTCATGTGTATATAAAGAGCGCAGCGCTGGATTTAAATATACAGTGAAAGATATACAGTGAAAAATATTTAAACAGTGAAAAATATTTTGTTATGTGCAAATAAAACTGTGCACATTAATCACCAAAATAATGTCCATAAATTAAACACAACCAAAATATGATTAAACGTCCATGAAACACGTGAAACACCACTCTGGATATCTGACTTCCACCGCTGTGAGACCCGTCACCAGAAAGATTAAAGGCTTACCGGACCGCCTTTTAAAAAAGGCATGAATCAATCACCGCTATGGATGCTATCCCTCTCATGGATGGATCCTGCTGTGAAGCACTAGATGGTTGATCTCAAATCAGTCAGCCATGGAGGAACGCCGATCCCAGTGGTATAGATATCCAAAAAGAAAGGAAGAAATGCTCCGATGGTGTAGTAAATTATTGGTTCTAGAGCAGAGCAGAGAAGCAGATTGACCAGCTGGAGGCTGAGATTAGCCTGCACAACTCTGAGCTTCCTGAAAGGAGTACATGTGGAGGAGGTGAACTACAAGACCCAGCGAGCCAAACCATGAACACACAAAAACATGGAAGGAGAGAGTGCCAGCACCTGCCTCCTGAGGAGATTTACAGCCTATATGGGGGGGGGGTGTCTTCTGAATCGGGAGAGGCTGAACCCGACAGGATGGATGGATGGATGGAGAAGAGAAATAAATAAAATAAATAAAAATAAACTTTAAAAGGCATCCGGAGCGAGGACAAAAAAAGAACCTCGCTGGCGTTCCTCCATGGCTGACTGATTTGAGATCAACCATCTAGTGCTTCACAGCAGGATCCATCCATGAGAGGGATAGCATCCATAGCGGTGATTGATTCATGCCTTTTTTAAAAGGCGGTCCGGTAAGCCTTTAATCTTTCTGGTGACGGGTCTCACAGCGGTGGAAGTCAGATATCCAGAGTGGTGTTTCACGTGTTTCATGGACGTTTAATCATATTTTGGTTGTGTTTAATTTATGGACATTATTTTGGTGATTAATGTGCACAGTTTTATTTGCACATAACAAAATATTTTTCACTGTTTAAATATTTTTCACTGTATATCTTTCACTGTATATTTAAATCCAGCGCTGCGCTCTTTATATACATTTTTAGTGGTGCCCCCTATCAGGGTTATAGCGTATAGCTGCAGGATATTTCTTCATAGATTTATTTTTTGTACACTTGAGCACAATATATATATTTTTTCATAGATTTATATTTCTTTACAACAATTTACACCTAGCGTAAATTTTTCCTTTTAGAATAAACGTATATTTCATGCCTTGTATTGTCCCTATAAGGAAGAGGAAACGTCCTTTTGGATCGACTTTTCTCTTTTCTATTACGAAGCAGATATTTTTCTCAAAGCCAATTGCGACTCCTTTAGTCCTTCTGATTGGCAAGTCTCCATAGTACCACATTGGGAAATTTCTTGAATAGATTTTAACTTTTGAGTCCTTGGTGATGTGTGTCTCCTGGAGGAAAATAATTCCGGCCTTGGTTCTTTCTAATTCTCGTAGTATTACCCGTCTCTTTTCTGGTTAGTTTAATCCTTAAACATTGTAAGTCAGAATTTTAAATGTATTTATGCCCTCCATTCCACTCTATTTCCCGCATGTCCCCCCGGAGTGTCCCCCCCCCCCAGTCCGTATAGGAACCACGGAAGGGAGCCCCCCCACAAGGAGCGACAAGCAGGGATGCTTCCGATCTAAAAAAGGCATAGAGGTCCCTAGGTCTTCCTGCTGAAACAAACCTTATCCCTCCCAATTCCGCCCTCCTACTTACCTCCCTCTCCCCCCACCCTACCCCCATTCGCTTGGGCAATTGGCCTTTTGGTCATGAGCAGGTACCCTATTGTTTTTAGGGGATTTCCAGCCCTACTTCTTTATTGAGGTGGAATTCTGCTTGGCGCTTCAGACCACCCTCACTTGTACAGCTAGGGTGGTAGCTTCGAAGCACGCCTTGTAACCAGGTCTCTCCCCCCCCGCGTAAGCCTCCTCCCTCTTTTAATTTCCCTCTCCTCCTCTTGTTCTTCTTCCCCTTCTCTTTCACCTTCTCTTTCCCCATTCTTGTCCTGATGATTAATTTACTCTCCCCCCTACTTCCCCCACTGACGTCTCCTCGCCCCACTGATCTATTTCCTGGGCACCAACTGCCACTGTACTTCTTCAGCCGTCTGTCTGTCTGTCTGATCTTCTAATTACATCTTCCATGTTTTCTGGTAGTGGGATTTCCAACGTTTTACAGAAACCAGGAATATCTTCCATGAATCTCAGTTTAGTGGTTCTGCCGTTTCTCTTTACGATCAAGCATTCTGGAAAGCCCCAGTTGTATTGTATTCCTCTCTCCTGTAGAAATTTTAATAAAGGTTTTAATATCCTTCTCCTTCTCAGGGTTTCCTGTGAGAGGTCTTGAAAGATTTGGATTTCCTTTCCCTCATATGCAATTGGTGGTTTTCCTTTCAGGCTTCTCCAAATATGATTTTTTTCTTCCCAACTTTCAAATCTAACTATTATGTCTCTTGGGGTTTCGCTCAGCAGACCTTGTGGCCTTCTTGTTTTTCTTTGAACTCTTTCAATCTTTATTTCATTTGTTTCTTCCTTAGCGATGATTGGGTTGAAGACCGCCTGATTACATCTTTTAGATTTTCTGTCTGGGGGGATTCCAGGATTCCTCGGATTCTTAAGTTTTTCCTCCGTCCCCTGTTCTCCTGGTCTTCTAATCTATACGCCTGATCCTGTTGTTCTTGTTTCAGTGTTAAAATTTCTCCTTTCAACTCCTTTATCCTTCTTGCATTTATATGAGTTTTTTTCCACTTCTTCTACTCTAGCAAGCATGTGTCCCATTTCTGTTTTTAATGAATTTTCCAAGGCTGCAAACATTCTCTCTATATCTATCTTTGTTGGTAATTGGACCGTATTCTGTTGTTCACCCACCGTTCTGATAGATGTTTATGAATCCGGGTCTTGTTCTGTTCTATTATCCGCTGTTATACTGCTGTCCATCAGTATTTTATTATGGCCCTTTTTATCTTTCTTATCCTTATCCTTATTCTCTGATTGTCGCCCTTTGGTAATTTGTTGTTTTTCCAATACCATTTCTGCTCCTTCTCCAACTCCTCCCTGGGTCACATATTTGTTCATCGGGCCAGAAGTGGGGCTTAAACTCGGGCGTGGGGACTTTGCCACCATTCCGCCTTCCCCCTTCCAGTCTTGCCCCTCATTTCCCACCCTGCACAACCAATAACAAAAAAAAGGCAGGAGTGGGTGGAACGGGGTGGGGGTCAGGCAAACCTTCCTAACTCACTCCAACGATCCCACTGATAAGTTATTGAGACCACCTCAGTTGATTCGGCCAGATACAGTGTGAGTGTCTCTATGCAGCATCTGATATTTTCACATATAGACAGTCTGTGTTATGTAAAAAATTGTGTGACTTGTTAGAAGCAGTAAGACCTGCTCTGTTAGAAGCAGTAATCTAACCTCTCAAAGTCACAATAACATGTTAAAATTGTAGTAATTAAATACTACTTTTACTTATCTGAGGGGAGAGCTTCCATCCATTAGTCTGTCAGCTACACAGGCTTTCTCTCCCTAGGCTATGTTTCTGCTCTCCTCGGGGAACTCCAGTGAACAGCGGGGGGTCGGCTTCTTATCGAGACTATTTCCCTTGTAGACACTGATATCCCCAGACGCCTGAGAGCTTCTTGCCGCTTACTTATCTCCTCTTTTAACAGGATATCTCGGCTCCAGCTCCCATATCGACTGGCTCAAGCTCCTCTGAATCCACCCTTCTCCCCTCTCCTTCAGCCTATTATCCGGCATCTTCTGTCTCCAGGCGGGGGTGAAGGGAAGGGTACAGCAGCACCGGCGTTGTCTCACAGCACGGCGGGTAAACCACTATAGGCTCCCCGTCGTCGCTACTGTTTTTCTATCTGACACATTCAGAGGAGGTTCAGGGCAAGAGGCGCAACGTTTTTTTTTTTTTTTTCCTGAATGTGGAAGCTCCAATACAAGGGGCGCTACAAGGGGAAGGACCGGTAGTATCTAACGATGAACCATTGAGCGGGGGATCGTGGGGTTGGAGACCCGGCTCTCCTACAGCGTGCTCCTACTCAGTGCCATTGCGAGGCTCCTCCTCCGGACTCATCTATGCTACATTTTTTGTACTGTAAAATGTTTTTAACTTTTTAGGTGCTTCCGGCGAGTTTCACAGTCAGCAGCTGCTTCATCAAGGCTACTGATCTCTGATGAAGCAGCTGTTGACTGCGAAACTGACCAGCAGGATATACAGTGCATCCAGAAAGTATTCACAGTGCTTTACTTTTTCCACTTTTTCCACATTTTGTCATGTTACAACCTAATTCCAAAATGGATTGAATTCATTATTTTCCCCAAAATTCTACCAACAATACCCCAAATTGACAACGTAAAAAGAAATTTGTTTGAAATCTTTGCAAATTTATTAAAAATAAAAAGCAAAAAAAAAACCACATGCACATAAGTATTCACAGTCTTTGCTCAATACTTTGTTGAAGCACGTTTGGCACCAGTTACAGCCTCAAGTCTTTGTGAGTATGATGCTACAAGCTTGGCACACCTATTTTTGGGCAGTTTCTCCCATTGTTCTTTGCAGGACCTCTCAAGCTTCATCAGGTTGAATGGGGAGCATTGGTGCACAGCCATTTCCAGATCTCTCCAGAGATATTCTTTTTTAAATTCCTTTATTTTCATACTGAGTAGGTACAACCAGTTACATATTAATTTATACAACAGTGTTAGAATCAAGCAAATGAAATACAGAAGTAAGTTTATAACCCGAGATATCAAAAACAGCAAGGTCAGAATATCTGATTACTTAAATTAGCACCATATCCACAGTTTGTGGGGATTATACCCCCACATAACACTACTGCCCAAAAATAGGACCTTGAGAGTGCTCCTGGGTCTTAGTTGCTTGGTTCGGTACTGATTCCCTGAGGTGGTAGATTGCATCACTCTAGTGATAGATGAAGTTTTTTTTTTTTTTTTCCGGTAAGGATAGTAAAGGTGGGGATCTAAAAAGCTATGAAACCCAGACATGGGACCAAATGAGAAGGTAGTTGATTTTAAGATTTGCTTTGTATCTGGCCGTAGGGAAACCCATGCATGAGAATGCGTTAGACAGAGACCAATATCCCCGGGGATAGGTAAGGGATATGTCAGGATAAGGGGGGGAGGGAGGGTGAGGAAAGGAAGGGGAACAGAGAGGGGAGTAGAAGATGGGGGGTTAAGATATAAGAGAGCAAGAGTACAGAAAGTATGAGAATACGAAATATAAGGAGGATTGACCTCCGCCTGAAGTGTGGAGCATGTTCATTCAGTTAGCTTGGTTGCTGGATTGCTCCATTTCCTGAAGATATGCTTCCGTGTATATAAAGTGCTGCCAGGGTCTCCAGGTTTCCCGAAAGGCCTCCTCCCTATTGTGTAGGGTAGCCGTGAGATCCTCCATGTCCCTTAGTTCATTAACTTTGGTGAACCACAAGGATTTCGCCGGTGGTCTCTCCGATTTCCAACACAGGGGAATGCATGCCTTTGCGGCATTCAAAAGTTGAATGGTGAGAGAGGTCTTGTATTTTTTAATGGGTCGATCTGACAGATGGAGCAGACAGGCTGCAGGGTTCCCCTCCAGGGAAACACCCGTGAGGTGACCGATTGTGCGGGCCACCCCTAGCCAGAAAGGGGCAAGTTTGGGGCATGACCAGAAAATGTGTAACATCGTCCCCTCCTCAGTACCACAACGCCAACAGAGGCTGGGCAGTTGAGGGAAGAAACGATGAAGGATGGCAGGAACCCTGTACCAGCGTGTCATGATTTTGTAACCAGTTTCTTAAACCCTGGTCGCAATTGAGGATTTCTGGGCAAAGTAAAGAATTTTTTGTCTCTGTACATCAGTGAATTGGATTCCAAGTTCCCCCTCCCATTTAGTGAGAAACGAGGGTACGTATCCCTCCTCTGGTTGGGTGAGGGATGAGTATATCAGTGACAGGCAGTGTCGTATCGGCTCCCCCCGGTGGCAGATGAGCTCCAATTCAGTTAGTTTGCGGGTAACCCCTGGTTTCCGTAGATAGCTGCGTAGAAAATTCCGCAGCTGCAAGCTGCTCCAGAAATCTAGGGGAGGGTCTGTCGCCACCGTCCCGACGTTTAGGGAAAGTTGGCCATTGGGCTCTATGAAGTCATGTAAATACAACCTGTTGTCTATTGCGAGTCGCTTAAATTGTGGGCTCTGCAATCCAGGTGGGAACTCCGGATTACCCAGAATCGGGACCATGGGGGACGGCTGCGGGGACACAGAAGAGTGCCGAAAAGCATCTCTGACCACCGTTAAGGTGCTGCCCAGAGTAGGGTGTTCTGTGATTCCCTTGGGCAATGGTGTTGTGATCCAGGGCCAACTCTTGGCCGAACCCCCGGAGTCTTCCTCCTCCATTGCAACCCAATGTTTCGCCTCAGCATGACAATGCCAGTCCACCAACCTAGTTAGGTGGACCACTCTGTAGTAAGCCTTAATATCCGGCAAGCCCACCCCCCCCCTACTTTTCGCCAGATGGAGAAGTTGGAGTCGGACTCGCGGTTTGCGGTGGGACCAGACAAATGCCCGGAACATGGAGTCAATTCGTTTGAAAAACGCTGGAGGCAGTCGGATGGGGAGAGCCTGAAGCAGGTATAACACCCTTGGCAGCAGAGTCATCTTAAGGGCACTACATCTGCCGAACCACGTCAGCGTCAGGGAGTGCCAGTGTAGGAGGTCAGTTTTAAGGCGTAGAAGTAGTGGGTCAAAATTGGCCGAGTACAATTCCGCTGGATCTGATGTGATGTCAACTCCTAAGTATCGTATAAGCTTGGTTGCCCATTTCAGTGGAAAGGACGAACGTAAACGTTGGACAACTCCTGTTTCTGCCGTTATGTTAAGGATGGAGGATTTGGTTAAATTAATCTGAAACGAGGAGAGAGTACCGTATTCTTGGAGGGATTGTAACAGATTGGGTAGAGAAGCAAGTGGTTCCGTCAGAAAGAAGATGAGGTCATCCGCAAAGGCGGCTACCTTATGGGATCCTGAGGGTTTCAGGTAGCCTACAATGTCGGAGTTTGCCCTAATTGTGCACAACAGGGGTTCCAGGGACAGGATAAAGATCAGAGGGGAAAGGGGGCATCCCTGTCGTGTACCATTTCGGATATCAAAGAAGTCCGATCTCGTCTCGTTCACCCTTACCGACGCAGTAGGGCGAGTGTACAAGGAAAGTATCCACTGCAACATGGATGAGCGAAGACCTATGTGTTCTAAAGTTGCCCTGATAAAGGACCATTTGACGCGATCAAAGGCCTTCTCCGCGTCGGTAGACAGCAGGAGAAGAGCCTTTTTGGTGGTCTTTGCCGCATGAATCAGATTGATAACTCGGATAGTGTTGTCTCTTGGTTCACGTAGCGGCACAAAGCCTGCCTGGTCTCTGTGTATCAGACTCGGTATGTGGGGGAGCAGCCTGTTGGCTAAGATCTTGGCAAAAAGTTTAAGATCTGAATTCAGGAGTGCAATAGGACGATAGCTCCCACAAAGTGACGGGTCTTTACCCTCTTTCGGAATGAGGGAGATATAAGCCCTTAGTGTGTCTATTGGGAAGGCGTTCCCCTCCGTGAGGGTGTTGAGGGCAGAAACCAAAGGTTTTGACAGTGTGTCAAAAAAGGTTTTGTAGTACACTGGGGTTAACCCGTCAGGGCCAGGAGCCTTTTTCGGTTTCGAGGAGGCCAGTGCCACCCCCAGTTCTTCTACCGTCAGGGGTTCCTTCAGCTCCTCCCTCACATCCTCTGGTAATGATGGCATGCCTGAGGCAGCCACATATGTTTGGGGGGAATGCCTGCCCTCTAGAGGGGGGTCCATAGGTTGCGTTCTTTCCAAATTATAGAGGCCTGTGTAGAATGAGCGGAACTCCTCTGCTATGTCTGAAGATGTATTTAGCTTCCGTCCTAAGGATGACTGTATGTGAGGGATATATGTTTTCGTGCGAGGGCCCTGCAGGGCTCTGGCCAGGAGTGACCCGGGTTTATTTGAAAACTCGAACATGGTACGGTGTGCCCACACTAGTTTCTGTTTGGTCTTATGGAATAACAGTGTACATAGTTCTTCACGGGCCTTCTGTAGGTCTCGGAAGGTTGCGCTGGCAAGACTAGCTTTATGTATTCTCTCTAGTTTACGAATTGATGCAAGGAGTTCCTCAGTTCGTTTCAGTCTATCTCGCTTGAGGCGGGTTCCTATTTTGATCAGTGCCCCTCTCACAACCGTCTTATGGGCTTCCCAGACCACAAGGGGGTTGGGAACCGACCCCTCATTGACAGCGAAGTACTCCCGTAGTGCGTTCAGTATCTCCGAACGGGTTTCCTCTGATTGAAGCAGTGCTTCATTTAGTCGCCAAGATGGGGGGGACCTATTCATCGACCCCAATTGAAGAGTCAGGTGGACCGGAGCATGATCAGAGAAGGATATGACATCTATGGACGTTGATACCACTTTGTCAAGATCCTTATGTGACAGCAGCAGATAGTCTAGCCGTGAGTAGGTGTGGTGCACCTGGGAGAAAAAGGTATAGTCTCTGTCTTGGTTGTGAAGCAGCCGCCACGGGTCGACTAGGTGTAGGGTTTGGAGGTCCGTCTTGAGGCGCCTCAGACGTGAGTAGGACATGTGTGAGGATCCTCGTGAGACGTCTATGGCCGGGTCCATGGCAAAATTAAGGTCTCCGCCAAAGATAAGCATCCCCTCTGAGAACTCCAAGAGCTCAGAGAGGAGCTTGCGCATGAACTGAGGATGATTCACATTAGGGAAGTAGACATTTGCGAACGTGACCCGCACATCAAACACCCTTCCCTTTAGGAGAAGAAAGCGACCCTGCTCGTCTGTCCGCTGTGCCTCGAATACCCATGGAACCGACCCGGCCAAAATGATGCTGACCCCTTTGGACTTGGAGATCGGAGAGACACTGTGGTATGCTATAGGAAAGGCCCTATTAGTTAGCCTAGGTATAGAACCTGCCCGGAAGTGCGTTTCCTGCAGAAAAGCTACGTGGGTTTTGCCCCTACGCAAATCAGCCAGTAGCTGCGAGCGCTTCTCCGGGACATTGAGGCCCCGCACGTTTAGAGAGGTGACCTTAAGGTGACCCATTGTGTCTTCTGGCAGGTAAATGGTTGGCAGTATGCGTATGGGAAGTTCCCAAATACAGAACCCCCTTCAGGCGGAGGACAAGAAGAGAAAGAGTAGACCAGAGAGAGGGGGGCGGGGAGTAGTAAGGTGAGAATGGGGGAGGGGAGGAGGGATGGGGTGAGGGAAGAAATCGATTCCTGTCGTAGACTAACTATGGGCCCCTGTTGTACAGTTAAAGTGCCCAGTCAGGGGACCGCCCTAATGTGGGGGTGGAAAGTGCGTTGAGTTCTACTCGAGAATAAGTAGAATTTAGGCAGTAATCTGAGTGAATATAGAAAGTGGAGATGTGGGGGAATAGCGCCTCTGAGAATCATATTGTTTCTAATATGAGAGCTGACATAACAAAACACAACCTTTGCTAATAGATACCTGCCACATTTACTACCGTACAACCTCCGCCGCGACCAGTTGGTGACTGCGTCTCCGGGAGGCCCACGGACGCCATAACAAACCCCCTTACCAGTGCAAGCGCAGGATATTGCCGGCAGGGTCCATGATGGCGCCTCACGGTATGTCCCGGAGCGTCAGGACCAAGGGCCTTTGACCTTCGCAACGATGAATACCGAAGCAAGCCCTGAAAGGCGGGATCAGAACCAACATCACAAATGTAAAACAATAAGATGATAATAAAATGAAATATACCATTATAAAAGTCATAACAGAGCATAACAGACAGAGCACGCTAACTATAGTTGTCATGTCCCTGGGGGTTGCTACACGTTATAAAACCATAGAGCCAAATTGTCATAGAACTACCCCCCCCTCCCCCCCCACCACAAAACTACTTGCATATCCTCCCAGGGGGAGCTAAAAAGCGGAAGGGGTCCCGGGGGCAACCCGGGTAACTAGCAGCGAATCAGATGAACCAATGAACTATTAGAGGGGGGGGGAGGGGGAGGCCGGGGAACAGACCAGGCCTCCAGGACTCAAATCTAACAATGTGGAGCCCACCTGTCCAGGACAGCTTAAAATTTAGCAATAACATCTTGAGGTGCTGGGATTAACAGCCCGTCAACCGTCCCCCCCACTGCATCCGCCCCCCCCAGCCGCCCACCAGTGGCGAGTCCGTATGGGAGAGGCGGCGTACAGGCGAGCAGGCCCAGGTCACCAGTAGACTGAACTAACCCAGCACTTCCCCAAGCAGGTCAGTTAGAGTCAGTTGACAACCCGTCACTTCCGAGAGGGGTACAAAGGCACATCCCTGAGATAAGAATTCTGAACGTGTATTTATGTATGGTAGTCAACTCTGATCTGGGATATTGCCTATCAAAACGGTTTCCCAAACCCTCTGTAAGGGGAGATCTAATGTTCTTGGGATGTCCAGGGTGGTGATGTAGTGTAAATGTTCATCTTGTCTTACCAGTCTTTGGGATGGGATGAAGAGTTAAGCTTCGGAGGACCTCGGGTGAGGTCTAACATTTTCACGGCTAGTGGCACGTGAGCGCGGTCTACGGACACGTTGCAGCCTGGGCAGAGGTGGGCCCAGGGCCTCCAGGGACAGCAGGTAGTCAAACCAGTTGGGGACACTAACAGCCGGCTTAGCTAGGAAACTGAACAGATCTGGGAGTTGGTCCGGTGAGCGTAGGTAGAATTCTGCTCCTCTCCTCCGCACGATGAGATGGAAGGGGTGTCCCCAGCGATACGTCGCCTCCGCTGACCGGATCACTTCTAGCAGCGGTCTCAAAAGGCCTCTCATTGCTCTTGTCTGCCTGGAGATGTCCGGGTAGATTCTGATCGACGCCCCATCAAAGTCAATTGGGCCACGTTTCCACGCCAGGCGCATGATCTCCTCTTTAATAGTGAAAAAGTGCACCCTGCACAGGACATCCCGCGGGAGGTCCATGGCTTCATGATCCTGTGATTCAGCAGGGGGTGTCCTGGGTCCTGGGATACGGTGGACCCTATCCAGCTCCAGCTCTGCAGCAGGCGGTTTCCCGAGCACCTGATTGAGAATAGCTGCCACAGTTGCGCGCAGGTCTGACCCCATGGTGGCTTCTGGGATGCCACGGAGGCGCAAATTGTTGCGCCTGCTCCTGTTCTCACCGTCATCTAACTTAAGTTGTATGTCAACAAGATGGCGGCGAAAGGCATGCTGTTCTTGCTCTATGGCGGTGATTCGGGCATCAGATGTGGATGTAGAGGATTCCAGTACAGTGACCCTCTCTTCTACTGTGTCCACTTGTTGGCGCAAATCATGCAGTTCCCTGGAAAGTGCATTTACTATAGTTGCTGCCATTTCCTGCAGGTCCTGTCTTGTAGGGAGACCGGACACAATGTCTCTGAGAGAGCCCTCTGCAGCGTTGCCTGGCTCCCCTGTGAAGCTGCAGCTGGGTGGAATGTCAGTAATGGGGATCACAGGGGACAGTATGGGAGAGGCTGACCTGTCATCTGCAGCGGCTCGATCTCCTCCAGCATTGAGTCCTGTCTGAGTTCCCTTCTTAGATGAGGCAGCGGCGCTCGTCGGAGGCACACGAGGCGGCGCCATCTTGGCCGGCGCGGCGGGGGATGAAGCTGCGTGCTGCCTGAGGAAATAATGTGTAATTTCCGAGCCTTTCTGAACCCCAACGTCCAGCGGGTGTTTGCGGTCCCCTGGCATGAAGTCCGGCTCTCACAGACACGGTTTGCTGATCATTCTCAGGGCTTCCCCACACAGAGCTCCGAGGTGTGCGTCCTCACTCTGCCATCTCTTGGCCACGCCCCCCCAGGAGGATTTGGATTTTGTGCTCTCCAGAGATATTCAATCGGGTTCAAGTCTGGGCTCTGACTGGGCCACTCAAGGACATTCAGCCACTTCTTTGTTATGTTGGCTGTGTGCTTAGAGTTGTTGTCCTGTTGGAAGATAAACCTTCACCCCAGTCTGAGGTCCAGAGCGCTCTAGAGCAGGTTTTTTATCAAGGCTGCCTCTATAAATTGCTGCATTCATCTTTCCCTCAATCCTGACTAGTCTCCCAGTCCCTGCCACTGATAAACATCCCCACAGCATGATGCTGCCACCACCATGCTTCATTAATGTGGGGATGATATTGGTCAGGTGATGAGTGGTGCCTGGTTTCCTCCAGACATGATGCTTGCAATTCAGGCCAAAGAGTTCAATCTTTGTTTCATCAGACCAGAGAATTTAGTTTCTCATGGTCTGAAAGCCCTTTGGGTGCCTTTTGGCAAACTCCAGGCAGGCTGTCATGTGCCTTTTACTGAGGCGTGGCTTCCGTCTGGCCATTCTACCATACAGACCTGATTGGTGGAGTGCTGCAGAGATGATTGTTCTTCTGGAAGGTTCCCCTCTCTCCACAGAGAAATGCTGGACCCCTGTTCCTGGTCACCTCCCTGACTATGTCCCTTCTCCCCCGAGCTGGGCGGCCAGCTCTAGGAAGAGTCCTTCCGTTTACGGATGATGGAGGCCACTGTGCTCATTGGGACCTTCAATGCTGCAGAAATATTTCTGTACCCTTCCCCAGATCTGTGCCTTGAAACAATCCTGTCTTAAAGGTCTACAGACAATTCCTTGGACTTCATGGCTTGGTTTGTGCTCCAACATGCACTGTTAACTGTGGGACCTTATAGCGACAGGTGTGTGCCTTTCCAAGTCATGCCCAATCAACTGAATTTACCACAGGTGGACTCCAATCAAGTTATAGCAACATCTCAATGATGATCAGTGGAAACAGGATGCACCTGAGCTCAATTTTGAGTGTCATGGCAAAGACTTATGTACATGTGATTTTTTTTGTTTTTTTATTTTTAATAAATTTGAAGATTTCAAACAAACTTCTTTCATGTTGTCATTATGGGGTATTGTTTGTTGAATTTTGCGGAAAATACTTAATTTAAACCATTTTGGAATAAGGCTGTAACATAACAAAATGTGGGAGAAAGTGAAGTGCTGTAAATATTTTCCGGATGCAATGTATCAGCATCTATTTTGTCACCTATTTACTTAAAGCGGAGTTCCTCCCAAAAATGGAACTTCCGCTTTAAGTACTGGTGGCCCCTGCCATGCCACATTTGGCATGTCATTTTTTTTTGGGGGGGGGGAGATCGGGTACCCAGTTTTGACAGGCAACCAGCTCCCATTTCCTCTCCTGGCGCAGAGCGGAAGTTCACCTCTCCCCCCTTCCTCCCTGCAATCTTCTGGGGCATGTCACAGGTCCCAGAAGATTGCCCAGCCATTCACAACACGCAGCACGGCTCACGCATGTGCAATGCATGCCTGGCTGTGAAACCACAGCCAGGCGCCCACAGTTAAAATGCTAACACTGCGGAGGAGATGTGGGGGAGGAGCGAGGCTTCAGGAGCCTGCATCACTGGACCGTGGGACAGGTGAGTGTCTGTTTATTAAAAGTCAGCAGCTACACTTTTTGTGTCTGCTGACTTTTAAATGGGTGGAACTCCGCTTTAAGATGTTTTTATTATGTTATACATTATACTGACTGTAACCTTAGTGTGGTAGTTTTGTAAGACCTCACTATCTATCTTTAAATGGGCTTGTAAAATAAAAAACTTAATTTTTATTGAATTGTTTTGCCTCATACTCAGTACAAAACCTTCAAAGTCCCTTTTATTTGAATGGATTTTCCTTCCTATAGTTTCCAGTATATTTTGGGATGTGGCATCGTACACTCGTTCCCTGAGACATGGTACTATTTTTTGCTTGTTTTAATAACCTATTATGGTTTTAAAAATGATGATGGGAATTAAGTTAAATAAATATAATTCACCACAAGATGATATTAAAAAGGATCAGCCAGCATCTTCCAAAGTTTAATGGTGATTGATTGACAGCCCATTAGATGGCGATATTTGGCAAACAATTGGTTTGGAGCGAAAGAGCGAAGTGACAAAGGCCAGGTACTGTTCCACGAAAACGTCCTACCAATGAAACGCATTGGGCGGGGCCATTCCTGTGACATTGTTTCTACTATTTGGACCGCACAGCCATATTTTGGAACACATTTTACAACAAACAGATGGGCTAATCTTTTCCCGATCTTTATGTAAGTGCGCAATTGGCTTTATATACAACATATATTTTAACAAATAAAAACAGTATTTTGCTCTTTGTGGCCTTCCCTGTTTCTTGTGCTATGGAGTTGGTTAACTACTTTTACCCTTCCTGCCCAGGCCAAATTTCAGCTTTCAGCGCTGTCACATTTTGAATGACAATTGCGCAGTCATGCAACACTGTACTCATATGCATTTTTTTTCACACAAATATAGCTTTCTTTTGGTGGTCTTCAATCACCAATCTTTTCTTGATCTTTACAGTATCTCACAATAGTTCACCAGAGCTTCACAGGTTGCCACTGGAGTCCTCTTCTACTCCTCCATGACAACATCACAGAGCTGGTGGATGTTAGAGACCTTACACTCCTCCACCTTCCATTTGAGGATGCTCAATAGGGTTTAGATCTGGAAACATGCTTGACCAGTCCATCACCTTTACCCTCAGCTTCTTTAGCAAGGCAGTGGTCCCCTTGGAAGTGTGTTTGGGGTTGTTATTATGTTGGAATACTGCCCTGCGTCCCAGTTTCTGAAGGGAGGGGATCATGCTCTGCTTCAGTATGTCACAGTACATGTTTGCATTCATGGTTCCCTCAATGAACCGTAGCTCCCCAGTACCGGCAGCACTAATGCAGCCCCAGACCATAACACTTCCACCACCATGCTTGACTGTAGGCAAGACACACTTGTCTTTGTACTCCTCTCCTGCCACACATGCTTGACACCCTCTGAACTATCTTGGTCTCATCAGACCACAGGACATGGTTTCAGTAATCCATGTCCTTAGTCTGCTTGTCTTCAGCAAACTGTTTGTGGGCTTTCTTGTGCATCATCTTTAGAAGAGGCTTCCTTCTGGGACGACAGCCATGCAAGCCAATTTGATGCAGTGCGCGGCGTATGGTCTGAGCATTGACAGACTGACCCCCCACCCCTTCAACCTCTGCATCAATGCTGGCAGCACTCATATATCTATTTCCAAAAGACAAACTCTGGGTATGACGCTGAGCAAGTGCACTCAACTTCTTGTTGACCATGTCGAGGCCTGTTTTGAGTGGAACCTGTCCTGTTAAACCGCTGTATGGTCTTGGCCACCGTGCTGTAGCTCAGTTTCAGGGTCTGGGCAATTTTCTTATAGCCTAGGCCATCTTTATGTAGAGCAACAATTCTTTTTTTCAGATCCTCAGAGAGTTCTTTGCCATGAGGTGCACTTCCAGTGACCAGTATAAGAGAGTGAGAGCGATAACACCAAATTTAACACACCTTCTCCCCATTCACACCTGAGACCTTATAACACTGACGAGTCACATGACACCGGGGAGGGAAAATGGCTAATTGGGCCCAATTTGGACATTTTCACTTAGGGATGTACTCACTTTTGTTGCCAGCGTTTTAGACATTAATGTGAGTTATTTTGAGGGGACAACAAATTTACACTGTTATACAAACTGTACACTACACTACATTGTAGCAAAGTGTCATTTCTTCAGTGTTGTCACATGAAAAGATATAATAAAATATTTACAAAAATGTGAGGGGTGTACTCACTTTTGTGAGATACTGTATGTGTGCAATTGGCTTTGTATACAGCATATATTTTAACAAATTAAAACAGTATTTTGCTATTGGTGGCCTTCCCTGTTCTTTGAGCTATGGAGGTAGTTAACCACTTGCCTACTGGGCACTTTTACCCCTTCCTGCCCAGACCAATTTTTAGCTTTCAGCACTGTCAAATTTTGAATGACATTTGCGCAGTCATGCACCACTGTATGAATTTTTTTTTACACAAATAGAGCTTTCTTCTGGTGGTATTTAATCACAACTTTTTATTTTTTGATAAACAAACTCAAAAAGACAAAAAATGTAAAAAAAAAACATTTTTTCATAGTTTGTTATACAATTTTGCATACAGCTACTTTTTCTCTCTCACTGATGGGCACTGATAGGCTGCTATGACGTACGTGGCAGCAGAGCCTGATAGGATGAGAAAGGCCTCTCTTTCCCCTCTGACTCGGGGCCTCTGATAGTGTAGACAGAAAGCACCGGGGTGCAGAGTCGCACGAGTGCCAGGAAGTCTTGCAAGCAGCAGGGCAGATGTCCCTGCTGGGCTGGTGAAAACGTCAGATGGCTTCAGCAGGTAGATAGGTAGGTAGGCAGCTGGAGCAGGTGACAACAGACAGGATAGCAGGGTCATACACAGGCTTGGAGAATCGGGTACAGGACACAGGCAGGAACCTAGTCAGTAGGCAAGCTGGGTCTGGAACCAGATCAGCGGAACAGGAGCCAAAGGAGCGACAGAAGACTGGTCACAGGATAAGCCAAGGTTGGTGCAGGTGGAGTTCAAGGGAAGGTCAAAACAAACTGGGTAGATAACTGGAAGCAGGATACAGGTTCACAGAATGCAGGATACATGGAAGGCTGGAGACAAGGCAGCACTGGATCTGAGTACTGGCTGGGTTTAAGTAGCCTGTTTGGCGCCAGCGTCAATCACAGGTGCGCGCAAGAGTCAGCGCACACGGGGATGCGCGACAGCTTGTGTTTGCAAGCGAGTTCACGCATGCGCACATCTATTTGCCAATGCCCGATTCTTGCGCGCACAAAAGATAATCAGTGTTAGCTTGCGCCCAGGAGTTCTTCTGGAGGAATTATTCCATCTGCTGGTATGTGTATCCTGACATTGCCCCCCTCAATGGGCAGCCTCCGAGAAACTGGGCTTGTTTCTCCGGGTGATTGTGACTGAATGCTTGGACAAGTCTCTCAGCATGAATATTGCCCTCAGGTTCCCAAGAATTCTCAGGTCTGTACCCCTTCCATTTGACCAAGTACTGAACTTGAGTCCGTCTCTTACTGCAGTCCATAATTGCCTTTACTTCATATTCCTCTTCACCATTCACCATTACTGGCTCAGGAGGACCACTTTTCCGTTCAGGAAATGGGTCCGGCACCACAGGCTTCAGTAGAGTTATATGGAAGACAGGGTGAATTTTAAAGGAATCTGGTAGCACCAACTCATAGGCCACATAATTGATTCTCTTCTTAACAGAGAATTGTCCCACAAATTTAGGGCCCAATTTCTTAGACTGGCAAGCTAACTTTAAATTAGTTGTGGCTAACCATAACCGATCACTAGGTTCCAGGATAAGATCTCCCCGTCTCTTTTTATCAAAAGACCTTTTATAGTCTTCTTGGGCATTAGCCATTGTCTCTTGTAACAGCTGATTGTTAGAGCTGAAGAAGTTCACTGTGTCCTGGAATTGGACATTCGGGGGCTGTGGTGTTCAAGAATGAAGGGTGAAACCGTAGTTGGCAAAAAACAGAGATTGCTTAATGGCAGAATGATCAGAGTTATTATATGCAAACTCTCGCAAGCTAATGGTAATAATGACACCCAATCATCCTGCAAGAAGGAAGAAAAGTAGCGTAAATACTGTTCCAACGTCTGATTGGTCCTTTCAGTTTGACCATTGGTCTGTGGGTGGAATGCTGCGGAAAAAGATAACTCGATCTTCAGGGTTTCACTAAAAGCTCTCCAAAACCTAGACATGAATTGAACCCCGTGATCTGACACAATATTAGCTGGTGATGGTGTACCCCTCATGGGTATGAAGTGTGCCATTTTTGACAGATGGTCCACGACCACAAAGATAGTAGTGTGACTTTCAGATGGAGGGAGTTCAACAATGAAATCTATCGTAATCATCTTCCAAGGTCTATCCGGAATTGGCAGAGGCTTCAGCAGACCCTAAGACTTGCTAGTTTTATTTCTGACACACATAGGGTAGGTCTCTACATACTTCTTACAATCCTCCTTTAGGCAGGGCCACCAAAAGGTACGCTGTAGAAGTTCAGATGTCTTGTGAATTCCAAAATGTCCCGCAAGGGCATGGACGTGGCAAAGACCAAAAGCAGTGACTCGCAAGTTTTCAGGTACAAAAATTTTGCCATTTTGCCATAACAGTCCATCCCTTACTTGCAGCGCCATCCCAGAAGAAGGTGAGATACAGAAGCTTGTTTGATCTGTAACAAAAAATCTTCCTGTAACAGGAAAAAGGTCCCAGGAGATAGGATGGTATCTGGTGGAGCAGGTTCTTCTGAGCACCAATCATGCGAGAAAGCGCATCCGGCTTTGTGTTCTTTGACCCTGGCCTGTAAGTTATATGGAACACAAATCTCGTGAAAAATGATGCCCACCTGGCCTACCGTGGTTTCAAACGTCTTGCGGCTCCCAGATATTCCAAATTCCTGTGATCAGTGTATATTAAGACCGGATGAGCTGCCCCTTCCAACAAGTATCTCCACTCTTCAAGAGCAGCTTTAATCGCCAATAGCTCACAGTCTCCAACATCATAGTTCTTTTCTGCTGGGGATAGTTTGTGTGAAAAGAATGCAAAAGGATGTAGTAAGGACCGCCCTCACTGCCATTTCTGAGGCATCCACTTCTAGAACAAATGGCAGAGCAGGGTCTGGGTGCCGGAGTATAGGTGCAGAGGTAAAGAGTCCTTTCAAAGATTCAAATGCAGACTGTGCTTCAGAAGACCTTTGGAATCGCTTGCATTGTCTTGTCAGCTAAGTAATAGGAGAAATTATTGCGGAGAATCCCTTGATAAACTTCCTAAAGAAATTTGCAAATCCTATAAACCGTTGTACCCCTTTTTTGTCTGTGGGAGTCGGCCAGTCCAGAATGGCAGAGACCTTCTGGGGATGTATCTTAATGCCTTCTGTGGATTGTACTCTGGCACTCAAACTCATTTTTCAAGTTTTACGTACAGGCCATGCTGTCTGAGTTGGGCCAAAACATCTTGAACATGTCCCCGATGGGCCTCCAAGAAAATAGAAAATATCAAAATGTCATCTAGATACACAATGACGAATAAATCTAAGTAGTCCCAGAAAATGTCATTAATAAAGTGCTGAAAAGTTGCTCCGAGGGTCATTACTAAGTATCAAAATGCCCAAATAGGGTGCGAAGGGCAATCTTCCACTCGTCACCCTCATAAATGTGCACCAAGTTGTATACCCCACGTAAGTCCAATTTTGTGAAGATGACAGCAGAACGGAGTCTCTGAAACAGCTCTGGCACCAAGGGTAGGGGATAATGTTTTTTGATTGTAATTTTATTTAGATCATGGTAATCTACACAAGGACAAAAGGAGTGATCCTTATTCTTAGCAAAGAAAATCCCTGTCCCAACTGGGGACGTGGAGGGATGGATAAAGCCCTTTCTCAGGCTGTCATCGATATATTCTTTTAGAGTTGCAAGTTCAGGTTCTGTCAAAGGGAAGATTCGCTCGAATGGTATTTCGGCCCCTAGGAGGAGCTTGATCGGGCAAACGTATGGCCTGTGGGGAGGAAGAGTCTCTGCTCCTTTCTTGCTAAACACGTCCACAAAGTCACGGTAAGGTGCAGGAACAGATGAACATGCTTCAGCATCAGAGTCCATGCATAGCAAAAGAGACGGGTGTGTTGACGGCTTGGGAAGGCAGTGTTGCTGGCAATAAGGAGATAGGAACTCGATTCCTCCCATACCCCAATTGATGCGGGGGTTGTGTGCCACGGCATACCCAAGATGATAGGGAACAAAGGTGAAGCTATGGCGTCCAGACGTAACAGTTCTTTGTGCACACCAGATATGGTAGCAGGTAATGAAACAGTCTCTTGGGTGACAGGCCCAGACTTAATGCGTGAGCCGTCTACCAGGTGAACCAAAAGTCCATGAGATCTTGGGTACAGTGGAACCTTATGTTGTAAGGCGAAAGCCAAGTCAATGAAACAGCTGCAGGACCCAGAATCAATAATAGTGTGTACTTGGATAACCCCCTCCGGGAGCTGTAATAAAATCTCAATAGCCAGGTGAAAATAATTGTGAGGCAGCGATGAACGGTTGGCAGAAGAAAGGGTCAGGCATCTGTGAGTCTTGGCTGGACAGGACCTTACATAATGGCCATCCTTCCCGCAGTAAAGACACAGGTGGTTCTGTCGACGATACTGGCATTCCTCTGGAGAAAGTGAGGGATGAAGCATGCCAGGCTGTGTTGGTTCTGGAGAGTTAGGAGCCGATGCACCTGAGGGTGAAGGTGCTGGACTTAGTGGATTAGCAGTATCCTTAAAGGCTGGGACCGCTCGGCGGACCTTTCTGTTCTGCATTCTCTTAAACGTCTATCAATCTGGACTGCCAGGTTTATCAAAGCTTCCAGAGAACCAGGTACTCCCACACGGGCCAACTTGTCTTTAAGAGGTTCAGATAAGCCCAACCGAAATTGGTAATGGAGGGTGGCATCATTCCAATTGGTATCTGCGCTCCAGCGTCTAAAGTCTGTCACATAGTCCTCAGCCGCTCTGCGGCCTTCCTGGAGGGCATGTAGGGCCGCCTCGGCTGTTGCAGTTTGCAGAGGATCCTCATAAAGTTGGGCCATGGCCTCAAAAAACAAAGTCAGACTTAACAGAAATGGGTTCTTCTGCTCCAGTAAGCGATGAGCCCAGGACTGAGGTTCACCTTGTAAAAGGGAAATCACATATCCCACCTTGGTAGCCTTGAGTGAAAAGGTCCGGGGCTGTAGTGTAAAGTACAGTTCACAAGCATTATGGAAAGTCCTGAACTTGCTGCAGTCGCCCGAGAACTTTCCTGGAGTCAGTACTCGGGGGTTCAGATGGCAGCATCACTACAGTAGGTGCAGAGGCAGGTTCCCCAGATGCAGATGAGACAGAGACTGATATGGGAGGAGATAGTCCTTGAACTTGTTCCTCTAGTCGACTGTAACCCTTCTGCAGACTCTTGACTACTTGTGTGAGTGCTGTAAGATGATGGCACAGTTGGTCCATGGGAGAGGTTCCTTGTTCAGGCTCAGACATGGCTGCCTTGTACTATCACGTACCCCATTAGCAGAGCCTGAGTGGATGGGGAAGGCCTCTCTTACACCTCTCACTCGGGGCCTTAGATAGAGTAGACAGAAGGCACCGGAGTGCAGAGTTGCACGCGTGCCAGGAAGTCTTGCAAGCAGCAGGGCAGATGTCCTTGCTAGGCTGGTGAAGATGTCAGATGGCTTCAGCAGATAGACTGATAGGTAGACAGCTGGTACAGGTGACAGCAGACAGGATAGCAGGGTCAGGCAGGCTCGGTCATACACAGGCTTGGAGAATCGGGTACAGGACACAGGCAGGAACGTAGTCAGGAGGCAAGCTGGGTCTGGAACCGGATCAGTGGAACAGGAGCCAAAGGAGCGGACAGAAGACTGGTCACAGGATAATCCAAGGTCGGGGCAGGTGGAGTTCAAGGGAAGGTCAAAACAAGCTGGGTAGATAACTGGAAGCAGGATAAAGATTCACAGAACTGGAGGATACACGGAAGGCTGAAGACAAGGCATCACTGGATCTGAGTACTGGCTGGGTTTAAGTAGCCTGTTTGGCGCCAGCGTCAATCACGCTTGTGTTTGTGCGCGAGTTCACGCATGCGCACATCTATTCATCAGTGCCCGATTCTTGCGAAAATCAGTGTTAGCTTGTGCCCAGGAGTTCTTCTGGAGGGATTATTCCGTCTGCTGGCATGTGTATCCTGACAGCTGCACTGAGGCTCTGGGCACTGAAGAGGAGGCACTGATGAAGAGGCACTGATATGTGGCACCGATGGGCACTGATAGACAGCACTGATAGGCACTAATGGGCGGCACTGTTTTTTTTTCCTTTTTTATTGGTTGAACTAGATGGACTTGTGTCTTTTTTCAACCAGACTAACTATGTAACTATTATAGGAGGCCCTGACAGGTGGCACTGATGGCCACTGTTGGAGCTGCACTCATAATCAGGTCACTGCTGATCAGTGCCCTGATTATCAGTGTAGATGTCGCCTTTTACACAAGCCCGAGACACACCGGCATGTCCCGCACTGGCATAGGCACAACTCTTGAAAAAAAATGCAGTAGGGCAGAGTTTGCCCCATGCTTCTGCGCTAGGACCCCCGCCATTGTTTTACATTGTTCCTGGCAGGTAATCCAAGTCCAGGAGCTGTGACCATTGCATTTTTAAGATACACAAAAGCATTGTACATTTCATTTCACACAATCTGGCATGTCGGTACCTGTGGCTTGCCTCAGGAGATTATCGTAGTAGGAACAATCAGGTATACATTGTCGGCAGTAACCAATCATACCAAGAAATAATAGCATGTCCTTCTTAGTGAGTGGGCGGGGCAGACCCATGGGAGCCGCAGCTTTCTTGTGACTGATTTTCCTTTCTCCTTTGGAGAGTACAAAACTAAGGTATTCAACAGTCTCCTGAAACCATTGTAGCTTTTTCTTAGAAACCTTGTGACCATTATCTGCTAACCAATGTAACAGATCTAAACCATCCTCCTTGCATGCAACCTGGCTTGCAATAAATTAAAAAATTACTCTGCGCTGCCCGACCAATAATTAGCAGCTGACACAACAAACTGAAATTTTGCTCAAATCAACAAGTGCATCTTGAAAAGTGTAGTGCTGAAGTGTCAAATTAAATGACCATAATTAATGTTATAAACATAAAACACAGTGAATTATACATATAGTGAAAAAATTATATGACAAAATAATAAAGTCTCTAGTAATCTCCAAGTGTCAATAGTGTACGGTGATTAATCCAGTCCATATTGGAGTAGGATGGTCCTGATCCCCATGTGCGAAACCAATAAGGTAGGTGAAAGGTAAAAATACCAGTATGATAGTGTCACCACCAGAACAAATGCAGGCTTACCAGAGATTCTGAACTCAAAAGAACATATGTTCTATGAGTCAAACGAGCTTGTATTGTCAACCGACAATGGAGGAGGAACCTTGGAGGTCATCAGTAATAGGAGTCTGAAGTCTCCAAAGCCTTCATGAAAGGGTCTTCTCCATATAGGTGGTTACACATCCAGGGAAGATGGCCCGTGGGAAATAAAAAGGGGCCACATATCGTAATTCTGTAAGCAAGAGAAAATTTAAATAAAAAGTAAAACACGTACATTTATGCAGTAAAAAAGCGCTTTGTGTAAAATCGTCGCGGCAGTGGAGTCCTCCCCACCTCCACCAACGTGGAGTAGCGATGCGAGCGAAGTTCACTCCAAGTCTTGCAAATTTGTTTATGGCCAAGTGGGAGGAGGATGTTGTCTATGCTCACAAAACTACGTCCTTGGTTCTGTGGGCAAGATACATAGACGACATCCTCCTCCTATGGGGTTGAACCTTGGAAACATTGAAACAATTTTTTGAATATCTTATTTTCAATGATAGAGGTATTTCTCTATCTTATGAAGCCAACGAAACCAAAATCCACTTCCTCAATTTAGAAATTGAAATTGTGGATAAGCAGTTTAAATGTAAAACTTACTTTAAACCAACAGACCGTAATGGTTTCATTCCCATAGATAGCTGCCACCACAGGTCCTGGCTCAGTTCTATCTCACGGAGCCAGTTTCTGAGACTTCACAGGAACTGCACTGACACCTGACACATTTATCACACAGGCAGGAACCCTCAAACAAAGGTTTATGGATAAAGGATATGACAGTGACAATTTGGATTCAGAATTTCAAAAAGCTATTAACACTGATCGGGAGTCTCTACTCGTGATTAAACCAGAAAGGAAACTTGAGGAGACGTTTAAAATGGGCTATGCTGACCTCGTTTTCAATACAATATAAACAAATCAAAAACATCATGAGGAAACATTGGAACGTCCTCAGACAGGACAATATTTCGGGCACGATAATGCCCGAACAGGCCAAAGTTATCTTCAGAGGAGCACCGTCCCTGGAGGGCCGTATAGCACCCAATATCATTAACCCACCGGCCTGGCCTTATTTTTTTTCATGACTGGACTGGTTTCTTTCCGTGTAGGAAGTGTGTAGTTTGCCAGTATAATACACTAGGGAGACGTAAAGTGACAGAATTTACATCTACTGTCACCGGAAGGAGATACACCATTAAACCATTTTGCACATGCAGTACAAAATATGTAGTGTATCTAATCACTTGCCCTTGTGGCAAACAATACTTTGGCCGTACAATCAGGACGTTCTCCACAAGAGTGGGCGAACATATCGCTCTAATTAAAGGCAGGGACCCCAAACATAGTGTCCCTAGACACTACAAAGAATTCCATAACAGTGACCCTAAAGGATCACAATTCATTACCATCGATAAGTACATTCCACCTTGGAGGGGGGGAGCCATGACCAGAGGGGTTTCCCATCTAGAAACGTTCTGGATACATGAGCTACAGTCCCATTTTCCACATGGTATGAATATGGAACTGGACATTAATGCCTTTATCAATGAATCTTAAAGTTGTATTATAAATTGTTTTTGGTATTAATATTGTCGGGACACATGTAATTTACATTCCGTATTTTATGTATGAAGGTGATTTTCAACATTAGTTTGTAGAAATACATTGTGACCCGGGGAGAATCCATCTTGGACGTTCTTATTGAAAAATTCCCCTTTTTCTAACTTACTATTACAACATAGATGTTTATATTCACATAAATCCCCTTTTTAATTTTCACAATATAGAACAAAGGCCCATGTCCATTCGGTATATTTCATCTATACGTTATTCACAGGTCACGATATGAAGGGTTAATGCTTGAAATATACAAACCTTACATTAATTTTAATTTATTTGTGGACTGACCGGATGTACATTGTGGCCTTATTTTACGACCGTAGTACATGTCGGATTTCTGTCTATCTAAATTAATGGTTGGATGGAAGTATGATGTGGTGTAGGTGGCTATCCATACATTGCACACAGTTCTGGTCAACCCTCTATGTGGCGGGTAGGTATGCCCGCCCATCTGTCCATTTTTTGTGACACTCGTGTGTTAGTACACGGGGGCGTCATATTTGATGGCTTTAATGATTTTTGGAACGCACGTCTGGGCATGACGTCATGACGTATGCCTGGCCATAACGTCGAGACGTGGAACGCACGCCATCTTGGGAGACGTAGGATGGCGGGTGCGTAGCCGGCTGAGTACTGTGATAGGTACATTTTTTCTCCCTTCATTGTTGTTTTGGCACTCCACTCTTCTTGGAACGCATGTCTGGCCATGACGCCGTGACGTACATGTGGCCATGACATTTCTATGCGGAACGCACGCCATCTTGGGAAACGTTGGACGGCAGGCGCTTAGCCGGCCGAGATTTGTGATGGGTACATCTTTTCCCTTTCTTTTTTCTTTTATTGTCATTTTGGTGCTCCACACTTTTAGGAATACGTGCAACACCAAGCCTGATTTAGCATATTGTGGCTTATGGGGACATATAAGGAATATAGTTCATGGTGATGGAACGCAATTCAGACCATAATATTGAGGTTTGGAACGCACGCGGGTCTGCCATTTTGGATGACCCGGAAGTTCGTGTCTAGATACTGTACGACCCTTCTCATCATAGGGGTCACAGTGTTTTTATTAAGGAGTATGGCTGCAGTGGACGAGCACTCCAGACGAAGTCTAGTAAGACGAAATGTGTCGGGAGGACTCCACTGCTGCCACGATTTTACACAAAGCGCTTTTTTACTGCATAAATGTAAGTGTTTTACTTTTTATTAAAATTTTCTCTTGCTTACGAAATTACGCTATGTGGTCCTTTTTTATTTCCCACGGGCTATCTTCCCTGGATGTGTAACCACCTATATGGAGAAGACCCTTCCATGAAGGCTTTGGAGACTTCAGACTCCAATTACTGATGACCGCCAAGGTTCCTCCTCCATTGTCGGTTGTCAGTACAAGCTCTTTTGACTCATAGAACATATGTTCTTTTGAGTTCAAACTCTCTGGTAAGCCTGCATTTGTTCTGGTGGTGGCACTATCACACTGGTATTTTTACCTTTCACCTACCTTATTGGTTTCGCACATGGGGATCAGGACCATCCTACTCCAATATGGACTGTAATTAATCACCGTACACTATTGACACTTGGAGATTACTAGAGACTTTATTATTTTGTCATATAATTTTTTCACTATATGTATAATTTACTGTGTTTTATGTTTATAACATTAATTATGGTCATTTAATTTGACACTTCAGTGCTACACTTTGATGCACATGCAACCTGGCTTGGACTACACATCAACAAATCACAGTAGGATGGAATCATGACGGGGTGTCCAGGACCAAAGGGTGGCCTTGGAGGACCACTGAGTAGACTACAAGGGAATCTACATAACCCTGGGGCATTCTACACCAGGTCATCTGGCGTTTTTTCTTAAAACCAAAAAGCAAGGATTGGCTGTGTCTCCTTATCCACAAGGACGCTAAAAAATGCATTCATTAAATCAATCACAGAAAAATACTCTGCATCGGATGGTATGCAGGTAAGGAGTGATGGCATATCAGGCACTTGACTATGGTATAGCATATACAAACCTCTCTTTACCCATTAAATACATCAGCCCCCAACTTAACCTATTAATTGACCAGACCACACCTGTTTTGGAGTAAATTGGCCACATCGGCCATTTTATTAAACCTTTCAACCATAACCTTTATTAACAAAAGCACAATAATCCTTCAGATACATTTTAACCATTGTTAAGGATCCTTGGAGGCACTAACCAAATTTATCACCGTATCAGCGGTCCACACCAGGTCACCAGTCGCGGCCGCTCCGACTCAGATGACACCACACAACCTTACACGCTGATACCCATCTCCTGATGCCAGTTAAACCTTGGTTAACTGGCATCAATCAAGATGGTTCCCCACTTCAGCCACGTTGTTCTTAATTCCTAATGCCTCCAAAGATCCTCAACCGTCACAGCCCACAGGTGTGAAACCTGTGGTCGCCCCACACAACGCAATGCTCTCTGGATAACCTCCTCCAGGCCCAGGCACCAAAAATCAATGCCCGCCGCATTAAGATGGACCCCATCCCCCCTAAGATACCGGTAAGTTTCAACCTCCAGGTCCCGATGGCGAACCACTAAGCCACCATTACGCACTATAAATCTTCCCACCTTCTTGTTAACCTTGATCTGGGTCTTATTGATCTTCTCTATTGACCTAGCAAACCGCCAGGACGTACAGCCAACAATATCTGACCATACCACAAGAGTGTGGAGGAAATCAGTGCGAATCCTAAGAACATCAAACTTTATGTCCCTGATCAGGTGACGCATGGATCTTACCCCCAAGACCATTACCCCCGACATATAAAACTAACACGTCCGAGGTGCGGTCTAAACGGGCATACTTGTGAATTTTCGGTAGCACGCCGCTCCACCGCATGCCAGGAACTCCAATCCAGCGAACCTTAGCAACTTCCCTGGGCACTCCTAAATGGCGGCCGTTCGGGCGTACATCCGCCCTCCGTGCCCCCCAAAAGACAAATGAGTGTCCCATGATCCACACGAGACCAGCACCGGCATCTGAAATAAAAATTGCAGTACATAGAACCTCCAAACAAACTTAAACGTAAATACACAGCACTCAATGATTAACTTACTGTGACTAAACCAAATGAGGGCATTAAAAAAGCTTAAACCGATCAGATTCCCCTGACCTATGTGCTTAATGACCGAACTGTCCAAACCCCATCTGGCTGCCTCAGTGGCAGCCCCAATGCGGAAGGAGTGAGAAGCATTTGTGGAAGTGTTTTGGATTCAGAACAAAGTCTGAATATTGTTATATCTACCCCGATCAGATTGTTGAAAACATATATGAAGTGTACACTTGTTGAGAAAATCTCCCCTGAGACAGGCTCAGTGTGAAAATCATTTCTGAGTTTATTTCCGCTTTTTTGATTAGTTTTATACACTTTCTGTTAGACAAAGAATACGGCATATGCAAAACATGTTGTTATGACAATACATAAGATTTTAAGTTTCAGCAGTTTTAGTACTGATTTCAGCATTTAATCATAGCTATTATTAAATTATCTTGGTAATTTTCCCTTCAAGCATTGGATGTTGACGTTATGTCTGCTGTTGGTGCAACTTCTTGTTCAGTCTGTTTATAACCTGGTGCGGTTTGGCTTCAGACTAAAAATAAGGAACTAGCAGATATCTGCTGTTTTCTGAAAAGTCTTAACGTTAAGGATTTTAACATTTCAAACTTCTGATGCAATATTACATTTGAAATAGCCATTTTAATATTTTTACCTGGTAACACCTCATTCACATCCATTACAGTTCCCCCCTTCAAAATGTTATTTAAAATCTGTCCCTTACACTTAAAATCCTACCCCTGGCCCGTTCCCCTGCAACTCTTTTTAACTGTAAAGTAGAGGAAAGCAATGACTAATTCATTACCCTACTCGATACAGCTGGGAGGGGCAATCAGGTGCTGTCTGTCCCTGTAACCTTATGGTGTTGCATCACGAGGGGAGGTGACTGTAACGTAGTGCATTTCATCATTTTCATCTGGTATTTCCTGATTTATAAAGGCAAGAGAACATTGGTTAATAGCTTTCCCTACACACTTTTTAAGACAGGGGAGAATACAGCAAACTATAACAGCCAAGGTCACCAAAATTATCAGGATGGTTATTCCTATCTGTGTTAGTAATCCCTGCCACCCTCCTCTAATCCAGGTGAAATATTGATCCCAAGGGTTGGTGAGCCCTGAATTCTTTTTTAGTTCCTCGGACAAATCCTCAAGTTTCCTGATGGCCAAAGTCACCTTACCTTTGGGCCAGTGTTGTCTGGGATGTAGGTACAACATGTACCATTTTACACACACCCCCCTTTTCAGTTAGGACCATATCTATGGCCATACGGTTTTGGAAAGTCATGTGTGACGCGGCTTCTAGTTGTTCGGCTAAACCTTGGAGTGCATCTCTGGTGTAATTGACAAACCTTTGTTGGTTATAGTAGATGTAATTTATCCAGTCTACATTCTTATTTACGGTGATGATGGGGATCAAAGATTCAAATCCTGCTGCTACTTGGTCTCTTGCTTTGAACTCATCTGGGACCCCTCTAGGGACCCCTATGGTGTCTATGTATACATGAGGGTCAAAGCTTTCTGTTGGGGCACTTCTACGCCTCTTGTTAGGCCTGGGTATGTCATTTAAGTCTGGTTCTATTTGTGGAGTGGCCTCTGGAAAAATATGCAGAGGCATTATGGCCTTGGCCAATGCGCATTCTCCTGTCCACTGCTCTGTCAATCTGCTTCTGATTTTCATGTCCCCGCAAATCCAGTATATGTCTCCCAAGGACTGGACTTGATTTTGTACTAGATCTACGGAGGCCTCACTGTAAGATCCACAGTAACCCCTAGTGAAATTCCCAAAGGGTTTCCCCACTCCCTGATACCGTCCATAGCATGTGTAATTGCCAGGATATATGGTGATACCTTCTCCTGGCTTGGTAGTCTTGGTGACTATGGGATATTCCTTCTTCCAATGTTCACACAGGGAATGGTAAGTGGTTGTGTTGGTAAACAGGCTAAGGAAACATGTCTCATGTTTGGGGGGTATGTTTAGGGGTACAGTTCCCAAATAAGGCCTAGCCCCCCCCCCCCACATACATAACAATTGGTCTTGTTATGTTTCTCTGCATTGTACCTCATCCACTTTAGCCACAAGTTGACATCTGAGAATCCAGTTTCTGCTGCTATTTTGTCCTTGAAGGTAGGGTCTGCTATGGCCACCATGTCCCCTAATATCTGTATATGGGGCCTCGGGGGGGTTTGAGCTAGAAGTGCATTGGGGAACTCCCCACTCACAATTATTGAACATATCTTTCAGTTGGAAAGGCTTTCTAAAACCAGGATGCCCATCTCCCCACCATAGGCCCAGAACATAGGTCCCACTGTCTTCTGGGCTAGGATTCTCAATGGTAAGCCTGAACTCTTTGTAAGGCTCATCTGTGTGTTTGTTGATTGTCATTCTATCTAAGAGTGACTTCCCATTTTTTTCTTTCCTATTTTGGGCGTTTTCAGGTTTGTACCCCCAGTTTGTACCCCCAGTGTTCCAACCCACTGCTCCCCAGGAATCACAGTTTTTACTCCAATAGGTGTCAGTGACGCATGCATACACAGTCATGAGTCTTACTGCTTCATTCCAGGACCCGATCACATACATAGTACTTGGAACTATCTGTTCATAAGTGGATATAAAAGTGGCAACATGTGTATTGGATGAGGTATACCAGAACTGGGTTACACCATCTTTTTGTTTGATGGCTATCTCTTGCGCCTGGGCAATGATTACTATGAAAAGGATATACAGAATCATTTGGTTCCCTCGGCCTCTTCCTCAGGTACAGGGACTTTCTTGCAGTGGGAGGCATGTGTTCACGTGTTCTTCCCGGCCACCTTGACTGATGTGGCACTTGTTAGGAGAACCCGGAGAGGACCATCATATCTGGGTTCAAGGGTGTGTTTTCTCACAAACTTCTTTACCAGGACCCAGTCTCCGGTAACCAACTTGTATGATCCTGTATCTCGCTCAGGATCTGGAATGAAGGAGAATACTTCCAAATGGATATAGATTAATTCTCGAGATAAAGCAGTCACATAATCAGTTAATACATCAGATTGGAGCTGCAACTATTGTAGGAAATAACAACCTAGTCTGGGGGCTGAACCAAATATTATCCCATAGGGTGACAGACCATGGTTTCCCCTTGGAGTGTACCTAACACTGAATAAGGAAATGGGTAGACTGTCTAAGGCCAACTCATTCCCGTTTCCTGAGACATTTTTTTAGCATTCTAAATTTTATTGTGCTGTCTAATCTTTCCACCTTCCCACTGCTCTGAGGATGGTATGGGGTGTGGAAAGATAATGTGACCTCTATAGCTGCCCATATCTCTTTGGTTACTGAGGCCGTGAAAGCCGACCCCTGGTCACTCTCTATAACCTCTGGGACACCATACCTGCACACTATTCCCGTTAAAAAGTCTTTTAACCGTGGTTTTTACTGTCAATCAATGCATATTCATATCGGCCACTCTTTGGATGTGGTCGATCGGTATCCTTTGAAAGGGGTACTGGGTCTTTGCTAGATGCTTCAAAGGTACCTTTTTTGTTCTTCCTGGGTTACATTTAGCATAAATAGTGCATGACTTGCAAAAGTTGTTGGTAAGTGGTGTAATCCCCGGGGCTAAGTAGTATTTATTGATCAGGGCATTCATCAAATTTTTTGACAGATGAGGGGCACCGTGGGCCCACTGTACCACTGGACTGGATAAGACATCAGCCCCTAAAAGATTTAAGGGGCATGTGGAAGAGACCACGAATCTTGCTAGTAGATGAGGAAAGTTGCCCACTTGTAAAGGGCGTGTAAGGGGGTTTTTCCTGGGTGTTCCATCCACCTCTACACATGTTATGTCAATGTCTGATAAGAACGAGGCATAGTTCGGATAGTTCTTCTGCCCTAATCACACTTATGGCAGCACCTGTGTCACATAAGAAAGTAGTAGGATGTCCCTTGATGGGGAGAGTTATTTTTGCGAGAGGGCCTCCTGAGTAGGGATGAGCAGAACACCCCCCGGTTCGGTTCGCACCAGAACCTGCGACTGTAAATTTGCACGAACGTTAGAACCCCATTGAAGTCTATAGGACTCAAGCATTCAAAATCAAAAGTGCTAATTTTAAAAGCTAATTTGCATGGTATTGTCCTAAAAAGGGTTTGGGGACCCGGGTCCTGCCCCAGGGGACATGTATCAATGCAAAAAAAAAGTTTTAAAAACGGCCGTTTTTTGGGAGCAGTGATTTTAATGATGCTTAAAGTGAAAAAAAAGTGAAATATTCCTTTAAATATCGTACCTGGGGGGTGTCTATAGTATGCCTGCAAAGTGGCGCGTGTTTCCCATGCTTAGAACAGTCCCTGCACAAAATGACATTTTTAAAGTATTAAAAGTCATTTAAAACTGCTTAGGGCTTTAATGTAATGTCCGGTCCCGGTAATATGGATGAAGATCAGTGAAACAAACGGCATGGGTACCCCCCCCCCCCCAGTCCATTACCAGGCCCTTTGGGTCTTGTATGGATATTAAGGGGAACCCCGCACCCAAATTAAAAAAGGAAAGGCGTGGGGCCCCAGGCCCTCTGAACAGCAGTATACAGGCGGTGCAAACAAGACAGGGACTGTAGGTTTGTTGTTAAGTAGAATCTGTTTGTAATTTTGAACTGGTACATTTTTAAAGTGTAGCTCCAGCCAAAAAATCTATGTTTAAGCTTTTTGGAAAAAATAGGGAAGGGTTATCACCCCTGTGACATTTGTTTTGCTGTCTGTGCACCTCTTCAGAAGATTTTACCTCACTTTCTGTCCCAATGACAAATGTTTTTTGACAATTTGGGGCTCTTAGTGAAACAAGAATTGGTGATAAAGAATCAGTGGAAAGGAGACACGTTCTTCCCATATTAACTCTTACAGGAGAGCATTTCCCTTCCTAGGGGTAGATTTCATCTCACTTCCTGTTGTCTCCTTCTGTTGGCAAGTAGGAGTCGTTTGTAAGTTGGATGTTTCAAAATAGGGGCCTGCCCTATATATTCTGCAGAAATTGGGGCCTTAGGTGTTGGTGTTGCCACAACACTGTAAGCCCTCACAGTTACTCTTGGTGGGAGCTGGAACGGGCCCTGTTGTCAAATATTAGATCAAGAATTGTAATTACATGCACCTGTTGAACAGGGGCAGAAAAATTGGGCGTTAGGTGGTGGGGCTGGTGCCACAACACTGTAAGTCCTCACAGTTACTCTTGGTGGGAGCAGAAACGAGCCCAGCTGTGAAATATTAGATCAAGATATGTAATTACATGTCCCTGTTGAACAGGGGTAGAAAAATTGGGCCTTAGGCACTGGTGCCACAACACTGCAACCCCTCACAGATACTCTAGTTGGAGCGCAGGAATGAGCCCTCCTGCAAAATATTGCATCAAAAATTGTAATTACATGCCCCTGTTAAACAGGGGCTGAAAAATTGGGCCTTAGGCACTGGTGCTGGTGCCACAACACTGCAACCCCTCACAGATACTCTAGTTGGAGCTCAGGAACGAGCCCTGCTGAAAAGTATTGCATCAAAAATTGTAATTACATTCCCCTGTTAAACAGGGGCTGAAAAATTGGGCCTTAGGCACTGGTGCTGGTGCCACAACACTGCAACCCCTCACAGATACTCTAGTTGAGTGCAGCAACGAACCCTCCTTGCAAAATATTGCATCAAAAATTGTAACTACACGCCCCTGTTAAACAGGGGCTGAAAAAAAATTGGGCCTTAGCCACTGGTGGCGGCGCCCAGAACCAAAAATATTCTTACAAGCTATCAGCATGATCATTAAGGAGGAAGAGGATAGTCACTCAGCATCACTGGAAAAGTCACTCAGCATCAGCATAGGCAGTCTTGAAGGGATCTGACAATTTCAAAAAAAAATATTCGGTTACATCAGCATCAGGTGCTTGGTAGCTGGTGGTGATCCAAGACTGATTCATTTTTATGAAGGTCACTCGATCGACCGAGTCGGTGGACAGGCGCACCCTGTGATCGGTTACAAAACCTCCAGCAGCACTGAATGTACGTTCCGAAACAACGCTGGATGCAGGACAGGCCAGTAGCTCAATTGCATACAGTACAAGCTCTGGCCAGTGATCCATCCCCAAGACCCAGTAACCCAGAGGATTTTTGGTGGGAAAGGTGTCCAAGTCAGATGTTGACCGTATGTTTTCCTGCACCATGTAAAACAGACGCTGGCGATGGTTGCTGGAACCTATAATACCTTGGAGCTGCGGACTATAAAATTGTCTGAACGCATCGGTCAGACGGCCACCTTCTCCACTGCTCCTTCTTTGACTGACCGAAGCCTCAGCAACATGATGTCCAGGAACAGGAGTTGTACCCTTGTAACGTGGATCAAGGAGGGTTGCCAGCCAGTATTGATCCCTCTCCTTGATACCACGAATAAGAGGATCCTTCCGCAGGCTTTGCAGGATCAGGGAGGCCATGCAGCGTAGGTTTGCTGAGGCATTCGGTACAGAGTCCTCTGGGTCACTAAGGATGACATGATCCGCAGCCACCTCCTCTCAGCCACGTACAAGTCCATGGGTTTCTTGGGACTGTAAATGATCCCTTAAAGACTGCTGCTGATGCTGAATACCAGGCTCCACCTCCATGCTGACACAATCCTCCTCTTCCTCCTCCCCCTCCTCCTCGTCCTCTTCCTGTGTGATCGCTGGGCACGCAGGAACACTGTCTGGATAAAGGGGGCCTTGAGAGCTAAGGAAGTCCTCCTCTTCCTGCCTCTGTTCTGCCTCAAGTGCCCTGTCCATTATTCCAGGCAGCGTGTGCTCTAACAGGTGGACAAGGGGGACAGTGTCACTGATGCATGCACTGTCACTGCTCACCATCCTCGTGGCCTCCTCAAATGGTGACAGGACAGTGCATGCATCCCTGATCATGGCCCACTGGCATGGGGAAAAAAAAACAAGCTCCCCTGACCATGTCCTGGTGCCATAGTTGCACAGGTACTAATTGATGGCCCTCTGCTGCGTGTGCAGCCGCTGCAGCATGGCCAACGTTGAGTTCCACCTGGTGGGCATGTCACAGATTAGGCGGTTCTTGGGCAGGTTAAATTCCTTTTGGAGGTCAGCCAGCCGAGAACTAACATTATATGACCTGCAGAAATGCACACAGACTTTCCTGGCCTGCCTAAGGACATCCTGTAAGCCCGGGTACCTGCCCAAGAACCGCTGCACCACCAAGTTAAGGACGTGAGCCAAACAGGGCACATGGGTCAGTTGTCCCTGTCGGAGGGTGGAAAGGAGGTTGGTGCCATTGTCTCAAACCACCATACCTGCCTTAAGCTGGCGTGGCGTCAACCACCTCTAAACCTGCCCCTGCAGAGCTGACAGAATCTCTGCCCCAGTGTGGCTCTTGTCCCCCAAGCACACCAGCTCAAGCACCGCATGGCATCTTTTGGCCTGCGTGCTTGCGTAGCCCCTTGAACGCCTACGGAGCACCGCTGGTTCCGAAGTCAAATCAGCACAGGAAGAGGCCATGGAGGAAGAAGAAGAGGAGGGGGTGGAGGAGAGAGATGTGGCAGAATTACCACTAGTAGTATTTTGGAGGTGTGGTGGCAGAACAACCTCCAACACTACTGCACCCTGTCCTGCATCCTTCCCAGCTGCTAGAAGAGTCACCCAGTGCGTGGTGAAAGATAGGTAATGTCCCTGTCCATGCCTGCTGGACCATGAGATAGCGGTAATATGCACCTTACCGTTGACTGCCCTGTCCAGCAAGGCCAAGACATTGCCTTCCACATGCTGGTAGAGAGCCGGAATTGCCTTCCATGAGAAAAAGTGGCGTTTGGGAACCTGCCACTGAGGAACCGCACATTCCACAAACTCACGGAAGCGGGTAGAGTCTACCAACTGAAAAGTCAGCAGTAGAAGTGCTAGCAATTTAGCCAAGCTAGCATTCAACCGCTGGGCATGTGGATGGCTGGGAGCGAATTTCTTTCGGCGGTGCAGCAGCTGGGGCAGGGAAATTTGCCTGGTACAATCTGACGTCGGTGTACCGATAGCAGATTTCCCCCAAGTACTTGGCTGTGATACACCTAATTCTACACCTTCATTCCTCTCAGTGCAGGTCTCAGAGAGGACTGAAGGTATAGTGGGGTTGGAGATCTCAGCTGATGAGGAGCAAGGAGAGCTCCTCTTTGTTCTTTGGTGCGGGTCTTTTAGGTACGCTTGCCAACGAACTGCATGGCAGGTTAACATATGTCTGGTCAAGCATGTGGTGCCCAAGCGGGAGATGTTTTGGCCACAAGAGATACGCTTGAGACATATGTTGCAAATAGCAGCGGTGGGATCTGATGCACTCGTCTCAAAAAAGGCCCACACCAAAGAACTTTTGGAATAACGCGCAGAGACAGCAGCGCCCTGCACATGCGGAGCTCTACGGTGTGATGCAGTCGGTGTGCTGCCCTTAAGCTGGCCCCTGGAGGGTATCCTGCCTCATTGGTGATGTGCCTCCTCCTCTTTCTCAACCTCCTCCTCCTCCTCCTCCTCTCTCCTATCAGGCACCCATGTGGAGTCAGTGACCTCATTATCCCCTCCCTCCTCATCACTGGAGCAAAGCTGGCAGTATGCTGCAGCTGGGGGAACATGACTGCCAGATTGCTGTCCTTCTTGGGCACCCCCTCTCTCTGGGCTCACGTTACTGCCTTCCTCTAGCTGGGTACCATCATCGGAGCCTTCAAAATGCTGGGCATCCTCCTGGAGCATGTACCCAACACTGTAGTCAAACAGTTCGGGGGACTCCTCAGGAGGACATGGTGGGGCTAGGGAAGGAGTGACTGATGCCATTGAGCCGAGGGAAGAGGCCGCGTTGGCAGCTGCTTTGCCAGACAAAGTACCCTGAGCCTGGGTGAGAGAGGATGAAAAGGATGAGGACAGCTTGGTCATCCACTCTACCAAGTCTTCCGCATGTTGCGGCTCAACACGGCCAGCTGCCGAAAAAAAGGACAAGCGTGTCCCACGGCCACGTGCTGATGAGGATGCACCGTCTCCACGACCAGCACTGTTGCCTCTAGACACAGAGCCTGCTATCCCTCTTTTATTGGCTTGTGACTGTCTGCCTCTCGTTGTTGGCCTTCCAGACATACTAATGGCCTGCAGTGAGATGTAGCTGCACAAAGCTGGGATGTGTATATATATATATATATATATATACTGCAGCTATCAGAATCAACTGCCTGCCTGTAGTATTATTAGTATGAGAACACCAGCAATTGTCTTCAGGTAGCTTTAAGTGCACACTGTGCAGAGGACGCAGTACACTAACTGTAAATACTGTAGCTGCCTGCCTGTGGTACTAATAGGATCAGAAGAACACCACTAATTTTCTTCAGGTAGCTTTAGGTGCACACTGTGCAAGGACACAGTACACTAACTGTAAATACTGTAGCTGTCTGCCTGTGGTATTAATAGGAGCAGAACAACAGCAATTGTCTCCAGGTAGCTTTAGGTGCACACTGTTCTGAGAACGCAGTACACTACCTGTAAATACTGTAGCTCCCTGTCTGTGGCATTAATAGGATCAGAAGAACACCACTAATTTTCCTTAGGTAGCTTTAGGTGCACACTGTGCAGGGGACGCACTACACTAAATTGTAAATACTGCAGTTGCCTGCGATACTGTACTAATAGGATCAGCAGAACACAACTAATTTTCTTCAGGTAGCTTTAGGTGCACACTGTGCAGAGGACGCACTACACTAACTTGTAAATACTGCAGCTGCCTGCGGTACTGTACTAATAGGATCAGAAGAACACCACTAATTTTCTTCAGGTAGCTTTAGGTGCACACTGTGCGGAGGACGCAATACACTAACTTGTAAATACTACAGCTGTCTGTGGTACTGTACTAATAGGATCAGAAGAACACCACTAATTACTAATTTTCTTCAGATAGCTTTAGGTGCACACTGTGCAGAGGACATACTACACTAACTTGTAAATAGTACAGTACCGCAGGCAGCTGCAGTAATAGGATCAGAAGAACACCGCTAATTTTGTTTAGGTAGCTTTAGGTGCACACTGTGCAGAGGACACAGTGCACTAACTGTAAATTCTGTAGCTGCCTGCGGTATTAATAGGAGCAGAACAACAGCAATTGTCTCCAGGTAGCTTTAGGTGCACACTGTGCAGAGGACGCACTACACTTATGCCCCGTACACACGGTCAGATCTTCCGATGGAAAATGTCCGATCGGAGCGTGTTGTCGGAAATTCCGACCGTGTGTGGGCTCCATCGGACATTTTCCATCGGATTTTCCGACACACAAAGTTTGAGAGCAGGCTATAAAATTTTCCGACAACAAAATCCGATCGCGTCAATTCCGACTGTGTGTGGCCTGTTCCAACGCACAAAGTGCCACGCATGCTCAGAAGAAATTCCAACACGGAACAGCTTGGTCTGGTAAACTTAGCGTTCGCAATGGATATAGCACTGTCGTCACGTTGCAATGTCAAAAATGGTTTAATACAGCGCACTCTCTTCTTCTTTATAATGTGAGAAGAATTAAGTAGTTTTGCTGCTCATATTCACACAGACTTCTCACAAACTTATTTCTTTATTATTTATCGGGATTCCCTCAATATATTTTGATTAGTCACATCTGACAACATTATTTTGGTGTTGTTTTTTTATTTTATTTTTTGGTTTTAAGGCAGATTAGTTATTTTTAGTTTGTATTTTTTTCAAGGCTGATTTTTGTTTTTTTGGATTTTTATTTTTACTCCCGAAAATTTTTGTGTGTGTTTTTTGTGTCAAGTTATCACAACACCATTGATATGTTGTTCTATTTAATCTGTAGGAGATTTTTTGGTATTGTTGTCCCTTGTTAATTTCACATTGTATTTTAGAAATGTACCTGAATCGTCACCAACAAACTGTCCTTTTTGGATGAAAACACACATAGGAGAGTATAATTTCCCAAAAAAAAACATTTATTAAGGGCTCACAACTAAACAAAGAGGGAGGCAACGCTGGAGAAACTGCAGAAGTGGGTGAAGCCTTTGACCCCCAGGGCATACAAACTATTCTGAAGCAAAATTGGTGGCCTGAGGAGTCCTTATCTAAGGGAGTACAGTCTGGTCCAGAAGTTCCAGAGATCCGGAAAGCAGCAGATGACATCTGTGTCCCCAGACTGCAGCTTCTGTCAGACTAGACTGAACCCAGGGTCATCACTCTCTTGTCTTCCTTCCACGCTGTGGCTCTGGTGGTGGACTTGTGGCAGCAGGAGGAGGAGGAGGATGGTCCAACTCAATCACGTCGGTCTTGGGTGTTAGTTCCCCACTCACCCCCTTACTTAGGACTTTATAAAGCAGGTCCTCACATAGCTTGCGTTGACCCTGCTGCATGCCCTGCAGTTTTGTGGCAGCCATGCAGGCAAAGGCCTCTTCAGGAGTGGGTAAGGCTCTGAGGGACGCAGAAGCCTCCTGAATGAGCCTGAGCGCTGAATCCTGCATGGGAGTCGTCTTCCTTGCTCTTTTGTATGGAAGGCGGAGGGGAGGAACCTGCGATTCAGTCAGGCTGCGACTGGTCCCAGGCTTCTCCTGGCTGCCACTTAGCCCCGCCTCCTCCTGGCTGCCACTAATCCCCGCCTCCTCCTGACTGCCACATTCCACAACCTCCTCCTGGCTGAGGTCTTCCTGTGTATGAAAAAGGGACATCGTTTTAGTTTTTTCTTCATCAGTCACACACAATTTTCACCTCCTGACTGTTGCAAATTGAATGTTAACAAATAGAACAGACTATCATTCTGAGCCCAGGATTTTTCATTCTTGTCCCAATTTTGGGTGCCCACTACTGTCTATTGATATGGAAAACACTTTTTTCAATCAGCAATTAGTGATCAATAATAACATCTAATAAACATCATTTATTTATTGACCAGAAATCAGTAGAACAATGCTATACCTGACTCCAGCTGGGCCCCTCCACTTCTTCCTGGCTGGAAGGCCCAGGTTGGACATCGGAAGCCTCAGCTGGGGTGGAAGGAAGAGTGGAAGGAAGAGTAGAGAGGGATTCCCTGACTTCAGTGTGGTCTGACAGAAATCGCAGTCTCTCATAGTACCACAGCCTGGGGACATAAATGTCATCTGCTGTAGCTCCGGATCTCTGTGAATCTGTGACCTTCTTGCGCTCCCTAAGATAAGTGCTCCTCAGGCCACCAATTTTGGTTTTTAAATAGGGGATGGTTGCTGTGGGGACCACCGGCCTCACCAACTCCAGCAGTTTCTCCAGCACTGCCTGCCTCTTTTGTTTATTATTATAATGGGGGCGTCTCACCTGCCACAGACAGGGCAACTCCCTGTATTTGTCTATGAACAAGGGGAGTAAGTTGTGGTCATTGAAGCCATCCATTTTCTCTGCAAGACACAACACGAGACAAACCATAAGGTCAGGCCAAACTCCCCTAATCTTGTCACAATATAGGCTTCCATTTCGAAGCAGTATAGGCCCAAGTTTAGATCTTACCTTCGTTATCACGATCGGCGCCTCCGATGCTCCTTCCTCCGCTCACAGATCGTACGTAATACGCACGCTTTATACACACTGCGCATGCGTGTAACTCCGCCTGCCCCTGACGTTCTTTCTAGTCTATTCCCCGCCCCTTTTCGTTTGGCGCAGTGGGGGAAGAGCACATGGTGGATACACAGCAGGTGCGTGCTAATTACAGCAATGAGGAGGGGGAGGAAAGCCCGGAGCCAGAAACGTCCCGATCCAGAAGGAGACTTAAGGCCTCAAATATGTCCTTTGGGGAGATGTTGGAGATGGTGGACATCCTGAAGAAGGCAGACTATGACGGGAAGTATGGACCTTACCCCAACCCCAATGTCAGAAAGGCCAAGATCATGGCGAAAGTGGTCAGGAGTCTGCACCGGAATTTCGGGGTACTACGATCGAAAGATCAGCTCTGGAAGCGGTGGTTGGACCTCAAATTACGAGAACATGAGCAGTACAGAAAGATCCGGAGAGTGCTGCAAAAAAGTAAGTAGTTGTGCTGTGTTCCTATTCTTTATGTTTATTATGTTCGTGCTGCTCCATGTGCTTTTCTTACAAGTTTACATTTTTAAATGGTAGCTTTCATGTTCATGGGCACATTATTCGTTCGTAGCAAACATTTTTCTTTCGGCCTATAAAACACCATTGTTTAGGCCATATGCATTTGGCCACAATTTTTACGCCCTACTTGTCTGAAACTAATTTGGTTGTGTAGATGGCTTTGTTACTAGAATGAAATGCAAACTAGATTCTGTGTAAGGAGAGGACACTGAGCAGCTGTTTTCACATCTGGACGCTGGAGCACTAGTGTGGGACACCAGAACACCATTTTTATTAGGGGGGCCACACAGGTGCTCCAGTGTATACTATAGGGGTGACTCCATCTGGGAAGCTTGTACCAAACAGGTAAAGTATTGCAGCTTGACAAAGGACACTGAAAATGCTACATTTTGGAACTCTGCCAAAATAGACAATTGTACCCCACTTCCAATCAATCTTTCATATTTATAGTTCTGTCATCAAATATCTGTGTGCTAAGTATACCATTTTTGTTTGACATAGGGGAGAAAAGACTCGGAGGACACCCCTCATCCGAGGAGACCACAGACCCCCCACCTCTGGAAGAGGTGTCTGAGTGTCTGCGACCACAGGCTCAGGTAAGAGATGGATGCCGGCATATTTTTGATACTTTTTTTTGTGTTTCTCTCTTTTTAGGTGATCGTGATGTTGTGGATCCAGATCCTTTCACATCAGAAAGTGCCCAGATCCTGATCGGGGAGATCATGGGGTGTAATTTACAATTGGAAAACCTCAAGAAAAACATCAATGATGTTATTAAAAAAAATAAAAACATCATTGATGTTTTGGGGAGAGTTTAAAATCACTTTCTTATTTTGTGTGCTACAATGTTAAAAATGTTTGAGCGATTTTTAGAGAGGCATAATTTGGAGGATGCACACAGTGTGCCAACATGTGCTATCTGCCATCACGGGAGATCAATGGACGCGTTTTGGGGGTGCAACCCCTTCCTCAATAATAAAGTAGCTGAGAGGAAGGAGTTTCTCCCCCAAAACATGTCCCTTGATTCCCCCCGTGATGGCAGCTAGCACATGTTGACATTGGGAAATTTGTGTGCATCTTCCAAATTTGGCTTTTCCTGGGGTGACTTCACCCCATCTGAATGCAATATCAAACACAGTTCCTAAATACTCATGTCTGATATTGCCTTCAAATTCTACCAAATGTGAACTTTGTTCAAGATTTTTGTCTTTCTTGTTGGTTTTACACATGCCTGTTTTAGCTTAAATGGACATTTCTATTTTTGAGAATGCCACCCCAAAAATTGATATACAACAAACATGTTGGTTTGTTTTAAAAACCTTTTTCTAAATGCACATGTGATTGTGCAGGTATTAAAAAGATTGTTCATCAAGAATGTGTGGATTATTGTCTCAACGCTACAACACTTTTGTGGGGCTCTAATTGGTGTTTTCTGTGAAAATGGGGGTTATTTCCTAAGGGCAAATCCTCTTTGCACTACAAGTGCAGTTTCAGTGCAGTTTCAAGTGCACTTGTAGTGCAAAGTGTCTTTGCCTTTAGTAAATAACACCCAACAGTGCTTTGTATAAGGTTACACAATCACGCCATTTTCGGGACTCACCACATTTCTGTCAGAGTCATATAAAACAAACACAAGCAGTAAATGTCAACAAATATTTTCTTTTTTTTGGTTTTTTATTTGATAAAGGCTTCACAAATTTGCTGGCATATTGATGGCCCCCCTACCCGCAAAGAACTCCAGGTATCGTAACCGGACATCACGGGCACTCAGGGAGGGCAAGCCAGGACGGCCACTTTCAAGCGCCGTCAGTGTTGTTTCATGTATCATTCCGGCCTCAGGCCCAACTGAGCCAGCATAATTGGCAGAATGTTGACGTAAAAAGTTATGGAGAACACAGCACGCCAGGATTATATGAATAAGTTTATACTCCGCCATATGGATGGGTGTCAGAAATAGGCAGAACTGGCTAGCCAGGATTCCAAATGTGTTCTCCACCACTCTTCGGGCTCTGGCCAGCCGGTAATTAAAAACCCTCTGTCCCGGGGTGAGGGTCCTCATCGGGAATGGCCGCATAAGATGGTCCCCCAGCGCAAACGCTTCATCAGCAACGAAGACGAATGTGAGTCCTTCCACATTGTCCTCTGGAGGTGGCAAGTCCAAGCTGCCATTCTGGAGACGCCTGTAAAACTCCGTCTGGGCGATGACTCCACCATCGGACATCCGGCCATTCTTCCCCACGTCCACATACAAGAAGTCGTAATTAGCCGACACCACCGCCAACATCACAATGCTATTGAACCACTTATATTTGAAATAGTACGACCCCAAGTTGGGTGGTGGGACGATGTGGATGTGTTTCCTATCAATTGCCCCTCCGCAGTTAGGAAAGTCCCACCGCTGGGCAAAGTGGGAGGCCACAGTCTGCCATTCCTGTGGCGTGGAAGGAAACTGTTGAGGAAAAAAAAATAAATTAGTATTTTTGCACATAAACATGGAAAGCAGATTAGACACAAAACTTCTTGGCCAACATCCAGATAGCATTTATTAAGGGGAATTTAACAACACCAAAGTATAAGGTACACCTATCATATCCCCCCCCCTCTCATGGGCCATTTCTAACATTATAGGGGGGGGGGATATTGGACAGGTAACCCTCTCCACTTCATTGAGAGATGAATGCCTAAATAATGGGTATTACTTGGAACAGCCCCTCCTTAGTTACACTATTGGCAGCCCACTGGACAGGTAAGAAGTGTCAGAATACAAAGATATAAATACACACTGTACACATTTTAGCAAATTTGGACATTCTGCTATTACCTATCAAGATAATAATAGAATACAAAAACTTGAAACACTACCATTTGAAAGTATACAGGCAGGCCCTTGCACTACATGCTTTGGGGAATTCATCCATAGATCTGAGCACTAAAGAGATGGATATAGTGTGTATGGGTTTGGCAAAGTCAGCAGATAGATGATTGAGGATAGATAGAGAATTGGTATCAGCTGACTTAGCAGTTGGGGGGAGGGAGGGTTACTAAAAATGATTTGGGGACACCACAAAAAAAGCCTCTGGCACTCTGCCTGAATTTAAAGCACAAATCACATTTCTAAACATTTTAGGGGTGTTTGGGGTAAAGCACTACTATGGAGCTGATAAAATACATTGTTAAGTGACTACATGAGGTGAATATAGGGCAGGAGAGCATGCTGGTGAGGTTATTGAAGGCCAATCTGTATGAAGGACTAAAAAAATAATTACATAAAAATCCAGCATGCATGAGAACAAAGGGGACATTCACAGCATATTACAATCATGGTAATTAGGGAATGAGGAAAGAAATACAATATATTAGCAAACATTCAATACAATAAAATGTGATATTAAAGGATAAAAATCTTACCTTCATATACTCCTTCTGCAGGACCTGGATGATGGCAGAACAGGTCTCTGGGATAATGATCCCCAGAGCCTGGGGGGGAGATGCCTGTCGAGAACTTGAGGTCCTGCAGGCTTCTCCCTGTCGTCAAGTACCGCAGGGTAGCGACGAGCCTCTGCTCCGGAGTGATGGCTTGCCTCATGCAGGTATCCTGCCTGCTAATATAGGGGGTCAGCGAAGCCAACAAACGGTGAAATACGGGGTCCGTCATCCTGAGAAAGTTCCTGAAATCATCAGGATTATTCTCACGGATCAAAGGCATATGAGAGAACTTGTCACGCTGAAGCAACCAATTCTTGGTCCATGAACTCCTCCCCACCCTGTTCATGGACTGGACTTGTGTCAAGGTCAGGACCCCAACACCAAGCCCCCACACAGCACGAACTCTACGAGGAGTACGTATACGCAACATGGCTAGAAAACGGTTGGCTGCTCAGAACGAAGTAACAGAACACACTGAAAAACAGCAAGGCCTGTGAAGAGCGACCCGAAAAACAGTAACAAACGAACAAGAACACAATGACAAGTCACGCGTAGCTTGCTTGCACGCACTAAAGAGCAGATACAAACCCACAAGCACAAACTGAACCGCAGAAAACGATCTGAAAGCCACGAGTCTGAAAAAGCGCGAATCGTCTCTCACCAAACTTTTACTAACACGAGATTAGCAAAAGGAGCCCAAAGGGTGCCGCGTTTGGTTCTGAACTGGCCTTTTCTAGTCTCGTCGTACGTGGTGTACGTGACCGCGTGGTTGGCAATCGGAAATTCCGACAACTTTGTGCGACCGTGTGTACGCAAAACAAGTTTGAGCCAACATCCGTCGGAAAAAATCCTAGGATTTTGTTGTCGGAATGTCCGAACAAAGTCCGACCGTGTGTACGGGGCATAACTGTAAATACTGTAGCTGCCTGCCTGTGGTATTAATAGGATCAGAAGAACACCACTAATTTTCTTCAGGTAGCTTTAGGTGCACACTGTGCAGAGGACGCACTACACTAACTTGTAAATACTGCAGCTGCCTGCGGTACTGTACTAATAGGATCAGAAGAACACCACTAATTTTGTTTAGGTAGCTTTAGGTGCACACTGTGCAGAGAACGCACTAAACTAACTTGAAAATACTGCAGCTGCCTGCGGTACTGTACTAATAGGATCAGAAGAACACCACTAATTTTCTTCAGGTAGCTTTAGGTGCACACTGTGCAGAGGACGCACTACACTAACTTGTAAATACTACAGCTGCCTGCAGTACTGTACTAATATGATCAGAAGAACACTAATTTTCTTCAGGCAGCTTTAGGTGCACACTGTGCAGAGGACGCACTACACTAACTGTAAATACTGTAGCTAATAGGACTAATAGGATCAGAAGAACACCAGCAATTTTCTTCAGGTAGCTTTAAATACTGTAAAAACACCTGCCTGCCTGACAGTAGTAGGAAGAGAATAACAGGAACGGATCTAGCTAAACTGAATACAGTGTGTATATATATATTATATATATATATATATATACATACACACACACACACACACACACACACACACACACATACACACACACAACACCTAGGATGTATATATATATATATATATATATACACACACAATACACTAAGTGCAGCTAACTGACTCGCCTGCCTACTCTAACTTAAATCGAATGACACTGTCTCTCTGTTTATCTATCTCTCTCTCAACGCCGGAACACACTAAACAGGGCCACTGTGCAGGCGGCTTTATATAGTGTGGGGCGTGTACTAATCCCCCTGAGCCATAATTGGCCAAAGCCACCCTGGCTTTGACCAATTACGGCTCTCTGTACAGACGGAGCTGTGATTGGCCAAGCATGCGGGTCATAGTGCATGCTTGGCCAATCATCAGCCAGCAATGCACTGCGATGCCGCAGTGAATTATGGGCCGTGACGCGCCACTCGAATTTGGTGCGAGCAGACCATATCGTTCGGAATTCGGCGAATGACCGAACAGGCAATGTTTGAGTCGAACGTGCGTTTGATTCGAACATGAAGCTCATCCCTACTCCTGAGTCTACAGAGGATATCATTGTAGGGGTAAGTGACACAGGTTTGCCGAAATCCTAGCGGAGAAGGTCTGTATGGTCTGGAGGGGGTGGAGGAGGAAGAGGAGGAGTGGCATGTCTTTGATATTGGGCGTCTTCATGCGGGTCATGGTTGGGGCCTGGTTTCCTGTGGGCAAGCTTCCGCGGTCTTCGACATTCCCTTCTAAAGTGGCCAGGTCTTCCGCAGTTGTAGCAGACACGCAGATTTTGTATTGATGGGGGCAGATATGGTGTATCAGAGGCCATCATGAGAGGAGCTACCTTCTTGCTACTCTGTGCAGATTCTAGGCCCTTTGCCACTAATAACAACGTCTCAAGATCCATTCCTTTATACTCTGGGCGTGACAGGATCAGACCTTTTCGGATTGATTCTTTAAGGCCTGAAACAAATGCTGAGGTCAACATGTGTTTATGTGCTTTGTTCAGCATGCTAAAATCCAAATCAGTGAACACTTGTGTTATCCTATTATAATATTTCTCAACAGATTCACCTTTGTCCTGTGTAGTCTCCTGTATACTCATTGCTTGGTCTGCCAAGCGGTCTTGGGCCCATCTCTTTAACTGGGCCACGAAGTCACATCCTGAGTCATAGCTACTGTCCACATAATACTCATCAAAGCATTTCTCCATCACTGGCCAGTAAGCATCCCCTACCTTTATCTCGCACAGGCTCACCAAATCCCACCATGCCGCTGCGTATGTCTTTTGGATTTGGGCGATCCTCCTAAAGAATGACATGGGATGCTTTTCAGGATCCGGTAGGCTCGTGACAAGAGAAGCAGCCTGAGATGGCTTAAAATTTACGTACATCAGGGGAGCCCCTGGTGCTGCAGGCATCCCCCTAAATGCCTGTGTTGCTCTTCCCCCCGTATCCTGTGGTGGTGCCTTTCTGAGATCTCGATGGACTCTTGGTCCATATCCTGGGTGCGGAGTACTGGGGGGGAACTGTAAATGTGTGTCATTGCCAAATGGGTTATCGAATGGATTTCCGACTGGATTGGTGGACAGTGGCATGAAGGAATCTGTTGCTCCTCTAGCTTGTGAGTCATACTGTGGCAATGTAATAGATCGGAATGTGACAGTCTGCTGGGGTGGGATTGCACTTGTCCCAGCATGCATGTTGGGCAGGACTCCAGACACCACAAGATTGGCACAACTTTGGTCGGGGCTTTGACGGGTGGGACCGAGCTGAGTAGGACTAGGATCAGTTGCCTGTGTCCCACATGTTTGTGAAGGACCGGTTGCCTCATTTCCCTGACTGAGCTCATCAGAGAAAGAGCCCATCATTAGCGGGGTAGGCTGGGCCTTATAATATGTTCCAGAGGATTGGTCTATCACCGGATACATATGGGTGGGTTTTGGTGTGGGGGTCTTAGATGGTGTCACGCATGTGTGGTGGCAACCTGATGAGGAGTACAAAGACAAGTGTGCCCTGCCCACATCCAAGCATGGTGGAGGTGTGGGGTGTTGAGGTGGAGGTGTCAGAGGGCACAGAGGAAAGGGCGGTGCCAGAGGGGCAATACCCACTTCCTGAGGGCCGGGTGCCATCATAGGACGGTGGCTGGCTGTCTGTCTTGGATTTTAACCCCTTTTCTGGCTTCTTGTACACATACATAACACAACTGTTCTGACATATTTCCTGTTCTATCCATCCTTCTTCATGAATGGCTTTGATAACTTTGAACCAAGCGTCTGCTGTTCGCAGCAGTCCATGGTCCCACAACAAACCCCTTTTCCTTTTTAAAAGAGCACGCCATTCATTCGGCTCTAGCCGACCACCCAAATGCATAGTGACCCCACACACTTTTGCCAATCTGTTGACAGCATCTTTTCCTTCTCACTCTAATACCAAATCACAAGCCAAACTACCCTCTTTAGGTCTCTCTAACTTCTGCCCCATCGTTAGCTATTGGGAAGTTTATGTGTCCAGGCTCAGGATTTGTATGGCAGTTTTATGAAGCTGTCTTGGACTCGAGGGTCGGACAATCCTCTGACCACCACCTGACCACCTTCCAATATATAACAGTACCTTGCTACGTGCTGTCTTGATGACTGTGATATTTATGTGTGTCTGCTCAGGATTTTTTTAACGGGTCACGAGGACTCAAGGGTCTGACAATCCTCTATCCGTCACCTGCTACCGGTTCAGACCATATCAGTCTCAAGTTAACAAAGACAAAAATGGATAGAGAGAGAGAGAGAGAGAGAGAGAAAGGAACGTCTACAGTGTCTCCTTACACGCATTTTCCCAAAGCGTAGACCAGTCACACAGCCCTGCCCACTCAGGTGGCCACAGGTAAGGGAGCGATCGAGTAATACGTGACTACTTATTACCCTCAACGAGACAATTAACAAACAGATAAGGAGTACAGTAACTAATATTCAATGCACCACTTTAAATGTTATCTACATTCCCCAGAACCATGCCCAAATTCCTCACTCTATTTTTTTCCTCCTCTTCAAACTGTTCTGGTTGTTGAAGTTGCAACGGACACCTTTCGGCTGCGTGTCCCCTCCTTTTAACTTCACTCTCTATAGCCTGTGGCGACTTGCCAACTTCAAGTTTAACTGGATAATGTATGTTTAATCGAAATACCAACACATCTGTGATCTCTGCTAACAAGGGTTTGTAACCAAGAACTTCTCTCTTATATCCTGGCTCTACCACTTTAACCAACCCCCTTCATGTATTCTAAACAACAGTCCGCAAACACATTTAGGACATGACATAATCAACTAACAACAAAATGTGACCAACAACCAACAACAAGTACAGGATTTCTGAAACTGTCACAGGATCCCCCACGCCACTATGCGTGTTCCTGACGCGCCCCCCCCCCCCCAGGTTTCGTTTCCTGGTTGCCCATACTTCCGTACTTATTGTACCTGTGCTTTGCCGCAAAATTATTTAATTTTATCCCTCCAGGAGGAGTTTAACCATGTCCTGACTCCTTCTCCTAGTCCCGGGAGAAGTTTAACCACGTCAACTAATTTCATCCGTCATCCGTGACTATATAAGCAATCCCCAACTCCCAACAGCCATCACAAAACACAAGATCGATCAACAAAACAGAACAGAACTAACCAGGCGATAGATATAATTGCAGGTTTCCTAACTTATCAACAGACTCGAGGCAAGATTAATACCTGTCTTTGAGGGCCGCAGGAAGCCGATATGGGCACAGAGATTGACCAGCCACGGGTACAGGATAAATAGTAGACTAGATATACAAGATATCAAAAGTGTCTTGCCGTTTCTAGAGGTGATCAGTCTCCTCCTGTATTTCCGCATTGGCTTTATCCTGGTCCCTCCTGGATCGGCTACTTGGAACCCTAGCCTCGAGCCCCACGTTTGATCGCCAAAATGTTTTGGATTTAGAACAAAGTCTGAATATTGTTATATCTACCCCTGATCAGATTGTTGAAAACATATATGAAGTGTACACTTCTTGAGAAAATCTCCCCTGAGACAGGCTCAGTGTGAAAATAATTTCTGAGTTTATTTCGGCTTTTTTGGTTAGTTTTATACACTTTCTGTTAGACAAAGAATACGGCATATGCAAAACATGTTGTTATGACAATACATAAGATTTTAACAGTTTCAGCAGTTTTAGTACTGATTTCAGCATTTAATCATAGCTATTATTAAATTATCTTGGTAATTTCCCCTTCAAGCATTGGATGTTGACGTCATGTCTGCTGTTGGTGCAACTTCTTGGAAAAGACAGTCTGTTTATAACCTGGTGCAGTTTGGCCTCAGACTGAAAATAAGGAACTAGCAGATATCTGCTGTTTTCTGAAAAGTCTTATGCCGCGTACACACGGTCGGACTTTTCGTCTACAAAAGTCCGACAGCCTGTCCGACAGACTTCCGGCGGACTTTCGGCGGACTTGCAGCAGACTTTCTAACGAACGGACTTGCCTACACACGACCACACAAAAGTCTGACGGATTCGTACGTGATGACGTTCACCGGACTAAAATAAGGAAGTTCATAGCCAGTAGCCAATAGCTGCCCTAGCATGGGTTTTTGTCCGTCGGACTAGCACACAGACGAGCGGATTTCGGGGTCCGTCGTAGTTACGACGTAAAGATTTGAAGCATGTTTCAAATCTAAAGTCCGTCGGATTTGAGGCTGAAAAAGTCTGCTGAAAGTCCGGAGAAGCCCACACACGATCGGATTACCAGCCAGCTTTAGTCCGTCGGCGTCCGTTGGACTTTTGTAGACGAAAAGTCCGACCGTGTGTTAAAGTTAAAGTTATTAAAGTTAAGGATTAAAGGCATTAAAGTTAAGGATTTTAACATTTCAAACTTCTGATGCAATATTACATTTGAAATTGCCATTTTAATATTTTTACCTGGTAACACCTTATTCACATTCATTACAGAAGGGTCATGACCTGCCGACACTAAACACAGGCGAAACACTGAATTGAACTGGTACCGGGACAATGAAGACCCATCCTGGTGAACCAAAAGGATCCACCGCTAACAGGGTGGCTAACCAAAAACTCTCTCACTGCTGCAACCGGACATGCCACCCCACCCGGGAACCCATACACATGCACATACTTACCCTTACCCATCGGTCTGTTTTGGACCGGCAAAGAAAAAGAGCCACAGAGGTGCTGCCACAGTGAACATTGCTCGCCTGAATAACCCCTTGAGTGTTCCTGGAAGGGCTAACCAACTCGCCCAACCGGAAAGCCCCATAAAAAGCCAAAGTGAATGCTGCCTTAAATAAACTAACTTCATAGCTAGAACACTACTCACCTTCAAAAGCAACTGCTCCAAGATTGAAAAAGTGACCAGGCATCTGCTGTCTCTCCTCCTAACTCCTCTCCTGTACCCCTTCAATGCCTGCCTAACCAAGAATTCCTTCGTGATATCCCCACCCCCAGTCATTTTAAACCAGAAGGCTAACCCAGCCATCTTACGGTCCATAGCAGAGGAAGACACCCCTTTCTCATAAGTCAATCCAAAAAAAAAAAATACAATAATGCCGTAACTATACCATCGCCAGACCCACAGTCCACCCGTCCCAGCAACCCGCACCATTCCAGCCAAACCTTAGCATAGGACGCCCATGTACTAGCACACACCGAATTCCGGATCAAATCAGCGATGATTCCAATGCGATTGGAACTGCTGGGGACAAGGACCTCCGTGCTGTTCCACTCCCGGAATCTGTCCCACTGAAACCGAGACAAAGCATTAGCGACAGCATTAGATGTACCCGGAATATGCACAGCATACAGAAAAATATTTAAATGCAAGCAACGCAGCACCAGGTGCCGTAACAAACGCACCACTGCCGCTGAGGCGGCCGTCACTTGATTGATGACCTGAACTATCCCCATATTGTCACAGTGCAACCTGATCTTCCAATCCCAGAAAACCACGCCCCCCCCCAAATTTCCACCGCCACGATAACCGTAAATAGCTCCAGCAAGACCTGGTTCTTGAGGAACCCTGCCCCACGCCACTCCTCTGGCCACCGCTCCAAACACCACTGTCCCCCCACATAGGCCCCCGAAACCGGTGGACCCAACCTGATCTTCCGATTCCGGAAAACCACCCCCCAAATTTCCACCGCCATGGTAATCGGAAATAGTTCCAGCACGACCAGGTTCTTGAGGAACCCTGCCCCATGCCACTCCGACGCACACCACCGTCCCCCCACATAGGCCCCGAAACCGGTGGACCCAGCCGCGTCAGTATAGAATTCCAGATCAAAATTGCTAAACAGGCCCTCCATCCATAATGCCCGACCATTATAGGAATTATAGGAATCTCCCACGTCAGTGTAATGAAGTGTTTTGGAGATGAGACGCCCGCTGACAAGCGGCGACAAAACACACGCCCCATGGGCAAAATCCTGCTTGCAAAATTCAACTTCCCCAACAGCGACTGCAGCTGACGCAGCTGAATCTTGTGTGTACCCACCACCAAGCGAATCTCGGCCTGGAGAGCATGCAATTTGTCCTCCGGTAAAGCGGCACTCCATGGCCTGTGAGTCAATTACGATACCTAAAAAAACTGAGTTCAGCCACCGGACCAACCATTTTATCCGGCGCCAGTGGTGTGCCAAAACACTCCGAGATATGCTGAAGTGTAGCCAGCAAAACCACACACCTTGGACAAAGGGGGACCCGCACATAAAAAAATCGTCGAGGTAATGTATGATGGAATTGACTCCCGACACATTCCGTACCACCCACTCCACAAATGAACTGAACTTCTCAAACAGCAAGCATGAGATAGAACAGCCCATTGGCAAGCACCGATCTACATAATATTCCTCCCGCCACTGACACCCCAAAAGGTGAAAACTGTTCGGATGAACCGGAAGCAACCGAAAGGCCGCCTCAACGTCAGGAATGTCAATGGCATAGTTGACAGAACCCCCTTTCGGAAACGACAAGTGGTGAATCAATCGAAATTTTCCAGGTTCCTTCTTGGGAACCACCCCCAAGGGCAATACCACAAGGTCTGCCAAGGGGAGGGATAGGAAGGGGCCACACATGCAGCCCAACGCTACTTCTTTGGCCAGCTTCTCAGAAACTACCGCAGGGTGTTCAAGAGCTGACCGTAGATTACTGGCCACAGGGGGGAATGCTTTGTAAGGAGCACGGAATATGAAACCCCTCTGAAAAACCCAACTCCAACAACCGGGCAGCCGCCTGATCTGGATATCTATTTAGAAAGGGACGCATCCTTCCCACCTTCACTGGAGTCATCCCTCTTTCCCGAAGGATCCCCGGGCTGTACCCTACCTTTTTTGAAACACCAGGACAGCACGTGACCACCCCCGCAGCTGGAGCATTCATGTTTGAAATGGCAACCGTTTCCAAACCTAAACGCCCCCTCATTGAATTGCCAACATACCCCTTTGAGTTTCGGGGTTGGCTATCCTGGGAATCTGCACCTCCGACCCTACCTGGAAATAACATAGTAGGAGGCCGTGCAAAATCATCCATAGGATAATATCGTTCTGGTCCCAGTGTAAGGATGGGCGAACAGCTTTCCTCTGACTAAATTGTTTGTCATATCGGAGCAACGCCTGCCCCCCATAAACCCGATAAGCTTCCCCAACAGCGTCCAGGTAGCAAAAAAGTGCAGAGCAGCACTCGGGCTGTTTCTCACCAATCATGCTCACTAACATAGCGAACACCTGTAGCCAATTGGCAAAGGATCGGGGGATAAGGCAATACCTACGCTTCCTTTCTCTTACTTAGACTCGTCCGGCTTCACCCTATCCAAATTAAATTTCTTGAGCGGCAGCAAGGAAAAAATTTCCACGTACTCACCTTTCCGTATCTATTCCTGCACCTCCGGCTTGAGATGTGCCCCCAAAGGGCCCTCAAAGCATACATACACCTCACATTTGGCGGTATCCACCAAATGCACCATGTCGACTGCCTTACTGGATTCCTTACCAGCATCGGGTTTGTCTGAAATGGACGAACCAGCTTGAACCCCAGCCCCCCCCCCCACTGTAGGCAGAGCCTATGAGCCTGGAGGGTCCACCGCATGTGGGCTCCCAAAATGGTGCTGAGCTTGGAGGAGGTGGGGGGTGAAAAGCGCTCCGGAGGCCGAGGTCTTTGAGCATGCCGTGCCCCTGAAGTACCTGCCACCTGATTGTCCTCCTCTATAGCAGCGATCTGCCTGTGTAACCATGCAGGGCCATGAGAAGCAGCTGCAGCCCAGAGTTGTTGAATAAAATCCTCCATGCCTGCCATGCTGGAGAGGGGAGACACACAGCTGCTCCTTCTTCCAGTGGCAAGGTACTGAGCCACGGACCTTGGCTCCTCCTACCCCCCAGGAATAATTAACAAGCCATCCCCTACACTGGCTCATACACTGCATTGCTGGTTTCCTCAGCTACCCTGTCATGTCAGCCCTCCCTTAGCCTGCGTCCCACTCCGGGCTTCTCTATAGGTGCAATGGGCACCACCAGGTTATTTACAGCTCACAGGTCTTGAACAAACCTATAACTGCCATCCGGCTTTTTAACTGGGTTGGTGGGTGTGTTGTAGGGGGATACAACTTCTTTTAGAATGCCTTTCTTTAAGAAGTGTTCTACCATAGGGGCAATGTCTTGCTCTTTTTCTTTTGATATTGGATACTGTTTGTGATAAATGGGTTGTGCCCACTCTTTGAGGGTGGCCTTGTATGGGGTACAGGAGATGAGCCCTACATCTAGAGCGCTCTCAGACCATACTTTGTCAGAATCACTGGGGAGTCCTGTGTCTGTCTCTTGCAATTCAGTATTCAACATTATCTTTTTAGAATGAACAATCACTCCTCCCTGATTGGTTATCTCCATTCTAATCCCCAACTTACCTAGTAAGTCTCTCCCCAAAAGATTGACAGGGCAGTTTGGTATTATCCTGAAACTGTGGTGCAACAACACTGATCCGCATTCTACATTTACTACTGGGAGGGATTACGTTTCCTTGGATATGCAGAGTCACCACCGGCCCCTCACCAAAGGAGCGAGAGACAAGGGGGAATGCTTGGACACCACCCCCTGGGCAGCTTTACTGTTGTGGCTTAGGCTGGGTCCACTGAATGGGGTATTTCATTACCTGATTTTGCTGAGGGTTCTGTATCTGGACAGGGACGTGACTATTTTGTTGTTGACGGAAAGGTTCATATGGGCATTGATTTCTCCAGTGGCCCTCCTGTCCGCAGTTGAACTGGTTCTGGACTGCTGAGAACCCCTAGAAAATCCTCTTCCTCTGCTCCTTCCTCTGCCTCTTCCCCACTGTCCACCATTATCCTGGGGAGGCATTTGCCGTGCCCCTTCTTGGTAATGGGCACTTACTGGTTTTTCCTTTGCTATATCAAAACATCCTGCAGCATCTTTTTCTGTTAATGTTTTCTGAAAAACATCCAAAGTACTCGTTGGCCATTCAGAAATCATTTGCTTAACCATTAAGCCCATCTGTTTCAGGTTACAGATGTACAGTATCTCACTAAAGTGAGTACACCCCTCTAATTTTTGTAAATATTTTATTATATCTTTTCATGTGACAACACTGAACAAATGACACTTTGCTACAATGTAAAGTAGTGAGTGCACAGCTTGTATAACAGTGTAAATTTGCTTTCCCCTCAAAATAACTCAACACACAGCCATTAATGTCTAAACCTCTAGCAACAAAAGTGAATACACCCCTAAGTAAAAATGTCCAAATTGGGCACAAAGTGTCAATATTTTATGTGGCCACCATTATTTTTAGCACTGTCTTAACCCTCTTGGGCATGGAGTTCACCAGAGCTTCACAGTTTGCCACTGGAGTCCTCTTCCACTCCTCCATGACGACATTGCGGAGCTTGTGGCTGTTAGAGACCTTGCGCTTCTCCACCTTCCATTTGATGATGCCCCACAGATGCTCAATAGGGTTTAGGTCTGGGGACATGCTTGGCCAGTCCATCACCTTTACCCTCAGCTTCTTTAGCAAGGCAGTGGTCATCTTGGAGGTGTGTTTGGGGTCGTTATCATGTTGGAATACTGCCCTGCAGCCCAGTCTCCAAAGGGAGGGGATCATGCTCTGCTTCAGTATGTCACAGTACATGTTGGCATTCATGGTTCCCTCGATGAACTGTAGCTTCCCAGTGCTGGCAGCACTCATCCAGCCCCAGACCATGACACTCCCACCACAATGCTTCACTGTAGGTAAGACGCGCTTATCTTTGTACTCCTCACCTGGTTACCACCACACACGCTTGACACTATCTGAACCAAATAAGTTTATCTTTTTCTCATCAGACCACAGGACATGGTTCCAGTAATCCATGTCGTTAGTCTGCTTGTCTTCAGCAAACTGTTTGTGGGCGTTCTTGTGCATCATCTTTAGAAGAGGCTTCTTTCTGGGACGACAGTCACGCAGACCAATTTGATGCAGGGTGCGGTGTATGGTCTGAGCACTGACAGGCTGACCCCCCACCCCTTCAACCTCTGCAGCAATGCTGGCAGCACCCATATGGATATGAAGCTCAGCATGTGCACTCAACTTCTTTGGTCGACTATGGCGAAGCCTGTTCTGAGTGGAACCTGTCCTGTTAAACCGCTATATGGTCTTGGCCGCCATGCTGCAGCTTAGTTTCAGGGTCTTGGCAAGCTTCTTATAGCCTATGGCCATCTTTATGTAGAGCAACAATTCTTTTTTTCAGATCCTTAGAGAGTTCTTTGCCAGGATGTGCCATGTTGAACTTCCAGTGATCAGTATCAGAGAGTGAGAGCGATAACACCAAATTTAACACACCTACTCCCTATTCACACCTGAGACCTTGTAACACTAATGAGTCACTTGACACCGGGGAGGGAAAATGGCTACTTGGGCCTAATTTGGACATTTTTATTAATGGGTGTACTCACTTTTGTTGCCAGTTGTTTAGAAATTAAAGTGGAGTTCCACCCAAAAGTGGAACTTCCACTCATCGGATTCCTCCCCCCCCTCCCGTGTCACAGTTGGCACCTTTCAGGGGGGAGGGGGGTGCAGATACCTGTATATTACAGGTATCTGTACCCACTTCCAGCATAGATAGCCGCAGAATCTGCGGTTATTTACGCCACTTCCTGTCCCCCCCCGCTGTCTGCTGGGAAACACATGGGTCCCAGAGACAGCAGGGACCATCCGTATTGCGCTGCGCAACATGTGCAGTAGGGAACTGCCACAAGCCTTCACTTCCTAAATTCCCTTACCGAAGATGGAGGCGGCAGCACCCGAGGACCAACAGATGGTTCGGCCTCGGGTGCCGACACCGCGGGCGCCCTGGACAGGTAAATGTCCATGTTTTAAAAGTCAGCAGCTGCAGTATTTGTAAAAAAATTTTGGCGGAGCTCCGCTTTAATGGCTCTGTGTTGAGTTATTTTGAGGGGATGGCAAATTTACACTGTTATACAAGCTGTACACTCACTACTTTACATTGTAGCAAAGTGTAATTTCTTCAGTGTTGTCACATGAAAAAAATATAATAAAATATTTACAAAAATGTGAGGGGTGTACTCACTTTTGTAAGATACTGTAAGTCTGAATCATCAGACTAGTCATATCTTCCTTGTAAGGATAACCCAGCCTCTTGAGTCCAGGTATCCCTGAATCTCTTCCAAAAATCCAATACTGATTCACTTGACTTTTGTTTACACGCTATAGCAGTGGGGGGGGAGACTTATTTTTTTTTTTCTAACCATAGTTTTTTATTGATTTTCACAATGTACAGTATACGGTAGGTTACAGTGAATACATCATGGTAGATATACAGAGTAGTAACAAGGATAGGAACTCCGGAATCAAACAGTGCTACAAATATGAAAATATGCTACTCAGATGATAGCAGTAATTGACCTCAATAGGAGGCAGAACCCGTCACCCCTTCTGGCTACTAACTGTGAGCAGGTTCTTGGTGGAATGTTAGCAAGTGGCCTGCTCTTACATAGATAGTTACATAGTAGGTGAGGTTGAAAAAAGACACAAGTCCATCAAGTCCAACCTATGTGTGTGATTATGTGTCAGTATTGCATTGTATATCCCTGTATGTTGTGGTCATTCAGGTGCTTATCTAATAGTTTTTTGAAGCTATCAATGCTCCCCGCTGAGACCACCGCCTGTGGAAGGGAATTCCACATCCTTGCCGCTCTTACAGTAAAGAACCCTCTACGTAGTTTAAGATTAGACCTCTTTTCTTCTAATTTTAATGAGTGGCCACGAGTCTTGGTAAACTCTCTTCTGCGAAAAAGTTTTATCCCTATTGAGGGGTCACCAGTCCGGTATTTGTAAATTGAAATCATATCCCCTCTCAAGCGTCTCTTCTCCAGAGAGAATAAGTTCAGTGCTCGCAACCTTTCCTCATAACTAATATCCTCCAGACCCTTTATTAGCTTTGTTGCCCTTCTTTGTACTCGCTCCATTTCCAGTACATCCTTCCTGAGGACTGGTGCCCAGAACTGGACCGCATACTCTAGCTGCGGCCGGACCAGAGTCTTGTAGAGTGGGAGAATTATCGTTTTATCTCTGGAGTTGATCCCCCTTTTAATGCATGCCAATATTCTGTTTGCTTTGTTAGCAGCAGCTTGGCATTGCCTGCCATTGCTGAGCCTATCATCTACTAGGACCCCCAGGTCCTTTTCCATCCTAGATTCCCCCAGAGGTTCTCCCCCCAGTGTATAGATTGCATTCATATTTTTGCCACCCAAATGCATTTTTTTACATTCTTCTACATTGAACCTCATTTGCCATGTAGTCGCCCACCCCATTAATTTGTTCAGGTCTTTTTGCAAGGTTTCCACGTCCTGCGGAGAAGTTATTGCCCTGCTTAGCTTAGTATCGTCTGCAAATACAGAGATTGAACTGTTTATCCCATCCTCCAGATCGTTTATGAACAAATTAAATAGGATTGGTCCCAGCACAGAACCATGGGGAACCCCACTACCCACCCCTGACCATTCTGAGTACTCCCCATTTATCACCACCCTCTGAACTCGCCCTTGTAGCCAGTTTTCAATCCATGTACTCACCCTATGGTCCATGCCAACAGACCTTATTTTGTACAGTAAACGTTTATGGGGAACTGTGTCAAATGCTTTTGCAAAATCCAAATACACCACGTCTACAGGCCTTCCTTTATCTAGATGGCAACTCACCTCCTCATAGAAGGTTAATAGATTGGTTTGGCAAGAACGATTCTTCATGAATCCATGCTGATTACTGCTAATGATATCGTTCGTATTACTAAAATCCTGTATATAGTTCCTTATCATCCCCTCCAAGAGTTTACATACTATCGATGTTAGGCTAACTGGTCTGTAATTCCCAGGGATGTATTTTGGGCCCTTTTTAAATATAGGTGCTACATTGGCTTTTCTCCAATCAGCTGGTACCATTCCAGTCAGTAGACTATCTGTAAAAATTAGGAACAACGGTCTGGCAATCACTTGACTGAGTTCCCTAAGTACCCTCGGATGCAAGCCATCTGGTCCCGGTGATTTATTAATGTTAAGTTTCTCAAGTCTAATTTTAATTCCATCCTCTGTTAACCATGGAGGTGCTTCCTGTGTTGTGTCATGAGGATAAACACTGCAGTTTTGGTTACTGAAGCCCCCCGATTCACTCGTGAAGACTGAGGAGAAGAATAAATTCAATACCTTCGCCATCTCCCCATCCTTTGTAACCAGATGTCCTTCCTCATTCTTGACCCAGTATAGGGTCTGTGGAGCTCTATCTAGTTAATGTGTTTGTATAGGGGTGTTAACTAGGAAAGAAAAAGAAAAAAAAAAAAAAAGAGAGAGAAATTTTTGCTATCGGTGTAGCGCAACATATACAGTATAGCTAAGAGTTGTAGCAGTTAATAACAATATTATACATCGTAGTGGTTGAGAGGAGCAAGACAGGTAAACAGGGTGGTTCATTTAGATGCAAATGTGATAGGGATGTCAGTTGTGGGGGGGTACGTTCATAGGGGGTTTGCATTTAGGGTGTTTAAGCCAAGGGAGCCAATTGGTTTGGAAGCTAGGAAGTTGGAGGTGGGCTTTGGCATGCATGAATTCCATCAAGCAGTGGTTATTTAGGAGTGAGATTATTTCCCCGCTGGAAGGGGGTAGTGGGGATTTCCAGTTTTTGGCAAAGGCTAGGCGTGTGGCAAAAAAAGTGTGGGAGATAATAATCCGCGAGGGTTTAGGCCAAAGTTCTAATTCAAGGCCCAGTAGTACCATTTGTGGAGTCAAGGGTACAGGGACCGATAATATGGAGAGGAGGAGTTTTTAGAGCATGGACCATAGCGTGGTTAGGACCGGGCAAGTCCCACCATATGTGGAACGGGGTGCCCGGGGATCCACAATTTCTCCAACATAGATTGCTTGTGGTTGGATAAATATGGGCAAGTTTGGTTGGTGTAAGGTACCAGTTGTGGTAAATTTTTTGGACCGTTTCCCAAAGAAGTAGACATTTGGAGAATTTCAGGGGTGATTGAAGTGAGCGGTACCATTGTTGGGGTGTTTAGGTGCGTTGTAGCAAGTGTTCCTATTTTAGCATTGTGGGGGATTTAAGTGTTGGGCAGGTATCGGTGAGGAGTTTGTAGCAAAACGAGATTCCTCATTGGCTGGGTGAGGTGAGACTGAAAAAAGTCAGTATGTGCCATGTAAGTAAGTTTTGCGACCAATGTGCTTTGGAAAGTATCGATCGGGTTCTAAGGTATTTGAAGAAGTCTTTATGATCTATATGGAAGATGGTTTGAAGAGCGTGGAACGATTTGAGGTTGGAACCTTCATGGAGGATTCCGATATTGGAACTGCCCTTGGCTGTCCAAGCAGAGAAATCAATGTCAGGGGTGAGGGTGTGAAGAGCTTCCAATGGGATATGTTGGAGCAAGTTTAGTGGGATGCCTTTAGAGGTTTGTATGATGGTTTTCTATACCCGTATGGTAGCATTAACTGTATCGAGGAACGAGTGGGGCTCGTGATGTTGCAATAGGAGGGCACAGAGGATCAGTTTGGGATGGGAGGGAAGTGCTGCTTGTTCTATTTGCAGCCAGGTGGTGTGGTGAGCATTGTTCCACCAGGTTTTGGCTTGGTCCAGTATAGTCGCTTTATAGTAGGCCGTTAGATCTGGTGCTCCCATTCTACCAGCAGTGACCAGAGAGTGTTGCTTTTAAGTCGAGAGCGTTTGCCACCCCATATGAATGTGTTGATTATAGTTTGTAATTGCACTATTTGTTGTTTGAGTAAGGGTATGGGAAGGGTCCGGAATAAGTATAGGACATGGGGTAGAAGAAACATTTTAGCTAGGGCAATTCTGCCTGCCCAGGAGGCAGTTGTGTGTTTGAGGTCTTGCACGGCTCTTTGTAGTTTGGTAGTGAGGTTATTAAGGTTGAGGGCACGTAGGTTTGAAGAGGGTGTGGTGAGTTGTATGCCCAGGTAAGTAAGTGTGGAGTTAGGCGCCCTCGAGAAGGATGTGCATTGGGTAACAGCTGGTTTGGTATGTTGGTCCAATCCTATGCTCAACATGCTGGATTTGGAGAAGTTGATTTTGTAGAGAGAAACTTTGCCAAATACATCCAGGGTGTCATGCAATGCGGGTAAAGAGGTGACAGGGTCAGTTAGGAAGATGATGACATCGTCCGCGTATAGTCCAATTTTGTGCGTGTTTTGTGCTACTGTTATTCCTGAAATGCGCAGGTTGTCTCTGATTGATTGGGCAAGGGGTTCCATGACAAGGGCAAATATCAGGGGTGAAAGCGGGCACCCCTGACATGTCCCATTGGAAATATGGAAAGGGTCAGAGAGCAGCCCAGAGGTTAGTACTCTGGCGCTGGGCTAGGAAAAGAGGGCGAGTATTGCTTGTAGGATGGTCCCAGTAAAGCCAAATTTACAGAGGACAGCAGTGAGGAAGGACCAATCCACCCTGTCAAACGCCTTCTCTGCGTCAAGGGAGATGAGCAGAGAAGGTGTTTGGTGGTGTTCCACCCATTGTATCAGGTCAATGAACCTGCGGGTGCCGTCCGAGGTTTGCCTGCCAGCCACAAACCCCACCTGATCAATATGAATTAGTTGTGGTATTATAGCAGATAGTCGCGTGGCCAGGAGTTTGGCAAATAGTTTGGTATCAGTGTTTAGTAGGGATATGGGTCTGTAGCTGGCAGGCTGGTCAGTCGGCTTACCTTACCCTGCTTTGGGATGGTAACAATGGTAGCTTGGAGGGAGTCTGGTGGGATGAAGCCTGTATTTGCGATAGAATTGAAAGAGTGGCAGAGGTGGGGGACAAGGAGATCAGAGAATACTTTATAGTATTCATTATTAAACCCATCAGGGCCCGGGGCTTTATGTAGTGGTAGGGCTTTGATGGCCGCTGTAACTTCCATTGGAGAGAACGGGGAGGAAAGTTGGGAGATTTGATCTTTTGAGAGTGTGGGGAGGTGAAGGTTGGCAAGGAAATTGTCGATATCAGAGCGTGAAGGAGGTAAGGTTTGGTCAGTGCTGGTGAGATTGTATAGGTTGGCGTAATAGGAGCTAAATTGATCCGCAATATCTTTGGGGTTAACATGTTTTGTACCGTGGCTGTCGGTAAGGAACGGAATTTTAGATTGTGACATTTTGCGTTTGAGTTGCTTAGCTAGGTAGGCCCCAGGTTTGTTGTGATGTGAGTAGGCTTGTAGGCGAAGGCGTTTGAGGTGGTAATCGAAGTTGGTGTGGAGGTGAGTACTGAGGGTGTGTCTAGCAGTTTGTAGTTCAGAGGTAAGCAGAGGGGACGGTTGGGTTTTATTAGCTTGTTCGAGGGTACGTATTTGATCTAGGAGTTTGTTAGTGATAGAGTTATGTTGTTTCTTCTCGTGGGTGCCTATCTTGATTAGGAGGCCTCTAATGTAGGCCTTGTGGGCATTCCAAAGCATGGTGGAATTATCCACCGACCCTTCATTAGTGGTAAAAACAGTGTTGTAACTCGGATAGAATCTGTTTTTGGTAGAGCTGGCATGTAATGATAGAGGTGTTAAGCCTCCAAATGGTATTTTTTCTGTTTGGGAGTGCTGGAAACAGCCTCATTGAGATGGGCGCGTGGTCAGACCACGTGATGAGTCCAATTTTGGTATCTAGGACTAATTGCAAAGTATGCTTGTCAGTCAAAAAGAGATCTATCCGAGAATATGTTTGTTGCGTGTGAGAGAAAAAAGGTGTAATCCCTTTTGATGCCATGTTGGTATCTCCAGGGGTCATAAAGGTCTTCCGAGTGTAGGAGGGAGGCGAGAGAAGTGGAGCGTTTGCATGAGGGGTTAGAGGTGTCTAGTGAGGCATCAACAATTTGGTTGAAGTCTCCGCAAATGATTAGGGGTCCATGTTTGAAGGGTTCCAGCTTTTTCAATAGTGATTTGTAAAAGCGGTGTTGATTTGTATTGGGGGAGTAGATATTAGCAATGGTGATGGTGTGGTTATTGATAGTGGCATTCAGGATTATGAATCTGCCATCTGTGTCTATGTGTGTGTGGAGTGGTTGGAATGAGACTGTGGAGCGTATGGCAAGCATAACACCTGCTTTTTTCTTGGTGGCGTTGGCAAAATGGCAGTGGGGGTATTGTTTGTGGGAACAGGAAGGAGGCTTGATGGATGCAAAATGGGTTTCCTGCACACATAATATGTCAGAGGTGTGCGCTAGAGCTTCTTTCCATAATAAGCTTCTTTTGTAGGGGGAGTTTAGGCCCTTTGCGTTAATGGATGTGATGGTGAGAGACATATCGGTAAGTGGATATCCAGCGGGGGTGAGGGAAGGTGTGGGTTGCTTCTTGTTGATGGGTATGTGCGGGGGAGTTACAATAGATAAACCGAGGATATACCTTAACGGTGGTCAAATATACCCATGTAACAGTAGGTAAAACCTGTAAGAAAACAGTGGTAAGTTACAAACTTAGTGCTGTACACAAAAAAAAGGAAGTAAAACTGACAGCACAAAAAGTAAAAATGGAGAAAAAAAAAAAAAATAAGATTAAAAAATAAAAACTAAACTCAGCAAAGCATCTTCCAAGTGCTTGGCACTTTTCTTTCTCTCAGGGAAAAGAGTACGGAGTGTACTTATTAGTACGCTCATCAGGGACAGATTTGAGGCAAAGTACTGTAGATGCGAGGTCACAGATATTTTCCAGGGGGCACTTGCTGATGTAGAATAGGTAGTCTTTACCTGCGGGCGGAAGTAGGAGTATGGCGTCTGGGGCCTGGAGCAGATGATGATGGTGGGGGTCGCTGAGGCGTTGGTTCAGGTGGTGGAGTGGTGATTAGACCCCAGTTGAGCAGGCGTTTGATGCCATCTTTGGGGGTGAAAATGGTGGTGCTCTGGTTGTGGTACGTGACTACCAGTTTGGTAGGGAAGCACCATTTGTATGGGATGTTGTTATTTCTGAGGGTTGCGGTGGTCTGCAAGAACTCTCTTCTTTTTCGAGCAGTGGCAGCAGAGATGTCAGCGTATAGGGACACAGAGGAGTAAGGATCAGGAAGCGGAGATGTGGATCTGGCAGCCGCCATGATCTTTTCCTTCACTTGGAAAAAGTGAATGCGTGCGAGGACATCCCTAGGGACAGATGCAGGGAGGTGGTTGGGTTTGACAAGGCGGTGTGCACGGTCAATGATCATGTCACTTTGGCGTAGTTGAGGAATAAGCCTGAGGAATAGCTGTTGTATATAGGGGATCAGTTCCGGGGGTTTAACCGATTCTGGGACCCATCTAAATTTAATATTTTTTCTCCGTGAACAATCTTCTAAATCTGTGACTTTGGCTTGCAGATATCGTATTTCCTCAGTGTGGTGGTCATGGACTTCCGCCATTTCGTTATAGGCCGCAGTATGCTCAGTGAGTTGTTTTTCAATATTCTCTGTGCGATCTTCTACATGATCGATTCTGGAGTGAAGTGTGGAAATTGATGATCTCAGTTCGTTACGGATGTCATTTTGTAATGAAAGCAACATGAGCTTAAGTGTGTGTTCAGATGCTGGCTGGTCAGATGTAGGGAGTGCAGCCAGTGAGCCATGAGGAGGCATTTCAGGGCCTGCAATGGCTGGGATGTCCCAGTGCTGCTTCTTAAGCAGTGGAGCTTTGCTGGGTGAGAGGGCTGGGGATTGTGCAGCTATCTTACCTCTGTCAGTTGGTGAGGGATGAGAGGTTTCCTCTGCTGGGGATGAGCTGTCCATCTCGGCGGTGTTGTGAGGAAGAGAGCTCTCTGTTTCAGTCAGTGAGCTGTGCAGCGTCGAGCCGGCGCCATCTTGTGTTGTCAGCATGTCGGTTGTTCTGAAGTAATATGTGGGGCGGCGGGGCTGATGGAGGCCGGTATGTCCGTTCCTGGACATACCGATCGGGTGCCCGATGGTTCCGCTTCTCTCCAGTTGAGCAGAGAGGGGGGGGAAGAGCTGATGTCTTGTGCGGTGAGTTGCTGTCTGTCCTACGGCTGAGCGGAGCTGAGGGATCAAGCGGCCATCTCAGTCCGCGGCTAGCCACGCCCCAGGGGAGACTTATTTTTAAAAGCACTTCTCATTTCTTTCTCAAATTCTTCCCACATTTTCTTCCTACAATCTTTGTTTTTTTTTTTTTTAAACTGTGTTTTTTCTATTAATCTTCATCTCATAAAGGATACATTAGAAACATAGCACATAAAAAATTCAGTGTACATTTAGTCAATTCCCGGACGGATATAAATATTTTACATTTATAAACTAAACATCCCTACCCAACTAAACACTTGTACATATAGCCATGAATAGTAAAAACTTAAGACGTCATAGTTCTTATTTCTCAGATAACACAAGTAAATAGAAATTTTAGTCCCCATCCCAGCCTAATAGACTCCTCTCTGACCGCACATCAGGAGTCCATCCCATCATTCAGGGAGTTCACATGTATCTGTAAGTTCAGTCCATTCTCCCCATATTTTCATGAATTTATCAGCACACCCTCTGGCTTCATATGTGAGTTTGTATGTCGGTATTACCTGATTAATCAGGTTTTTCCATTGGTTAAGGGAAATTGGTGTGGATTGTGTCCACTGCAGAACTACCGTTTTTCTGGCATAATATAATAGGAAGCGCCGGAATTGTTTTTGATATGAGCCTAACTCCACATCTTCGAAGATTGCCAATAGGGATGGGCCGAACACCCCCCAGTTCGGTTTGCATCCAGAACATGCGAACAGACCAAACGTTCGCGTGAACATTCGAACACCGTTAAAGTCTACAGGACTCGAACGTGAGAAATCAAAAGTGCGAATTTTAAAGGCTAATATGCAAGTTATTGTCCTAAAAAGGGTTTGGGGACCCGGGTCCTGCCCCAGGGGACATGTATCAATGCAAAAGAAAGTTTTAAAAACGGTTGTTTTTCTGGGAGCAGTGATTTTAATGATGCTTAAAGTGAAAAAATAAAAGTGAAATATTCCTTTAAATATCGTACCTGGGGGGTGTCTATAGTATAAAAAAAGGCAATGTAGCGCTGGACTAGTGAAAAATTGACACGTGTTATATACACTTATACATTATTAAATTAAGACCTAAAAGGTTAATGAATCATAAATCAATACGTGATGTTTAACCACTGTGAAACCGTACCCTGAATGGGTGTATGCAATAACTTTAAGTGACAAAAAAATTATATAATATTATATATAAATATTGGCAAAATATTAACAAAAGAGTTCATATATGTGACTATATAAACGTGACAAAAAAAATTGTTTTTAAATAAACAAAGTTCATAAATGTGATAAATGGAGGTGTAAATCCACAAACGAGCCAAATGGAGTTACATGATCCACCATCAGTGCAGCCCACCTCCAGATGATAAAGTTGGAGGCTTACCAGAAAGCCTGCGACCGCCCTTACTCAGGGGGGTCAAAACAGGCTTGGTAGTGGAAGATGGACTCCTGGATATATCCCACAATGGACTCCTTACGTTGTCCTACTGGTCTCCTCCTTCCACGACTGGTCCGCAGTAACAGGGGCACCAATATAGAGGAAATAATCCCCAGAGTTTCTTCCGATATTCCTTCAAATATATGTAGAAATACAGATTTGCATATCAGAAAATAAAAAATTTAAAAAATGCAGCACCTCCTCTTTGCTAAAGAGACCTCGCCATGTCCACCTAGATGGAGATCCTGACCAGCACAGGAACTTCCGGGTGCATACAATGACTAATTTCCGGGTCAGAAGGTGAAACCACGCTTTTGATTGCAGCTGCGAATATTTGATCTCAACCACGATTAGTATTTTTTATTTTGTTATTGTTTGTTATTATTTATTTTATTTTGGAGATCAAGAGCCTCAAGGCGATTAAGTTCGCATGTGCAGCGCTATACAAATCATTCATTCACAGATTCTGTTGTTGAGCGCAGGAATGAGCCCTGCTGTGAAATATTAGATTTCAAAATTGTAATTACGCGCCCCTGTTAAACAGGGGCAGAAAAATTGGTCTTTAGGCACTGGTGCTGGTGCCACAACACTGCAACCCCTCACTGATACTCTAGTTGAGTGCAGGAACGAGCCCTGCTGCAAAATATTACAGCAAAAATTGTAAAACAGGGGCAGAAAAATGGGGCTTTAGGCACTGGTGCTGGTGCAGAGAACCAAAAATGTTCTTAGAAGCTATCAACATGAATTGTCAGGAGAATTATCCTTCCAGTCGCTTTGGCCGTGTTCCTGCGCGCATGCGCGGCGGAACGGCGCTCCGGCGCATGCACATTCGCGGCCCGGTGCTCCGGCACACGCACATGCGCACTGGCGCATGCCCAACGTGACCCTTGGGCTGGCACATAAAAGTTCCTCTTGTGCTCAGATAAATTGCTGGTTTGTCTTCAGCTTCCTGTTATACTTTGATACTGTTACCTGTACCTGATTGCCTGCTGTGACCCGGATTGATCTTGACTCTTCTGCTCTTCTACTGGACCTGACCCTCGGCCTGTTTAACAGATTACACTTGTCTCCTGTGTTTGACCCTCTGCCTGTGACCCGGATCTGCCTCCTGTCTCCTTGCCTTGACCCTCTGCTTGTGACCTGGACTTGCCTTGTGTCTCCCAGACACCATACCTCAGCCTGTGATTAAATTTACAGATCTTCTGTGTTTGACCCTCAGCCTGGTTCTGGACTTTCTGTTACTCTTCTTCAGCAAGTCATCCCGTCTGCCAGTCTCTGCACAGCTGCTCATCCCTGCAAGGACTACCACGCAAGTCTACTCCTGCCTACTGGGTAGTCTGTGCCTCTTTGTGCCATCCATTCCCTGTACCACCTCCAGGGGGCGGACTGCGCTTAGTCACAAGGGTGAACCGCTCTCAGCATCTCAGTCTCGGTAAGTACATCTCTGACAGTACAAACCAGCCATGTTAGAGGCCGACAGAGTACGTTACCCACTTGAGATCCTGCGCCAGCACTTACTGATGCAGTTCAGAAATTGCAAGAAGGCTATACCCTAATAGATGGTCGCCTCCAGCAACTCTCTGGGCGATCCGCACCAGCTACCTCCGCTCCTGCACCTACCAGCGGGGCCTCCTCTTCTTAAGTTTCATCTAACCCTACGGTAATTACGGCTGCCCCGGAACCTAGGGTTCCCAGACCAGAGCGATTCGCTGGCGATCGCAAAAAGTTCAGAGCCTTCAAAAATGCCTGTTCTTTGTACTTGGCTCTCCAGCCCAGGACTTTCTCCTCTGAAGTGGTAAAAGTGGGCTTTATTATCTCGCTTCTGGCCGATGAACCACAAGCCTGGGCCCACAGCTTGATGGAACAGAGGAGCCTTGTGTTGAATACAGTTGATTCCTTCTTTGAAAGTATGGGACAACTTTACGACGACCCCCAACACATGGTCACAGCTGAAGCTACCATACATAACTTGTCTCAAGGGCAAAAGGCCGGTTAAGGACTATACGGTTGAGTTCCGGAAGTGGTCGGCTGATACCGGCTGGAACGAACCTGCCCTTAATTACCAGTTCCGTCAGGGGTTGTCTGAAGCTCTTAAAGATGAGCTGGCCAGGGTTGACACCCCTGCTACTCTGGAGGATTTGATTCAAGCAGCTACCAAATTGGACAGGCATATGCGGGAGCGGCGCTCAGAGCACTTACAGGTTCCTCATCCCAGCTGAATGCTTCCTAAGCCGACTCCCATCCATCCGCCTTTCACAGCTTCTCCAGCCGCCACCACTTCTGAGGTTGAGCCTATGTTGAGTACGTGCACCTCTCACCCCAGAAGAAAGACTACGCAGGCATCAGGCCAACCTGTGCCTTTACTGTGGGGGTACTGGACATTTCCTCCGCACCTGCCCTGTGAGACCTAGTAAGTCCTACTCTCAATGTGTCATGAACTATCAAGTCTCTGGTTTTTCACAGACTTATGTCACCCTCTTTGTTTCCCTACAGTTAGTGGAAAAGGAAACCCGCCTGCCAGCTATAGGTGATTCTGGAGCATGCAGCTGCTTCTTGGATGCTTCACTAGCTGCTAGTCTACATATCCCTCTTTTGACTAAAAAACAAAGCATCCAGGTACACCTGGCTGATGGGTCTCTTCCCTGCTATGGACTTATCACCCAAGAAACAAGACCCATTCTTATGACCACAGACTCCGGTCATCAGGAGTTCCTGCGCTTTGATATTATCCCGTCTCCTATGTTTCCCATCATCTTGTGGCTCCCCTGGCTACAGGCACATGAACCCCAAATCAATTGGAAGAAGAAAGAAGTCTCCTTTTCATCCCAATACTGCTCCCAGCACTGCTTCCTCTCAGCTCCAGCCTCTTGCTCCACTATAGTACCAGTACCTGACAACCTTCAGCATGTACCTCCAATTTACCTTGAGTTTAAGGATGTCTTCAACAAACAGGCTGACCATCTACCACCTCACCGGTCCTACGACTGCCCTATCAATCTCTTGCCAGGCTCTGAAGTCCCTTTTGGCAGCATCTTCCCACTGTCTGAAACTAAATTAAAGGCCCTCAAGTCTTACATCGACAAAAACCTGGAAAAAGGTTTTATCCATCCTTCCTCATCACCGGCCTGAGTCAGTATCTTTTGTAGAAAAAAAAAGATGGCTCTCTCAGACCCTGCATCGACTAAAAAAAATTACCATTAAAAACCGGTACCCGCTTCCTCTCATCCCGGAATTATTCCAACGCTTCCGATCTGCCCAAGTCTTCTGCAAGCTCAACTTTTGCGGGGCCTACAACCTTATTCGAATTCGGGCTGGCGACGAGTGGAAAACTGCCTTCAGGTCCAGGTTTGGGCATTACGAGTACCTGGTGATGCCGTTTGGGCTCTGCAACGCCCCGGACACCTTCCAGCACCTGGTAAATGACATTTTCCGGGAATACCTTGATAATTTCCTAGTTGTTTACCTGGACGACATCCTTATTTTTTCTGCCACTATTGAACTGCACCAAGTACATGTTAAACAGGTCCTTGCAAATTGTATCTCAAAGCAGAAAAATGTGAATTTGAAAAGATAACGGTACAATTCCTGGGATTCATCATTTCCACCAACGGGATCGCAATGGACCCTCAGAAGGTCAAGGCAATCCAGGAGTGGCTGGCTCCTGTGGATAAAAAGGAGTACAATGATTCATAGGATTCTCAAATTTCTACCGGAGATTTATCGCTGGCTTCTCATCTATTGTAGCACCCATCACCCAGCTTACACGCCAACATAGTCGTTTTCAGTGGTCCTTGGAAGCCCAGGAAGCTTTTAGCAAATTAAAAGCCCTATTTTCTTCCGCACCAATCTTACGGCATCCAGATCTAGCCATGTCTCTTTTGAGAAACATGATGACCTACTCTGGGCCCGGGGAAAAATTTTTGTCCCACTGGAGGTAAGACCCCTGACCCTAAGGACTTTTCACGACCACAAATTGGCAGGTCATTTTGGGACACTAAAGACTGCTGAATTGGTTTCCTGTTCCTTTTGGTGGCCGGGCTGGAGACAGGACTGTAAGGACCATCTTGCTTCCTGCATCCCATGCCAGCGCAGTAAAGGATCAATCACAAAGTCTTAGGGTCTACTAAAACCTTTACCCATCCCTGAATGACCGTGGGCAGAAATTTCCATGGACTTCATTGTGGACCTACCTCACTTGGGGGGGTTCACCACTATCCTTGCCACCATTGATCGACTTTCAAAAATGGCGCATTTCCTGACTATGGTGGGTATTCCCTCTGCCTCAGCTACAGCTGATATTTTCTTCAAAGAAATTATTAGACTTCATGGCGTACCTGACAGCATCATCTCAGATAGAGGCGTCCAATTTACTTCCAAGTTTTGGAAAGAGCTCTGTAAATCCCTGGAAATAGGGAAAATCAGAGCAATGGCCAGATGGAGAGAATGAACCAAACCCTGGAGCAGTATCTCCGCTGATTTTGTTCCGATTCTCAAGATGACTGGTCCACTCTCCTGCCATGCACCGAGTTTGCGTACAACAATTCCATTCATACTGCCACTAACCAAACACATTTTTGGTCAAACTTTGGTTTCAATCCATCATTTCTTCCAAATTCGTTTCCTGAAGTGTTTGTCCCTGCTGTACAGGACCGGGTAGCCTCCATTCAGCTGAACTTTTGGAGAATTCAGGAAGCTATGCAAAAGGCCCAGCATGACTACAGTAAATACTACAACAAGGGAGGAAGGAGTCTTCAAGGTGGGTGAAGAAGTGTGGCTATCAGCCGTTTACCTTAGATTGCCAATCCCCTCACGGAAATTAGGGCCAAAGTTCATAGGCCCCTTCAAGATCAAAAGAATAGTCAACCCTGTAGACTTCGAACTAGCCTTACCCAACTCTTATAAAATACATCCAGTATTTTATGCATCCCTTCTGAAGCCTGTGGTTCCTAGCCCTTTCCCTGGCAGAGAAGAACCTCCTCCCCCATCAGTTCTAGTTGAAGGAGAAAGTGAATTTGAAGTGGAAAAAATATTGAGTTGCAGGAAGAGGGGTAGACAGCTCCAGTACTTAATTAAGTTGAAGGGGTATCCCCCTGAGGACAACTCCTGGGAACCTTCTAGGAATTTGCATGCCCCACGTTTAATCCAGGCTTTTCATCAAGAACATCCTGAATTGATGTCCAGTTTGGGTGTCCAGAGGCCACCCCTCGGGGGGGGGGGGGCACTGTCAGGAGAATTATCCTTCCAGTCGCTTCGGCCGTGTTCCTGCGTGCAGGTGCGGCGGAACAGCGCTCCGGCGCATGCGCATTCGCGGCCCGGTGCTCCGGCACACGCACTGGCGCACGCCCAACGTGACCCTTGGGCTGGTCTATAAAAGTTCCTCTTGTGCTCAGATAAATTGCTGGTTTGTCTTCAGCTTCCTGTTATACTTTGATCCTGTTACCTGTACCTGATTGCCTGCTGTGACCTGGATTGATCTTGACTCTTCTGCGCTTCTCCTGGACCTGACCCTTGGCCTGTTTAACGGATTCCGCTTGTCTCCTGTGTTTGACCCCCTGCCTGTGACCCGGATCTGCCTCCTGTCTCCTTGCCTTGACCCTCTGCTTGTGACCTGGACTTGCCTTGTGTCTCCCAGACACCATACCACAGCCTGTGATTGAATTTACAGATCTTCTGTGTTTGGCCCTCAGCCTGGTTTTGGATTTTCTGTTACGCTTCTTCAGCAAGTCATCCCGTCTGCCAGTCTGTGCACAGCTGCTCATTCCTGCAAGGACTACCACGCAAGTCTACTCCTGCCTACTGGGTAGCCTGTGCCTCTTTGTGCCATCCATTCCCTGTACCACCTCCAGGGGGCAGAGTGCGCTTATTCACAAGGGTGAACCACTCTCGGCCTCGGTAATGACATGAACATTGAGGAGGAATAGGATAGTCACTCGGCATAACAGGATAGTCAGTCAGCATCAGCATAGGCAGTCTTCAAGGGATCTCACATTTATAAATTAATTATTCGGTTACATCAGCAACAGGTGCTTGGTAGCTGGTGATCCAAGACTGATTCATTTTTATAAAGGTGAGCCGATCAACCGAGTCAGTGGACAGGCGCACTCTGTGATCGGTTACAAAGCCTCCAGCGGCACTGAATGTGCGTTCCGAAAGAACGCTGGATGCAGGACAGGCCAGTAGCTCAATTGCAAACTGTGCAAGCTCTGGCCAGTGATCCATCCTCAAGACCCAGTAACCCAGTGGATTGTCGGTTGGAAAGGTCTCCAAGTCTGACCTTGCCCCTAGGTATTCCTGCACTATGTACAACAGACGCCGGCGATGGTTGCTGGAACCGATCATACCTTGGGGCTGCGGACTAAAAAATTGTCTGAACGCATCGGTCAGATGGCCACCTTCTCTGCTGCTCCTTCTGTGACTGACCAAAGCCTCAGCAACACGTTGTCCAGGACCAAGGAATTTGTAACCTCCCAGGCTCTGGAAACGCATTGCACAAACCTTTCTGAAAGGCCTCCCGAAGATGTTTGAACCTCTGCTCCCTCTGCGACGGCTGGATAAGTTCCGCAACCTTACCCTTGTAATGTGGAGCAAAAAAGGGTTGCCAGCCAGTAGTGATCCCTCTCCTTGATCACACGAATCCGAGGGTCCTTTCACAGGCTTTGCAGGATCAGGGAGGCCATACAGTGTAGGTTTGCTGAGGCATTCGTTCCGGAGTCCTCTGGGTCACTAAGGATGACCTGGTCCACAGCCACTTCCTCCCAGCCACGTACAAGTCCATGGGTTTCTGGGGACTGTAAACGATCCCTTGAAGACTGCTGCTGATGCTGAGTCCTAGGCTTCACCTCCATGCTGACACAATCCTCATCTTCCTCCTCCTCCTCTTCCTGTGAGATCGGTGGGCCCGCAGGAATACTGTCTGGATAAAGAGGGTCTTGAGAGGTAAGGAAGTTCTCCTCTTCCTCCCTCTGTTCTGCCTCAAGTGCCCTGCCTGTTATTCCACGCATCGTGTGCTCCAACAGGTAGACAAGAGGGACAGTATCACTGATGCATGCACTGTCACTGTATATAATGAACAGTGCAGCGCTGGACATATATCAAAATAAAATGCTATATCAATCAAAGATAATGTTACAACAATCAATATTAGTGATAATGTGCCGATGAAATACTGTGAGCAATCAGTAACAGTGATGGTCCACCAATATATTGCTACCAATCAATGGAAATTACATGCTTATAAATACCAAAATATATAGTGGTAAAAATGTTCAAATAAAGTAAAAAAAGTCCAAAAAAATGTCCAAAAAAAATAATTAAATATAATACAAAAAAAAGTGCAAAATCGAAGTTCAATATTCCACTTGTTAGTGCCGCCCACCACCGGGTGAGAAAAATGGAGGCTTACCAGAGAGCCTGCGACCGCCCTTACTCGGGGGGGTCAAAACAGGCTTAGTAGAGATAGGGATATGTAGATCACCGTGGATGTCCTGCCAGGATTACTGCCAGGAAAACTACAAGTTAGTGTAGTGCGACCTCTGCACAGTGTTCAGCTAAAGCTATAAGTTAGTGTAGTGCGTCCTCCTCACAGTGTTCAGCTAAAACTACAAGTTAGTGTAGTGCGACCTCTGCACAGTGTTCAGCTAAAGCTACCTGTAGAAGGTTGTTGGTGTTTTCCTGATCCTATCACTACCGCAAGCAGCTAAATAAGCTACAAGTTAGTTTTTTGCGCGCTCTGCACAGTGTTCAGCTAAAGGTACCTGTAGAAGGTTGGTGGTGTTTTCCTGATCCTATCACTACTACAGGCAGCTAAATAAGCTACGAGTTAGTTTTTTGCAAGCTCTGCACAGTGTTCAGCTAAAGCTACCTGTAGAAAGTTGGTGGTGTTCTCATACTACAGGCAGGCAGTTGATTTTGCTAGCTGCAGCATCTATATCTATATCTATATCTATATCTATATCTATATATATATCCCAGCTTAGTGCAGCTACAGGCCATTAGTATGTCTGGAAGGCCAACAAGGAGAGGCAGACAGTCACAAGCCAATAAAAGAGGGCAAGCAGGCTCTGTGTCTAGAGGCAACAGTGCTGGTCGTGGAGATGGTGCATCCTCATCAGCACGTGGCCGTGGGACATGCTTGGCCTTTTTTTCGGCAGCTGGCCGCGTTGAGCCGCAACATGCGGAAGACTTGGTCGAGTGGGTGACCAAGCCGTCCTCATCCTCCTCATCCTCTCTCACCCATGCTCAGGGTACTTTGACTGGCAAAGCAGCTGCCAAGGCAGCCTCTTCCCTCAGCTCAATGGCATCAGTGACTTCTTCCCTAGCCCCACCATGTCCTCCTGAGGAGTCCCCCGAACTGTTTGACCACAGTGTTGAGTACATGCTCCAGGAGGATGCCCAGCGTTTAGAAGGCTCTGATGATGATACTGAGCTAGATGAAGGCAGTAACGTGAGCACGGACAGAGGGGGTGCCCAAGAAGGACAGCAATCTGGCAGTCATGCTCCCCCTGCTGCAGCATACTGCCAGGTTTACTCCAGTGATGAGAAGGGAGGGGATGATGAGGTCACTGACTCAACGTGGGTGCCTGATAGGAGAGAGGAGGTGGAGGAGGCACATCACCAACGAGGCAGGATTCCCTCCAGGGGCCAGCCTAAGGGCAGCACACTGACTGCATCACACCCCAAAGCTCCGCATGTGCAGGGCACTGCAGTCTCTGCACATTATTCCAAAAGTTCTTTGGTGTGGGCCTTTTTTTGAGACGAGTGCATCAGATCCCACCGCTGCTATTTGCAACATATGTCTCAAGCGTATCTCGCGTAGCCAAAACATCTCCCGCTTGGGCGCCACATGCTTGACCAGACATATGTTGACCTGCCATGCAGTTCGTTGGCAAGCGTATCTAAAAGACCCACAGCAAAGAACAAAGAGGACCTCTCCTTGCTCCTCATCAGCTGAGATCTCCAACCCCACTATACCTTCAGTCCTCTCTGAGACCTGCACTGAGAGGAATGAAGGTGTAGAATTAGGTGTGTCACAGCCAAGTACTTGTGGGCAATCTGCTTTTGGTACACCAACGTCAGATTGTACCAGGCAAATTTCCCTGCCCCAGCTGCTGCACTGCCGAAAGAAGTTCGCTCCCAGCCATCCACATGCCCAGCGGTTGAATGCTAGCTTGGCAAAATTGCTAGCACTTCAACTGCTGCCTTTTCAGTTGGTAGACTCTGCCCCCTTCTGTGAGTTTGTGGAATGTGCAGTTCCTCAGTGGCAGGTACCCAAACGCCACTTTTTTTCACGGAAGGCGATTCCGGCTCTCTACCGGCATGTGGAAGGCAATGTCCATGCCTCGCTGGACAGGGCGGTAAGGTGCATATTACCGCTGACTCATGGTCCAGCAGGCATGGACAGGGACGTTACCTAAGTTTCACCGCGCATTGGGTGACTCTGCTGGAAGCCGGGAAGGATGCAGGACAAGGTGCAGTAGTGTTGGAGGCTGTTCCGCCACCACGCCTCCAAAATGCCACTACTAATTATGGTGACACACCTTTCTCCTCCACCCCCTCTTCTTCTTCCTCCATGGCCTCTTCCTGTGCTTGGTCCTCGGAACCAGCGGTGCTCCGTAGCCGTTCAAGGGGCTACGCAAGTATTCAGGCCAATAGATGCCATGCGGTGCTTGAGCTGGTGTGCTTAGGGGACAGGAGCCACACTGGGGCAGAGGTTCTGTCAGCTCTGCAGGGGCAGGTTCAGAGGTGGTTGACACCACGCCAGCTTAAGCCAGGAATGGTGGTTTGCGACAATGGCACCAACCTCCTCTCTGCCCTCCGACAGGGACAAATGACCTATGTGCCCTGTTTGGCTCACGTCCTTAACTTGGTGCTGCAGCGGTTCTTGGGCAGGTACCCGGGCTTACAGGATGTCCTGAGGCAGGCCAGGAAAGTCTGTGTGCATTTCTGCCGGTCATATAATGCCTGTGCTCGGCTGGCAGACCTCCAAAAGGAGTTTAACCTGCCCAAGAACCGCCTAATCTGTGACATGCCCACCAGGTGAAACTCAACGTTGGCCATGCTGCAGCGGCTGCACATGCAGCAGAGGGCCATCAATGAGTACCTGTGCGACTATGGCACCAGGACAGGGTCAGGGGAGCTTTTTTTTCCCCACGCCAGTGGGCCATGATCAGGGATGCATGCACTGTCCTGTCACCATTTGAGGAGGCCATGAGGATGCTGAGCAGTGACAGTGCATGCATCAGTGACACTGTCCCCCTTGTCCACCTGTTGGAGCACACGCTGCGTGGAATAATGAACAGGGCACTTGAGGCAGAACAGAGGCAGGAAGAGGAGGACTTCCTTAGCTCTCAAGGCCCCCTTTATCCAGACAGTGTTCCTGCGTGCCGTCGATCACACAGGAAGAGGAGGAGGAGAAGGAGGAGGAGGATTGTGTCAGTATGGAGGTGGGGCCTGGCACTCAGCATCAGCAGCAGTCTTTAAGGGATTAGTCCCAAGAAACCCATGGACTTGTAAGTGGCTGGGAGGAGGTGGCTGCAGACCATGTCATCCTTAGTGACCCAGAGGACTCCCGACTGAATGCCTCAGCAAACCTACGCTGCATGGCCTCCCTGATCCTACAAAGCCTGCGGAAGGATCCTCGTATTCGTGGTATCAAGGAGAAGGACCAATACTGGCTGGCAACCCTCCTTGATCCACGTTACAAGGGTAAGGTTGCGGACCTTATCTTGCCGTCGCAGAGGGAGCAGAGGATGAAACATCTTTGAGAGGCCTTGCAGAAAGGTCTGTGCAACGCGTTCCCAGAGACTGGGAGGTTACGAACTGCTGTTTCTGGACAACGTTTTGCTGAAGCTTCGGTCAGTCAAAGAAGGAGCGGTGGAGAAGGTGGCCGTCTGACCGATGCATTCAGACAATTTTTTAGTCCGCAGCCCCAAGGTATGATCGATTCCAGCAACCATCGCCAGCGTCTGTTTTACATGGTGCAGGAATACCTAGGGGCAAGATCTGACTTGGACACCTTTCCCACCAAAAATCCTCTGGGTTACTGGGTCTTGAAGATGGATCACTGGCCAGAGCTTGCACAGTATACAATTGAGCTACTGGCCTGTCCTGCATCCAGCGTTCTTTCGGAACGCACATTCAGTGCTGCTGGAGGCTTTGTAACCGATCACAGGGTGTGTCTGTCCACCGACTTGGTCAATCGACTGACCTTCATAAAAATGAATCAGTCTTGGATCACCACCAGCTACCAAGCACCTGATGCTGATGTAACAGAATAATTTTTTTTGAAATCTCAGATTCCTTCAAAGACTGCCTATGCTGATGCTGAGTGACTATCCTGAGTAATTATCCTCTTCCTCCTAAATGATCACGCTGATAGCTTGTAAGAACATTTTTGGTTCTGGGCGCCGCCACCAGTGCCTAAGGCCCAATTTTTCAGCCCCTGTTCAACAGGGGCGTGTAATTACAATTTTTGATGCAATACTTTGCAGCAGGGCTCGTTCCTGCGTTCCAGCTAGAGTATCTGTGAGGGGTTGCAGTGTTGTGGCACCAGCACCAGTGCCTAAGGCCCAATTTTTCAGCCCCTGTTCAACAGGGGCATGTAATTACAATTCTTGATCTAATATTTCACAGCAGGGCCCTGAGAGGGCTTACGGTGTTGTGGCCACAACAACACCTAAGGCCCAAATTTCTGCTGAGTATATAGGGCAGGCCCCTACTTTCAAACATCCAACTTACAAACCACTCCTACTTGCAAACGGAAGGAGACAACAGGAAGTGAGATGAAATCTACCCCTAGGAAAGGAAATTCTCTCCTGTAAGAGTTAATATGGGAAAAACATTTCTCCTTTCCATTGATGCTTTATCACCAATCCTTGTTTCACAAAAAAACCCAAATTTTCAAAAAACATTTGTCATTGGGACAAAAAGTGAGGTGAAATCTTCTGAAGAGGTGCACAGACAGCAAAACAAATGTCACAGGGGTGATAACCCTTCCCTATGGTTTTCCAAAAAGCTTAAAATAGATTTTTTGGCTGGAGCTAAACACGTTAAAAATGTACCAGTTCAAAATTACAAACAGATTCTACTTAACAACAAACCTACAGTCCCTGTCTTGTTTGCACTGCCTGTATACTGCTGTTTCCTTTTTTAATTTGGGTGCGGGGTTCCTCTTAATATCCATACAAGACCCAAAGGGCCTGGTAATGGACTGGGGGGTACCCATGCCGTTTGTCTCACTGATTTTCATCCATATTGCCAGGACCCGACATTACATTAAAGCCGCAAGCAGTTTTAAATGACTTTTTTTCCTTTAAAAATGACATTTTGTGCAGGGACTGTTCTAAGCACGGGAAACACGTGCCACTTTACAGGCATACTATAGACACCCCCCAGGTATGAGATTTAAAAAGGAATATTTCACTTTTTTTTTTTTTTTTACTTTAAGCATCATTAAAATCACTGCTCCCGAAAAAACGGCCGTTTTTAAAAGTTTTTTTTGCATTGATACATGTCCCATGGAGCAGGACCCGGGTCCCCAAACCCTTTTTAGGACAATACCATGCAAATTAGCCTTTAAAATGAGCACTTTTGATTTTGAACGTTCGAGTCCCATAGACGTCAATGGGGTTCTAACATTTGTGCGAATTTTCGGTCCGTTCGCAGGATCTGGTGCGAACCGAACCGGGGGGTGTTCGGCTCATCTCTAGTCACAATAGGCAATCACAGTCTGCCTAAACTAATAACACACAAAGAATTAAATGTTACCATGTTTTTTATTGAACACACTATGTAAACATTCACAGTGCAAGTGGAAAAAGTATGTGAACCCCTAGACTAATGAGATCTCCAAGAGCTAATTGGAGTGAGGTGTCAGCCAACTGGAGTCCAATCAATGAGATGAGATTGGAGGTGTTGGTTACAGCTGCCCTGCCCTATAAAAAACACACACCAGTTCTGGGTTTGCTTTTCACAAGAAGCATTGCCTGATGTGAATGATGCCTCGCACAAAAGAGCTCTCAGAAGACCTACTATTAAGAATTGTTGACTTGCATAAAGCTGGAAAGGGTTATAAAAGTATCTCCAAAAGCCTTGCTGTTCATCAGTCCATGGTAAGACAAATTGTCTATAAATGGAGAAAGTTCAGCACTGCTACTACTCTCCCTAGGAGTGGACGTCCTGTAAAGATGACTGCAAGAGCACAGTGCAGACTGCTCAAGGAGGTGAAGAAGAATCCTAGAGTGTCAGCTAAAGACTTACAAAAGTCTCTGGCATATGCTAACATCCCTGTTAGCGAATCTACGATATGTAAAACAGTAAACAAGAATGGATTTTATGGGAAATGACCCAAAGCATAGAAGTAAATCAACAACAGAATGGCTTAAACAGAAGAAAATACGCCTTCTGGGGTGCAAAAAGACAAAATAACTTTGCGCTTACTCAATCATGTAAGCAGCTAACACAGCAAATAGAAATTTTGCTATAAACGACAAGTGTAACAAAGTGTAGCGCTAAAGATTTAAATATACGTAGAAAATAAAGTAAAATTAATATGAAAATCTCTAATATTTACAAATGTCCATCATGTTTAATAGTGAATCATAGTCCATTGTTGTATGAAGCCATCATGGTCACCATGTGCGTAAAAAAGATAAATAGTGAACATGCCACCACCAAAGTAAATGGAGGCCTAACGGAAAGTTTGAACCCAAGACAGCATACGCTGTATGGGTCAAACCAGCTTGTATTGCCCACCAGCAATGAGAAGAAAGCTTTAGTAATCAGCCAAGAATATAGTCCTGGGAGCCTTCACGAAAGTGTCATATATATATAAATGGAAGATTGTGAAGATAACACCACCAGAGTGAATGGAGGCTTACCGGAAGGTTAGAACCCAAAACAGCGTACGCTCTATGGGTCAAACCAGCTTGTATTGCCCACCGGCAATAGAGGGGAAGCCTTGGTAGCCAACAGGGAATGAGGTCCTAGGAGCCTTCATGGAAGTATCTTCTCCTCTGCTGCCAGTTCTCCTCTCCGAGGTGAGTCGGGAGGAAGTAGAGAGGAGACATTGCTGGAACTGGCAGAAGAGGAGAAGATACTTCAGTGAAGGCTCCTAGAACCCCATTCCCTGTTGGCTACCAAGGCTTCCCCTCTATTGCCAGTGGGCAATACAAGCTAGTTTGACCCATACAGCGTATGCTGTCTTGGGTTCAAACTTTCCGGTAGGCCTCCATTTACTTTGGTGGTGGCATTCTCACTATTTACCTTTTTTACGCACATGGTGACCATGATGGCTTCATACAACGATGGACGATGAATCACTATTATACATGATGGACATTTATAAATATTAGAGATTTTCATATTCATTTTACTTTATTTTCTACGTATATTTAAATCTTTAGCGCTACACTTTGTTACACTTGACGCCTTCTGGGGTGGCCCAGTCAGAGTCCTGACCTCAAAACGATTGAGATGCTGTGGCATGACCTCAAGAAAGCGATTCACACCAGACATCCCAAGAATATTGCTGAACTGAAACAGTTCTGTAAAGAGGAATGGTCAAGAATTACTCCTGACCATTGTGCAAGTCTGGTCTGCAACTACAGGAAACGTTTGGTTGAAGTTATTGCTACCAAAGGAGGTTCAACCAGTTATTAAATCCAAGGGTTCACATACTTTTTTCCACCTGCTCTGTGAATGTTTACATAGTGTGTAAAATAAAAACATGGTAACATTTAATTCTTTGTGTGTTATTAGTTTAAGCAGACTGTGATTGTCTATTGTTGTGACTTAGATGAAGATCGGATCACATTTTATGACCAATTTGTGCAGAAATCCATATCATCCTAAAAGGGTTCACATACTTTTTATTGCAACTGTACTTAAAGACCAGAGCAACATAGTATCCCTGTGGGTCAGTCTTAATCTCCACTACCCGAATCGGTAGAGACTTGAGAATTAGTATAGAAACCCCCCTAGAGTAGGTGTAGTATGTTGCATGAAAAGCATGGGCAATGTGGGGTTTTTTTAAGGCCATGACCCTAGATCCCACAAGATGAGTCTCTTGAAGCATCTTGATTTGCGATCTTGTGCATTTGAGATAGTCAAAGACCAAAGATTGTTTAATCTTTGAGTTTAGGCCTCTAACACTCCATGTAAGACATTTAAGACTCATTTTTGGGGAGAAGGGACAATGGCTCAGAAAATGTTATGTTACACTCTCGGGACCGCCTAAACGTCCCTGGCACACCTGTATCCATGGCGTAAATTAACATTTCCATAAATTGACTCTGGTTGCTGCTATTCATTGTTAGTTCCAATTTGAAGCATATCTGTACATTGTGAAAAAAACAAGGAACAAAAAGAAAAACAAACAAACTTCCCCAGCCCCCCTCCCTGCTCATTGCCCCAAACTTTGAGCTTTATCCCAGTAACCATGAAAGTAACCTGAGGGGTGACCAGAAATATCCCTCAGCTAAAGTAGTATTAGTACCATAAAGTCTATTGGAAAAACTTAGTATTACAAAAAAAAAGTATTGTAAATGTCATATCGAGCAAATTTAACACCTTCATAGGATAAGACCTAGGGTTATGCATCCTGCTAAGAATTCTTATTTAAAGCTTCTCTTACCCAACTGATACCAGTCCTGGGCATAGACCTAATATAAAGTGCCTTGGCAGCCATTAATCAGTTGCAGGGGTAAAGCGCCCATCCCCGCAAGTACATCTCTTGAGGGGTAGGATTCCAGATCATTGCATATGCAGAAGAATCAGGGTCTAAGTATCTCCACTTCTGCCTTCCTGTGTCTGCCAGGTCTTTCTATTGTGTCCAGGAGAGTCTTAAAAGGAAAAGTAGAAAAAAAAAAACACAAAAGATTGAACAGAGCCGATAACGCCGAAACAACAGTTACTTGTAAAAATTAAACCAGGTTTGGTAACTGTCAAACTAAAGCGGCATAAAAAGAGTATAAGGACTTATCTCAGACCATTGAGTCAGAGGCCTCCGAGGGCGATAGAAAAAATTGAGCCTCGCCATCATTGATAACCCTCAGTTTGGCAGGGTATAGCATGCTGTAGCTAAGCTGTTTATCTCATGGCCGCCTCTTCACCGCTGTAAAAGCAGCTCTTTGTTTCTGCGTGGCAGCAGAAAAGTCTGGAAAAATTGAAATTCTGTTACCGTTGTACTTGATGTCAGAGAGATTACGGGCTGTACGCATTACGGACTCCTTATCCCTGAAATGGAGTAGCTTTGCCAGGAGAGGGCATGGAGGAGCTCCTGATGGACTTCCTACCATCTTTAGTGTTAAGCCCATAATCTGCTGCTTTGGTGTCACCGTCTTGTATTACAGCTATGGTCGGGATATGAACCCAGTTCCATGCAGTTGTGTGCCCGATTATTCCATCAATAATGAGGTGCATGTCTTCTTGTGTGTAAGATCTATATCTTCTTTTGTGAGACTGGGATAGAATTTGTTTGTGTATGGTGGAGGGTTAAATGGAAGGAGGGGGCAGTCGGGTCTGGTCTCTTTTTTTTTTTTTGTATAATCTTTATTTTTCTTTTTTAAGTTTACAACACAGAGAGACTTCACAACAGGATAACATCCAACCAGGAGAAAAAAGGGAGAGGGAAGGGAGGAGGGGAAGGGGAAGGGAGGAGAGGAGGAAGATGGGAGGGGGGGGGTTACAATGGGGAGCTTGTAATCCAGTCAAGGTATAATCAATAACCATGTGAAACGGTAGGCATGTCCACATTTGTCCGCCATGAGAGCACCCTTCTTGTCCTGGACAATCGATCCCTATGGACAAGCCTCCCTTCCCGATTCAGGGGGAGGTAGGGTGACCATAAGCTTTAGGCCATAAGCACTGTACACATGGCCTCCGTTATGCATATATCATGAGTGTACCCCAAAAAAAAAAAAAAAGCCTGGCACAGTCAATAACCTGTTGACCATCCAGAGGGTTTGAAAAGGAAGTCAACTGGAAATTGTGGCACAACCTTTAGCACTTAACAACCATAAAAAGGAAAATAGAGATAAAGGAAAGGAATTTTGAATAGGAAAAGGATGGTTAAGGAGAGCAAGCTAAGGAAAGAGTAGAAGGCAAGCAGAACTGGTCTCACCGGATATATTGAGGTGTCTGATCCACTTTAAGCAGACCTCGAAGAGGTTGAGGGACGGTACCTGGGCACAGCTTCCAAAGGAGGGATCTGCCAGAGCAAGCAGGGCTACATCTAAACTAGATGATAACATCGTTGTGTCATGTACGTGGGTTTTCCAAGCTGACCACGTTAGGTCGAATCTTGCACGAGTGTTCCTACAAGTGGCAAGCCAACTTTCTGCCTCCATGATCTCCCCCACCTTCCCCAACCAATCTGTCTCGCTTGGAATATGCGAGCTCTTCCAATGTATAGGAATCAGGTGTTTTGCTGCATTGAGGAGGTGGGGGAGAACACTTTGTTTATAACGAGACAGGGTCATGGGAGGGACATGAAGCAAAAAGTGCTTTGGTAGCGCCAGGATTTCTATGCCCATACAGTCTGAGATGTGTTTACCAACCATATCCCAAAACGTGGTCAGCACAGGGCACTCCCACCAAATATGGAGGAACGTGCCTTTCATTCCACATCCCCTCCAGCACCCGTCAGAAGCAGAAGGGAAGATTTTAGCCAGGGTAGTAGGTACGCTATACCATCTTGATAAAATTTTATAATTGTTTTCCTGGGTCTTTGAACCTATCAAGCTTGTGTGGGTCAGGCTGTATAGGTGGTGGAGCTGTTCCTCTGTGAATTCAAATTGGAGATCTCTTTCCCATCCTTTGATAAACTGATGTTTGGGGTTTGGTGTTGCTGTCTCTAGTAATCCATACAGTGCCGAGATCATCTGAGGTAAGGGATCTGTAGATGCCCACATACTTTCAAATTCTGTCAGTGTGGTTCTGATCGGTGCCTGTCTGGTACATTTAGCTATAAAAGTCTCTAACTGGCGGTGTCTCCAGAAGTCAAAGGGGAAGCTGCCTCGTCTCGTTCTATCGTTCTCGTAGGGTGGAGAGTGGAGTCAATAAGCCCCTCCTCAATGAATTTTGCCAAACTAACCATCCCGTCCCCTGTCCATGTTTTAAGTGAGATTTTCTGTTCCCCCGTAGGAAACCACGGGTATCCACCCACAGGCGCCAATGGAGACGTCCGTGGCGCCAGGGCCAGGCGTGTGTTCACTCCATCCCATATTTTCAGGGAGTGTATTGTCAGTGGGGAGACCCAGTCAGAAAGCCCCCTATCCCCAACAGGGACCCAGGGCGCATACGATAGTTCTCGGCCCGCCATTATTTTCTCCAGGGGAACCCACAGCTTAAGAGTGGTATGAAACTTCCAGTTGAGGATGCACTGTAGGGCAATCGCCTGATAGTACTGTCCTATGTTGGGTATGCCCAGTCCCCCCTTTAATTTAGATCTTTGTTGCATCACCATGGCAAGACTTGGCTTCTTACCGCCCCATACAAACTTAATAAAGAAGCTGCGCAAATCGGCAAAGAAGCGTTTTGGTAGTTTTATTGGTATCATTTGCAAGAGGATAAGAATACGGGGCAATATAGTCATTTTTAGAATATTCGTCCGGCCCACCCATGTGAAAAGAGCCTTGTCCCACGCTAATAAGTCCTGAGAAATCCTTTTGAACAAGGGAATATAGTTATGTGAATACAGGGAGTCTAGTTTATCTGTAAGCTGAATGCCTAGGTATGTCATAGAGGGTGTGGACCACTTGAAAGGGAAGGAACCCTTTAGGGAATTAGTTAGGGATGGAGGGACAGTAATTGGCAAGATCTCCGATTTGGAGTAGTTTATCCTGAAGTTAGAAACCTCTCCATATTCCGTTAATTCTTTCATCAGGTTCGGCAACAAGACTAAGGGGTCCACAACATGGAATAATATGTCATCCGCATAAGCAGAGAGTTTGTGCTCATGAGAGCCCGCTTGTACTCCCCTGATATCTGGGTTATCTCTGACCCTCTGTAGTAGCGGTTCAAGGACCAATGCAAACAGAAGGGGGGAGAGCGGGCACCCCTGTCTCGTGCCATTCCGGATGGGGAATGTTGTAGAGAGGGTGCCGTTTACCTTGACCTGGGCGGTGGGGGACACATATAAAGTTGAAATCCACTGCAGAATATGCGGGCCTAAGCCAGTACTCTGGAGCACCGCGTTCAGAAAGATCCAGTCCACGTGATCGAACGCCTTCTCAGCGTCCATAGACAAAATCAAGTATGGAGGCGGCCGATCGCGTGTACGTGCCCAGTGGATAAGCTGGAGAGCTCTATTAGAGTAGTCCCTGGCCTCCCTTCCCACTATAAAGCCCGTCTGGTCTGCATGTACCAATTCGGGCAGTAGATGTTTAAGGCGATTGGCAAGTATCTTGGAAAAAATTTTAAGGTCCGTGTTCAGCAGGGAAATCAGACGGTAACTCTGTGGCTGGGAGGGATCCTTTCCCTCTTTTTTGGAGTACTGTAATGTGAGCCAAAGAAGTCTCCCGTGGGAGGCTTCCCTGAATTGCTAAGGAGTTAAGAAGGGTGCACAGAGGACCCTGTAGTGTATCAAAGAATTTAAGGTAGTAGGCCCTGGTGAGACCGTCAGGCCCAGGGCTTTTGCCTGTGGGCAGGGACTTGATCGTGGACAATAATTCATGTGTAGTAATTGGGTGTTCTAAATCTGTTGCTTGTTCTGAAGATACTGTGGGAAGCTTTACCCTAGAGAGATAATCTGCTATCCTGGCTTTTTTAAGAGCTATATCTGTCGGAGAGGAGGCAGAGTCTAGGTCATACAAGGCCGCATAGTAGTCGCGAAACATAATTGCTATTTTTGAGGTGTGATGAGTTGGCGCTCCCGTAGGGGAATGCAATTTATGTACGTGTGCCAAAAGCCTCTTTTTACAGAGAGCCCGAGCCAATAGCCTGCCACACTTGTTGCCATGTTCATAGTAGGTGTGGGCCAAGTAGCGTAGTTTACGGCTTATTTGGCGATCTAACAGTTTTGAGAAAAGCTGTCTTAGCTCGCTTAAGCGTTGGGCCTCAGCGGGGTCTGACGTTCGTTTATGACTTGTTGTCGTGCCTGTAGTACTCTCCGGAAGTCCGCTTGCCTCTCTTTTTTAAGTTTAGATCCCAAGGCAATAAAAGTGCCTGGAACCACTGCCTTGTGACCCTCCCATAGAATGCCTCACTAACCTTCCCATTAGCATTTTCTTTGAAATAATGTGTCAGAGTCTCCTGTACCCCTGCCGCCACTCCCAAGTCATCCAGCAAGTTCTCGTTTAGTTTCCAGGTCCTTGTTTTTGCTAAAGCTTTAGTTAGGGAGAATGTAAGAATGTAAGTGTCACTGGCGCATGGTCAGAGATCGTAATCTGCACTATGGTCGTACCTAGTAGAAAGTCTAGAGTTCCCTTGTCCACCAGTAGTAAATCAATTCTAGTGTATACTTTGTGGACACCTGAGTAGTAGCTATAGTCTCTCTCAGAAGCATGCATTGCTCTCCAGCAGTCTATCAATGTGTGTCCCTGGAGAGTCTTCCAGAAGTGTCGCAGAAAGGCGTGGGAATGAGCGGATCTATTCACTGAGGTATCTATCTCTGGGTCTGGGCTGACATTGAAGTCTCCTCCCAGAATCAATCTGCCCTCCCTGAAGTCTGCCAACCTAGAGAGGGTTTGGTCTATGAATGTGAGTTGTTGCGCATTAGGAGCATATAGTGTGGCAAATGTGTATGTCTGTCCCATGATAGTGCCCTTCAAGAACACATAGCGTCCCTGGGGATCTGTTCTATGATCTAAGAGTTGGAACAGGCAGTTTTTATGTATGGCTATGGCCACCCCTTTAGATTTGGGTTTTGGGGAATTGCTCAGATACCATTGCGAGAATATATGAGTGGGTAATTTGGGCAGGGAGGAGTCAGTAAAATGGGTCTCTTGTAAGAATAGCACCTGAGCTCCCAGTCTTTTCACCTCTAACCACAGCCTATTTCTCTTGTTGGGTGAGCACATGCCACGTACATTGTATGACACTACCTTAATTGTAGCCATGCTGCGTTAGAATGGGTTGTCCAGGCAACCATCCCGAGTCCAAGTAGTCCGGTGAGAGTTCTGCTTTCTGGGAAAAAGAAGTAGGACAGAAAAAAAATAAACAAAATATTTTACAGTGCAACTCCACCTGTGCCTCATAGGCCTCAAGTGGACTTACTCTAAGTTGTTTGCCCAACTCACTCATCCCCCCTATTATAGGGGAGACATGTGAGTGTGCTAACACGCCCATATCTGGGCTAATACCCAATACGGGTAGCACTAGGTGGGAGTGGTGATCGGACATAGGAAGCCAGGAAGTTCCTGCTCCCCACAAAGGCAAAAGCGATAGTTGTCCGGGGAAGTAACGTTTGGCAGTTCCTCGTATAATAAAGGAAAAAAAAATAAAAAATAAAAACCTGTGTGTCCAATAGTATACTGCAACATCAATGTCCTGTAGTAACCTCAATGGCCATTCGCCCCTTTGTGAGTATGGCAATAGAAAAAGTGACTAAATGAGAAAAAAAAAAAAATGAAAAAGGGCAAAATAGTAGAGAAAACAGTATTTAGTCAGTGTTTCAATGCAGGAAATATCACAAAGGTGCATCGGAGAATACCGAAATGCGTGCGGGCCATTCAGTCCCCTGCGAGGGGTTCCTGTCTCGCAGATGTAGAAGAGGAGCGTTTGCGGTTCAGTGAGTTTCGGTTGGTGCGGACCTGCTACCAGGGTTGGGGTGCCGGTGCTGCTTGCTGCTTGAATATCCGTGGACATCCTCCAATCAGGGAAATCCACAGGTTCCAAATTTAATTGAGACAAAAAAACGTGGGAGGTTATCTTTGGTGCGCAGACTGGCAGATTTTCCATCTCTTCCTGCATGGAGGCTAAAAGGGAACCCCCATCTGTAGGTGATGCCAGCTGTGCGTAGGGACTCCAATAGGGGTTGCAATGCTCTGCGCTGCATCAGGGTGCGTCGGGACAAGTCCTGGTAGAAAAACAGGCGAGCTCCGTCAAAATCAAAGTAGGGACGTTTGCGCATAAGCTGCATTATTTGCTCTTTGACCGTATATCTGTGCAGCTTGCAGATTATATCCCGTGGATTGTCTGCGTCTTGAGAGGGGGGGTCGGAGGGCCCTGTGTGCCCTGTCAATCTCAACTGCTTCATTTGGGGGGAGGCCTAGAATTTCCTTGAATGTGCCTTGCAGTGTAGGAACAATGTCCTTAGCTCCGGTTGCCTCTGGTAACCCCTTATGTGTATATTGGACCTGCGACTACAGTTCTCATAATCATCAAGTTGTGAGATCAGAGACTATTTGATGGTCCTGAGCTGCACACTTGTCCCTAAGCTGGGTGATGGTTGGCAGGGTTTCCTCTACAGTCTGTTCCAGGGTTTCAAGCCTGTTGCCTATTTGAGTAGTGTCTGCTTGTAGTTGTTCTATGTCCTGTTTGAAGGCTTTTTCGACCCTTGTGGCAAAGCGCTCCAGATCTTCTCTGGTAGGGAGAGACCATATGTGCTGCTTTAAATCCCTGTCCCCCATGAGCTCTGAGGCATCCGATCCCTGGTCTGGTGAAGCTGAAGAACCAGGGGATTCAGGGGGAGCTATGTCTCTTACCAAGTGTGGAGACTGGATGGGGGACCTAGCAGGCTGTGGCTGTGTACGGATCCCTGCAGCAGCATCCGTCCCTCTGCCCTTCCCAGCCGCCATTTTAGGTGTCACGCCATGCGGGTGCCCTCCGCCGCCAAAATAAGCTCCTATGGAGCCGGTACCTTGCTGTGTGGGTCCCCTATTTCTGGAGGAGGCTCTCCGGTGCTGGGACATACCGGTGTGGTCTGTGTTGGGTCCAGAAATCCGCTGAATCAGGCTTTTTTTAATGCTGAATATGAGGAGCTGTGGAGATCTGCTTCCTCACTCGGCCATGTCCAAGCCACACCCCCGTCTGGTCTCTTTTTATCTGCCTTTTTCCTGTGCTTCCTCTCATAATCCTCCTTACTTAAACATTTGTTGATTCCTTTTGTTTCGTATTATCCCTCTGGAACCAATACGGGGCATATTTTTACCAGTTCTCCCCTCCCTGTCTCATATAAGTCATGTCCCATTGTGGATCCCCGGAGTACCAGGGAAATGCCTTTTTTTTTTCTCCTAGACATAATCCTTTTACCATGTCCATGTGAAACTCATCATTATCACCATCCCGGGGGAAAGAATCGGAGCTATGCATAGCTTCAGTGCACCCCGATAGATTTGATACCCAGGGGACTATGAACTCACAATCCATGCCACAAACCCTAGCTACATAACCTTTACATGTATCCCCAGGGTTGGGAGGAGGGGGAGGAACTTTTTTACCATATTTTTGACCCATATTGACAGTGGGGAACGACTGTCTTACCTTAAAGTCGTCTGAGCCACGCAAGAAATCATCGTATACTTCTAAGCAATGGAAAGAATAAGCAGAAAAGTTTTGGGTCGTGGTGGATTTACTTTATAGACTATTCTCCTTCCCACAAGGAGAAAACAGTACTGTATAAATATTTGTGTCCTCCCAAAAGACTTTCTTAGGTTTGCCAAAGACCTTTTTTTCTATATTTGTGTTCTCCCAAAGGACTTTCTTAGGTCTGCCAAAGACCTTTTTCTATATTAGTCTATGTAGGCATGGTCCGTCTCCTTTCTATACAATTTAAACATGACTAAAGCTTTATCAGAGCCATGGCAAGGAAATAATTAGTCAAAAATTCACTTACCGTGGAATGACTGTCCCCATCTGTAAGGATAGATTACTAGACAGCCGACCACCCTTGGTAATCCAGAGCGATCCCGTCAAAATTCTGGAGACCCCAACGAAACACACACAACAGGCAGCTTTCATGTGCAAAGTGAGTCTGAACTCTTTATTAAGAATGATATCTTTTATATGTGAGTTACAACACAAGAGGGGAGGGGTAAACTCACTCCTAAGTTTCTAAGGGTTAACCAGACTTCTACAGAGAGATTTTATTTCATAATTAGTTTTAGGCAGCTGAAAGGAATTTACAAAGATAGCTTATCTGCATAGACTGAGAATCGGTCTAAACACAATGAGTCATACAGTAAGAGTTTTAATTAAAAGTTGGCTCAAGCAAAAAAGTCTAAAACTAACGAGAAAGTGTAAGGCATGTATATTCTTTAAAAACAAGCTTTTAAAATGGAGGGTAGATTACAAAATGGAGTTGCATTTGATCATATAGCTCTATTACAGTAAGGAATTGTCCCTGGCTTCGCGACCTGGGACAAAACCTATCTGGTCTAACCCAATCCACTGCGGGATCAGAGGGAGTAATCTAGTAGCCAACACCTTCGCATATAATTTTGTGTCTGTGTTGAGTAATGATATTGGGCGATAGTTTCCACAACTTGATGAATCTTTACGCGGTTTGGGGATTACAGTTATATATGCAGAAAGTGACTCAAAAAGGTCAAAAAGCCCTCCGATCCCGCTATGGAATTAGCATAGGAAGTCAAATTTGGAACAAGAATCACCTTAAATTTCTTATAATAAGAAATTGTGTACCCATGTGGGCCTGGTGTTTTACCAATCAGTGTTGACTTTAAAGCTGGATAGAACTCCTCAACTGTAAATTCAGATTCTAACTTCTGAAGGTGTTCTTTAGAGAGTTTAGGTAACTTTGCTTGTTGTAAGTAGTTTACATTTTTTCTATGTCTTTCCTCTGTTAATTCTTGGTTTCATTTACTTCTCACATTGTACAAATTTACGTTCACAAAAGGTCTGTGCAATGTCGGTAGCGGTGTGAGCAATTTTATTGCAGTGAGATTTATTTTAGAAATAAAAGTGGCAGTCTTTTTTTCCTGCAGTGATCATGCCAGCATTTTACTTGGTTTGTCTTCCCTTTGTACCATCTCTGTGAAACTGAGAACGCCTTTTAAAATCCGTTTCGAGTAATCATTTTAACTCTTTACGTTTTCGTGTAAGATCTACCAAGGCGGCCCACGGAAGTGAGAGTTTATGTTTCCTCTCTAAATCGTCAACCTGTCGCAAAAGTTCTCTCATTTTTTGATGTTGTTGTTTTTTCTCCCTTGCACCTAACTTCCCCTCATATATGCCATATGGGCCTCCCACAAGGAAGACTCAGGCATTTCTGGTGACTTGTTTTCTGCAAAATAGCAGATCAAAGCATTTGAGAGGTCCAGATAATCACAAAAAAAGAGGAAAGTGCACCAAAAATAAGCCACGTCCATAAATCATTGAGGATACAAAATAAGGTAGTACTGAGTATTACCAGGGAGGCGGACTTTTTAGGCTAAGGAACAGTGGAGAAGATATAGCAGTATAAAAAATATAAATTTATTGAAAAATACAATATCTAAAAAACAATGACAATTGTAACATATAGCATTTATGATTATTGTGCAGTGAGCCCTTGTATGTCTACGCGTTTCACCGTTAGGTTTCCTCAGGACACGGCCAAGGTTCACAGATGAGACAGAGAAGGGAATATGTCTCTCTATCTAAAATGAGATATAATGTCATTAGACACACACAACACATAAACAAACTGTTAACGATAAAAATCATGCGCTAAACAACTGCGAGCATAGGAAAGAACACCAAGCCGGTACCTTAAATTGGAAAATCATGCATGTCACGGTAGCATGAGAAAGTTCAATCAGGAGTAAGAAAGCTGAAATTAGGGGGCGTGGCCTGGACGGAAACCAAGATGGCAGCATAAGCCAAGAGCTCCTGCGATCCGGGGACTGAACTTAGCCTTTAGGGGAACCTACACCTTGCCAACATCATGAGCAGATCCACCCGGAGCTCCTCGTCATCCCGCGCAACCATCGACTTAGGTACGCAGCTGAGTAGAAACATACCGGACATATTCCGGACCCAACGCTTGGCTGCACACGCGGCCCCACAGGCCCCAACCCCGACCTCGCCTAGCATGGGACCCGACACCCCACTGGCCGGGAGTTCCGCCGCAACTACAGGCCGGACCCACCCCCCAAGTCTGTTTGACTTAGAAACAGTTGCTGCAGACATTAAAAATACTGTCACAGCGGCGATCGCTGACCTCAAAGCCGAAATACACGCAATGGTGCACAGGATTGACGAGGTGGAACAAACCTCTCAAACACATGCAGCCGCCATTCGACAAGTGCACACTGCCTTTGACTCCCAGCTCTCCCAACTCCTGGACATCCACAGACATGTCGAAGACCTCGACAACCGCGGTCGGAGGCACAATATTAGAGTGAGGGGGGTCCCTGAGGCCATAGAACCAGGGTCATTGCAACAAACCATCTGCACAATCTTTAATGAATTACTTGACCGCCCAGCAGACTCTCCCATAGAAATGGAAAGAGCCCACCGAGCCCTGCGCCCTGTACCCCGTGAAAATGAACCGCCAAGGGATATAATATGTTGTGTAGTCAACTTTCCACTGAAGGAGGAGATACTCCGCAAAGCTAGGGAAAGAGGCCGCATCCTCCATAATGGCACAGAAATTAAGCTATTTCAGGATCTTTCCCAAATAACACTCCAGCATAGACGAGCACTGCGCCCCCTTCTGGACGCCCTAAGAGCCAGAAATATTCCATATCGCTGGAAATTCCCCTTTGGGCTGTCAGCATCCACCAGAGGTCGCTCTGCGCTCCTTCGCACACCCGATGACTTGCTGGGTTTCTGCGATCAACTCGATCTTCCGCACGTCGAACTTCCAGAATGGTATGCCGCCTTCGTCCCCTCTGAACCTTGGTTTCCGGTCTCGCTACATCCATCACCAAAGGCCCAACGCCACAGATCCCGCAGATACAAAGTTGACCAACCTAATCTGGGAAACCACACTTCACGCCGTGATCAACACCAACGCAGCCCGGGATCCCCGTCTACACCCTCCAGGAGGAGGGATCATATGGATGCCTAACTTACCTTATTCCCTGTTTACCAGATGCCGCTGCCTGACTCCTACTCTCACTGTCCTCCACACCAGCCTCCGATCTCTCCGTGAAACTGCCTGGCAACATTACCCTATGGAGGCCTCGATCCACCTGCCGGACAATTACCATGTAAGGTAAACAGCTCTGAAGCCTCACTACCCATCCTTCCTCGACATCCACACCGTCTTCTGCATTGCCCTTGATGACACTGTCAGCATATTGCGGACTACGGGGGGGTGGGTTTTTTTTTTTTATTATTTATTTTTTAATTTTTATCATTTTACACATATATTAACTGTGAGGGCTTTCTTTTCCTTTTTATCCCTCAGTTTTTATGCATAGAGATATATAAGAATTTCTGACAATGCTTAGTTCAGCTAATGTAGCCTTTATATTAGCCTCTAAGTAAACAGTATACCCCTCTTTTCCAGCCTGAGACGCCACTCTGGGCCACTCTAATACCGCAGGAGAACGTCCCCCAATTTACGGCGGGACTGCCGGGGCTGCCCTCCTGCGCAATCCCCCTGCCTCCTCCGGGGAGACTCATTCTCCTTGGGTGGTCCGCCGGGGGGGGGGGGGGGGAGATAAGAGGATAAAAGGAAAACTTCACTTGACGTCTCAGGCTCTCAAACAGTCACATGTTACGGCCGATATCTTTCTTTTGCCCCCCCTGATTACAGCTTCTTACTGTAGATGGGTTAAGGTATTCAGCGGCGGCACTGGACACATATGTTTGTTGCGTTTTACTCACCTCAGTTGTAGCATAAAGTGTTCACAACAATCTGGCTTTAGATTGCACCTTAGTTATTGAGTTATTGTTTTTGCACTAGTGGTAGGTTCCCCACTATGCTCACCCTACTCTAAACAAAGATATCTACTCATTCCCCGGATTGCAACCTCTCTGAGGTCGTCGTCCATTCTTACGTACCCACACAGCGATCCCTTTGGGATTTTTTGCTGACCCTCCAGACCTCCCTTTTTTTAAGGTAGCTTGGTTAATCTAATTCCACCTCTGGTTGATCCTTTCTCTGTTCCTTCTCTACTCTTCTTGTTTCTTCTCTCTCTCCCAACTTACCTCTCTCTGACCCTCCCCCCGTTTCCTTCCTTTGCTTCCTTCTTCCTCCCCCCCCCCCCCTGCTCCTCCCTCCCCTCCTCCCTCCTTGGGTCCCCCCCCCCCCCCTTTTTTTTTTCCCTCCCGTCTTGCTTTTTCTCTCCCTTTTTCCTTCCTTGACTGGATCCGCCCCTGCCTCTCCTAGTGCTATCCCCATACCGCTCACTCACCTATCCAATATTACCGGACCCAAGCCATGTCTTCCCTGACGTTGAAATGCCTATCTCTAAACGTGAAGGGCCTGAACTTACCAGAGAAAAGGTCACAAGTATTATCCTCTCTCACCAAACACAGAGCTCATTTCATATTTCTGCAGGAGACCCATTTCCGCTCCGACTCCATACCTAAACTGTCTAACCACATCTACCGGACTGCGTTTCACTCCACTAACCCTGAATCTAAGACTAAGGGCGTCTCTATTCTCGTATCAAAAAACGCTAATTTCCAAGAAACTAATTCACTTATCGACCCTGACGGCAGGTATATCTTCCTTAAAGGCTCCTATGCTTCCACACCAATCACATTAGCCAATATCTACTGCCCAAATGACCACCAAGTCGCCTTCTTTAGGAAAATATGTGACCTCCTGACCTCCTTTAAATCAGGAATAGTACTCCTGGGAGGGGACTTTAACGTGCCCCTAAACCCCTTACTGGATTCCTCCACAGGAACATCTACTTTAACTTATAAAGCGTTACGTCAGATCAATCTACAACTACAATCATTGACCTTACATGACGCATGGCGTACCTTATTCCCCTCCGATAAGGATTACACTTTTTATTCGGCCCCACATCAAAAATACTCCAAGATCGACTTCTTTTTTCTCTTCCAGACTGACCTTCCCCTACTCCAACAGTCCACCATAGAACCGATGTTTTTGTCTGACCACCACCCAATAACAGTGACCTTATCTTTCCCCACACCCAACTTTAGAACGAAGACTTGGCGTTTGAATCCCTCCCTTTTCAAAGACCCCCTGGTGATGGACCATATCCGCACGAGAATTCAACAATACTTCAACGGAAAACTCGAACCCAGAGATCTCCCCGATCTCCCTTTGGGAAGCGCATAAATGCGTGATTCGAGGTGAGCTAATCGCCCTTGCTACAAAAGCTAAGAAACAGCGTCAAGAATATATAAATTCTCTTATTAGGACGATTGGCTTCCTCGAAACCTCCCACAAATTGTCACACACACAAACCACCCTACAGGAACTAACACACACCCGAGCCTTACTTTTAGAGGAGCTGGGCAAACGCTCTAGGAGACGCTACATCCTCGGCCAGAGGATTTTCTATGAACAGGGCAACAAGTGCGGCCGTCTTTTGGCACGCACAGTCCAAAATTCAAAATTGTCCTCTACAATCCATCATTTTATGTAACTCTAGGGGGGAGCTTCTAACCAAGAATGCTGACATTGCCAAAGAATTTGAAAGGTTCTACCATAAACTTTACAATTTACAACCCACCAGTTCCCCACGAAACAATACTGACTCCCGCAACGCAACTATCAAAGAATTTCTTTCCAACTACAGTCCTAAACCAATATCTACCCAACAGTCCCGGGACATGGATGGCCCTATATCAGTGTTGGAACTAGATACAGCTATGAAACAAATGAAAACAGGCAAAGCCCCTGGCCCGGACGGTTTTTCCCTCCAATATTACAAAGCTTTCACTGACTCCCTAACTCCCAAACTCCTGGACACGTTTAACGCCCTTTCAGACCCCCAAACTAAATCTGATAGAATGCTAGCTGCGCAAATAGCGGTGATTCCCAAGGAGGGCATAGACGCTTCCTTAGTCGCAAACTACCGACCGATATCTCTATTAAATGTTGATATCAAAATTTTCGCGAAAATCTTAGCAAACAGACTACTCCCACTAGTGCCAGACCTTATATCTTTAGACCAAGTCGGCTTTGTCCCTGAGCGTGAAGCTAGGGACAATGTCATCCGCACACTGAATTTACATCACTGGCTCACGACTTTCAATACACAAGGTTTCTTTCTCTCACTTGATGCAGAAAAGGCGTTCGACAGAGTGGCCTGGGACTACATGCAGGAGGTGCTCACCGCCATAGGCCTGGGGACCCGCATGCTGTCATTTATTATGGCCCTTTACAAGGGTCCCTCTGCAGTGGTAAAAGTCAATGGCCACCTGTCGGACGCCTTTCCCATTAGTAACGGCACACGCCAGGGATGTCCACTTTCACCTCTGATATACGTCTTAACCCTGGAACCCTTCCTCAATAGGCTGAGAAGCAACCCAAATATTCAGGGGATCATCGTGAAGAATAAAGAGCTTAAAGTCGCTGCTTTCGCAGACGACATTTTGCTATCCCTGCAACTGCCCCATATCTCTCTACCCAATCTCCTTAAAGACATTGAATACTTTGGCACCTTATCAAACCTCAAAATTAACTATACCAAATCACAGGCCCTAAACGTCTCCCTCCCCTCCCAGACAGTGACACATTGCCAAGACTCATTCCCGTTTCGATGGGAACATGATACACTTACATACTTAGGCATTCGAATCCCCACCCACCTGTCAGATCTATACTCAAAAAATTTCCTTCCACTCCTCCTTCAGACACAAAAACACCTTAAGGACTGGAAAGGCCTAAATGTCTCCTGGTTCGGACGCTCTGCCTTAATCAAAATGATAATCCTGCCTCGCCTACTTTATCTTATGCAATCGATCCCTATCTCCTTACCAGCAAGTTTTTTTAAATCCTACCGGAGGGCATGTTCTGCTTTCCTGTGGAGGGATTCTTCACCTCGCATTAAATACTCCAGACTCACACTAGCTAAATCTAAAGGAGGAATAGGTCTACCTGACCTCCAAAAATATTACTACGCTTGTCATCTCACAAGGATCGCTGACTGGAACATCCATGCCTCTAAAAAGACATGGGTCTTCCTAGAGAGGTCCTTCTCGTCAGGCCCCTTACACCTTCTCCCATGGCTACCTCCTCGGAACTGGCCCCATACCCTTTTAACCCACCCCCTTATACATACTACACTTCTGACTTTTAGAAAGACCATGATAAGGGGTTCATTCAACCCCCCCCCCCGGGTCCCCTAACTACTCTCCGGGGGAATCCTGACTTTCCACCAGGGGCCTCTGCAGATTTTTTAAGTCAGGAGTGGCCATTCGAAGACGTCCTAGCTCTCCAATTCTACTCCAATGAGAAGCCCCTATCCTTCGAAACTTTAAAGTCTAACACCAAGACGCTCTCACTTTCCTTTTGGACTTATAGACAAATCCGTCATTTCCTCACTACACATGCCAGTCAGGCGGACTGGACACGACAACTTTCCCCCCTCTAATCCTTATGCCATCGTAAACAGCCGCAAAGACACTTAATCTCCCTTCTGTATACCTCTCTTTCAGAAACCCCAACGCAGAACCCCGCCCCCTCACAGGTTTCCTGGAGTAGAGATCTTCAAAAGTCTCTTTCCATAGAGGACTGGAACATTATTTATGAATACGCACACAAGGGCTCTTTGAACGTTGCCATCCAAGAAAATGGCTACAAGGTGATCACAAAATGGTATAGGACTCCGTCACGTATCCACAAATGTTCCCCTAATATTCCTGATACCTGCTGGAGATGCGGGTTGGAGGTGGGAACTATGCTTCATGTGTGGTGGGATTGCGTGAACATTCAACCCTTTTGGAGGGAGGTTCACGGTCTCATCTCACATATCACTACTTACACCTTGGACTACACCCCGTCCCAGTTTCTCTTACACCTCACATCGCTATCCAAAAAAGATTACTACAAATCACTGCCGATGCATATGGTTAATGCCGCTAGACTTTGTGTACCCAGGCATTGGCGCTCCATCAACATTCCAACAGTCAGGGAATGGTTTGCACGGATTTCCTCTATAAAAGAAATGGAGGAGCTAATCTTTACCTCACAAGACAGGATGCATAAATTTTCAACCATATGGGCCTGCTGGTCTCATTTTGTTACTACTGAACGATATCTTCAGTATGTATCGTAAGGATACCTGTAGAGTGTAACAACGTCTTAATCGACGTTTGTGTGGGGGGGGGGGGCAGGTGCGGATCCACTCACCCTTCCATTACCTTACTCCCCACCTAATATTTATCCCCTAATATTTATCCCCTCTCCACCCCCCCACCTTTTTTTTTTTTTCCCCTTCTTCCCCTTCCCCCCCCCCTTTTTTTTTTTTTCCTTTTCTTCCTTCTCTCTCTTTTCCTTCTCTTCTCCTTTCTCTTTCTCTCTGCTTTTACTCTTTCCTTTCTTCCCCCCCTTTTTTTCTTTTTTTCTATTTTTATTCTCTTTTCCCCCAGACCGACACTTAGTCCTCATCCTGTCAGGATACATTGTTATTTAGATGGTGAACTTACTTGAGTGACTGATCCCTGCCCTTCCCGCAGTCTAACCGGGGGGGAGAATGGAAATGAAGATCCTCCGCCCACATACGCTTAATGACAAATTTAAAGTCTCAGTAATGTTCACTTAATCTCAGTTAGGATCTTTATGTTGTATCGTGACATACATACTCTTTATATGATTCTGTTAAATGATGTGTTGTGTCAATACTTTTGTCCTGTATGTTGTGTCTTATTCTTTTAAAATAAAAAATTCTTGTGGAAAAAAAAAAAAAAAGAAAGCTGAAATTAAAGCAAATGCAACCAGCGTCAATCAGCGAGAATATGCATTTGGGCAGAGAAAACTTTATAAGTTTGTTAAAGAATGAGACTTACTATATTAGATAAAGCTAAATATCTCAGCAGGGGCATGTAAACAATATTCCTAATTAAGGGAGCAGCCATTAGAGGGAGGAGGGCCAACACCGGATGCACTAATTAGATCCTGGATTTAGTATCAGCAATGCTGAAGGCTCAATACAATCCCATCGCTGCATCTATAAGCATATAACAACAGATTAGGCTAAATATAAAAACGGTAATCTCATGTAGAAATTTTACTGCAGCAATGGTGATAGCATATAGGACGTTTGATGCAGGAAGGGCCAAGTGATAGTATAAAGCTAAGTACTTACATTCAGGATACAAATAATCCAGCGTGCCCCTGGGAGACAGCAATACACTGCACACAGGAACAGCAGCAGCTGACAGATATTTATATCCTTGATCAGTCACAGCTGATCCTGAGAACTAGCATCATGTGATTCCAGGATAGCAGATTGAATTATGGGGATTGTAGGCCAACAGCAACAGAGCTTTCTGCACATATGCAGGAAGATATCCCGAAAAAAAAAAAAAAAAAAAATATCCTATCTGTGAAGAAAGCCGAACACAGCGTCTGAGCGAGAAGACCTCGCACATATGCCGGCTCTTAGTGCATTGTGGGCATTGTAGGATAGTGCCTCTGTCCATTACTAGACTTTCGATCTGTATCGAAATAGGCGGATTGCCAGTGTTGCAGTGACATCGCTATCTAGAAAACGCATGAATCTCTGCGCAATCATTGTTGTCTCAGCTATAATTAGCAAAGGTCAGCAGGTGCTAGACAGTAAAAAATCTCTTTAAAAATACCGTGATCAGTATGCTACCCCAGACATACATGTCTGAGGAGCTGCATACTTGAAAGTAGATGAACAGCAGGTACTCAGCCTCAGATATTCCATCAATATCGCTCACAGGTGGATAGCGCCTGATACATCATAAAAACAGAACAAAGATGCATATAACACAGTATATGAACAAAATGATACACATATATATTAGAACAATGCGTAGACCATGCGTGAATTCTCCAAATCACATTCAGTTTATGGTTAATGCTCATTATGCGTATAATGATTATCAGCGTCTCTTAGCGAGAGGATACACCAAAACCACTCTCAAAAAAGCTTTTAAAAAAGCTATAACCAAATCGAGAAGCGCCCTGCTGTTTCCGGAACCAAAACAAACTAATTCAGAGGTAGTTAGGTTCATCACAACCTATTCTGACCAACATCAAACCATACGTTCAACTATCCAAAAACATTGGCACATTCTAACTACTGATACCACCATCAGTAAGTATATAGGATCCCGCCCCGAGATTATTTTTCGGCAAGCAAGATCCATAAAAGACCGTCTAGTACAAAGTCACTATTGCAAAGCCACTGATGCAACAGAATCCCCTGTGGGCCTCTTTAAATGTGGCAAATGCGACTTTTGCGATTTTCTACTGACAGGACCTTCAGTTCCTCTCCCAAATGGACACACACACGTTCTACGGCACCACATCACATGTCAAACTCAAGGAGTTTTTTACATCATCTTTTGTCCATGTGGAGCCTTCTATGTGGGCAAAACCATCAGGCCCTTCTGGAGACGAATTAAAGACCACGTATACTATGCTACAAATGGTCTTTTAAACACCACAATGGGTTATCACGTAGCCTTCAAGCATATGTATGACCCCATGATGTTTAAATTTGCAGTTCTTGACATTGTCTATGCAGACAGAAATGTAAGGGTGCAATTAGGATGGCTAAGATAGAACATGAAAGACACATAGCGGAGGAGAGCAAAAAAAATCCCAAGAAATTCTTTAAGTATGTAAACAGTAAAAAAGGGAGGACAGACCATATTGGCCCCATAAAGAATGAGGAAGGACATCTGGTTACAAAGGATGGGGAGATGGCAAAGGTATTGAATTTATTCTTCTCCTCAGTCTTCACGAGTGAATCGGGGGGCTTCAGTAACCAAAACTGCAGTGCTTACCCTCATGACACAACACAGGAAGCACCTACATGGTTAACAGAGGACGGAATTAAAATTAGACTTGAGAAACTTAACATTAATAAATCACCGGGACCAGATGGCTTGCATCCGAGGGTACTTAGGGAACTCAGTCAGGTGATTGCCAGACCGTTGTTCCTAATTTTTACAGACAGTCTATTGACTGGAATGGTACCAGCTGATTGGAGAAAAGCCAATGTAGCACCAATATTTAAAAAGGGCCCAAAAAACATCCCTGGGAATTACAGACCAGTTAGCCTAACATCAATAGTATGTAAACTCTTGGAGGGGATGATAAGGGACTATATACAAGATTTTAGTAATAAGAATGATATCATTAGCAGTAATCAGCATGGATTCATGAAGAATCGTTCTTGCCAAACCAATCTATTAACCTTCTATAAGGAGGTGAGTTGCCATCTAGATAAAGGAAGGCCCGTAGACGTGGTGTATCTGGATTTTGCAAAAGCATTTGACACAGTTCCCCATAAACGTTTACTGTACAAAATAAGGTGCGTTGGCATGGACCATAGGGTGAGTACATGGATTGAAAACTGGCTACAAGGGCGTGTTCAGAGGGTGGTGATAAATGGGGAGTACTCAGAATGGTCAGGGGTGGGTAGTGGGGTTCCCCAGGGTTCTGTGCTGGGACCAATCCTATTTAATTTGTTCATAAACGACCTGGAGGATGGGATAAACAGTTCAATCTCTGTATTTGCAGACGATACTAAGCTAAGCAGGGCAATAACTTCTCAGCAGGATGTGGAAATCTTGCAAAAAGACCTGAACAAATTAATGGGGTGGGCGACTACATGGCAAATGAGGTTCAATGTAGAAAAATGTAAAATAATGCATTTGGGTGGCAAAAATATGAATGCAATCTATACACTGGGGGGAGAACCTCTGGGGGAATCTAGGATGGAAAAGGACCTGGGGGTCCTAGTAGATGATAGGCTCAGCAATGGCATGCAATGCCAAGCTGCTGCTAATAAAGCAAACAGAATATTGGCATGCATTAAAAGGGGGATCAACTGCAGAGATAAAACGATAATTCTCCTGCTCTACAAGACTCTGGTCCGGCCGCACCTGGAGTATGCTGTCCAGTTCTGGGCACCAGTCCTCAGGAGGGATGTACTGGAAATGGAGCGAGTACAAAGAAGGGCAACAAAGCTAATAAAGGGTCTGGAGGATCTTAGTTATGAGGAAAGGTTGCGAGCACTGAACTTATTCTCTCTGGAGAAGAGACGCTTGAGAGGGGATATGATTTCAATTTACAAATACTGTACTGGTGACCCCACAATAGGGATAAAACTTTTTAGCAGAAGAGAGTTTAATAAGACTCGTGGCCACTCATTACAATTAGAAGAAAAGAGGTTTAACCTTAAACTACGTAGAGGGTTCTTTACTGTAAGAGCGGCAAGGATGTGGAATTCCCTTCCACAGGCGGTGGTCTCAGCGGGGAGCATTGATAGCTTCAAGAAACTATTAGATAATCACCTGAATGACCGCAATATACAGGGATATGTAATGTAATACTGACACATAATCACACACATAGGTTGGACTTGATGGACTTGTGTCTTTTTTCAACCTCACCTACTATGTAACTATGTAACTATCTAAAGACCCCCGTGGGGGCGATTTTGATAAAAAAGTACTCCAGCGTGAAACGCAATGGATACATAAGTTACGAGCCACGGTCTATCCAGGCATGAATGACATGATCAGTTTCAAACCCTTTCTCTAATACGGTCATCCTATGTTGTACCATGCGATTTGCTTCACTTGCAGCTCTTGTCAATCCCTCCTCAATTGCTTACCTATTCCACCCCCCATCCCCCTTTTCCCCTTTCTGTTCCTTTAGATAAGGTAACATATGTTAAACAGACTTAGTCCATATTTGTATCATTTGTAAGATTTGGTAGATGATTTGAATGGAGATATTGACATATATACCGATATAATGTCATGTACGCATAATGAGCATTAATCATAAACTGAATGTGATTTGAAGAATTCACACATGGTCTACACATTGTTCTAATATAAATGTGTATCATTTTGTTCATACACTGTGTTATATGCATCTTTGTTCTGTTTTTATGATGTATCATGCGCTATCCACCTGTGAGCGATATTGATGGAATATCTGAGGCTGAGTACCTGCTGTTCATCTACTTTCAAGTATGCAGCTCCTCAGACATGTATGTCTAGGGTAGCATACTGATCACGGTATTTTTAAAGAGATTTTTTACTGTCTAGCACCTGCTGACCTTTGCTAATCATAGCTGAGACAACAATGATTGCGCAGAGATTCATGCGTTTTCTAGATAGCGATGGGGTAGCATACTGATTGCTACTCATAGCTGAGACAACAATGATTGCGCAGAGTTCTGGAGATTCATGCGTTTTCTAGATAGCAATGTCACTGCAACACTGGAAATCTGCCTATTTTGATACAGATAGAAAGTCTAGTAATGGACAGAGGCACTATTTCCTACAATGCCCACAATGCACTAAGAGCCGGCATATGTGCGAGGTCTTCTCGCTCGGACGCTGTACTCGTTCGGCTCTCTTCACAGATAGGATTTTTTTTTTTTTTCGGGATATCTTCCTGCATATGTGCAGAAAGCTCTGTTGCTGTTGGCCTACAATCCCCATAATTCAATCTGCTATCCTGGAATCACATGATGCTAGTTCTCAGGATCAGTTGTGACTGATCAAGGATATAAATATCTGTCAGCTGCTGCTGGTCCTGTGTGCAGTGTATTGCTGTCTCCCAGGGGCTTGTTGGATTATTTGCATCCTGAATGTAAGTACTTAGCTTTATACTATCACTTGGCCCTTGCTGCATCAATCGCCCTATATGCTATCACCATTGCTGCAGTGAAATTTCTACATGAGATTACTGTTTTTATATTTAGCTTAATCTGTCATTATATGCTTATAGATGCAGTGATGGGATTGTATTGAGCCTTCAGCATTGCTGATACTAAATCCAGGATCTAAGTGGTACATCCTATGTTGGCCCTCCTCCCTCTAATGGCTGCTCCCTTAATTAGGAATATTGTTTACATGCCCCTGCTGAGATATTTAGCTATATCTAATATAGTAAGTCTCATTCTTTAACAAACTTATAAAGTTTTCTTTGCCCAAATGCATATTCTCGCTGATTGACGCTGGTTGCATTTGCTTTAATTTCAGCTTTCTTACTGCTGATTGAACTTTCTCATGCTACCGTGACTTGCATGATTTTGCATTCCAATTTAAGGTACCGGCTTTGTGTTCTTTCCTATGCTCGCAGTTGTTTAGCGCATGATTTTTATCGTTAACAGTTTGTTTATGTGTTAGTTGTGTGTGTCTAATGACATTATATCTAATTTTAGATAGAGACGTATTCCATTCTCTGTCTCATCTGTGAACCTTGGCCGTGTCCTGAGGAAGCCTAACGGTGAAACGTGTGGACATACAAGGGCTCACTGCACAATAATCATAGATGCTATATGTTATAATTGTCATTGGTTTTTAGATATTGTATTTTTCAATAAATTTATATTTTTTTATACTGCTATATCTTCTCCACTGTTCCTTAGCCTAAAAAGTCCGCCTCCCTGGTAATACTCAGTACTACCTTATTTTGTATCCTCAAGGTCCAGATAATCTGTAGCTTCAGAGAAAAGAAAATCATTAAATTTCCAGCTAGATTTTTTTGTTTTGTTTGGTCTGACCAGGAAATTTCAAACTAATTGAAACAGGAGAGTGATCCGAAATAGTACTAGTCCCAATATTAGCTGATTTTACCCAAGGAAGATGATAATGGTCTATAAAAATATCATCTATTCTAGAGTAAGAATTATGAGTTTTAGAATAATAGGAATTGTCACGTTTCATGGGAATGCAGGCTGCACCTACCCTCCCTGAATACCATAAAGTCAAATACCTACTTAAATAATGACATACAACAACTTGTTGGCAAAAAATTGGCCGCAGCACATTTATTGGTGTATTCAAATCAATAAATAATAACATCTTGATTTTATTAATTCATAAAATTCTTAAATTTCAAATAAACTTAAAACAGCTGTCTTAAAGGACTCGAGCATACAGAATATTTATAACCAAAGTCCCCCTACAAATATGAAGGGTAACAAACCACATAACATGCTTAGCGACTAGGTAGGGAGGGTGGTGAGCTTGTTGCACCAACGCTGACACTGGTGGAAATATTCCTGTAAGAGGGTCCTATATATAATAAGCCCCTTTCCAGAACATTCCAAGGGGTCACATGACATTCTGGGACATTCCCAAATGTGACCATGTTTTCCCACCCCCAACCCCATTTCAAATTTCTTAAAGGGACCTTAATAAATAAAAATATATATATATATATATATATATATATATATATATATATTAATTATACATACACATTTTTTATAACAAGGAGGGGACGACTGCATGCCCATGCTGTCAGGCTTAAAGCCATAAGCCTTCTTAGTCCATGGGAATGCAGGCAGCACCTATCCTTCCCAAATACCATAAAGTCAAATACCTATTTAACCACTTCAATGCCAGGCACTTACACCCCCTTCCTGCTCAAGCCAATTTTCAGCTTTCAGCGCTATCGCTGTTTAAATGACAATTGCACGGTCATGCTACACTGTACCCAAACAGAATTTTTATAATTTTGTTCCCACAAATAGAGCTTTCTTTTGGTGGTTTTTGATCACCTCTGCGTTTTTTTTATTTTTTGCTAAACAAATAAAAAAAGACCTAAAATTTTGAAAAAAAAAGTTTTTCTTTTGTTTCTGTTATAAAATTTTGTAAATAAGTAAGTTTTCTCATTCACTGATGGGCACCGAAAAGGCGGCACTGACGGGTACTGATAAGGCAGCACCGATGAGGTGGCACTGATAGGCAGCACTGATGGGCACTAGTAGGTGGCACTGGTGGGTGGTATTGATAGGTGGCACTGATGGGCACTCATGGGTGGCACTGATAGGCGACACTGGGCACTGATGGGTACTTATGGGTGGCACTGATAGGCAGCACTGATACATGGCACTGATGGGCACTGATATGTGGCACTAATAGATGGCATTGATAAGCATCACTGATGGCACTGGCAGGCATTGGGGATGGGCACTGATTGGCAGCTGCCTGGGCACTGATTGGCATTTCCCTGGTGGTCTAGGATGGCATACCTGATGGTCCAGTGTGGTGGCAATCCCTGGTGGCCCTGGGCGGGCATCCGAGGGGGGCTGTGCTGATAAACAATCAGCACGGACCCCCCCCTGCTGTCAGGAGAGCAGCTAATCGGTTGTCCTCTACTCGCATCTGTCAGACGCGAGTGAGGAGAAGCCGATCAACTGCTCTTCCTGTTTACACCATGATCAGCCATGATTGGACACGGCTGATCATGTGGTAAAGAGCCTCCGTCAGAGGCTCTTTACTAAGATCGGTGTAGCGGTGTGTCAGACTGACACACTACACCACCAATCGCAGCGATACACGCTGCCACGGGCGTGTCAGAGAGGTCGTTCTGGAGGGCCGTCATATGACGTTCACCCAGCTGTCATTTGATGGTGGGCGGGCGGGAAGTGGTTAAATAATGACACATAACAACTTGTTGGCAAAAAATTGGCCCTGCCTTGTTTATTGGTGTATGCAAACAGAATAAATAATAACGACATCCTGATAATTTTATTAATTCATAAAATTCTTAAATTTCAAACAATAAACTTAAAACAGCGCAGTCTTAAAGGACTCGAGCATACAGAATATTTATAACCAAAGTCCCCACACGCCTTGTTTAAAATCTCTAGCCCAGCCTACCCCACAACCACGGCCAATTCAAAGCTGTTTTGCAACCCTTCGTTAAAGATATCTACTCCTATTTCTGACAGATGAATGCCATCTGATCTATATAATCCAGCAAAACCACCCACTAAATCTCTGTCTGTAGGAAAAACTGCCAATAGAATTGTTTGGACGTTTCCTAATTTTCTCAAAATTTTTTAAACGGGCATCCTGCAGCTATATGAGCCGAGGAACTATTTCTGAAAAGATAATTTTGGTATTCCGGGATGCTAACTTGAATCTATGAAGGTCACGTTTCATCATAAACATAAGATCCAGTGTCCTTATTTTCCCAACATAGTTTCCCCCTAGATGAACGATTAACACAGACCATTGAAGATTTCTAATTCCTTTCCAGCATATCTGAAATTTTCTAGGATCCAGAGACAAATTGGATGTATTGCAGCACTTTGTGGGTCTTTTTTTTTGCCCAGTACACAAGTGTGTCCCAGAATCCAAATATGTCTTTTAGTGCCTAAAAATAAAGAGAGATCAGGTCTGACATAAATTTGAAAATGTTGCGATTCCCATGTACCCAACCTTTTGATTATTGCATCATCCAATCCAGTGTTGCCAACCCCCCGAAGTGAAATTTTCTGGCAGGACGCCAAAATTTACAAACGGCTCCAATTTTTTTACTGGCACAAATCATGACATTTACTGGCAGACGCATTTTTTACTGACCCTGCTAAAAAGTACCTAAAATTGCAATTTTCAGTGCTAATCAGTGTAAATATCAGTATTTAAACTATAAACATATAGCTAGTGCTATTAGTAACGTGTTTAATTAAAACAAAAATCAAAAACCATATTTCCCCCTTTTAGATGAAGGTCAGAATAATATAACCCAGCCAGCACAGAGTTCCCCCTTACAGAGTCTGCAAGATTCCCCCTTACAGTGCAAGGGAACTCTGATGTAAAGGGGAATGCTGCAGACCATGATTTAAGAGGGAACTCTGATATAAGGGTGGGCTCTGGTGACCAGAGACCACCATCCGCAGAGTGAATACACTAAGGTAAGGAGGGGTTATTAATACAAGGGGGAGCCTTTTCAATGCCCCCTTAAATTATTGTATTCACACCCCCCTTACATTAGTGACCCTAGGGCTGCAACTAACGATTATTTTCATAATCAATTAGTTGGCCGATTATTGTTTCGATTAATCAGTTAATAAACTTAAAAAAAAGTGTGGTGTATAATTTAGTTAATATGTAAAGTTTTTATTCTTAAATTCCTCTATATGCCGTGGTAAATATACATAACCAACTATATGGTTAGGGAGCAAAATATCTAATCCACTCTGAGAATTACAGACAGAAGAGATATACTGTATATAGTATTAGAGGAGATATACTGTATATACTATTAGAGGTGATATACTGTACATGCTATTAGAGGATATATACTGTGTATATACTATTAAAGGGTGAATCTGGTAAATATCAGACTCGGATATCAAATTTTTTTATTTAAAAAACAATGTCTAACTTCAAAAAAAATAATTTTAATGGGAAAATTTGGAAATAATAACTTCTTGGTCAAATGAATTTTCAGACAGTGTTTGTGGTTTTCGTTCAGAAATTACATTCCTTTTAAAAACAAGTGAAAAATTCAAACATTCTTTCATTTAGCGAATGTACAAAGATTTTTCGTCTGAATATTCTCATCTGAAAATTGATCCGTGTGGCCAGCATAAGACTCGGTACACACCTATTCAGTTTGCTTTTGATCTGTCTCTGCAGTGCTTTTTGCTGTGCGTCTTGATTTTTGCGCATGTGATTTTGCTGCGATTTGCGTTTTTGCATTTTTTTTTTTTTTTTTGGCCAATTTGTTGTTGGACAATTTAAAAAACACAAATTGCTGCAAAATTGCGTTACGTGCTTTTCTGCAGCTTCTCCATTGAAGTATATTGAACCAAAAAAGCACAGTTTTTGTGTTAAAAAAAAAAGTCCCCAACCCTTTCTAAAAAAGCAGCGGCTGAAAAAAGCATAGATGTGAACGTGTCCCATAGGAAACCATGTAAATGAACTGAAGTGCTTTTCTGCAAAAAACACATAGACGTGAACCAGGTCTAAGACGTTTATTAACATAATGAGGTAAAACTAAAATTAGCCCTTTATAGTACAAAAAAAGCAAATAATCACTACTGTAAGGGGTTTATTTTTTTTACTGTAGAACTGTGAAAGTAATATTTACAGTAGCAATTATTTGCTCTTTTTGTACTATAAAGGGCTCATTTTAGTTTTTTTTAAACCCCATTATGCTACTGGCCGATTAATCGATTATGAAAATAGTAATCGATTCATTTCATAATCAATTAGTTGTCGATTAATCGATTAGTAGTTTCAGCCCTAGTGATTCCCCCCCCTTACATCAATGACCTCAGACTGGCCTGGTGGCGCTGTCACTGACCTCCTCAGGTACACTGTGAAGGGCTCGGTCAGACGGCTCCAGGTTGGTGGCTTTGGTGTTATCCTATAATCTCATCTCCACAGTCCACACACATCTGACTCCTCCTGGACTTCCCATCCCGGGGGTGCTCCCACTCTTGCTTCCTCTCCAGACTCCCCCTCACAGACTGCAGACATGATAAAAGACAAGAGATGGTCAGAGACTGCAGGCATGATACAAGAGATGGTCAGAGACTGCAGGCATGATACAAGAGATGGTCAGAGACTGCAGGCATGATACAAGAGATGGTCAGAGACTGCAGGCATGATACAAGAGATGGTCAGAGACTGCAGGCATGATACAAGAGATGGTCAGAGACTGCAGGCATGATACAAGAGATGGTCAGAGACTGCAGGCATGATACAAGAGATGGTCAGAGACTGCAGGCATGATACAAGAGATGGTCAGAGACTGCAGGCATGATACAAGAGATGGTCAGAGACTGCAGGCATGATACAAGAGATGGTCAGAGACTGCAGGCATGATACAAGAGATGGTCAGAGACTGCAGGCATGATACAAGAGATGGTCAGAGACTGCAGGCATGATACAAGAGATGGTCAGAGATTGCAGACATGATACAATAGATGGTCAGAGACTGCAGACATGATATAAGAGATGGTTAGAGGCTGCAGACAGGATACAGGAGGTGGTCAGAGGATGCAAACAGGGTACAGGTGGTGGTCAGAGGATGCAGACAGGGTACAGGTGGTGGTCAGAGGATGCAGACAGGGTACAGGTGGTGGTCAGAGGATGCAGACAGGGTACAGGAGGTGGTCAGAGGATGCATACAGGGTACAGGAGGTGGACAGGATATAGCAAGACAGAGATTGTACAAAATCATTGTATACAATCTTGTCACTGTAATTTTTGTTTGGTAACTGTTGCCTGTGCCTATCTGTGGCCATCACATAGATAACAGCCAAAGTGACCAGTGACCAGCACTCAATTCCATGAATTATGTGTTTCCTCATATATATTTACTCACATATCATTTGGCCACGTTGGTGAGAGTTTTTATTATTTTATCATTGAACATTTAATATATTTATCCACCATCATTATTCATTTTTTTTTATTTATACTCTGCTAGTATTTAGTCAAAATTGGAAATGAAAATTATTGTAATATAATTTAAGATGGTCCAAAATCCTAAGAAAACCACTGGTCACTTTGGCTGTTATCTATGTGATGGCCACAGACAGGCACAGGCAACAGTTACCAAACAAAAATGACAGTAATGAGATTGTACAAAATAAATAATAAAGTGTCTTAATTTAGTGAATAATATATGACTCATATTTTATTCACTAAATTAATACACTTTATGAATTATTTGGTAGAACGGCAAGCACTGTTTGCACATTAGGCAAGGACAGGTCACAGGATGTGTGCACGTTTTCATATTTTACTCACCGGGGGCTAAAGCCAGGGTGTGCTCAATGCTGGCCAGTGGCACTGGTCAGGACTTTGTGTGTCTGTCCAGGGGGTGAGTCTGCCAGGCCAGCGCTGTCCATCTCGCACGCTTGGCTCCTCCTTTCATACCGCAAGCAATTGGCTTGCGGTATGAAATCATCAGTGGGTGTGGGCGGGTCAGGCGGTGCGGAATCAGGATCGGATTGTCTCTGGGATTTCCGGAACTGCGTGCGCATGCGCAGTTCTCACCCGATCTAATCGTAGCCATTTTTACTGGCACTTTTCCCTTACTACGAGCTTTCACGGGCACCGGAAAAAAGCTTTTTCTTTTTAAGGGCTGCCTGTGAATATACGGGCGGTTGGCAACACTGATCCAATCCCATCTTAGCAGACTCTCTAGCCGCACCGATCCTGAAAGAGTGAAAAGGTAAACTTAAATTGATGTAAATCCAGCTTCTTCATGCATGCTTTTAGAATGAAATTGAACTGATACCTGGTGAGCGGGGACCCATCTGAATGAATCAGAAAGACTCCCTCACCAACCGGCCTAAATGCTAGATATCTGTACACCGATCTGACTGGACAGATATCCACATCTCCACAGTAACATAAAGAGATACAAATACCCTTACCTGTCCTATCTGTTTTTGAAACAGAGATGAACAATTGTATCTCAGAGACGATAACATGATGTTTCGGTAGACCCAAAAAGTATTTCTTGTTTTTTTGGTAATAATTCGGATATTTGGAGGGCGCCAAATAGCATTAGATAGCACTACCTCGAACTCTGAAGAACAAACCAATGAAGTTGTTGAACACAACTTTTTTAGTGACTGAATCGAAATAGGTCTCCTATTAGCCGGGACAGAATGACTCTTCTTATATCCTTTAAGAGCCTGCTCGATGGAAAAGAATGCTATACATGGAAGCAAGTTTCTTAACTTAAAGAGAAATGATATACCCGCCAGGATTTTGGCAATGTGACTATGAGATAACTCTGACTGCATTAAACTACATAGAAAAACCTGAATATCTGTTTCAGAAGGAGAATCAAATTGTATGTCAAGTCAGTGCCATCTTAAGAGCATTATAGGCCCCCGGGCAATACAGTGCACTGGGGCCCTGTCTACACAATCATGCATGAGAATAAAAATGCAAATTATCAATATGGCTATATTTATTGGTGTTCCAACACCTGGATTGAGCCAAGATGTTAGTTTTGGAAGTTTGTACATTTTCTCTTTCTCCTCTGCAGCCTTTTTCCTCTTCTGTGCTCCACTCAAAACATTACTTTTAATTTCTGCTCTAAAGGTTATTTTCACAAACACTTAATAAAGTTTCTTTTTCCTCACCTTTCTTACACTTCCTTGAACTAGTGGCAACTCTAAGATTGATATATAAGGGGGACACATAAGATATATTACAGTCAAAACTTGGGGGGGCAAGGCACTAATAACTTTCACCACTAAATCATACAACTAAAAAAAACTAAATATATATAAATGTACACACTCTGGTGCTGCTGGTGCTGACTTGGGTACTGCTGGTGCTGGTGGGTATTAATGCTGGCGTGTGTAATGCTGCCTGGCTCCTCTGAGACGCGGAAGTGTGACAGGACGCTTGCGGCTGCAGTAGAGAGCAGAGCCGATGCTTCCTGTATCTGTCACAGGTGGAGTGCATGTCATATCACTCCACCTGTGAAGAGCCGGAACTACACAGAAAGAAAGCATCGGCTCCGTTCTTCACAGTGACAGCTGACTCACACTGCACACTGCCTGCCGCTGAGTCGCTGACTGATATTGGGACTGATCGCATGGCACTCTGTCTCTGTGAGGGAGCCGCACCGCACCGGCACAATGCGGCAGCGAACTTTGTGACATCTGACTAATGCTTGCCTGGGGTCGCTGAGCTGGTGGGGCCCCCCAGGCAAGTGGGGCCCCCGGGCAACTGCCCAGCGTGTCCATGCGAAAAGACAGCCCTGTGTCAAGTTCCCTAGCAAAGTTGGTCCACCTGTGCCATGTGGCTGAATATTCAGCCCATGTACTGTCCGCAATGTCTTATTGAATTTGCAAGAATTTCTAAATCAGGCTTCACAGATGTTCTGGACACGCATGACCCTCTTTGTCCACTTTGGGCAGAAGTTGACGGAATCTACATACCTGAAATCGAAACAAGGCATCTGCGATTTGATTCTCCTTCCCTGGAACATGTCTGGCTTTTAGCCAAATGTTAAATTTTAAACAAAGAAATACTAAGTATCTAAGCAAATTGTTGCTATAAAACAATATAAAATATGTTGGTGCGCTTATCAAACTATCACCATCTGTTGGAGTGGTGCTTATATATAAAATCCTAAACCATAAAAATACCCTGATATCATAATCAGTAAGGTGAATAAGTGCAAATAATCAATCAAAGTGAATAAATGCAAAAAAATGCTTAAAAAAACATATACCCTGATATGACAATCAGTAAAGTGAATAGGTGCAAATAAATATATCAATCAATAAAGTGAATAAATGCAAATAGATGCATCAAAAAACATATAAGGGAACACATCCCTAGATATAATGTAGATGAAGGGAAAAAAAAAAAAAAAACAATAAATAGCGTCTGTTTGTGTTAATCCAAATGTCCAATCAATGGCCTTTGATAAACTTGCTTGTATTTCAATTCTCACAGATCACAGTTGCATGATGAATTACATTTTCAAGGTGATGATTCACATAAAGCTAAAAGAAAAACCATCACAATGTAATCCACTCACACATTTGCAGTAGCTGAATCGCTTTTGTTATAATGGTCAGACAGAGTGTTCAGCAAACACAGCGATAGCTGTATGAGCGGTGAAGCTGTCTGACCATTATAACAAAAGCGATTCAGCTACTGCACCGGATATAGAACATCCCATAGGGAGGCACATATCCAAATAATAGTTGCCTTCAAAATACATACCTAAAGAATTGAATGCAAATGGATTAATAGGTAGTAGCCTAAAAGCAGCAAGCAGCGCACCTCTCCCAAATCTCCTGATCTGCTGAATAGCATCCTCAAACATACAATAAGACGGATGACATGCTAGCATCGATTTCATCATTTAAAGAGCTGCCCTTAGAGCCCTTGCACACTGGGGCGGGGGGTGGCGTCGGCGGTAAAACGCCGCTATTATTAGCGGCGTTTTACCGTCGGTATGCGGCCGCTAGCGGGGCGGTTTTACCCCCCCCCGCTAGCGGCCGAGAAAGGGTTAAATACCACCGCAAAGCGCCTCTGCAGAGGCGCTTTGCCGGCGGTATAGCCGCGCCGTCCCATTGATTTCAATGGGCAGGAGCGGTATACACACCGCTCCTTCACCGCTCCGAAGATGCTGCTAGCAGGACTTTTTTTACCGTCCTGCCAGCGCATCGCTCCAGTGTGCAAGCCCTCGGGGCTTGCACACTGGAATGAAAGTAGCGGCACTTTCGGGGCGGTTTGCAGGCGCTATTATTAGTGCAATAGCGCCTGCAAACCGCCCCAGTGTGCAAGGGCTCTTTGGGAATAATAGGTGGTGTATTAGGCGAAAAGAATTTGGCTCCTTCTTAGGTATGATCCCTAATGGAGATATTCTAAAATGGGCAAAAAGGGGGAGCTTCTCTTTAACTATATGTGCATAATTAGCCACCGACTTTAAATTTTTAACCAATTCGCACCCCTCACCCTGAAATACCGGCAAAGGGTAAACCTTTGGAGAAACCTTCAATTAAAAATATTTGTCTGTCTCCTGTTCTGGATATATTTTCAACCATTGCTGCATGCTTGTTTGTTTCACTGGTGTGTATGCTTTTTGTATATTTATCTCTCTGGGAGCCTTGAAAATTAGTATTCCTTTTGAAACGCCTGAATAAAAGGTGGGGTCCTGAATACAATTTCATTCCTTTTTTCAGTGTAGAAGAACTTTCACTGCTCATTGTGGTCAATAAATGCTTCAGGACAACACTATTAGACACTGCAGGGTATGTGCTCATCTAGAACCCTATGTCTGCAGCGCTTACATATCATGCATATATAATGGCAGAGTAATGTGGATATCTATAATGAGAAACAGGAGAGCAGTAGACCTCAATGACAGAGAGATGCATATATGCTACTGCAGGAGATCGCTTTCTTATGCCAGTCATACATGGATCAAAATTTGGCTGGTTCAGCAGGGGTCGACTACATTTTCGATCCATGTATGGACAGGCTGGTTGTACAGAAGTTGAGTGGTAGAGCAACTTCTGTACAAACGGCTTGTCTGGTTTTTCCTGATCAATTAGGCTCCGTTCACACCTGAGCCGGATCGCATGTGGAATCACCGCGATTCTGCCTGTGATTCCAAATCTCTGGACGCTTGTGCAATGCCATTACTTCCTAATGGCACCCAATTGCGAAGCGATTTTGCTGCGATTGTCGCACAATAAATCATGCTGCAATTGTGGCAAATCACAATGTGCGACGCTGTCACTCAAAAGAAGCTCCTGCTCCTTTTGATTGAAAAATCTTGCGATTTGCCATGATTGCAGTGCGATTTATCAAGCGACAATCATGGAAAATCGCAGTGTGATTGTAGTGCGATTAAGCAATAATGGCATCGCACAAGCATCCCGCAATTTGTCCAAATTTGAAATCGCAGGCAGAATTGTGGCGATTTCGCCCACTATCCACATCGCTCATTTGTGAACAGAGCCTTAGTGCTGGCAGCTATAGCCTACAGTACTGATCAGTACTGATCTGCGGAGGGGAAGTCCCCCTGCTGTCAGAACAAAATAGTTCAGCGGGAAGGATTCCCCCATCCACATACATCTAGTGTGTGGATGGGTGAATCAAGCCACACACGCTTGACACCATCTGAACCAAATACATTTATCTTGGTCTCATCAGACCACAGGACATGGTTCCAGTAATCCACGCCCTTAGTCTGCTTGTCTTCAGCAAACTGTTTGTGGCCTTTCTTGTGCATTATCTTTAGAAGAGGCTTCCTTCTGGGACTACAGCCATGCAGACTAATTTGATGCAGTGTATGGTCTGAACACTGACAGGCTGACCCCCCACTCCTTCAAACTCTGCAGCAATGCTGGCAGCACTCATACGTCTATTTCCCAAAGACAACATGGTCGACCATGGCGAGGCCTATTCTGAGTGAAACCTGTCCTGTTAAACCACTGTTTGGTCTTGGCCACCATGCTGCAGCTCAGTTTCAGGGTCTTGGCAATCTTCTTATAGCCTAGGCCATGTTTATGTAGAGCAACAATTCTTTTTTTCATATCCTCAGAGAGTTCTTTGCCATGATGTTCCACGTTGAACTTCCAGTGACCAGTATGAGAGAGTGAGAGTGATAACACCAAATTTAACACACCTGCTCCCCATTCACACCTGAGACCTCGTAACACTAACGAGTCACATGACATCGGGGAGGGAAAATGGCTAATTAGGCTCAATTTGAACATTTTCACTTAGGGGTGTACTCACTTTTGTTTACACTGATATACAAGCTGTACACTCACTACTTTACATTGTAGCAAAGTGTAATTTCTTCAGTGTTGTCACATGAAAAGATATAAAAAATATTTTAAAAATGTGAGGGGTGTACTCACTTTTGTGAGAAACTGTATAGGGGAAGAGCCCCGTTGTCATCTCCTTCCAGCCAGAAACTGTGGGTGGAGTAGGCAGCTTCTATTTCAGCAGGAATTCCCTTCTATAGGCCAAAAAGAAAAGAAATAGTTTAACATGTTTAGAGGCCTCCACAAACTCAGTGAGTCCTAGCAGCAGCACCAAGGGGTCCATAGGGACAGATGGGTTGCCAACTGTGTTAATAGTATCAAATACCTCTGCTCAGAAATTAAACAACCCGGAGCAAGACCAAAACATGTGACCAAGCATGCCCTTGACCATATCACAATGAGGGCAAGCCGCCGGTCTGCCAGGATAAATTGTAGCCAGTCAATGAGGGGTATAGTACACTCTATGGATACATTTCAGTTGGATAAAGCGATCTCTGGCAGATATTATAGTAGGGACATATTGCAGAAGGCAGTCCTTCCAGTTGTCTTCTGAGAGGGATGGAATGTACACATGCCGATTTTTATAAAGGGAGTCCATTTTGGGAGTGGTCAAGTGAGATAGTAAAAAGTAAATAGAGGACAGAGGTTTAGGTAGGTCCTCCCCATACAGTTGCGGCCTTTACAAAGGGTCAGTCTTAATGCTTGGGTAAGTTGGGAACTGAGCAGCAACCATGTGCTGCACTTGAAGATAGAAGAACATCCTATTAGGTAGGTTTTAGGTACGTTTAAGTTCATCAAAGGGTAAGAGAGTCCCCCGTGGTGTTATATTTCACAGTGTTTTTATGCCATATCTAGCTCATATGACAGGATCCGGCACATGGAGCAGGTGAGGGAGTGCAGGGTTTCTCCATAGCGGAGTATAGGGAGCATAAGTGGAATTTGTACCATACTAGACCCTGGCTTGTTTCCAAACCCTCCGGGTCATTCTCATAGGGGTTGTAATATCTGAATTGGATGCTGGCCCCTTGTATACAAGGTTACTGAGTTCAGTGTAGGAGCCCAGTACAGGCACCTCTAGGATCATTGCCGCATTATCCCTAGGTTTGGGAGAACCACCAACATGCTGTAACTAAAACAGCTGCCCAGTAGTACAGTAAGAAATGTAGGCAACCCCAGACCTCCGCGATTAATCTGTAAATACAGGGTTGATTTTGAGAGTTTAGGTGTTCCCCCCAGCCCAGAGTAATGCAGAGAAAATACCATTTATAATGAAAGAAGCATCACGGAATATGAATAGGGGTCTGTCAGAAAAAATATAAAAATTTAGGTTTTTTTTAGGTACATTTTTTTTCAACAAGATTAAGACAATAGTGCTAAGGGGCAAAGAGGTCTAGGCAGTGCATTTGACCTGCATGTATTGCAAAAGGGAAGATTGTTGTCTGAAACATACACATTAAGGTCACGCTGCACCTCCACCCCTAGATATTTAAATTTAGAGACTGTCCAGACAGGGGCACAAGGGTACATCACAATCCTCCAGGTATAGTAGGATATCATCCGCGTAAAGGGAGACATGTTCCTTCCAACCACCCATGGGCAGCCCCTGCAATTTCTCAGAGGAACGGATTAGACAGGACAAGACAGGGGTTCAATTGCCAGGGCAAGCCTGACTAGAGCCCCTATGGAGAGCGAAAGAGGGGGACAGAACATTATTTGTGCGTACTCTCACATAGGATGACTTATATAAACATCTAACCCATGAGATGAAATTAGGGCCAAAGTGAAAACATAGGGGGTTATTTACGAAAGGCAAATCCACTTTGCACTACAAGTGCAAACTACAAGTGCAAAGTGCACTTGAAATTGCACTGGAAGTGCAGTTGCTGTAAAACTGAGGGGTAGATCTGAGATAAGGGGAAGCTCTGCTAATTTTATTATCCAATCATGTGCAAGCTGAACTGCTGTTTTTTACAGTATTTTCCTTGCATGTCCCCCTTGGATCTACAGCGACTGCACTTCCAAGTGCATTTTCAGTGCAATTTCAAGTGCACTTTGCACTTGTAGTTTGCACTTGTAGTGCAAAGTGGATTTGCCTTTAGTAAATAACCCTCATAGTTACATAGTAAATAAGGTTGAATAAAGACAATAGTCCATCCAGTTCAACCTGTATAGGTGTACGTTTGTCAGTGTCGATAATTATTTCCCATATCCCTGTATGTTGTGTTCTTTAAGATGCACGTCCAAGAGTGAGAAAAGATGGTCCGCAACTCCTTGCTTGCTCTTCAAAATCTTCAAAATTTATTGATTGTCCATAAAAGACACAGTAACAGATGTAAACACATTTCAGCCTTGTGGGCCTTGTTCACTACAAATGCCATTGCCCTCCTGGCAGAACATGTCATTAACTGCTTGTTGACCAGCCCCTGTCATTTTACTGCGGCAGGTCGGCACGATCCCACAAACCGTCATAGCTATACGCTCGCAGGATTGGGACAGCAGGTGCGCATGTGCCCACTGCACTGCGGAGGTGCCAATGCTCGTGGCCGACGGTTGTGTTGACCGCCGGCCACGAGCGATCACGAGCACGAGAGGCAGAACAGGGACGTGTGTGTGTGTGTAAACACACAAATCCCTGTTCTGTTCTGTGAGGAGAGACAAATCGTGTGTTCCTAATAGCTAGGAATCATGATCTGTCATTTCCTCTACTCATTCCCCTCCCCTTCAGTTAGAAGCACAAACTAGGGAACACAGTTAACCCCTTGATCACCCCCTAGTGTTAACACCTTCCCTGCCAGTGACATTTTTACAGTAATCAGTACATTTTTATATCACTGATCGCTGTATAAATGCCAATGGTCCCTCAAAAGTGTCCGATGTGTCTGCCATAATGTCGCAGTCCCGATAACAATCGCAGATCGCCGCCATTACTAGTAAAAAAAATAATAATAAAAATGCTATACATCTATTCCCTATTTTGTAAACGCTATAACTTTTGAGCAAACCAATCAATATACGCTTTTTTTTTTTTTTTTTACGAAAAATATGTAGAAGAATACATATCGGCCTAAACTGAGAAAAAAATAGCTTTTTTTTTTTTTTTAAAAAAAAAAAGGGGATATTTATTATAGCAAAAATGACAAAATATTGTGTGTGTGTGCACGTGTAGCACCCTGGAGTTTAGGCAGGGTTGCTCCTAATATTTACCTTCCAGGAATAACTACCTTGGCTAATCGTTCGGGATCAATTGATTTCTCCCTAAGTCTGGCATTGCTGCACTTTTCTCTTCTGCCGCTAGGTGGCTGGGTACCTGGTGGCATTAGATATGAGAAGGGTAATGCAAGGTCAGATTATGGGTATATGGGGCATCTCAACCAATGGGCAGGGGTTTTCTTATAGGGCGTACACACGGTCGGACTTTGTTCGGACATTCCGACAACAAAATCCTCGGATTTTTTCCGACGGATGTTGGCTCAAACTTGTTTTGCCTACACACGGTCGCACAAAGTTGTCGGAATTTCCGATCGACAACCACGCGGTCACGTACACCACGTACGACGAGACTAGAAAAGGCCGATTCAGAACCAAGCGCGGCACCCTTTGGGCTCCTTTTGCTAATCTCGTGTTAGTAAAAGTTTGGTGAGAGACGATTCGCGCTTTTTCAGACTCGTGGCTTTCAGATCGTTTTCTGCCGTTCAGTTTGTGCTTGTGGGTTTGTATCTGCTCTTCAGTGCGTGCAAGCAAGTTCCGCGTGACTTAATCATTGTATTCTTATACGATATAAGAATACAATATATATACGAACATTCGTTACTGTTTTTCAGGTCGCTCTTCACAGGCCTTGCTGTTCTTCAGTGCGTTCTGTTACTTCGTTCTGAGCAGCCGACCGTTTTCTAGCCATGTTTCGTATGCGTACTCCTCGTAGAGTTCGTGCTGTGCGGGGGCTTGGTGTTGGGGTCCTGACCTTGACACAAGTCCAGTCCATGAACAGGGTGGGGAGGAGTTCATGGACCAAGAATTGGTTGCTTCAGCGTGACCAGTTCTGTCATATGCCTTTGCTCTGTGAGATCCGTGAGAATAATCCTGATGATTTCAGGAACTTTCTCAGGATGACGGACCCCATGTTTCACCGTTTGTTGGCTTCGCTGACCCCCTATATCAGCAGGCAGGATACCTGCATGAGGCAAGCCATCACTGCGGAGCAGAGGTTGGTCGCTACCTTGCGGTATTTGGCCACAGGGAGAAGTCTGCAGGACTTGAAGTTCTCGACAGGCATCTCCCCCCAGGCTCTGGGGATCATTATCCCAGAGACCTGTTCTGCCATCATCCAGGTCCTGCAGAAGGAGTATATGAAGGTAAGATTTTTTTCCTTTTATATCACATTTTATTGTATTGAATGTTTGCTAATATCTTGTATTTCTTTCCTCATTCCCTAGTTACCATGATTGTAATATGCTGTGGATGTCCCCTTTGTCCTCATGCATGCTGGATTTTTATGTAATTATTATTTTAGGTCCTTCATACATATTTGCCCTTCAATAACCTCTCCAGCATGGTGTCTCCTGCCCTTATATTCACCTCATGTAGTCACTTAACAATGTATTTTATCAGCTCTATAGTAGTGCTTTACCCCAAACACCCCCTAAAATGTTTGGAAATTTTATTTTTTATTTAAATTCAGGCAGAGTGCCAGAGGCTTTTTTTTGTGGTGTCCCCAAATTTTTTGTAACCCTCCCTCCCCCAACTGCTAAGTCAGCTGATCCCAATTCTCTATCCTCAATCATCTATCTGCTGACTTTGCCAAACCCATACACACTATACCCACCTCTTTACTGGTCAGATGTATGGATGAATTACCCAAAGCATGTAGTGCAAGGGCCTGCCTGTATACTTTCCAATGGTACTGTTTAAAGTTTTTGTATCCTATTATTATCTTGATAGGTAATAGCAGAATGTCCAAATGTCCTCAAATGTGTACAGTGTGTATTTATATCTTTGTATTCAGACACTTCTTACCTGTCCAGTGGTCTGCCAATAGTGTAACTAAGGAGGGTCTGTTCCAAGTAATACCCATTATTTAGGCATTCATCTCTCAATGAAGTGAAGAGGGTTACCTGTCCAAGAGTTCCCCCCCCCTATAATGTTAGAAATGGCCCATGAGAGGAGGGGAGGGGGGATATGATAGGTGTACCTTATACTTTGTTGTTGTTAAATTCCCCTTAATAAATGCTATCTGGAGGTTGCCCCATAATGTTTGTGTCTAATCTGCTTGCCATGTTTCTGTGAAAAAATAGTAATGTTTATTTTTTTTCCTCAACAGTTTCCTTCAACGCCACAGGAATGGCAGACTGTGGCCTCCCACTTTGCCCAGCGGTGGGACTTTTCTTAACTGTGGAGGGGCAATTGATGGGAAACACGTCCACATCGTCCCACCACCCAACTCAGGGTCGTACTATTATAATTACAAGGGGTTTAATAGTATAGTGATGTTGGCGGTGGTGTCGGCTAATTACGAGTTCCTGTAGGTGGACGTGGGGAAGAATGGCCGGATGTCCGATGGTGGAGTGATTGCCCAGACGGAGTTCTACAGGCGTCTCCAGAATGGCAGCTTGGACTTGCCACCTCCAGAGGACAATGTTGAAGGTCTCCCATTTGTGTTCGTTGCTGATGAAGCATTTGCGCTGGGGGACCACCTGATGCAGCCATTCCCGATGAGGACCCTCACCCCGGAACAGAGGGTTTTTAATTACTGGCTGGCCAGAGCCCGAAGAGTGGTGAACACATTTGGAATCCTGGCCAGCCGGTATTTCTGACACCCATCCATATGGCGGAGTATAAACTGAACCATATAATACTTGCCTGCTGTGTTCTCCATAATTTTTTAAGAAAACATTCAGCCAACTATGCTGGCTCAGTTGGGCCTGAGGCCGGAATCTCAAATCCATCAACACTGACGGCGCTTGAAAGTGGCCGTCCTGGCTTGCCCTCCCTGAGTGCCCGTGATGTCCGGTTACGATACCTGGAGTTCTTTGCGGGTAGGGGGGCTATCAATATGCCAGACAATCTGTGAAACCTTTTTCAAATAAAAAACAACCAAAAGAAATTCTTTGTGGACATTTACTGCTTGTGTTTGTTTTAGCTGACCCTGACAGAAATGTGTTGAGTGCAGAAAATGTCGTGATTGGGTAACCTTATAAAAAACAGTGTTGGCTGGTACTTCCTAAATGCAAAAACACATTTCACTACAAGTGCACTTGCAACTGCACTGAACCTGCACTTGTAGTGCAAAGTGTATTTGCCCTTAGGAAATAACCCCCTTTTTTGCATAAAACAGCAATTACATCACCCCAAAAGTGTTGTAGTGTTGAGACAATAATCCACACATTCTTGAGTAAGCCACTTTTTTATACCTGCACAATCACATGTGCATTTACGAAAGGTTTTTAAAACAAACCAACATGTTTGTTGTATAACAATTTTTGCAGTAGCATTATCAAAAATCGAAATATCCATTTCAGATAAAACAGGCCTGTGTAAAACCAACAAGAAAGCCAAAAAACTTGAACTTACAAAGTTCACATATGGGAAAACCTGAAGGCTATATCAGACATCAGTATTTAGGAACTGGGTTTGATATAGCGTTCAGATGGGGGAAAATCACCCCTGGAAAAGCCAAATTTGGAAGATGCACACCAATTTACGAATGTCAACATGTGCTATCTGCCATCAGGGGGGATCAAGGGACGTGTTTTGGGGGAGCAAGCCCTTCCTCAACGCGACTTTATAATTGAGGAAGGGGTTGCACCCCCAAAACGCGTCCATTGATCTCCCGTGATGGCAGATAGCACATGTTGGCACACCGTGTGCATCCTCCAAATTTGGCTTTTCTAAACATTTAAAAATTTTTTTAGAAGATTGGACCACAATAAAACAGGTGATTTTGGGGGGGTTAAATTCGCCCCAAAACATCAATGATGTTGTTATTTTTTTTTAATAACCTCATTGATTTGTTGCTGTATGTTGTGCAATTCGAGATTACACCCCATGATCTCCCCGATCAGGATCTGGGCACTTTCAGAAGTAAAGCGTTCTCTATCCCTCACATCACGATCACCTAAAAAGAGATAAAGAACAAAAAAAAAGGTTTCAAAAATCTGCCACCATCCATCTCTTTTACCTGAGCCTGTGGTCGCAGACACTCACCTGTTGTGGTGCCAATCTCCACCACATCTTCTTCTTCCTCCTGCTCTTATTCTTGTGTTGGTGGTATTTCACCTTCTTCCATAGGTGGGGGGTCTGTGTTCTCCTGGGATGAGGGGTGTCCTCCGAGTCTTTTCTCCCCTATGTAAAACAAAAATGGTATACTTAGCACACAGATATTTGATGGCAGAACTAGAAATAGGAAACATTGCTTGGAAGTGGGGTACAATTGTCTATTTTAGCCGAGTTCCAAGATGTATATTTTTTAGTGGCCTTTGTCAAGCTGCAATACTTTACCTGTTTGGTACAAGCTTCACAGATGTAGCCCCCCCTATAGTATACACTGGAGCACCTGTGTGGCCCCCTAATTAAAAAATGGTGTTCTGGGGTACCACACTAGTGCTCCAGTGTCCAGATGTGAAAACAGCTGCTCAGTGTCCTCTCCTTACACACAATCTAGTTGGCATTTCATTCTAGTAACAAACCCATCTACACAAACAAATATTTGGCATCCAAGTAGGCCCCAAAAAATGTGTGAAAGTGCATATGGCCTAAACAATGGTGTTCTAGAGGCCGAAAGAAAAATGTTTGATACGAACGAATAATGGGCCCATGAACATTAAAGTTGCCCTTTTAAACGTTACAATTAATAAAAGCATATGGAGCAGAACGAATGGAATAAAGACAGAAAGAATAGGAACACAGCACAACTACTTACTTTTTTGCAGCACTCTCCGGATCTTTCGGTACTGCTCTGGCTGTCTCAACTTCAGGTCTGACCACCGCTTCCTGAGCTGATCTTTAGATCTTCGTACCCCGAAATTCCTGTGAAGGCTTTTGATCACTTTAGCAATGATTTTTGCCTTTCGGATGTTGGGGTTGGGGTAAGGCCCATATTTTCCGTCATAGTCGGACTTCCTCATCTCCAACATCTCCCCAAAGGACATATTTGTGGCCTTAAAACGTCTCCTTCTGGATCGGGACGTGCCTGGATCCGGGCTTTCCTCCTCCTCCTCGTTGCTAGAATTAGCATGCACCTGCTGTAACTCCGCCATGTGCTCTTCACCCACTGTGCCGAACGAAAAGGGGCGGGGAATAGACTCGAAAGAACGTCAGGGGTGGGCGGAGTTACACGCATGCGCAGTGTGTATAAAGCGTAACACGCGTGCGTATTACGTACGATCTGTGAGCGGAGGAAGGAGCATTGGACGAGCCGATCGTAAGAACGAAGGTAAGAGACAAACTTGTGCTTATACTGCTTCTAGATTGAGGCCTATATTGTAACAAGATTAGGAGAGTTTTGTCTGACATTAGGCTTTGTCTTGTGTTGTGTCTTGCAGTGAACATGGATATTTTAATGAAAGACAATGACTTCATGTCAGTATTCATAGAGATGCTAAGGGAGCTGCCCTGTCTGTGGGAGATTACCCACCCCCATTTCAAGAACCAAGCAAAGAGGAAGGCAGCACTGGAGCAATTGTGTGAAATTGTGAAGCAGGTGATCCCCACGGCAGACATCACCTATTTAAAGATCTTCATTGGTGGCCTGAGGAGCACATATCTGAGGGAGCGCAAGAAAGTCCAGGATTCACAGAGATCCGGAGCAGCAGATGACATCTATGTCCCCAGGATGTTGTACTACGACAGGCTGCACTTTCTGGCAGGCCAGACTGAACCCAGGCCATCCCTCTCCAGTCTTCCTTCCACGCTTCCTTCCCCACCGGCTGAGGCTTCTGACGCCCAACCTGGGCCTTCCAGGCCACATGTGGAGGAGCCCAGATTGAGCCAGGTATAGCATTCCTCTAAATATTTCTGCTTGTCCAATCAATTATGTTAACTAGATGTTATTTGGGAGTACTAATTTAGGATTGGGATTGATGATGCAAAACATTACAACCATGTCCCTTTTTCATACACAGGGAAGTCTCAGCCAGGAGGTGGCCGGGCTGAGCCGGCTGGCTGATCTGCAGGTCCTTCCACCCCCCCTGAAAAGAGAAAGTGGCAGTAGGAGGAGTACCCTAGAGGAGGCTGCTATAGCATTCTTTTGGAGGGCTACAGAGGTCCTGGGAGCACCCCACACCATGGAGGAGAACATTGCTGCCTTCATAGCCTATAAAATGCAGAGGATGGAGGAGGGCCAAAAAGTCTTGTGTGAGGCCCTCATATCGGAGGCTCTGGAGAAAGGTATGAAGGGCCAAATTACACCTCAGACACACCTTCGCGTTGGTCCTCCTCCTGCAGGTCCTCCTCCTCCTCCCTCTCCTCCAGGTCCCCCCAGTCCTCCTCCAGGTCCCCCCAGTCCTCCTCCTCCTCCAGGTCCTACTCCTCCTCCTGCCACATCTCCAACTGCACAGCCACAGCCCGGAAGGAAGCGTGGAAGGAAGACCAGACAGTGATTGCCCTGGGTTCAGTCTGGTCGGCCAAAAGATGCAGCCTCTTGTGGTGACACACATGTCATCTGCTGCTATCCGGATCTCTGCGAATTCTGGACCAGACTGCCCTCCCTTACATATGGACTCCTCAGGCCACCAATTTTGATGTTGAATTGATGTCTGCTGTGGGGGTCCCAGGCTTCGCTAATTTCTCCTGTTGATCCAGTGTTGCCTTCCTCTTTGTTTGGTTCGGATCCCTTAATAAAGGATTTTTGTTTTGAATTATACTCTCCTATGTGTTTTTACTTCAAAAATGACAGTTGGTTTGTGAGGATTCAGGTACATTTCAAAGATACAATGTGAAATGAACAAGGGACACCAACACCAAACAATCTCCTGGAGATTAAATAATAAAAGATATCAATGGTGTTGGGGTAACTTGACACACAAAACACACCCAAAAATATTCTGGATGAAAAATAAAAATAACATTGAACAAAGATCAGCCTTGGAAAAAATCCAAACATTAAAGAAAAAAAAAGGCTTAAAATCCAAAAAAATAAAAAATATAAAACTGTCAGATGTGACAACTAATAACAATATATTCAGGGAATCCCACTAAAAAAACACAAATAAAACTTTGTGAGAAGTGTGTGTGAATATGAGCAACAAAAGTACTTAATTCTTGTCACATTATAAAGAAGAAGAGAGTGCGCTGTATTAAACCATTTTGAACATTGCAGCGTGACGAAAGTGCTGTATCCATTGCAAACGCTAAGTTTACCAGAACGAGCTGTCCCGTCTCGGAATTTCTTCTGAGCATGCGTGGCACTTTCGGAATTGACGCGATCGGATTTTGTTGTCGGAAAATTTTATCTCCTGCTCTCCAACTTTGTGTGTCGGAAAATCCGATGGAAAATGTCCGATGGCGCCCACACACGGTCGGAATTTCCGACAACACGCTCCGATCGGACATTGTCCATCGGAAAATCCGACCGTGTGTACGGGGCATTAGATCCCTTGGCCTGCTGGGAAAACTTATATATCTGGGTGGAGTCAGGTGATCATGGTTCTGTACCACCTGGACAGCTGATTGGGTGGACATGTGTTGTATTGCCCGGGCTGCTAGGCTGGGGTTTGGGCCTATCTCGGGCTCATCTGGCTGCTAGGCTGTCTGAGGGCCTATCCAAAGCAAGGGAGCAGCGCAGGGTTGGGATAGCGGCTGGCAGTCCAACCAAAAGTGACAGTTCTGCCGGCTGGAGAACCTGTCGTGGTCGGAGGTAGAGGGGAAGCTGTCGCCACTAAGGGACCAACCACCTTATTACCAGGGACCACAGTGAGAAGCTGAAGCAAGTACCAAAGCAGTATTCTCACCAACCAGGGCTGGTGAGGAATCGGGAAACTTCAGTGGGTAGTGAGCTGGGGACCGAGCAGGCCAGTGGGGTAAAGTTTGAGGGGTGTCTTGAGTGCCGAGCTGGGGACCCAGTGGAGAGGCAAGGGTGACGCTTGAGGAGGATACTATCGTGAGGATTGGAGGAGCTCAAGGTATTCAGTGGCAGTGAATCATCTGGTCTAGTGAGAGACTGGGAGCTCAGAGGGTTAAAGAACTACAAGGAGTGATTGTAGTGGACATAAAGGAACTGTTACACTTTGTAATAGAAACTGTTACAAGACTGTTGCCATAGGAGACAGCATTCTTACACATGCAGATGTGACGTCTTGCTGGATGCCTTTCCCTGCATGGCTGTCCTCCTGTTGAAGTCTCGAAGTCTGCCAATTAACCTTGCAACTACCTAGGGGTGTCCTGGCCCTAACCCTCTTTCCCAAAGTTCTGTTAAGAGAAATAAAATCTCTTTTGCATTCAAGAAGTGTCTGGTGCCCAATGAATCTAATTGCTTTGCACCCACCATGCCTCACAACCCACCATATACAGAAGGATGTCAGCTGGCCCTGGAGGTTCTCATTAGACCGAAGGAGGCCTGGGACCTTGCTACACATGTCTGAGAGTCTTTTAAAAGTATCAATGCTCCCCGCTGACACCGCCAATTGTGGACAAGCGTTCCACATCCTTATCGCCCTGACAGTGAAAAACCCTCTGTGCAGCTTAAGTTTAAACTGCTTCTCCTCCAATCTCATTGTGTGTCCTTATATCCTCTTACACTGCCTGAGACTGAATATTTTTTTTTCCTATGCTGGGATCACCATTAAGGTATTTATAAATCACTATCATGTCTCCATCCCCCGAGGATGTGTAATGTGTTATTAACAATCCTGTCATGGTCGGTATACCCCTCCTTTTCCTGTGTAAAAACTGAGGAGAAGAAAGCATTTAGTACAATTGCCTTCTCTGTGTCATCTGTAACCATCCTTGCATTATCGTCTTTTATGTGGGCAATGTGCTCTGATCTCGCTTTTTTATATATCTAAAAATTCCTTGGGATTTTTTTTACTCTCCTGTGCTATGTGTCTCTCGTAATCTTTTTTTAGCCACTCTATAGTTCTTACACGTCTTATTGCATTCCTTGTAGTGTTGCAATGCTGACAATGCCCCCTTCGCTTTATATTTTTAAAGGCCATTTTTTTCTCTTTACCACTTCAGCCCAGGAAGATTTGGCTGCTGAATGACCGGGCCATTTTTTTGTGATTCGGCACTGCGTCATTTTAATTGACAATTGCGCGGTCATGCGATGCTGCACCCAAACAAAATTGACGTCTTTTTTTCCCACAAATAGAGCTTTCTTTTGGTGGTATTTGATTGCCTCTGCAGTTTTTATTTTTTGCTTTATAAACAAAAAAGAGCAACAATTTTGAAAAAAACACAATATTTTGTTTTTGCTATAATAAATATCCCCATTTAAAAAAAAAAATAAAAATTTTTTTCCTCAGTTTAGGTCGATATGTATTCTTCTACATACTTTTGGTAAAAAAAAAAAAAAATCACAATAAGCGTATATTGCTTGGTTTGCGCAAAAGTTATAGCGTCTACAAAATAGGGGATACATTTATAGCATTATTATTATTATTATTATTATTATTATTATTATTATTATTATTATTATTATTATTTTTACTAGCAATGGTGGCGATCTGTGATTTTTATTAGGACTGAGGCATTATGGCGGACACATCGGACACTTTTGACACATTTTTGGGACCATTGGCATTTATACAGCGATCAGTGCTATAAAAATGCACTGATTACTGTACAAATGTCACTGGCAGGGAAGGTGTTAACACTAGGGGGCGATCAAGGGGTTAACTGTGTTCTCTGTGTGTGTTTCTAACTGAATGGGGAGGGGACTGACCTAGAGGAAATGACAGATCGTGGTTCTTAGCTTTTAGGAACTCACGATCTGTTACTCCTCACAGAACAAAACAGGGATTTGTGTGTTTACACACATGTCCCTGTTCTGCCTCTCATGACCGCGAACGCTCGTGGCAGGCGGTCATCGTGACCGTCGGCCACGAGCATCGGCACCCCTGCAGTGCAGCGGGTGCGCGCGCCTGCTATCCCAGGCATTATACTGCGGCAGGTCGGCGCGATCCCGCGAGCCGTCATAGCTATATGTCAGCTCGCGGGATCGTGCCGACCTGCCACGGTATAATGATGGCAGTTGGTCAGCAAGCGGTTAATAAGACTTTTTATATTACGGTTTATCCACCCAGTTTTAACCTTCGCTCTTCTATATTTATTGCCCATTGGAATGCACTGTGTGATAACTTTGTTTAACATGTTCCTAAAGCATTCCCATTATTCTTCCGTGTTCAATATTTCTAGGATTTAGTCCCAATTTATGTCTTGTAGTATTGAGCACAGTGCATAAAAGTTTGCTTATTTGAAAGTTATAGTTCTTGTGTTAACATCATGCCTCCTTACACTAAATGTGATCATCCTGTGATTGATAGATCCCAAGTTGTCCAGTATTGCCACATCTGAGATCAGACTTGGATCGTTCCTAATTAATAAATCTAGCAAATCATTCTTTCTAGTCGAGGAGTCCACCAATTGAGACATGAAGTTGTCCGGTAAGACATTTATGAATAGGGATGGGCGAACGGTTCGGCCTGAGCATAAGTTCGGGCTGAACTTTGGTTGTTTGGATGTTCTGCGAACACCGAACAATATGCGGTGTTCGGGGCAAATTCGAAAGCCACCGGAACACCATTAAAGTCTATGGGACACTAACATGAAAAATCAAACGTGCTCATTTTAAAGGCTTATACGCAATTTATTGTCATAAAAAGTGTTTGGGGGCCTGGGTCCTGCCACAGGGGACATATATAAATGCAAATTTTTTTGAAAAAAATGGAAGTTTTTTTCGGGAGCAGTGATTTTTTTTTTTTTTTTTTAATGCTTAACCACTTCCCTACCCGCCCATAGTCATATGACGTCCACAGATGGGATCTCCCATCCTGGGTGGACGTCATATGACGTCCTGGGATTCCCGGCCGTCTAGGGGGCGTGCGCACGGGACCCGGTGCGTGTGCCCGGCGGCCGTGATGTCCGCCGGGCACCCGCGATTGCCCGTTAACCGGGCCGGCATGTGGATCTGTGTGTGTAAACACACAGATCCACAGCCTGTCAGCTCTGAGGAGAGTGATCTGTGTTCCCAGAACGGAGGAACACAGATCGGTCTCCTCCCCTAGTGCGTCCCCTCCCCCTTCAGTTAGAATCATTCCCTAGGAAACATATTAACCCCTCCCCGCCCCCTAGTGGTTAACCCCTTCACTGCCTGTCACATTTACACAGTAATCAATGCAATTTTATAGCATTGATCGCTGTATAAATGTGATTGGTCCCAAAAATGTGTCAAAAGTGTCCGATGTGTCCGCCATAATGTCGCAGTCACCAAAAAAAATCGCGATCGCCGCTAAAAAAAATAAAAAATTTTTTTTTTTTTTAAAAATGCCATAAATCTATCCCGTATTTTGTAGACGCTATAACTTTTGCGCAAACCAATCAGTATACGGTTATTGCGATTTTTTTTTTTTTTTTTTTTACCAAAAATATGTAGAAGAATACGTATCGGCCAAAACTGAGGAAAAAATGTGTTTTTAAAAAAAAAAATTGGGATATTTATTATAGCAAAAAGTAAAAAATATTGTGTTTTTTTTTCAAAATTGTCGCTCTTCTTTTGTTTATAGCGCAAAAAATAAAAACCGCAGAGGCGATCAAATACCACCAAAAAAAAAGCTCTATTTGTGGTGAAAAAAGGACGTCAATTTCTTTTGGGTACAACGTCGCACGACCGCGCAATTGACGTTTAAAGTGCGACAGCGCTGAAAACTAAAAATTGGCCTGGGAAGGAAGGGGGTGAAATTGCCCGGTATTGAACCGGTTAAAGTGAGTCAATAAAAATGAAATATTCCTTTAAATATTGTGCCTGGGGGGTGTCTATAGTATGCCTGTAAATTGGCACATTTTTCCTGTGTTTAGAACAGTACCACAGCAAAATGACATTTCTAAAAGAAAAATTGTCATTTAAAACTGATTGCAGCTGTAATGAATTGTCGGGTCTCGGCAATATAGATAAAACTCATTGAAAAAAAGGACAAGGGTTCCCCCCCAGTCCATTACCAGGCCCTTTGGGTCTGGTATGAATATTAAGGGGAACCCCAAACCAAAAATAAAAAATGCGTGGGGGTCCCCCCAAAATCCATACCAGGCCGTTCAGGTCTGGAATGGAAATTAAGGGGAACCCTGCACCAAAATTAAATAAAATGGTGTAGGGGTCCCCCCAAAATCCATACCCCGTTATCAATTTACATGGGGGGGCCGGGATCTGGGGGGTTCCCTTATTAAAGGGGGCTTCCAGATTCCAATAAGTCCCCTACCCACATACCCCCACAACCACCGGGCAAGGGTTTTGAGGATGAGGTCCTTGCCCCCATCAACATGGGGACAAGGTGCTTTGAGGCCAGACCCAAACGCATCCTCCCCATGTTGAGGGCATATGGCCTGGTACACTTCAGGAGGGGGGGCGCTCTCTTGTCCCCCCTCTTTTCCTACAGCCTGCCAGGTTGCGTGCTTGAATAAGGGTCTGTATGGATTTTGAGGGGGACCCCTACGCCATTTTTGTTTTTCATTTTGGCACAGGGTTCCCCTTAAAATCCATTTTAGATCCGAAGGCCCTGGTATGGATTTTAGGGGGACCCCCACGCTATTTTTTTTTTTTTTACATTTTGGCTCGGGGTTCCCCTTAATATTCATACCAGATCCAAAGGGCCTGGTAATGGACTGGGGGGGGACCATACCCTTTTTTTTCAATGAGTTTTATCCATATTGCCGAAACCCGATAATTCATTACAGCCGCAATCAGTTTTAAATGACAATTTTTCCTTTAGAAATGTCATTTTGCTGTGGTACTGTTCTAAACATGCACCACTTTACAGGCATACTATAGACACTCCCCAGGCAAGATATTTAAAGGAATATTTCATTTTTATTGTTTCACTTTACGCATTAGAAAAATCACTGCTCCCCAAAAAACGTCCATTTTTGAATATATATTCTTTATTTTATTTTATAACAATACAAAATATATAATACCAAAGAAGAGCCATAAAACTCTGAACAATCCTTGTAAAAATGAACGTATTGTTTACCTCTAAACTCTAATTATACCCCCAGTTCTCCCTCTCTCTCTCCTGTCTCTGTCTCCATCAATAACAGATACTTCTCCCTTTTCATAAATTCCAACCATTTTCACCATGTCCTTTGGTATTTCTCCCATGAATCTTCTATCAAGTGTGTTGACTCTTCCATAGATCTTACCCACTCCACCCTTGTTATCCGCTCCTTTAACCTTGGGGCTTCCGGGGTTTTCCAGGAGCATGGGATCAAAGCTTTAGCAGCATTCAGGAGATATGGAACTAATGACTTTCTATATTGGGGCACCTCCTTCTCCGTATCATGAAACAAGCACATCCATGGATTCTTTTTTTTACCCGTTCACCCGTTATCTGCAGAATTACTTCTATTATTCCCTCCCAATAGAGATGTACTTTGGGACACTCCCACCAGAGATGCGCAAAAGTTCCTAAGGCCCAGCACCCCCTCCAACAAGTTGGGGGATTCTCTGACCCGTACTCATGCGCCCTCTGGGGGGGTCACGTACCACCTTGCCATTAGCTTGTAGCCCATTTCCTATGTCTGGGTGTCTCTTACCGATAAATAAGCCATTTTTAGTATCTTACCCCTATGTTCCTCGTCACTCAGGAACCCTATTTCTCTTTCCCACTTCTCCAGAAAGGAGGGAAATCCATTGTTTACTTCCCCCTAAGTATTTTGTTAATTTTAGATATGCTACTAGTTACATTCGAGGTACACTTGAGGGGGAGCTTAATAGTTTTTCTATTGCTCTCAGTTGGCCTCTTCCTCTCAGTGGTTGTGGAAGTGAACGTGTAAACTGCTGTATCTGAGCGTACCTCCATTTATGCAGTGGTTTGTTTCCCCATTCCCGTGTAATTTCTCTATAAGTGCAAGGTCTGCTTCCCCTCATCACGTCTTGCAATTGTATCTCATCTTTTTCAGCCCACCTTGTAAAGTATAAGTGCTCCTCCTTCCCTGGTTTAAAGTAATTAGTGTTAATTAGTGATATTAGTGGTGAATTATAGTCCCAGTGAAATCTCCTACTTAATCTATCCCAAATCTTAAATTTGTTCCTCGTCAGAAAATTAGTGCTATGTTCTAACTTGCGAAATTATGGTGGAATCCATATAATCTTTTCTATATCAACTCTACTTTGTACAATTTCTATATTGACCCAACTCTTTTTTGTTGTACAGCCAATCTGCGATTCTAGAGATAGAAATCGCTTGGTAATACTTTTCAAAGTGTGGAGCTGCCAGCCCCCCTGCTTTTTTCCCTTGACCAAAATACCATACACTATCCTGGGACGTTTACGTGTCCAGATATACTTTAATGTCATGGATTGCAAGTTTCTAAAGAAATCTGGGGGGAGTGCAATCGGAATCATTTGGCAGGGATAGATTAACATTGGCAGAACAAACATTTTTACAGCGCTTATCCTGCCAATTCATGATAAGGATTTATATCTCATCCTATTTAATTGGTCCTTGATCTTATTGAGTAAGGGGATATAGTTAGCTTTAAACAAATTGCTCAGGGTTGATGTCAGTTTTATACCCAAGTACCCCAACTCCTTCCTACACCAAGTGATAGGGAACCTAGGTTGAATTACCTTCTGCTTTCTCATAGGGAGTGTTATGTTTAAGAGCTCTGATTTAGCCATATTTATTTTAAAATTTGTAAGTTCCCCATAGCGCTTAAACTCCTTCAGCGCTACAGGAATTGTTGTTCTGCGGTTGGAGACATAGCAAAGCAGGTCATCTGTAAAGGCTGCTATTTTATACTCCCTTTCTCCCACCCGGATTCCTTTCATGTCTGGGTTCTTGTGAATCGCAGCTAATAGGGGTTCCAGTGTTATTATGAACAGAATTGGAGACAGTGGGCAACCCTGACTTGTCCCATTAAATAATTCAAGGGGAGAAGACAGGGTTCCATTTACTCTGATTCTGGCCCTTGGATGTTGGTAGAGGGAAGCAATCCATCTGGTCATCCTCTCCCCAACCCCCAAGTGCTTCAATGTTTCAAACATGAACCCCCAGTCAACTATATCAAAGGCCTTTTCGGCATCAATTGACATGAGGGCCGCCGGGATACCTCTCCTGATTGCTTCCTGAATCAAAAAAATGGATTTCAGGGAGTTCTCTCCCCTCCCAGGAACAAACCCCACCTGATTTTTATGTCTGTATTTAATAACGAAATTGGCCTATAACTTCCTGGGGATGCTGGGTCTTTCCCTTCTTTCAAAATAAGAGTAATATGAGCCAATAGTGACTCCTCTCGGGACATCTCTCCTTCTCCCAAAGCATTCAAGTAATTACACAGCTTAGGTACTAAAAGTTTAGAAATTTTTTTATAGTATTGAGTATCCATCAGGGCCCGGGCTCTTTCCCAGGGCAGTATTACTTATCGCTCTTTCCACCTCCTCCTGCGAGCTAGGGGTCTCAAGGAACTCTACCTCCTCCTTCTCTGCTCTGGGAAGGTCTAGGTCCCGCAGATACTCCCTCATAGCCTCTTTCCTCCTCTCCCCCTCTTCCTCTTTCCGACCCACGTTATACAAAGCACTATAATAGGAATTAAATATTTTAGCAATGTTAGGGGAGGAGAATTCTAGCCCACCCCCCTTGTCTCTAATCTTGGGTATGAAGGTCCTATTCTTTTTTTCCTTAATCCTTCTCGCCATCCATTTTCCTGATTTATTACCCCCTTGATACTTTTCCTTATTTATGGTGTGAAAGGCGCATTTCCTTTCCTGTTCTAACAGTTTATCTAAATCTCTTCTTTTTTCTATACGTTCTTGCCTTTTAGGAATCCCCCTTGGCTGCGTGTCTTGTTCAAGTTCCTGAATATCCCTATAAAGGAGTGACATTTTTTTCCCCCTCTTTCTTTTTCCCTGATCCAATCCCAACCAGAATCCCTCTTATATAAGCTTTGTGTGATTCCCAGAGAGTGGCCGTAGATATTTCTGCTGTGTCGTTTATCTCAAAATAAACCTTCAATTCCTTCTCTATCCTTCTAATTGAGTCCGGGTCCTGAATGAGGGAATCATTCAGTTTCCAATTTTTTCTCCAATTGGATTTTCACTGGGGCATGATCGGACAGGGTGATTGCTTTGATTTCTGTGGCCTTAAGACATGGGATTAACTGGTGCTCTATTAGGATATAGTCAATCCTTGAGAATGACTTATGAGCAGGGGAATAATAAGTATAGTCCCGTTTCTTTGGGTGACTAATCCTCCATGCTTCCAGTAACTGGAGATTCATGAGCGTTTTTTTTAATGCCTCCCATTTATGAGCTGTAGGTCTGGGAGCACCTCCAGAAGTATCCAAACCTGGATCCATACTCCAATTTAAATCACCTGCAAACATTAATTTGCCTTCCTTAAACGTTTCAATTTTTTTCAGTATTTTAAGAATTTATCAGGGTCTCTATTTGGGGAATAAATATTTTGCTATTGTACACATCATGTTAAACAATTTCCCTTTTATAAAGAGATACCTTCCCTCTGGGTCGGCCAGATGCTCTCCTTCCACAAACATCATCGTCCTATCAAATCCAATAGCCAAACCCCTTGAGTGTGTTGATCCTGCATCCCCATAGAAATACTTTGGGAACTGCTGATGAATGTGTAATATAGGTCTCCTGGTGACACACCACATTTGCTCCCAAGAACTGCAGTTCCTTGTTTAATTTATACCTTTTTTTTTTGCTGTGTTTAGTCCCCTTACATTATACGTGACCAAATTTACTACTCCCATACTTCACCCTAATAGAAGCGTCTGGCCAATCCATTGAGGCACCCCGTGAGAAGCGAGAGAGAGAAACATAAAAAAAAAAGAAAAAAAACGGGAGACCCCCCCCCACACCCAACCCCCCTCCATATCCTCCCCAAGCCACCTCCCCCATTGTCTGGAACAAATCGCCTGAGAAGGCTGGACAGACCCCTTTTTTTTGTTCAATATATGGGCCTGGCTGGCACCAACCTGATGCCACCTCGTCACCATATTTCCTAATGGTCTCACGTCACCAGCACCTCCAAGCCCCCCCCAGTCCCCCCTGCCCCCCCATACCACTCCACTCTTACTAGCCCGCTCCCTTAAACATTAAATATTTCTGCTAGTTAGGGCCTCTTTCCCCTCCATCCCCCTTGCTCCATCTCAGCTTCTTTTGAGGAAAAGATGCTCTCTCCCCCTCTCCCCAACCAAGTATGGGGGGGTAGGATATCTAGTTTGCCACAGAAGTCCCTTAAATCTTCAGGGAATCTCAGGACTGCAGTTCGACCATTTTTTTCCCAATCAAACAGGCTGGGAACCCCCATTGGTAAGATATCTCCGATGACCTCATAAGCTCAGTGAGGGGTTTTAAAAGTCTCCTTCTTGATAAGGTCTCAGCCGACAAGTCTGAGTAGACCTGTAATTCTGCTCCTTCATAATATATTCCTGGTAAATTCCGCAGTTTTTTTCATAATTTTAGATTTTTCTTCTGCGTAATAAAATCTCGCTATCACATCTCTCAGGCTCTCTGACCTATGAATGGAGTATCGCGCAATCCTGTGGACTCTGTCTAGTTCAGGGGCTCTGACATTTCTCTTTCCAATAAGGGATTGAATAACTGCTGTATTACTGTAGTCAATTCCTCATTCCTACTGTATATTTCTCGGGGAGCCCTTTGATTCGCAAGTTTTTGCGTCGACTGCGATTCTCTTGATCTTCTAATTTGTAAAGGAGGCTTCTATTTATACTTTGTAGGTGTTTAAATTGTTTGCTAATGTCCTCCAATCTTTGATCATGGTTGTCTAGTCTGCCCTCCATCTCTTCTACCCTTCCGAGCACTTGCCCAATATCCGTTCTTACTGCAGCTATATCTACTTTCAGTGATGCCTACATTTTTGACAGCATCTCTGCTAGTATCTATTTGATTTGCGGGACTTCCTCCTGCATTAGCGGCTGTAAAGGTCTTTCTCCTACTAATTCGTCCTCCCCTCTACTTTTCCTCTGTGTCCCCTCTTGGGCCTTAGAGCTTCCCTGGGGATTGCTCCTGTTGCTTCTTGACCTCATAGTTTTACCCTCCTGCGCTTTCCCCGCTTTGTTCTCCTCTTCTGCCACCTTCTGTCTGTTTGTCCCTGGATGTATTGGGGCCCCCATCCTAGGGCTACCCTGTGCTTCTTCCGCAATGCTGGAATCCGTGGACATATAGCGCTGGATTCCTCCAGGACTTAACACAGCCGTGGCGCCTTTATTTGCTTTAGTTGATTTTCCCCTCATTTCTATAGCTTATGCCCCAGCTGAGATAAAGAGGGGTCTTTATACAGTCCTGGATTAGTATCTGATTATATACAGGTATTTCAGAGAGTCGGCTCTAACAGCTCGTACAATGTAAGCAAAGAAAGGGGAGGCGATCATGGATCCTTCTCTGGGTTATCATGCACAATTTATCATCTTTCTCAGCTTATGCCTCAACTTAGACAAGATGAGATCTTTATACAATCCTGGTATGTTAACTAGTTAGGCTCAGGTATTTCAGGGGATAAACTCTTACAATCCATATATAAACAGTTCATATAATATAAGCAAAAGGAATGAAGCGACCATAAAGCCTCTTCTGGGTCAGCATTCACAATTCATCATCTATCCTCAGCCTCGCAACCTTTATATTATCACCTGAGAATGAGACATGAGGGAGACTTTCCCAGACATAGCCATATTATGCAGGTTAAAAGGGAATAACACAGTTCTCCTTTATCTTCCAAACCCTCTGCCATGCCGGTCTCTCATATAAGTAAGAAACTCCCTCAAAGTCTTTTAACCGGCATAAGCTGACCCACAGGAAAAGTTCTCTGCCCTTAATACTACAAATAAGTCCGGCCACTTCTTTCCAGAGCACCGAGCACTTCACAGGGACAGGGAGATCAGAAAGATCACAGGGACAGATAGACACTCTTACCTCCTCCACCTCCGCGAACCGCAGGGTCCTGCAATGGAGCTCCCCCTTCCAGCTGCAGTGCTCTCACCATCCAAACGGCCGAGTAAGGGAGCTCTGGCGATACACCTCCCCAGCTGTCACTGTTATTGGGCTTCCACTGGGAGGCAGTCAGGGGGCATCCAAGGTCGTATGGTAGTGGAGAGTGACATACGTGGTCCTCCATTGCTTGAAGGTGGAGGACAGTCAGGCAGGGCAGGCACTATCTTTCGGTGACACGCTCTCGGCGTCTCGTCATGCCGACCACAAGCAGAGCGGGGATACGGGCGGGGCCGAGGTTTCCAGAGCGCGCTCAGAGCATGCCTATGTGTTGACGCTCTGCCCCATCATCAAAACGTCAGTTTTTTAAAAAAAAAATTGCATCAATACATGTCCCCTGGGGCAGGACCCAGGTCTCCAAGCACTTTTTTTGACAATAACTTGCATATAAGTAGGGATGAGCTTCGAGTTCGAGTCGAACTCATGTTCGACTCGAACATTGGCTGTTCGCAAGTTCACCGAACAGCGAACAATTTGGGGTGTTCGCGGCAAATTCGAATGCCGCGGAACACCCTTTAAAAGTCTATGGGAGAAATCAAAAGTGCTAATTTTAAAGGCTAATATGCAAGTTATTGTCATAAAAAGTGTTTGGGGACCTGGGTCCTGCCCCAGGGGACATGGATCAATGCAAAAAAAAGTTTTAAAAACGGCCGTTTTTTCAGGAGCAGTGATTTTAATAATACTTAAAGTCAATCAATAAAAGTGTAATATCCCTTTAAATTTCGTACCTGGGGGGTGTCTATAGTGTGCCTGTAAAGGGGCGCATGTTTCCTGTGTTTAGAACAGTCTGACAGCAAAATGACATTTTGAAGGAAAAAACTCATTTAAAACTACCCGCGGCTATTGCATTGCCGACAATACACATAGAAGTTCATTGATAAAAACGGCATGGGAATTCCCCAAAGGGGAACCCCGAACCAAAATTAAAAAAAAAAAATGACGTGGGGGTCCCCCTAAATTCCATACCAGGCCCTTCAGGTCTGGTATGGATATTAAGGGGAACCCCGGCCAAAATTAAAAAAAAAAAAGGCGTGGGGTCCCCCCAAAAATCCATACCAGACCCTTATCCGAGCAAGCAACCTGGCAGGCCGCAGGAAAAGAGGGGGGGACGAGAGTGCGGCCCCCCCTCCCTCCTGAACCGTACCAGGCCACATGCCCTCAACATTGGGAGGGTGCTTTGGGGTAGCCCCCCAAAACACCTTGTCCCCATGTTGATGAGGACAAGGGCCTCATCCCCACAACCCTGGCCGGTGGTTGTGGGGGTCTGCGGGCGGGGGGCTTATCGGAATCTGGAAGCCCCCTTTAACAAGGTGACCCCCAGATCCCGGCCCCCCCCTGTGTGAAATGGTAAGGGGGTACATAAGTACCCCTACCATTTCACGAAAAAAGTGTCAAAAATGTTAAAAATGACAAGAGACAGTTTTTGACAATTCCTTTATTTAAATGCTTCTTCTGTCTTCTATCTTGCTTCATCTTCTGGTTCTTCTGGCTCTTCTGGTTCTTCTGGTTCTTCCTCCGGCGTTCTCGTCCAGCATCTCCTCCGCGGCGTCTTCTGTCTTCTTCTCCTCGGGCCGCTCCGCACCCATGGCATGGGGGGGAGGCTCCCGCTCTTCTCTTCTTCTCTTCTTCTCTTCTTCTTTTCTTCTTTTCTTCTTTTCTTCTTCATTTTCTTCTCCGGGCCGCTCCGCAATCCATGCTGGCATGGAGGGAGGCTCCCGCTGTGTGACGGCGCTCCTCGTCTGACAGTTCTTAAATAACGGGGGGGGCGGGGCCACCCGGTGACCCCGCCCCCCTCTGACGCACGGTGACTTGACGGGACTTCCCTGTGGCATTCCCCGTGACGTCACAGGGAAGTCCCGTCAAGTCACCGTGCGTCAGAGGGGGGTGGGGTCACCGGGTGGCCCCGCCCCCCTCTGTTATTTAAGAACTGTCAGACGAGGAGCGCCGTCACACAGCGGGAGCCTCCCTCCATGCCAGCATGGATTGCGGAGCGGCCCGGAGAAGAAAATGAAGAAGAAGGGAAGAAGGGAAGAAGGGAAGAAGGGAAGAAGGGAAGAAGGGAAGAAGGGAAGAAGGGAAGAAGGGAAGAAGGGAAGAAGAGAAGAAGAGAAGAAGAGAAGAAGAGAAGAAGAGAAGAAGAGAAGAAGAGAAGAAGAGAAGAAGAGAAGAAGAGAAGAAGAGAAGAAGAGAAGAAGAGAAGAAGAGAAGAAGAGAAGAAGAGAAGAAGAGAAGAAGAGAAGAAGAGAAGAAGAGAAGAAGAGAAGAAGAGAAGAAGAGAAGAAGAGAAGAAGAGAAGAAGAGAAGAAGAGAAGAAGAGAAGAAGAGAAGAAGAGAAGAAGAGAAGAAGAGAAGAAGAGAAGAGCGGGAGCCTCCCCCCCCATGCCATGGGTGCGGAGCGGCCCGAGGAGAAGAAGACAGAAGACGCCGCGGAGGAGATGCTGGACGAGAACGCCGGAGGAAGAACCAGAAGAGCCAGAAGAACCAGAAGATGAAGCAAGATAGAAGAAAGAAGAAGCATTTAAATAAAGGAATTGTCAAAAACTGTCTCTTGTCATTTTTAACATTTTTGACACTTTTTTCGTTAAATGGTAGGGGTACTTATGTACCCCCTTACCATTTCACACAGGGGGGGGGCCGGGATCTGGGGGTCACCTTGTTAAAGGGGGCTTCCAGATTCCGATAAGCCCCCCGCCCGCAGACCCCCACAACCACCGGCCAGGGTTGTGGGGATGAGGCCCTTGTCCTCATCAACATGGGGACAAGGTGTTTTGGGGGGCTACCCCAAAGCACCCTCCCAATGTTGAGGGCATGTGGCCTGGTACGGTTCAGGAGGGAGGGGGGGCCGCACTCTCGTCCCCCCCTCTTTTCCTGCGGCCTGCCAGGTTGCTTGCTCGGATAAGGGTCTGGTATGGATTTTTGGGGGGACCCCACGCCGTTTTTTTTTTTTTTTTTTTTGGCGCGGGGTTCCCCTTAAAATCCATACCAGACCTGAAGGGTCTGGTATGGAATTTAGGGGGAACCCCACGTCATTTTTTTTTTTTAATTTTGGTTCGGGGTTCCCCTTTGGGGAATTCCCATGCCGTTTTTATCAATGAACTTCTATGTGTATTGTCGGCAATGCAATAGCCGCGGGTAGTTTTAAATGAGTTTTTTCCTTCAAAATGTCATTTTGCTGTCAGACTGTTCTAAACACAGGAAACATGCGCCCCTTTACAGGCACACTATAGACACCCCCCAGGTACGAAATTTAAAGGGATATTACACTTTTATTGTTTGACTTTAAGCATTATTAAAATCACTGCTCCTGAAAAAACGGCCGTTTTTAAAACTTTTTTTTGCATTGATCCATGTCCCCTGGGGCAGGACCCAGGTCCCCAAACACTTTTTATGACAATAACATGCATATTAGCCTTTAAAATTAGCACTTTTGATTATTCATGTTCGTGTCCCATAGACTTTAACGGTGTTCGCATGTTCGAACGAACTTTTTTCCTGTTCGCATGTTCTGGTGCGAACCGAACAGGGGGGTGTTCGGCTCATCCCTACATATAAGCCTTTAAAATGAGCACATTTGATTTTTCATGTTGGTGTCCCATTGACTTTAACAGTGTTCATGTGTTCTTCCGAATGTTGTGCCTGTTCTGGTGCGAACTGAACCGGGGGTGTTCGGCTCATCCCTATTCATGATGTGGCAAGCTTTTAATGAGTGAGCTATACCCTCTGCCCAGTCAATATCGGGATAATTGAAGTCCCCCATTATGATAACATTTCCCTGCCTCGCTGCCATTTCTAACTGTGATAGGAGATCCAGCTCCTCCTCCTTCAGGTTGGGGGGCCTGAAGGAGGAGGAGTCGTCGTCTCCCACAGGTAGTCCCATTTAACTGAATCAAAGGCTTTTTTTCCACGCCGAGGGACAACACAACGCCTGGGTAATCCCTGTTGGTGGCAACAGAGATGTGTGTGTAAACATCCTTCAAATATTAATATCCGTGCCTTTACCCGGCATGAAGCCTGTCTGATAATGACAGGCACCAACGTGGAAATAGCCATACTCAGTCTCCCATCAAGCACCTTAGCAAATATTTTTGCGTCTGCGTTTAGTAGAGCTTTTCCTTTGTTTTAAATAGGATTTTTTTTAATAGTTTATACATTTATTATGAATTGTTTATATTGTATGTCTTGACTATTCAAACATGGCTCCCTTATGTTCCCGATTAACTTGAGAAAGGAGCACGCATGTTCATACTCCACATTAAGCATGCTCCAGAATACGTTGCACACTCCCATTACAGGTGATAGCATCACCCCAGCATGGTGGCCCACACTGCGCTCCACAAAGAGTCCCACTGCAGGCAATCTAGATGACAGTGGCCAGCTTTTCCCTTCTTACTCGCAGGTTCCAGTTTGTGGACTTTGGTCATCTTACACCTTAATGTGTCAATAAATTGTATGAAGATACAACACTTATGCCCCGTACACACGGTTGGACATTCCAACAACAAAATCCTAGGATTTTTTCCGACGGATGTTGGCTCAAACTTGTTTTGCGTACACACGGTCGCACAAAGTTGTCAGAATTTCCGATCGCCAACCACGCGGTCACGTACACCACGTACGACGAGACTAGAAAAGGCCAGTTCAGAACCAAGAGCGGCACCCTTTGGGCTCCTTTTGCTAATCTCGTGTTAGTAAAAGTTTGGTGAGAGACGATTCGCGCTTTTTCAGACTCGAGGCTTTCAGATCGTTTTCTGCGGTTCAGTTTGTGCTTGTGGGTTTGTATCTGCTCTTCAGTGCGTGCAGTCAGTTCGTATCGGAGTTTTCTGTGCGATCTTGCCCGCTCGTTGCTGTTTTTCAGGTCGCTCTTCACAGGCCTTGCTGTTCTTCAGTGCGTTCTGTTACCTCTTTCTGAGCAGCCGACCGTTTTCTAGCCATGTTTCGTATACGTACTCCTCGTAGTCCAGTCCATGAACAGGGTGGGGAGGAGTTCATGGACCAAGAATTGGTTGCTCCAGCGTGACCAGTTCTCTCATATGCCTTTGCTCCGTGAGATCCATGAGAATAATCCTGATGATTTCAGGAACTTTCTCAGGATGACGGACCCCGTGTTTCACCGTTTGTTGGCTTCGCTGACCCCCTATATCAGCAGGCAGGATACCTGCATGAGGCAAGCCATCACTCCGGAGCAGAGGCTCGTCACTACCCTGCGGTACTTGGCGACAGGGAGAAGCCTGCAGGACTTGAAGTTCTTGACAGGCATCTCCCCCCAGGCTCTGGGGATCATTATCCCAGAGACCTGTTCTGCCATCATCCAGGTCCTGCAGAAGCAGTATATGAAGGTAAGATTTTTATCCTTTAATATCACATTTGATTGTATTTAATGATTGATAATATATTGTATTTCTTTCCTCATTCCCTAATTATCATGATTGTAATATGCTGTGAATGTCCCCTTTGTCCTAATGCATGCTGGATTTTTATGTAATTATTTTTTAAGTCCTTCATACATATCTGCCTTCACTAACCTCCCCAACATGCTCTCCTGCCCTATATTCACCTCATGTAGTCACTTAACAATGTATTTTATCAGCTCCATAGTAGTGCTTTACCCCAAACACCCCCTAAAATGTTTTTAAATTTGATTTTTGCTTTAAATTCATGCAGAGTGCCAGAGGCTTTTTTTTTTTTTTTTTTTTTTTTGTGGTGTCCCCAAATCATTTTTAGTAACCCTCCCTCCCCCCAACTGCTAAGTCAGCTGATCCCAATTCTCTATCTATCCTCAATCATCTATCTGCTGACTTTGCCAAACCCATACACACTATACCCATCTCTTTTGTGGTCAGATTTATGGATGAATTCCCCAAAGCATGTAGTGCAAGGGCCTGCCTGTATACTTTTAAATGGTACTGTTTAAAGTTTTTGTATCCTATTATTATCTTGATAGGTAATAGCAGAATGTCCAAATGTGCTCAAATGTGTACAATGTGTATTTACATCTTTGTATTATGACACTTCTTACCTGTCCAGTGGGCTGCCAATAGTGTAACTAAGGAGGGGCTGTTCCAAGTAATACCCTGTATTTAGGCATTCATCTCTCAATGAAGTGAAGAGGGTTACCTGTCCACGATCCCCCCCCCCCTATAATGTTAGAAATGGCCCATGAGAGGGGGGGAGGGGGAATATGATAGGTGTACCTTATACTTTGGTGTTGTTAAATTCCCCTTAATAAATGCTATCTGGAGGTTGGCCAAGAATGTTTGTGTCTAATCTGCTTGCCATGTTTATGTGCAAAAATAATAATTTATTTTTGTTTTCCTCAACAATTTCCTTCAACGCCACAGGAATGGCAGACTGTGGCCTCCCACTTTGCCGAGCAGTGGGACTTTCCTAACTGCGGAGGGGCAATTGATGGGAAACACGTCCACATCGTACCACCACCCAACTCGGGGTCGTACTATTTGAACTATAAGGGGTTCAATAGTATTGTGATGTTGGCGGTGGTGTCGGCTAATTACGACTTCTTGTATGTGGACGTGGGGAAGAGTGGCTGGATGTCCGATGGTGGAGTCATCGCCCAGACGGAGTTCTACAGGCATCTCCAGAATGGCAGCTTGGACTTGCCACCTCCAGAGGACAATGTGGAAGGACTCCCATTCGTTGCTGATGAAGCGTTTGCGCTGGGGGACCATCTTATGCGGCCATTCCCTATGAGGACCCTCACCCCGGAACAGACGGTTTTTAATTACTGGCTGGCCAGAGCCAGAAGAGTGGTGGAGAACACATTTGGAATCCTGGCCAGCCTGTTCCACCTATTTCTGACACCCATCCATATGGCGGAGTATAAACTTAATCATATAATCCTGGCGTGCTGTATTCTCCATAACTTTTTACGCAAACATTCGGCCAACTATGCTGGCTCAGTTGGGCCTGAGGCCGGAATGATCCATGAAACAACACTGACGGCGCTTGAAAGTGGCCTTCCTGGCTTGCCCTCCCTGAGTGCCCGTGATGTCCAGTTACGATACCTGGAGTTCTTTGCGGGTAGGGGGGCTATCAATATGCCAGCAAATTTGTGAAGCCTTTATCAAATAAAAAAAGCAAAAAAAAGAAAATCTTTGTGGACATTTACTGCTTGCGTTTGTTTTAGCTGACCGTGACAGAAATGTGTTGAGTCCAGAAAATGGCGTGATTGTGTAACCTTTTATACAAAGCACTGTTGGGTGTTATTTACTAAAGGCAAAGACACTTTGCACTACAAGTGCACTGAAACTGCACTTGTAGTGCAAAGAGGATTTGCCCTTAGGAAATAACCCCCATTTTCACAGAAAACAGCAATGACATCACCAACAAAGTGTTTTAGCGTTGACACAATAATTCACACATTCTTCCTTAACAATCTCTTTAATATCTGCACAATCACATGTGCATTTAGAAAAGTTTTTTCTAACAAAACAACATTGTGGTATAACAATGTTTGGGGTAGCATTATCAAACAGATAAATGTCCATTTAAGCTAAAACAGGCCTGTGTAAAACTAACAAGAAAGCCACAAATCTTGAACTTACAAAGTTCACATTTGGTAGAACTTGAAGGCAATATCAGACATGAGTATTTAGGAACTGTGTTTGATATTGCGTTCAGATGGGGTGAAGTCGCCCCAGGAAAGCCTAATTTGGAAGATGCACACCAATTTGCGAATGTCAACATGTGCTAGCTGCCATCACGGGGGATCAAGGGATGTGTTTTGGGAGAGAAAACCCTTCCTCACAGCTACTTTATTATTGAGGAAGGGGTTGCACCCCCAAAACGCGTCCATTGATCTCCCGTGATGGCAGATAGCACATGTTGGCACACTGTATGCATCCTCCAAATTAGGCTTTTCGACAAATCTTTCAAACATTTTGAACATTGGAGCACACAAAAAAACAAAGGGATTGTGAGAGGTTTTAAACTCGCCCCAAAACATCAATGATGTTTTTATTTTTTTGAATAACGTCATTGATGTTTTTATTGAGGATTTCCAATTCTAAATTACACCCCATGATCTCCCCGATCAGGATCTGGGCACTTTCTGATGTGAAAGGATCTCGATCCACAACATCACGATCACCTAAAAAGAGAGGAACCCAAAAAAAGGTATCAAAAATATGCCGTCATCCATCTCTTACCTGAGCCTGTGGTCGCAGACACTCACCTGTTGTGGTGACAATTTCCACTACATCTTCTTCCTCCTCCTGCACTTCTTGGGTTGGTGGGATTTCACCTTCTTCCAGAGGTGGGGGGTCTGTGTTCTCCTCGGATGAGGGGTGTCCTCCGAGTCTTTTCTCCCCTATGTCAAACAAAAATGGTATACTTAGCACACATAGTGATTTGATGGCAGAACTATAATTATAAAACATTGCTTGGAAGTGGGGTACAATTGTCTATTTTGGCAGAGTTCCAAAATGTGGCATTTTCAGTGTCCTTTGTCAAGCTTCACCTTTACCTGTTTGGTACAAGCTTCACAGATGTAGCCCCCCCCCCATAGTATACACTGGAGCACCTGTGTGGCCCCCTAATAAAAAGGGTGTTCTTGTGTCCCACACTAGTGCTCCAGTGTCCAGATGTGAAAACAGCTGCTCAGTGTCCTCTCCTTACACAGAATCTAGTTTGCATTTCATTCTAGTAACAAAGCCATCTACACAACCAAAATAGTTTCATAAAAGTAGGGCGTAAAAATTGTGGCCAAATGCATATGGCCTAAACAATGGTGTTTTATAGGCCGAAAGAAAATTGTTTGATACGAACGAATAATGTACCCATGAACATGAAATTTACCATGTAAAAATGTAGACTTGTAAGAAAAGCACATGGAGCAGCACAAACGTAATAAACATAAAGAATAGGAACACAGGACAACTACTTACTTTTTTGCAGCACTCTCCGGATCTTTCTGTACTTCTCATGTTCTCTTAATTTCAGGTCCGACCACCGCTTCCTGAGCTGATCTTTCGATCGTCGTACCCCGAAATGCCGGTGCAGACTCCTGACCACTTTCGCCATGATCTTGGCCTTTTGGACATTGGGGTTGGGGTACGGTCCATACTTCCCCTCATAGTCGGCCTTCTTCAGGATGTCCACCATCTCCAACATCTCCCCAAAGGACATATTTGAGGCCTTAAATCTCCTTGTGGATCGTGAAGTTTCAGGCTCCGGGCTTTCCTCCTCCTCCTCGTTGCTATAATTAGCACGCACCTGCTGTGTATCCGCCATGTGCTCTTCCCCCACTGCGCCGAACGAAAAGGGGCGGGGAATAGACTAGAAAGAACGTCAGGGGCGGGCGGAGTTACACGCATGCGCAGTGTGTATAAAGCGTAACACGCGTGCGTATTACGTACGATCTGTGAGCGGAGGAAGGAGCATCGAAAGCGCCGATCGTGATAACAAAGGTAAGATCTAAACTTGGGCCCATACTGCTTTGAAATTGAAGCCTATATTGTAACAAGATTAGGAGAGTTTGCCCTGACCTTAGGGTTTGTCTTGTGTTGTGTCTTGCAGAGAAAATGGATGGCTTCAATGACCACAACTTCCTCCCCCTGTTCATAGACAAATACAGGGAGCTGCCCTGTCTGTGGCAGGTGAGACACCCCCATTACAATAATAAACAAAAGAGGCAGGCAGCGCTGGAGAAACTGCTGGAGTTGGTGAAGCCGGTGGTCCCCACAGCAACCATCCCCTATTTAAAAGCCAAAATTGGTGGCCTGAGGAGCACTTATCTTAGGGAGCGCAAGAAGGTCACAGATTCCCAGAGGTCCGGAGCTGCAGCAGATGACATTTATGTCCCCAGGCTGTGGTACTATGAGAGACTGCGATTTCTGTCAGACCACACTGAAGTCAGGGAATCCCTCTCTACTCTTCCTTCCACTCTTCCTTCCACCCCAGCTGAGGCTTCCGATGTCCAACCTGGGCCTTCCAGCCAGGAAGAAGTGGAGGAGCCCAGCTGGAGTCAGGTATAGCATTCTTCTACAGATTTCTGGTCAATAAATAAATGATGTTTACTAGATGTTATTATTGATCACTAATTGCTGATTGAAAAAAGTTTTTTACATATCAATAGACAGTAGTGGGCACCCAAAATTGGGACAAGAATGAAAACTGCTGGGCTCAGAATATTTATCTGTTATATTTGCTAACATTCAATTTGCAACAGTCAGGAGGTGAAAATTGTGTGTGATTGATAAATAAAAAAACTAAAACTATGTCCCTTTTTCATACACAGGAAGACCTCAGCCAGGAGGAGGCTGTGGAATGTGGCAGTCAGGAGGAGGTGGGGATTAGTGGCAGCCAGGAGGAGGCGGGGCTAAGTGTCAGCCAAGGGAAGCCTGGGACCAGTCGCCTCCCCTCCGCCTTCCATATAAAAGAGCGAGGAAGACGACTCCCATGCAGGATTCAGCACTCAGGCTCATTCAGGAGGCTTCTGTGTCCCTACGAGCCTTACCCACTCCTGAAGAGGCCTTTGCCTGCATGGCTGCCACCAAACTGCAGGGCATGCAGGAGGGTCAACGCCTCCTGTGTGAGCAACTTATTTATAAAGTCCTAACTAAGGGGGTGAGTGGGGAACTAACACCCAAGACCGATGTGATTGAGTTGGACCATCCTCCTCCTCCTGCTGCCACAACTCCACCACCAGAGCCACCGCGTGGAAGGAAGCATGGAAGGAAGACAAGAGAGCGATGGCCCTGGGTTCAGTCTGGTCTGACAAAAGCTGCAGTCTCTCGTATGACCACAGCCTGGGGACACAGATGTCATCTGCTGCTTTACGGATCTCTGGGACTTCTGGAACAGACTGCACTCCCTTAGATAAGGACTCCTCAGGCCACCAATTTTGCGTGAAAATAGTTGATGTCTGCCCTGGGGGTCCAAGGCTTCGCCAATTTCTGCAGTTTCTCCAGCGTTGCCTCCCTCTTTGTTTAGTTGTGAGCCCTTAATAAAAGTTATTTTTTTGAAAATTATATGCTCCTATGTGTGTTTTCAGCCAAAAAGGACAGTTTGTTGTTGACGATTCAGGTAAATTTCTAACATAAGATGTGAAATTAACAAGGGACAACAACACCAATCTCCTACAGATTAAATAGAACAACATATCAATCGTGTTGTGGTAACTTGACACAAAAAACACACACACAAATTTTCAGGAGTACAAATAAAAATCCCCCCCAAAAAAAATAAGCCTTGAAAAAAAGACAAACCAAAAAAAAAAAATAATCGGCCTTAAAAAACAAAAAAACAAAAAAAACAAGATAATGTTGTCAGATGTGACAAATCAAAATATATTGAGGGAATCCCGATAAATAGTAAAGAAAGAAGTTTGTGAGAAGTCTGTGTGAATATGAGCAGCAAAACTACTTAATTCTTGTCACATTATAAAGAAGAAGAGAGTGCGCTGTATTAAACCATTTTTAAAATTGCAGCGTGACGAAAGTGCTGTATCCATTGCGAACGCTAAGTTTACCAGACCGAGCTGTTCCGTGTCGGAATTTCTTCTGAGCATGCGTGGCACTTTGTGCGTCGGAACAGGCCACACACGGTCGGAATTGACGCGATCGGACTTTGTTGTCGGAAAATTTTATCTCCTGCTCTCCAACTTTGTGTGTCGGAAAATCCGATGGGGCCCACACACGGTCAGAATTTCCGACAACACGCTCCGATCGGACATTTTCCATCGGAAAATCTGACCGTGTGTACGGGGCATAAGAGGTGCTTTTCTGCTTTCTATTTCCTAGGTGTTTTTTTTTTTAATCTCGCACTTGTCTTTTAATCAGGATAGTGGACTCCATTCACAGAACCAGATTGCATGCGGTATTTGGGTGTTTTCCTGGATACTGCTTGCGATCCTGAAAATGTCAATGCAGTACTGCTTTATGTGTTATTTACCGCACTTGTCCTCAAAATGGGGGGTACTTTGGGTAAGGGAGGCTCTTATCGGAATCTGCAAGCCCCTTTCAACAAGGGGGCCCCCAGATCCTGCCCCCCAGGTGATTGAGTAGGGGTACATAGTACCCCTACTCATTCACCAAAAAAAAAAAAAATGCGTAGTGTTAAAAAAAAGACATTAGACAGTGTTTGACAAATCCTTTATTTAAAAATTAAAACTAAAACTAAATGTCCCCTGGTGTAGATCCATCATCAATTACGACGCCTGCCATCACCGCCGACACGGTGATCCCACCCCCCTGCGCCGTTGTTGCCCAGGAGCATGCTGGGTCGACAGCGGCACAAGGGGGCGGGGGTCACCCGGTGATGTCACCAGTTGGCCACACCCCTTAGTTATTTAAGTGCTGGCAGACAGCGGGCTGGCAGAAAGCGGGAGCATTCGGTGTGAGCTGAGATTTTTTTTTTTCTTTTTTCGGGTCAGAGGTGCTGGCGGGCATTGTGATTGATGATGGATCTACACCAGGGGACATTTATTTTTAGTTTTAATTTTTAAATAAAGGACTTGTCAAAAACTGTCTAATGTCTTTTTTTACATTACACTTTTTTTTGGTGAATGAGTAGGGACACTATATACCCCATACTCATTCACATAGGGGACCCCTATGTTAAAGGGGGCTTCCAGATTCTGCTAAGCCCCCCACTGCCAAGGGTTGTGGGGAAGAGGCCCTTGTCCTCATCAAAATAAGGACAAGGTTCTTAGGGGGGGCAGAGTCCCTCTGCCCCAAAGTACCCTCCCATGTTGAGGGCATGTGGTCAGGTATCGTTTTGCAAGGGGGGGGGCTCACTCGTCACCTCCCTTTCCTAACCTGCCAGGCTGCATGCTCGCATAAGCGTCTGGTATAGATTATGAGGGGGGCCCACGCCATTTAAAAAAAAAAAAATGGCATGGGGGCTTCTTCAAAATCCAAAATCCGAAGGGCCCAATATGGATTTGGGGACCTCATGCCATTTTTCCCTAGATTTTTTAATTGCCGGCATTTTTTTTTTAATTTTCAGTTGTCAGCGGGGAATCTCGCAGACAGCTGCTGACTCATCGGTTGTTAAGGACGTGGCCGCCGACCGCTCTTTAAGGACGCCTATTCTTTAATGGTAATAAATACGCCGGCTACTGCCAGACATTAACTTACCACTACTGTTCACTACTAAAATACTGCAATACTTCATAAATTATTGCATGCGGTATACTAGAAAACTTTTTGAAAATGCTATACGGTATCTTATTGCATAATCGGATGCTGTAAGATACCGCTTTGTGAATGGAGACCAGTGTCCTTCATGTTCTTCTCCGAAGCATAACTAAGTAAATTTCTCTCCACAAGGGTTTCCTTTTCCCTACTGCTAGGTGGATCAACAAATTATGATTACCACCTATAGCCCAAAGTATCTCCCTCCCTCTTAACCTCATGTTCTAGCACACTCAGATATGTTTGTACTTCATAGACTTTCCAACATCAAGCATCTGTTTCTCAGATTTGCAAGGCTGCCACCTGGAGTTCTTTTCACATGTTCTACCAGGTGGATGTTCAGGCCTTTTATGATGCCTGTTAAGGTGCTACAAGCTGTTCTTTGAGTCCGTTGAGCCTTTCTTGACCTGTTTTGTTCTGTGGGCCCATTGGCATTGTTGCTGTGTGGCCCACCTTTCAGTTGAGTTTCTCCTGGTCATTCCAGCTATAATGATTAAAGAAGCATGTGTCCTGTACTGTAGGATTTTTGACTTTGTTTAAAATCAGTTACCTGGAATTCAGTACAGGATAGAGGTCCCTACTCTCTGTTCTTATAATCTCCCTTTTGCTTGCTACAAAACTGAGGCAAGCTAGGAGTGAGAGGGGTTATATGGGGGATGTCCCAGCAGTTTTAATTTTCCAGTGTCCAGTTACCTATAGGTATCTGCATACCAGGGACGTGCAGTTAAATTATTAAAAAAATAAAAATTGAGCTTTGAGGGTCGTAGCTCAGTGACCTGGGGTCATAGGGACCCAAAATAAAAGTTTGGGGCTCCTACGACCTATGGTTCCAGAGATATGGGGCTCCTTGTGCAGCCTGTCAGAAACTAAATACAGAGTGGCCACTTTAAATGCAAGCTGACACACTCTGTTTGCAGCAGGTAGAGGGTGAGCTCACAGTGCCTCTCACTTCTTGTCAGAGACACTGAGCACAATAAACAGCTTAGAGTCTTGGACTAATGGTAAAGTACCGTTGGTCCCAGCTGTCCAATAAAAATGCTGCAGTGGAGGCACGCCTCTCAATGCAGTGTCATAGAAGGGGCATGTGTCTAAAAGACAAATGCTCCCTTCCTCCCAGCCCCCTTAAAGTGGAGTTCCACCCACTTTTACAACTCTTCAGCATCCCTCACTAAACGGATTTTTTAAATGTTTTTCCCAGCACCTACTGTATATCTGCTGTATTCATTTTTCACTTCCTCCTCCCTGGCCGTGGCCCATCGCATCATTTCCTGTTTGCAATGCCTTCTGGGAAGGGGCAGCAACTTCCTCTGACACTGCCGTTGCTATGGAAACTGACCTGAAACCTATTATACTGCTTGTGCTGCACTGAGCATGTGCGAGATCTGCAAGGATGAGATCCAGGAAGAAATACAGTCTGGCTTCAGAGGCCCACGCTTAAGATAGCCACGGCCTGCTGTAAGTTTATAAAATAACAAACTACTGCTATAAACTAACAAAACAGGCCTTAGTTTACAGACTAACTTTACTAGAATACATTGAGCTTGTGTATTATATGGGTATTTTTATTTAAAAAGTATAATTTCGGCCCGGAACACCACTTTAACCACAAGTAAAAAAACATGTGTTTATGTGTATAAGATTTACCCACAATCCCATGTTTTTCTCACACAGTTAAGAGAGAGAATGAGAATCTGCTGCTTGCTGAAAATACTGTTATATTCAAGCTAAATCATATATTTATATGCTATATGTTATAATATAATAATGTAGTATTTATCCATTTACTGTAAAATTTACTGCAAAAGTTAATTCTGACACTTCTCTCCTACATGTAAAAATTATCATTTTTTTTTGCTAGAAAATTACTCAGAACCCCCAAACATTTTATATATATATATATAATATATATATATATAGTTTTAGCAGACACCCTATGGAATATGTTACGTCGAGTAAATAGTTACCTAACATGTCACACTTTAAAATTGTGGAATGGCGCCAAACTTCTGTACTTATAAATCTCCAAATGAGATGCTCTAAATTTTTTACAGGTTACATATTTAGAGTTACAGAGGAGGTCTGGTGCTAGAATTATTGCTCTCACTCAAACGATCCCGCCGTATGTAACCTGTGTGGATTTGGCTCTGATACTAGCCAGTGCCTCACCAGAAACTGACCTAACCGCACATCCCTGCTGCATACAGCCCAATTGTAATGATTAAAGAAGCCTGTGTGCTGTATTGTACTCCATGAAGTGATTTTACTGATAAGTTAAAAACAAAAACAGTTTTTTTTTATTCATTCCAAAAAAAGTCCCATCATTAAAGTGGAGGTCCACTCAAATTATTAACCTAATCTTAACGCCATCAGCGCTATGAACAGATGTTCAAATGAATAAAAAACAATTTTATGTGCTGTATTTACCTTTATATTGGTCTTTATAGTGGCACCTCCTGTTTGTCACTCCCGCTGGAGTAGGCGTGTATAATCTTTTTCCCCTGCGGTGCACTGTCTCCTGGGAGCTAAGTGTGAGGCTTCCCAGGAGTCAGTGCTAAACACTGCTGCAAAATCTCGAGAGATCATAAAACCAGGGCGTATCGAAAAGCGCCATTTTAAATGAGGTCGCATTCTAGACATGGTCGATCCCACCATAGAAGGTCGTCTTCACGCAGACCTCGTTCCCCTGCACGCCATTCCCGTCCTGCTGGGAACGCATGCTGGATTTGCGGCGCGGCAGCTCTCCCGGATAAATTGGCCTGCCAAAAATGCCTGGAGGAGGCCACAAGAGAAAGAGCCTCGGAGAACGGAGATTCCGCTGGGGCCTCAGCCCCCCGGGCCTCGATACCAGACGTGGATTTCTCCACCACTACCTCTCCAGCCCGGGCCAGCACATCAAGGGAGCAAGACTCTCTGTCTGATAATGAATGTCAGGAGGTATCAGCGGGATTCGATTTCTCTCTGATAGAACTGTTTGTCAAATCGGTTAAAGAGGCGATAGGATGGGAGGAACCCCAGGAAGCTCAACCGAAGCAAAGGAAGTATTTTCCTCATCTTAAAAAGGATCCAGAAGCTTTCCCGTTCATAGACGAACTGGAGGACCTAATTAAAGAAAAATGGCAAAGGCCAGAAAAAGTCTAGTCTGAATAACAGACTTCTAAAACTATACCCACTCAAGGAGCCTAAAGTGAACCCTCTGGTGTCTCCTCCGGTAGTAGATGCATCCTTAATGCGCCTAGCCAGGCATGTTACCCTCCCGTTAGAAGACGCGGTAACATTCAGGGATGTGCTCGACAGGAAGATCGACACAGATCTCAAGCGAGCTTACCTGTCGGCAGGAGGCGCCTGCAGGCCTGCGATAGCACTCGCAGCAGTAGGAAGGGCCATCTCGAGTTGGTCTACAAGCACAGAGAAGCTTGTATTGGAGGGTGCAGACCAAGAAAAAATAGTGAAAGCGTTACAAGAGCTAAGCTTGGCAGGTGACTTCGTGGCAGAGGCTTCGGTCGATACCATCAGGTCTGCGTCAAAATCTATGCTGGCCTCAGTAACGGCCAGAAGAGCACTATGGCTGAAACCCTGGACGGCGGACCCAGCCTCCAAGTCTAATTGGTGACGTATTCCGTTCGACGGAGAAAATCTCTTCGGAACAAAATTGGACACAGCCATCTCCAAGGTAACGGTGGCAAGTCTGGTCTCATCCCCTCGGACAGGAGGCCCAAGCAGCAGAGACCTCCTCCCTTTAAGCGAAACCTCCCAGAGAGGTATAGGGACGCGAAAGCGTACAGACCGGGGAAGGAGTACCGAAGGAGCTGGAAGAACCCTCAATCCTCCTTTATGAAATTCCAGAAGCCTAAGACCCCTGCTTCCAGCGATTAGAAGCCTTTTTGAAGGTGCGCCCATCCAGCCAGCGGTAGTGGGAGCAAGACTCTCCAGTTTCAAGCTGGTCTGGGCGGAGATCATAAGGGATACCTGGACTCTGGCCACTGTCAGTTTCGGCCACAGGTGGTCCTTCAAAAACCGACCCCCAAGGGATCAATTCTGTCCAACCCGTATTCCTCCATCTCGGGGAAAAAAGGTTGTGTCTACTGAACTACATTCAGGATCTTCTCCAAAAACGAGCAATAATAGAGGTCCCGCCAGCACAACGAGGCAGGGGATTCTATTCTCCTCTATTTCTCGTCAAGAAGAAGTCAGGGGAATTTCGACCGGTTCTAGACCTAAAGAACCTCAACAAGTCCATCAGTGTGGAGACATTCGGGATGGAAAGCTTGCAGTCTATCCTCCAGGCCATAAATCTGGGAGACTGGATGCTCTCCATAGATCTCCAGGACGCCTACCTGCACATTCCAATCCACGTGGCATTCCAGAAATTTAATTTCTGCGATTCTCGGTGGGTCAGGGGCACTTCCAGTTTCGAAGTCTTCCTTTCGGGATCTCAACAGCCCCCAGAACGTTCACGAAGGTCTTACTGCCAGCAATAGCTTATTTGAGGGAGAAAGGTCTAAGGGTCCACCATTACTTGGACGACATCCTCCTCCTCTCAAGCAGCCAGGAATCACTCGTGCAGCATCGCGAGATCTTAGTTTTCCACCCTAATGAATCTGGGATGGATAATAAACTGGCAAAAAGAGCAAAATCCAACCTACCCAAAGGATGGTCTTCCTGGGGGCCGAACTAGACACCCGAGCAAATACAGTGGAACTGCCAGGGGAGAAGTTGTCCCTACTAATTCAGAAGGTAAAGGATGCTATTCCGGCACCATGCCTTCCAGCCAGAGCATACCTCAGCCTCCTGGGTTCCCTATCAGCAACCATTCCAATGGTCAAATGGGTGCAATGGAACACCAGACCCCTGCAAGCCTCCTTCTTGCCCCAGTGGGACGGCTGGTCCATGTCCCAATTGATTCACATCTCGGAGGAAGCCAGTCTATCTATACAGTGGTGGACACACCCCTACAACCTCAGGAGATGCAAGCAGATAGTCATCCCCCACCAGGAGGTGGTAACTTCAGACGCCAGTCTGGAGGGATGGGGGGCACATTACCTACACTATGCGGCTCAGGGCCGCTGGCACTTCAAAACCAAGGATGTGGTCTCAAACGTTCTAGAGATGAAGGCAGCTTTCCAAGCCCTTTTGGCATTCAGCTCACTTCTGAGAGGGAAACAAGTTCTCATTCAGATGGACAACCGAGTGGCTGTAGCCTACATCAACAGGCAGGGGGGTACCAGAAGCATCTCCATGATGCAGGAGGTTGGTCCAGTGATGCGGTGGGCCCAACTGAACCTGCGGGATCTGAGGGCGGCCTATATTCCGGGTGTTCAGAACCTTCTGGCAGATTCTCTCAGCAGAACATTCGTTTCCAACAACGAGTGGTGTCTAAGCCCCCAAGCATTTGCCCTCATATGCCAGACATGGGGTCATCCGGACATAGACCTCGCAGCAACGCCAGCGAACAGGAAATGCGTAAATAGTAATTGTGCCCGCGCTAATACAATATCACATATAAAAAAAGAGATGCCGTGTAAAAATATTTAAATTAAACCATAATAAATATGCTAATGAAACCGTACATGTATAAATATAAAGTGCAAATTTTTTATATAATAAATCTCCAAGTGCATATGAAAAAAGTGCAATCGTGGTAATACTTTTGAAAAGTGCACCGTGCTAAAATAAATATAAATGCCAAATACTTTCCTGTGACATTTAAGTGTTCAACATAATCAGCAAATACAAATCACAGAAAAAAAACGTGAATAAATAGTGTCCATAAAATAAGTGTTCATCATGCTTCTCCTGATGGGTGTCTAAATCACAACAAGCAAGATGTGCTCTCCCATGACACCCCACATGTGCTTGCGCTCACCTTTAATCATGTGACACAGTAATTAAATGGTGTCAGAATACGCATTGGGGCCACTCCTGGGCTCACTCAGGATACAATGATGCAAAACACTCCTCACAGGTAAAGCCAAGATCCACATTCATAGAAGAAACAAACAGAAGAACTCCATGGTGTAATATAGCAAGGACATTTATTGGATAAAAGAAAGTCCTCCAGGAGGGTACTCACATTAGATGGGTGCTACAGTGCACCAAACTGTACAGATTAAAAAGAAAGCAGCAATTCGTATGGCGTGCGGTGTGGTATGTAATATCCTCCTCCACTGCTAACAGCTCTGTCCTACCCCTCCCCGACGCGTATTCGGCACAGGGATCACGTGCCTTCCTCTGGGGGATATCATTGGACGGATGCACAGTGTGATATATATATGCTGACGGCGGCCATTTTGCCGAGGACCGCCGACAGCTGTAATAGGAAACAAATAGCTAAAGAGACCGGCCGGCGGCCATTTTGCCTGTGCCCACCGGTCTATAGTGTGTTAGACTCTAATGGTGTGTGGTAATTGGAAGGTGGAGCCAAGTCACACAGCGCTCATCATCTAATAGAGCTGTGTCGGCGGCCATCTTGCCTAGGTCCGCAGACAGCTCTAGTGATGGGCTACACCATAAAGCAACCAACAACAAATATCATCAAATGACAGCACTTAACCAGCTCCTTGATAAATTATCTAATATTAAATAAATGATAGTAAATAAAGTGATCCTAGTTAATTGTAATGTATGTTAATAATGTATATTAGTAAGCCAGGATAGAGCTGTGCATATAGGAGCCACACCACACCGCACCTCATATAACATTATATACAAGCCTCACCATAGATCAAATCAACCCTAATAAAATTCATGTATAGACATATTACTAAAAATAGATACCATAAGTCATCTTATTAAAACAAATATTAAGCTGAGTAAACTTCTCCTCCTAAGAGACTACTGAAAATCACTTAAATCATAAAGGAGATCTAAGTGTCGGATCCCCATATTAGAGTATAATAAATTTATTAAAATAAGTTAAAATCAATGCGCATCCCTAACCTTCCTGCCATATCAAAACTACGAATTATATAATATATCCTATAACAAAAATAATAAAAAATTTTTTAATAATAAAAAATATATGTTAAAATAAAATAATAAAAAACCATATTAAACAGTACCAGTACAGGCACTATTGAAAATATATGTAGGAACCAGCGTGAAATATAATTTACATAAAAACCATCTGGGTGGTACAATAATAAAAAGCAATTCCCTTATTTAATTAAATATTAAAACTAATTAAAAATTTATTAAAAATTACTGAGGAAACATGTTAAATCAAAATCCCTACTAAGCCCCCCAGGGAACAGAGAACCCAATTGGTGTATCCACCAAGATTCCCGTTTACTGATATCTCTCGTGAAATTGGAACCTCTCCAGTGACGTTTAGGGGCCTCTATCCCCCAGAATTTCATCCCCACCGTACTCTTATTATGCATTTTCTCAAAATGGATGTATAGATGGTGTTTGTCTGATCCTTTGCGAATGTTACGTACGTGTTCCTCTAATCTGTCTTTTAGGGCTCTAGTGGTGCGCCCCACATAGATAAAATTACATGGGCACTTTAACGCATATACGACCCCAATAGTGTCACACGATATAAATTCCCTGATAGTATAAGATTGATGGGTTCTGGGATCATGGAATTCCTCTAACCTTCTATCATTCCCTGGAACTCTCACACAACTGTAGCATCTACCACACCCATAAAAGCCCTTAAGGTCCCAAAACATTCTAGGATTTGGGGGGGGTGGCTCAACTACATTGTGTACAAATTTATCCCTTAGATTGGGTGCCTTTTTAAAAACAATTTTAGGTTTCTCCGGGAGCACACTTTTAAGGTGAGTGTCCTGCTTTAGGACATTCCAGTATTTACGTATAATTCTTTGTACTTCGTTAATTTGTAGGGAGTAATCAAGAACGATACTGATATTGTCATTAGCGTTACTTTCCGTGGTTTCAATCTTGTCTCTCAATAGGATATCCCTATCAAGACGTCCGACCTCCAATTTTTCTTTCTGTAAGAAATCACTGTGGTATCCTTTATCTAGGAACATGCTACTTAGCTTGTTGGACTGCAGCTCATAGTCCTCATTTCTCGTACAGTTTCTTCTCATCCTCATATATTGGCCCCTGGGTATGTTCTTCAGCCAGGGTTTGTAATGACAGCTGGTAATGGGTATATAAGAGTTACGATCTGTTACTTTAAAAAATGATCTGGTAATGATACCTTCATTGGTGTTAAAAATTTCCAGATCTAAAAAATGGATGCTTTCCTTATTAACATCCCAAGTTAGGGAGATATTGAGATCGTTGTGGTTCATGGAATCCAGTAAATCCATTAATGTCTCCATGCTCCCCTTCCAAATGATCAACAGATCGTCGATAAATCTCTTGTATAATAAAATATTATCACATACTCCATTTAAAACTCCTTCCTCTTCCCATTTGGCCATATACAAGTTCGCTACGCTGGGGGCAAATTTAGCGCCCATAGCGACACCTTTTATCTGTAAGTAAAACTTTTTCCCATACCAGAAAAAATTATGACGTAAACAAAAATCTAAACACTTAAGGATAAATATAACAAAATCTCCATCCACGGGCTCTTCCTTCCTAAGGGCCCACTCCACTGCTTTCATGGCCCCCTCATGGTCTATGTTGGTGTAAAGTGAGGCCACGTCACCTGTGGCCATAATAATATTATCCCGTGCGTTGCATTCACTTAATAGCTGTAATGTGTGCTTAGTGTCCTTGAGGTAGGCTTTTGTTTTTTTCACCAGTGGTTGCAGGTGGATGTCTATATATTCCCCCAACCGGGAAGTCAAAGATTCGATGCCACTCACTATTGGCCTTCCCGGGGGGGGTTTTACTATCCTTATGTATCTTCGGTAGGAAGTATATCACCGGTGTCTTGCTGACTGTAGGGACAAGATATTTCGCTTCATGTTTACTCAGGAGTCCTTCTTCCTCACCATCATGAACGATATTTTCTAGTGTACTTTTGAAGGATTTGGAAGGATTCCTGTCCAGTGGTCGGTAAGTGTCAGTATCGCTCAGTATTCGTTCCATTTCCACCTTATATTGCTGTAGGGATAGTACAACTATCCCCCCGCCTTTATCCGCTGGCCTCACCACTATATCTTTTCTTTTGTTTAGTAGATTCAAACCTTTTGTAAAATCCTTATGTTCATAAAATTTCTTTATGGGTAATTGCTCTAGTTCAGTTGTCACCAATTTCTTGAACAGATCAACGTATTTGTTGTTGGCTATGTTGGGGTTTAAAACTGAGTTATTCCTCAGATTGGTGTATCTGGTATTTACAGTGGCTTTTTCAATAGGATTAAGGGCATAATATTTCTTAATATTCAACTTTCGGATAAACTTTTGTATTCCCATATATGTCTCAAATTTGTTGAGTCCTTTCTTGGGGGCGAACTTAATACCTTTGTCGAGTACCAGCAGTTCTTCCCTTGAAAGCGGAGCCCCACTGAGGTTAAAAATCCCCTCTCCTAATCTTCTCGCCTTCTTTTTCTGCTGTACTCTTCTTCCTGCTCTCCCACCTCTCTTCCTTGATTTCTTAACTCATGGGAGGGCCCTCCCCTGGTCCCCCCTAAAAAAGACTCATCATCAAAAAAATCTTCATTGTTCTCCAAATGTTGATAACTGTTATGTATTGGTATCCTATATTGGTCTTGCGGAGGGTTTTCATATCTCACTCTCTGAGGTTTCCGTGAATAGTAAACAGCACCCCTTTGTGTATTCCCATATGAATCCGAGGGATAACCCCTCTGCTGATATTGATTCGGTGGGGGACCTCTGTGAGGTTGATAGTTCCCTCTATATGGTGTTCCCTGTCGGTACTCATAGTTGCCTTGAGACCTATGCGGGGTACCTTGCTGGTATCCGTGCTGTCTTTTTGTAGCCATAGGAGTTGTACTGTCCACCCCGTCGTTGAGGGGGGGGATTGGACTGGTACCCCCTATCATAATAATTATGCTGGACTCTATTCCCTTCACCTCGATGAGGCGGTCTACCATCATGCCAATTTCCCTGGTTATTAGGGGGACCATAACTGGGGTGCTGGGTGTAATTACCTCCATAACTTGATCGTTCCTGCTGATCATAGTATGGTCTCCTTGGTGGTTGACGGTGGGGGGTTTGAGGTTGTCTGCCCTCATGATGGTTTGAGGGTAATCCTCTCCCTGGTTGTTTGGCATTCTGTTGCTGGTAAAGTTGCTGTCCTTGTGGTTGCGATGCTCTCGTATCGCCCGAACCACTATTTACTGCCTGCGGCTGTGTGTTAGCATTAGCATTGGCTAATAATGTAGATTGCCATCGAAAGACCTGTTTGTTTTGATAATCCTCAGAATCCCTCAGATACTTTTTCCTCTTAGTGTTTTTATTTTCTATATCTTTTTTCTGCATACTCTTGTGCAGATCCCCCATGAGTCTATCATACTCAGGTGTATTAATAAAAGGAACTAGTTTATCCCTAATTTCTTTGATCTGACCCTCTATTAATGATAATTTGCGTTGTTTACGTTTAAGGAGAAATTCCATAATCTCTTTTCCTTTTTTGGAAAAGGAGTACCATTCCTCTATATCACCTTCACCTAGTAATCCGTCATTAATGGGAACATCCCATCTCAATTTCCTGGGGACCATGCCATCTTTTAAATACTTATCCATGGTGGAGCGATCCCACCATATGTTACTTTTTTTATCCATACAGTGCCCCAGTTTCCTAAAAAGGTGTGTGATATCATTTTCCTTACTATTGTTGATTGAGAATAGATCTTCCAGATCTATCTCCCTGTTTTCAAAGAAGGCAAAAGGATCCATAGGCTACTAGCAAGTGTATGAAAAAAGATACAAACGAAGTATAGGTTTCTTGCGAGCCACAAATGGACTAATGCCTCTACGGAGTAAACTAATATTAATTAAGCTGCAAGCACTAAACCACGTTTCATTCCGTGTAATTTAATGCGTAAATAGTAATTGTGCCCGCGCTAATACAATGTCACATATAAAAAAAGAGATGCCGTGTAAAAATATTTAAATTAAACCATAATAAATATGCTAATGAAACCGTACATGTATAAATATAAAGTGCAAATTTTTTATATAATAAATCTCCAAGTGCATATGAAAAAAGTGCAATCGTGGTAATACTTTTGAAAAGTGCACTGTGCTAAAATAAATATAAATGCCAAACACTTTCCTGTGACATTTAAGTGTTCAACATAATCAGCAAATACAAATCACAGAAAAAAAAACGTGAATAAATAGTGTCCATAAAATAAGTGTTCATCATGCTTCTCCTGATGGGTGTCTAAATCACAACAAGCAAGATGTGCTCTCCCGTGACACCCCACATGTGCTTGCGCTCACCTTTAATCATGTGACACAGTAATTAAACAGTGTCAGAATACGCATTGGGGCCACTCCTGGGCTCACTCAGGATACAATGATGCAAAACACTCCTCACAGGTAAAGCCAAGATCCACATTCATAGAAGAAACAAACAGAAGAACTCCATGGTGTAATATAGCAAGGACATTTATTGGATAAAAGAAAGTCCTCCAGGAGGGTACTCACATTAGATGGGTGCTACAGTGCACCAAACTGTACAGATTAAAAAGAAAGCAGCAATTCGTATGGCGTGCGGTGTGGTATGTAATATCCTCCTCCACTGCTAACAGCTCCGTCCTACCCCTCCCCGACGTGTATTTGGCACAGGGATCACGTGCCTTCCTCTGGGGGATATCATTGGATGGATGCACAGTGTGATATATATATGCTGACGGCGGCCATTTTGCCGAGGACCGCCGACAGCTGTAATAGGAAACAAATAGCTAAAGAGACCGGCCGGTGGCCATTTTGCCTGTGCCCACCGGTCTATAGTGTGTTAGACTCTAATGGTGTGTGGTAATTGGAAGGTGGAGCCAAGTTAGATGGCCGCCGACACAGCTCTATTAGATGATGAGCGCTGTGTGACTTGGCTCCACCTTCCAATTACCACACACCATTAGGGGAAGGGAACACAAAGACACTGAATTTCAAAAGAGCCAACTTCCCTAAACTACAAACCTTGCTAAAAGGCATAAATTGGGATAAAATATTAGGAACAAAGAATACGGAGGAGAGATGGGTTTGCTTTAAGAGCATATTAAATAAGGGCATTAGCCAATGTATCCCATTGGGTAATAAATTTAAAAGAGCGAACAAACATCCTGGATGGCTTAACTCCAATGTAAAAATGCATATAAAAGCAAAGGAGAAGGCCTTCAAAAAATACAAGGTTGAGGGATCATCCACAGCATTCAGAATTTATAAAGAATGCAATAAGAAATGTAAGGGTGCAATTAGGATGGCTAAGATAGAACATGAAAGACACATAGCGGAGGAGAGCAAAAAAAATCCCAAGAAATTCTTTAAGTATGTAAACAGTAAAAAAGGGAGGACAGACCATATTGGCCCCATAAAGAATGAGGAAGGACATCTGGTTACAAAGGATGGGGAGATGGCAAAGGTATTGAATTTATTCTTCTCCTCAGTCTTCACGAGTGAATCGGGGGGCTTCAGTAACCAAAACTGCAGTGTTTATCCTCATGACACAACACAGGAAGCACCTACATGGTTAACAGAGGACAGAATTAAAATTAGACTTGAGAAACTTAACATTAATAAATCACCGGGACCAGATGGCTTGCATCCGAGGGTACTTAGGGAACTCAGTCAGGTGATTGCCAGACCGTTGTTCCTAATTTTTACAGACAGTCTATTGACTGGAATGGTACCAGCTGATTGGAGAAAAGCCAATGTAGCACCAATATTTAAAAAGGGCCCAAAAAACATCCCTGGGAATTACAGACCAGTTAGCCTAACATCAATAGTATGTAAACTCTTGGAGGGGATGATAAGGGACTATATACAAGATTTTAGTAATAAGAATGATATCATTAGCAGTAATCAGCATGGATTCATGAAGAATCGTTCTTGCCAAACCAATCTATTAACCTTCTATGAGGAGGTGAGTTGCCATCTAGATAAAGGAAGGCCCGTAGACGTGGTGTATCTGGATTTTGCAAAAGCATTTGACACAGTTCCCCATAAACGTTTACTGTACAAAATAAGGTGCGTTGGCATGGACCATAGGGTGAGTACATGGATTGAAAACTGGCTACAAGGGCGTGTTCAGAGGGTGGTGATAAATGGGGAGTACTCAGAATGGTCAGGGGTGGGTAGTGGGGTTCCCCAGGGTTCTGTGCTGGGACCAATCCTATTTAATTTGTTCATAAATGACCTGGAGGATGGGATAAACAGTTCAATCTCTGTATTTGCAGACGATACTAAGCTAAGCAGGGCAATAACTTCTCCGCAGGATGTGGAAATCTTGCAAAAAGACCTGAACAAATTAATGGGGTGGGCGACTACATGGCAAATGAGGTTCAATGTAGAAAAATGTAAAATAATGCATTTGGGTGGCAAAAATATGAATGCAATCTATACACTGGGGGGAGAACCTCTGGGGGAATCTAGGATGGAAAAGAACCTGGGGGTCCTAGTGGATGATAGGCTCAGCAATGGCATGCAATGCCAAGCTGCTGCTAATAAAGCAAACAGAATATTGGCATGCATTAAAAGGGGGATCAACTGCAGAGATAAAACGATAATTCTCCCGCTCTACAAGACTCTGGTCCGGCCGCACCTGGAGTATTCTGTCCAGTTCTGGGCACCAGTCCCTCAGGAGGGACGTACTGGAAATGGAGCGAGTACAAAGAAGGGCAACAAAGCTAATAAAGGGTCTGGAGGATCTTAGTTATGAGGAAAGGTTGCGAGCACTGAACTTATTCTCTCTGGAGAAGAGACGCTTGAGAGGGGATATGATTTCAATTTACAAATACTGTACTGGTGACCCCACAATAGGGATAAAACTTTTTCGCAGAAGAGAGTTTAATAAGACTCGTGGCCACTCATTACAATTAGAAGAAAAAAGGTTTAACCTTAAATTAAGTAGAGGGTTCTTTACTGTAAGAGCGGCAAGGATGTGGAATTCCCTTCCACAGGCGGTGGTCTCAGCGGGGAGCATTGATAGCTTCAAGAAACTATTAGATAATCACCTGAATGACCGCAATATACAGGGATATGTAATGTAATACTGACACATAATCACACACATAGGTTGGACTTGATGGACTTGTGTCTTTTTTCAACCTCACCTACTATGTAACTATGTAACATACCACACCGCACGCCATACGAATTGCTGCTTTCTTTTTAATCTGTACAGTTTGGTGCACTGTAGCACCCATCTAATGTGAGTACCCTCCTGGAGGACTTTCTTTTATCCAATAAATGTCCTTGCTATATTACACCATGGAGTTCTTCTGTTTGTTTCTTCTATGAATGTGGATCTTGGCTTTACCTGTGAGGAGTGTTTTGCATCGTTGTATCCTGAGTGAGCCCAGGAGTGGCCCCAATGCGTATTCTGACACCGTTTAATTACTGTGTCACATGATTAAAGGTGAGCGCAAGCACATGTGGGGTGTCACGGGAGAGCACATCTTGCTTGTTGTGATTTAGACACCCATCAGGAGAAGCATGATGAACACTTATTTTATGGACACTATTTATTCACCTTTTTTTTCTGTGATTTGTATTTGCTGATTATGTTGAATACTTAAATGTCGCAGGAAAGTGTTTGGCATTTATATTTATTTTAGCACGGTGCACTTTTCAAAAGTATTACCACGATTGCACTTTTTTTCATATGCACTTGGAGATTTATTATATAAAAAATTTGCACTTTATATTTATACATGTACGGTTTCATTAGCATATTTATTATGGTTTAATTTAAATATTTTTACACGGCATCTCTTTTTTTATATGTGACATTGTATTAGCGCGGGCACAATTACTATTTACGCATTAAATTACACGGAATGAAACGTGGTTTAGTGCTTGCAGCTTAATTAATATTAGTTTACTCCGTAGAGGCATTAGTCCATTTGTGGCTCGCAAGAAACCTATACTTCGAGCGAACAGGAAATGTCAGAGGTTTCTGTCAAGGAACCCCTTCCCCTCAGCGGAGGGAACGGATTGTCTCCAGCACTCCTGGAACTTTCGCCTAGGCTACATTTTCCCACCAACTCCTCTTATAGTCAAGTTCCTTCTGAGGCTCAAATATTCAACGGCCCTAGTACTGGCTGTGATTACCTTCTGGCCACGGAGGCCTTGGTTCCCCACCCTCCTGCAGCTGAGTACAGCGGCTCCACTTTCACTCCCGGTGACAACGGATCTACTAACCCAAGGCCAGTTGCTCCATCTGAATCAGGAGAAATTACACCTAACGGCCTGGAGATTGAAAGGTCTAGGTTCCTAGACCAAGGCTGCTCTCAAAAGGTAGTCGATACCTTGCTCCAGGCTAGAAAATTCTCCACAAATAACACCTATGGAAGAATCTGGGGAAAGTTCTCTTCCTTTGCCCATGAACAAGGTTGGGACCCTGCTTCCCCATCAGCAGTGCAAGTGCTCGAGTTCCTCCAGTCAGGTCTGGACAGGTCCAGCACCCTAAAGGTCCAAGTTTCTGCCATCTCCGCTTTGACAGGAGTTAAATGGGCACTTAATCCTCTGGTGGTTCAATTTCAAAGAGCCTGTCTGAAGCTAAGGCCCCCTAGAAAGCCTTCATTCCCGACATGGGATCTAACAACCGTCCTAGAGGTCTTATCCGGAGAGCCATTCTTCCCACTTGAAGACATCTCCCTTTGGGACCTGACACTAAAAGTATAATTTCTAATTGCCATCACATCGGCGAAGAGGGTCTCAGAAATGCAAGCCTTGCTAATCAAGGAACCGTATCTGATGGTTTACCCAGACAGACTAACCCTGAAGCCTTCAGATAGATTCATCCCAAAAGTCTCCTCTTCATTCCACTTTAACCAGGAGATTGACCTCCCAGCTTTAATCACGGATCAGGGCGTTCCTCATCCTCTAGATGTCAAGGGCAACATTCTGCAATACCTCTCTATAACCAAGCCATTCAGGAAATGCGAGAACCTTCTAGTAATCCCACATGGATTCAGGAAGGGCCAGGCAGCTTCTGCCCGTACCATCGCCTCATGGCTCGTGAAAACTATCAAGAAAGCCTACTCCTTAAGCACCTTGCAGATCCCAGAAGACTTAAGAGCGCATTCCACCAGGGCAATGGCTACTTCATGGGCAGCTTACTGTAAAGTCTCAGCGGAAACTATTTGTAGAGCGGCCACTTGGTCTTCCAGAAGCACCTTCATATCCCATTATAAAGTAGACGCTGCACGCTTAGCAGCAGTTGAATTCGGGAGGGCCGTTATACAGGCCAACTCTTCTGTTTCTTGTCAATAAAATTTACTTTGCATTCCCACCCAGTTTGGCGAGTTACTCCTCAACGTGTATGCTGCCATGATGCAACAGGAAAACGGAAAATTGTATACTCACCTTTCCCTAATTTTCCTTTCCTGTCGCATCTTCATGGCAGCATACAATCACCCACCCTTCTAAGGTGACATATGTGTATGTATATATAGAGAGAATATTGGGATGGGTGTCTACTCATTCATTTATAGCTATGTGGTCCTATCAGGTTGTGGGGGCGGAGTCACAACCCAACGTGTATGCTGCCATGAAGATGCGACAGGAAAGGAAAATTACGGAAAGGTGAGTATACAATTTTCCGTTTTTTAAGCTTTTTGGAAAACATAGGGAAGGGTTATCACCCCTGTAACATTTGTTTTGCTGTCTGTGCACCTCTTCAGAAGATTTCACTTCACTTTCTGTCCCAATGACAAATGTTTTTTGAAAATTTGGGGGTTTTAGTGAAACAAGGATTGGTGATAAAGCATCAGTGAAGAGGAGACACGTTTTTCCCATATTAACTCTTACAGGAGAGAATTTCCCTTCCTAGGGGTAGATTTCATCTCACTTCCTGTTGTCTCCTTCCGTTTGCAAGTAGGAGTCGTTTGTAAGTTGGATGTTTGAAAGTAGGGGCCTGCCCTATATACTCTGCAGAAATTGGGGCCTTAGGTGTTGGTGTTGCCACAACACTGTAAGCCCTCACAGTTACTCTCGGTGGGTGCAGGAACGGGCCGTGCTGTGAAATAATAGATCAAGAATTGTAATTACATGCCATTGTTGAACAGTGGTAGAAAAATTGGGCCTTTGGTGGTGGTGGTGGTGGTGGTGCTGGTGCCACAACACTGTAAGTCCTCACAGTTACTCTTGGTGGGCGCTGGAACGGGCCCTGCTGTGAAATAGTATATCAAGAATTGTAATTACATGCACCTGTTGAACAAAGTATTGCATCAAAAATTCTAATTACACGCCCCTGTTAAACAGGGGCAGAAAAACTGGGCCTTGGCCACTGGTGGCAATGCCCAGAACCAAAAATGTTCTTATAAGCTATCACCATGAAAATTGAGGAGGAAGAGGATTGTGACTCATCATAACAGGATAGTCACTCAGCATCAGCATAGGCAGTCTTGAAGGGATCTCACATTAAAAAAAATAGATACACGGAGGGCACCCACACATCGGACATCCTGAGGACACATCCACTGGGGGATGGTTGGATATTTATCCGCCCGTTGTACAGCCTTCACCTCACAGGCACCGACAATCGTCTGCCCTAAGTAGATCCGCCCAATACAGATGGGGTCTGGCATCCATGAAATACTTTATTTGACCCCGATGCCTTGAGTGCTGCTTGAACACAGAGTCATTCCACTTGAACCTATACATTTGTAAAACATCTCCAAGTCTGATCTTGCCCCTAGGTAATCTTGCACCATATGAATCAGACGCTGGCGATGGTTGCTAGAACCGATCAGACCTTGGGGCTGCAGACTAAAAAATTGTCTGAACGCATCAGTCAGACGGCTACCTTCTCCACCGCTCCTTCTGTGACTGACTGAAGCCTCAGCAACACGTTGTCCAGGAGCTATAAATCAATATAAAATATGTTGGTGCGCTTATCAAACTATCCCCATCTGTTGGAGTGGTGCTTATATATAAAATCCTAAACCATAAAAATACCCTGATATCATAATCAGTAAAGTGAATAAGTGCAAATATATAATCATTCAATAAAGTGAATAAATGCAAAAAAATTATCAAAAAACATATACCCTGATATGACAATCAGTAAAGTGAATAGGTGCAAATAAATATATCAATCAAAGTGAATAAATGCAAATAGATGCATCAAAAAACATATAAGGGAACACACATCCCTAGATATATGTAGATGAACCAAAAAAAGCAATAAATAGTGTCTGTTTGTGTTAATCCAGCTGAGGTCTAAATGTCCAATCAATTGCCTTTGATGAACTTGCTTGTATTTCAATTCTCACAGATTACAGTTGCATGATGAATTACATTTGCAAGGTGATGATTTACATAAAGATAAAAGAAAAACCATCATTGCACAGTGTTTTTAAATGCTACAAGACTGGGCAAACAATGTAATCCACTCACACATTTGCAGTAGCTGAATCGCTTTTGTTATAATGGTCAGACAGCTTCACCGCTTATACAGCTATCACTGTGTTTGCCAAACACTATGCCAAGACGTCACTGACTCCTTCTCCCCACGCGTATCATCACATGACCCCTTGACATGTGATAATACGCGTGGAGAGAAGGAGTCAGTGACGTCTTTGCATAGTGTTCGGCAAACACAGCGATAGCTGTATGAGCGGTGAAGCTGTCTGACCATTATAACAAAAGCGATTCAGCCATTGCAAATGTGTAAGTGGATTACATTGTTTGCCCAGTTTTGTAGCATTTAAAAACACTGCGCAATGATGGTTTTTCTTTTATCTTTATATGAATCATCACCTTGCAAATGTAATTCATCATGCAACTGTGATCTGTGAGAATTGAAATACAAGCAAGTTCATCAAAGGCAATTGATTGGACATTTAGACCTCAGCTAGATTAACACAAACAGACACTATTTATTGCTTTTTTTTTTTTCATCTACATATATCTAGGGATGTGTGTTCCCTTATATGTTTTTTGATGCATCTATTTGCATTTATTCACTTTATTGATTGATATACTTATTTGCACCTATTCACTTTACTGATTGTGATATCAGGGTATTTTTATGGTTTAGGATTTTATATATAAACACCACTCTAACAGATGGGGATAGTTTGATAAGCACACCAACATATTTTATATTGATTTATAGCAACAGGTGTCACAGCACTAATTGGTTGGTTGCCACTTACACATTTCTTTTTGGTGTTTTGTTATTTTATAGAGAATCCACATCAGCGCTTTAGTTTTCTTTTTTCACACGTCCAGGAGGACCAGGAAATTGTATCCTCCCAGGCTCTGGAAACGCGTTGCACAAACCTTTCTGCAAGGCCTCCCGAAGATGTTTCATCCTCTGCTCCCTCTGCGATGGCAAGATAAGGTCTGCAACCTTACCCTTGTAACGTGGATCAAAGAGGGTTGCCAGCCAGTAATCATCCCTCTCCTTGATACCACGAATACAAGGATCCTTCTGCAAGCTTAGCAGGATCAGGGAGGCCATACAGCATAGGTTTGCTGAGGCATTCGGTCCAGAGTCCTCTGGGTTACTAAGGACGACATGATCCGCAGCCACCTCCTTCCAGCCACGTATAAGTCCATGGGTTTCTTCAGACTGTAAATGATCCCTTAAAGGCTGCTGCTGATGCTGAGTGCCAGGCTCCACCTCCATGCTGACACAATCCTCCTCTTCCTCCTCCTCCTCGTCCTCTTCCTGTGTGATCGGTGGGCACGCAGGAACACCGTCTGGATAAAGGGGGCCTTGAGAGGTAAGGAAGTCCTCCTCTTCCTCCCTCTGTTCTGCCTCAAGTGCCCTATCCATTATTCCACGCAGCGTGTCGGACTGTAAATGATCCCTTGAAGACTGCTGCTGATGCTGAGTGCCAGGCTTCACTTCCATGCTGACACAATCCTCCTCCTCCTGTGTGATCAGCGGGCACGCAGGAAAACTGTCTGGATAAAGGGGGCCTTGAGAGGTAAGGAAGTCCTCCTCTTCCTCCCTCTGTTCTGCCTCAAGTGCCCTGTCCATTATTCCACACAGCGTGTGCTCCAACAGGTGGACAAGAGGGACAGTGTCACTAATGCATGCACTGTCACTGCTCACCATCCGCGTGGCCTCCTCAAATGGTGGCGGGACAGTGCATGCATCCTTGATCATAGCCCACTGGCGTGGGGGAAAAAAAAAAACAAGGTCCCTGTCCTGATGCCATAGTCACATAGGTACTCATTGATGGCCCTCTGCTGCGTGTGCAGCCGCTGCAGCATGGCCAACATTGAGTTCCACCTGGTGGGCATGTCACAGATTAGGCGGTTCTTGGGCAGGTTAAATTCCTTTTGGAGGTCAGCCAGCCGAGCACTGGCATTATATGACCTGCGGAAATGCACACAGACTTTCCTGGCCTGCCTCAGGACATCCTGTAAGCCCGGGTACCTGCCCAAGAACCGCTGCACCACCAAGTTAAGGGTGTGAGCCAAACAGGGCACATGGGTCAGTTGTCCCTGTCGAAGGGCGGAGAGGAGGTTGGTGCCATTGTCGCAAACCACCATACCTGCCTTGAGCTGGCGTGGCATCAACCACCTCTGAACCTGCCCCTGCAGAGCTGACAATCTCTGCCCCAGTGTGGCTCCTGTCCCCCAAGCACACCAGGTCAAGCACCGCATGGCATCTTTTGGCCTGCGTGCTTGCATAGCCCCTTGAACACCTACGGAGCACCGTTGGTTCCGAGGACAAATCAGCACAGGAAGAGGCCATGGAGAAAGAAGAAGAGGAGAGGGTGGAGGAGAGAGGTGTGGCAGAATCACCACTAGTAGACTTTTGGAGGCGTGGTGGCGGAACAACCTTCAACACTACTGCACCCTGTCCTGCATCCTTCCCAGCTGCCAGAAGAGTCACCCAGTACGCGGTGAAAGATAAGTAACGTCCGTGTCAATGCCTGCTGGACCATGAATCAGTGGTAATATGCACCTTACCACTGACCGCCCTGTCGAGCGAGGCCAAGACATTGCCTTCCACATACCGGTAGAGAGCCGGAATCGCCTTCCATGAGAAAAAGTGGCGTTTGGGAACCTGCCACTGAGCAACCGCACATTCCACAAACTCACGGAAGGGGGCAGAATCTACCTACTGAAAAGGCAGCAGTTGAAGTGCTAGCAATTTAGCCAAGCTAGCATTCAACCGCTGGGCATGTGGATGGCTGGGAGCGAACTTCTTTCGGCAGTGCAGCAGCTGGGGCAGGGAAATTTGCCTGGTACAATCTGACGTCGGTGTACTGATAGCAGATTTCCCGCAAGTACTTGGCTGTGACACACCTAATTCTACACCTTCATTCCTCTCAGTGCAGGTTTCAGAGAGGACTGAAGGTATAGTGGGGTTGGAGATCCCAGCTGATGAGGAGCAAGGAGAGGTCCGCTTTGTTGTTTGGTGTGGGTCTTTTAGGTACGCTTGCCAACAAACTACATGGCAGGTCGACATATGTCTGGTGAAGCATGTGGTGCCCAAGCGGGTGATGTTTTAGCCACGTGAGATACGCTTGAGACGTATGTTGCAAATAGCAGCGGTGTGATCTGATGCACTCATCTCAAAAAAGGCCCACACCAAAGAACTTTTGGAATAACGTGCAGAGACAGCAGCGCCCTGCACATGCGGAGCTCTGCGGTGTGATGCAGTCAGTGTGCTGCCCTTAAGCTGGCCCCTGGAGGGCATCCTGCCTCGTTGGTGATGTGCCTCCTCCTCCTTTCTCCTATCAGGCACCCATGTGGAGTCAGTGACCTCATCATCCCCTCCCTCCTCATCACTGGAGCAAAGCTGGCAGTATGCTGCAGCTGGGGGAACATGACTGCCAGATTGCTGTCCTTCTTGGGCACCCCCTCTCTCTGGGCTCACATTACTGCCTTCCTCTAGCTGGGTACCATCATCAGAGCCTTCAAAACGCTGGGCATCCTCCTGGAGCATGTACCCAACACTGTGGTCAAACAATTCGGGGGACTCCTCAGGAGGACATGGTGGGGCTAGGGAAGGAGTGACTGATTGAGCCAAGGGGAGGGGAGGGGGCACGTTTGCAGCTGCTTTGCCAGACAAACCCTGAGCCTGGGTGAGAGAGGATGGGGAGGATGAGGATGGATTGGTCATTCACTCTACCAAGCCTTCAGCATGTTGCGGCTCAACGCGGCCAGCTGCCGAAAAAAAAAGGACAAGCGTGTCCCACGGCCACGTGCTTATGAGGATGCACCGTCTCCACGACCAGCACTGTTGCCACTAGACACAGAGCCTGCTTGCCCTCTTTTATTGGCTTGTGACTGTCTGCCTCTCCTTGTTGGCCTTCCAGACATACTAATGGCCTGCAGCGAGATGTAGCTGCACAAAGCTGGGATGTATATATATACTGATACTGCAGCTAGCAGAATCAACTGCCTGCCTGTGGTACTAATAGGATCAGAAGAACACCACCAATTTACTTCAGGTAGCTTTAGGTGCACACTGTGCAGAGGACGCAGTACACTAACTGTAAATACTGTAGCTGCCTGCCTGTGATATTAATAGGATCAGAACAACAGCAATTTTCTTCAGGTAGCTTTAGGTGCACACTGTGCAGAGGACGCACTACACTAACTTGTAAATACTACAGCTGCCTGCGGTACTAATAGGATCAGAAGAACACCACCAATTTTCTTCAGGTACCTTTAGGTGCACACTGTGCAGAGGACGCACTACACTAACTTGCAAATACTGCAGCTTCCTGCGGTACTAATAGGATCAGAAGAACACCACCAATTTTCTTCAGGTACCTTTAGGTGCACACTGTGCAGAGGACGCACTACACTAACTTGTAAATACTGCAGCTGCCTGCGGTACTAATAGGATCAGAAGAACACCACCAATTTTCTTCAGGTAGCTTTAGGTGCACACCGTGCAGAGGACGCACTACACTAACTTGCAAATACTACAGCTGCCTGCAGTACTAATAGGATCAGAAGAACATCACCAATTTTCTTCAGGTACCTTTAGGTGCACACTGTGCAGAGGACGCACTACACTAACTTGTAAATACTGCAGCTGCCTGCGGTACTTACAGGATCAGAAGAACACCACCAATTTTCTTCAGGTAGCTTTAGGTGCACACTGTGCAGAGGACGCACTACACTAACTTGTAAATACTGCAGCTGCCTGCGGTACTAATAGGTTCAGAAGAACACCAGCAATTTTCTTCAGTTAGCTTTAGGTGCACACTGTGCAGAGGATGCACTACACTAACTTGTAAATACTGCAGCTGCCTGTGGTACTAATAGGATCAGAAGAACACCACCAATTTTCTTCAGGTAGCTTTAGGTGCACACTGTGCAGAGGACGCACTACACTAACTTGTAAATACTGCAGCTGCCTGCGGTACTAATAGGATCAGCAGAACACCATCAATTTTCTTCAGGTAGCTTTAGGTGCACACTGTGCAGAGGATGCACTACACTAACTTGTAAATACTACAGCTGCCTGCGGTACAAATAAGATCAGAAGATCAACACCAATTTTCTTCAGGTAGCTTTAGGTGCACACTGTGCAGAGGACGCACTACACTAACTGTAAATACTGTAGCTAATAGGATCAGAAGAACACCAGCTATTTTCTTCAGGTAGCTGTAAATACTGTAAAAACGCCTGCCTGTCAGTAGGAAGAGAATAACAGGAACGGATCTAGCTAAACTGAATACAGTGTGTGTGTATATATAATATATATTTACAACACCTAGGATGTGTGTGTGTGTATATATATATATATATATATATATATATATATATATATATATATATATATATATATATACACACACACACAATACACTGTAAGTGCAGCTAACTGACTCGCCTGCCTACTCTATCTAACTTAAATCAAATGACACTGTCTCTCGCTCTCTTTCTCAACGCCGGAACACACTACACAGGGCCGATGTGCAGGCGGCCTTATACCGTGTGGAGCGTGTACTAAACCCCCTGAGCCATAATTGGCCAAAGCCACACTGGCTTTGGCCAATTACGGCTCTCTGTACAGACAGCGCTGTGAGGGTCATATGCGGGTCATAGTGCATGCTTGGCCAATCATCAGCCAGCAATGCACTGTGATGCCGCAGTGAATTATGGGCTGCGATGCGCCACTCGAATTTGGGTTCGAATTTGGGAACATGGGTTTGACTCGAGCTCGAAGCTCATCCCTATCCTTCATTTCTAAAGTGGTTTTGGCCTTTCAGCTCAACCAGAACATTGTTTTTCCATCTCTTTGTCTAGCTCCAGTGCCCTAGAAAGATATACAGCAGGTTTTAAAATTTCAAGTTCTGAGCTACTAGCCTGGCCTTAAGAGTTACTCGCTACCTGTTGTCCCACCAAAACCCTACCCTGCTCCGCCCCTAAACACACCCTTGTAAATTATCTCATGAAATGACACTGTTAAATGTTTTATTCAGAATTAAGTTACAAAAATAACTATGATATGATGGATTGGGGGCAGGGGGGCTGATTTGGAGGCTTCGGTATGATGGAATATGGTAGAGGGGGGGCGGAATTGTAGGTATGATAGAATGGGGGGGCAGAATTGGAGGCATAGGTATGATATAATGGGTGAGGGGGGCAGAATTGGAGGCATACATATGATAGAAAGTGGGGGGGGGGGCAGAATTAGAGGCATACGTATGATAGAATGGGGGGCGGAATTGGAGGAATCGGTATAATGGATTGGGTGGTACGATTCAGACCTATGTCTCATATTAAACCCCCTAATCCAGCACATATGTGCTCTCAATCCCCCCTTACTCCCAGCAAACTTCCCGTTCAATCACCTCTTATACCAATGCCTCCAGATCATGGCACAGTGTCACATACCATTATCTTGCAGCCACGGGGGTCAGCCATCGGTGCACTCCATAGCAGTGCGGGGAGGTGGAGAGGGCCGGTCCCAAACCGCGCTGGCTGGTACACTGTGCAAAGCTTGTGCTTGCTAGCCTGGGCAGTGCAGGGATGTGTGGGAGGTGGAAAGGGGTGGTCCCAAGTGGCGCTGGCAGCTGGTACACTGTGCAAAGCTTGTGCTTGCTAGCCTGTGCAGTGCAGGGAGGTGGAGCGGCACCGGCTGGTACACTTTTTGGAACGCACTGCGAGCCTGTGCAGGGCAGAGATGTGTGGTTCCAGGCGGCTGTAGAATGCCTATAGAGCTGGCCACACTGCGAGTGTGTGCATGGTGGGGGTCACTGGATACATTCCTGATGCAGCACAGCCCTGTCCATACTCGCACTCCTCATAATTTCACTCGCCAATCTTCATTGTCTGGATGTTGTTCATACAGTGCAGGTCTACCTCTCAGCAACTGCTTCCATTAGAAAGGCTGGCGATCTTTTTTTGTCATTCCTTATGGTCCCCATAAAAAAGAACCAGTTTCTCACTCTACCATTTCTAGGCAGCTCAGAGAAATTATTGCTCAGGCCTATGGCTTTAAAGATAAATACCAACCTTTTAGACATAGACAACCAATTAGCAGGTCTGCAAGGCTGCCACTTTGTCCTCTTTTTTTTCCTTCATATATTCTCTACGTTTTACCAGGTGGATGTTTAAGCCTCACCTGATGCCAGCTTTGGGCATAAGATCCAGTGGCGGCTGGTGCTCAATTTTCTTGGGGGAGCAGCCCGTGGCCCCCTAGCCAGCCAACACAACCCCCCCAGTGCTCACTCAATCGCTGCTCCCCCCCCCGTCACTCAGTCGCCGCATCACTATCGCCCGCTAGCCCTGCACTTACCCCATCCAGGTCACGGCTTCGGGGGCTTCACCCCCTGCGTTTCCTCCAAAGTCCAGATGGTCGCTTCTCCTCCCGACCAATCAGGCTTAGGACTCGTGGCCAATTGAGTCTTAGGACTCCGGCCAATCGGGCCTCAGGTCCTGCTTCCTGATTAGCCAGGAGGAGAAACAGGAAGACCAATGATGGAGCGATCACAATGTAAACAATCCGGGTCATGCAGCAGTTCAGCTCTCTCCTCCCCTTACACCGACACAGCATGCAAGGAGAGGAGAGAGATCAAGTTTATTTTTACTGTGCTTCACACTGCCTAGCAGTGCCCAATTGTGCCGTACAGTACCACCAGTGCCACACCAGTGCCCCCTGTGCCAATACAGTGCCACATCAGTGCCCACTAAACCACCACAGTGCCCCCTGTGCCACTACAGTGCCACATCAGTGACCTCTGTGCAACTAGTGCAACATTAGTTCCCCCTGTGCCACTACAGTGCCACATCAGTGATCTACAGTGCTCATCTGTGCCATCAGTGCCACATAAGTGCCTCTACAATGCTCATCTGTGCCACTAAAGTGCCCATCATTGCTCTACAGTGCCACATCAGTGCCACCAAGGCCACTACAGTGCTCATCTATGCCATCAGTGCCACTACAGTGCCCATCAGTGCCACATCAATGTCACCAGTGCCACATCAGTGCTCATCTGTGCCACTACAGTGCCCATCAGTGCCACTACAGTGCTCATCTGTGCCCTACAGTGCCACTACAGTGCTCATCTGTGCCCCACAGTGCCACTACAGTGCCCACCAGTGCCACTACAGTGCTCATCTGTGCCACTACAGTGTCCACCAGTGCCACATCAGTGCTCATTAGTGCCACTACAGTGCCCAATAGTGCACATCAGTGCCCATAAGTAAGTACTCATCAGTGCCACCCTATCAGTGGATCCTGGAGGTGCTACTTGCATGTTGAGCATCTGTATGTGGCCAGGCTGTGGAAAAGTCTCACACATGTGGTATCGCCATACTGACAAGTAGTAGTAGAATGTATTTTGGGGTGTAATTTGTGGTATGCACATTCTATGTGATAAAAATATCTTATAAATGGACAACTTTGTGTAAAAAAAAAAATGCATTTTCATTTTCTTTCCACATTTTCCAAAAGCATGTGAAAAAAAATAACATGTTCAAAAGACTCATTATGCCTCATAGATTATACTTTGGGGTGTTTGTTTTCCAAAATGGTGTCATTTTGTGGGCATTTTCATTGTCCAGGTGCTCCAGGGCCTTCAAAAGTGTGATAGGTTGTCAGGAAATTATGTGTGTAATTTTTGCTCCTAGAACACCTGATGGTACTCCCTGCATGTTGGGCCTCTGTATGTGGCCAGGCCGTGAAAGAGTCTCATGCATGTGGTATTGCCATACTCAGGAGGAGTAGCAGAATGTATTTTGGGGAGTAATTTGTGGTATGCACAAGCCCTGTCAGCGAAATAACCTGGTAATATGACAATTTTGTGGAAAAAAAAAAAAAAAATCTTTATTTTGCAAAGAATTGTGGGAAAAAAATTAAAACTTCAAACTTCAAGCTTGTTATTGTCTCAATAAATGAGATAGGCCGTCAGTAGATCAGGTGTGATTAATTTTCAATGATTAGCACCATAGCTTGTGGACTCTTTCACAAAGAACAAATAATATACATTTTAATATATTTGGGTTATTTTTACCAAAGATATGTAGCAGTATAACTTTTGGCTAACATTTATGAAGAAAAATTACTAATACCAAAATGTTATAACAGAAACAAAGAAAAATTGATTTTTTTTACCAAATGTTCGGTCTTTTTTCATACCTCAGCAATTTATAACGCAATAAAAAAAAAAAAACAGTGGTGATTAAATATCACCAAAAGAAAGCTCTACTTGTGTGAAAAAAGGACAAAAATATCATATGGATACAGTAATTGTCATTCACAATGTGAGTGCACTGAAAGCTGAAAATTGGTCTGGTTAGGAAGGGGGTTTAAGTGTCCAGTGGGCAATTGGTTAATGAACCCCAAGAAACTGATTTTGCAATAAGTAGAAAAATCCTGTTTTTTTGCCTCTGTGGATACACTGCAGATTTAAGGTTCTGAGAAACCAGTGGTTTTCAAATTATTTTTGTCATTTGGTTGAACTTGATTGACTTGTATATTTTTTAAACCTGATTAACTTTATGTAGCAAATAAACAATAAGCTAGGAGTATCATCAATTACCAAAGATAAGTCTCTACTCGAGACAGTTCATAAATAGTGATTCATGTAGTTTACTGGGTTCTCTTAAACTGTATCCAAAACTAAAAACAAAAAAGTAATAAATTGCAGCTCACCAATCCTTAGATGAGATTCATTTTTTAATAGCTTTTTGTCTCCTTTATTTTCACCTGGTTATCCTACCAGTAACATGGCAGGGTGCTAATGTGCGCTCATTGTACTGTGTCTATAGTGGTGCAGTTTTGTCACCAAAAGAACAAGACTACAAAATCACTGTCTTCTCGTCTCATATTCATAATATAGGGGTAGAGTATTTTGTAGACTACTGAACTGTTGGGAACCATGGTAACTTATAAAGATATAGATCACATAAAGCAATAAGCTTGCACGATTTCCTGGCAGGATCAACAGATATATTTTTGCACTTATTGAGCAGATATAACAAAATACTTTCAACAGTACATTAAAAAGACTTAGCAGATCAGAGAAGTTAATTGTTAGGATTAAAATACATTTAAACCTGTTATATGTTATATTTAATGGATATTAATAAACCCTGAGCATTCAAAAAAATAAACTTTGAACACATCTTATATACAATGACTACTACATAACTTGTTCATTTTATGCACATATTTGGTGTGTCCAGCTTCTCTGCACAGCCAAATTCTCTGTCATTTTGTTTAAATTAATATTTATACAAAAAACAAATAATTTAAAAAACAAGTTGTTTTACATGAATGATTGATACTGACACGGCTAGCAGTAAACAGTTGTTCAAATGGGCTTGTTCTCTAATGTTGAAATTTTGCAGCTTGTCCAAATAATTTCAATTTTGTTGAGCACAAGAAACATACCCCAGCAATTATAGCCACAGGTAACTCAATCACATTAATCAAATCATATGGATTGTGTCTAGGCAGATGTTGACTGTTTTAAGATAACGATGGGAGGTGCAAATTAACATTAGAACTGAAAAGGCAGTATGGATAAGCTGTGAAATGTCTTCAACATAGAGAATAAATACAGTTGAATGATTAACTACTACCGGGTCTTTCACCAAGCAACATTACTTAACTGTAGCAGAAAAACAGAAGGTAAAGGTTTCAAAATTGGATGGATGACCCTTCAAGCACCACCCTGCTCTACAAAAGTCGATATAAAAATTCACTTGAGCTGGGTGGAAAATTAGCAGCCGAACAGTGACTACATCCTATTAGGTTCAGTTACTGTATTGGTATTAAGGCAGCCACAGGTGCTTTGGCTAGTGAATACAATAGCCAGCACTGGAAATTCCTCCATCCATGGAAAGGGGAATTGACTGATTTTCTCTCATGCAGCTGGCAGAGAGAAAATGAGCAGTGTATAGCTAGCTTAAAGGGGTTGTAAAGGTTGTTTAAAAAAAAAAAATAACAAACATGTCATACTTCCACTGTGCAAGGGTTTTGCACAGAGTGGCCCTATCCTCCTCTTCTGGGGTCCCTCCGTGGCACTCCTGGCTTCTCCTCTTCTTGAGTGCCCCCACGGAGAAGAGCTTTCTATGGGGGCACTAGGGCGGGTGCGCTTCTGAGTCCTACTGCTGCGTCCGTTGACGGTCCTGCCCTATGGCTCCCACGTCATTGGATTTGATTGACAGCAGTGGGAGCCAATGGCTCCCGCTGAGATCAATCTATCCAATGAGTTCCCGAGACAGCGGCTGCAGCTGCTGTGCTCATTCCCATCCCTGGAAAGATTGGGTTCAGGTAAGTAAAAGGGGGGGGCGGGGTCTGGGGGCCTGCTGTACTATAGAAGGGTTTTCACCTTAATGTATAGAATGCATTAAGGTGACAAACCTTGAGGGTTTACAACCCCTTTAACTCTCCAGCTCTGCTGTCTGCTATGGGTGCCTATATCACAAGAATGGTTTAATCAAATTAATGATCAAGATATAGAAGAAGAAAAGTGGAATGTAGATCTGAGCTGAATGACTTCCTCTGAGGTACCATCCATTTGAATCAACCTTTAGCAGAACCGACCATAATTAAACAGACTTTGAGCATATCAATGAAGAAAATATTATACCAACATTTAATATACATATACAAAACACTGCAAAACTATTAGTATCAAAAACATATTTCTTGATAGACTGTTTTTCAAATTTCATAAAACCACAGGTCACATGTATAAATAAAATCAGAAAATTATGTGCAAGTACAGATCCAGATGACATATTTACTTCAACACCCCATTCAAAGCACTTTGCGTTATTCAACCGCTCCTTCAGGAATGGGTGGTTAATATTGATTATCTATTCATCAGTTGATCTGTTTGAAATATTTACATACAATAAGATGAAAGTATTCAAAAAACAAATGCCTTGTACATCACAAAGATATATACATAACTTGTATCATAATGTGAACATACTGTATACTAAACAAGTAGATAACACTTGTAACAGGGCTTCTCTCTGGCAACTCAACCATGCAGCTCATTTTTGTTCAAGTATTGTTGTACTGTGCTCATTGAAACAACCACACCATCTTTTTCCAGAGCAGCCTGCATTTCTCCCGAGGTTACCTGTGGGTTTTTCTTTGTATCCTGAACAATTCCACTGGCAGGTTTGGCTGCAATCTTTCTTGGTCTACCTGGCCTTGTTTTGGTCTCAAGAGATCCCAGAGTTTTCCACTTCATTATAAGTGATTGAACAGTCCTTACTGGCAAATGTAAGGCTTTGGATATTTTTTTATATCCTTTTCCATCTTTATAAAGTTCCATTACCTTGTTATGCAGGTCCTTTGACAGTTCTTTTCTGCTCTACATGGCTCAGTATCCAGCCTGCTCAGTGCATTCAAGTGAGAGCTAAAAACTCAGATGATTTATACACAGACACTAATTGCAATAAAAAAAAAACACAGATGTGGGAAATAAACCTTTTAATTGCCATTTTAACCCGTGTGTGTCACCTTGTATGTCTGTACCAAAGCCCAACATTTCAGGGTATGTAAATGTTTGATCAAGGCCATTTGGGTGATTACTGTTACTATTACGATTAAAATAGGAGCCAAACAACTATGTGATAATAAATGGCTTCATATGATTGGTCATATTTTCAATATTAATGCCAAATTTTCATGATCTTTGCCAGGGTATGCAAACTTCTAAGCACAACTGTAATTTTTGAACAAATCAACTGACGAAATTGATATGTATATCAACTACCCAATCTTGGAGAAGCAGTTAAATACTACGATAAATGTCAAATGAGGAGAAAAAGTGAATATTAAATCTGGATCTGTAATTACACACATCATTGTCTCATTTTATTTATAGACGTGACCTGTGTTTTATAAAATGTGAAAAAAAGTATATGATTAAGGAATAATACAGTATTTTAATATTTATGTTTTTTATATGTATTTGTATTCATATGTAATTTTGGTCTGATATAACATCTTCCTCAGAGCCGGTTCACACAGGGGCGGCACGACTTGCAGCGCGACTCACAGAGGCGACCTGCACACGACTTCAGCGGCTGCTTGCAAAATTACTTCTGTATAGAAATCAATGCAAGTCGCCTGAAGTCGCCCCAAAATTAGTACAGGAACCTTTTTCTAAGTCGGAGCGACTTGAGTCGCTCCTATTAGAACGGTTCAATTGTACAGAACGGAATGTGACTTGTCAGGCGGCTAAGTCGCCTGACAAGTCGCCCCTGTGTGAACCGGGTCTCAGTTTTGCACTCAAAATCTGTTTAAAATATAGTAGGTTCTGCTGATTGTTTAATAGATCTACAAAGAAAAGAGAGTTTACATGTATGTCTTCAACTGTGTTGTTTGCATAGAGTTCAGCTTTAATTACACTAGCTGTGGCAATACTTGACCTTACATAAATTAATTGAAAATAATGCAATTTACAAGTCTTGTAGAGTGGCGAATAATGCCAACATTTGTAAGCATACCATAAAGCTGTACTGAGAAATTATGTACACTGCTTTTACTGATGTCCTTTGAAATGCTAGTTACCTGTACTGCTTTGTGAGCAAGTGATCTGGAGTTCTAAGTTTTAAAGCCATTGGATTACTTTGACATCTAGTCCACTAGTGTTTTTGGTGAGGGTGAGCAATATCAGCTCAGTTTGCCTCCACATATGTTTCTTTTTTGAAGAAATGAAAAATTATTTGTTTAAATGGTTGATCATCTTAGAAACATCAGTGGCTTTAAATATCATTCCTAGGGTTTACCACACGTAAATTCCTCCAGAAAAACATTATCACGCAACCCTGTCTTCTATTGTGATATATACATAAAACATAAATGGCCATTCCCTTATATTATCTTGTAACATCCCTCTTTGGCATATGCAGAATCCACTGTATGTTTAAGCTGTGGCCTCTCCTTCTATCACCCCATTGGGATAGTTAGATTCTTGCAGTTGCACAGCAGCTGGATCTTTTTCTTTTGCTGAATGAACCTGGAGTAAACGGCTTCGGTAAAAGATTAAATATCCTGGAAGGATGAACCCAGCAAAGGAAAAGATCAATAAGCCAAGGTTTACCTGAGGAAGAAAAGTGGAAAAGAAAAATTAATAGTCATTAAAATGTCTCATTCACAATGTTTGTTTCTCATAAAGACAAACAATGTGGAGAGTAGGTGCAAACAAGATAGTAGAACTCTTTATAGTGTATAATGCCTGATGTTGTGGCTTGTGGAGAATATGTCTGTCTCCAGGTAAGTGTATGATTGCACTCGATGCTCAGGGAGACCATGTCTTTGTTCCATTAGGGGAAAATGGGGTGATATAAATGGTATAGGTGTGAAAATAACCTGTTTGTTGCAGAGCTGCCACGAGTTAATTTACGTAGACCCAGGTAGTAGGTAAGAAACTGTGATCCAATGGATAGAAGATTTTTCTACTATTTATTGAATTAGAACATCAATAAGGAATTTAATGAAAACGCTTCTTCAGATTAGGGTATAAACACAGACAGCTGGAGTGAAGAGCATTCTGCAGCATAAAGAGGTGCGTAAACTCAAACTTAAAGCCTCTAGATCACAGTCTCTTTTACCTACTACCTCACCACCTAAATTTACATACACAAACCAGGTACCTTTGCAGCAAACAAGTTGATATGCACACCTATGCCATTTAGCATGTTATGGTTTTAGTATATTTAAACCAAGCACAAAGTTATGTTAAGCTGTACTTAAACACACTATAGTGAGAAAACTGGAGGAAGAAATCATCTCTACAACCATAGTGAACCTTTTGTCAGGCTATGGACATTTTAGTATTTATATATTTTTATTGAAGAGAAAAAAAACAAACAGGTATCCTAGTATTTTGTATCCACCTTGATCTAGAATAATCTAGGGGGCACCAGTTAAAATAAAATGTACCATAAAATGGCACTGGAGTAACATAAAAGGAGGAGATGTGGGGGGGGGGGCACGCTTTGGACTGGAGGAGTGAGGGTGCTCACTGCTAGAGCTCCACTTAAACCTTTACAGTACTAACAGAGAACCCCGACCGCTAAATTACACCTCTCCTCATGCCACAATGGCAGAGGACTTTTAGACCACAGTGGGGATTAATTGTTTCTTAATTTACTGAGCAGCAAGCAGCTCGGGGGAGAAATCCAAGATGGCACATGAGTGGGACGTGCACAGAGTTCTGCAGCCATATGCACATACTGCTTCTCCTATCCCGTCACTCGGCTGGTGAGTGACACTTCCCCCCCCCCCGCCTCTCCCCTTTCTCCTGATCCTCCTGACCAGGGCTCAGATGTTACAGATATCCTGATGGACAGAGACCTGAAGCAACACATTTGGTCTCTCCCTACCAAGCAGGACTAGGAGCGTTTTGCCTGCAGGGTAGAAAAGGTATTTAACCAGTTGCCGTCCGGCCTATGGAAGAATGATGCCATTGTGTACAATTGTGTTGCTAGCTGTGATTGGTCACAGTGATCACATAGTACAGACTGGGCCAATCACAACAATACAAACTGAAAGATTCAACATCATTCAGTAAAATGCTTGTATGTAGCAATGAAATTCATTGCTATAAGCAAACATTATGTGTAAAAAAAAAAAAATACTGATCACTTCCCCAGAGTGGTACCATGGGGTCAATTCACCAACGTTTACCACATGCGATAACATAGTCAATTGACTCATTTGCATAAATTATCGCATGCAGTAAATTAAGTCCAATTCATAAAAAAAAAATAACAATTATACAGCATTTACCGCAAAAAAAAGTGCCGGTAAATATCGTTTAAAAGCTCTTAAGTCTAATTCACGAACAGACCAGAGAGTAAAAAAGTATGCAATATTCACCACCAGGGTTTTGCTGGCGGTATCACATGCAGTATTTGATAAAAAAAAACAGCTCCTTAGCAAATAGCTGGTTGCTAAGGAGCGGGCCAGGAAGCCAGCCGCCGTGTCCTTAATATCAGATGACTCATCAGCTGTCAGCGGGTTCCGAAATTAAAAATGATGAAAAAAAAACAGCGTGGGGTCCCCCCCAAATGCATACCAGGCCCTTTGGGGGCCCTTTTACAGATTTGAAGGGGAACCCTACAGCAAAATTAAAAAAAAGAAAAACAGCATGGGGTCCCCCCCAAAATCCACCCCCCACCCCAAAGCACCTTGTCTCCATGTTGATGGAGACAAGGACCTCATGCATCTTGTCCCCATGTTCCCACAACTCTGGCCAGTGGTTGTGGGGGTCTGCAGACAGGGGGCTTATCGGAATCTGGAAGCCCCCAAATCCTGCCCCCCCTATTGAATGAGTATGGGGTACCCATACTCAGTTACCAAAAAGTAATAAAAACACAGAGACAGTTTTTGACAATTCCTTTATTAAAAAATAAAAAAACAGTGTCCCCCGATGTAAATCCATAGTCAATCACGCCGCCCGCCCACTGCACCACCAACCCGAAAAAGAAAAAAAACGCTCCTGCCGTTCATGAAGGCTGGTCGTCTACTGCAGGCTCCACCGTTTGAAAGTTCTTATATAGGTAAGGGGCGGGACCACCCGTGACATCACAGATCCAAACTTCTGAACCTTCAGGTTCAGAGAGATGGCAGGACAGTCACACTCAGGAATAAGGATGATCTGTCTAAATTTCTCTCACAGCTACAGTCAGGTCCATAAATATTGGGACACCGACACAATTCAAATCTTTTTGGCTCTATACACCACCACAATGGATTTTAAATGAAACAAACAAAGATGTGCTTTAACTGCAGACTTTCAGCTTTAATTTGAGGTATTTACATCCAAATCAGGTAAATGGTGTAGGAATTAGAAACAGTTTGTATATGTGCCTTCCACTTTTTAAGGGACCAAAAGTAATGGGACAGATTAACAATCATCCATCAAATTTTTCACTTTTTAATACTTGGTTGCAAATTCTTTGCAGTCAATTACAGCCTGAAGTCCGGAATGCATAGACATCACCAGACGTTGGGTTTCATCCCTGGTGATGCTTTGCCAGGCCTCTACTGCAACTGCCTTCAGTTCCTGCTTGTTCTTGGGGCATTCTCCCCTCAGTTTTGTCTTCAGCAAGTGAAATGCCTGCTCAATCGGATTCAGGTAGGTGATTGACTTGGCCATTGTTCAGACCTATCCACTAGGAACTGCTACATCCCCTGACGGTTCCGTTACCCCCTCTCACACCTACAACTAGTTTTCAAGGCCTGGACTTATTCTTCCCGTCCCACTTGGACCTTTACTATCTGCATAATCCAGCGGTAACAGTCGAGACCTCTGTATAATTCTATAACTATTACATTTTCATGAACAGGCTCTGAGTATATCCCCCCGCACTCTATGCTAACTGTAATCCAATTCCTAAGGAAGCCTTGTTAGTCCATGTCAGAGTGCTTCCAAAAGAGGGAAAGGATATGTTACCACAAACTATCACCCCATCTTCCTATTGAACCTGGACATAAAAATCTTCTCAAAAATTTTGGCAAATAAATTGAATCACCTCCTTCTGGCAGTGATCCATCCTGACTCCTGTTACTAATTTAATTCAGTAGATTTTTTCGGAATTATTTTTGTTTCGTTTCATTTTGTTTAATAATGTTCTAACAAATTCTAAATTTTCAGAACAATTCGAATTCGGATCATTGAAAAATGATCCCCCCATTCAAATTCTGTGTGAAGAACAGCTTGTTGTTAAGGAGCAGGCCAGGAAGCCGACTACTGCATCCTTAAGCCCCGGTTCACACAAGGGCGACTTGTCAGGCGACTTAGCCGCCTGACAAGTCGCATCCCATTCTATACTACGGAACCGTTCTAATAGGAGTGACGCAAGTCGCTCCGACTTAGAAAAAGGTTCCTGTAATATTTTGGGGGCGACTTCAGGCGACTTGCATTGACTTCTATACAGAAGTCGTTTTGCAAGTCGCCGCTGAAGTCATCCTGTGAGTCGGCCTACAAGTCGTGTTGCCCCTGTGTGAACCGCCAGTTACAACTGATGACTCATCAGCTGTCAGCGGGCTTCCCCGGTGACAGCCGAATGTAAACAGAATTGCCGGTAAATAAGAATTTGGAAAAAAAAATGGTGTGGGATCCCCCAAAATCCATACCAGACCCTTAGCCGAACATGTAGCCCAGCAGGCCAAGAAAGGTGTTGAGGGGGGTGTTTTGGGCAGAGGGAACTCTGCTCCCCCAAAAGCACCTTGTTCACATGTTGATGGAGACAAGAGCCTCTTCCCCACAACCCTGGCCCGGTGGCTATGGGGGTGCAGGGGGTAACTTATCAGATTCCCCCCCATGTGAATGAGTAGGGGTACATGGTACCCCTACTCACTGACCAAGAAAAAAAAGTCACAGTTATTAAAAACACAACACCAGTTTTTGACAAGTATTTATTAAAAAAACATAAAAACGCTGACCCATCCAAGAGACCAGGTAAAAGATTGACGAGGTGATATAGGGTTCCCATGACCTTACATCGTATTTTTCCGCTGGTACTTGACACATGCTGGCGGTGCAACGGGGGGGGTTTGGGGTCATGGCACAATGTTACACATTTTCTGGGAGTGTGAAACTTAGACCATTTTGGCAAGAGGTGGATAGTACTATTAAACACTTAACTAATGTTGATCTGGCGGATGACCCCGTGGCATATTTGCTGCACCTCACTCCCATCAAACGGCCCATCAAAAATTACAAGACCTCTCTTACCATTCAGCTTTTAAATGGCATGCATCCCCTTGCTGGAGGTCGGTACACCCACCCTTGAAGTATCTCTGGTTTTCCAAAATCAATGAACCCAGGGACGGCTAAAGGAGTCCTTTCTTGACACTTGGAGACCCTGGCAATATTTGGTTTTTACAGATGCCTATTTACAGGAAGTTTTCGAAAAACTCGCTGATTTCTCCTGGGACTTGCTATGTCCTTGTTTAATGTCCTCTCTCCTCATGCTTTGGGCTTCTGCCCCTGTCTCTTTATGCTGTGCGTGTTACTTTTCTCCATTTCTTGTCCTTTCCTTTCCATACCCCTCCCTTCTTCTGTTTTCCTCCTGCAGTTTTTTTGCTGGCCACTGGGGGTTCTCTCCTGACCCCAGTATTTTTTTCAATATATTTCCCACAAGGTTGCATCACTAAGTTGGGGCTATCCTTTATATATTGGGAATTTGTGATGCACTGATACCGATACTGATATAGTTGCCGATGCTAGGCATTTTCGCGAGTTTCAGTACTCACGAAAATGCTCCAATACCAAAAACCGGTACCAGAAGTGATGTCAACTGGGGCGGGGAGCCTCCCCCCTTTCGGCAGCAGGGTTCAGAGCAGTACACATCCTGCCAGGATGGGGGCGGAAAAAATCCTCAGCCACTTACGCAGGCAGAGGAGCCGGCTCCCATCACACTCAGCGCTGACTGCGCATGGTGGTAAAGCAATACAAACATGCAGCAGCACAATGGGAACAGTCTAACAGCTGGCCACACTGACACTCCTGCTCCCAGCTGTCTTCTTTCATTATAGAGGTCTGCCGCGATCCTCTCCTGCCTCTGTAAACAAGAAGAGGGTGGGTGATGTCATGACTCCTCCCTTCCTACACAGAGAGAGAGCTGGCTACTAGGCTGGATGGCTGGCTGGCTAGAGCTGGCTGCTATCCAATGACAGAGAGTGGGCGGGTCACCAATGGCAAAGGGCTGCACAGCATCAGCACATGTGTTTCTATAGTGTGAGGCAGCTGTGGAATCGTCCCTGCAAGCAGAACTGAGTACTGAGGGGAGCAACTGGAGTTAGTCCTGCAAACAGTTTAGTTTAGTATGCACAGTACAGTGTCAGCAGGGTACAGACCAGTCTTATACACTATCACTGTACATTATAAACAGACCAGTCTGTCCACTGACACTACTATACAACACCATACTATTGGTTATACACACACCAGTCTGTATACAATGTACAGAACAGTGTCAGTGTACAGACTGGTCTGTATAAAATGTACAGTACGGTGTCAGTGTATAAGACTGGTCTGTACCTAATGCCCTGTACTGCACCCTCCTAACCCCCTGTACTGTGCCCACCATGTGTTGTCTCCTCCTTCCCACCACCAGCTGTCACCTCAGCCCCCATGTCTCCCAATGACCCTCCCATCCCCATCGTCTTCCCCAGTGATCACAGCCTTTTCCATCCCAACTCTACCACCCCACAATCCCTATTTCACCCCACCCTCAACTACCCTGCCCACACTTACCCTTCTACTCCCCCCTACCACCCTGCCCTCACCCCAGCCTCATCCAAGCTTTACCCAACTCCCTAACAACCTCAAACCACCCCCCTACCTACGCGATAGGCATCGGTAATTGGTATTGGCGAGTACTTGCAAAAAAGTATCGGTACTCATAGTCGGTGTTAAAAAAGTGGTATCGGTGCATCCCTATTGGGTGTGGTGATGTTTTCCACTGCGCTTTCTCTGATATGTTCCTTCTTGCTACAACTTAGAACTCGTTGTTTTGCGCATGCTTCATTTTGTTGAGCTGTTCGTGTAGCTCTGATGTTGTATATGTAACCAGCATAACTATGTAATTGTATTTTGTAATACTCTTGTTTTGATATGTATAATGCAACATATGGTTAAATAAAGGAATTGCAAAAAAAAAAACCACAGACTCGAACGAAAAGAACTAACTGTTGCCAGCCGACACAGCCGAATGACAGGTAAACATAGAGGTCTACCTCTCATTGGGTGAGTGTCATTATGGGGCAGGGTCACCGGGTAACCCCGCCACATGTTTATCTGTCATTGGAGACTGACATTCGCCCAATAAGAAGTACACATGGGGGCGGAGTCACTGGGTAACCCTACCCCATGTTTATCTGTCATTTGACTATATCCCTGGAAAGGAACAGTAGTGTTTGGCGGGCAACTTTTTAAAAATTTCTTCTCGCTTGGGTGGGCTCGCAGACCACCACAACCACCGGGCCAGGGTTGTGGAGAAGAGACCCTTGTCTCCATCAACATGTTGAGGGCATTTGGTCTGGTATGGTTCAGGATGTGGGGGCTCACTCGCCCCCCCCCCCCCCTTTCCTGGCCTGTCAAGCTGCATGCTCAGATAAGGGTCTGGTATGGATTTTGGGAGGAAACCCACGCCATTAAAAAAAAAAAATTCTCTTTGTTTTCTTTTCAGAATTTTTATTTGCCAGCAATTCTGTTAATGTTTAGCTGTAAGCGGAGAAACCTGCTGACAACTGATGAGTCATCTGTTGTTAAGGATGTGGCGGCTGCCTTCCCGGCCCGCTCCTTAACAACCAGCAATTCTTCACACAGAATTTGAATCGGTCGATCAATTTTTGACCAATCCGAGTTTGAATCATTACGAAAATTTGGACTTCATTAAAAAACGAATAAACTAAACTAAACGAATTTCAACTAAATACATTCCATTTTTCATTCAGATATTCAGATACATCCAAATCTCCAAATAACCAAAAATGAGTCTAAATTTAGACTGAGACCGAAACGAACTGCACATGTCTACCCAATCACCTTACTTTCAACTCCAGCTATCAATCTATAAACATCCCCTCTCTTTTCTTGGACGTACACTTCTTTTCAGTATTTAGGGATTCAACTCCCTATTCTAAAAATGTAAAATAAGAGATGACCTTCAATCTTGGACTAAAACTGCTTTCACATGGATAGGCTGCACTGACATAATTGAGATTATTATTATTATTATTATACAGGATTTATATAGCGCCAACAGTTTACGCAGAGCTTTACAACATTAGGGCAGACAGTACAATTACAATACAATTCAATACAGGAGGAATCAGAGAGCCCTGCTCGTTAGAGCTTACAGTCTAGGAGGAAGAGTCAAGTTATACAAAAGGGTAATAGCTGTGGGGGATGAGCTAATGGAGAAAATAGTGCAGTTGTTAGATGGAGGCAGGATAGGCTTCTCTGAAGAGGAAAGTTTTCAGGGATCGCCTAAAAGTGGATTAATTTGGAGACAGTCTGACAGATTGGGGTAGGGAATTCCAAAGGATGGGCGAGACTCGGGAGAAGTCCTGGAGGCAGATATGGGAGGAGGTGATGAGGGAGCTAGAGAGCAGGAGGTCTTGGGAGGAACGGAGAGGCCGATTAGGTTGGTATTTTGAGACTAGGCTAGTGATGTAGCTGGGGGTTGTGGATGGCTTTGTAACTTATTGTTAGTATTTTGAATTTAATTTGTTGGGCAAGTGGCAGCCAGTGGAAGAATTGGCAGAGAGGGGTAGCAGACACTGAGCGGTTTGTAAGGTGGATGAGTCTGGCAGCAGCATTCATGATGGACAGAAGGGGGATGGTCTATTTAAAGGTAAGCCAATGAGGAGATAAATGTCCTGCCTAGAATATTATTCTTCTTGCAACCTGTGTCACTGCCTTTGGCAGTTTTTTATGCACCTCAAGTGCATGATCACCAAGTTTATTTGGAATGACCGAAGGCCACGAATAGCCAAGACAATATGAAAATGTGCAAAAAGGTCTGGGAGTGCATAATGTCCAACAGTATTATAAAGCTATTGAACTTCAGAGAATCCTAAATTGGGACTTTCGCATTTCATCCAAAATTTGGGTTCCATGGACACATTTATGGCTGGCAGAAATTTATCTCATGCTCCTTGGCTTCCAAGCACATATAGGGGCCTGGCTACCTGGACCTCCCCCTTGGGTATAGGATGATTCGATGAACCATAGGATGAACAGTAGGATGGTAGGATGAACCATAACGATTACCATGGGTGGGTGGCCCCTATGTCCCCCCTGCAACCAGTTGGAGGCTTCCTCTGGTTCCCCCGGGAGAAAAGCTAGCTTTACTTAGTACTTGGGCTAAGGATGGAGATGTGAGCTGTGGTAAATTCCTTGCCAGTGGTAAGCTGCTCTCACATTCTACTCTGAGCAACAAATATGGAGCATTTGCTATTGATACCTGGTAGTACCTTCAACTTGAGCAATTTTTCTCTTCTCAAGCACATGTCATTTGCAGCATGTCCTTCCTTGCGCAGTTTGAATGTCTTTGCATTGCTTGTACCCCAATTTCACATATAATTTCGGTCTTGCATATAATGTTGACTGCAGTAACACCCAGCACTAAACCAGCTCATATTAGAGCATTGAAATGTGATCTGCAATGTCATCTCTTTGAGGTGCAGTTGCAACACCTATACCGACTGACACGCTCTAGCTTCATTGACTCCAAAACACAGGAAAATAATGATAAATTCCTTACTAGATGCTATCAGGGGCCTGCAGCTCTAGCACATATTTATACGTCCCTTTCTGACCTCTGTTGGAGAAACTGGACAGCATGGTACGCTCCTCCATATTTGGTGGGAATGCTCCAAAATCACTGCCTTTTGGACAGACATTAAGGACCAAATAGTTAAGATTTTAGATATTGATCTCTAGTTACACGACTGCACTTCTTATTTACTGTCCCCACAATCCCCATTAGTCATTACACTCGATGTGTTCTCACCTACTCAACACAGCTAAACGCTTGATACCCATCTACTGGAAATTACCACAAGTCCCCAGTAGGAGTGATTAAAAAGGTAGCGGATATTATAGAAGCAGAGGACTTGATAGCTACATTTAGGGATAACTGGGAGCGTTTCACTAAGATCTGAGCCACCTGGTCACATTACTACTCAGGGATGGCTGATTTGCAATCAAGTCCAGCACTCTTTATAACATTACAGAGAGATGTCTTGGAGGACCCCCTGCATTAGGCAATGGAGGTCTTACCAACCTTTTACATCCATTCCTCACTATCTTAGCCACTATCTTCTACTTCTTAGCCTTCCTTCTAGATAGCAACAGCAGCTCTCAGAGAATGGATGCTACCATGCTTGTATATGGTTAATGGGTCAATGTCCCATCTTGACCTTTTTATATCCTAACTGTATGTAAGTTTAGTATTTGATTTGGAGCTATTGCCTAGAATTAACGATTGTACCTCATCGCACCTAGGTAATGTATCTTCTTAAGAGGCAGCTTATTTGACAACTTCACTGTGGATTATTGCTCTCTGTGAGTGGTTCCCATAGTTATAATGGACAACTAGGATGAAAGAGCAGTTTGATACTGAATATACCTATCCTTCTTGTAAAGCTTAATTACCTGTCCCATACTTATGTGCGCCTGGGCCTTATGGTCCATCCTTTTTATTTATTTTTTTTTAGTTTGGTTTATAACTTCGTATGCCGCATGCAAAATGCCTATGTTTTTTATTTGTATTTCAAAAATTCTTCAATAAATAAAGAGTATACAAAAAATAAAAAAATTAGGAGATGCACAGTTAAATTTAAGCACACAAAATATGTCCATGTGGAATTAAATCAGTTGGTAGTGCAAGAGAACTTTTCATTGCATGCTTTAGATATAAGGGCGTGGCATTCTTCAATTCCCCATAGCCTTGCTCTGATAGCATTTTGTTTCAGTAAGATAAAATACTACATATTGAGAAGATCTTAGAGTACTACAGGTAACGGAATATTTTCTCATACATGCTTACTATTTTTTCAGGGGTTTTCGATCTGTAAAGATGCTGAGCTTCTATGTGAACATGTTTCTTATCTTCTCTTGCCAACCAATTGTGAGACATGCACAATTCATTCACAATTAGTCCACACAAGAGGGGGTTGGCAACTCCAACAAAAAAATGGGCACCCGTCTTAAAAATTTCAAGCATCAAGCGGAAATATCAAGCATAAGGAAAATGGCATTTGCAGGGTATTAAACATCAACCTGGCTAAACTTAGAAAAAGTGTGAACACAAGATCAGGAGGTAGCCTTACAGAGATCAGAAACTGAGGCCTGATGTTGAAAAGCCTCAGAGGTGCTCACTGCTTTGCTGGGGTGAGCCTTAAAGTGATTGTAAAGGCAAAAGGTTTTTTATCTTGATGCATTCTATGCATCAAGTTCAAAAGCCTTCTGTGTGCAGCAGCCCCCCTCAGCCCCTCTAATACTTACCTGAGGTCCCTCTAGATCCAGAAATGTTGCAGCAGTGTCTCGGCTGCCCGGGACTCCCCTCCTCATTATCTGAGACAGCAGTGCTCCCTCTGCTGTCAATCAAAGTCAGTCAGCCAATAAGCAGATAAAGGGGCGGGGCTGAGCTGCCGCTCTGTGTCTGAATAGACACAGGGAGCTGTGGCTCGTTTCCGGTGCCCCCATAGCAAACTGCTTGCTGTAGGGTCACTCAACAGGAGGGTGGGGCCAGGAGCATCAAAGATGGACCCGAGAAGAGCAGGATTGGGGCTGCTCTGTACAAAGCTTACAGGGCAGGTGAGTACAACATGTTTGCTATTTTTAACTAAAAAAAAAATAAAGATGAGACTTTACAATCACTTTAACCAGGGAATTTTATTCTTTAAAGGTATGCCTGAAAAATAGTCTGGTGGATCCACTTTTAAAAGACAGAATTCAGAGCTAAACAACCCTTCCAGGGGCCTCTAGAAAAACAAACAGGACATTGGGCATCCTAAAATTAGCCAATGCAGCCATGTGTGAAGCTTTCCTTGCCGCAAGGAAGGTAACCTTGTAGGATAAAGATGATAAATATAATAGCAAAATCTTTGGAACTAGTTATAAAGCCCTAGAAGAATGCTAATTTGCAAGCTTACTTGGACAAAAGAAAGCTTTTGCTGGGGGAAAGTAATTGGCCAATTTATGTAACTGATCTCTACCCTTCTAATTCTGGGAAAGATATACACCTGGTTGCTGCCTTGATGAGATCACCCAGTTCCAAACAATCAGTCTCCCATTAATAGTAATGGGAGACTCCATCCAGCCCTAGAAAACTCACATTTCAGCAACTACAACAACAAAATTTCCTCCTAGACTACCGACGGGAAGTTAATCCTGCTAGGCAACAATACACTTATTACTCTCATCCTCACAAAGTTTTTTCCTGTATAGACCACATATTGATATTCATCGGGACTTTGCCAGCCCTCCTCACATCTGTCATCATACCCTACACCTGGTCAGACCATAATGCCGTCCTCACATCGCTTGAATCTCTGGAGCCACACCAGGGTGATCGCGTAACCGCCGCTATGATCGTCCTTATGGTACACAGAATCGCCGGCTAAAAACAAGGATATCTAAATGATGCCTGTAGCTGCAGGCATCATTCAGATATTCCCACTGAAAGACCAGGATGTCATATGACATCTTTGGGTGGGAAGTGGTTTAATAAAGCCAGAATAGAGTTAGATCTCTTTCTGACAGAGTCCACAGAAAAAGCCTTACGCTGATCCTGGCACAAGCTATACATGAAAGGTAATAAACCAAAACCAGACACCTTTCTTGCTCTGACCCTCCGGAGATTTGACAGCTCACACAAACCTATCCGTTTAAAACTTGCCAAGGATTTATACTCCAGCGACCCCCTGAAAATCTTAGCCCTGTTCCGCAAAAACATCTCTAGACCTATATTCTGCGAAAACTACTTTTGATCAAACCCGGGCCACAGCCCTATTCTCCGATCTAAACCTCCTGACCCTAACAGGTCTGCGGCAAGCTTCCCTCGACTGCCCTATCTCGGATATAAAAGTCAGTGACGCAATTAAAGCCTGAAATCCAACAAACGCCCAGGCCCCAATGGTTTTATGGCTGCTTACTATAAACACTTCACAGATCTTCTTACTCCTCTATTGGTCAAGGCCTTTAACTCGATCCTAAACGGCCATTCCTTTAGATCTGACTCCCTAGCGACCATTATCTCTATGCTACCGAAACCCCACTGAGATGACTCATCCTGGGCTAATTATCGCTCCATCTCACTAATCAATATAGACATCAAGATTATGACCAAAATAATTTCCTCTCGCCTAAATTTGATCATTGGGTCACTTAATGACAAAGACCAAATAGGGTTTATCCAAAAAATCTTAAAGTGTATGGGTGCTAGTTATCTCCGTAATGGTTGTAACACTCAAATTAATACATAATGCTCATATAAACAAAAAATTAAGTTTTGGAATAATCCATAAACAAAATTTCCATCTTTTCAGTCCATTATGAAATCAACCACCGTGTGACCATCAGTAAATTGCCACCTCCAATAGTGCTCTATTTCATGCAGACAATCGTGCCGTAGACCTGTGTATCCTGTCATCCACACCACACTTAGACATACACTGCTACCCACCAGATTTTAGGACCCAGTGTTTTGTGGGTCAGCTTGCGAATAATAATCGGTCCGATATTTGGGCCACAACTGAGTCGGCATCCCAGAATATTGTAGCACCAGAATTAAAATACAAGGTCCTTATGCGCTGGTACCAGGTCCCTGCCTGGATGGCCAAATGTCTGCTAAATTACTCTCACACCTGCTTTTGTGGTTGCTCAGATGCAGGCACACATCACCACATCTGGTGGTCTTGTCCTCTGGCCCAAGCATTTTGGCCTGAAAATTTCCATATACTATCTACCCTGTTTGACAGTCCTCTGGACCCAGACCCAGCCACAGCTCTACTCAAGAAAAAACCTTTAGATACAACCCGCCTAACATTTAAACTTCTCCTGCAGGTTACTACTGCTACAAAACAAACCATCGCTAAGGCCTGGAAAACTCCAATATCACAGAAACAAAAAATAGAATCACCAGAGCTATGATTCATGCCAAAGTTAAAGCAGTTTTATTAGACAGAGCCAAAAAGTTTGAACACTTTTGGAAGCCCTGGGTAGACCACTTTCTCCCAGCTGATTTTGATGAATTGTTGATGAATTGTTGACCATTCTGATCGTGAGCCCATTGAACCACTCTGCTGATGATCCATGTACCTCCTCCTTCTCACCCCAGGATTGGTTCTTGCCCCTCTCGTCCTACCCTCCCCTTCTTTTATTTCTCTAGTCTTCTTTCTCCTCTTCCTCAGTCTTCTTCTTCTGGTTCAACCTTTCCTCCTCTACTTCTTGCCTCTCCCCCCTCTCTTTTTTTTTTCTCCTCTCTTCCACTTTACGTTGGACTGATTAGCCCTCCTTACCAGAGGAAATCAATGAGTTAGAGCAGACCCTCTATGTGTTGTGATTGGACTGGACGTTAGTCACACCCGTACAATTATGTGGTTATTTTATTTGTGTGTGTAACATTTTTTTTTTCGCTTTTAAGTTATAAATGTTTCACATTTTCACTCCTGTAACCTTTCAAGTCTCGATTTTGAGGGCTGAGTTCCAATACATTTGATGCATATTGTGCATCTTATTTTATCCCCTCTCTCCCTGTGGTTACTTTGAAAATTGTTATTTTCTGTATGTTATACTTCTTACCTACTAATGAATGTATTCGAACAAGAAAGAGTAAAGGAAGTAGGATCATTTTTGTGACGGACTCCGGATACCCTGTTGGGTATTTCCGCCAAGAAGCTGCTTCCCAAGTACTGGAACACAAGACCAGAGTTTCTGGCTATAGAAACCCTAAGGACCAGACAACAGCAGTCTTGGAGTACTCCAGAAAATGAACTGCTTTATTTTTAGAAACACACTGAATATACAGCAAACCATCAGATAAGGGCTATTCCCATTATCTCAGACAAAGGTCACCTAACACAGTAGAGCTAGTCCTCTTATCATAACAATGACCTCCTTAGACAGTCCGGGGATAAGAAGCCACAAGCAATTAGTGACCAGCTCTGGATAACTTAAGAACACATTATAACACAGAGTTCTCCAGGCCATGGTTCTCCTGCAGCCCAAAGTTTGTGACAATACTCTCCCCTGTTCCATAATCTGGCAGACCCAGCTAGATCCAATAGGGGTCAGCTTGGGGATGTCCGGGGGCTATAGTACAATCAAAGTTCAGTTTGCTGCGAAAGTCAATCTGCATTGCCATTTTGTACTGTACTGCACAGTAAAGTTGTAGGGCTGCAGGGCAAGACTCCATCTCAATAAGAGTCCGTTGTCCCCGGTACTTGATTTAACCAGATCAAAGGGTTGTGGTCCGTGAGCAGCGTGAAGGATCGTCCATAGAGATACGGCTGAAGTTTTTTTTAAGGCCCACACCAGCGCCAAACAATCTTTTTCTATGGCTGCATACCCCACCTCCCGGAGTAGTAGCTTGTGACTGATGTAGGCAACAGGGTGCTCACTGCCGTTGGCTCCCACTTGGCTTAAGCACTGCTCCCAAACCAAAGGTCTGGGAGCAGTCTGTATGTACACAAAAATTTTTGTTTGGGTCAGGAACAGCCAAAACTGGAGCAGAAAACAAAGAATTTTTCAGGTGTGTCTTGTCTGCAATTATCTGGATGATCACCTCTTGGGGGAAGTGGTGCTGTATAGCGATAGCCACCACTGGATCTGTCGCTGGAGCTCGGCCATCCTGGACCCCTCCATAGCTGGCCCTCTGCTTCGGTCGCTGGCCTGGTCACTCTCCATCAACTTGGCAATTAGAGTTGCCTTTGATTTGTTGCTGGCGTTCTGTCCCCTTCCAGCAAATCCTTGAGTGTGCTTTGCTTAAGACTGGAGTAGCAAAGATCCATCCGACAAGGTCCCGTTGGTGGTTTGGATGTTCAAGGCACAAGAAAGCATCCCACCACTGCCAACCAAATGTGACGGACTCCAGACACCCTGTTGGGTATTTCTGCCAAGAAGCTGCTTCCTATGTCCTGGAACACAAGACCAACGGATCTGGCTATAGAAACCCCAAGGACCAGACAACACCAATCTTGGAGTACACCAGAAAATGAACTGCTTTATTTATAGAAACACACTGAATTTATACAGCAAACTATCAGATAAGGGCTACTCCCATTATCTCAGACAAAGGTCACCTTACACAGTACGGCTAGTCCTATTATCATACCAATGACCTCCTTAGACACGTTCGGCTCCCTGGACTAACTTGCATAAGAAGCCACAAGCAATTAGTGACCAGCTCTGGATAACTTAGGAACACATTATAACACAAAGTTCTCCAGGCCATGGTTCTCCTTCAGCCCAAAGTCCGTGACACTTTTAAGATTTACCAAGCAACAATTTAGCTGCGGTGCATCTGAAACTGATTTGGATCTACAAACAGCACTGCATCACACAAAGTTTAAGGCAATTTCCATTTGATCAGCACACTCAACAAACTGCTGGTTAGCATCAGTAACAACTGTGCAAGACTAAAGTACATAATTAATAATGACTAAACCTATAATACTAATCCACAATATTTATTTATTTTAATTCATATTAGCACTTGAGTTCCCTATTATTTATTTGTGCTAGACTAAAGCCAGCCATAAATTGTTTGAATCGTGACCGGTTCAGCAGGGACTGCCAAAGATTTGATCTATCTATGGGCAAGCTGATTGTACACAAGTCAATCCATTGATCGTCTTGGGTAGAACGAGCATGTCAGATTTATAGCATGAGAATATTGCCATTGACTATAGCCACTAGCAATAGTCATTGTGTTCTCCCGGAAGTGACAGCTCCCCACATCCCCCAGCCCCTGTGTGGGAGGGACAACACTGTCAGTGTTGAAGGGGGAATCAAGTGATATGGCCTATGAAACCAAATAAACTAAAGTGCTATAGACCATAATACAATTGTATATTTGTTATAATTTGTATTGTATTTTGGTCTATAGCACTTTGTACTTTAGTTAATTTTGTTTCACAGCACACTATTAATGAATTTATTATAGTGCCCTCTCACTTTTATATTTTCCTAGTTTAGGTTATTCCTACACTTGGAGAGCAGCTTTTCTGGTGTATAGTGTAAAACATCAAAAATGCAAACCTAATTTTTCTAAGCAGTGCAAGGTTATTTTTATTATTCATATTCTATGGCCTGCCCAACAATAAAACAGGCTGGCAGAAAAGACAAAAAATTGGGCAGGGATTTTAACCACGTATCAGTAGGATCCTTAAAGGGGAGACAAGCTGAGTGAGCTACGAAATTAACCCATCAAAAACCTCCCCCATTAGGGTATAGAAGCAAATACACCAGAAGGGAGCAAGAAAGTTTCAGACGCAGAGGCTGAAGCTGAACTCACATTTGCAAGTGTCACAAAATGCTGCATCCCTCATAAAAGTAAACTGTGCCCTGCAAAGGGAGCAAGCCCAAAATCCAGGCAGAGACCACTCTAAGCCCTAAAAGACAGAGAAATCATTTGAAAACCTAGTCAGGCATGCTAGCATCTCGCCCAGGATGGGTGAGAAACAAAACAAGCCCTTATAGAAGGCAAGTTTTACTGGATCCCCCAGGGGTACTCATGGAACCATGCAACCACAGAATGGCCAGCCTACTCCTCACAGCTGGGATGGTCAGGCTGGCAAGGACCAAGATCCTGCAGGGAGCAAATAAAGATCAGCCCTGTCTTTTCCCCCTGAGTGAAGCACGCAGAGCAGCAGCAAGATGCCTGCATCAGTATTCAGATCTGGAGAAGTGCCTCCTCTTGTTATTCTGTGTTTAAAGAGTATAGGAAATGTGTATGTTAGTAAAACATGTGTTAAAGTGGAATTAAAGTTCTGCCCTGATACAGGCATTTTAATTTTATTGCAGAAGAAACGTGCAATGTCTCTTTTGCAATAAAATATACCTACCTGCCTGCTCACAGTAATCCCTGGACTGTAAACTGAGCTATGTATGCTCAGCTCAGCTTACAGCAGTGGGGCCAATCATGTGCTGGGATGACATCATCCCATGCCAGCAAATGAAGATGGCTGAAACCTGGCACACTGGAGAAGATGCTAGCGAGGGAGGTGAGTATCCTCCCTTCAGTTCTGCTTTACCATCAAAAAAGAATGTATGCAAAATAATGGCTGCCATAGTATCCTAGAAAAACATTTGATGTGCATCACAGTCCCCATCAGAGACTCTCTTTACGTCATAGTCCCCACTGGAGCCTGCCTTTACATCATAGTACCCACCAGAGCTTGCCTATAAATTATTGTCCCCATCAGAGCCTCCCTTTACATCAAAGTTCCCCATCAGAGTCCCTTTTACATTATAGTCCCCATCAGAGCCCCCTTTACAATATAGTTCTCATAAAGCCCCTCTTTACATCCTAGTCCCCATCACAGCCTCACCCCATCAAAGCTCCATTCACAAAGTAGTATCTCACCGCATCTGAGTATGTGGTAAGATACCACACAGCATTTTTCAAAAACTTTTTTAGCATTCACTAAAAAACTCTACTAAAATACTGCATCAGTTATGATCTCATGTGGTATTTTAGCAGTGAAAGCCTGCAGTAATGTACTGCCAGCAGTAGCTGGCGTCCTTACCACAGGCTATCGCTAGCTGGTTGTTAAAGTGTTACTAAACCCACAACAGTAAAATCAGTCTGTATATACAGTAAAGCATGCTTGTTATACTCATTGTAGAACCTAAGGTGTTAATCCTGCGCATTGTGTAAAAAAGACTGTTTGATCCTGTTTTCTCTAATCCTCCCTTCTTTTACTGTCCTCAATCCATCTCCTGATGGAGCCATGGGGGCACTCTGCACATGCTCTGTTTTGTGTGTATTGCTAGAGAGTTTTTATTTTTATTTTGGGAAAGTGCATGTGATCAGCAAAGAGACAATCAGCACTTTCCAGACAGAAGGTCAGGGGTCATGCAGCCTCATAGGACAGTCATCGGAGAGTGAAAACTCCTTCTATAAGCTTAAACCAGACACTGATAGAAGTCACAAGACTGCTATATACTGCTGAAAAGGTATTTATCAGTTTATATTTACTAAAATAATTGAATTTCCATATTCTGTGTACTGTGGGAGACAGGATCTAGTAAATGCAGGGTCCTGGGTTTAGTAACACTTTAAGGAGCGGGCGCATCCTTAACAACCGATGAGTCATCAGCTGTCAGCAGGGTTCCCCGCTGACAGTGGAATGTAAAAAAAATTTTAAAAATTTGGCGGCAATAAAACTTTCGGTATAGATTTTGAGTGTCTTTTTTTTTTTTTTTATATTGGTGTGGGGTCCTCCCCAAAAGCTATACCAGACCCTTATCCGAGTATGCAGCCTGGCAGGTCAGAAAGGGAGGGGATGAGCGAGTGCCCCCCCTCCTGAATCATACCAGGCCACATGCCCTCAACATGCGGGGTGCTTTGGGGCAGGAGCATCTTCCCCACAACCCTGGCAAGTGGTTGTGGGGGTCTGCAGGCAGGGGCTTATCAGAATTTTAACAAGGGGGCCCCCAGATCCCGCCCCCCATGTGAATGCGTAGAGGTACATAGTACCCCTACTCACTCACAAAAAAAGTGTAGTATAAAAAATTACAGTAGACAGTTTTTGACAAGTCCTTTATTTAAAAAACAAAAATAAAGATCCATCGTCAATCATGACGTCATGATGCCACCGTCGACCTTGAAAAAGAAAACAAAAAGGTCCGCTGCTGCCATCTAACAGCTTCGCCATATGACAGGTCTTACATAACTAAGGGGCGGGACCATACGGTGACCCCGATGGATCTACACCAGGGGACATTTTTCTTTTCTTTTGTTTTTTAAGTAATGGACTTGCCGAAAACTGCCTACTGTTATTTTTTACACTACATTTTTTTTTGGTGAATAGGTATGGGTACTATCTACCCCTACTCATTCACATGGGGGGCCCGGTATCTGGGGGCCCCCTTGTTAAATGGGTCTTCCAGTTTTCGACAAGCCAGGGTAGTGGGGAAGAGGCCCTTGTTCCCATCAACATGGGGACAAGGTGCTTCTGGGGGCAGAGTCCCTCCTGCCCCAAAGGACCTCCCATGTTGAGGAAATGTGTCCTGGTATAGTTCAGGAGGAGGGGCCACTTACTCGTCCGCTTTTAATGCATACTGTTAGACAGGTTTACTTGGTTGTCTGCAGGCTGGTCAGTAAGTTAAGCTTTATTTTTTCCTTGGATTTATCCTCGGCCTTGTTTATAACTGTTGTTAGCCCTCCAATGCTTCTTACTGATAACCAGTTATAGATGGGGGGCAAGTGGCGTACCCTTTTTGTTCCCCTCATCGGAGCCTCCCATCCCCTCATCAGAGTGTCCCCTCATTAGTGATCCCTCATTAGAGCCCCCTCATCAGTGCCCCCCATTACATTTTAGTTCCCATTAGAGCCCCCCCTTTACATCACAGTCCCCATCAGAGCACCCCTTTACATTATCTCTCTTTGCATACTAGTTCCCATCAGAGCCCACCATCAGCAACCCCCCTCATCAGGGCCCCCAATATCAGTGTTCCTTCATCATAGCCCCCCTTTCATAAAAGTCCCCCTCATCAGAGTCTCCCCCTTAGTGTCCCCTTCATTGGGTGTCCCCCTCATCACAGCCCCCCTACCAGTGTCCCCTCATTAGTGTTCTCCTCATTACTGTCCACCTTATCAGAGACCACTCATTAGAGACTCTTCATCATTGTAACCTCACAGTCCCCTCAGCAGAGCTCCCTAATCAGTGTCCCTTCATCACAGACCTGTCATCGGTGTTCCTCTTATCAGTGTCCACCTCATTAATGACCCACGTTATTAGAGCCCCTTTCATCAGTGTCCCTCTAAGCAGAGCCCCCTCATTTGTTTTCCCCTCATCAGAGCCTCCTCATCAGTGTCCCCTCATCACAGAACAGTCACTGGTGCCCCTCATCAACGTTCCCTCATCGCAGCCCCATCATCGGTGCCCTCCTCATCAGAGCCCCCTCATTAGTGTCCCCTCATCAAAGCCCCCTCATAATTGTCTCCTCATTACAGCCCCGTCATCAATGTCTTCTCATCTGAACCTCCCCATTCCCCCATCAGAGCCCCTTTTATTGTTCACCCTTACCAAGCAGCAGCAGAATAGGAGCTGGTACTCAGTAGGCAAAGCAGCCTAGACACATCGCACCACTCCGTGCATGGAGTGCAGAGTTCTTCTGTCAGTTTACCTCAGTTTATGTGCAGAGCTGTGGGGGGAAAATGAAGACATGCACAATTCTGCACAGCTCTGCTCTGCACCGCACCAGCGTTTTGATGTCAACGAGATACATAGAAAACAATTGTTTTCTGCCTTGCAGAGACCTGCAATTTTTTTTGCGCAGAGAAATGCAGGCTTCTGCAGATGGGGTGTGAATGAGGCACAAAAGTGCATCTGAACTGACTTCCCCATGTGGTCAAATCCCTATCCATGTACCTGAGCTAGAGAAGGTTGAGAGAGTTGACAGTTGCATTTAAAGTATAATATTCCTCAAACCTTACCCAGAATCCATTCCCACCGAAGGGTCCAAGCATGGCTCTGTACAGAGGCTCTTGTAGCAAAGCGAACACAGCACTGAGTAGGGATTGCAGACCAGTTAGGGTGCCAAAATGGCCTGATGGAAAGCTAAAATATTAATCAATAGAAAAATGGTGAAAGAAAGTTTAATATTATTTGCATTTTTAAAATTACAGTTACAAAAAAAAAGTTACAAAATATAAAAGGCTACATAAAAGTTATGCTACACATGGCTAATTATGTAATTTTAGTCTTAATTTGCTGGTAACTGAGTCATATACTGACAAATGTCACCAACATTTCAGGTGCACGGATACCCAGTTGGATTCAAAGTGGCTTGAACGTAAGATACAGGAATGCAGGGTCTGATTCAAATTGCTACACATGCACCTTGAAAACCATGGCACCATTAAAACACACAAACGTTCTAAAACCATTCACTGTTGCAACGCTTCTGACCTCTGTTACCAAGATATATAATAATAGATACTAGTATTCCTAAGAGTATTACAGAATGGACATTATTGACATTATCTAAACTCCATTCATCTATGTGAAGCTATTTAAAATGCATCATGTGAAGTCAGACTGCCTTATTTGTTTTTGTGATGACAATGGCAGGGGACTGACCAAGGACTTCTGCCAGACAGATAGTATTAACAGAGTCCCTGTGATGTAGTTGTAAGAAATTTCTTGTTAACATTTGTAAATTTTCTGACTTTCTATATTTATGACTGACAAAATGGTATCAGATTTTCCCCAAACGTGATGAAAATAGGGAGTTCTAATTAACAAAAACAGGCACAAAATTTTACATTGTCATTAATGTATTGTGTAAAAAAAAATGAAACCTTCAATATTATTGCTGAAAGAAGTATTTGCATTTGTATTTGACAACATGTGTAACACTCTTTATTGTCAATACCTTTTATCAAGATCTTTCTGTTGCTGTCAAAAGACCCTGTATATAAGTTAGGAGGTATACTGGCACATGGTGAAATTTATGAAAAAAAAAGTGATTTTCTGCTGCTTTTGACTGCATTGAAAATGTAAAAGATGAGGCACAGTGGGTTTTTTTTTTTTACATAATTTCTTTAATTTGTCAGGAATCAAACAATACAAAATGTCCCCATTGTTTCCAAATTATGCAGAAAATCAATAGTGAACAATAATGTATAGAAGCAATTATGTATATAAACTTTTATAACATGCACATTAATTTTAAGAGAGAAGTTTCAGGAAAAAAACTTAAATTTTAAATAAAGAATTTTGAAGCAAAATAAGGGTCAATGCCCATCAATGCAGCCTTATTAGTGCCCATCTGCAGCCTCACCATTGCACATTAATGAAGCCTGATCGGTGCCTATCTGTAGCCTCACCATTGCCCATTCATGACTCCTGATCAGTGCCCATCTGCAGCCTCACCATTGCTCATCATTGTAGCCTGATCAGTGCCCAGCTGCAGCCTTGCCATTGCCCATCATTGCAGCCTAATCAGTGCCTATCTGCAGCCTTGATCCTCACTGCAGCCTAATCAGTGCCTATCTGCAGCCTTGCTCCTTACTGCACCCTAATCAGTGCCCATCTGCAGCCTTGCCCACGATTGCACATCTACAGCCTTGCTCCTCACTGCAGCCTAATCAGTTCCCACCTGCAGCCTTGCTCCTCACTGCAGCCTAATCAGTGCCCATCTGCAGCCTTGCTCCTCACTGCAGCCTGATCAGTGCCCATCTGCAGCCTTGCCATTGCCGAAATAGACAGAGCCGGATCTCCTGTGTACTCAGCTTGGTATCACGCCCAGTCCCGCCCCTTGGCCCTGATCCTATGATGGACATAATGCCGGTCCAATGCCGGGACATCAATGCTAGGAGCCATCCAGGGGGCGGGACTGGGCGTTACTGCGAGCTGAGCCCAGTACACAGGAGATCTAGCTCTGTCTATTTCAGCAGCGCTCGTCCCGTCTGTGGCAGCCTATATAGGCATATAACACCCACACATGATTTTCCCCCTATTTTAAGGGGGCGAAAAGTGCATGTTATATGCCAATAAATACAATATTTTTATTGTAGGTTTTGACGTTTACAGTACATAACAGAGCCTATTGGGCATACCCAGGCTCAATTGCATAGCAAAAAAAAAAGCAGAAACAAAAGCACAATAAAAGCACAATAAAAACAACTATTTTTGTCCAAACTCAAAGATCCTTCCAGTCAAGGAACCAAGTTCCAACTGAGTAGCCGAGGGAAGATGTAAGTTCTTCTCGCATCAGCCAGCTGACTGAAATGATCCGGAGTCGGAGAGTCAGAAAAAGTTTCTACTGCCTTGGATTTACCGGCTTCAAGTTGTTGGACTTCAGAGGACATCTCAGAGCGGATCGCTTTAATAGTGGAGCTGTACTCCCCCTGGCGGTGAGCTTAAAGGCTTCCCATACCACAGAGGTGAGGCGGAGCCTTCATTTAATTCCCAGTATTGTGGAGAGACCATCTCCTCAACCTTAGGGTCTTGTAACCACTTAGTTGCCAAACGCCAGCACCTCTGACCCCTGTTCTCTATCAACGCCAAGGTGACCTCCAGAGGGGCGTGATCTAAGAGGCCTGCAGGCAAATACAAGACCTCCCGCACCGCCGCTAGGGCACAGGCGTTGCCAAAGACCGGATCAATTCTAGATCCCAACTTATGAGTGGTAGAGTGGAAGGAGTAGGCCCTAGTGGTCTGGTGCTTCCATCTCCAAATTTCAGTATAATTAAAGGCTTGTGCCCATTGAAGTTAATTAAGGATATATACTCTATTAAGATTAGATAAGTCCAGAGATGGATCGAGGGTGGAGTTAAAATCCCCAGCTATATAAAGCCTGGAGAATTGTAGTGTGGCTAACTTTTCATATACAGTGTACAAGACCACAGTATAACAGTATAATACGACCTTCTGGGTCAATCACCAGGTGCAGAACCTTGTATGGAGGGGATTTATTTAGTAGTATAGCTACTCATGCATAGCTAGAATAGGTTGCATGGAATGACTGTTGAATCCAGGGCCTACGAAGAGCAAGGATCTTGTTGCCAAGGAGTTGCGTTTCCTGTAGGAACAAAATATGGGGCCTATGGTGGCTCAGGTACTTAAACATCAAAGCTCTCTTAATTTTGTCGTTTAAGCTCCGGACATTCCAAGATACAAGTTTCAGTTCCATACCAGTAGATAGATAATACACATAAGGGAGGCTTCTGCCTATTTGGATACTGAGAGCGGTTGTAGAACAGAGCCACTCTAGAGATGACATATCGTTTGGCCGGTGAGTACAGTTTAGAGCGTACATTACATAGAAATAAAAAAACAACAATAAAACCAAAATAAACTATAACCTTGCTACTGGCCACAGGTAGAACTACATTGACTAACCCTAGAACCAGCAGTGGGTTGAATTCCCTACTAACTGGAAACCCCAACAACAGTTCCAGTCAGTTTAATACCCTGAACTCTAACTAGATCTTCTTTTTGAAGTTATTCCAGGTATATGGAGAGTAGCAGTTCAACAACTTCATTTGTTCTCTGAGAAGATAAACCTTGAGGGAGTAAGTGTGAAGCAAGCTCAAATTTGCACAAAAAATAGTAGGATAAGACAAATTCAAGATATGGAGGATCTATGCACCTGTTGATTCCAAGAGATAAGATTTCGTTAGCACAAGGCGGTCAGCCAGTCATCAGCATCCGCAGGGGTATCAAAGAAACAAACCATTTCTTCATGTTGGACACGGAGACGGCTGGGATAATGCATGCTGTATTTAATATTTTTATCCCTGAGCCTTTTACAGACAACATTGAAGGTTTTCCTCTTCCTCTGCAAATCAGCCGAGAAATCAGGGACAAGAAGAAAGGCGGTGTTGCTGTATTTGAGTGTGGGGTGTTTGTAGGCTTCAGAAAGGATCCTGTCCCTGTCTCTGTAGTTGAGAAAGCGGGCCAAGCAAGGTCTGGGATTGGTCCCAGGGTTGGCCCGGCCCATGAGCTCTCTCAACCACATAAGGGGGGGGGGGGATCTGCAAGATCTGGCAGGCTTTTAAAGAACTCCTCCGCAAACTCCGCTGGGCGATCCCCCTCAGCCCCCCCAGGGAGACCCAGGACTCTAACATTATTGCGCCTAAGACGATTTTCAGCATCATACGATTTTGCAACAAGGGTCTGTACTGTGCGCTGCAACTCTGCTATGGAGGTAACATCAGTGGCGGTAAGATCTTCTGTGGCGGATACTCTGGTCTCTGTTTCGGTCAGCCTCCCCTTATTTTGTCCAAGTCGTTCCGTATAAGATTGCATTCTTCTGCAAGGTGATCTATGCGCACCAGCAGCGATCTCCTGCTCTTTTCAATCGCATCGAGGATCATGGTTGTGCTGTCTTGAGGCGCTGCCCCCAAAACCTCCCTGGGATCCATTTCCATCTCAGCCAGCAAGGCCTGGAGCTTCCCAAATAAGACGGCGTCAGGCCGCGTAGAAGAGGTCAGTGGCAGCTGAAGTGATGTGACAGATTTGTTAGATTTGGTAGTCTTTTTTTTTTTTTGAAGACATCTGCAGGGGTTATGCACTGGGAGGAGACCGCAATGCAGGAGAGTAGACTGTACCCTGGTAGACTACCCCCAGGATGTGCAGGAACAGCCAAGATGCCAGCTGTCACAGGGCCTCAGGAGTCTGCGTTCGGTGCTGACAGGCAGTTTCAGTCAAGCGGCCCCTTATACTCTTATAGTGGAATGAGGAGATGGGCAAGGATTGCAGGTCCGTGTGGCGGAATCTGTGGTGGATGAGGCCAGAGCAGACCGGCAGGTAGGCCAGTAAGATAGCCGCAGTCGCAAGGCCCCAGGAGCCTGTGGTCAGTTCGGACAGGCTAGTTCAGCTAGGCAGATCCCTATACTGTTGCAGTGGAGTAAGAGATGTGGATGATTTGCCAGACGAGATTTGGAGGCTTACCAAGCAAGGCTGGTGATGTATTATGATCAGGCTATGGTCAGGCCACGGTTGGATTAGCACTGCCAGATTGATCGTCTGTTCCCAAAAAATATTTGGCTGGGGCTGGAGCAGGGGATGTAGAGGAACTGCCAGAGGAGGTTTGGAGGTTCACCGGGCTTTTTTCAGCAAGGATTGCAATGGATTAGGATTAGGATGGTCGGGCCACGGGTGTAAGGAGCCCGCTGCGGCTGGATTAACACTGGCAAATCGAGCGTCCATTCCCAAAACATATTTGGCTGCAGCTGGAGCAGGGGATGTGGAGGAACTGCTAGAGGAGGTTTGGAGGCTCACCAGGTTTTTTTCAGCATGGCGATGGATTAAGATCAGGATTACTGGCGCTTCTCTCGGACACATCTGCTGTGGCTCAAATCCGGACACGCCCCCCTGCCATTACTGTTTAACCACTTCAGCCCCGGAAGGTTTCACCCACTTCATGACCAGGCCATTTTTTGTGATACGGCACTACGTTGCTTTAACTGACAATTGCGCGGTACCAAAACAAAATGTATGTCCTTTTTTTCCCCAGAAATAGAGCTTTCTTTTGGTGGTATAAATAAAAAAAGACCAACAATTTTGAAAAAAAACTTTATTTTTTGCTATACTTTCTGCTATAAATTATACCCAATAAAAAAAATGTACAAATTCAAATTTCTCCATCAATTTTTAGGCCAATATGTATTCTGCTATATATTTTCGGTAAAAAATCCTAATAAGCGTATATTAATTGGTTTGCGCAAAAGTTATTGCGTCTACAAACTATGGGATATTTTTATGGCATTTTTATTTTTATATTTTTTTATTAGTAATGGCGGCGATCAGTGTTTTTTAAAGGGACTGCGACATTGCAGCGGACAAATCGGACACTGAGTGACACTTTTTGTGGACCAGTGACACTAATACAGTGATCAGTGGTGAAAAAATGCACTCTCGCTGTACTGACACTGGCAGGGAAGGGGTTAACACCAAGGGCGATCAAAGGGTTAAGTGTGCTCCTAGGGAGTGCTTTCTAACTGTGGGGGGAATGTTGTGACTGGAGGAAAACAGATCTGTGTCTCTGCTTAGCAGAAACACAAGATCTCTATTTTCCGCTCTGACAGAACGGCAGTCTGCCTTGTTTACATAGGCAGACCGCCTCTCTGCCTCTCCTGTCAATGATCAGCTGATTGGCTCCCGCTGTGTCCAATCACAGCAGGAGCTGGTTGCCAGCAGCACGCACGCATGCCCCTGACCCAGGAAGAGACAACAACGTACAGGTACGTTGTTTCGTGCAATCGGGCCGCCCTGCTGTTGTAAATGGGCGGTCTGGAAGTGGTTAACATTCTGCTCCCATTGACATCAATGTGGTTCTGATTCAGCACCTGAAATTTAGTTATGTTCTGCAAACCTGCCTTGAACCGAGACCTACGTACTCCATCCCTATTAGTCATAATTACAGTATCTCACAAAAGTGAGTACACCCTCACATTTTTGTAAATATTTTAGTCTATCTTTTCATGTGACAACACTGAAGAAATTACACTTTGCTACAATGTAAAGTAGTGAATGTACAGCTTGTATAACAGTGTAAATTTGCTGTACTCTCAAAATAACTCAACGCACAGCCATTAACCACTTGACCACTGGGCACTTAAACCCCCTTCCTAACCAGACCAATTTTCAGCTTTCGGTGCTCTCACATTTTGAATGACAATTACTCAGTCATACAACACTGTACCCATATGAAATTTTTGTCCTTTTTTTCACACAAATAGAGCTTTCTTTTGGTGGTATTTAATCACCATTGGGTTTTTTATCTTTTGCACTATAAAAGAAAAAAGACTGAAAATTTGGTAAAAAAAATGAATTTTTATTTGTTTCTGTTATAAAATTTAGCAAATTAGTAATTTTTCTTCGCAAATTTTGGCCAAAATTTATACTGCTACATATCTTTGGTAAAAATAAGTACAACTTGGTGTACATTATTTGGTCTTTGTGAATGTTAGAGAGTCCAAAAGCTATGGTGCCAATATCTGAAAATTGATCACACCTGAAGTACTGATGGCCTATCTAATTTCTTGAGACCCTAACATGCCAGAAAAGTACAAATACCCCCCAAATGACCCCTTTCTGGAAAGAAGACATTCCAAGTTATTTGAAAAGATGCATGGTGAGTTTTTTTGAAGTTGTCATTTTTTCCCATAATTCTTTGCAAAATCAAGATTTTTTTTTTCTTTTTTTTTTTTTCACAAAATTGTCATTTTAGAAGGTTATTTCTCACACACCGCATATGCATACCACAAATTATACCCCAGAACACATTCTGCTATTACTCCCGAGTATGGCAATACCACATGTGTGAGACTTTTACACAGCGTGGCCACATACAGAGGCCCAACATGCAGGGAGCACCTCCAGGCGTTCTGGAGCACCCAGGCCAATTCTTATATTTCTCTCCTACATGTAAAAATCATCATTTATTTGCTAGAAAATTACATAGAACCCTGCAACGAGCCCCTTGCTCGCTCGGTTCTACTCTCCCGACACTCCTCTGCTGCTATAGAATCAGATTGCACATCGTAACATCTGATTGTTCGGTCATCCGATGCTCCGGGATTAGAACTACAGCTATGTGCTGTTCTAACCCAGTTGTGATAGCTCAGAACAAACACCAGGCAGGCTGTATGTAAGTTCAACCAGGAATCTCTTTTATTGGAAAATACAGGCTCTTTTATACACTAAAAGTGGAGGTGCATACCTCCGGCTCATATTACTCTAACAATACACCTGTAACCTAATTAACCTAATTAACATGGGCTAATTAACTAATCCCTTTAGACAGCCTAGATGACTCAGACATGACCTTTAGGCCAGAATGGCCGTCTTGTACCTCAGAAAACCCAATCAACATTATCACAATAGCAGAGTTAATTAACACAAACAACAATGGGGATCTAGGGACTCTTAGATCCCATACTAGAGACTTATTTACAATACACATTCTAGCAGGCAACTGACAGACAGGTGCTGGAATTTATATCACCATCTTCTAACAGTATCTGTCCCAGCATTATAAATCAGCCACTATTTCTAATATGGCAAATCCAGGGTCCCCAGAGTCTGTGTGTCCTGGGGGACCAGGACCCGAATCCACAGTAGTACCACCTCAAGGGTCCCCAGGCATACAGCTCACAAAGAGCACCGTTCCCCCAAATGCCAGGGCCCACGATCGATCGGCAAGAGGCTAGCATTCAGTCCCCTCCAAAAGTCTCTCTCCCGGCTAGGTCTGTCACATTTCTCCCCTTTCGGCAGGAGACTAACACAGGAGGAGACCCCAGACGGGTTGACTCCAAAGTTAGTCAGTAGTTCCAGTCCTCTAACGCCTGTACCCACACAGTACCCCAAACAAATTGTTCCAAACAAAGCATTACTCACCCAGCCAACCTCTGCCTCTCTCGGAGAACATATCTGCCGCTGGGGAGAGGCCTGGACTGGCCCTTCTTCCTGGAGTCCTTTCTGCCGCTGGAAAGAAGACAGGGTGTCTGGACTCACTCTGTCATGCTGTTGGGGATCTGGGCCGACTGCCCAGCATCCTTGGGGTATACAGGTGGAGACTGAAGTCCCATCCACCTTCACAGGAAATCCATCCTCTGTTAGTTGAGGGCAGAGTCCAGCAGTACTCGGCCCTGTTGCCAGCCCTTCTACTGGAAACCCCACACCATCTGCTCCGGCTAACTGTTGAGGAGGGAGGCCGACTGCCCTGCCTCCCTGGAACTCTGTAGTTGTTGCTGGTGCTGGGCAGAGGTTGGTAACACTCTGCCCTGTTGCCAGCACTTCTGCTGGGGACTCCGCATCCTCCGCTCCAGCTAATCGTTGGGGCAGGAGGCTGGCTTCCTCCACTCCCAAACTGTGTAGCTGCCATTGGGGAGGTGAACCGGCTGATTCCTTTTCCATACCCTCATCTGGCTGTTGGGACGATATGTCTGTGGTACTGTCTCCCAGGTGCACGGATCTTTGCTGGGGAGGAAAGACCACTTCCTCCATCCTGGCCAACTGTTGGGGAGGGACGACGAACACCTCCTCTCCCTTCTCCCCCTGTATCCTGATCTGCTGCTGGGAAGTGACCACCTCCTTCTCACCCTGAGCCTCCGGAACCGCCGCAGGTGTAGGGCAGAGATCTTGGACCCTCTGTCCGGTTGCCGGCGCTTCAGCTGGGGAAGTTCCTTGTAACTTCACAGATACTTCTGTTGGTGCTGGGCAGAGCACAGTGAAGTTTGGCCCTAATAACAGCTCTTCTTCTGCTGGAGGCTCACCAGGTTGTTCTTCCTCAGCAGAAAAGTCTATCAAATCCCCTGTCTCTGTAACTGGTGTCTGGGGATAAAGGTTCACCATCTCTTCTCCGTGGAACCCAGAAGATGCTATCAGTGCTGGGCAGAGGTTAGCAGAGCTCTGCCCTGTTGTCAGCACTTCAGGTTTGGGGATGGCAATCTTCAGATTTTCCACTGCCGATTCTCTGGCATGCTGCTGGACAGGCACATTCCTCCATCCAAGATCATCCCATGCAGAAACAGGTTCATCAAGGTCAGTCAGCACTTGCTGCATCCGCCATAAGACCGCCGCCTCTATAGCTGCGGGGGCAGGTTGGCAAACCACACTGTTACTCTGCCACATTGTCAACTCTTCAGCCAGGATTTCAGAGTTGTCAACTGGTATTTCCTGATAGTCCCAGGCAAAGGGAGCCCCACCCTGCTGCTGAGCAGAGTCTAGCAGCTGTCTGTAGGCCATCTCAAGCTCCCATTCCTGAACGGCCAGAAACTCCAAATCTTCCTGTGCCCAGTGCACTTCCGAGACATTCAGTCTCCGCTCTCTGTGCTCCATTATTTCCTCCAAACGCCACTCCCGATCACTCCCAAAGTCAGGGTCCCTGGACAGCCTCCAGTACAACAATCCCAGGCCATCGTAGTCAAAGCCTTCCGTGGGGATGTCATCCGCTGTCAACGGGCACACTTGGGCTACATACCACTGGAGGGCTCTGTAGCTCTCGTCCAGCCGCATTTCTGCCCGGATCAGCCTGCTTAACTCAGCTGTCCACTCCTGGTTCGGCTGTTCCCCCAATAACAGCATTCGCACTTCGTACTGCGACCAGTACCTTACATGGATGGAGGGGAGAACTTTTCCCTGGTTTCGCTGCTCACGGGCTAGCGCTTCCTTCCAGAGTTCGCAGCGGATAGAATCAAACCATCCTAGCAGGACCTGCTCTGATACTGGTCCTCTGTGCTGTATCTGCATCTCTCGCAACCTCCTTCTGAATTCCTCTTCCATGGTGGCTGGTATCTGTACCTCTCCTCTCCTGCTATCTGGAACTTGGATCCAGGTGATGGTTTGGATGTGTTCACGGCAAGGAAGCACAATCCCACCATTCCCTCCACGGCTCTCAAGTAAGTCTTTCAGCGTGGCTCTCCTGCAGGCTGCATAGCTGGCCATTCACTGTGGTGGTTTGGAGTGTCCCAGTAACTGGAGAGCAAATCCCACCACTGCCAACCAATGTAACAAGCCCCTTGCTCGCTTGGTTCTACTCTCCCGACACTCCTCTGCTGCTATAGAATCAGATTGCAGATCGCAAAATCTGATTGTTCGGTCATCCAAATGCCAGGGCCCACGATCGATCGGCAAGAGGCTAGCATTCAGTCCCCTCCAAAAGTCTCTCTCCCGGCTAGGTCTGTCACAAACCCCAAAACATTATATATATATTTTTTTTAGCAAAGACCCTAGAGAATACAATGGCGGTTGTTGCAACTTTTTATCTCGCATGGTATTTGCGCAGCAATGTTTCGAACGCGTTTTTTTTGGAAAAAAAAACAGTTTCGTGCTTTAAAAAAAAACAAATCCGTAAAGTTAGCCCAATGTTTTTGCATAATGTGAAAGATGAAGTTACGCCGAGTAAATAGATACCTAACATGTCATCCTTCAAAATTGCACACGCTAGTGGAATGGTGCCAAACTTCGCTACTTAAAAATCTCCATAGGTGACACTTTAACATTTTTTACTGGTTACATGTTTTGAGTTACAGAGGAGGTCTAGAGCCAAAATTATTGCTCTCGCTCCAACGTTCGCAGTGATACCTCACATGTGTGGTTTAAACACCGTTTTCATATGTGGGCGGGACTTACGTATGCGTTCGCTTCTGCATGCGAGCACACAGACAGGGGCGCTTTAAAATTTTTATTTATTTTTTTGTATTGTTCATTTTACTTTATTTTAGTTTGACACTTTTTTCCAAAAAAATAAATTTTGATCACTTTTATTCCTATTACAAGGAATGTAAACATCCCTTGTAATAGGAATATAGCATGACAGGTCCTCTTTACAGTGAGATATAGGGTCTAGGCTGGGAAGCCTGAAATAAAAAAAAAAAAACGATCCTGGCTTCGATCGTAGCGGTGAGTCGGTAGAAGCACCGGAGGGTGGTGGGAAGGGGGGGGGCATCCCCTCTCACCGCCCATAAGAACGATCAAGTAGTGGAACAGCTGTTATAATCATTCTTATGGTGTAGGGTATCGCCGGCTGAAAAAGCTGATATCTGAATGATGCCTGTAGCTGCAGGCATCATTCAGATATCCCCGCACAAAGTCAAGGACGTCATATGACGGTGGGCGGGAACTGGTTAAAAATTGCAAGGTATTGCGGGGTATTGCAGAGTATTGCTGGGTATTGCGGGGTATTGCAGAGTAGTGCAGGTTAGTGCAAGGTAGTGCAGGGTAGTGCAGGGTATTGCGGGGTAGTGCAGGGTATTGCAGAGTATTTGCGGAGTAGTGCAGGATATTGCAGGGTATTGCGGGGTATTGCAGAGTATTGCGGGGTATTGCAGGGTAGTGCAGAGTATTGCGGGGTATTGCAGGGTAGATTGCGGGGTATTGCTGGGTATATTGCTGGGTATATTGCTGGGTATATTGCAGGGTATATTGCAGGGTATATTGCAGGGTGTATTGCAGAGTGTATTGCAGGGTATATTGCAGAGTATTGCAGGGTATATTTCAGAGTATTGCAGGGTATATTGCAGGGTATATTGCAGGGTGTATTGCAGGGTGTATGGCAGGGTGTATGGCAGGGTGTATGGCAGGGTGTATTGCAGGGTGTATTGCAGGGAATATTGCAGGGATAGCTGAGCATGGAGGGATGGATGTGACTGCAATTGTCACTGAGCAGCGCTGTGGGCACTACACATGCAGCCCACAGCGGTGCTGCCATCCGATCCCTCCCCCTCTCCCCTCGCACTGTACCGATCGGTACACAGAGGGGAGGGAGGAACCGGCGTCATGACATGACGTCGGTTTGTTAACATGTGATCGCTCCGTCATTTGACGTCATCATCCGTCATCACGGAGCGGGTGCGCGCCCTAGGGGGCGCGCGAGAGCGGGATTCTGGGAGGACGTCCTACGGACGTCCACCCAGAACTAGCCGACCGCGCTGCAGCTGTCTTTCGGCTATAGCACAGTCGGCAAGTGGTTAATGTCTAAACTGCTGGCAACAAAAGTGAGTACACCCCTAAGAGAAAATGTCCAAATTGGGCCCAATTATCCATTTTCCCTCCCCGGTGCCATGTGACTCATTAATGTTACAAGGTCTCAGGTGTGAATTGGGAGCAGGTGTGTTAAATTTGGTGTTATCGCTCTCTCTCTCATACTGATCACTGGAAGTTCAACATGGCACCTCATGGCAAAGAACTCTCTGAGGATCTGAAAAAAAAAATGTTGCTCTGCATAAAGTTGGCCTAGACTATAAGAAGATTGCCAAGACCCTGAAACTGAACTGCAGGATGATAGCCAAGACCATACAGTGGTTTAACAGGAAAAGTTCCACTCAGAACAGGCATCTCCATGATCAACCAAAGAAGTTGAGTGCACATGCTCAGCATCATATCCAGAGGTTGTCTTTGGGAAATAGACGTATGAGTGCTGCCAGCATTGCTGCAGAGGTTGAAGGGGTGGGGGGTCAGCCTGTCAGTGCTCAGACCATATGCCACACACTGCATCAAATTGGTCTGCATGGCTGTCGTCCCAGAAAGAAGCCTCTTCTAAAGAGGATGCACAAGAAAGCCAGCAAACAGTTTGCTGAAGACAAGCAGACTAAGGACATTGATTACCTTAACCATGTCCTGTGATCTAATGAGACCAAGTTAACCTTATTTGGTTCCGATGGTGTCAAGTGTGTGTGGCGGCAACCAGGTGAGGATTGATGGGTGGCGAGCCAGCAGCCGCAAAATTCATGTATAGCTGCTTGCTGTCTCTTTGCTAGGAAGAGGTTACTCGGTATGTCTTTTGCAGGGTATTTCTTGTGCAAACTGTGTATTGCTATTTCCATTGCATATGGCGACTTCTATGGAGCAGGGAATTTTCATTTTGTGTTATTCGGTTTAGGGCTTTATTAAACTGAAGTGCCCCTGTTTCTCTGTCCCAGTTGAAAGCGCTATTGTTGGATGATGTTGGAATTTTTGTGCTTGGACACACCATTTTCTCATAGTTCAGCTCCTTCATGCCTCTTATCAGTTTGGTTGTCCTTTTCTGCCCTTTCTTTAGTTCCCCAATATCCTTTTTGTGAACTTGTGTCAGAAACTGGACTGCATATACCAGATGAGGTCATACTAATGCTTTGTACAGGGACAAAATTGTATCTTTCTCTTTGGAGTCTATACCTCTTTTAATATAGGAAAGTACTGTATTTTGCTAGCTTTAGAAACTGCAGCTCGGCATTGCATGCTATTAAGTCAATGATCTACCAGAACACCCAGATCCTTCTCAACCTTTTGATTCCCCTATAATTATATGTGAATATTTTTTTAAGCTCCTCCTATGACATTACTAAAACAATTATTCATGTGTTTCTAGGCATACATTGGGGTTTACTACTATGATAGTGTTTTTAAATGTATCACATGTTATGGGATATATAGCAGAAATGTAATATTTACAGGGCAAAAGCACTTTGATAGTATTATCGGGGAAAAAAAAATACAGGACAAATTTACAACTAAAATGTTGTATTGTACAGTAAACATTTCACAGCACTATATACTTACACTGCAGCATACAATCCCCCACATGCCGAGTGAATAAAGCCTCTGACCATTGTATGAAGGATAAAAGTGAAGAACTGAAAAAACAATGAACAGCAATAAATCAGTCAAATTTTTAATAGCAAAATGCCCTGGTTTGATATATACCTACAAACAATTAAAAACTTATGATAAGGAAAACTTCATAGTCCTTTCAAAATAATTTTTCAGCTTCAGGTGAATAATAGCAACTGAATCACCTTCTCCTGAGGTGAACAAATCCCTTTCTCCTTTTTAGCCACGTGTTGCCTGTTACTTTCCTTCAGAAGCGCATTGTAGTAAAAAAAAGAATAATTAGCTTTTTTATTTGGCATCACTTTCTTTCTAGATTGCAGAGCTACACTTTATCAGACTAAAGTTTCCATTCTTCCCCAGGGGCAAACTCCATTTGGGGGGGGGGGGGGGGGGGTCTGTGTCCAACAAGCAAACATCCACGGCTATGTCCCTGAGGGTACCACTGCCATCTGCAATTTATTTAAATTTATACATAAATAATGCTGTTGCCAGGCTCTGTCCCCACATGTCTGTTAGCCCAGTAGCACGGAACAGAGGAGGCGTTTCAGGGTACTTCCCTTAGCTCTGTGCTACAGTTCTGACAGGCAGCGGGCGGACTAATGGGTGGGGAGCCAGCAGCTGCAAAATTCATGTATAGTTTGCTAGGAAGAGGTTACTCGGTATGTCTTCTGCAGGGTTTTCTTGTGAAAACTGTGTATTGCTATTTCCATTGCATGTGGCAACTTCTATGGAGCAGGGAATTTTCATTTTGTGTTATACGGTTTAGGGCTTTATTAAACTGAAGTGCCCTGTTTCTCTGTCCCAGTTGAAAGCGCTATTATTGGATGATGTTGGAATTTTTGTGCTTGGACACACCATTGTAAAAATGTCTGCTATGTTTTAGAGACTGTTTATTTACTCTGTAAACTATTCCATTGTTCAGTAAAAAACATAAATTGAAGAACTGTCTCATTGGTGTGTGTGGTGAAGACTATTCGATTTTGCATATAAAGTGGGCTTAATTTGTTTATGGCTGCAGGCAAATGAAAATAATAACAGAGTTGCCTTTCAATATGCTGGACTAGTCATCTGCTCTCTTCGAGTAGATAAAGCACAGCCAATACTTGCGGAGAGCAAACTTGGCAGATGGCTTTGTTGAATACCTTGTGGTGACCAGGAGAAGGAAGGTCAGCCAGCTTGGTGGTGGTGAAAAGTTCCTTATCTGGGCTACACGACCTGTACCCAATGATCCTGTGGCCTTTAGGTATTTGGTGCAGCCTACCATGACGTGTACAGTAAGGAAGGTTAGAAATCTCTACCATTGCTCTCGTTCACCCTTCCTAGCCTACAGAACCATCAGAAAACATACATTTGTCTTGGAAGTCGAGGCCCTATGCAACTCAGTGATAAACAAGACAAGTGTGAGTTTCCTGACAGCCCATATGTTTCTGACCTTCCTTACTGTACATTTCATGGTAAGCTCTGCATTGGAACTGATTTCACATCCCATAACCTGATGATGCTGAGTTGCCTACAGACAGATCTATCAAGTTTTGTCAACTACAAAAATGCAAGAGTTGTCTTTTTATTAGTTTTTAGGTGAGACATACTATTTCTTTTTATATTTTTCTTAGTTATTATTACTACTTTATTATATTTTTCTGATGTATGTACTGTGGAGTTCATCTCCTACCATGCTCAATCGTGTCGCCCCTCCCAATAGGCAATCAAGTGACCTCCTTTTGGTCTCTCATTATCCATCTGTCTATGATCTAATACTGCCTTTTTCACATACACCAAGTTTGCACATTTGTTGATTCAAAAAACTACCATCTTCCGTCTAATCTCGAATTGGGTGCTTTATAAACTTACAATTTTTACTATAACTTTCTCTCTAATCTTTCTCAATTTTTCCCTCTGCTATCCCCTGCCCTGCGTGTGGGGGGGAAGAGAGACGCCCGCCCACTGATTGGGGCATGTCAGCTTTCATCGCGTCCTCTCCCTCCCCGGCCAATTGTAGGGAAATGTAGTCTGTAGAGCCCTGTGTTATTTCCGTCACGTTCCGTGCATGCACCGTGCGGTACAATAGCAGCGGCCCATGCATGGCGCCAGACGCCAATCATATGGCATTACCCCCTATATAGCGTTTTCATCCTACATCACATCGATAGACCCACCAAGGTTAACCGTTGCTGCCAAAACTGCTGTTTCAAGGTAAAACCCTATATGAAAATCCCTTTCCCCTGTCTGACTGTATGGTGTGTTACTGCAGTTTCCCACCTGTCCTTTACTATGTCCTAAAACTCAGTTCATTCTTTTCAGATTGTATTCTCTGCTGCTGCCTGTTTTGATAACTTTACCTCCCCATTATTTGAGGGGGCAGGTGATCTGTAGCAGATTTATGGTCACCTTTTATATGTAAGATGACCGGTTTCCCAATAGTCTAACCATCAATATGAATGAATTATTCTCCTTATGTTTGCCTTTAAATTTAGTTTTACAAGGTCTATATTCAAAAAACCCCCATTTCACTTTTTATTTTCATTTTCATCTCCCAAGTCATCCTCCGTATATTCCTTTCCACAGTGCGTAGTCTAAGCATCCTTGGCTCCTTCCTAATTATTCCCTTTATCGGTGTAAGTAATTTATGCTTCTCTTTGGCATATTATCACTCTTCACTTGCATCAACCACTCATGTCCCATGGTTCCCTTCTGTTTTTCAGATGTCAACCATCTCATTCCCCATTACCCACCCAGCACCTTCACCTTTTTTACCCCCTCCCTTTTCCTCCCTCCCCCCCTTTCCTTTTCCCCTCACCTACTCCCCTTTTTCCTTTTCCTCTCCCCACAACCCTTCCCCACTCCTCCTCACTCTAATTTTTGTCTTTACAATTGTGCCACTTTTCACATAGGATCATTCATATTCACTAATTTTTGCTTTATCTTGTCGGCTAGATTCTAGCCGAACAACTTTTTTAGGCCCTATTTGGCACTTCCCTATATGCACTACCCAGTGACGGTTCCTTTTGATTTGACACTGACCTGAAGGATAGAGATCATTATATGGGTGAGCGATTGACGATGGGCATGGTAATCAACAGCCTATTCCACCGTGCTACTACCACTCTTGTTTCTTATAACCGTTTTGTTCTGTATCTCAAATTAATGTAATGTTTTTAATTCTGTCTTTTTCTGTTCTATGCATTGCTACATCTAACTGTATCTAAAACATCCCCTGATGAGCCCAAAGCGGCGAAACATGTCAGGACAATCACTCCAATGCTATTGCTGAGTGATCAAATTTTATCAACTGTTTAGAACTTTAGATGTATCCTTGTACATGTGCACATAACTTATATCTTAAACGTTTTTCTTAACTATGTCCTGTATGTAATAAAATAGCTTGTTATATTTTTTCTATTTTTGTTGTGGAGTATTGAAATTACTTACCCTCTTTTTATGGCACCCCGAAAAATCCCGCCAAAAAACCCTTCCTTGTCCATATAGGTGAGACATACTATGTTGGCAAAAGAAAACCGCAATAGAATTTATGACCACCTACAGTATATTCGATTTTTTTTTTAAACTCATAAGCTCTCAAAAGGAGTTTTCAAATTTTAGATATTATTTTAAACTTAAAAAAAAAATTACATTTCAATATGGATGGAGACGTATGGTTTCCTGTTTCCTTCAGTTAAAGTCCCACCTTTCCCCTTTTCCCCTTCTTTTTCATATTATTTTAAACTTCCTGTAAGCAATATTAATGTTGTAGCCCGGATAATGAGTGTTGAAGGTTTTGCTCACTGCACAGTGTTGCCACATGTATACAATAATGAGCAAAAGCTCATTATTGTATAGGGGCTCACAGAAAAGGAAGGCTAGTCCTGTGTTTGAACACCCAAACAAATCTGCCAAGTTCGGTGAAGATGTGGGCGTGGCAAGTGGTCGTGGCAGTGACTGATAGAATAATTTGTCCCCGGGATTGTTGTTAAATGTCAAAAAATACACCTAGGTTAAAGATTCCCTTGATACAATACAATATTGAGGGTACAGTGTTGGCCAGTAGTACAAAGGATAAAGATTTGGGGGTACTTTTTTTCGATGATTGCAAAATGAGCAAATAGTGTGTCCAATTCTGGAGACCCCACTTACAAAAAGATATTGATAGGACTAAACGAGTCCAAAGATGGGCGAGACTTCAGATCTATACTCTAGACCAGTGTTTCTCAATTCCAGTCCTCAAGGCACCCCAATAGGTCATGTTTTCAGACTTGCCATTATTTTGCACAGGTGATTTGATCAGTTTCACTGCCTTAGTAATTACCACAGCCATTTCATCTGAGGGAAATCCTGAAAACATGACCTGTTGGGGCGTCTTGAGGACTGGAGTTGAGAAACACTGCTCTAGACAAAAAAAAACCCTCATATATAATTAAGAAAAAATGGGGCAGACTTGATGCACGACTTAGTGTTTTTTCTCTTTGTTGTTTATAAGGATTGCCTCAACGGAATGGCTTGCTGTCTCCCTGGTGCTGAATTCGGCATGTGGTTGACCAGGTAGACAAATAACTGGAAGGGACTGGGCATGATCCAACTGTCTCGGTTCATGTTGGGACCAGTAACAGAATACAGGGAAGATAGAGGATCCTTAAGAATCAATTTAAAGAACTATACTGCAAGATGAAGGGAAGGACTCCAAAGCTCTCCAAAGACTCCAAAGTGGAATATTGCCTGTGCCATGTGCATCACAGGAACACAAAAGGCAGGGGGAGCTTAGAGAACTGAATGCATGGCTAAAGACCTGGTTTAGGAGGAAAGCACTAGAGCACTGGGCTGACTTTTTCATTAGGGTGCAACCTACATGCTAAAGATGGGTTGAACTTAAATGGAAGGTGGTTGGGGGTCGGCTGTGCTAGGGAAGACATTTATTGGAAGGCTGGAGCAGTATTTAAACTATGATTGAGGGGGAGGCAGAATTAGAATATAATGGGGCAGACAAGTCAGACAGGACCCCTGTCTGACCCAGACACTGGGTGGGTAGAATGATGGAAGATGGGGGGAGGGCTATGTCAGGTGATAAGGATTTCCCCATGTTAAAAACAGCCATTGAAATTTATAGTACTGTTTGTTGTACTAAAAAAAAATTTAAAAAATGCAAAACACAAGTGCAAACTGACAATTATTATTATTATTATTATTATATGACTATAAATTAAAGTGTTCGCCAAAGCCAGAAGTCTGCCAAGCAAAATAAAAGAGTTGGAAGCTTTGGTGCATGAAGAGAACTATGGTTTAATTGCTGAATCTTACAAAAAGAAAACAATGGTGTGCTGTCCCTTTAAATCTCAAAAATAACAAATGACTGTTTCATTTATTATTAGTGTAAAAACAAATATATATGTGCCAACATTTAAATCATATGTAAATCAATGAAAACACCCAAATATAAATTAATACATACGTGAAGCAACAATTAATGCAAATGCTTTTAAATCACATGTAAAAAGTGCAAGTGCAAAATAAACAAATAAAAAACATATATGATAAAATATAATGTGCAATATTTCTCAGATCGAGTTTTAAAGTCCATCAAAAAACATCTATTAAAATAAAAAGTCCATACATAGTTGATGGTGACAAAGTACTCAGCGCTCAAAAGTGCTCCTTATAAAGAAAAAAAGAGGGGCCTCTTACCAGATGTAATTGATCTCAAATTACAGAGATCACAAGTGCAGAAACTCCATCTCCAAAGTGAACTTTCTCATTGGAAAATAACTTCTGATACTGCACTGTTAACAATGGGTGGAAGAACCCAACCTTTGGATTCATAAAGCTGCTCTCCACAAAAGGCATATGCAAGGTACAAACGGGGAGAAGCTTCATAGCGTAATATAGTTAAAGTGTTACTAAACCCAGGACCCAGCACTCACTATATCTGGTCTCCCACAGTACACAGAACATGTAAACGCATTTATTTTATTAAATATAAACTGCTAAATACATTTTCTCATCAGCAGTATATAACAGTCTTGTGCAAAATCAAAAAAAATTTACTAAAGCGCTGAAATGGATATAAGTGAAACTAATTGTATTGTTATAGGGTAGTATCCCTGTGAAAATAATCCAATTGTGACTTATGCCCCGTACACACGATCGGACATTGATCGGACATTCCGACAACAAAATCCATGGATTTTTTCCGACGGATGTTGGCTCAAACTTGTTTTGCGTACACACGGTCGCACAAAGTTGTCGGAATTTCCCATCGCCAAGAATGCGGTGACGTACACCACGTACGACGAGACTAGAAAAGGCCAGTTCAGGACCAAGCGCGGCACCCTTTGGGCTCCTTTTGCTAATCTCGTGTTAGTAAAAGTTTGGTAAGAGACGCTTTTTCAGACTCGTGGTTTTCAGATCGTTTTCTGCTGTTCAGTTTGTGCTTGTGGGTTTGTATCTGCTCTTCAGTACCATTGACTCTTGTCATTGTGTTCTTGTTCGTTCGTTACTGTTTTTCGGGTCGCTCTTCACAGGCCTTGCTGTTCTTCAGTACGTTCTGTTACTTAGTTCTGAGCAGCCGACCATTTTCTAGCCATGTTGCGTATACGTACTCCTCGTAGAGTTCGTGCTGTGAGGGGGCTTGGTGTTGGGGTCCTGACCTTGACACAAGTCCAGTCCATGAACAGGGTGGGGAGGAGTTCATGGACCAAGAATTGGTTGCTTCAGCGTGACCAGTTCTGTCATATGCCTTTGCTCCGTGAGATCCGTGAGAATAATCCTGATGATTTCAGGAACTTTCTCCGGATGACGGATCCCGTTTTTCACTGTTTGTTGGCTTTGCTGACCCCCTATATCAGCAGGCAGGATACCTGCATGAGGCAAGCCATCACTGCGGAGCAAAGGCTAGTCGCCACCCTGCGGTACTTGGCGACGGGGAGAAGCCTGCAGGACTTGAAGTTCTCGACGGGCATCTCCCCCCAGGCTCTGGGGATCATTATCCCAGAGACCTGTTCTGCCATCATCCAGGTCCTGCAGAAGGAGTATATTAAGGTAAGATTTTTATCCTTTAATATCACATTTTATTGTATTTAATGTTTGCTAATGTATTGTATTTCTTTCCTCATTCCCTAATTACCATGGTTGTAATATGCTGTGAATGTCCCCTTTGTCCTCATGCATGCTGGATTTTTATCTAATTATTTTTTCGTCCTTCACACATATTTGCCTTCACTTACCTCCCCAGCATGGTCTCCTGGCCCTATATTCACCTCATGTAGTCACTTAACAATGTATTTTATCAGTTCCATAGTAGTGCTTTACCCCAAACACCCCCTAAAATGTTTTTAAATGTGATTTGTTTTTTAAATTCAGGCAGATTGCAAGAGGCTTTTTTTGTGTATTTTTATCTTTGTATTATGACACTTCTTACCTGTCCAGTGGGCTGCCAATAGTGTAACTAAGGATGGGCTGGCCAAAGTAACACACATTATTTAGGCATTCATCTCTCAATGGTGGGTGTTCCTTATCCCTTTCATGACTAAGCCTATTTTTGAAATTTGGTGTTTACAAGTTAAAATCCATATTTTTTGCTAGAAAATTACTTAGAACCCCCAAACATTATATATATATATTTTTTAGCAGAGAATCTAGAGAATAAAATGGAGATTGTTGCAATATTTTATATCACACAGTATTTGTGCAGCGGTGTTTTAAACGCAAATTTTTGGAAAAGGGACACTTCCATGAATTTAAAAAATACAAACAGTAAAGTTACCCCAATTTTTTTGTATAATGTGAAAGATGATGTTACGCCGAGTAAATAGATACCAAACATGTCACGCTTTATAATTGCACGCACTCGTGGAATGGCGACAAACTGTGGTAGCTATGAATTTCCATAGGCGACGCTTTAAATTTTTTTTACGGTTACCAGGTTAGAGTTACAGAGGAGGTCTAGGGCTAGAATTATTGCTCTCGCTCTGACGATCGCGGCGATACCTCACATGTGTGATTTGAACACCGTTTACTTATGCGTGCGCGACTTCCGTATGCGGGGACGGGGGCGCTTTAAAAAAATTTTTTTATTTATTTTATTTATTTTTAAACTTATAAATTGTGTTTAAAAAAAAATGTTTTTTTTTTACTTTTATTGCTGTCACAAGGAATGTAAACATCCCTTGTGACAGTAATAGGTGGTGACAGGTACTCTTTAGACCCCCGATCCCTCCTCTGCACTTCAAAGTATTCAGATCGCCGAAAACGGCGATTCTGAATACTGTGTATTTTTTAAAATTCGGCGCCATTGGCAGCCGAGTAAACGGGAAGTGACGTCATGACGTCGCTTCCGCGTTTACATTGAGAAGGCTGGAACGAAGCCACCCACAGCTTCGTTCCAGCCCGCCCACAGCCGCCGGAGGCACCCGATTGGACACCGGGCCTCCCGATCGCACGGGAGGCCCGGTAAGAGCGGTGGGAGGCGGCGGGAGGGGGGGATGTCCCCTCCCGCTCCTCTGGTATAACAGCGGCTTTTAGCCGCATCAGTTGTTATATACGGATATCCGATCGCCCGCTCGAAACAACGGTACCGGGATGATGCCTGCAGCTGCGGGCATCATCCCGGTATAACCCCCGAAAGCCGAGTACACAGATGTGCGTACGGTCGGCGGGAAGGGGTTATACTTTGGTCTTTAAAAACTCCCTCAAATAAATTATCTTGATGTTGGCCAAGAATGTTTGTGTCTAATCTGCTTTCCCTGTTTATGTGCAAAATGACTAATTTTTTGTTGTTGTTTGACTCCACAGTTTTCTTCCACGCCACAGGAATGGCAGACTGTGGCCTCCCACTTTGCCCAGCGGTGGGACTTTCCTAACTGTGGAGGGGCAATTGATGGGAGAACAGGTCCACATCGTCCCACCACCCAACTCAGGGTCATACTATTTCAACTATAAGGGGTTCAATAGTATTGTGATGTTGGCGGTGGTGTCGGCTGGAGGCTGGAATTCAAAATGAACCAACATTGATGGCGCTTGAAAGTGGCCTTCCTGGCTTTCCTCCCCTGAGTGCCTGTGATGTCCTTCTAAGATACCTTGAATACTTTGTGGGTAGGAGGGCTATCAATATGCCAGGCAATGTCTGGAACATTTTACAAATAAACAAAAAAATTTAACTACTAAAATCTTTGGTGACATTTACTGCTTGTGTTTCTTTTAGCTGACCCTGACAGAAATGTGGTGAGCCCTGAAAATGGCGTGATTGTGTAACATTACAAAGCATTGTTGCGTGTTATTTACTAAAGGCCGAGACACTTTGCACTACAAGTGCACTTGAAACTGCACTTGTAGTGCAAAGTGGATTTTCCCTTAGGAAATAACCCCCATTGTCACTGAAAACACCAATTAGAGCACAACAAAAGTGTTGGAGCGTTGAGACAATAATCCACACATTTTTAATTAACAATCTTTTTAATACCAGCACAATCACATGTGCATTTAGAAAAGGTTTTTAAAACAAACCAACATGTTTGTTGTATAAAAATTTTTGGGGTCACATTAGAAAAAGTAGAAATGCCCATTTAAGATAAAACAGGCATGTTTAAACCAACAAGAAAGACACAAATCTTGAACTTACAAAGTTCACATTTGGTAGAACTTGAAGGCAATATCAGACATGAGTATTTACAAACTGTGTTTGATATTGTATTCAGATGGGGTGAAGTCACCCCTAGAAAAGCCAAATTTTGAAGATGCACACCAATTGCCGAATGTCAACATATGCTACCTGCCATCATGGGGGATCAAGGGACGTGTTTTTGGGGTGCAACCCCTTCCTCACAGCTACTTTATTATTGAGGAAGGGGTTGCACCCCCAAAACACGTCCATTGATCTCCCGTGATGGCAGATAGCACATGTTGACACACTGTGTGCCTCTTCAAAATTTGGCTTTCGCAAATATGTCAAAAAGTGGTAAAAATTTTTAGCTCACAAAAAACACAAACAAAAAAAAGGATTTAGAGGGATTTTAAACTCTCCCTAAAACATCAATGATGTTCTTCATTTGTTGTTGAACATCATTGATGTTTTTAAGGATGTTTTCCAAGTCCCTATTACACCCCATGACCTCCCTGATCAGGATCTGTGCACTTTCTGAGGTGAAATGCCCTGGATCCACAACATCACGATCACCTAAAAAGATAGAAACAAAAACACACCATGTATTATAAATATGCAGGCATCCATCTCTTACCTGAGCCTGTGGTCGCAGACACTCACCTGTTGTGGTGTCAATTTCCACCACGTCTTCCTCCTCCTGCTCTGCTTGGCTTGGGTGGATTTCCCCTTCTTCCAGTGGTGGGGGGGTCTGTGGTCTCCTCGGATGAGGGGTGTCCTCCGAGTCTTTTATCCCCTATGTAAAAATAAAATAGGTATACTTAGCACACAGATATTTGATGGCAGAAATAGGAATATGAAACATTGCTTAGAAGTGGGGTGCAATTGTCTATTTTGGCAGAGTTCCAAGATGTAGAATTTTTAGTGTCCTTTGTCAAGCTTCAATACTTTACCTGTTTTGTACAAGCTTCACAGATGGAGACACCCCTATAGTATACACTGGAGCACCTGTGTGGACCCCCTAATAAAAAGGGTTTTCTTGTGTCCCACACTAGTGCTCTAGAGTCCAGATGTGAAAACTGCTGCTGAGTGTCCTCTCCTTACACAGAATCTAGTTTGCATTTCATTCTAGTTACAAACCCATCTACCCAACCAAATTATTTGCAGACAAGTAGGCCATAAAAAATGTGGGCAAATGCATATGGCCAAAACAATGGTGTTTTCTAGGCAGAATGAACAATGTTTTATACGAACGAATAATGTGCCCATGAACATGAAAGTTGCCATTTTAAACTGGATAACAGTTAAGAAAAGCACATGGAGCAGCACGAACGTAATAAACATAAAGAATAGGAACACAGGACAACTACTTACTTTTTTGCAGCACTCTCCGGATCTTTCTGTACTGCTCGTGCTCTCTTAATTTGAGGTCCGGCCACCGCTTCCTGAGCTGATCTTTTGATCGTCGTACCCTGAAATTCCGGTGCAGACTCTTGACCACTTTCGCCATGATCTTGGCCTTTCGGACATTGGGGTCGGGGTAAGGTCCATACTTCCCGTTATAGTCGGCCTTCTTCAGGATGTCGACCATCTCCAACATCTCCCCAAAGGACATATTTGAGGCCTTAAATCGTCTCCTTCTGGATCAGGACATTTCTGACTCCAGGCTTTCCTCCCCCTTCTCCTCGTTGCTGTAATTAGCACGCACCTGCTGTGTCTTCCCCATGTGCTCTTCCCCCACTGCGCTGAACAAGAAGGGGCGGGGAATAGAATAGAAAGAACGTCAGGGGCGGGCGGAATTTCACGCATGCGCAGTGTGTATAAAGCGTAACACGCGTGCGTAGTACGTACGATCTGTGAGTGGAGGAAGGAGTATCGGAGGCGCTGATTGTGATAACGAAGGTAAGATCTAAACTTGGGCCTATACTGCTTCTAGATTGAGGCCTATATTGTAACAAGATTAGGAGAGTTTTGCCTGACATTAGGGTTTGTCTTGTGTCTTGCAGATAAAATGGATGGCTTCAATGACCACAACTTCCTGCCCCTGTTAATAGACAAATATAGGGAGTAGCCCTGAGGCAGACAGCGCTGGAGAAACTGCTGGAGTTGGTGAAGCCGGTGGTCCCCACAGCAACCATCCCCTATTTAAAAACCAAAATTGGTGGCCTGAGGAGCACTTATCTTAGGGAGTGCAAGAAGGTCACGGATTCCCAGAGATCCGGGGCTGCAGCAGATGACATTTATGTCCCCAGGCTGTGGTACTATGAGAGACTGCAATTTCTGTCAGACCAGACTGAAGTCAGGGAATCCCTCTCAACCCTTCCTTCCACTCTTCCTTCCACCCCAGCTGAGGCTTCCGATGTCCAACCTGGGACTTCCAGCCAGGAAGAAGTGGAGGAGCCCAGCTTGAGCCAGTTATAGCATTCTTCAACAGATTTCTGGCCAATAAAGAAATGATATTTACTAGATGTTATTATTGATCACTAATTGGTAAAGTGTTTTACATATCAATAGACAGTAGTGGGCAAAAATAATTGGGACAAGAATGAAAAATGCTGGGCTTAGAATGATAGTCTTTTATATTTGTTAACATTCAATTTGCAACAGTCATGAGATGAAAATTGTGTGTGATTGATGAAGTAAAAACTAAAGCTGTTTCCTATACCACACAGACGTGCCTGGAGGAAGCTAAGACAAGCAGACTTATGCGGGCCTATACCTAACCAGGGAACCTGCAGACCCCTCTGGACCTCGGCCCACTTTAATTTGAGGTTTATCAAAATATCTCCTTTTGGCTCAATACTGGAATCCGTGACCTGATTCCACTCACCTTTATATCTTTTTAGCGGGCTATTACCCCCCACCTTCCATACTCCATCAAGCAGGCTGTTTTTCCAGCCCTCATAGGGGAAAAGGGGAGGACTGTGTCTGTTCCGCCTTTTGGGGGACATCCTTTGTGAAGCAACCTCAGCCCACCCTGGCTTTCACTCCTGCGGTTTACTTGGTCTTTTCTCTATCTGCTTCAACCTTGGTCTTGCGATTCCTGTGTGGCCGTGACGGACGGCAATTTGTTTAAGTCGCACTGGATGCTGGAAATGTCCTTAGGAAGTTTTACATAATTTTCAAGGGGTCAGTATGAATTTCTTGCTTATAGATGCCTAGAATTTACCAATGATGTTAACAACTGTTGAAATGTGAACTGAACCTTGTAATGCAAACCAAAATGCTTTCCACTGCCTCCTGTTATGAATATCTGAGAATTTCTTTCACTTATTTCTGTTCTGCTTTTTTGTTAACTTTTTAGATGAAACACCCACTCTGACCAATTATCGTTACCCCTGAAGAAGAGGTCAACTTTTTTACATACCTCGAAACGTTGGGTTTCTATGATTATTGGTTATTTACCTGTATCATTGCAATTGGTCAATTTTCCTTTACAATTGTATCTTCCCATTATACGCATCCATTTTTACTGTATATACGGTTAGGTCATGGTAATGTGTTTTAAGAAATGTTTAATGAATAAACTTTAATACTTTTATACAAAATTTAAAAATTTCCTACTATTTTCTACTTTACCAGAGGTGACCCCGCCATAAAGTCCCGTTAGAGGTATTGCACTCCGATAGGGGGTGCTTGTGTTTGGCTAGAAATTGGGATGGGGGCCCACCTTTAGAAACTTACAGTGCCTACTGGGATGACACCTCCCTTTCTTTCTAAAAACTAAAACTATGTCCCTTTTTCATACACAGGAAGACCTCAGCCAGGAGGAGGCTGTGGAATGTGGCAGCCAGGAGGAGGCTGTGGAATGTGGCAGCCAGGAGGAGGCGGGGCTAAGTGGCAGCCAGGAGAAGCCTGGGACCAGTAGGAGCCTGACCAAATCTCAGGTCCCTCCCCTCCACCTTCCAACCAAAAGACCCAGGAAGGGGAGTCACGTGCAGGATTCAGCACTCAGGCTCATTCAAGAGGCTTCTGCGTCCCTCAGAGCCACCCCCACTCCTGAAGAGGCCTTTGCCTGCATGGCTACCACCAAACTGCAGGGCATGCAGGAGGGCCAACGCCAGCTGTGTGAGGACCTTCTTTATAAAGTCTTAACTAAGGGGGTGGGGGGGGGAATCACACCCAATACCCATGTGATTGAGTTGGAACATCCTCCTCCTCCTCCCACAACTCCACCACCACAGCCACAGCGTGGAAGGAAGCATGGAAGGAAGACCAGAGAGTGATGACCCTGGGTTCAGTCTGGTCTGGCAAAAGATGCAGTCTCTTGTATGACCACAGCCTGGAGACACAGATGTCATCTGCTGCTTTCATGATCTCTGGGACTTCTGGACCAGACTGCACTCCCTTAGATATGGACTCCTCAGGCCACCAATTTTGCAGTAAAATAATTGATGTGTGCCCTGGGGGTCAAAGGCTTCACCAATTTCTGCTGTTTCTCCAGCGTTGCCTCCCTCTTTGTTTGGTTGTGAGCTCTTAATAAAGGTTTTTTGGTTTCAATTAGACTCGCCTATGTGTGTTTTCCTTCAAAAAGGACAGTTTGTTTGTGAGGAGGCAGGTACATTTCAAAAATACAATGTGAAATTAACAAGGGACACCAACACCAAGCAATCTCCTTGAGATTAATAAATAATACAAGATAATAATGGTGTTGTGGTAACTTGACACACAAAACACACACAAAAATATTCTGGATGTTAAATAACAAAAAAAAAAAAAAAAAAAACAAAAAAAAAAAGATCAGCCTTTAAAAAAATACAAACAAAAAAAAAAACAAAAAAAATCACATCAGGCTTTAAAAAAAACAAAACAAAATCACATCAGGATTTAAAAAAAACAAAAAAACAAAAAAAAAAAATGATATAGATTTTTGGTCAGATGTGACAAATCATAATATATTGAGGGAATCACGATAAATAAAAAAGAAAGAAGTTTGTGAGAACTCTGTGTGAATATCAGCAGCAAAACTACTTCGTTCTTCCTGCATTATAAAGAAGAAGATAGTGCGCTGTATTAAACAATTTTAAAGATTGCTGCGTGCTGAAAGTGCTCTCTCCATTCCGAACGCTAATTTTACCAGACCGAGCTGTTCCGTCTCGGAATTTCTTCTGAGCATGCGTGGCACTTTGTGCGTCAGAATTGTCCACACACGGTCGGAATTGACGCGATCGGATTTTGTTGTCGGAAAATTTTATAGCCTGCTCTCAAACTTTGTGTGTCGGAAAATCCAATGGAAAAAGTCTGATGGAGCCCACACACGGTCGGAACTTCCGACAACACGCTCCGATCGCATATTTTCCGTCGGAAAATCCAACCGTGTGTGTACGGGGCATTAGAGAGGTTCCCGATTTGAGGTTGGTTGATAGCCGTTCTGAGTTATATTAAGTATGCATTTCACTCATCAATATCAAGCATAGTCCCATATGTAATGAAAAACAAAATCTGTTCAGCAAATTCCCCCAATATTGCTGTATAATGTGAAGGTTTCCAAAAGGATATTCTCAGCAGTGGCGGCTGGTGCTCCATTTTTTTAGGGGGGCGCAAACAAAATCCCAAACAACATCCCCCCCCCCCTTTACGTCACTCGCCCGTGATGATGGGCCTATAGACACACAGAGGGATAGAATGGATAAGATAGATAGATAGATAGATAGATAGATAGATAGATAGATAGATAGATAGATAGATAGATAGATAGATAGATAGATAGATAGATAGATATACAGATAGATATACAGATAGATATACAGATAGATAGATATACAGATAGATAGATAGATAGATAGATGCAGTTATATAGATATACAGATAGATATACAGATATACAGATAGATAGATAGATAGATAGATAGATAGATAGATAGATAGATAGATAGATAGATAGATAGATAGATAGATAGATAGATAGACAGACAGATAGATAGACAGACAGATAGATATATATAGATAGATAGATAGATAGATAGATAGATAGATAGATAGATAGATAGATAGATAGATAGATAGATAGATAGATAGATAGATAGATAGATAGATAGATAGATATATGCAGTTATGTAGATAGATAGATAGATAGATAGATAGATAGATAGATAGATAGATAGATAGATAGATAGATAGATAGACAGATATACAGATAGATAGATAGATATATGTAGATAGATAGATAGATAGATAGATAGATGCAGTTATGTAGATATACAGATAGATAGATATACAGATAGATATACAGATATATAGATAGATATATGCAGTTATACAGATAGATAGAGAGAGAGACATGTAGATAGACAGATAGATAGATAGATAGATAGATAGATAGATAGATAGATAGATAGATAGATAGATATATGCAGTTAGATAGATAGATAGATATATGCAGTTAGATAGATAGATAGATAGATAGATAGATAGATAGATAGATAGATAGATAGATAGATAGATAGATAGATAGATAGATAGACAGATAGATAGACATGCAGTTAGATAGAGATATACAGATAGATAGAGATATACAGAGGTGGATAGATAGATAGATACAGATAGATAGACAGACATGTAGGTAGATAGACAGACAGACATACAGACATACAGATAGATAGATAGATAGATAGATAGATAGATAGATAGATAGATAGATAGATAGATAGATAGATATATGCAGTTATATAGATATACAGATAGATAGATATACAGATAGATAGATAGACAGATAGATAGATATATAGATAGATAGACAGACAGACAGATAGACAGACAGACAGACAGATATATGCAGTTATATAGATATACAGATAGATAGATAGACATGCAGTTAGATAGAGATATACATATATATATATATATATATATATATATATATATATATATATATATATATACAGAGATGGAGAGAGAGAGAGAGAGAATGCACAGGATGACTCCAGGACGCAGTGCTGGGAGCCCCCGTGATTTACACATACAGCAGATGTGTAATGAAGGCTCCAGCACATTTGTCGGGTGAAGGGCTGGAGCAGAGATTGATGCCTGGCAGGGCAGAGGTGAAGCACGGCTCCCTCCACCCTCCGATCACAGACTGAGAAGAATAGGCTGTCAGTGACACAGTACCTTGTCTTCTCCCTTCTCCATTCACACAGAGCGGCCCGAAACAGGAAGTGACACGCCGCCGGGAGACAGCACCGCCCAGACAGGAAGACACAAAGGAGAATGGCCCAATCAGCGTGTAGAGGCGCACTGCACAGCGCCACAGGGCACAAAAAAACCCCGCAAATGAAGCGTCTTGCCTGCAATCACGGGATTGCATTGGCATGACGCTTCCATAGTGCACCGTGTCCGGCGCCCGCCCGGAACTCAGTGCACTTAAAGGAAGTTTTTTTTTTTTTTTTTAAAGGGACATTTTTTTTTTTTTTTTTTTTTTTGGGGAGAGGGGGGCGGCGCCCATGCGCCCCCTATGGACAGGCCGCCACTGATTCTCAGGTATCACGAATATATGCAATAAAAAAGAAAAAACTTCATTGTGCAGTAACCGATTATTTAAAACAGCAGCACTTCAACGAGTGCACTCACATAAGCCTGGATATTCAAATGCCTGGATGGAAGATAACAAAAAATCACGTGTCGGGTGATGCAAGGCATAGGAAGAGTCAGTGACGCATAGTATTGAGGCTGGTCAGCAGCTTGTAACGAGCGGTGTGAGGATTCACCGCGCCCCAATCGGCTGATTGTCATCTTCCATCCAGGCATTTTAATATCCAGGCTTATGTGAGTGCACTCGTTGAAGTGCTGCTGTTTTAAATAATCAGTTACTGCACAGTGATGTCTCTTCTTTTTTATTGCATATATTCGAAAATAGCGATTTGATGAACATTTGCACAATTATTGCAGGGCCCAAAAAATCAGTAGCACTTTTTTTTATTCTATAGGTCATGTGCTTTCAGAAAATCTATGGTTTGAGGGGTCTTTTACAAACTCTGAAAGCTGTAAGGGAAAAATGGCAACCTCCAGCTTTTTACATTAAATTGTTTTTATTTACTAATTTGCGCACCTTCAGTTTTCACCATTTCACAAAAAGGTGCAATTTAAAATGTACAAATATTTGTTATTTATTAACTCAATACAGGTTAAGCTTTATATTTAGTAGGAATTTTGTAAAATTTGCTGTGTTTTTATCTGCTAATAATGATTTTAGTGTATTTTTAGAAAAAATATTGTTTTGATAAACATTTGCACAAATATCATTGTGCCCTAAAAATCAGGACTGAGCTGTATGTTCCTGTTATTGCGCATTTTACATGTTTGGATGTTCTGTTTCGGCCGCCTTCCTTTTTTTATGCAATGCTGTTTTTACTCTGGATGCATGTAGGTGCAATACTTTATATTAAATGCAACCCTTAAGAGGTTTTTGGGCGGAGTCCCCTGGATGCTCTGGAGCTGTTCCTGACATGGTTCATTTGTATATCCCCTGCTTGACCCTTCATAATAAAGGGTCCTGGCTCTCTAGTAAGAGTCCAACCTATTTTGGAGGTGGCATGAATTAATAAATTCCATTTAATAATGGAGTTTGCCGTTTGACTATTATGGTCCATTTGAGAGACTGATTTTTCTGGACTGTTCATTTATTTATCATTTTTTTTTATTTACATTTTTTTTCAGTATTTTTAATATCAATCACTGTAGCGCAACACACCTTTATTTTGTTTCTTGTTTTTTTGTGGTAATATCTCACATTTGTGGTGCTGCTTCTTTTCACACTAAATTATCTTTTCACATGCGCAGTATTATTTCATTTACCTAAAAATCAGTAGCGCCTTATTTTTATTCTACTAGCTATTTGCTTTCAGAAACGATATATAGTTTGGTGGTCTTTTACCTACTCTGAAAGTTGTAAGGGAAAAATAAAAAAGCAATGAAAGTTTAAAAGTGGAGCATAGAGCCTGGAAGCGAAAGGTTAAGGCAGTGAAAGGTACACAGTAATGATAAAAACAACAACAAAAATCTGGCTGCGGTGTCACCCGACTCATCAGCACGTGATGACGTCATGCAGACTCCAGCCAATGTTGCTTCCACAACAGAGATCTATCATGCACAGGATGGTCAAAATATCTTTCTAATACATTCACCACAATGTCAAATATAGCAAAAGATGCACATGTAAATTGTAATATTAAAAAAAGAATATATTAAAAAAAAAATTAAAATAAACTAGAATGAAAAAAGCCTTTCAACATGAAAGCGCTCCATCTTGTGGTCATACGTATATATGACATTGCACAGTACAAATGATATACTACTTAAACTGGATAAAATGATAAACATACAAACATATATAACAATTCCCAGAATAACATATTCAATATTAAAATCATAAGTTGCATCCCAAAAATCCATTCTTAAAATTACCAAAAAAAGTAGAAAAATGCAGATCTTGGTCAAATTTTTAAAAAATCTAATCAAAACAGAATGTCATCTAATTATTTATAAACAAGTTGACATTCCAGTCTACATTGAGACCCCAAGGATGATAAATTTTGAGGTGAAAAATCCACTGTGTGTGTGAGGGAAATTTGCCTCTTCAGATTAATCCCCCTCCAATGAGGGGTGTATTTCTCAATACCTATAACCTGCAGTGAGGAGGGATTTCTATTATGATGTTGAGCGAAATGTTTTGAAAGTCCATGTGAAGGAAAGCCTTTCCTAATGTCGGCCAGATGTTTACCAATATGATTTTTTTTTTCTATTACTCTTTATACATGTAGTAATTGAATGATTTCTAATATTATGGATTTTACGTATTCTGTTCATTTTATCAGGTAGCCAGTATTTTATGTACTGTATATGTACGTCATCAATATTATTGGGACCACTGTACATGGCTATGGTATTCCATTATGCCAACATCAATGTTCACTTTTTTTTTCCTTAGTTAATACTCATTTTTTTCTATTGTCATTTTTTTATTTTTTATTTTCATTTTCACATATATACTTTTTTATTTTATTTTATTTTATTATATTTTTTTGTGACACCAATTAATGGGGAGACCATCTTTGACACCTTGTGCCGAACCAGAAAGTGACGTTTCCAGCCGCTTCTGGTTTAAGGGTGACCCGCAGTGGTGGTGGTCACATTCGATCTGTGGGGTGTCTGGACTTTTGCATGGGCAGAGGCCCATGCATGCTGGTTCCACTTGTGCTGGTTTCCACTCTTTGTAGCAATCACATAGGAGTAGTGGCATGAGCTAGGTTTTTCTTATTTGCACATACACTTCCGGTTCGTGGGTTGATGCTGTCTGCACTCCAGGGAACGCGGTCTGCGTTCCAGTGGGCATTTCTTATGCTGCAGCATGGCTTCCTTGTGATATACAGAGGAGACATTTGTGCCCCATGGGGTAAGGTTACATTACATATTAGTAATACGACTATGAAATAGTTATTCACTGAATCATTTCTCTCTCTCTCTCTCTCTCTCTCTCTCTCTCTCTCTCTCTGTATATATATATATATATATATATATATATATATATATATATATTAGAGCTGCATGATTCTGGCTAAAATGAGAATCACAATTTTTTTGCTTAGAAGATAGATCACGATTCTCTCACGATTTTTACTGCATTTTCGTTTTTCTTTTTTTTATTCATTGAAGTGTATTTTTCCCAAAAAATTGTGTTTGAAAGACCGCTGGGTAAATACAGTGTGACATAAAATATTGCAGCAATAGCCATTTTATTCCCTAGGGTCTCTGCTAAAATATATATAATGTTTGGGGGCTCCAAGTAATTTTCTAGCAAAAAATATTGATTTTAACTTAAGAAAGAATTGTCAGATAAAGATTAAGACTTTAAGTGGTTAAACTTCCTGCATTTACAAGTTGTTGAAAACTTGGCAGACTGCCTGGATTTTTTCTTTACAAACAGAAGTGTATCCCTTTGATCTAAGAAGGAAGAGTTAGTTACAATGTTTCATATTAAAAACTTGGCAGACTGCCCAGATGTTTTCTTTTGACAGCTGAGTGAGCAGATAAGTCTCTCCACTTGTTATATGAAACAATCGGCAAACTCTGCAACAGAGATCGTCAGGGGGGTTGACTCGAGATTGCGATTTTTTTAACAATTAATTGTGCAGCTCTAATATATATATATATATATATATATATATATATATATATATATATATATATATATACACACACACACACACAGTATCTCACAAAAGTGAGTACACCCTTCACATTTTTGTAAATATTTTGTTATATCTTTTCATGTGAACACTGAAGAAATTACACTTTGCTACAGTAGTGAGTGTACAGCATGTATAACAGTGTAAATTTGCTGTCCCCTCTAAATAACTCAACACACAGCCATTAATATCTAAACCACTGGCAACAAAAGTGAGTACACCCCTAAGTGAAAATGTCCAAATTGGGCCCAATTAGCCATTTTCCCTCCCCGGTGCCATGTGACTCATTAATGTTATAAGGTCTCAGGTGTGAATTGGGGGCAGGTGTGTTCAATTTGGTGTTACTGCTCTCACTATCACTCTCACATACTGTAACCAGAAACCTCAACAACAGTTCCAGTCAGTTTAATATCCTGAACTCTAACTAGCTCTTCTTTTTGAAGTTACTCCAGATATATGGAGAGTAGCAGTTCAACAACTTCAGTTGTTCTCTGAGAAGATAAACCTTGAGGGGGTAAGTGTGAAGCAAGCTCAAATTTGCACAAGAGGTAGCTCCGGTACGTGCAGAAAAAATAGTAGGATAAGACAAATTCAGGATATGGAGGATTTCGTTAGCGCAAGGCAGTCAGCCAGTCGTCAGCATCCGCAGGGGTATCAAAGAAACGAACCGTTCATGTTGGAGATGGAGACGGCTGGGATAAAGCATGCTGTATTTAATATTTTTATCCCTTTAACTGACCCAAACAAAATGTATGTCCTTTTTTTCCCCATAAATAAAGCTTTCTTTTGGTGGTATAAAAAAAAAGACTGACAATTTAAAAATATATATATATATATATATATTTTTTTTTTTGCTATACTTTCTGCTATAAAACATACCCAATAAAAAAAATGTAAAAAATCAAATTTATTCATCAATTTAGGCCAATATGTATTCTGCTACATATTTTTGGTAAAAAAAATCCCAATAAGCGTATATTGATTGGTTTGTGCAAAAGATATTGCTTCTACAAACTATGGGATATTTTTATGGCATTTTAATTTTTTTATTTTTGTTATTAGTAATGACAGCGATCAGTGTTTTTTAAAGGCCCTGCGACATTTCGGTGGACAAATCAGACACTGAGTGACACTTTTTGGGGACCAATGACACTAATACAGTGATCAGTGCTAAAAAAAATGCACTGTTACTGTACTAATGACACTGGCAGGGAAAGGGTTAACATCAGAGGCGATCAAAGTGTGCTCCTAGGGAGTGCCTTCTAACTGTGGGGGGAATGTTGTGACTGGAGGAAAACAGATCCGTATCTCTGCTTAGCAGAAACACAAGATCTCTATTTTCCTCTCTGACAGAACGGCAGTCTGCCTTGTTTACATAGGCAGACCGCCTCTCTGCTCTCCTGTCAACGATCAGCTGATTGACTCCCGCTGTGTACAATCACAGCAGGAGCAGGTCGCCAGCAGCACGCATGCATGCCCCAGACCCAGGAAGAGACAACTACGTACAGGTATGTTGTTTCGTGCAGCCAGGCCGCCCTGCTGCTGTAAATGGGCGGTCTGGAAGCGGTTAACATTCTGCTCCCATTGACATCAATATGGTTCTGATTCAGCACCCAATATTTTGTTATGTTCTGCAAACCTGCCTTGAACCGAGGTCCACATACTCCATCCCTATTAGTCATAACTACAGTATCTCACAAAAGTGAGTACGCCCCTCACATTTTTGTAAATATTTTATTATATCTTTTCATGTGACAACACTGAAGAAATGACACTTTGCTACAATGTAAAGTAGTGAGTGTACAGCTTGTATAACAGTGTAAATTTGCTGTCCCCTCAAAATAACTCAACGTACAGCCATTAATGTCTAAACTGCTGGCAACAAAAGTGAGTACACCCCTAAGTGAAAATGTCCAAATTGGGCCCAATTAGCCATTTTCCCTTTCCGTTGTCATGTGACTCGTTAGTGTTACAAGGTCTCAGGTGTGAATACGGAGCAGGTGTGTTAAATTTGGTGTTATCGCTCTCTCATACTGGTCACTGGAAGTTCAACATGGCAACTCATGACAAAGATCTCTCTGAGGATCTGAAAAAAGAATTGTTGCTCTACATACAAAGGGTCTAGGCCAATGATGGCGAACCTTGGCACCCCAGATGTTTTGGAACTACATTTCCCATGATACTCATGCACTCTGCAGTGTAGTTGAGCATCATGGGAAATGTAGTTCCAAAACATCTGGAGCGCCATCACTGGCCTAGGCTATAAGAAGATTGCCAAGACCCTGAAACTGAGCTGCAGCATGGTGGCCAAGACCATACATCAGTTTAACAGGACAGGTTCCACTCAGAACAGGCCTCTCCATGGTTGACCAAAGAAGTTGAACGCATGTGCTCAGCGTCATATCCAGAGGTTGTCCTTGGAAAATAGACATATGAGTGCTGCCAGCATTGCTGCAGAGGTTGAAGGGGTGGGGGGTCAGCCTGTCAGTGCCTCAGGCCATATGCCGCACACTGCATCAAATTGGTCGGCATGGAGGTCGTCCCAGAAGGAAGCCTCTTCTAAAGATGATGCGCAAGTGGAGCCTGCAAACAGTTTGCTGAAGACAAGCAGACTAAGGACATGGATTACTGGAACCATGTCCTGTGGTCTGATGAGACCAAGAAAAACGTATTTGGTTCAGATGGTGTCAAGCGTTTGTGATGGCAACCAGGTGAGGAATGCAAAGACAAGTGTGTCTTGCCTACAGTCAAGCATGGTGGTGTAAGTGTCATGGCCTGGGGCTGCATGAGTGCTGCTGGCGCTGGGGAGCTACAGTTCATTGAGGGAACCATGAATGCCAACATGTACTGTGACATATTGAAGCAGAGCATGTACCCCTCCCTTCAGAGACTGGGCCACAGGGCAGCATTCCAACATGATACCGACCCCAAACACACCTCCAAGATGACCACTGCCTTGCTAAAGAAGCCGAGGGTAAACATGATGGACTGGCCAAGCATGTCTCCAGACCTAAACCCTATTGGGCATCTGTGGGGAATCCTGAAACGGAAGGTGGAGGAGCGCAAGTTCTCTAACATCCACCAGCTCCGTGATGTCATTATAGAAAAGTGGAAGAGGACTCCAGTGGCAACCTGTGAGGCTCTGGTGAACTCTATTCCCAAGAAGTTTAAGTCAGTGCTGGAAAATAATGGTGGCCACACAAAATATTGACACTTTGGGCTCAATTTGGACATTTTCACTTAAGGGTGTACTCACTTTTGTTGCCAGTGGTTTAGACATTAATGGCTGTGTGTTGAGTTATTTTATTTCAATCTTATTTTATTGAGAGGAACAAGGTGGGAAATCTTTCCAGCATATAAAACATCATTAACATTAGTAAGTAATGACAATAAAACATATGTATAAGGAGGTTACAAAAATGCAGTTTAGAGCAACACGTTGAGGCATAACTTGGAACTAAAGGGCCCTCCTATTTCAAAGGAGAAGATTACACGTAAACATCATGTATTACTACAATCAAACTTATTTTAAAAACCTGTTAGCTGTGGGGATCGTATTTTACACCAGGAGTAGTTGTTTAATGGGTTCTGAGGAGTACTTTTATACATAGAGGAGAAGTTGAGAGAAAGTAGGGAAAGCAGAGAGATAAGGAACAGGGATCGCTCCAACCTGGTCATGAGGTGGTGTTTCTTCAGTCACCCTCTGCCCAAGAGATGGGGTCCGATGAATAACGGAACATGGTCCAAGTGAGAGAGAACTGTTCATCTTGATTAGATTCCTCGGCCAACAGACGTTCAAGGTCCCTAATGCGGTCCACTTTAGTAGCCCACTCCCCCAGGGAAGGTACAGTCTTTCATTTCCAATAACGTGGAATCACTATTCTGGCCGTGGCCAGAAAGTGATGCAATACATCTTTTTTAATGGACTTGAACATTCCTGGGAGCATGGATAAGAGAGCTATCTCAGGTGTAGGAGAAAGAGAGGTCACCATCAGCTTGCAGTATAATAGGAAGATCTGTCGCCAGAATTTCTGTATGGGAGGGCAATCCCACCAAACGTGGAGCATGGTACCCCTGGAGCTTAGACACCGCAACATGTATCAGGTGTTGTCGAGCTGAAATGATGTATAGTCGAAGAGCATCTATACCATCTCGTCACCAATTTGAACCCTTTTTCCTTGAGTTTTAGTGGCTAGAGAGAGTTTGTGCGTCAGAATAAAACATTTTTGCCAGTCGATGAGGGAGACAGAGTGTCGTAATTCTTTTTCCCAAGCCCTCGTGTAGGGTGGGAGATCAGGGTAAGAAGCATTCAGCAAGAGGGAATAAAGCTGAGATACCACGTGCATTGGAAGATCGGCTTGGAGGAGCATATCGTCGAAGCCTGTCGGTTCAGCAAGAATATCTGATACGGATGGGAAGGTTCGGATATAGGAAGCTAATTGTTGTTTCTGGAGCCACTGCATAGGGTACCGAGAAAGCTATTCGGAAGGGGTATCTGGCCTCAGAGTGGGGTCTGCTTGAAGAACCTGGGAAAGTCCCCTATGGTCTTCTTTTCGCCAAGGTCCAAAGCTAGTCACATGCATAGCCGGTGGGAAGGCCGGAGTCCCAAACAAGGGAGTCATAGGCCCAGAGAGGTTTGATACATTCCTGCTAGATATCAATCGATCCCAGATCCGGATCGTTTGACGAGTAAGGTCAAGCGGTTTGCGGGTATGGTCCATGGAAGAGCTGAGAGTTCAGTGGGGTTCATATGGCTTTTCAAGTGAACCCAGAGCTTAGTCATAGAGTTATGAAACCAGTCGAATATACGAGTAAGTATCGCCTTATGGTACAACGAAGCATCTGGGGCTCCAGCTCCTCCTCTAGCTTTTGGAAGAGATAACGTTCCATATCGAATTTTGGGACAGGCTGCATTCCAAATAAATTTAGAAAACAGCTGGCGAAATTTCCGTAAACAGGAGTTGTATGTGTATAGGAATTCTCTGGAATAGTTACAAAAACCGGGGAAGAACATCCATTTTCAAGGTGTTCATCCTACCGAGCCATGAGAGCTGTTTGGATGCGTACGTAGACAGATCGGCTTGGGTTCTAAGAAGTAAGGGAGTAAAATTCCTGGAAAAGAGCTGGGATGCATCTGCCGGTATTTGAATATCAAGGTATCGGATGAAGGTGGACCCCGTTTTAAAAGAAAAGGCAGTCGAGAGTCTGTGTAGGTCTGACTTTGACAGAGAGATATTGAGGATTTCCTATTTGCTGTAGTTCACCTTGAAATTACTGACTTCCCCAAATCTCTGGAACACCTGCAACACTGAGGGCAGGGTTGAGTGTGGGTGTGTCACAAAGAGGAGCAGGTTGTCTGCGAATAGAGCGGGTGGGTCCGAACGTTATTCCTTGCACAGAGGGATTGTTTTGCAGGGCAATAGCTAAATGTTCCATGGTTAGAACATATAGGAGGGGGGATAGAGGGCACCCTTGTTGTGTCCCATCATAGATAGAGAATGCCGGCGACAGAGAGCCATTCAGTCTAATCCTAGCAGATGGAGAGGATAGAGGGACATTATCCTTGAGATCATGTGGGCTCTCAATCCTATTTATTGTAAAGACAGCCAAAGGAATTGCCAATCTACTCAGTCGAATGCCTTCTCTGCATCGACCGTTAAGAGGAATATCGTGGGTTCAGGCATAGTCGGACAAAAGAAGGGTTTTTATGGTGTTATCCCTTGCTTCACGGCCACTCATAAATCCCACTTGATCTAAGTGGATCAAACTGGGCAACAACGGTTGTATTCTGTTGGCCAACACTTTAGCGAAGATCTTCAAATCAACCCTGATCAGGGTTATTGACCTATAGTTTGCACATAAAGTCGGGTCCTTATCCAGTTTTGGGATAAGGGAAATATGAGCTTCAAGTGTTTGTGGAGGGAACACTAAGCCCTCTGACACAGAGTTGAACACTTTATTGAGGAAGGGAATAAGAAGGGGAGCAAATTGATTATAAAACTTAAGCGCAAAGTCGTCAAACCCTGGGCTCTTGCCAGTTGGTGTACCCGCTATGGCTCTCGCAACTTCATCTGCTGCAATAGGTGTTTCAAGTTCGTTAATTGCTTCCTCATCCAAAGTGGAAAGCACAGTTTCCATGACATAAGAGAACTTGTCCTCTTCTGAATTAGGGGGGGAAACTTGACGACTGGGCCGCAGGTATGTTGTACAGGGATTGGTAAAAATCCCTGAACGTCTGCGCTATCTTAGAAGGTGAGGAGATTGATTCTCCATGCGGTCCTTGGATATGGGTGATGAAAGAAGAGGATACTTTTGGGTGTAGGGAGCAGGCCAGTGACCTGCCACATTTGTCTTGGAATTTATATTGGTGGAAAGCGAGCTTGTCCACAAATGTACATGCAGAGGTCTCAACAGTCCCCTGAGGTGTGATCGGGCATTGGATACCTCCATGAGCGTTTCGATTGTTGGGGAGCGCTTATGTTCAGTTTCCAGGTATCTGAGCTTTTTAATTGCAGCCACTATAGCGGCTGAGCGTTCCTTTTTCAGGCGAGTTCCTAATTGAATAAAGGTTCCACATAACATCCCCTTTAGTGCCTCCCACTGGATGGGAAATGACGTGGTATCTTGTGCGTGATCTCCAAAAAAGTTAGAGATTGTCCACAAGACACATGTAACAGTTAAGTGTTAAGTATATAGGGGAATGGTCCCACCAGATCATAGAGTCTATTTCACACTCAGGAGACCAATCCAGACAGCTGTGGTCACTCAAGAGATAGTCAATGCGACTATAGGTCTGATGTATGGAGAAAATTGCATGTAGTTACGAGACTTAGGGTACAGTACCCTCCAAACATCTACAAGGTTCAAGTCGTATAGTGCGCATTTCAGGGTCCTCAATTTGGGGAATGAAATAGGTGACCGTGAGGTGGAGGAGTCCAATAGTGGCTCCAGAGGGGTGTTCAAATCCCCACCCAGGATGAGCTTACCCTCCATGAACTCAGATAGAATCTTCAGATACTGCAAAACTGATGGGACTTGGTTTATATTTGGTGGGTAAATGTTAACTACCATAAATTTAACTCCCCACAGTGAAAATTTCACAAAGACATACCTTCCCTGAGGAGCAGAGAGATGATCAAGCAATTCAACGGGGAGTGTTTTGTGAAAAGCAATAGATACTCCCTTCGTTTTCTGGGATGGATTAGTGCTATGGAACCCTCTGTTGAAATATCTGTTGGAACAAGCAGTGAAGACAGATTGAAAGTGCATCTCCTGTAGGAGGAGTACGGTAACTTGGCTCTTATGCATTTGGTATAGGATTTGTCCTCGCTTATAAACTACATTGAGGCCATTTACATTGTATGAACACAGTTTTAGTCGAGGGCGAGATAATATCGTATGGGCCATGGTGGAGAGATAAGAAGAAAAAGATTGAAAGTCTAAGAAAAAGAGGGCGAAGATGGGGGGGGGGGAAGCAGAAAGTGAGTGAGGGGAAGGAGTTGAAAAAGGAAGCGGGGTGGAAGAAAGAAGGCTGGACAGATAAAACACCTGGAAGAGGTGTCTCAAAGAAAAAAAAAAATGAAGGTGTCCGCAGTAGCAAGACACTCTGTGAAATATCACGTATTAGACACAAGTCGTGCCAAACCTATTTAGGGAGAGAGGTCGAAAGTCATGAGGTCTGAGTTGTGATTTCGACAACATAGTTACATAGTTAGTAAGGTTGAATAAAGACACCAGTCCATCTAGTTCAACCTGAGTGAGTGTGGGTGCGTGTCTACAATTCTCCCTATCCCTGTACATTGTGTCTCATTAAGATGCTCATCTATTATATTATTATTTATTTAAAGTACCCATATAGCACTGTCAATTTACGCAGTGCTCCACACATACATCGCACACTCACATCGGTCCCTACCCTCAAGGAGCCCACAATCCAAGGTCCCCAACTCACATTCATATACAAGGGCCAATTTTGGACAGAAGCCAATTAACCTACCAGCATGCTTTTTGGAGTGTGGAAGGAAACCGGAGTACCCGGGGGAAACCCACGCAGGCACAGGGAGAACATGCAAACTCCAGGCAGGTAGTGTCGTGGTTGGGATTCAAACCAGCGACCCTTTTTACTGCTAGGCAAGAGTGCTACCCACTACACCACTGTGCCGCCCTAAGGCACCCTAACATAGCAGGCATATATAACATATATGTATCACACCCATCTATCATAGTATATTGATTACATAAGATTTTAGGTTACAACAGAACACAGCATATAACTTAATCACAGTTCGAAAAAATGCCCAAATGCCCATGTTCAGTGAGCTATCATCACGAGCAATAATGTGTATTAAAAGCATTTCAAAAACATGTGGTAATATTGAGGAAGTCCACTAGTTCTATGGTACAGGGTCAGTTAGGCCCGGGACTGAGAGGAGACTAAGAAGCCCCAGAACAGACAAAAAGGCATTTTCTGGGGGACTCCAAGTCAGTCAGCAGATCCACTGGCTCGAAGAACATGAAAGGCACATTGGCTACAGGGACCACCCCAGGAACTGAATGGTGGGCTCCATTCAGCCTTGGCCACATCTCGATTAAGAAAATCATAAGGTACTGGAGAATTAGATGACAGAGGAGGGTTTCTAGAGGAAATGATGCTCAGAGAGTATTCATTTTGGTCTCGGTATAACCAAGACCGGGAAAGTATACGGAGAGGGCCATTACGGCCAGGTTTTGAATGGAGCACCCAAGCATTAATAGAGAGCAGTAACATTGTCAGCAACTTATCTACATCCCTGTTAGGTGCATCAAACCCAGTAGAGGCAATATAACAATCCCTGATCTCAGCAAACATCTATACAGTTCCTGTGAGCTAAATGATATGATTAGCATGAGTTCATAGGAGGGAGGTATAAAGAAATAACAGTACCAAGGCAAACCTGGCCAAGTTCCATAATGGAATTTGCAGATTGAAAAGTGTAAACCCACTGTAAAACAAATAGCAGAGAGAAAAAACAACTTGTGTTGGGCTCACTTGGGGAGCCGAGTCAGTCTTACGCCAACATTGAACGCCTTGTTCTAGGACCAGAAGAAGCGGATCCAGATCTTGGACTTCTGCAATGTTGCGGGAGAGGGCCCGGCAGTCTGTGACGGTCCTCTGGAGGGTCCAGCCAGTTTGAATGCTGATAGGATCTTGGGAAGGAAGATGAAGAAGGCAGGAAGTTGGTCAGGGTCCGATAAAACAAACTTGTTGTCATCTTGGGTTACTTTGATGCTGAAAGGATGGCCCCAGGTGTAAGTAGCCCCAGCTTGACAGATTAAATCCAACAGCGGGTGAATGACCTGTCTCATGTATAAGGTGTTGCGGGAGAGGTCAGGATGGAGGTGTATTGTAGATCCATTGAACTCCACAGGACCTAAACGCCAGGCCTTTACACATAATCTCTTCCTTTAGGGTAAAGTAATGGACCCGGCATAGGACATCGCAAGGGCGGTCACTGCGGTCTTCCCCATGCCTCCTACTCTATGCACTCTGTCCAGTTCAATAGGGGATGTAACTTCCCTGTCCAGGACCTGGTTGAGGATGGAGATGACAGTGGGTTTTAGATCAGTGCCTGTGGTTGCTTCTGGGACACCTAGCAGCCTAATGTTGTTCCTGCAGCTCCTGCTTTCACTGTCCTCTATGCGGAGTTGGTGCTGCCGCAAACGGGAGAGGTGTGTTGTGGTTGCAGATTCGAGGGCAACAATACAAGCTGTATGGTCATCCTGGGTAGTAACCATAGCGGATACAGCGGTCTCTGTTGTTGAAACCCAGTGTTGGAGGGCTTGCAATTCTACATGAAGGGAGACTTCCTTCTTGGATGCCCAGGATTCAAAGTCTGCCCTAAAGGCAGAGAGAAGGGCTGTGGTCGCAGAGCTGGCTGATCCACCCAAGACCAGAGGAAGTAGCTCCACTGGACCATCTCCGATGGAAATGTCATGGGGCATAGCTGACCAGATGATGAGGGCTGGAGGGGCCATCGGAGGAGCCGAGAGCTCATCTGCAGTGTCCCCGCACATAGAGGAGTCCATTGGAACCAGGGGAGGAGGTTTAGGTTTGCATGGCCGCCAGCTTGTCCTGTCCTGTACAGGAGTCTAGCGAGGATGTACGGAGTAGGTAGCGCTTAACCCCAGGCTCAGAGGGGTTAAGGAGACCAGGAGCATATGCAGATACTGCAGCAGGGTGGAGCAAGATGTCCGCAACACGGGGCCTCTGGGGCCAGGGGCGTGGCTGCAATCCGCACAACATATGGGGGTGGATACCAGCTACTATCACCGTTGGGGGCCACGATCAGCCAGGCCAGGGCACCCCAGTGGTTAGATGGGATTTGGATCAGGCCCAGAGGAGGCGGGGAGGGCGCTGGGGTGTAGCAAGATGGCCGCTGTTACTTACTAGGTCCTTCAGGTTGGCATACAGGAGCGGCACAGGGAGGATTACAGATCGCTGTCAGCAGGCTGGATATCTCCGGTGTCTTTGGGTGAGAGAGCCGGGCACAGGACAGGTAGGAAGGCCTTGAGGCAGCGTTGGCACAGTAGCCAGGTGGAGCAAGATGGCCACTGCTCCCCATACTAAGGCCGGAGCCGCAGTCCGTCACTTAGGTGGCTGGAACACAAGGGATCGCGGTGCCAACAGTCCCAGGTGGCGTCCTGAGAGTCTGGGGGACCCCAGGGTTCTTGGAGGAAGCAGGGCAGGTCCGCTGGGGAAGAAAAGCCCCAGATGTGCTCAGCGTGTTGAGTTATTTTGAGGGACAGCAAATTGACACTGTTGAAGTCATACACTCACTACTTTACATTTAGCAAAGTGTAATTTCGTTAGTGTTGTCACATGAAAAGATAAAAGATTCGTCCCGTGACCACGTCCGCTAGTGATGAAACGACATAGGGAGGAGGAGCTACATTCTGATGTCACCGCTGCACGTCTAGTCCCAGAAGTTACGGGCTGTTTGGAAGGTGGCCGGCTCATCTTTTTATGCTTATGTTGCCTAGTAACATCTTTCGATTTGTAAGTGTCCATTTGTCTTTTCTATAATCTCCAAAAAATGTGAAGGATTTACGCTATGTGAAGCTTTTTTTTTTTTTTGGTGAATTTACTGCCCACTGTGCCGATCTATCTGCTGACCATTCCTGCTGACGCTGAGGAGTACAGTACATGCCAGTGAGATCCCAGGCTGGGGTTACAGCCACTCGCCCAGTGTGGTCCCCTGTAATAAGGGACCACCAATTTCTGGTAAGCGGCAGTCCTTTCTGTGGTGGAGGATATATTTTTTCGCTTGCCACTTTAGTGTGTTACCTCACGGCACATCACTTTTGGATTATTATCTTGATTGGACTTTTTTATGTTTCATCTTGTCCACTTTTCTGCAACATGGATTGATTTTTTTTTTCACTTTCATCAAGTCATTGGACAATTTATAGTTATTTTTTGTCATATTCTTTTATTATAATCTATTATACTTTATTTGTATTTTTTGGTATACACGTATCTGCATTCATATGTTTGATGCACTATATATTTTGTCTAACATATAGTCTGATGCACTCAATTTTTACGCTTTTGTTTTGGGTCTCTTTAATTTCAATTTGTGTTATTTAGTGTGACTTTTTGGCACCTATCATTTGGAGCATATGTCATTTTGTTTATTATTTCCATTATCTAGTGTGACTTTTTGCTCTGTAAATCTGTTTAGTGTCGTATAACACTTTTTAGTTGCAGCTCATCACATTGTACACTCAATACTAGCGCAATATTCTTTTTTTACCTCGGAAACACTTAAGAACGGAGTATTTCTGAGTGATTCTGAGTATTTCGGAACGGCTCCGGACTGTTCCAAGTGTCACCGGCGCCCCCGCACCTCTGGCCAAATGTGGTACTGCACACCACATTAGCTTGAATTCTGCTCGCTTTGTGAGACAAAACTCGCAAACCGAGTCAGAATTTAAAAACAAAAATTGCTCATCTTTCAAAACGCTCATTAACTGCGTTACTCGTTAACCAAAGTGACTATATATATATATATATATATATATATATATATATATATATATATATATATATATATATATATATATTATATATACACACACACAGACATGGTTTGAATGGCTATTAACAGTAGTAACCATCCTCATCTGTGATCTGTTTGCTTGTAATTAGTGTGTGTGTAAAAGATCAATGAGTTTCTGGACTCCAGACAGACCCTTGCATCTCTCATCCAGTGCTGCACATACATTTCTGGATACTAATGCCCCGTACACACGAGCGGAATTTCCGTCGGAAAAATCTTGGATGGTTTTTCCGACGGAATTCCGTTCAAGCTTGGCTATCATACACACGGTCACACAAAAGTTCTCTGAACTTTCGAACGTCAAGAACGCGGTGACGTACAACACTACGACGAGTCGAGAAAATGAAGTTCAATGCTTCTGAGCATGCGTTGAATTGTTTCCAAGCATGCGTGGTTTTTTGGGCATAGGAATTGCATACAGATGAATGGAAGAACTTCAAGAACTTTTTCTGTTGGAAAAATAGAGAACTAGCTCTCAATCTTTTGCTGGCGGAAATTCAGACAGAAAAAGTTGGATGGAGCATACACACGATCGGAATATCCCACCAAAAGCTCCTATCACACTTTTTTCGACTAAATTTCCGCTCATGTGTATGTGGCATGAGTCAAGGATGAAAGCAAAAGAATTGTCAAAGGATCTGCGGGAAAAGGTAAATGAACTGTATAAAACAGGAAAGGGATATAAAAAATTATCCAAGGAATTGAGAATGCCAATCAGCAGTGTTCAAACTTAATTCAAGTGATGCACAATAAGGAGGCACTTGAAGAAAGATGGACTGCATGGTCGAGTCACCAGAAGAAAGCCATTACTACACAAATGCCACAAAGTATCCTGCTTATAATACGCCAAACAGCACAGAGACAAGCCTCAAACCTTCTGGCGCAAAGTTATTTGGAGTGATGAGACCAAAATTGAGCTTTTTTGCCACAACCATAAACGCTACATTTGGAGAGGAGTCAACAAGGCCTATGATGAAAGGTACACCATTCCTACTGTGAAACACGGAGGTGGATCACTGATGTTTTGGGGATGTGTGAGCTACAAAGACAGGGGAAATGTGGTCAAAATTGATAGCAAGATGAATGCAGTATGTTATCAAAAAATACTGGAGGAACATTTGCATTCATCAGCCAGGAAGCTGCACATGGGACGTACTTGGACATTCCAACATGACAATGATCCAAAACACAAGGCCAAGTTGACCTGTCATTGGCTACAGCAGAATAAAGTGAAGGTTCTGGAGTGGCCATCTCAGTCTCCTGACCTCAGTATGATTGAGCCACTCTGGGGAGATCTCAAACGTCCGGTAATCCAAGATAGCCCAAGAATTTACTGCAACTGGAGGCTTTTTGCCAAGAGGAATGGGCAGCTATACCATCTGAAAAGATAAAGAGCCTCATCTACAAATACCACAAAAGACTTCAAGGTGTCGATGATGTTAAAGGGGGCAATACACGATATTAAGAACTGGGGTATGTAAACTTTTGATCAGGGTCATTTGGGTAGTTTCTGTTGTGATTATGATTTAAAAAGACACAGTTGATTGATAATAAATGGTTTCAGCCAAACACTAACCATGAGTGAAAGAAAAGTTTTTGTGTTATCATTCATAATTCTCTGAAAACTGTCCAAGAAATCATAAATTCTGCCAGGGTATGTAAATTTATGAGCACGACTGTATACACAGTAGCTCACAAAAGTGAGTACACCCCTTAAATTTTTGTAAATATTTTATTATATGTTTTTATGAGAACAATGAAGAAATTACACTTTGCTATAATGTAAAGTAGTGAGTGTTCAGCTTGTATAACAGTGTAAATTTGCTGTCCCCTTTAAATAACTCAACACACAGGGGGTTATTTACTAAAGGAAAATCCACTTTGCACTACAAGTGCACTTGAAAGTGCACTGAAAGTGCACTTGGAAGTAAAGTCGCTGTAGATCCGAGGGGGACTTGCAAGGAAAATAAAAAACAGCACATGTGCATTAGCTTGCACATGTTTGGATGATAAAATCAGCAGAGCTTCCACTCATTTCAGATCTACCCCTTAGATTTAGAGCGACTGCTCTTCCAAGTGCACTTTCAAGTGCACTTGCAGTGCAAAGTGGATTTGCCTTTCGTAAACAACCCCTACAGTCATTAATGTCTAAACTGCTGGCAACAAAAGTGAGTACACCCCTAAGTGAAAATGTTCAAAATGGGCCCAATTAGCCATTTTTCCTCCCCAGTGTCATGTGACTCGTTAGTGTTACAAGGTCTCAGGTGTGAATGGGGAGCAGGTGTGTTAAATTTGGTGTTATCGCTCTCACTCTCTCATACTGGTCACTGGAAGTTCAATATGGCACCTCATAGCAAAGAACTTTTTGAAGATCTGAAAAAAAGAATTGTTGCTCTACATAAAGATGGCCTAGGCTATAAGAAGATCGCCAAGACCCTGAAACTGAGCTGCAGAACGGTGGCCAAGAACATACAGCAGTTTAACAAGACAGGTTTCACTCAGAACAGGCCTCGCCATGGTCGACCAAAGAAGTTTATCGCACGTGCTCAGCATCATATCCAGAGGTCATCTTTGGGAAATAGACGTATGAGTGCTACCAGCATTACTACAGAGGTTGAAGGGGTGGGGTCAGCCTGTCAGTGCTCAAACCATACACCGTACACTGCATCAAATTGTGCTGCATGGCGGTCATCCCAGAAGGAAGCTTCTTCTAAAGGTGATGCACAAGAAAGCCTGCAAACAGTTTGCTGAAGACAAGCAGACTAAGGATATGGATTACTGGAACCATGTCCTGTGGTCTGATGAGACCATGATAAACTTATTTGATTCAGATGGTGTCAAGCGTATTGGGCGGCAACTGGGTGAGGAGTACAAAGACAAGTGTGTCTTGCCTACAGTCAACCATGGTGGTGGGAGTGTCATGGTCTGGGGATGCATGAGTGCTGCCGGGACTGTGGAGCTACAGTTCATTGAGGGACCCATAAATGCCAACTTACTGTGACATACTGAAGCAGAGAATGATCCCCTCATTCAGAGACTGGGCCACAGGGCAGTATTCAACATGATAACGACCCCAAACACACATCTAAGATGACCACTGTCCTACTAAAGAAGCTGAGGGTAAAGATTATGGACTGGCAAAGCATGTGTCCAGACCTAAACCCTATTGAACATCTGTTGGGGCATCCTCAAACGAATGTGGAGGAGCGCTAACATCCACCAGCTCTGAGATGTCGTCATGGAGGAGTGGAAGAGGACTCCAGTGGCAACCTGTGAAGCTCTGGTGAACTCCTTGTCCAAGAGGGTTAAGGCAGTGCTGGAAAATAATAGTGACCACACAAAGTATTGACACTATGGGCCCAATTAGGACATTTCCCCTTAGGGGTGTACACACTTTTATTGCCAGCGGTTTAGACATTAATGGCTGTGTGTTGAGTTATTTTGAGGAGACAGCAAATTTACACTGGTATAAAAGCTGTACACTCACTACTTTACATTGTAGCAAAGTGTAATTTCTTCAGTGTTGTCACATGAAAAGATATAATAAAATACTCACTTTTGTGAGAAACGGTGTATGTGTAATATAAATGTATATATATATATATATATAAATAAATATATATATATATATATATATATATATATATATATATATATATATATATATATATATATATATATATATATATATTTATATATATATATTTATTTGTTTGTTTTTTTAACACACCTTTTTGGGGGCGAGGCCACGTATGCGTGTCCCTATCTAAGCACTTAAACTCTGCTGTGTTGGTCAGCTTAGCTCTGAGGAAAGGGGTGTGCCCTCAAAATGCATCAGCTTGACACCACTGCGGGGTGTCATTGGAGTACGTGCATCCATCTTGTGGTTCATCGGCTTTTACAAGTTGAACCTTTGTGAGTATTCATTTTTAACAGTTTAATTCGCCTCAATAAATTTTTGGTAATACACTAGGCGATTGCGCCTTTCTGTTTGTCTGTTTTTTTAGTTTCACCAATACGAATGTTTAATGGTCGCGTGGTCCTTCCTACATATTGAAGACCACATGTACATTGTAGTGTAGTCTTGGTTTTCCAGTGTAGTCTTGGTTTGACAGGTTATAAAGTCACTATATTATTTGTGACTTTATGACCTGCCAAACCAAAAGTGTGGTATACCTCCTATGCTGTACATGTGGTCTTCAATATGTAGGAAGGACCACACAGCCAATAAACATTCATATTGGCAAACATCTGGCCAACATTCACTTAGCCTATCAAAACATTTCACTCAACATCATAATAGAAACCCCTCCTCACTGCAGGTTATAGGTATTGAGAAATATACCCCTCATTGGAGAGGGAGTAATCTGAAGAGGCAAATTTTCCACCATGAAACCCACTGGATTTTTTACCTCAAAACTTATCTTCCTTGTGGTCTCAATGTAAACAATTAGAAGAAATTCTGTTTTGATTAGATTTTTTAAAAATCTGAACAAGAACTGCATATTTTTCTACTTCTGTTTTTTGGTAATATATTGAGAAGGTTTTAGTTGTTTTTAAGAATGAAATTCTTGACCGCTGATCTCCAATTCCAGAGAATGCCATTAGTGGGGAAACACTGTGGATGACGTCAGCACACGCTGACAAGTCAAGTGACACCACGGCTGGATTGTTTTTATCATTACTGCCTTAATGCAATTCTTCTTTTTAATAATTTCAACTTAACTGTATTACACTATGAAGCTTCTCCTTGTTTGTACCAAGCATATGCCTTTGTGGAGAGCGGCTTAATGAATCCAAAGGGTGGGTTCTTGCAATCCATTGTTAACAGTGCAGTATCATACGTTCTTTGCACTTGTTATCTCTGTAATTCGAGATCAATGCCATCTGGTAAGAGGTCCCTCTTTCTATACAAGAAGCACTTTTAGCACTGAAGCACTTTTGAATGGAAATTTTCATAAGCGTTGAGCCCTTTGTCACCATCGACTATATATATGGACTTTTTATTTTAGAAGATGTTTTTTGATGGACTTTAATACTCAACTTGAGAAATATTGCACATAATATTTTATCATATATGTGTAGCAATAACTCACGGTGGAGCTGCTGGTTTAAAGCGGGCTGTTACCGTCACCTTCGTTACCTCAATTTCACCAGAACCGGGTCTAGGGTCCCGTTGAGTTTAATACCAGACAATGTAGACACCGGACACTTGAGTATCTTTTCCAATGCTTTAATAAACGTAACTGAAGGAAGTAGCAGGAAAGAGGTAGAAGAAGAGTTGCAGGGAAGTTCAAATACCTTTTCTTAGTGTAGTATTAGAAATTGGAATCTCGTAGATGAATGTACTTTCCCTTTAGAGTTTGCCCGCCTGGATAGGTTTCTCTCACTAACCTAGCAGCCAGTACGCAGCACGAACAAAAGTCTCTGCCACAGACTTAAACAGAACAGAAACCCGTAAATCCTCTGCCACAGGATGTAATGGTTTACGATGGATAGCAAACACAGCACTAGAACCTTTAAGCCGACCCGGCAGTACTATGCGGTAGGTTAACTTTAGGATGCGTCCCCCAACTGAGTCATCAGGCCCCTCTCCAGACCAGCACTCTGCATGATCCTTCCATGACGGGTCCTCCCCTGGGATCTTCTCAGTTGTCCAGCTTCTTCCCGTAGGACAGACAGCCCAGGACCATTCCCCTGCCGCTGTGGTAGGCCCCAGACAGGCTTCTGGGCCCACCCACGCGCTGCAGCAGCGTGGGCCTCCCGGTCGGAAGACCACGCGGTAGTACTCCTAACACATGCCTGTGGGCCAGGAGGGCCAGCAGGTGGAACGAAAAGAACCCTAGAACATGGCGTCTGTTCCATAAATACCCTCTCCCAGAATGCAACTTGGAGGACCACCTCCACCGAGTTATCTCCAGGACAGAGGAGCACTCATACACTTCAACGTGTTGCCTTTCCAACAGCGATCCATGGTGACAATGACTCCCACAGGCACAGTGTGAAACTACATGCAACTCAGCCAAGCTGGAACAGAGGCAAATCTGACTATGTATGAACAGATAACCCACTAAATTTACCTATAAGTGGTAGATTTAAAATCTACCAGCGCTACATATGTTTTTATTTGTTTATTCTGCACTTGCACTTTTTACTTACAATTTAAAAGCATTTGCGTTATTTGTTGCTTAATGTATGTATTAATTTATATTTGCGTGTTTGCACTGGTTTACATATGATTTAAGTGTTAGCACATATATATTTGTTTTTACACTTGTATTTATTCATGAAACAGTAATTTGTTGTTTTTGGGATTTTAAGGGACAGCGCACCATTTTTTTCTTTTTGTATTGTTTATTGGCCCAGTATTCTGGATACTTGAGCTGCAGCAGTCTACATTGTCACCCTTTTTTGGCAGAGTGCAAGAATTTATTTATTTGTTTAGTGCCGAATCTTGGCATCATTCTTCGCAAGGTTGGGCTATTAATATCACTAGCTATGCTTTCTTTCGGAAAGACAGGGTAAGACGAGAAGGTGGCAGTGTCTGTCTCTATGTGAGAAATGATCTCAAAGCATATGTTAAAAGGATCTTGTTGATGGAGAGTGTGAATGTGCTGAAGAATTAGACAGCTGCATACAGGTGTACGTACTTCAAAGGTAATTATTGCAGTTTGTTACAGGTCACCCAGCGTTAATGAAGAGGTGGAGTCTCCTTGCACAGGTAGAAAGGGCTGCAAGGGCTGGAACAGTGATAATAATGAAGGATTTTAACTACACCAAAATTGAATGGAATATTGACACTGCTGGAACAGAAAAAGGGCATACATTTTTAAACCTATTACAGGACAACTTTATGGTACTGTTTATAGAAGCCCTAACTAGAAATGATGCTTTGCTGGACCTAGTGATCTCAAACCACACAGAGTTTATTACTATTGTTCTTAATAAGAACATCTGTGTTACAGTGACCATAACATAATTGAACTCTGTTTTTTCAAAGCCATTGTTTCAAATTTTTTGAGACTCTTTAATGACCAGTGTAGTACCAATGGACTAGTGCAGAGTTAATGTGGTGCCTATATTTAAAAAGGGATAAAAGGGCTTTACCAAGATAGTTTGTTAAAAGTTGTCACAGTACAATATTGTACAGCATAAAATAGTATAGACGTGGGAGTACATAGGATGGACAGTGTAAAACGTAGCAGGTCACAATGCAATAATGAAATTCAACAGAGAATATACCGTAATTTGCACAGCATAAAAAAAGGTCATCAAAAATTTTAAACTAAATGGGGAAAAACCCCAGGTGAGGTGTTATGTTGACTGTACAAAATCCTTGACATAAACACTGCGGTAATATAGTAAATACTAAGGTATTCTAACCAAAAAAAACTAAACTTTTTGTGACTTGTGTTTGTGTTATATGTTTAGCACATAAAAACTGCATAAACTCATATTAACAAATTGTGAACAGAAGAAAGTTATCATGGAATAGAAAAAAGGAATAAGGAGGAAGGGAGAAACAAAAAAAAGAGGGGTGACCTAGGACTCCATAGTTAGAATAAGAGGACATAGCCAGTAGGCTCTGAGAGAGGCAAAGAAAAGCCACCTCCTCATAAGTATTGAGAGAATGCATCAGAGATATGAATATATTTCCATTGTATCCATGGTGATCTGTCAGACCTTGTAGCACCGCTCGAAGCAAGAGTGCAGTATACTTCCCCGCTGGTGCTCAGGAATAGGGGTGCTGGCGTCAAATGTCACACATCCAGAGGTGCCAGTGGAAAAGGTTTAATACGCAGCTCACCCAGCCCGGTCCATGTAGAGTACACACAATGGCCTCAGCTAGCGCTGCTCCACTAACCATGCCCCCTAGGATCCATCGTATGCAGATATGTGGGGCATTTATACCAGCAAGAAATGATCTTATAGTTGCGTTCTTGATGCTTAGCTGACATGGAAAGTTTATGTGTCAACAGGGGGGAGGGGGGGACTTCCAGCCTGAGGACAATATTTGATGTCCCCAGGATACACTCCCATCTGGCCAAAAAAGAAGGGGCATCAAAGAGAAGCATGGAGATTAGTAATTTATAAATCATTTATTGCACAAGTGCTGGTCTCTGTTCTTGTAGTAATCATTTTTCAAATTCTGTAAGAGGTCTGCCTATAGGAGAAATGGAGTTAAGGGCCTGGATAAAAGTACGAAGCTAATGTCTATGTAACCACACCAGTAATAAAGGTGCAGCTCCTTAATATAGCAACAGCAAATTAAATAATCAAGTAAATAGTGAAGTAAAACATCTACTTATAAATCATGTGCAAGGGGACACCACGTGCAACTGGATGGTAAGACCACACTCACCAGCTCACTAGCTGGCAGCAAGTCACTCTTTGGGAATTAACAATCTCAGCTTCCACTATATGGGCATCCATCCACTTGAGGTCATCTGACTGTAGTAGCAGCAGCCCACCACTGGGGGAGATTTGGAAAAGCCCCCAACGCCTCTAGATGGAAAAGAGACGCTCATGCAAGGAGCCAAATACCGAAACGGGCCAGATATGGTGTAGTAATTCTTACTGATGAGTCACATAAAAACAATACTTCAGGGGACGCTAGTCAGCCAATGTAAAAAATTATCCCCTTTAAATAGCCTGTATAATCAACTAACTTTAAAGGGCTTTAAAGGGCAACAGGAAGTGACCAATGCCATTTAGTCCCACAGCTATCACCATTTTTCCACAGTCTGTATTACTAAATAGAGAGCCAGAAGGAAAATGCGGGAGTAGGCGCCATTCTATTATAGTCCACTAGCATGGATTAGCAAAAATAAAAAGCCAATTTACAAAATACTGTATGTAAAGAAAAAAACTTTAAGTTAAACAGATGTAAATACCATATAGGTAGCACATGGTCTATAGAGGGCCATCAGGAAATGGTCAGTGCCATTTTGTTGAAGCCCCGCAGCCACGGCCATTTTTACTGAGTCTATATTAGTGAGTAAAAAGCCAGAACCGGAAAAGAGCGAATAGTCCCTAGAGGGCCAACAGGAAGTGACTGACGTCATTTTGTTAAAGTCCCGCAGCCACCATCTTTTCTGAGTCTGTATTACTAAATAGAAAGCCAGAACCAGAAGGAAAATGCGGGTGAAAGCATAATTCTATTATAGCCCACTAAAATGGATTAGCAAAAAGGAAACAACTATTTACAAAATACTGTATTTAAAGAAAAAAAATGTTGTTAAACAAATATAAATACATACCATATAGGGAGTACATATTCTCTAGAGCAGAGGTCTCAAACTGGCGGCCCTCCAGCTGTTGCGAAACTACAAGTCCCATGAGGCATTTGTAAGGCTGACAGTTACAAGCATGACTCCCACAGGCAGAGGCATGATGGGACTTTTAGTTTTGCAGTTGGAGGGCCGCCAGTTTAAGACCCCTGCTCTAGAGGGCCAACAGGAAATGTCTATATTATTGAGTAAAAAGCCAGAGCTAGAAAAAAATCAAGCACCATTTTATTATAGCCTACTAGCATAAATTAAAAAAAAAGAAAAACCCATTTACAAGAATCTGTAATTAAAGGGGTTGGAAACCCTTGTTTAAAAAAAACAAAAAAACAAAAACAAAACACAAACATGTCATACTCACCTCCACTGTGCAGTTCGTTTTGCACAGAGTGGCCCTGGTCCTCCTCTTCTGGGGTCCCCTGGTGATGCTGGTAGCTTCTCCCCACATCGACTGCCCACATTGGAGAAGGCTCTCCTAAGTTGGACACCCGTGCGGGTGTGCTCCCGAGTCCATTCATTCACACAGAATGCAGGACTCGGCCCCGCCCCCCCCGGCACCCGCGTAATTGGATTTGATTGACAGCAGCGGGAAGAGCACGTCTCCGCCGTGGGAACGTACAGGCTCAGGTGAGTAAAACGGGGGGGGGGCTGGTCAGTGTCAGACATTTTTTCACCTTAATGCAAAAACACAAGGGTTTACAACCCCTTTAAAGAAAAGAAACCTTTACATTAAAGCAATACCATATAAACAGCAAATATATTTAATATGAAAAAACAATTGTAGATGCCCTAAAACCTCCTCCTACAAATATTGAGTGCTTCTGGATTTAGTCAAACTGACATGGCAATTATTATACGTATTAAATAAACCAATTAAGGGTAAAACACAATGAGCTGCTACCATAACGCTTACCAAAGGAAAGCAGACTAAATATTAAAACAAGACACAAAACCTAGATTCTGTGTAGGCAGCGCTACATAACCAGCAATAGCTTGCGGTGTGCTAACAGGTCACATTTAGAGATACAGCTGGTAAAAGAAGGAGAAGAAACTCAATACACAAGATAACAGTCACTGTTCTTCAGATAGAAGTTCACGCTAAATGTGTAATAGTGTATTCGATCCTCATTGATTGTTATAGCGTGGAAATGTCACTCAGCGCTAAACAGTCACTTATATACTGGCACAGAAACAGCCCATAAATTCATCCGATAGAATAGCGAAAATTGGAGATAAACCCCCTATAAATTCACTCCTTACCAGATCAAGCTGGAAAATCGGCTTTATTTAGATCGTGCTTGCTGACTTCTCCTTGAGATCACACAAGGGGTCTGCTGCTGCCAGGGCGGGTCAGGTCCTCTGCTCAATAGGACAAGATCCAAGGAATTGTTGATTGCCTCCTTCCAACTTCCAAGGGACACCTCACTCTGGTGATACCAGACTGGATCTTCTGCCAACAGCTTCCCCTCAGTCAGCTTTCTTTAGCTCCAGGGTGTCAGCTATGCATGAGCTATGCAGATGGCAGCATGAATTTTGATACAGCCCTGACCTATCGCACAGTGGCAGGCTCTGATGGCATGCTGAGATATAGAATATACTTTGTGAGCACACTTAGCTTGGGGTCTTTTGGAGAGGATTAGTCTAGCCTGGAGGGGAACACGCCCTTCCTAGGCACTGCTGCTATATCTGCTTTTGTGAGGCCTCCTGAGGGCCTGGATGTTGAGACCCTGGAGCTAAAGAAAGCTGACTGAGGGGAAGCTGTTGGTAGAAGATCCAGTCTGGTATCACCAGAGTAAGGTGTCCCTTGGAAGTTGGAAGGAGGCAATCAACTATTCCTTTGACCTTGTCCTATTGAGCAGAGGACCCCACCCGCCCGGGCAGCAGCAGATCCCTTGTGTGTTATCTCGAGGAGAAGTCAGCAAACACAATCTAAATAAAGCCGATTTTCCAGCTTGGTCTGGTAAGGAGTGAATTTATAGGGGGTTTATCTCCAATCTTCGCTAATCTATCGGATGAATTTAGGGGCTGTTTCTGTGCCAGTATGTAAGTGACTGTTTAGCGCTGAGTGACATTTCCACGCTATAACAATTAATGGGGACCGAATACACTATTACACATTTAGAGTGAACTTCTATCTGAAGAACAGTGACTGTTATCTTGTGGATTGAGTTTCTTCTCCTTCTTTTACCAGCTGTATCTCTAAATGTGACCTGTTAGCACACCGCAAGCTATTGTTGGTTATGTAGCGCTGCCTACACAGAATCTAGGTTTTGTGTCTTGTTTTAAAATATATTTAATACCCTTATCCACAATGGGAGAGGAAAAAGTCCCATCATCATGTGATAGTTGTGTCAACCGCACCATCTAGTAGACACTTAAGATACTTAACATAAGGTATAATAATTAAAGAACATTTTTTTAAAATTATTAAAACGTATTCTATTCCAAGCTCCCGGTTTTGGAATTTGCAGCCATCTGAGTAAGTGGACTGCTGTATAAGTTTTTACTAATTGCCATCTGGATGTTTTTTTTATAATTTTTATGCGATTATGCATCTGGCCTGTTTTGGCATTTGGCTCTTTGCACGAGTGAATCTTTTCCATCTAGTGGCATTGTGGGCTTACCCAAAGCTCCCCAGTGGAGGGCCTGCTTCTGCTACAGTCATAGAACCCCAGGTAGATAGATGGAGCTTGATGTCCATAGAGTGGAAGCTGATATTGTTATTTCCTCAAGGGAGACTTGCTGCATTGGCAGCTAGTAAGCTGGGGAGTGCGGTCTTACCCCCAATTGCATGTGATGTACCCTTTTTTGGATGGTGGAAGCAAAACACGGACATTTCTGGAGTTAAAGGAGTTTTCAATTTATTTATGCATTTTTTGTGTGCGATTTTCACTTTTATGTTTTTAAGCATATGATTTATAGTGGATGTTTTACTTTATAATTTACTTTTTCTATCTGTAATAATTTTTTTTATTGAGATTTACACTTATACAAAGAAATAAATAACAATACACAAAAAAAGAGGGGAAAAAAGAACGCAATACTCATCATGACATGTATATACATCAAAGTTTTTCTTACAAAATGATTACTTAAATCCATTTTTGTGCCAACAATTCTATCTATACACTTCCCTCCACCCTAATTCCATGTGCAAGTTTCAGCTTTGACCTTTTTGTTCCTCAATTATAAAACCACCTCTTTCCTCTTTCTTTTACCCCCAGCTCCCCACTAGTGGGCTTATTTCTAATATTCTCTTTCACTGCTCTGTTGTTATTACCCCTAAATCATCTTTCCCATCTGCCCTTATTTTTAACTGACCTTCCCCCAGAAATCATTTTACTACTGATCTGTTCATATAAATCTGAGACAATCCCTTAAGCCCTTGGTTGTTTCTGCCTTAATCAGCCTTTGAATGAGAGGGGCTCTACACCATTCCACTACTTGAGATTTAAACTGAGCCAGTAGAGCGTGTCTAATTTGGAGGTACCTATAGAATGAATGGTTTGGTAAACCATATTCTCTTTTTAATTCTGCAAAAGTTTTAAGCGTGCTCCCCTCATACAATTGGACCAAGCGTCCTATCCCCAGATCTTCCCATTCTTTAATCTTTCCCATGGGGACTATTTCTTGAAAGTGTTTATTATTCCAGAGAGGAGCATATTCTGTTACCCCATTATACCCCATTACTGTCTTAGCTAACTTCCATATATTTGTAGCCAACTTTAATGTGGGGCTCCCAGGGGAAAATAACTGCTTCCATTACTTCTACTACTGACTTATGTAAAGCCCCCTGGAGCATCATTCTATTACTGGCACTTCCCCCCACTCAATGTATTACATCCCCCAGATGCTGCAACTGAGCAGCCAAAAAGTAGCTACGAGGGTGTGGGACAGCCATCCCTCCCTCCTTTATTGGGAGACTTTATAATGTACTTTATTACTTAATTTGCTGTTGCTATATTAAGGCCCTGCACCTTTATTACTGTTATATTTTTGTATGCTTACCTATTGGTAGCAGCCTTCTATTTATTATTTTTGTTTTAGCACTGACTTATTACATTTATCTATGTAACCATACCGACCTACCCGCAGGTAGCTGGTGAGTAATGGACCGCACAGAGGGGATGTCGTCGTTGACCAAAGTCTGGACTAGTCTAGTATTCTCTATAGACTTCCATAAGAGGAAGGATTGGGCTCTGAGCACTGCTGGGAATTCTAATAAGAAGACCAGGGGGGGTCATGAGATTGATGTGGGTAAATAAAGTCTGCTTACCTAAGAAAACAATATTTTAAGCAATAGGCAGCATGGATCTGCCAAAGTTGTCACATCATTCTGAGCTCTTTTTATGAGGAAGTAAGCAAAAACGTAGACAAAGGTGTGGCTGCGGATATATTATACTTGGATTTTGCAAATGCATTTGACATAGTTCCCCACATATGGCTAATGTGAAACTTCAGTTTGTAAATGGATAAAAAACTAACTAAAAGACCATATTCAAAGACTAGTAATGAATGATTCTTATGGAGGTTTTCCTATTTAGGCGTGTTTTCTTTTCTTCTGTTGGTTGAACTGGATGAACGTGTCTTTTTTCAACCAGATTAAATATGTACAGTAACTCGGAATGGTCTAAGGTTACTAGTGGTGTACCCCAGGGTTCAGCGTTGGGACCTTTACTTTTGAAAATATTCATAAATGATACAGAGTTTGGCATTAAAAATAAAATTCCTGTGTTTGCAGATGATACCAAGCTATGTCTTCAATAGAACAAAAGAAGGCTGGACGGCCGAACTCCTGTGCAAATTTTTTATTCAAATGCCGGATACAAAGGTAAACTACAGATATCAGCTTACATGTTTCACACCAAGGTCGGGTGCTTACTCATAGCTCAGAAAACTGGTGTCTACAGACACAGTATATACACACAAATGCATAGATAATTACATGAGGTGAAGGTTATCAATTAACACCCTAATTAGCAATCAATCAAACAAGTGTCAAGAAAACGTGTCAAATTGAAACTTCTCTCCCCTTCCATATGAATGAATAGATAAACCACAAATGTGTGTAATTTTGTGCCCTGCTGTGAACATACATAATAAATGTTGTAAAAACAATGATAGTGGAATATAAAAGAATATGAATATGTGCTAGACGGACAAGCAGAAAATCCATCTAAAAATATATGGGTATTCAGCACAATTATTTAATATTAACAATATTGATAAAATAGAGTTTGATTATCAAAGGAATTTTATAATGTAAAGGAATTTTATCATTTAGATTACACATTTTATTGCTAAAACCTCACAACTTTTTCTAAGATATAATTTTTTTGCACCGTAATTTTTACAACTTCTAAAATGTTTTTTGGATTATTAAAAATTAGGTGACTGCCGTATGTTGACAATACCTTACATATAGAGACAAAAAAAATCAGGAAAAAGGATATACTGTCCTCTCACCTGAACAAATGCCTGAATCAACAACATTCCCTTTTCAAAAGAAAAGCACCCACTCTATTGGACTCTTCCATTATTGTGCTGTTCCACGAAACATATTTCCCAACTCCGAAGAGTTTTTTTACATTTATAAAATATCAAAATATGTCAAATGGTTAATAAACATACATAAAGAAATGACTGTTGTTTTGGGATGGCTATTTAAGGATGAACCATTTTATTTATTTTTTTTTAAATTTTATTATATGTTATTTTATTCTATTCTGCCCCACTCCACTCCATTGATCGATGTGTATTATTATTATTTAATCTGGCGGCACATTGGTCTAGTGGGTAGCACTCTCACCTAGCAGTAAGAAGGGTCGCTGGTTCGAATCCCAACCATGACACTACCTGCCTGGAGTTTGCATGTTCTCCCTGTGCCTGCGTGGGTTTCCTCCGGGTACTCCGGTTTCCTCCCACACTCCAAAGACATGCTGGTAGGTTAATTGGATCCTGTCTAAATTGTCCCTAGTATGTATGAATGTGAGTTAGGGACCTTAGATTGTAAGCTCCTTGAGGGTAGGGACTGATGTGAATGTACAATGAATATGTAAAGCGCTGCGTAAATTGACGGCGCTATATAAGTACCTGAAATAAATAAAATAAATAAATGTACTAGTAACTGGATCTAACCTTTATAGTCTTAACATAGTGCCACTCATACAGATTAGTGTGCTGTTCAATAGTGGCGTCACTAGGGGACTCATAACCCCCCAAAATTATACTGTGCCCCCCAAGTAAAAGAAACTAACACTGGGACTCTGGGAGCAGGCTGGAATGCAGGTGACTGGAACAGGCTGAGCCGCCGTAGCGTCTGGCTCTACTTTTGGCCACGGGTTGCTAGAGCCGCCGGGCGTCTAGCAACCAGTGACGTCACGGCCACGACTCCCTCTCTGCCCAGCATTGAAAGCAGAGGAGGATTTAACTTCCTCCTCCTCTGCGCCCTGGGGCTCAAAGCGGCTGCCCGGTGGGCCGTGGCCACCTGATTAGGAGGGGAGGCTGGGCAGCACATAGGGGAACTGAACCGTCCATTTCTCTTCCACATAGAGTGCCTATCCCGTCCCTACGCGTGACGTCACAACCCACGATCCCCTGATGAAGTCACTTGGGTCGTGACGTCACGCGTAGGGACAGGATAGGCACTCCATGTGGATTGGAGATACGAGCTCGCCGCTCGTCGGATTTTTACCTTGTATTACTGTTGTTATGTGAGTACTTTTATTTGCTTAAATAAACCTAGCTTACTGCCAAACAATATCACACTATTGTGGGACCTTCCTTTGCTCTTTTCCCCATCTTGGTGACCCCGGTACACTACTTGGAGGGACGCAGTTCCCATATGAGGTTAGCGAGGATAGGACCAAAGATTGTCGCCCCCACTACTGGTTGAAGTTGGCATTCCGCCATTTGGAAGATCTCCTTATCCCTACACCATGAGTAAGGGCCGCCATGCCTAAAATTGGCTATTGCTATTACCCCATTACCTGCAGGTAAGGGGCCACTGCCCACTACTGTGTGGTGTATTGCACGAAGAAAGAAAATATCACCATTGGTTCCAGTCACTTTACTTGCCTTAAGAGGATCACTTTTTATGCACTTTTTATTGTGGACTTTTTTAGTTTATTGTTACATTGCTCCAGCCAAGTTGTCACCTGTACCTTGTCTGTTTGCACCAGTTACTTTATTTATTTTTTATGTTTGTTTGCTGTGTGCCTGGTTGCACATTATTTACACGTATTTATTGAAGCTAGTTACTGTTATTATATTTATTTGTGATTACCCTGCACATGATATTGATCACATGTTGCTCTATCACATGTTTTATGTTTTACAATCAACACATTAGTATTACACAGCCACTTTTAGATCTTCAAGATAATTTGATTAAGAGATATCAGCACTGGCATTATATTATTTTGTGCATGCAACCTCCTCTGGCTGGCAGACCCGATGGTCTCTCTCCCAGCCCGCAGCTACATGGGCTAACTGAGCTGGTGGGCGGGGCGGGGGTGTTGCCATCTTCACTTACATGCACTGGTGGCTGCTGAAAATTGTAGAGAACTTGGAGGAGGAGCATAGATGGCAACCCCGGGAGGCTTCACCTCCATTCATATGGTGAGTGACTCCTGCAGCAATTCCCTCCATGTGCAATTCTTCAGCTCCCTACTGTGGTAAGCACACTTTATGCTCTCCCCCACTGTATACTGGTCACTGCCCCCCATATACTGCTCCCCATTGTATAATGGTCACTGCCCCCCCCCCACCGTATACTGCTCGATGCATCCCGTCACTCTATACTGTATAATTATTTTTTTAGATTGTATTTCATTATTAGATTTTAAGACCCGTATATTGCTCACTGCTCTCCCTCCACACTGTATACTGCCACTGCCCCCCCCCAATGTATACTGCAGATTCTCCAAAATATACTGCCCCCCCATATACTGCTAACTACCTCCCCATTGTATACTGGTCTCTGCCCCCTCTCCCAAATATACTGCTCCCCCCTTGCATACTGCTCGCTATCTCCCCATTGTATACTGACCACCCCCCTCCCATGTATACTGTTTATATACAAGTACACACCATCCTCCACATTGGTTGCAATTTAAGGGCTCATCCCGATGTGGAGCAAATATCTGTCCATGCTGTTTACATATTAAGAGGGGTGATTTAATTCATTCGATGACTACTCACAAAGATACCAGGATAAAATCATTCATTAACTGCAACACCAGATATTTACTGTACATCATAACATGTGAATATGGTCACACAACTCGCAGGTTGAGAGATTGGTTACATGATCATTTATACGATATACAAAAGAACCACACTTCTAGGAATAATAAAGCTTTATGTGAGATAAGTGGGAGAGTTTTGATTGGGTAAAACTATTTCTCCTAGTTCCCCCCATATCTGGATGTATTAGTAATGGCGCCAATTTGCGATTTTTATCGTGACTGCGACATTATGGCGGACACATTGGACACTTTTGACACTATTTTGGGACCATTGACATTTATACAGCGATCAGGGCTATAAAAATGCACTGATTACTGTGTAAATGACACTGGCAGGGAAGGGGTTAAACACTAGGGGGCGATCAAGGGGTTAAGTGTGTCCTAGGGAGTGATTCTAACTGTGGGGGGATTGCCTCACTAGAACATGATAGAGATCACTGCTCCCGATGACAGGGAGCAGTAGATCTCTGTCATGTTGCTAGGCAGAACAGGGAAATGCCTTGTTTACAAAGGCATTTCTCCTTTCTGCTGCTGCACGACATGATCGCGGGCCCCCGGCGGACATCGAGTCCGCAGGAATGGTCTCAGAGTACGCAGCGGCGCGCACGCACCCACAATGCTGCGATTTTAACCTCCCTGGCGGTATGATTATTTCGGATTTTAGGTGCTGAAAGCGGTACAATTATTTTGCATGGTAATTTGGCGTTTTATATTGTAGGTCTGTAAATCTTAACAATAACACACTTAAATCTGTCCAAACCAGAGTCTAGTAGATATCCCGGGTATGATAAAGTTTGAAACACAAAAACATAAATTATAATATAATAAATAAAAATAAATAATTAAAAAAAATTAAAAAAAATAGTAATAAAATAAATTTCCCCACAATTCACTATCGCTCAATTCTGCAAGTGTTCTAATTTACTATCGCTGTTTTCTAGCTGGTCTAAAGCCACTTTTGACGTAAAGGGACACTTTTTGGTTGCTATGGACAATCTCCAGTTTCCAGGCAGAAAGAACAGTGTATATCATATAAAACTGCATGCAGGGCATGGGCCAGAGCACTGGGGACAAAAGGGATGTGAAATCATTTCATACAGTACTGTAATCTGTAGGATTACAGTACTGTATGTGTTATGATTTTGACATTTTTTTGAATTTGCCGCCAGGCTCCGCCCCCGTGTGTCGCGCCGCTCGCAGGGAACGGAGCCTGGCACAGAGAGGCTTCGGAGGAGGACGGAGCCCTCGGACACTGCGGGGGACATCGCAGGATCCCGGGGACAAGGTAAGTAACGCCGCCCCAGGATCCTGCAATGCGATCCCGAGTGTGGCTCGGGGTTACCGCTAATGGTACTGAATTTTAACCCCGAGCCACACTCGGAAAACCCGCCAGGGAGGCTACGGGAACGTACCTGTACGCCCATTTGCCCAGCCGTGCCATTGTGCCGACGTATATCGTACGTATATCGTGCGCTGGTCAGCATGTGGTTAACCTCAATGCATTATTTATTTGGGCAACTCTGTGGCAAATAAGGTTTAATATTGTTTAATGTAAAGTTATGCACTTGAAGACTAAAAAGATGCATGCATCATAAATTCTAGGAGATCAACTGGGGGAGTGCGTGGTCGAGAAGGACCTGGGTGTACTGGTAAGTAACAGCATGCAATATCAAGCTGCAGTTTCTAAAGCTAGCAAAATACGTTCTTGTATTAAAACAGGTATAGACTTCAGAGAGCGAAAGACATAACTTTGCCCCTGTACAAATCATTAGTAGATAAAATAAAGCAGAGGTGGGGTGCTACTCCCCAAAAGATGAGGAGCTGCCAGGTGCGGAAAGGCACAGCTGCAATGGCAATCATGAAAAAAGATAGTCCTGTGAAAATGTGGAATAGACACCCTCGAGAACCAGCTTAGTAGATTGTTTTAAAAAGGAGTTGGATGCATTCCAAAATGCACAAAATATAGCTGAATATTACCATTTATAGGTAATAACACCAGATGTCCAATCGCCTCCTAAAGGATCAGGAAGGAACTTTGTTCCCCTGCTGGAGCCAATTGGAGCATGCTTCATAGGGGTATTTTTGCCTTCCTCTGGATCAACTGTGGGTATAGGATTGTGTATATGGAGGTTATTTATTTATTTTATTTATTGGTTGAACTAGATGGTCTTTTTCCAACCTGACTATGTAAATGTGTAACTCGTGGGAGCCAGCATGGACCCTGTAATCATTTATATGGGTGGAGTGGGTCCACATACATGGTGACTGGTTTTAGTTATGTAAACTGCTGCCTGACTTTTGAGCAATGTGACACAGCATAAGAAGGAGTAAATGGCATTAAGCACTTTCAACCATAAAGGTTAAGTGGCTCCAGGATGCATGTTTGCTACATAGGAGACTGGTTATTCAATATCCTCTGGAATTAGTAAGTCCTAGTATGGTTCCTGGAGCCCAGAGACTTTGTACAAACTTGGGAGGGATGAAGCTCCCAATCCTGGTTCCATGTTTTTCCAACAAGCAGCATATTGATTGTGCAGGTGTGAAAAGCCTTTTTAGGATAGGTGTTAGCAAGAGTTCAAGGCTCCACCCTCATCAAGAGTCGCTGTGGCTACAAGGAAGCCGTCAGAGATGCATGTGTGCATAGAAATTTGGGCAGATTTTCTGCGGTAAACCTAAACTTGAGGACCAGAGCAGTGGTACTGCAACAGAAGGCCGAAGGAGTACTTATAGCAGAGAGATGCTGAATAACGTCTGCACGTGTCAACTGTTTGTGTTATATGAACTTTCTTTTATATAAAGTGGGCAAGAAAAGTGGGCAAGAAAACCCTAAAACAAAGCCCCTTGCAACATTGGAGGTGTTTCACTTGAGCCAATTTCCCACAGCAGGCATGAGGGAGCATTGGAATAATTTGTGCTGTGCACTGGGACACATCATACATTGGCTGCCCACGCTGGCAGACATTGGGACTCTACAGAAAACTGCTTTCTAGCCTGCCTTGACCTGTAAAAGATAAAAGGGTTTGATTTTTCTCTCCCACTTCATTTGCAGAATTGGCCTGCCTCTGCCCCATATGGCCATTGCAGCCATATTAGGAAAGGAAACCTGGCTGACTTTCTGTCCTATGGGGGGAACATTTTAGGGTAATTTTGCTAATTTTGTGTTCCACAGTATAAGTTGGGAAGTGGGTTTATAGGGGTTTTATGGCATTTGGCAGCAGCTTTAAAATCAATTGTTGATGGTGGTAATTTTATGTGGAATGCTTCTTGTGAGCTTTTTTTTTTTTGTGTATGTACAGTATGTAGGCAAGGCCTAACCAGTACCTGAGTAAATACACGTGGTTACTTAAACTTTGCTATATTGTAGATATTGGATATATTGGGATTTTTGTAAAATCATTTTCTTTGAACATATCACAGGACACTGAACATCTTCAAATTCATAATCATAGGGGGGCGCATGCGCGGCATGGGACAGAGCGGCCGCTTCTAAAGAGAGCTCCACTTCTCACAGGGCTATCCGCCACATATACGGGGCTATTCAGCAAAACAGTAAGTAACAGGTTGAGGTCCCACAACATCAACTGAGTTTTAAATTATTGAACAATGTGTGTAACACCTTGAACAAAAGCCTGCACCAATAAATTTGAAGCAATCAGTCTTTGAAAGAGAGTTGCCAAGGTTGAAACTTGATCTTTGACCATAGTCAAAGCTAGCCCCTGATCTACTCCAGATCAAAGGAAGGCCAGAATATGACAACCATATGCCTACAAGGGTAAAAACCCAGAGCATCACACTAAGAGAAATACGTTTTTCAAGTCCTATTGTAAATATTACTTGAAGTTGCTTTCCTTGCCTTAAGCAGGGTAGAAATTACTGAATCTGAGATGCCCCTGTCTCTTAGGGCCCTGGCTTTAACAGCCACACCATCAAAGTCATCAACTGTAAAGCAGGATGGAAGACTGGACCTTGCAACAGCAGCTCGGATTAGTCTGGAAGAGTTCAGGGTTTGTCTGGCAACACGTTTACCACATCGGACTACAATGTCCTCCTGGACCAAGCCAGGGTGATCAGAATCACTGAAATCTTTTCCATTCAAATCCTGTAAAGCAGATGAGGTGGAAGTTGCAATGATGGGAAAGCATATATTGGGGAGAAATGATCCCATGGTGTCACTAGAGTATCCACCGCATGTGCCTGAGAATACAAACCTGTCCAGTTTTGTATTGAACCTGGATGCCAGAAGATCTACACTTCTGGGTGAAAAGCCCACTTCCCTGGAGAAAACTGTTGACAGCTGAGAAAATCAGCCTCCCAATTTTTTACACTTGAAATGTAAATGGTGGACAGAGCTGGAATATGGTATTCTGCCCAAGCCAGAATAAGGTCTGCCTCGGGCTGTAGCCCAGGCTTACCACTGCAGATAATATTTGTGCCAGACAAGGATGTTGGAGGCAAACTCAATACTGGTTTCGCCCTCCTTGATGGGCTTAACCCTAAAAGGATCCAACCACTACAAAAAAAATTGCCCTTAGTGCACAGCGCTCTAAACTCAAAATCTTTTACTGTGAGAAAGCTGACCAGCCAAAATACAAGTGTCTATGATAACTTTTGGTAGCAAAATAAAAACTGGAAACCCACAGAGAGAAACAAACTAGATTCAAAAGTATACAATGTACAAAATAGTAACACTCGAGTGGGTAACCCTGGACTACACAAAGGAAACTGACACTAAGATTGTGTTGCTGCCAAAGAAGGAGGAGGGTGTCCACCTGTGCAAAAACAAAGAAGGGAAGGGGTAGAGCGCGCAACCACTCTGATGTAGTAAAACAATGACAAGCCTTTATTGCATAAAATAAATTAATCCTACTCACAAAGGTAGAAGCATCAGGAGCATCTTCCTCTATTTCAGCACCTATGCATGCTACACTGCCCCTGATGTTTCTACCTTTGTGAGTAGGATTGATTTGTATTATGCAATATAGGCCTGTTATTGTGTTTATTCAAACATCACAGTGGTTGAGCTGTCTCGAGGTCTTGAGAGACAGGGTTCCATTGCTGGCAGACCACGTTCTGGACCTGTATGCTGTGGCTGTGCAGTGTACCAATGTGAGTAACCACACACAAAGTGACATTACAGGCTGGCCTCATGTCCTCTCCTTGTGGGATTTGAATATGGCATCCCAAGGCTCAGCTGAGGAGTCAACAAATCCAGAAGCTACAGTGGCAATGGTTTAGTCAGAAATCCTGGTAGAAGAATCTTAAGAGCTCTTCCACAAAAACAGGTATACTCTAAGTAGAGAAAAGATGTCTATAGCCTAAGGACACTAGCAAAAAAAAAAACAAAGGATTGCTTAACGTGGGGGAGTTATATAGGGGATGATGCTGCAGCTTTCTTGTCCAATAACCTGCAGGTAGTGGCACATAACCCATAGTTCAAGACTAAAGATCCTGTGTTTTGTATTGTACCACTAAGAAAATAAGAAAAACAATTATGTGTGTGTACTGGGGGTGTAAACTCACTGAGGAAATACCATCTTTGTCTGCGCTGGAGGTGGAATTTCACTAGGCAAAGACAAATGTGTGCTGGAGATGTGATATCTCTGCAGGAGCATGCTCTGTTTGGCTAAATTGAAGACTGGAGGCAGAATCCACTATAGACACAAGGCAAACTGGAAGTAGAACTTTATCATTTAGAATAAATTGCCACAATAGAAAAGTCCAGTAGAAAAACCCCACAAAGTGTGTGGCCATTCGGATTTTGCATTTTCTGTATGTTTATTGGTGGCTGTGAACATGTGGACATTTTTGGGCTTTATTATTTTTTATTTAATTGGAGCCATTTATATTTATTTACTGTGAACAGCTATTGGCAACAAATAATTTTATTTCTAGCTGTTGTGTACAGAAGTAGATAATAAGGCTAGATTTAAATGTGTACATGCAAAATGGATGCCAACTAAACAGTTTGGGTGGTTCGTGGATTGTTGCATGCCTAATTTTTTTTAAGTACATCTCTAGGTATAGCACTCTTCCTCTCTTGGTGGTTAAGGATGACTGTGACAATCCTTGCAACTGAATGATTAATGTTGCACGCCTTTGGTTCCCCATTCACTGGAGGGATACTAAGCCACCATGTGTCTGGGAATGGCTTACATGCTTGAAAAGGTTGGAGGCTGATTTTTGTGATACAGGACCGAATCAAAGCCTATACGTGGACTTTTTGGTTGCATTTGAAATCTCTGGATGATTACTAATATCTGATGTCCTAATTGCTGAGATACAGCTGAGTTGGATGTTGGGAAGTCCTGTCAGGTCTGGGTTACGGTAAAGTCGTACCGGGTGGACAAAGGTCAACTCTCTGGTGACTTTTCAGTAACCGAACAAGTGGTTTGTGTCCCCTTATCTTGCTCCCTGCAGGAGGGGGGCTCCCTCCCTCTCTTTCTAACAGAGTGCTCTTTTGGACTTGAGGGTTCCCTCATCTCTCTCCTTCCTTTTCCTTTTTTTTCTTTTTCTTTTCTTCTACTTCACCAACCCCCTCATGAGGGTGGTTGTGTTGTTTTTTTTTTCCCAGGAACCCTTTGGCTGCTGGGTGCTCAAGGCAGGGAGGGCTCCTAAAAGGACTGTAAAGAGTTAGTCGGAGATATCTGGTTCAGGCTACGGTTAATAGATAGCCCTAACTGCCCTACATTTGATACAGGATGTACTTTCCTGGGCCCCTGTTTAGTGTTGATTTTTGTTTTCAATTTAGATACTGTTTATCATTTTGCAAATGGTTGTGGCTTCTTGCACCCTTTGGGGGTGTTGACTCCACAGACATGCCTGTGATCACACATTGAGACTAAATTGTGTATGATTCTTCCTGGTATTGTATTCTGTTCAGCTGTTGACCTGCATTTTATATTTCTGTGGAAAACTGTCTTTGTTATTTTAATTGTAATTGAATACAAATTTATTTAAAAAGATGACTGGCAGGCTAGCATTTAATTTATCGGGCTGAATCCTTTGCTTATTGTGGGGCAAAAAGAAAAGTTGACACCAGTGATTTTAGTCTTTTAACATTCTATTTCCTTAATAAAGGTTGGGGTACACATAACCCAAAATATATTAATATAGCTCAGGTCTTCCAGCTACAGTTAATGTAGTTGTTGGCCCCTTAACAGCAGACCAGCAGACTTCAGATTCTAGGCCCCTGACCTTATGGACGCAGTCACAGGTACCTTGAAAAGCAGATGAGTAGTGAGAACTTCTTGCAATATCCACTAGCAGCAGCTTCAACCAAGCTCTCCAGGACTTACATCAGCCAGCACAGTAGAATTCACTAAAGATGCCTAATATAGGCAGCCATCTTTCTAGTATGCTCCCTCTGGATAAACTCTCCAGCAAGGCAGCTGAAATTCCCTGGGCCTTTAGCACAGACCCTGGCTGGGGCAAGGCCCAGAGGAGAAAGAATCTACTCAGTGCTATCCTCACCATAGAGAAGCTCAGGACGGAAGACCCCTCTGGAAAGTTTGTACCAAACATTTTTCACCTTCCCTTAGCTCACAAGGACCAAAACCCTTAGTGATTGGTTGGATTGAATAAATATTCATAACTCATATATTGTTTGTTGTGAGAAGGTGAGTGCCATCTGCATGATCCCAATTGTGTTAGTATATTACTGATTGTGTCTCTGACGCCATATTGCTGTCTGTCAGTAAGGTACCAATTGTTTCTCTATGAACATGTGTCAATACAGTACTAATGCTGCCTCTGCAAACATGTTTATTGTTATACAAGCACTTTTACCTAAATTATTCCTAAACTATTTGTGATAGTATTTCCAATATTATTTGGGCACTTCTCTTAAAGCTAATGCTATTCCAATTTGTTTGTAATAATTTCCCTCCTGTGTGTGTGTGTATTTATGTGTGTATAGGGATATTGTCATCAGGGTTGGCTCAGGGGAGAAATACAAGAAGCTTAAAGCAGTATTAAAAAGCAAACATTTTATTATAACTGCAGCTTAACAATACTTATGCCGCGTACACACAATCGGAATTTCCGTCAGAAAAAACTTGGATGGTTTTTCCGACGGAATTCCGCTCAAGCTTGCCTTGCATACACACGGTCACACAAAAGTTCTCTGAACTTTCAACCGTCAAGAACACGGTGACGTACAACACTATGACGAACCGAGAAAATGAAGTTCAATGCTTCCACGCATACGTCAAATTGTTTCCGAGCATGCGTGATTTTTTGCGCGTCCGAATTGAATACAGATGAGCGCATTTTCAGATAGGAACTTTTACCGACCGAAAAATAGAGAACATGCCCTCAATCTTTTGCTGGCTAGAATTCTGCCAGCAAAAGACCGATGATGCATACACACGGTCGCATTTTCCGACAAGAAGCTAACATCGGAGTTTTGCTGGCGGCATTTCTGATCGTGTGTACGCGGTATAAGATGTGGTGGCTGCATTAGTTCGCTTTTTTAGGCTTTCTTTCCTTCATTTTCACCTGGAGATCCAGCCAGTAAGTATGTCCTGCAGAAGCGGCTTTTAGAGGGTTGAGACAGATTAATTACCACTGACAGGAGTGCTTACAAAGACCAGTTTTCATTTATTTATGTAAAACCTTTATCCCAAAAGAAAAAAAAACTGTTGTTGTAACCATTTATAAAGTGTTGAGGAAAGAAAAAGATCCTGGATGGCCGCACACAATAGAAGGCATCTTTATTGATATGAAGAAATAAAATCCAAATGCAGTCACCTCATGTACAGGGAGGAACAGGAAAAATAGCTAACATGTTTCACGCCCCATCATGGCACTGTTTCATAGCTGAATGATTAAAGGTTGATCATGGGTATATATAGGAACTTCAGGTTTGATAGCCAACAATACAAAATCGCAAAATAACATATACATGAAATTGATGTGGAAATACCAGTAATCCTATTCCCAGCACTATCGATAATGTCTTGGTAACTGCATATATATATATATATATATATATATATATATATATATATATATATATATACACACATCATCCTGAAATATATAAACCTAATTACATTTGAAAATTGTGTAGATAAAACCTTAATTTCCATTAAAAAGGATTATGTATAAATCATTATTCCCACATAAATCCATGCACTCAAGCAAAACGCAAGCCCCATTCGACGACATCTGAAATCCATTCATATTGGATTCATAAACAAAAAATATATCTCAAATTTGCAACAAACGACCAAGAGAAGAAAAAGACAGAAAATCGTCATCCGATGGGGAAGCATTTAAATGGTGCATGGAAAAGGTGGGAAAATAAAGAGGGACACTAAAGGAGTTACGTGAACATCTTTTTAATAGACTAGCTATATGTGCTAAATAACCTAAACTTCAGACGGTGGTCCAAAATTCATAGAGATCTATAAATATTACCTGGATGGCTATGCAAGGAACAGTAAACACAGAGCAATGATCTTGATATAAAGTGTTAGAGCCCATTCACACAGGGGCAACTTTGGATCCGACTTCAAGTCGCCCCTAGTCGCCTCAAGTTGCGCTACATGAAAAAATCAATGTAAGTGAATGGATCCGTCTTAATGCACACTACTGCAGTCGCTCCGACTTCAGAAAAGGTTCCTGTACTACTTCAATCCGACTAGAAGGCAACTTGTACCCATTGATTTCAATGGAAGTTGCCTCCAAGTCTGATCACTGTTCATACTGAGGCAACTTTACAGGAAGCAGAAAGGAAACAAAGTAATTTACTCCACTAAACAGCCAGCCCCCTCCTTCTCACATACAGCTGATAAGCTCTGATTGGCCACTTGTAAATATCCCTGTCCTGGAGGCGACTTCAGGTTGTGTTGTAAGTTGCCCCAAGTCGTGCTGTGATTCATACTCAAGTCGAGTCCAAGTTGCCTCCCAAAGTCACGCTGGAAGTCGTGTTGCCCCTATGTGAATGGGCTCTTAGTTGGAGTTTGGCTTCAATTTGTTACTGTATCTGAAGCAACTACCACTAGTTAGATTGAAAAAAGACACACGTCCATCTAGTTCAACCATAAACAAAACAAAAGAAAAAAACAACCATACAATCCCATATACACACTCCAAACCCCAGAAAAGCATGATCCAATTTGCTACAGCAGGGGAAAAATTCCTTCCTTTTCCCACGAGAGGCAATCAGATATTTCCTGGATCAATTTTAGTTATAAATGTTAGTACCCAGTTATATTATATGCACCTAGGAAAGAATCCAGGCCTTTTTTAAAGTGATTGTAAAGCTTTGATTATTTAAAAAAAATATAACAAACATATCATACTTACCTCCACTGTGCAGCTCGTTTTGCACAGAGTGGCCCCGAACATCCTCTTCTGGGGTTCCTCGGCGGCTCTTACGGCTCCTCCCTGCATCAGATAACCCCCTAGAAGAAGTGCTTTCCCGGGGGATTACCTTGCGGGCGCGCTCCCGAGTCCATCATTCGGTGTCCATAGCCGCCGAATGTATGACTCGGCCCAGCCCCCCGGCGCCTGCGTCATTGGATTTGATTGATAGCAGCGGAAGCCAATGGCTGCGCTGCTACCAATCTATCCAATCAAGAGCCGAGAACCCCCGAGCAGAGGGACAGCGTGTCCCCGCCGGGACAATTTCCCAGACTCAGATAAGTAAAATGGTGTGAGGGGGGGCTGGTGGGCCGGCTACTGCCCGGTGTTTTTTCACCTTAATGCATAGGATGCATTATGGTGAAAAAACACAAGGGTTTACAACTCCTTTAAAGCAATCTACTGAGCTGGCCAGAACCACCTCTGGAGGAAGTCTATTCCACATTTTCACAGCTCTTACTGTGAAAAAAACTTTCCATATTTGGAGATGAAAGCGCTTTTCCTCTAGACGTAAAGAGTGCCCCCTTGTCCTTAAAGTGAATAACTCAACACCAAGTTCACTATATGGACCCCTTATATATTTGAACATGTTGATCATATCCCCCCTTACTCTCCTCTTCTCAAGTGAGAATAAATTCTGTTCCTCTAATCTTTCCTCATAGCTGAGCTCCTCCATGCCTCTTATCAGTTTGGTTGCCCTTCTCTGCATTTTCTCCAGTATTCTTTTTGAGAACTGGTGCCCAAAACTGAGCTGCATATTCCAGATGAGGTCTTACTCATAGGTGTGTGCAGCCTATTGTATTAGGGTGTGCACCCCAAAACTCAAAACACATACACCTTTCTCTGCAGCCTCAGCTAAATTTGGAAGTGCTCTGTGCTGAGTGGCTTCCTGTTCATTCACAAACTAAAGCATAGTAAACACAGTGAATGGACACAGTGATCGAGTGTGTTCACTATGTTCATTTGGAAGGGTCCAGTAAATGACATATTTTACTAGCCCCCTTTCCCATTCCCTCTCCATCCTGAAGCATCCCCCGCAGCAACCAGGGGGAGAGGAGAAGAGGGAAGTCAGCAATACTACCTGGCAAGGGGGCCAACAAGGGGGGGAGCTTGGACAGTAGGGGGAATCGGTACCGCATACAGTGATTAGGGTGTGCCCAGGCACACCTGGCACACGACTATGGTCTTACTGTTCCGGCCAAAATTATACTTTTTAAATAAAAATACCCCTATAATACACAAGCTTAATGTATTCTAAAGTTAATCTGTAAACCAGTGGCGTTGATAGGGGGTGGCTTTTGGGGCTATAGCCCCGAATCTGGGGCCCATAGCCCAGAGTCTCTGCAGGGGTCCTAAAGGGGAGGCTCTCTTGGGATCCTGATGTAAGTGGGGGGGCTCTCTGGGGACCCTGATGCAAGGGGGAGGCTCTCTGGGGACCCTGATTTTAAGGGGGAGGCTCTCTGGGGATCCTAATGTAAGGGGGGCTCTCTGGGGACCCTGATGTAAGGAGGAGGCTCTTTAGGGACCCTGATGTAAGTGGGGGGCTCTCTGGGGATATACACACATGTATATTACTGTATATGCATGTGTATGCCCTCCCAAGTGTATGACTTTCTTTACTACGCTGCTATGGGCTCTAGCCCCAGATCTTTTGTAGACCTAGCAACGCCCCTGCTGTAAACTAAGGTTCGTTTGTTAGGTTATTACAGCATTTTGTAACTTTATAAACTGGCCATCTTAAGTGTGGGCATCTGAAGCCAGACTGTATTTCTTCCTGGTTCTCAGTCTTGCAGATTTTGCACATGCTCAGTGCTGCACAAGCAGTGTAATAGGTTTCAGGTCAGGTTTCAGAGGAGGTTGCCACCCCTTAGCTATGCAAACCTCTCGTCCCCTCCTCCCTCCAGGAACCAGTAAATATACTGCATGTACAACAAAACAAAGCCTGGCATATAGCATTTCTCACAAATCCTGCACAATTACCCACCTCCAGTCTGCACAATCACCCCCCTCCAGTCTGCACAATTACCACCCCCCCCATTCTGCATAATTACCCCCCTCCAATCTGAACAATTACCACCCCCTCTGCACAATTACCACCCCCATCTGCACAATTACCCCATCTGCACAATTACCACCCCCCATCTGCACAATTACCACATCTGCACAATTACCCCCCCATATGCACAATTAACACCCCTCCAGTCTGCACAATTACCACCCCTCCAGTCTGCACAATTACCCCGTCTGAACAATTAACCCCCCCACATCTGCACATTTACCACCCCTCCAGTCTGCACAATTACCCCCCCGTCTGCACAATTATCCCTCCGTCTGTACAATTACCACCCCTCTAATCTGCACAATTACCACCCCCCCAGTCTGCACAATTACCACCCCCTGTCTGCACAATTACCACCCCGTCTGCACAATTACCCCCGTCTGCACAATTATCACCCCTCCAGTCTGCACAATTACCACCCCCATCTGCACAATTACCCCTGTCTGCACAATTACCACCCCCATCTGCACAATTATCCCCCCACATCTGCACAAATACCACCCCCCCAAGTCTGCACAAATACCACCCCCCATCTGCACAATTACCACCCCCCATCTGCACAATTACCACCCCCCAGTCTGCAAAATTATTACCCCCCTGCACAATTACCACCCCCCCAGTCTGCACAATTACACCCCCCACATCTGCACAATTACCACCCCCCCACGTCTGCACAATTACCACCCCCCGTCTGCACAATTACCACCCCCGTCTGCACAATTACCACCCCCCAGTCTGCAAAATTACCACCCTCCATCTGCACAATTACCCCCCCTCTGCACAATTACTACCCCTCCAGTCTGCACAATTACCACCCCCCATCTGCACAATTACCCCCGTCTGCACAATTACAACCCCCCCAGTCAGCACAATTACTACCCACATCAAATCGCACCACATCGCCCCAAGCACATCGCACCACATCGCCCCCTTAAAAATACCCCATCAAAACTACCCCATCATATTGCCACCATCAAAACTTCCCCATCATATTGCCACCATCAAAACTGCCCCATCAAAACGGCCACCATCAAAATTGCCCCATTGTATTGCCACCATCAAAACTGCCCCATCATATTGCCACCATCAAAACTGCCCCATAAGAATTGCCCCCATCAAAACTGCTCCATCAAAACTGCCCCATCATATTGCCCCCATCAAAACTGCCCCATCATATTGCCACCATCAAAACTGCCCCATCATATTGCCCCCATCAAAACTGCCCCATCATATTGCCCCCATCAAAACTGCCCCATCATATTGCCACCATCAAAACTGCCCCATCAAATTTGTCCCATCATATTGCCACCATCAAAACTGCCCCATCATATTGCCACCATCAAAACGGCCCCCATCAAAACTGCTCCATCAAAACTGCCCCCATCATATTGCCCCATGAAAACGGCCCCCATCAAAACTGCCCCATCATATTGCCACTGTCAAAACTGCCCCATCATATTGCCCCCATCAAAACTGCCCCCATCAAAACTGCCCCCATCATATTGCCCCATCAAAACGCCCCCCATCAAAACTGCCCCCATCAAAACTGCCCCATCATATTGCCACTGTCAAAACTGCCCCATCATATTGTCCCCATCAAAATTGCCCCATCATATTGCCACCATCAAAACCGCCCCCATCAAAACTGCCCCATCATATTGCCCCATCAAAACGGTCCCCATCAAATCTGCTCCATCATATTGCCACCATCAAAACGGCCCCCATCAAAACTGCCCCCATCATATTGCCCCATCAAAACGCCCCCCATCAAAACTGCCCCATCAAAATTGCCCCATCAAAACTGCCCCCATCAAAACTGCCTCCATTAAAACTGCCCCATCATATTGCCTCCATCAAAACTGCCCCCATCAAAACTGCCCCCATCATAACTGCCCCATCAAAATTGCCCCATCAAAACTGCCCCATCAAAACTGCCTCCATTAAAACTGCCCCATCATATTGCCCCCATCAAAACTGCCCCCATCAAAACTGCCCCATCATATTGCCCCATCAAAACCCCCCCATCAAAACTGCCCCATCAAAATTGCCCCATCAAAACTGCCCCCATCAAAACTGCCTCCATTAAAACTGCCCCATCATATTGCCCCCATCAAAACTGCCCCCATCAAAACTGCCTCCATTAAAACTGCCCCCATCAAAACTGCCTCCATTAAAACTGCCCCATCATATTGCCCCCATCAAAACTGCCCCATCATATTGCCCCCATCAAAACTGCCCCATCATATTGCCACCATCAAAACTGCCCCATCATATTGCCACCATCAAAACGGTCCCCATCAAAACTGCCCCCATCAAACCGCCCCATCAATATACAAGCAGACAAAAGGAAAAATACTTGAAAAGGATATCCATTACAAAAAGAATAGAGGAAAGACATTCTAATGCCCCGTACACACGGTCGGACTTTGTTCGGACATTCCGACAACAAAATCCTCGGATTTTTTCCGACGGATGTTGGCTCAAACTTGTTTTGCCTACACACGGTCGCACAAAGTTGTCGGAATTTCCGATCGCCAAGAACGCGGTGACGTACACCACGTACGACGAGACTAGAAAAGGCCGGTTCAGAACCAAGCGCGGCACCCTTTGGGCTCCTTTTGCTAATCTCGTGTTAGTAAAAGTTTGGTGAGAGACGATTCGCGCTTTTTCAGACTCGTGGCTTTCAGATCGTTTTCTGCCGTTCAGTTTGTGCTTGTGGGTTTGTATCTGCTCTTCAGTGCGTGCAGTCAGTTCGTATTGGAGTTTTCTGTGCGATCTTGTCCGCTCGTTGCTGTTTTTCAGGTCGCTCTTCACAGGCCTTGCTGTTCTTCAGTGCGTTCTGTTACTTCGTTCTGAGCAGCCGACCGTTTTCTAGCCATGTTGCGTATGCGTACTCCTCGTAGAGTTCGTGCTGTGCGGGGGCTTGGTGTTGGGGTCCTGACCTTGACACAAGTCCAGTCCATGAACAGGGTGGGGAGGAGTTCATGGACCAAGAATTGGTTTCTTCAGCGTGACCAGTTCTGTCATATGCCTTTGCTCCGTGAGATCCGTGAGAATAATCCTGATGATTTCAGGAACTTTCTCAGGATGACGGACCCCGTGTTTCACCGTTTGTTGGCTTCGCTGACCCCCTATATCAGCAGGCAGGATACCTGCATGAGGCAAGCCATCACTCCGGAGCAGAGGTTGGTCGCTACCTTGCGGTATTTGGCCACAGGGAGAAGTCTGCAGGACTTGAAGTTCTCGACAGGAATCTCCCCCCAGTCTCTGGGTATCATCATCCCAGAGACCTGTTCTGCCATCATCCAGGTCCTGCAGAAGGACTATATGAAGGTAAGATTTTTATCCTTTTATATCACATTTTATTGTATTGAATGTTTGATAATTATTGTTTTTTTGTTTTTCTTTCCTCATTCCCTAATTACCATGATTGTAATATGCTGTGAATGTCCCCTTTGTCCTCATGCTTGCTGGATTTTTATGTAATTATTATTTTAGGTCCTTCATACATATTTGCCCTTCAATAACCTCCCCAGCATGGTGTCTCCTGCCCTATATTCACCTCATGTAGTTACTTAACAATGTATTTTATCAGCTCCATAGTAGTGCTTTACCCCAAACACCCCCTAAAATGTTTTGAAATGTTATTTTTGATTTAAATTCAGGCAGAGGGCCAGAGGCTTTTTTTTGTGGTGTCCCCAAATTTTTTGTAACCCTCCCTCCCCCAACTGCTAAGTCAGCTGATCCCAATTCTCTATCCTCAATCATCTATCTGCTGACTTTGCCAAACCCATACACACTATACCCATCTCTTTAGTGCTCAGATTTATGGATGAATTCCCCAAAGCATGTAGTGCAAGGGCCTGCCTGTATACTTTCCAATGGTACTGTTTAAAGTTCTTGTATCCTATTATGATCTTGATAGGTAATAGCAGAATGTTCAAATGTCCTCAAATGTGTACAGTGTGTATTTATATCTTTGTATTATGACACTTCTTACCTGTCCAGTGGGCTGCCAATAGTGTAACTAAGGAGGGGCTGTTCCAAGTAATACCCTGTATTTAGGCATTCATCTCTCAATGAAGTGAAGAGGGTTACCTGTCCAAGAGTCCCCCCCCCTATAATGTTAGAAATGGCCCATGAGGGGGGGGGGGGGGGGGAATATGATAGGTGTACCTTATACTTTGTTGTTGTTAAATTCCCCTTAATAAATGCTATCTGGAGGTTGACCCATAATGTTTGTGTCTAATCTGCTTGCCAGGTTTCTGTGAAAAAATAGTAATGTTTATTGTTTTTTCCTCAACAGTTTCCTTCCACGCCACAGGAATGGCAGACTGTGGCCTCCCACTTTGCCCAGTGGTGGGACTTTCCTAACTGCGGAGGGGCAATTGATGGGAAACACGTCCACATCGTCCCACCACCCAACTCGGGGTCGTACTATTATAATTACAAGGGGTTTAATAGTATAGTGATGTTGGCGGTGGTGTCGGCTAATTACGAATTCTTGTATGTGGACGTGGGGAAGAATGGCCGGATGTCCGATGGTGGAGTGATCGCCCAGACGGAGTTCTACAGGTGTCTCCAGAATGGCAGCTTGGACTTGCCACCTCCAGAGGACAATGTTGAAGGTCTCCCATTTGTGTTCGTTGCTGATGAAGCATTTGCGCTGCACCTGATGCGGCCATTCCCGATGAGGACCCTCACCCCGGAACAGAGGGTTTTTAATTACCGGCTGGCCAGAGCCCGAAGAGTGGTGGAGAACACATTTGGAATCCTGGCCAGCCGGTTCCGATTATTTATGACACCCATCCATATGGCGGAGTATAAACTGAACCATATAATACTTGCCTGCTGTGTTCTCCATAATTTTCTACGAAAACATTCAGCCAACTATGCTGGCTCAGTTTTCCAAATACATCAACAATGACGGCACTTGAAAGCGGCCGTCCTGGCTTGCCCTCCCTGAATGCCCGTGATGTCCGGTTACGATACCTGGAGTTCTTTGCGGGTAGGGGGGCTATCAATATGCCAGACAATATGTGACACCTTTTTCAAATAAAAAACAACCAAAAGAAATTCTTGGTGGACATTTACTGCTTGTGTTTGTTTTAGCTGACCCTGACAGAAATGTGTTGAGTGCAGAAAATGTCGTGATTGGGTAACCTTATAAAAAACAGTGTTGGCTGGTACTTCCTAAATGCAAAAACACATTTCACTACAAGTGCACTTGCAACTGCACTGAACCTGCACTTGTAGTGCAAAGAGGATTTGCCCTTAGGAAATAACCCCCATTTGTGCATAAAACAACAATTACATCACCCCAAAAGTGTTGTAGTGTTGAGACAATAATCCACACATTCTTGAGTAAGGCACTTTTTTATACCTGCACAATCACATGCGCATTTACCAAAGGTTTTTAAAACAAACCAACATGTTTGTTGTATAACAATGTTTGCAGTAGCATTATGAAAAATCAAAATATCCATTTCAGATAAAACAGGCCTGTGTAAAACCAACAAGAAAGCCAAAAAACTTGAACTTACAAAGTTCACATTAGGTAAAACCTGAAGGCTATATCAGACATCAGTATTTAGGAACTGGGTTTGATATAGCGTTCAGATGGGGGGAAATCACCCCTGGAAAAGCCAAATTTGGAAGATGCACACCAATTTACAAATGTCCACATGTGCTATCTGCCATCATGGGGGATCAAGGGACGTGTTTGGGGGGAGCAAGCCCTTCCTCAACGCTACTTTATAATTGAGGAAGGGGTTGCCCCCCCAAAACGCATCCATTGATCTCCCGTGATGGCAGATAGCACATGTTGGCACACTGTGTGCATCCTCCAAATTTGGCTTTTCTAAACATTGAAAAAATTTTGGTACGATAAAACAGGTGATTTTGTGGGGTTTAAATCAATGATGTTATTATTTTTTTTAATAACATCAGTGATTTGTTGATGTATGTTTTGCAATTGGAGATTACACCCCATGATCTCCCCGATGAGTATCTGGGCACTTTCAGATGTAAAGCGTTCTGGATCCCTCACATCACGATCACCTAAAAAGAGATAAAGAACAAAAAAAAAGGTCTCAAAAATCGGCCACCATCCATCTCTTTTACCTGAGCCTGTGGTTGCAGACACTCACCTGTTGTGGTGCCAATCTCCACCACGTCTTCTTCTTCCTCCTGCTCAGCTTCTTGGGTTGGTATTTCCCCTTCTTCCAGAGAGGGGGGGTCTCTGGTCTCCTGGGATGAGGGGTGTCCGAGTCTTTTCTCCCCTATGTAAAACAAAAATGGTATACTTAGCACACAGATATTTGATGGCAGAACTATAGAAATAGGAAACATTGCTTGGAAGTGGGGTACAATTGTCTATTTTAGCCGAGTTCCAAGATGTATATTTTTTTATTGCCCTTTGTCAAGCTGCAATACTTTACCTGTTTGGTACAAGCTTCACAGATGGAGACCCCCCTATAGTATACACTGGAGCACCTGTGTGGCCCCCCTAATAAAAATGGTGTTCTTGTGTCCCACACTAGTGCTCCAGTGTCCAGATGTGTCCTCTCCTTACACACAATCTAGTTTGCATTTCATTCTAGTAACAAACCCATCTACACAAACAAATATTTGGCATCCAAGTAGGCCCCCAAAAATGTGTGAAAATGCATATGGCCTAAACAATGGTGTTCTAGAGGCCGAAAGAAAAATGTTTGATACGAACGAATAATGTGCCCATGAACATTAAAGTTGACCTTTGGAAACGTTACAACTAATGAAAGCATATGGAGCAGAACGAACGTAATAAAGACAGACAGAATAGGAACACAGCACAACTACTTACTTTTTTGCAGCACTCTCCGGATCTTTCGGTACTGCTCTGGCTCTCTCAACTTCAGGTCCGACCACCGCTTCCTGAGCTGATCTTTAGACCTTCGTACCCCGAAATTCCGCTCTAGACTCCTGACCACTTTACCAATGATTTTGGCCTTTCGGATGTTGGGGTTGGGGTAAGGCCCATATTTTCCGTCATAGTCGGACTTCCTCATGATGTCGACCATCTCCAACATCTCCCCAAATGACATATTTGTGGCCTTAAAACGTCTCCTTCTGGATCGGGACGTGCCTGGATCCGCCCTTTCCTCCTCCTCCTCCTCGTTGCTACAATTAGCCCGCACCTGCTGTATGTCCCCCATCATGCTCTTCCCCCACTGCGCCGAACGAAAAGGGGCGGGGAATACACTAGAAAGAACGTCAGGGGCGGGCGGAGTTACACGCATGCGCAGTGTATATAAAGCGTAACACGCGTGCGTATTACGTTTGATCTGTGAGCGGAGGAAGGAGCATTGAACGCGGCGATCGTAAGAACGAAGGTAAGAGACAAACTTGGGCCTATACTGCTTCTATAGATTGAGGCCTATATTGTAACAAGATTAGGAGAGTTTGGTGTGACATTAGGCTTTGTCTTGTGTTGTGTCTTGCAGTGAACATGGATATGGTACTGAAAGATCAGGACTTCATTTCAGTCTTCATAGAGATGCTAAGGGAGCTGCCCTGTCTGTGGGAGATTAAACACCCCCATTACAAGAACCAAGCAAAGAGGAAGGCAGCACTGGAGCAATTGTGTGAAATTGTGAAGCAGGTGATCCCCACGGCAGACATCACTTATTTAAAGATTTTCATTGGTGGCCTGAGGAGCACATATCTGAGGGAGCGCAATAAAGTCCTGGATTCACAGAGATCTGGAGCAGCAGATGACATCTATGTCCCCAGGATGTTGTACTACGACAGGCTGCACTTTCTGGCAGGCCAGACTCAACCCAGGTCATCACTCTCCAGTCTTCCTTCCACGCTTCCTTCCCCCCCCGGCTGAGGCTTCTGACGCCCAACCTGGGCCTTCCAGGCCACATGTGGAGGAGCCCAGATTGAGCCAGGTATAGCATTCCTCTAAATATTTCTGCTTGTCCAATCAATGATGTTAACTAGATGTTAGTTTGGAGTACTAATTTATGATTGTGATTGATGATGCAAAAACTAAAACCATGTCCCTTTTTCATACACAGGGAAGTCTCAGCCAGGAGGTGGCCGGGCCGAGCCGGCTGGCTGATCTGCAGGTCCCTCCATCCCCCCTGGAAACAGAAAGTGGCAGTAGGAGGAGTGGCCTAGAGGAGGCTGCTATCAGATTTTTTTGTAGGGCTACAGAGGTCCTGGGAGCACCCCACACCAGGCAGGAGAACATTGCTGCATTCATAGCATATAAAATGCAGAGGATGGAGGAGGGCCAAAAAGCCATGTGTGAGGCCCTCATATCAGAGGCTCTGGCAAAAGGTGTGAGGGGCCAAATTACACCTCACACACAGCTTTGGGATGGTCCTCCTCCTCCTCCTGCAGGTCCTACTCCTCCTCCAGGTCCTACTCCTCCTCCTGCCACATCTCCAACTGCACAGCCACAGCCCGGAAGGAAGTGTGAAAGGAAGACCAGACAGTGAGGACCCTGGATCCAGTCTGGTCGGCCAAAAGATGCAGCCTCTTGTGGTACCACAGCCTGGGGACACAGATGTCATCTGCTGCTATCCGGATCTCTGAGAATTCTGGACCAGACTGCCCTCCCTTACATATGGACTCCTCAGGCCACCAATTTTGAGGTTTAAGAATTGATGTCTGCCGTGGGGGTCCCAGGCTTCACTAATTTCTCTTGTTGATCCAGTGTTGCCTTCCTCTTTGTTTGGTTCTGATCCCTTAATAAAGGATTTTTGTTTTGAATTATACTCTCCTATGTGTTTTACTTCAAAAATGATGGTTTGTTTGTGAGGATTCAGGTACATTTCTAATATACAATGTGAAATGAACAAGGGACACCAACAACAAAAAATCTCATGGAGATTAAATAATAAAAGATATCAATGGTGTTGGGGTAACTTGCCACACAAAACACACACAAAAATATTCTGGAGTAAAAATAAAAATAACATTGAACAAAGATCAGCCTTGGAAAAAATCCAAACATTAAAGAAAAAAAAAGGCTTAAAAACAAAAAAAAAAAACCATAAAAAATATAAAACTGTCAGATGTGACAACTAATAACAATATATTGAGGGAATCCCACTAAAAAAACACAAATAAAACTTTGTGAGAAGTGTGTGTGAATATGAGCAGCAAAACTACTTAATTCTTGTCATATTATAAAGAAGAAGAAAGTGCGCTGTATTAAACCATTTTTTACATTGCAGCGTGACGAAAGTGCTGTATCCATTGCGAACGCTAAGTTTACCAGAACGAGCTGTCCCGTGTCGGAATTTCTTCTGAGCATGCGTGGCACTTTGTGCGTCGGAACAGGCCACACACGGTCGGAATTGACGCGATCGGATTTTGTTGTCGGAAAATTTTATCTCCTGCTGTCCAACTTTGTGTGTGTCGGAAAATCCGATGGAAAATGTCCGATGGCGCCCACACACGGTCGGAATTTCCGACAACACGCTCCGATCGGACATTGTCCATCGGAAAATCCGACCGTGTGTACGGGGCATTACACAGAATAAAGAAAGGGAAGAAATAAAAAAAAAACGGGGATTACAAAAAACAGGACAAAGAAGGAGCAATCAGAGTAAACATACGAGACATCTATATACATAGTGAGCACATTTAGACCTGTTAGTGTATATATATATATACTATATATATATATATATATATATATATATATATATATATATACACTATGTACATAGTGAGCACATTTAGACCTGACATGTGGATAGGAAAATCCACATGTGTTCTGGCAAAAAGGGCTTTGTTCCCTTTTTAAAAGTGTTGGTGTGATCCACCTTAAATCGTGTCATTTCCTGACGGGAAACAACACGATTTTTTAACACAGTAAACCACACAGACTCATGGGAAATGATGTGTCATCATTTCCCATGAGCCCAGGCGAGTCAGGAAGAGAACTAGGAGCACAGCGGAATAGGAAGTAGGCAGATTAGGACGACTGCCTAGCATTAGGGTCTTTCAAGTAAGTAATTTTTTTTTTTTTTTTTTTAGCAAAATTATTTTTATTAAATTTAAAGGAGACTACTAATGTAAAAATGTTTTTTTAGGTGGACCTCCGCTTTAAGATTTACAGGGGCAAAATGATATCTCTCTCTCTGCACTCCATGCCTTTCCTAATACAAGAAAGGACTTTGCCCACTTTGGAAACCGCAGCTTGGCATTGCATATTTTTAGCCCCCAAGTGCATAACTTTACATTTATCAACATTAAACCTCATTTGCCACATAGTCGCCCAATGAAACAGTGCATTGAGGTTGGCTTGTAAGTTGGAGACATCCTGTAAGGATGTTATTCCACTGCATAGCTTAGTGTCATCTGCAAAGACTGAAATAGTACTTTTAATCCCAGACGCTATAGCATTTATAAAGCTATTAAAAAGTAAGGACCCCAACACTGAACCCTGGGGTACACCTCTGATAACCTTAGACCATTCAGAGTAATGCCGCGTACACATGATCGGACATTCCGACAACAATATCCATGGATTTTTTCCGACGGATGTTGGCTCAAACTTGCATACACACGGTCACACAAATCTTGTCGGAAATTCTGAACGTCAAGAACGCGGTGACGTACAACACGTACGACGAGCCGAGAAAAATGAAGTTCAATAGCCATTGCGGCTCTTCTGCTTGATTCCGAGCATGCATGGACCTTTGTGCGTCAGAATTGTGTACACACGTTGGAAAATCTGACCGTGTGTACGGGGCATAAGAATCATTAACCACTACTCTCTGAATTCTGTCTTTAAGTCAGTTTCCTATCAATTTACAAACTGATCTTTCCAAGCCTGTAGCCGTGTGTGGAGAACTGTGTTGAACGCTTTTGCAAAATCCAAGTATACTACGTCCACAGCTGCCAACAATCTGTCCAAGATTTTACTTACCTCTTCATAAAAAGAAATCAGGTTTGTTTGATAATAAATATTTTCTTCCAGCAAGAACTCATCTATGTGGTCTTTTATTAAACTCTGCAATATCTTCCCGACTATAGACGTTAAACTAACAGGTATTTAGTTGCTTGGTAAAGACTTTTATCGATTTTTAAATACAGGCACCACATTGGCCCAACATCAATCCAGTGATACTATTCCAGTCATTAAAAGTCCCTAAAAATTGGATACAATGGCTTTAAAATGACAGAGCTCAATTCTTTTAGGAACCGTGGGTGGATGCCATCTGGTCTTGGTGCTTTTTTCCACCTTGATTCTGTTTAAATATCTCTGGACCATATCACTTTTGAGCCATTGTGGATCATTCGGGGCTGTGTCAATACTATCCCCATTATGGACATGAGCTCCCCCATGCTCCTTTGTATACACAGAGCTGAAGAAAGTATTTAATAAATTTGCCTTCTCTTTGTCCCCAGTCACCCACTCCAGATTATTTTGTAAAGGGCCAACATGCTCAGACCTGACCTTTTTATTATTAATATATTTGAAGAATTTTTTGGGGTTTGTCCTACTATCTTTTGCAATGTGTCCTTCGTTTTGAATTTTTACGTCCTTGATTTCCTCGTTACATGTTCTTTTATATACTTCTGTAACATTTAAACTATGTTTTACTTTTATATTTTTAAAAGCTCTTTTCTTATTATTTATAGCTTTTTTTTAACTTTGGCCGTGAGCCACATAGGTTTCATTTTTAGCCTTTTAAATGTATTGCCCATGGAAACATACTTTACAGTGAGTTCACACACAGTCTTTTTGAAAAAATCCCATTTCTGTTCTGTGCTCATCAATGCCAATATTCCCTCCCAGTCTAATGGACTGTACACACGAACTGAATATTGTACAAAAACTGTCGTCCGAGGAAGTATCGTATGATTTTCGGATCATGTGTACACTATTTTCGACAGCTGATCACGACAGTTCATCCGATATTATTCAATCGGACATGCACGAAAATTTTCCTTGTGCGTTCCAGATCGTACGATTTTCGTTTAGTCAGTATAGTTGTTGTCCGAAAATACAATACACATACATTACAACACATGACATCACTTCCGTTTTTTTTCTGTCATACGAGAATTTTTGTGACTTTATTTACCTATTCAATTTCTACTTGCAACTATTAAGCGAAAAATGTCGTACGATCTGTTGTGCGAAATTCGGATGGTGTGTACGGGCCATAAGTCTTCGAGGGCAGCCCTCATCCTTGGAAAATTTGCTCTCTTAAAGTTAAGTGTTACATTTAACATTCCCCCCAGATTAACAATGCTGCTGTCCAAAGGTGTCTCTGTTGCTCCTGCATCCAGAATGTAGGCACCCTAATATAAGAAGTGTGTCACTGGCTAAATCACCAGATAAAACATTAGGGAAACAAAAACTAAAAAAGAAAACTAATATAGCATCAGCTGTAAAATATGACATTTTTGGGTTAGGGTTTAATACCTCTTTAAATGAGGTTTGGTTACACAACAAATGGAGTTGATTTACTAAAACTGCAGAGTGCAAAATCTGGTGCAGCTGTGCATGGTAGCCAATCAGCTTCTAACTTTTGCTTTGACAAAAAATAAAATCTGGAAGCTGGTTTATATGCAGAGGTGCACCAGATTTTGCACTCTCCAGTTTTAATAAATCAAACCTAATGTGTCCAATTCCAAAACACGCACAAAAAGACACTTGACTTGACACTAACTTGACTTCCAGTTCTGTTGCCTATTCAGTAGGAACTTACTCAATTTATGCTATTCTGCACAGTATAACATTAATGAAAAACATCAGCAAAGAAAGACCCAACTCTGACTTGAATGTTTACAGTATACAGATCACAAATGAGCAAAAGGTTAACGCTACATATGTAATGTCTGCAATACAATCATTGCTAAAAAAATGAATAAAAACCAAGCGCTGATGTGGATAGATATGTGTGATATAAATAAATTGTGCTTAAAAATATATATATACCAATATAGTTAGTGCTATGATAAAATCAGTAAATTACAGCTGCTATCAATATAGGGTGATCAGATAACCAAACAAATAGTACTAAGTATAAAATTGATGCGCTTTAAATAAATAGTGCACAATATGCTGCTGCGACTAAGCTTAAATCCAGGAATAAAAAATGCATACATGTGAATAAAATAGATAAATAATTATGGTGCTAATACATGTGTTAAAATTGCCAAAATAAATCTTCAAATTGGTGATGTGACGGTGAATATAAATAAAATAATAATGACACTCTGAGTGCAATGTCCAGGCAGAGATAAATAGTGGGGGAAAGTAAAAATAATTAAACAGTTCCTTCCCTTAATCCAGATTGATTGACTCACTGGGTTAGATCGTTTGTATCAGGATATTTAGTTTTTCTTGCATCTCACTTTAGCCATAATACTGCTGGTGATTCGGCTCTCAGGATAAAGGTTTTATGCAAAGCAAGCAAAGAAAAAATAGATCATTGTGCAGTGAACTTACTAGATAGTACACAAGCAAAACAGGGACAAGAGATACACTCACAAACTCCCGGTCTATTAGAAGCATTCAAATATGCAGATTGCAGTCAGCCGCTGTGGACGAGGTTTCACATAGAGAAACAGCTGCTGTTAACCTTCAGGTGTATTGCAGCACTGAACGTCCTAAGCTCCTCCCACGCGTTGCATCACTGACACGTGACTTTCTCAAGGATCCTTGTGAGTATGCATTTTTTATTCCTGGATTTAAGCTTAGTCGCAGCAGCATATTGTGCACTATTTATTTAAAGCGCATCAATTTTATACTTAGTGCAATACAATCATACTGCTGGTATTAACACATGATTCTGCCATTGGATGTTAGTGGATCATTAGTAATGTAAGTCTAACAGAACATGCTTGGAACTTAGCTCTCTGGTCAGAAAATATAAGAATAAGTTGCATTAGGTACCCTTCAGCCATAGAGTACCAGCAATCTCTCTAGGCTCTAATAATTTGTACAGTAAGAAATTAAAACTTACTTGTAGCGATAGGTTACTGATTAAACAGGTAATTCCAAAGATGATGAGGATGAAATTTGTCAAAACAAATGCCCTGGTAGCATTGGTAACTTTCTGAATAGTCTTGGACCTTGAGAGAAGAAAGCAACAATTGGGTTAGTTTGGATTTTCCTTGCTGAATTGAATTTACAAGACTAATAACAGATTAAAGAACAAATAAAATTAAAATGACTGAAACATACCGTTTGTGCCTTATATTCAAACTTTACAGGCAAACTAACGCCACCCATCCCTCCCCCCCCCCCCAGGGGGAGAGAGACAGGAAGTCTGCCCTTTTGAAAGAACTTTGATACTTAAAGTTAAAGTGCTATAACTTTAGAGGCTCACAAATGAATATACATATATTAATACCCCCTTCACCTACTATTTACTTTACTTTCTTGGTCTGGGACTGATTTATAAGCTTTAGGTGGGATCCGTGCAAGTGTTTTGGGCAAGGGGAGGAGAGGAGTTTGAGAGGAAGAGAGGAGTTTTTCAGGTTCAAAAATGCACAAAAACATGTGTTACAGGCACTCTAATTGAAGTCTATGGGTCTAGAAAAGCCTGATTAAGCTGTAACAATAATTTATTGTATAAGCCGTCCTGAGTATAAGCCATGGCACCTAATTTACCACAAAAAACTGGGAAAACATATTGACTCGCGTATAAGCCGTTCAGCCTATCACGGACATCCTCTCATCCTCGTCCGTGGGATGAGGATGAGAGGACGTCCGTGATAGGCTGAACACTTACTGCTGGGAAACTGAGTGGTCTGCCTATCACAGATGAGGACAAGGAGGAGGCTTGGCTTTTGTACACTGGAATGGCCGCCCCCTGACCTGCATGACACGCTGATCAGGTAGGCAGACGGCAGTGACTCGAGTATAAGCTGAGAGGGGCACTTTCAGCACAAAAAAATGTGCTGAAAAACTCGGCTTATACTCGAGTATATAGGGTATGTCCTTCTTTGAGCATAGGATATTGAGTGTACAAGCAACTAAGCATTAAAATGTGAACAGGCAAAATTACAAACAATGTTTTTCTGCATGTTCTGCATAGTCAGGTGTAGGGAAACACACTGCAAAATACTCAGGTTTTAAAGATCTGGCTGACCTTTGTAGCTGTAGGCACTGTGGAGCAGTTCATCTTCAAAGTTCAAAGCAGAAGCATTTAAGTTGTTTAAGTCATTCTCACAGGCAGATCAGCTCAATATCCTCCCCCCCCCTCCCTGAGCTTTTGTTCTGTGTTTACATTAGACATTCAGTTGCTGGAAAGCTGCTGATTACTGAAGAGTGGAGCAGGGTTAGCTATTCTTCTGGTGTTAAATTCCTGTATAAATGGCCCCATGTTGCCTGCAGTTTCAGGGGTCAATAATAAGGGCTTGTTTTAACTATGACATATGGTACAACTTTAGTTAGGAATATATAACTACTTGATTGTCCATAATCTGCCAACAGATTTACTTTCAGGTCCATCCACAATTTAACAATTGCTGTACATGACTGCCACAATCTTGTAGCGTTGGAAAATTGCAACCAGTTTTACATTTATGCATATTTGAATGGAAAATTTATACTCTACGCAGGGGCGTATCATGAAATCAGTGGGCAACTACATGGCAAATGAGATTCAATGTAGAAAAATGTAAAATGCATTTGGGTGGCAAAAATATGAATGCAATCTATACACTGGGGGGAGAACCTCTGGGGGAATCTAAGATGGAAAAGGACCTGGGGGTCCTAGTAGATGATAGGCTCAGCAATGGCATGCAATGCCAAGCTGCTGCTAACAATACAAACAGAATATTGGCATGCATTAAAAAACAGGATTTTTAAAAACAGCTTACCTGTAAAATCCTTTTCTTTGAAGTACATCAGGGGACACAGAGCCATAGTAGTTACTATGAGGTTATAGGCCACCTTCAGGTGATGGACACTGGCACGCCCTAAGACAAAAAGTGCACTCCCTATATAACCCCTCCCACTACTGGGAGTACCTCAGTTTTGTAGCCAAGCAATATATGTGTATACCAAAGAAGGGAGGGACCTGATGTACTTCAAAGAAAAGGATTTTACAGGTAACCTGTTTTTAAAAATCCTGTTTTCTTTTCATACATCAGGGGACACAGAGCCATAGTAGTTACTATGTGGGATGTCCTATAGCAATGGCAACTGAAGGGAGGGAGACACAACAAAAAGGTAGGGCATTAAGAGGCTAGAGGACTTATACTGCAGCCTGCAGTACACTACGCCCAAAGGCAATATCCTCATGACTTTTAACATTGATTTGATAGAATCTGGTAAATGTATGGACTGAAGACCAAGTTGCAGCTTTGCAGATCTGAGCCATAGAGGCCTGGTGATGCACCACCCAAGAGGCACTAACAGTCCTGGTGGAGTGCGCTTTAACATGAAAAGAAGGAATTTTCTTCTTTAGACCATAAACTTGAACAATCGCTTGACAAATCCATTTGGAAATAGAAGATTTTGATGCTGCCTGTCCTCTTCTAGGACCTTCTGGCAGTACAAACAAAACATGTGTTTTGCGAATCTGAGCGGTCTCTTTTAAATAGACCTTGACCGCTCTCACTACATCAAGGGAATGTAGTGAGTTCTCTTCCCTAGATCGAGGCTCTGGAAAAAAAAAGAAGGCAGAATAATATTCTGGTTTAAATGAAGACCTGTCACTACCTTCGGTAGGAATTCAGGATGAGGCCACAATACCATCTTATCCTAATGCATAATAAAATATGGCTCTTTACAAGACAGAGCCGCCAATTCCGATACCCTTCTGGCAGAGGATATGGCAACCAAAAAGATTATTTTTCTCTTCAAAAGAACCAAGGGAATTTCCAGTATAGGCTCAAAAGGCTGTTTCTGTAAAGCCGACAACACTAAATTCAAATCCCAAGGATTCAGGGGTGTCCTGACGGGGGGATTAATCCGCGTTATCCCCAGAATAAAACTACGTACCAGAGAGTAAGAAGCAAGAGGCCATTGAAAGAATACTGATAAGGCCGAGACCTAGCCCTTGATAGTACTCAAGGCCAGCTTCATTTCCAATCCCATTTGCAGGAATTCAAGGATCCTACCTATGACATACTTCCTGGGGTGCCAACCCCTGGATCCACACCATGAGACATATGCCTTCCAGACTCTATAGTAAATGACTCTGGAGGCCGGCTTCCTAGCATTAACCAAAGTAGACACTACTGAATGAGATAACCCACGGTCCTTTAGAATGTGAGTTTCAATAGCCAAACCATTAAATTTAGCATTTGTAAGGTAGGATGGAATACCGGACCTTGTGTGAGAAGGTCTGAGCACAGTGGCAGGATCCAAGGGTCCCCTACCGCCATCTTTATGATCTCGTCAAACCAAGATCTTCTGGGCCATGATGGGGCATCCAGAATCACCTCTTTCCGTTCCCGCTTGACCCTGCTGAGAAGGCACGGAAGCAGCAGAACTGGAGAAAACGCATAGATCAGTGAAAACTGATCCCATGGAAAGACCGAGGTATCTGTTCCGCTAGCGGATCCCTCGTCCTTGACACAAAGTTGTCGACTTTGTTGTTGAATCTGGAAGCGAACAGATTCACGTCCGGAACACCCCATTTTTGACATTATCGACAGAAAAATGTCGGGGTGAAGGGACCATTCTCCCGGAAACAATTGTTGGCGACTCAAGTAGTCCACCTGCCAATTTTCTATCCCTGGAATGAAAATTGCCAATAGGCAAGGAATGTTGCTTTCTGCTCAAGCTAGAGCATGATTTACTTCTTTTCGGGCTGCATGACTTCTCGTGCCCCCTTGGTGGTTGATGTAGGCCACAGCTGTGGCATTGTCGGATTGAATCCTGACAGGACAATTCCGTAGTCTGAGCATACTGCCCGAATTTCCAGAATATTGATGGGCAAGGTCCTTTCTGACTTGGACCACTTCCCCTGGACAGATGCTTCTTCCAGGACTGCTCCCCAGCTTAGAAGGCTGGCATCCGTTGTTACCACTTTCCAGGATACTGGTAGAAAGGATTTCCCCTTTTGGAGGTTGCTGGATATCAACCACCAATTGAGTCTCTGACGCACCTCAGGAGATAAGTGCATTGGAAAGTCCAAAGCCTTGACCTTCTTGTTCCAGGCCGACAGAATGGTGTTTTGTAGCAGTCTTGAATTAAACTGCGCATAAGGAACGACCTCGAAAGAGGCCACCATCTTTCCTAATAATTTCATGCACGGCCGAATGGAAGGATTTCTCTTTGTTTTGACAAGTTGAATCAGTTCCTTTATGGAGCTGACTCTTGCCTGGGATAAGAATACCTTCTTTTGAACGGTATCTATGATCTATGAGGTTAAACTTTGGTTTAGACCAGAGACTGATTGCTCTACTAAAAGCAGATCGTCTAGATAGGCTAGGATAGTTATACCATGAGCCATTAACCTGGCTATGAACTGAAAATGACGTTTTTCTACCTCAAAGTGTAGAAACTTCTGATGAGCGGGAAATATCGGCACGTGGAGATATGCATCCTTGATATCGATTGATGCCAAAAATTCCCCTCCTTGCAAAATGCAGACAACCGATCGGATTGACTTCATGCGAAAGGACCGGATATTTAAGTGCCGGTTCAGATCTTAGAGCTCTAGAATGGGTCTTACCTCCCCGTTCGGTTTTGGAACCGTGAAAAGGTTTGAATAAAACCCTGAACCCTGCTCCTCTGTGGGAACCTCTGATATCACCTTCTGGGATAAGAGATGATCCAGAGCTAGAAAGAGAGACTTCCTTTAACCTGGATCTCTGGGAATGTTTGATCTCAGAAAACGAGGAGACGGGAATTCTTGGAACTCTAGTTTGTAACCTAGAGAAATTGAGGAAGCCACCCATCTGTCTTGACATTGTTCCTGCCAGATCTTTGAAAACTGCAGAAGCCGTCCCCCCACCCGAGCAAGCGGGGGCGCCCCTTCATAAGGAGGCTTTAGTATTTTGCTTTGCGGGCTTTCTGCCCCAAGTCCTCTTTTGGCCCTGGGACTGCCCCTGAGGTCTTCCTCGGAGGCTGTTGAGACTGCCTAGAGGCAGATGCTCCTGGCACTGGAGAGGATGCACAATTAAAGGAGAAATGCTTAAACTTCTTCTTTACTGGTAAAAGAGAACTTTTCCGATTAGAAATCCTTTGGCTATATTTATCTAAATCGGCTCCAAATAACCGTTCACCATGAAATGGGAAACTGGCCAAGAGCTTCTTACACGGTGCTTCGGCAGACCAATTAGGACTCTGCGTGTATGTACCAGTCCTAGCATAAGCTGTGAGACCTGAATAATAGAATCCTTCATAGCATCCACCGTAACATAGTGCTTCTGATACGCAGCCCATTGCTGGGCCTGCTGATCAGGAATAATCTTAAGTATCTCTACAAACTGGTCCTTTATAGACTGAGATGCTCCAATTGCCACAAGAGTCAGCTGCACCACTGAACTTACCAGAGAAATGTTATTCTTAAAAAGTAATTGTCTACCGGACAAGTGAGATTTTTATTTACCGAGGAGATTGCAGCATCGATTGCTGGAATTAGGGATGGGCTTTATGTTCAGGTCGAACATGAGTTCAACGTGAACACTGGCTGTTCGTCCATTCGCCGAATAGCCAACAATTTGGGGTGTTCGTGGCAAATTCGAAAGCCACGGAACATCCTTTAAAAGTCTATGGGAGAAATCAAAAGTGCTAATTTTAAAGGTTAATATGCAAGTTATTGTCATAAAAAGTGTTTGGGGACCTGGGTCCTGCCCCAGGGGACATGTATCAATGCAACGTTTTTTCGGGAGCAGTCATTTTAATAATGCTTAAAGTGAAACAATAAAAGTGTAATATTCCTTTAAATTTCATACCTGGGGGGTGTCTATAGCATGCCTGTAAAGTGGCAAATGTTTCCCATGTTTAGAACAGTCTGACAGCAAAATAACATTTCTAAAGGAAAAAAAGTCATTTAAAACTACTCGCGGCTATAATGAATTGTCGGTCCGGCAATACACATAAATGTTCATTGATAAAAACGGCATGGTATTCCCCCACAGGGGAACCCCGAACCAAAATTAAAAAAAAAAATGTGTGGGGGTCCCCCCCAAATTCCATACCAGGCCCTTCAGGTCTGGTATGGATATTAAGGGAAACCCCGTGCCAAAATTTAAAAAAAAATGGCGTGGGGGTCCCCTCAAAATCCATACCAGATATGGATATTAAGGGGAACCCCACGCTAAAATAAAATAAAATGGTGCAGGGTCCCCCCAAAAATCCATACCAGACCCTTATCCGAGCACGCAACCTGGCAGGCCGCAGGAAAAGAGGGGGGGACGAGAGAGTGCCCCCCTGAACTGTCAGTCTTCCGTTGTGTGACACTTCTGTTCAGGTGACAGCTCTTATATAACAGAGGGTGGGGCCGCCTGGTGACCCCGCCCCCCTCGGACGCACAGGGACTTCCCTATGGCTTTCCCTGTGATGTCAGAGGGGGGCGGGGTCACCCGTTTAAGTAAACCATAGGGAAGTCCCCGTGCGTCAGAGGGGGCGGGGTCACTGGGTTATAGAAGAGTCTTATATAACAGGGTCCGTTATATAAGAGCTGTCACCTGAACAGATGCGTCACACAGTGGGAGACTCCCATTGAGGCGGATCGGAGGACGAAGCGCAGAAGAAGAGCCGGACGAGAAGACCGGAGAAAGAAGCGGAGGAAGATAGAGGAAGAAGCGGGGGAAGAACAAGATGGAGGAAGAACAACACTGAAGGAAGACCATAAGAAGATGGAAGAAGAAGCGGGGAAAGAAGAAGACATTGATAAAGGAATTGTCAAAAACCGTCTATTGTCTTTTTTTAACATTTCTGATACTTTTTTTGTGAAATGGTAGGGGTACATTTGTACCCTATTACCAATTCACACCGGTGGGGCCAGGATCTGGGGGTCCCCTTGTTAAAGGGGGCTTCCAGATTCCGATAAGCCCCCCACCTGCAGACCCCCACAACCACCGGGCAAGGGTTATAGGGATGAGGCCCTTCTCCCCATCAACATGAGGACAAGGTGCTTTGGGGGGCTACCCCAAAGCACCCTCCCAATGTTGAGGGCATGTGGCCTGGTACGGTTCAGGAGGGGGGGTGTTCTCTCATCCCCCCCTATTTTCCTGTGACCTGCCAGGTTGCGTGCTCGGATAAGGGTCTGGTATGGATTTTTGGGAGGACCCCACGCCATTTTTTTATTATTTTTTATTCATTATAGCCGCAAATAGTTTTAAATGACTTTTTTACCTTTAGAAATGTCATTTTTCTGTCAATCTGTTCTAAACACGGGAAACATGTGCCACTTTACAGGCATACTATAGACACCCCCCAGGTACAAAATTTAAAGGAATATTACACTTTTATTGTTTCACTTTAAGCATTATTAAAATCACTGCTCCCGAAAAAAAGTCAATTTTTAAAACTTTTTTTTTGCATTGATACATGTGCCCTGGGGCAGGACCCAGGTCCCAAACACTTTTTAAGACAATATCAAGCCTTTAAAATTAGTACTTTTGATTTTTCATGTTTGTGTCACATAGACTTTAACGGTGTTTGCATGTTCGAACTAATTTTTTGCCTGTTTGCATGTTCTGGTGTGAACCGAACGCGGGGTGTTCAGCCCATCCCTAGCTGGAACCCCCCATTTCTTATAGAATTCCTCCACTATAGGATAAAGTGTAGAAAACTTTTTTGGAGGAAAAAACTGCTTATCCGGGTGTTCCCATACAGAATACATCAGCTTTTTTAGCCATGAATGGATAGAAAAGGCATCCCCAGATGAGGGAGGCTTTAGTGATCCCAAACCAGAGGTGGGCTCATTAATAGGCTGCACTACAGGCAGCAAACAAGTTGAGCGAACCAACTTAGTAAGGGAGTGTACCAACAAACTTTCTTGTGAGACAACACCCTCTATATTAGGATCCTCAGAAGAGGAGATATCAGTGTCTTCCTGATCCTTTGGAAAAACTTCCTGATCCCCTGCCCCTTGCACCTCAGTATGAGGGTACTGAGCACTGGATGGGGATCTGCTATGCTTGGATCCACTATGGAAAGTGATCATAGCATCAATCTTCTGTTCCAAACTTGAAATGGTAGAAGAAAAAACCTCCTGGATAATATATATAGGGGCTGAAGTGTCCAGCGCTGCTGGAACACCAGTCCCCCCTGACGGCTCACTCTGACCGGCCGCTTCACTCTCAGAGGAGGATGACATTTTCTTGGACATGGATTTAGGTTGTTGTAAAACAATCGATCCCTTAGAACCCTTTGAGAAGTTCCTTGTCCCCCTTCCACTCATAGCCTGATGCACAAAGCAGAGGCACTACCAGAAGGAATGCATACACTGCTAGGGCTATAGTCCAACAAAAAATTGATGCTATTAATGCCCAGCCTGAAGCAGTAACAGTGTGTCAAAAGGAAAAAATGCCTGTGTCACCAAACCTGAAAAATGCCACCTTTTTGCTCGTGTCCCTCCACAGCCAACAGCAGCACACAGTGTGCTTTTAAAAGCTTGCCTCCACGTGCACCTGGTGTCAGAGGATGCTGACGCCATTAGGCCCGACCTCCCGCGTCGCCTACGGTTCAAAAAGACGGGTTTTCCAGCGCGAGTGGTGGACTACAGGTACCCTCAGACCCAGAGCGAGCATGGCGGGGGGGGGTTTACAAAAGCCACCGAGCGGCCGCTGTGTTTTCCTTTTTTTTTTTTTTTAAAAAAGGATCCGGGTGCTTTTCCCCCCACGAGGGGGGAATTCCAGCATAGGGGGGCAACAGGCAGGGAGACAAATCCCCCCTTAGGCTTTCTGGAGGCTCTGCTGCTTTGGCCGGAGGAGAAGGAGAAAGTGTTCGGCTCCTGACACAGCGCTGTTTCCAGCATGACGCGGCGAGTGCTCAATACAGCCCCCAGTGGTGACACATAGGCATGACAACATTATTATTATTATTTTTTTTTTTTTAAAGGAGACATTCATAAGAAAATTCAAAAGATTTCTTAGAAAACTCCACTTACCTTTCCTGCCCCAGGGTTTTCTCTGATAATCCAACAGACCCAATCTTCACCCTCACGGTGGGTTCCGTTAAACCTTCAGGAGCAGGGGACCCTAGAGGGAGCCCACTATCCTGGACCTGCAACAGCACCCTGCCAGTAAAACTTTATGACCTCACTACCAAAAAGTACTGGATCCCAGGGTCCAGTTCTCTAAAAAGAGAAGCATTCACAGGCAAAACCTAATTTCTTCGGATACGAGGCCTGGGTACCATTCAATTTGATCCAAAATAAGACACTTTGAATGGATCTGGTCAGCATGGCTAGCCCCAGCAAGGATTGCTCCAGTGGAGCTCAGCACAGCACATCTTTACTCGTGACCAACACCTTAGACACTGGCGAAAAAACTGAGGTACTCCCAGTAGTGGGAGGGGTTATATAAGGAGTGCACTTCTTGTCTTAGGGCGTGCCAGTGTCCATCACCTGAAGGTGGCCTATAACCACATAGTAACTACTATGGCTCTGTGTCCCCTGATGTATGAAAAGAAAGGGGATCAACTCCAGAGATAAAATGATAATTCTCCCACTCTACAAGACTCTGGTCTGGCCGCACCTAGAGTATGCTGTCCAGTTCTGGGCACCAGTCCTCAGGAAGGATGTACTGGAAATGGAGTGAGTACAAAGAAGGGCAACTAAGCTAATAAAGGGTCTGGAGGATATTAGTTATGAAGAAAGGTTGGGAGCACTGAACTTATTCTCTCTGGAGAAAAGATACTTGAGAGGGGATATGATTTCAATATACAAATACCATACTGGTGACCCCACAATCGGGATAAAACTTTTTTGCAGAAGGGAGTTTAACAAGACTTGTGACCACTCTTTAAAATTAGAAGAAAAGAGGTTTAACCTTAAACTATGTAGAGGGTTCTTTACTGTAAGAGCGGCAAGGATGTGGAATTCCCTTCCACAGGCGGTGGTCTCAGCGGGGGGCATTGATAGTTTCAAGAAACTATTAGATAAGCACCTGAACGACCTCAACATACAGGGATATACAATGTAATACTGACATATAATCACACACATAGGTTGGACTTGATGGACTTGTGTCTTTTTTCAACCTCACCTACTATGTAACTATGTGGGCCCGTGTGTAAGATAAAAAGTGGGCCCTAGGCAAAAAAAAATGTGGCGTGCTAGGTGCGCTGCAGCAAAATGTGGGAGTGGCTTTTAGGGTGCTAAATATTGGGCGTGGCTTAAAGGGAGTGTGGTTTAATAGAGTCTGAGATGCCTTACAGTGCAGAATGTGGTAATATAAAATAGGGAAAAACAGTGAGGAGTGTACGGTGTTGGGTAGTATATGCAGGAGAGGGGTGTGGAGTGTATGGAGGTGGATAGTATGTGCAAGTGAGGAGTGTGGAGGTGGGTAGTATGTGCAGGAGAGGAGTGCAGCATGTATGGAGGTGGGTAGTATGTACAGGAGAGTAGTGTGGAGGATATGGAGGTGGGTAGTATGTGCAGGAGAGGAGTGTGGAATGTATGGTGGTGGGTAGTATGTGCAAATGAGGAGTGCGGAGTGTATGGAGTTGGGTAGAATGTGCAGGTGAGGAATGCGGAGTGTACGGTGGTGGGTAGTATGTGCATGACAGTGTCAGTAGGGCAGTGGATAGTGTCATTAGTTCTTTATTTTTTTATTTTTTTTTTACAGTTTACATTTTTTGCATTTATTTTTCATTTTTTAAAATGCTTTTTGGGGGCCAGTGGATGGTATCAGTAGGGCAATGGACGGTGTAAGTGGAGCAATGGACAGTGTCAATGTTTTTTATTATTATTTTTTACAAACTTATTTTTGTATTATTTTTTTCACAATGATTGGGGGGGGGGGGGGAGTGGACAATGACAGTAGGGCAGTGGACAGTGTCTGTAATTTTTTGCTTTTACTATTTTATGATCTATTATTTTTTACAATTAGTTTTTTTATTTTTTTTTATATTTTTTTCACAGTGCTTCAGGGGAGGGTTATAGGGCAGTGGGGGTGCCAGTAGGGCATTTTTTTTTTAATTTCATGTATTCCTTTTTTGGGGGGGGGGGTTGGGGCAGTGGACAGTGTCAGTAGGGTGTGGGAGGGGGGTTAATGGTGTCAGTAGTTTATTTGTTTTTTTTTACAATTTTATTTTTTATCATTATCGTACAATTATTATTGAATGTTTTAATTGCCCTGTTGGTGGGCTTTGATTATATATCAGGGGTCTAAACAGACCCCTGACATCTCCCCTTTGAGACAGAGAAAGGGACTATGGACAGAGATTTCCCCAGTCCCTTTCTCAGCAGCTTCAGCATTGAAAATGAATGAACAGGAGACAGCGGCTCCTGTTCATTCATAAACTAAAGCAAAGTGAACACAGTTTACTTTGCTCAGTTATCACAAGACACAGGAGCGATCAGTAGCGATCACTCACTATGTCCAATTCAGAAAAGGAAGGAGCCGGTAAATTACATATTTACCAGCCCCCTCCTCCGCTCTCCTAAGAGGAGAGGAGGGAATCCAGCTGCAGGGGACGAGGGGGAGCTGAGGACGACACAGAGAGGGGCTGGAGGAAGAGGAGGACATGGAGGGGGGCTGGAGGAGGAGGATATGGAGGGCTGCTGGAGGAAGAGGACACAGGGGACAGTCTGGATGATCGGTGCGATGGGGGAAAGTTGCAAGCACAGATCTCCCTCTATGACTTTTCAGATGACAGCCGCTGAAAGGAGAGGAGGAGAAGCGGCTGTTAGCTGAAAAGTCATACAGGGAGATCTGTTCTTGCAACTTTCCCCACCGCCGCACCAATCATTCAGACTGTCAACCTGGGGATCATCCATGTGTGCAGTGTGGGTCACAGTGGCTCCCCTAGTGAACACCCTGCACCCATGGATGACACGCCACTGAATCTACCTTCCAACAAACCTTCCGAAATGTGGAGCTGGTCCTTACGGACTTATTTCCTACAATAGCCTATTGACTTGTGACTACAGTAATACAGTATATGGTCTTTCAAAGGACAGGGGTCAAATGTAAAGTCACAAAGATGAAAAGTGGTAATTGACATACAGTGGATATAAAAAGTCTACACACCCCTGTTAAAATGTCAGGTTTCTGTGTTGTAAAAAAATGAGACAAAGATAAATCATTTCAGAACTTTTTTCACCTTTAATGTGACCTATAAACTGTACAACTCAGTTGAAAAACAAACTGAAATCTTTTAGGGGGGAAGTAAAAATAAAAAAAAAAAAACATAAAAAACTAAAATAATGTGGTTGCATAAGTGTGCACACCCTCTTATAAATGAGGATGTAGCTGTGTTAAGAATAAGGCAATCACATTCAATCTCATGTTAACTGCTTGACGACCATCCACCGCAGTTGTACTAACCCCTAACCCCCACAATAAAGGTTTAACCCCTTGATTACCCCCTGTCACCTGTGATCACAGTATAAGTGTCACGGGTGACGCAGTTTAGCTAGATTTATTTTTAAAGTTTTAAGGCACCCGCCGTATTTTATCCAATAAAGGTTTAACCCCCCGATCACCTGGCTGGTGATCAAAGTTAGGTTTTAGCGTCGCCCCAGGCAGCGTCAGATCAGTGCCAGTACCGCTAACACCCACGCACGCACCATACGCCTCCCTTAGTAGTATAGTGTCTGAACGGATCGATATCTGAACTGATCAGAACTATATTGGCGTCCCCAGCAGCTTAGGGTTCCCAAAAACGCAGTGTTAGCGGGATCAGCCCAGATACCTGCTACCACCTGCGTTTAGCCCCTCCGCCCAGCCCAGCCCAACCCACCCAAGTGCAGTATCGATCGATCACTGTCACTTACAAAACACAACACACATAACTGCAGTGTCAGGCCTGATCCCTGCGAACGCTAACAGTTTTTTTGCTAGCGTTTGAATCAGTCGCTAACAGTCAGGAGCTTTTTTTACCTGTGAGTCTCACTACTGTACCAGTAAATTTAGAGGCCAAAATGTCAAATCGAAGGTACAGTAGTGAAGAATCCTACACGTTCCTGAGCATGACAGATGGTGAAGAGGAAGTCACTCATCTGTCAGATTCAGGCTCAGAATAAGAACTTGTAGACAGCAGCGGCTCCCTGACAGATAGCTCTGACAACGGAGTTGTGGTCCCTGCCAAGGTCAAGCATACCAGACCCCGATCTTCTTCTGCTGTCGTTGAGGTACAAGAACCATAGGTCTCTCGTATGGAGCAGACAGCCAGTACTAGCACCGCTATTCCTTCTGGTGAACTGGCAAGCACCAGCGGCCTAGTACATCCTGGTCATACATCCAGCACTGCAGTAACACTTGGTGACGTGGCGAGTCCCATAAGTGCAGTTCAAGCTGACGAGGTGGCAAGCGCGAGTAGTGTCCTGCTGCCACCAAGAAAAAGACAAAGACAGGACCGTTGATCCCATAGTGCCCTTCCTGCTGCATTCGCCAATCCTAATTGGGAACCCACCACTTCTGCAGCACCCGTACTTCCCCCATTCACTGGCCAACCCGGAATTCAGGTGGAAACAGTTGATTTTACGTCACTTGATTTTTATTCACTGTTTTTCACCGAAGATCTCTATAGATCTATCGTGGACCAAAGCAATTTATATGCTAGTCAATTCATCCCCGCTAATCCCCAGCTGACCCTTGCCAGAGATTGGAGAGCAATTACTGACTCAATTCACCATACGCACGTTTTCTCTGCCTCCATGACCAGGACACGATACGAGCAGATCTTGAGGTTCATGCACTTCATTGACAATGAACTCTGTCATCCATGTTGTGACCCTGAATTTGATCGGCTCTACAAAATTTGGCCCCTCGTAAACCACTTCAACCAACGTTTTGCAGCCTTGTTTACTCCCCATCAAGTTGTCTGAGTTCATGAGTCCCTGATTAAGTTTTCTGGCCGCTTGTCATTCAAACAGTATGTTCCCAGCAAGCGTGCCAGATACGGGGTCAAGATGTATAAGCTCTGTGACAGGGCCACAGGCTATACATATAGTTTTATGGTTTACGAGGGAAGAGAGTTACGTAGAGCTGGAGAACTGAACTGACTACATAAGGAGCGCTGGTAAGATTGTGTGGGACTTGGTGTCATCCTTATTCGGAAAGGGGTACCACAATTGTATGTGGACAATTATTACACAAGCGTGCCACTTTTTTAGTCACTTGTTTGATCATCAAATTGGCGCATGTGGCACAGTTCAATCTAATCACCGGGGCTTACCCCAGCGGCTTGTAGATTCTCGTCTTTGGCTGGGGGAGAGAGCCTGCTTGAGATGTAATAATTTGCTCGCTGTGAAGTGGAGGGATAACAAGAATGTTTTTGTTCTTTCCTCCCTTCACGCAGACATGACTGTCCAAATTACTACGGCGACTGGTGTTGTGGAGAAACCCCTGTGTACACGAATATAACCTCAATATGGGAGAGGTGGACCTCAATGACCAGTTGTTGGCGCCGTACCTAATTGCCCGTAAGGCCAGACGCTGGTATAAAAAAGTGTCTGTATACTTATTTCAATTAGCTTTGCTGAACGCTCATGTGCTATACAGAGCTTCAGGATGAACTGGATCCTTCCTTAAATTCCAGGTAGAGATCATCAGAGCCCTTCTGTTTCCAGACAGTGCTCTGGCCCAACTTCCCAATGCAAATGCAGTAAGCCGGCTGTATGAGAGGCATTTTCCGCATGTCCTCTCTGGTACCCCTACCCAAAAAAACCCCCAAAGATGATGTCGTGTCTGTAGAAAGCGCGGATTTAGGCGTGACACCCGCTTTTATTGTCCCTCCTGTCCTAACCAACCTGGTCTTTGCATTGGTGACTGTTTCGAACGCTATCACACACTAGTTGAGTATTAGCTTAGGGTATAGCACCACATATACATAGGCACACATACACAGGGTTTCGGGGTCTTGAAAGATGTGATGGCCATCACATTTTGAGAGACCCCAATCTGCAACGTTCAGTTTATAGTTTTTTTTACAGTTTTGATAAAAGTGAAAGAAAAAAAAAACACACAAAAACACAAAAAATAAAAAAGCCAAAAATAGTTGTGGTTGTATTTTTTTTCTCTCTCTCTCTATTGTTCTCTCTCTTATGTTCGCTCTCTACTTTCCACTCTACTGTTCGCTCAGTATTGTTCTATATCTATCGTTCTCTCTCGGTTTTATTTTTACTATGCTTTATTGTATTTGTTTTGCATGTATGGTATGTTATACTGTAATGTTTGTTTTATTGTTAATCATCATTTGCTTAGCAGGTACGCCATTCAGCTGCAGCGCGGGTTTATTTTTCTTGACAGTAATAGCGTTTGCTCCCACGATAGATAAAGCCGTGACTCCAGCGCTGTAGGAGGTGATTTCACCACCACAGTTAAAAAAAGAGCATATATGCCGAAGCATGGAGGCAGCAGGGGTGGAGGAGCGATTTGCTCCTAACTTTTGGGGCGATGCCCCCATGCTTCGGCATATATTTTTTAGGCCATTCAGCTGCAGCACTGATTTATTTACCTTGACAGCAACAGCGTTTGCTCCCACGATACATAAAGCCGTGATTCCGCTGTAGGAGGTTATTTCACCACCACAGTTAAAAACAAAATGGTGCATGTATGCCCATAATTAGTAGTGGGTGGATGAAGGGAGGTATTCTAATGGTGGGCATACCCACCGATCAATCTCTTTTTTTCGAAAACCAAGCACTGACTTCAGTCTTTCTAAGGGCGTAAAATGGTGATTTCACTTCCACACTACCTATCACAGTTTCGGAGGCCATAAAATGTCAAGATAGCACAACACCCCCCAAATGACCCCATTTTGGAAAGAAGACACTTAAAGCTATTTGCTGAGAGGCATGTTGAGTCCATGGAATATATTATTATATTTTGCCACAAGTTTTGGGAAATTTTTTTTTTTTTTAACGAAAGTTGTCACTAAATGATATATTGCTCAAACATGCCATGGGCATATGTGAAATTACTCCCCAAAATACATTCTGTTGCTTCTCCTGAGTATGGAGATACCACATGTGTGAGACTTTTTGGGAGCCTAGCCGTGTCCGGGACCCCGAAAACCAAGCACCGCCTTCAGGCTTTCTAAGGGTGTAAATTTTTGATTTCACTCCTCACTGCCTATCACAGTTTCGGAGGTTATGGAATGCCCAGATGGCACAAACCCCCCAAAATGACCCTATTTTGGAAAGTAGACACCCCAAGCTATTTGCTGAGAGGTATGGTGAGTATTTTGCAGATCTTGCTTTTTGTCACAAAGTCTTGAAAATTGAAAAAAGAAAAAAAAATACATTTTTCTTTTCTTTCTTCATTTTCAAAAACAAATAAGAGCTGCAAAATACTCACTATGCCTCTCAACAAATAGCTTGGGGTGTCTACTTTCCAAAATGGGGTCATTTGGGGGGGTTGTGTGCCATCTTGGAATTTTATGGCCTTCTAAACTGTGATAGGTAGTGAGACGTGAAATCAAAAATTTACGCCCTTAGAAATCCTGAACGCGGTGCTTGGTTTTCTGGGCCCCGTATGCGGCTAGGCTCCCAAAAAGTCCCACACATGTGGTATCCCCATACTCAGGAGAAGCATCAAAATGTATTTTGGGGTGCAATTCCACATATAACCATGGCATGTGTGAGCAATATATCATTTAGTGACAACTTTTTGTAGAAATTTTTTTTTTTTTTGTCATTATTCAATCACTTGGGACAAAAAAATAAAATATTCAATGGGCTCAACATGCCTCTTAGCAATTGCCTGAGGTGTCTACTTTCCAAAATGAGGTCATGGGGGGGGGGGTTGTACTGCCCTGCCATTTTAGCACCTCAAGAAATTAGATATGCAGTCATAAACTAAAAGCTGCGTAAATTCCAGAAAATGTACCCTAGGTTGTAGACGCTATAACTTTTGCGCATACCAATAAATATACGCTTATTGACATTTTTTTTTTACCAAAGACATGTGGCTGAATACATTTTGGCTTAAATGTATGATTAAAATTGAGTCTATTGGATTTTTTTTATAACAAAAAGTAGAAAATATTTTTTTTCAAAATTTTCGGTCTTTTTACATTTATATCGCAAAAAATAAAAATCGCAGAGGCAATCAAATACCATCAAAAGAAAGCTCTATTTGTGGAAAAAAAAAAGGACGCAAATTTTGTTGGGTACAACATTGCTTGACCGTGCAATTACCAGTTAAAGCAGCGCAGTGCCAAATTGTAAAAAGTCCTCCGGTCGTTGAGCTGCCAAATGATCCGGGGCTGAAGTGGTTAAATAGGAGTCAGTTTATTTGGAGTGGATTAATGGAGTCCATTATTTAAAGTGCCTATGATTCACCTCAAATAAAGTTCAGCTGTTCTAGTAGGTCTTTGCTGACATTTTCTTAGTTGCATCATACAGCAAAAGCCATGGTCCGCGGAGAGCTTCCAAGGCATCAGAGGGATCTCATTGTTAAAATGTATCAGTCAGGAGAAGGGTACAAAAGAATTCCAAAGCATTAGATATATCATGGAACACAGTGAAGACAGTCATCATCAAGTAGAGAAAATATGGCACAACAGTGACATTACCAAGAACTGGATGTCCCTCCAAAAGTGATGAAAAGACGAGAAGAAAACTGGTCATGGAGGCTACCAAGAGGCCTACAGCAAAATTAAAGGAGCTGCAGTAATATCTGGCAAGTACTGGCTGTGTGGTACATGTAACAACAATCTCCCATATTGTTCATATGTCTGGGCTTTGGGGTAGAGTGGCACGATGGAAGCCTTTTCTTACGAAGAAAAACATCCAAGTCTGGCTAAATTTTGCACAAACACATCTGAAGTCTCCCAAAAGCATGTGGGAAAATGTGTTATGGTCTGATTAAACTAAGTTGGAACTTTTTGGCCATAAGTCCAAAAGATATGTCTGGCTCAAAAACAACACTGCACATCACCAAAAGAACACCATACCCACAGTGAAGCAGAGGGTTTTGGAGTTGGATTTGGAGTGTTTTTGCAAGGAAGAGTGGGCAAATATTGCCAAGTCAAGATGTGCCATGCTGATAGACTCATACCCAAAAAGACAGAGTGCTATAATAAAATCAAAAGGTGCTTCAACAAAGTATTAGTTTAAGGGTGTGCACACTTATGCAACCATTTTTTTTCTTTTTATTTCCCTCCACATAAAAGATTTCAGTTTGTTTTTCAACTGAGTTGTACAATTTATAGGTCACATTAAAAGGTGGAAAAAGTTCTGAAATTATTTATCTTTGTCTCATTTTTTTACATCACAGAAACCTGACATTTTAACAGGGGTGTGTAGACTTTTTATATCCACTGTAGTCTTTATAACATTTTGTTGCTTAATATATTTACATCAGTCAGTTATACAATGTGTTTTTTTGTTCTAATGGTGATTGAAAAAAAAAGTCTGATTTGTGTATACAATGATATATGACTAAAACATCTGGATGCTGAAAATGTTTAACCCACAACATACACATATTTAAGGTTGAAAATGTCAATCTATGACAAAACGTGTCTGGGAGGTACATGCTGATGTCATCACGTCGCCCCATTGAGGAGGACAGGAGTTTGTTTGTTGCTGGCCGGCTACGATCTACCCTCTGTATCGCTCTTATAGAAGTTCGTTTGTAAGTGTTATTCTTTTTTTTAAATAAACCAGTATATACGATATCACGCTATTTGGCATTGTTCCATTCCTTTTGGGATTGGTCCTATTTAGATCATGTGAGTCATGGAGCCTTCGAATGAGGCTGCGGGGATGGATCATCCACAACCTCTGTTTATCTAGCTGGATTTCCATCTAGTGGTTAAGACAATTGCCTTCTTGAGTCTGGCATATGGATAAATAATTTTTCGGGGATTTAACGCACATCCATCGTGAGTGAGAATCGTTAGACCCTACTGTGACTGGTTTACATCAAGGCCCAGGCTGGGTTAAAGCCACCTGCTTGATTGGCTTACAATCTGGTAAGCATACCATCTATCAGTTGGGGATAAATTCCGCTTTACCCAACCACTGAGGGTTAATATTCGGAAAGTTGGGACTAATAATTTGGACTTTTTAGAATCACCAATCATATTAATTTTTCACAGAGAATATATTTATGATTTTTATTTAATTTTTAAGCCTGGCTTTTCTATTTTCCATTTATTTTGCCCTAGCTGTTATAGGTGGCATATTTCAGTGTAATTTAGAAACGGAAAGCTAGTATCTAATTGCTTGTGAAACATGCACTATATTGTCAAAAGTATTGGGATGCCTGACTTTAAACGTGCATGAACTTTAATGGCATCCCAGTCTTAGTCTGTAGGGTTCAATATTGAGTTGACCCACCCTTTGCAGCTATAACTGCTTCAATTCTTCTGGGAAGGCTGTCCACAAGGTTTAGGAGTGTGTCTATGGGAGTGTTTGACTATTCTTCTAGAAGCGCATTTGTGAAGTCAGGCACTGATTCTGAATGAGAAGGCCTGCTCTAATTCATCCCAAAGGTATTCTATCGGGTTGAGGTCAAGACTTTGTGCAGGCCAGTCAAGTTCCTCCACCCCAAACTCATTAATGTCTTTATGGGCCTTGCTTTGTGGGATGAGATGCCAATAAAGTTCATGTGTGTGTAAAGGCAGGCGTCCTAATGATCAACACTACTAGTTTGAACTCAGTTCTGTTTGTCTCCTGGTTTTTTTTTGCTTGTGGTGTCAGTTGTTTCTTACATTTCATCTTCATGTTCTTTCATCTTCCAGTCCATGACAAAGCCAATGAAAGGACAGGTGAACAGGCATAAGAGCTGAAGGACCCCAAAAGCAGATGAATATAAACCCACTGAAAAACAAGAGGAACAAGTAAAACCTTTCTATTATTTCAGTTGTGTAACATGAAAGATATTAAATTGATGCAGCTACAATTCATGTATTTTTGTTTCTGGAACCATTGCTGAAATTCTTCTTTACTACACAGCCTGGCTGGCAGGGTGACAGACATCTTCTAGAGATGATGCAAGTTTGGTTTGCTTTAAAACAATCCTTTCTGATCCTCAAGACAATAGTATTCCCACTAGACCAACATCCTACTATGTTATATCTTATAAGGATTTATAGCCATTTTTATTTGACTACAGTGGGTTTGATTTACTAAAACTTGAGAGAGTGCAAAATCTGGTGCAGCTGTGCATGGTAGCCAATCAGCTTTTAACTTCAGCTTCAACTTCAGATTTTTCCGACGGATATTCCACTCGTGTGTACGGGGCATAACAACATTTTTAGAAAGTATCAACCCATACACCAATGCCGCGTACACACGATCGGAATTTCCAACAACAAATGTTCGATGTGAGCCTGTTGTCAGAAATTCCGACCGTGTGTAGGCTCCATCGGACATTTGCTGTCGGAATTTCCAACAACAGATGTTTGAGAGCTGGATCTCAAATTTTCCAACAACAAAATCCGTTGTCGTAAATTCCAAGCGTATGTAGAAAATTCCAATGCACAAAATTCCACGCATGCTTGGAATCAAGCAGAAGAGCCGCACTGGCTATTGAACTTCGTACGTATTGTACGTCAGCGCGTTCTTGGCGATCGGAATTTCCAACAACATTTGTGTGACCGTGTGTATGCAAGACAAGTTTCAACCAACATCCGTCGGAAAAAAATCCACGGTTTGGTGGTCGGAAATTCCGATCGTCTGTACGCGGTTTTTTACCACATAGTGTTATAGTAAGTCTATGGTGTTTGCATGCTAAATATTTTTTTAAAAGTCAAACTTTTTACCTGTTTGCTCTACTTCAACTTTCAGTTCTTTGGGTACTAGAAAAAAAATGGAGAGTAACATTGAAAATATTTTTTTAAACTTTCAGGTGCAAACAGACCTATTGCACAAAACTAAAAATAAAGAGTATTTTTTGTAATGCTTTATTGAGTAAAATGTATACAAAATATGCTATTAGACGTGGATTTCAAAATACATAATTGTAAAATGAACACCATTTTTCTTGTTTGTGTAATGCAGTAACATGAATTATGAAAGATGTTATTATTAAGAGCCAATTAGTGGGGATAAGTTTAAGGTTCGGGTCACCCATGAGTCTAAATTGCCCGCAGTTCTCCGAACAGGCAAACTAAATGGCTGATTTGTCCAGTTTACCCGCACACCCAATTCTCCAGCTGCTCCATGCAGAAGTTATTCATTTAGTCATGGTATGACTACAAATTGTAAACTAGCTGGCATGATGCTGCTGCTTCCACTGTCATTAGACAGTGGAGAGCAATAGGCAAAAGGCACAGAACTGTTCGGCAGTGCTCTGATCGCTAATCATAAATGTAAACAGTAATACTGAACCTACCTCTTCGTATCACAATGAAATAAGGGAAAGTAGGTGGATTTAATGAACTACAGGCTGTAGCAGAGAAAAACTGTAAAACAACGTGGAATTGGTTAAAGGACCACTGATCACTAATATTGTGGGATTATTTTTGGGGAGGGGTGTAGCACCAATGATGGAAGGAGGAGGTGGGGGTTATAATGCCACTGACTACCAATGACTTTGAGATTGTTTGGGGGGGCTGCCAATGTTGTCAACATTTTTTTGGGTGGAGGTGGCGCAGAGAGGAAACGGGTGTAACATGCTGGTATTGAGGTGGTTCAAGGAATTTTTCAAGGAATGATTGAATTGTTCAAGGAATTGTGCTCTTTAACATGGCTGTAAAGGTAAAAGTTTTTTTTTCCACCTTAATGCATTCTCTGCATTAAGGTAAAAAACCTTTTAATAGTAGCTCCCCCCCAGCCCCTCTAATAAATACTTTGTTAAGCCCAATCTTGATCTAGCGCTGTGAACGTCTGCAGCAGCTCTTCTCCCCGCTCTTCTCTCGCAGGCTTGGCTGAGAGCAGCAGGAGCCATTGGCTGCTGTCAGGCAAAACCTGTGAGCAGAGAGACTAGGGGCCGGGGCTGAGCTGTGCTGTATGTCTGAATAGACACACACAGCCCGGCTTGGGATTAAGCCTGCACAAGTGCAACCACAGCAAGCGACTCACTATGGAGGCACTCAGAAGAAGGATGTTTGGGGCCGCTCTGTGCAAAAACATTGCACAGAACAGATAAGTATACAATGTTTGTTATTAGAAGATAAAAAAACAAGCTTTACGATCACTTTAAGCCTTATTAAAAAAAATTCTCCCTACTAAATGGTATTTTATTATTATTATGATCATAATTATTATTTTTGCATTGGTACATTTCCCCCATTGCAGTGCTCATCTATCCATTCCTTTTTTTTTTTTTTTTTTTTTTTTACTAAAAGCTTGCAAATTGGGCTAGAATAAAAGATTAGGCTCCCTCAGATTCCAGGCTGGGTTCTTCGAACTTTCTGTAAACCAAACCAAGGTCATCACTACAAATTAGTAGTCTGGCGTCCACTAAGCAATCATGATTCCTGTACAGGACACCGAGAATGTGTCCTGGATGGCAGGTACATTCCCCCAATGTTTGAGTCGTGGTCCCTTTAAGGAGGACAATTGCAGAGTCTTCAAACCCTGATCATTAGGACGTTGGTACTGAAGGGATTAAGTCTCAGGGGAGGGAGGCTTGAAAGGCAGCAGAGGGAAATATGCACCTGTGTCAAGGAAGTGAGACGGAGAGAAAGAGTGTCTCACAAGCTGTGCAGCCAGTGTGAGCTCTTTGACCTACGGAGACACAGGCTGCTGACCCCCTCTGCCTGACCTACCTGGCACCCTTGCTCTGGAGAAGCCTAACCCCTGTATGGGACCAAAGAAAAACTAGCTATGAGCCTGCTTAAATTACCAATACCAGGATTTTGGACTGTTATTTACTATGGCTGAAGTAAGCTGTCGTTTTGTTTAGTTTTGATTGAAATAAATGAACTGTTTGCTTTCAATAAACTGGCTGGCGGTTATTACACAATTACCCCAGGTTACATTCCTAAATGCCAGTTTTAATTTTTTTAACTCTTTAGCCATTTGCTGTCAAATCACTTTATAAAAACACCCAGAGAGCTCACTCTTAGGTGCGGGAGGACATATTAGAACATCTTCCCGCTACCACTGCTTGTGTGCGCCCTCTAGGGCATGCACCAGTGCACGCTGGGAAACTTTAGGCTATGTTTTACAACTTATGGCTGTAATAAATCTTTTAATTAGAATGTCTCTCTACAGGAAATATAATTTGACTACTTTTCTGTTCTCTCTGGTCACAAAGAGGTCTGGGGTACACCATTTTTGACAGATTTGGTTGAAGGTCGTCTGATTCAGGGCCCACTCTGTCTGAGCCATCCTCTTCCTGCTCAGATAGTCTGTCAGACTGTTCATAACTTATTTTAAATGCACCGCCAGGTTCTCTTCTGCCAAGGCCAAAAGGTCATTTGCAACTTCCATTAGACCTGTGGCTCTTGTACCACCTTGTTTGTTGATGTAACAGACTGTGGTTATATTGTCTGAAAATATTTGAACATGCTTGCCTTTTAGCGAGGAGTCGAATGCAACTAGAGCTTCCCAGACTGCTGTTAGCTCTTTTGCGTTGGATGAGGTCTTGGTCAACTGAGGTGGCCACGCTCCTTAGCACCAGTGATTCTGCAAATGCGCTCCCCAGCTTGCATCTGCAGTGACTACTACTGGGTTTGGCTGAGACCATAGACGACCCTTTGACAGATTTTCTGCGACGAGCCACCATCTTACTGATTGTTTCACAGATAAAGGAACTACTTCTAGAGTCGTTAGTGAGTCTATCTGCCTGTTCCAGACTGAGAGCATGAGGTTTTGTAGGTGACGCATTTGAAACTGAGCCCACAGGACTCCGGGAATTGATGCAATCATGAGGCCTAAAAGCCTCATCAGATATTTTTTATAGATGACTGGGAATTTTGACAAAGTACGAAAATCGCTGACGTCAGGGTTAGAATTTTCTCCTCCGAAAGAAATATCTTGTTCACTGTAGAATCAATCATGTAGTTGAAAAACGTTACTTTCTGAGCTAGCCGGAGTTGAGATTTTTCCAGGTTTATTAACCATTCTAACTTTTGAAGGTGGTTGATAGTTAGATTTAAATACTGTTTTACATCCTCCACAGAGCCCCCAAAGAACAGAAGGTCATCCAGATAGGGGGTAATCTGTACCCCGGAAGCTCTCAATCCCCATAAGGCTTCTGCCAGGACTTTGGTGAATATAAGAGGGGCCGAGGCTAGGCCAAAAGGAAGGGCATTGCACTGGAAGAAGAGTGTTTTGCCGGTGCCTCTCACCACAAATCTTAGGAATCTTTTTGATTCCGGATGGATCAGGATATGGAGGTCGGCGTTGGACAAGTCGAGGCAGACCATGAAAGCCTGAAGTTAGAAGTTCCCCTATGCCGCGTACACACGAGCAGACTTTTTTTTTTCTTTTTTTTTTTTCTTTCCACTTCAGCGAAAATCTTATTGAGAGACATTGTATCAACTTTGAAAATCAAAATTTATCTCCTCTCATTTTTCACATCATTGTGGCTTATTTCCCTCTTATCTTTTCTTCTTCTTTTTTTTTTTTTTTTCCTTTATACACGTCCTTTTCTTTTGTTTTTTTTTTCCTTTTTTTTCCTTTTAAATATGAAATAAAGACTTATCCAACCAAGCAAATAGTGTGCACATCCCGTATAAAAATTTCTTAAGAAAAGTCAGCCTACTAAAGAGCAGAAAAACAAAGGACAGCAACCCCAAACATATTCCCCTATAATACCCCTCCACACCTCCCCTCCCTCCATCACGCCATACCTTCCAGCCTCCCTCCACCCCATACTCACTCCACCCATTCTACCTAATCCTCTCGTACCTAATCAGAACATTCATACTCCAGCCATTGCTTCCATATCTTCTTATATTTCTTCAAACTACCTTTTTTCCTATACCAAAACTCCTCCTTCATAATCATATCATTAACCTCTCTCAGCCATTCTACTACTGTTGGGGGGTCTTTTGCCTGCCACTTCCTTGCTATAATCTTCCTACCCTGGAACAGGCATCTTATTATTGCGGTTTGGGTGTCTTTCAGCATACCATTGTTCTCCATCAGGCTCAAAAGGCAGGTTCTGGCCTCCATGGCTAGCGAGGTCCTGAATACTACGTTGATTTTCTCCACTATTTCTTCCCAATACCTATATAGCCTGGGGCATCGCCAGAACATGTGCATCAGGTCCCCTCTCCCGTCCCCGCAACGTTGGCATTTCGCATCTTGCCTCCTTCCAAACCTAAATAGTTTTTCTGGAGTATAGTATAGTCTATAGACCAGGTACAAATGGGATACCCCTTGTGCCGGTGACAGAGAGATCCTAGGCCCTAATGCTAGAACATACTTCCACTGTGCCTCCGTAATAGTACCAATCTCTTCCTCCCATTTGGCTCTTTTCTTCAACTCCACTACCCCCTCCCGCCCTGCCATATTTATGCCCCTGTACATTTCTGAGATCAGCCCTCCCGAGCCACTATTGTTTACCACTTTCCTCAACAAAGGCATTTCGTTCCACTCTATCCCCTTTCCTCTGAATTGTGTCTCCAGGGCATGCCTCACTTGCAGACATCCAAAAAAATAGCCTATTGGGGACTGCAAACTCCTCTCTTAGCTCTTGAAATGACTTCAGTCTCCCCGCCCTATACAGTTGTGCCAAGCAGTGAATACCTCTCCTATCCCACTCCTCTATTTTCCCCAACGTAATAAGCTCTTTTAAATTTTTGTTATTCCATATTGGAGAGAACTCAGAAAACCCTGTATACCCTAACACGGCCTTCACGGTCTTCCAGCTTCTAATCATTAACGGAGTTGTGGGACAGCTGTGCACAAAAGATTCTGCCTCCACTGCTTCCACAACTGTATCATGACCGCTGTTGTTTAGCCATATACCACTACCTCCTGCCCTCACTTCAGGCAGGTTGGTGCCTCTCATGAACTGCATTTGGGCTGCCAAAAAATAACTCCAGGGGTCTGGTAGGGCCAGGCCTCCCTCCTCCCTCGGCCGACGGAGCACCCGCAAACCAATCCTTGCCACCCCATTCCTCCAGATTAATTCTCTGAACAAACTGCCCATCTTTTTAAACCAATGTTTTGGGAACCAGACAGGAGAATTGTGTATTACGAATAGAATTTGCGGCATCCATATCATCTTGATAAGGTTACATCTACCGGTGACCGAGAGAGGAAGACTGCCCCACACCCGACTCTTTTGCTTTAACTTCGCCATTAGTGGTACTATATTACCTGATATGTACTGTCCCGGGTCTTTTGTTATATTCACCCCTAAATACCTCATTTGATTTACCACCCTTATTGAATCTACCTGTCTCGGAAGCGGGTCTACCAGGGGGTCCATTGGCAATAGTGAAGATTTTTCCCAGTTGATTTTTAAACCGGAGAAATGGCCGAATTCTTTAATCAATTTCATGGCTGCTAACAGTGAGGACTGTGTATCCTCCAAAAATAGCAGAATATCATCCGCATACATTGCGACTTTCTCTTCCTCACTCCCTCTTCTAAACCCACGAAACTCTTGTGACGTTCTTAGAGCCACTGCCAGTGGTTCCACTGCGAGGGCGAAGAGCAGGGGCGATAGTGGGCACCCCTGTCTCGTCCCCCTCCCCAACTGGAACCCCCCAGAGCACTCCCCATTGACCTTGACTTTAGCTCTTGGTTTGTCATATAAAATTCTCAGCCATTTCACAAAATTAGGACCGAATTTAAACTCTGCCAGTACTTTCCACAAATAATGCCATTCAAGGCTATCAAAAGCCTTGACCGCGTCTAAAGATAAAATGGCTCTATTCCCCCCCTTCTCTGTAGGTAATTGTACATTACCATAGACCCGCCTGATATTCACGCTTACCAATCTATCCGGTATAAAACCTGTTTGGTCTGAATGTATTACTTTAGCAATTATCTTTTTTAACCTATTTGCTAGGGCTTTTGCCAGGATCTTAATATCTGTGCATAAGAGTGAGAACGGTCTATAGGAGGATACTTCTAATGGATTCTTCCCTTCTTTCAACAAAATTATGATAGTGGCTTCTGTCATGGACATGGGCAATCTTCCTTCCACCACGGCCCCGTTTAAAACTTCCAGTAATTTTGGGAGCAATACATCTCCATATTTCATGTAAATTTCTATAGGCAAACCGTCGGGTCCTGGTGCTTTCTGATTCGCCATTTCCATTACCACTCTTTGCAGCTCTGCCTGTGTTAACGGGGTTTCCAAAATTTCCCTGTCTTCACTGGATAACGGGACAATTTTCAGTTTTTCAAAAAACTCCCACATCTCACCCTCTACATCCAACTGTGGGGCTTTGTACAGGTCTTCATAATACTCTTTGATCCATCGGAAAGTCCGTCGTAAAGTCCGTCAAAGTCCACCGGACCGAGTCCAATTGAAAAGTCCGCCCGTGTGTACGCGGCATTACAGTGTAGATTGATTCCATCTTGAACTTTTTGTATCTCACAAATTTGTTAACTTTTTTCAGGTTCAGAATTAATCTGAATTTTCCTGAGGATTTTTTCTACAAAAATATGTGAGAGAAGAAGCCACCTTCTGCTTGGAACCGTGGAATCAAGCTTATTGCCTTCTGGTGCAACATGTCTTGTAGTATAGCTGTCATTGCCGAGGATTTTGGTCTTTTGGAGGAGTCATCAGCCAAAATCTGTCTGATGGTCTGCTGTAGAATTCTAACCTGTACCCCATAGCGACAATGAATTTGTTGTTCGTAACTGCTTGCCATGGTGCGAGGAAGGACCCCAGTCTCCCTCTCACCAGCTTTTATTCTGTTCCTGCCTGCTAGGATCTTTAACTTGTGGCCGCTTAAAGGGACGAAAATGTATTTTCGTTGCTTGTTTTCTTGGTATGGGGAAACTTTTCTTTCTGTCTGTTGTTTTTTCTAGAACAGACTCCAGCTCTTTTCTGAACAAAATTTCACACAAAAAAAACGGAAGAGTGCACAGTTTCGATTTTGAAGCGACATCCCCGCTCCACGATTTAAGCCAAATCGCTCTTCTAGCTTCATTTATCAGAGCCATGGATCTAGTCATGAATTTAGCCAACTCCATGGAGGCATCCGCAATGAAAGCTACTGCTTTTTTCAATGTAGGAAGGGCAACCAAAATGTCATCCCTCGGGGTGTGTCTTTCTACCAGTAAGCGTAACTGCTTCAACCAGAGGTCTGGAGTTCTTGCCACGCAAGTAGTTAAGAGCTGGCGTGAAGTTCACTGAGCAAACCTCCCATGCCCATTTTAGATAGCCTTCTGCCTTCCCAGCCATAGGGTCCTTTAGAACACCAGCATCTTCGAATGACATTTCAGATTTTTTTGGACACTTTCGATAAAGATGTCTCCAATCTGGGGCATTTATCCCATAAGCCAGTGTCCTCTCTTCAAATTTTTAGGGAAAAAAAAACTCTTTTACTTTTCTTTCCATTCTCGTAGAATCATGTCTTTTAGGGTGTCATGGATCAGAAAGGTCTTGGTTTGTTTGGTTTGCAGACCTGTGAATAGTTGGTAGTGGACTGGGAGTTCCTTAAGCAGTGATGGCCAGGCCTTCTATGATACTGAAGGAATGCATGCAGTATCTGGGGGTTTAATCAGCCACAGTTCCAGTAGTCCCGTGGGTCAGGTGGCGCAGAAAGAGGTTTCAATGCAACTTTCTTCTTCAGTGGGATCGTCTGCCAATTCGGATAATCTGGTCCCTGGTTGGTGGTCAGTAGCTCGCAATCTTTCCCGCGGAGTTCTGTTGAAGGCCTCAGAACCAATAGTGGTGTCGACCAATGCCAGTCTGGCAGGCCGCAGGGCACACTGCCTGGGACAGCACGTTCAAGGCCAATGGTACCTTTGTGGGGTGAAGAGTTTACATTTCCTGAGATTGGATGCTGTCAGACGCGCTCTTAGCATTCCAACCTATGTTGCGAGATCGAGCTGTCAAGATTCTTATGGACAACAAAACTACGGTGGCTTATGTGTCTCATCAAGGGGGCACAAGAAGTCACCCTCTCCTTCAGGTGGCATGTCAATCTTCCTCTGCACAGAGAAGAATCTCGGCTCTCTTACAGCATCTTAACTCCCAGGGCCTGGCAATGTTTTAGCAGATCACTTGAGTCGAGGCTTTGGGGATCACAACAAATGGGGCCTCAACCCCAAGTACCTACGCAAGATCTTCAGGGTCTGGGGAAAGCCTTCGATAGATCTTATGGCATTGGAGAATTGTCAACTGCCTTGCTTCTTCTCCCGGACCTAGCATCCACAGGCATTGGGTCAGGGTGCTCTGTCAAGGTCTTGGAACTTCCCCTTGGTGTATGTGTTCCCGCCGCTTCCATTGGCTCTCAAAATCCTGCTGAAGATTCAGCGAGAAAGGGTCACAGCAATAGTAGTCCTACCTTACTGGCTCAGGGAGCTGTGGTTCCCTCTGGCTTGGAGGATAAAGTTGGGCTCACCAATCCCTCTGCCTCCTAGTCAAAATCTCTTTCTGCAGAGTGGGACCTGACACCCGAACCGCAGGAGGATAAAGGTAATGACATTATTACAGGATCGTCAGAACGAATGTAACCTACGGAAAGGGGTTGGGACCTTGGATCTCCTTCAGTATCTAACATTGTGAGTTTCTGCAGAGTAGTCTCCCAGGGTTAGCTTATAATTCCCTGAAGGGTCAAATCCCTGCCTTGTCGGCTATGTCGTGTACAAGATATGCTCTACATCCATTGGTGATCTGATTTTTTTAGGGGGCAGCCATAGAAATCAGACCTCCATTGAAATCGTTTTTTCCAAAAGAGGACTTAACACTAGTCTTGGGAACATTGCTGGTTCCTCAGTTTGATCAAGATTTCTCTTGTTCATTATTTCTTTTAACAGTTTTTTGTTTTTGCTTTTTGCTAGCCGTGGCCTCGGCCAGAAGAGACTCCGAGTTGTGCGCCTTCTCATCTAAAGAACCATATTTTTTGGTGCTCCCAGACAAGATAGTCCTTAGGCCGATACCAAGCTTTCTACCTAAGGTGGGCACATAATTTCGTATGAACTGGGAGGTCATTCTCCCAGCCTTTCTGGCGGATACAGCTGATGATGAGTGTAGGAGGTTACACCTTCTCTCTGCGGTTTCAGCCTACCTGAAATGGACTAAAAGCTTTGGAAAACAAGATCAGCTGTAGGTTTTCCCAATGGGGCCTAAAAAAGGGGTATGCCAGCAACATCCAGAGTTGTGTCTTCCTGGTTTGTCAAGACCATGCATATTGCATACAAAACGCTGGGCCTTCCTCCTCCTTCAGAGATCAAAGCACATTCGACGAGGGGTATGGCAGCATCCTGGGCATACGCGAAGGTCGGCCCTGAGGTAGTTTGCAGAGCAGCAAGCTGGAGTGCGCCCAACACCTTTTATTAGGCATTACAGGCTTAATATGGCTTGTCCGCCTGAGGAAACATTTGGCCCTACAGTTATTACGGCGGCTGTTGTCCATTAAAAATTTTTGAGTAGCATTGCATTGAGGGTTTGGCTTATTTTTTATTTTTTGTCTTCCCTCCCTTCTTAATATTGCTTGGTACATCCCATAGTAGGCTGACATGGGGAGGTCCAGGAATAAGGAAAATTGTTATCCATACTTACCGTAATTTTCCTTTCCTGGATCCTCCCCATGTCAGCCGAAGGATTCCCACCCAGTTTATCCATCACGAGGTGGGGTTTTTTGAACACTGGTGTGGGCAGACAGCCGCCCTTTTATGGGCTAGGAAAGAGGTGGTCCTGGAAGGGTCAGAGAGGGCGGAGCTGACCCATAGTAGGCTGACATGGGGAGGATCCAGGAAAGGAAAATTACGGTAAGTATGGATAACAATTTTCCTTAATATATATAGTTATGGGGTTAAAATATAACAAAAAAAATATATACACACCTTTATTCAAATAATAAAGATTATTTTATAGCCCCCTGTCATTCCACCCACACCCCTAGCTAACTGCACTCATCTCTAGACACATTTCTTTTTCTCTTTTGGGAACTATTTTTACCATGCCCTCACAGGAATGAGCTGTACGATTCATATGTGTTTCTGTGTGGTGCGATTTCAGCCTATTCATTTTAAGGGCTGGTTCAGTTTAACCTAGAGCGGCGCATCCCGATTCCCGCGCCATCAGTGTTATACATATATTACTGCCTGTGGGCCCCCCGCCTCCGAGCTGAGCTCAGCGATGGGCAGCAGGCATACCTATTAAGCCTGTAATTGGCTGAATAGGTCACGTGCGGGTGGCGGACACGTGGGTCTGTGATTGGCCCGGTGGACCTGATTACATGTGGAGGCGGGGCTGGACTGTGGGTGATCACGGCCGCCCGGAGTCCCGCCTCCTTGCCTAGCATGTGCTCTGCTGTGTCTCCTCGAGTCCTCACTGAGGTATCTTCTCATCTGCCCTCTCACCCCCCTCTGTCAGCCTGCTGCTCTCTGTCAGCTACTCCCCCCTCTGTAAGCCACCCCCCCTCTGTAAGTCACCCCCCCTCTGTAAGCCACTCCCACTCTGTCAGCTCCCCTCCCCTGTCAGCTCCCCCCCTCTGTCAGCTACTCCCATCTCTCCGTCAGCTACCCCCCCCTCTCTGTCGGGCCACCCCCTCTCTTACCACCTTTCTCTCTCCCACCCTCTGTCAGCTACTCCCCCCTCTGTCAGGTACTCCCCCTCTCTGTCAGGTACTCTCCCCTCTGTCAGCTACCCCCCCTCTGTCAGCTACCCCCATCTGTCAGCTACCACCTCTGTCAGTTACCCCCCCTCTGTCAGCTACTCCCCCCCTGTCAGCTACTCTCCCCGTCAGATACTCCCCCTCTCTGTCAGCTACTCCCTCCTCTGTCAGCTACTCCCCCCCTCTGTCAGCTACTGCCCCCCCTCTGTCAGCTCCCCTCCTCTGTCAGCTACCCCCTTCTGTCAGTGACTCTCCCTCTCTGTCAGCTACTCCCCCTCTCTGTCAACTACTCCCCCTCTCTGTCAGCTACTCCCCCTCTCTGTCAGCTACTCCCCCCCTCTGTCAGCTACCCCCCCTCTCTCTGTCAGCTACCCCCCCTCTCTCTGTCAGGCCACACCCTCTGTTACCCTCCTCCCTCTCAGCCCCCTTCTCTCTCCCACCCTCTGTCAGCTACCCCCCTCTGTCAGCTACTCCCCCCTCTCTGTCACCTGTGATTGGCTGAATAGGTCACGTGCGGGCCGCGGACACGTGGGTCTGTGATTGGCCCGGTGGACCAGGTCACATGTGAAGGCGGGGCTGGACTGTGGGTGATTTGGAATCATGCATCATCATCCATTTGGAATCATGGGCAGAATTGAGGTTATTTCCGCCTGCAATCTGGATTGCTCAGGTGTGAACGGAGCCTAATTGATCAGGAAAAAACAGACAGGCTGGTTGTACAGAAGTCGATCTAGCACTCGACTTCTGTACAACCAGCCTGTCCACACATGGATCAAAAATTCAGTCGGTCCCTGCTAAGCCAGCCAAATTTTGATCCATGTGTAGGGATCAGCTTCGAGTTTGAGTTGAACTCATGTTCGACTCGAACATCGGCTGTTCGCCAGTTCGCCGAACAGCAAACAATTTGGGGTGTTCGTGGCAAATTCGAAAGCCGCGGAACACCCTTTAAAAGTCTATGGGAGGAATCAAAAGTGCTAATTTTAGAGGCTTATATGCATGGTATTGTCATAAAAAGTGTTTGGGGCCTGGGGCCTGCCCCAGGGGACAATGGATCAATGCAAAAAAAAGTTTTAAAAACGGCCATTTTTTCGGGAGTGATTTTAATAATGCTTAAAGTGAAACAATAAAACTGTAACATTCCTTTAAATTTCGTACCTGGGGGGTGTCTATAGTATGCCTGTAAAGGGGCGCATGTTTCCCGTGTTTAGAACAGTCTGACAGCAAAATGACATTTCAAAGGAAAAAAAGTCATTTAAAACTACTCGTGGCTATTAATAAATTGTCGGTCCGACAATACACATAAAAGTTCATTGCTAAAAACCTCATGGGATTTCCCCACAGGGGAACCCCAAACCAAAATTTAAAAAAAAAATGGCATGGGGGTCCCCCTAAATTCCATACCAGGCCCTTCAGGTCTGGTATGGATATTAAGAGGAACCCCGGGCAAATTTTAAAAAAAAATGGCGTGGGGTCCCCCTCAAAATCCATACCAGACCCTTCAGGTCTGGTATGGATTTTAAGGGGAACCCCGCACCAAAATTTAAAAAAAATGGCGTGGGGTCCCCCCAAAAATCCATACCAGACCCTTATCCAAGCACGCAACCTGGCAGGCCGCAGGAAAAGAGGTGGGGACGAGAGAGCGCCCCCCCCCTCCTGAACCGTACCAGGCCACATGCCCTCAACATTGGGAGGGTGCATTGGGGTCCATTGTGTGCTCGTTTCCGTCGCTGGAAAGACTGGGTTCAGGTAAGTAAAAGGGGGCTCTGGGGGGCTGCTGCATCACAGGAGGGTTTTTACCTTAATGCATGTTCAATGGACCTTTTACGTTTATGGGGAACTGTGTCAAATGCTTTTGCACAATCCAGATACACCACGTCTACTGGCCTTCCTTTATCTAGATGGTAGCTCACCTCCTCATAGAAGGTTTATAGATTGGTTTGGCAAGAATGATTCTTCATGAATCCATGCTGATTACTGCTAATGATACCTTTTTCCTTACTAAAATCTTGTATATAGTCCCTTAGCATCCCATCTAAGAGCTTGCATACTATTGATGTTAGGCTAACTGGTCTGTAATTCACAGGGATGTATTTTGGCCCTTCTTAAATATTGGTGCTACATTAGCTTTTCTCCAATCAGTTGGTACCATTCCAGTCAGTAGACTGTCAGTAAAAATTAGAAACAATGGTCTGGCAATTACTTGACTGAGTTCCCTAAGTACCCTCGGGTGCAAGCCATCTGGTCCCGGTGATTTATTAATGTTACGTTTCCCAAGTCTATTTCTAAATCTGTCCTCTGTTAGCCATGAGGGTGCTTCCTGTGACGTGTCATGAGGAAAAACACTGCAGTTTTGGCTACTGAAGCCCCCCGATTGCCTAGTGAAGACTGAGGAGAAGAATAAATTAAATACCTTCGCCCTCTCCCCATCCTTTGTAACCAGATGTCCTTCCTAATTCTTTATTGGGCCAATATGGTCTGTCCTCCCTTTTTTACTGTTTATAAACTTAAAGAATTTCTTGGGATTTTTTTTGCTCTCCTCTGCTATGTGTCTTTCTTGTTCTATCTCAGTCGCCCTAATTGCAACCTTACATATCTTGTTGCATTCTTTGTAAAGTCTGAATGCTGATGATGATCCCTCAGCCTTGTATTTTTTGAAGGCCTTCTCCTTTGCTTTTATATGCATTTTTACATTAGAGTTAGGCCATCCAGGACTTTTGTTCACTCTTTTAAATTTATTTCCCAATGGGATGCACTGGCTAATGCCCTTATTTAATATGCTCTTAAAGCAAACCCATCTCTCCTTCGTGTTCTTTGTTTATATTCCATATAGCATTGCAAAATCCTTCCTTTCCTCTCTCATTGTTCATGTCATTTATTATGCCAGGCCAGCAATTGCCAATCAGTGCTGCATTTCAGTGCCCATCAGTGCCTGCCCATCAGTGCTTAAAAGTGCCACCTATCAGTGCCCATATGTGCCACCTATCAGTGCCAGCTATCAGTCAGTGTCACCTATCAGTGCCAGCTATCAGTCAGTGCCACCTATCGGTGGCAGCCATCAGTCAGTGCCACCTATCAGTGCTCATTAGTGCTACATAATCAGTGCCACCTATCAGTGCTGCATAGTCAGTGCTACTGTTACATGACATAAAAAAAAAGTATCGGTAACCGGTATTGGCGAGTACTTGAAAAAAGTATCGGTACTTGTACTCGGTCTTAAAAAAGTGGTATTGGGACAACCCTATTGTATATCAATCCACCTCTGAAATCTTCTTGCTGGGTCTAAGTAAAGATCATCGGCTTTTGTGGCCAGGCTGCTGTGTCCCTCCACAAGAAAAAAAAAGTCCCCAGTTTCCAGGCAGCAATAGAGGATATGCAGGCAATGACAATGACAACAAAAAAACACAGTAACATCTGCAACAGTAACATCTGCAAATACTAACATGTCATATTTTGAGGGAGCTTGATGTACAAATGCCTCTTTCCCTATGCAGTGGTTGCTTGACAGAGGGGGCTGGTATGGGTAGCAGTCCTGCCCACACCCGACATCACAGCTCAGATATGACAGCTGCAGTCTCTCATGAGGGCTGTACAGTGCACACCCAGCAGTCTTGCTCACCAATCACTGGCTGTGATATTGAGCTAGAAGGCAACATTAATCAACAGAATAATGCGGGACAAAGCCCCTGCACAGTGGGACAAACTTGTAAATGCGGAAAAGTCCCGCTCAATCCGGGACTGTTGGGAGGTATAGATACAGTATACTTCCACTTACACCATTAGAACAAAATGCTGGTTAGAGAAAAGTGGAAGTGTTAAATTCTCTAACTTCCCCTATTATATCATACAGTAGACTTAGCTTACAGTGTCCTTGTCCTTCCTCACCTAAAAACACTTGATTTGGTATGGAACATTCAGAAAAATAGACGTTTACTAAAAGGGGACATTAAAGATAACAATCTGTAATCTAGTTGTAGTTGCATTAGCATACTTTAAAGCAGTTCTAAAGGCAGAGAATGCATTAAGGTATAATAATGTCCCAGTATTATCGCCCCCTTACCCCACTGTATACTTACCTAAGTCCTATCTCAATCCAGTGCTGTGCTCGTCTACAGTGGTTTTCTCCTTTCTCTCTCTGCTCAGAGAGGCAGCAGCGGAAGCCATTGGCTACTGCTGCTGTCAATCAAATCCTGTAAGCAGAGAGCAGGGGGGGCTGAGCCATGCTGTGTGTGTCAATAGATGCCCAGCTCGGGACCAAGCCCACAGGTGTGCCCCCATAGCAAGTGGCTTGCTATGTGGGTACACAAAGAAGAGGAGGAGCCATAAGCGCTCATGGGGGACCCCAGAAGAGAAGGTTTGGGGCTGCTTTGTGCCATGGTTTTGCAGGTAAATATACCATTTTTTCTTAAAGAACATTTATAATCACTTTAATGCTACTAACAAAAGCTTACCATTTTCTTCAGGTCCAATCACCAAGTATTCAATCATTTTGTTCATCGAAGCCATGAAGAAAATTATCCGAAGTTGTGTCATCATCATAGTGATAAGTGAAAAAAGGAAGATGGGGGAGAGAGCACTTTGTAGGAATGTAGGAGAAGGTGCTAAAGGCAAAAGAAAATAATTCAGTGGCATCTTAATTAATTTGAAGTTACAGATTAAGGTTTTACATGCAGACATATCTTTACAGGTACTTATTTTTCTGTATGAACAAAATGTATGCATGGTTTCTAGTTGCTGCTCCACCCCAACCCCCTTCTCTCCAACTTTGCAGCCTTTTTGTTTTCTTTTGTGACTTGAGTCTTTTTTTGTTTCATTTAATGTTTTTATGTTTTATTTTATGTTCTGCTTGAGTTAGCCTTTTAGGGTTTATATTCTGAATGGGTATATATTTTATTTTGGAAAAAGAGGGGAAAATATAGTTCTTACCACATTTTCCAGGGAATGTAGTCACTTATATAGTCAAAATAATATGGAGTGGGTGACTAGGGACAAAGCGAAGGCAAATTGATTAAATACCTTCTTCAGTGCTGTGTATACAAAGGAGCATGGGGGACCTCAATTCTATAATGGGGATGATACTGATATAGCTCCATACCAACCACTGTGGCTCAAACTGATATGGTCCAGAAATATTTAGACAGAATTAAGGAAACTAAAGGAACCTGGACCAGATGGAATACACCCTTGTGTCCTAAAAGAATTGAGCTTTGATATTTCAAAGCCATTGTTTCTAATTTTTAGGGACTCTCTAATGACTGGCATTGTATTACCCCTATTAGGGATGGACTGATACCATTTTTTTTACAGTAAGTACGAGTACTGATACTTTTTTTGTACTCACCGATACCAATTCAGATATCTGCCAGCAACTGTTTTGTTTACACTTCAGCTGTCAGCAGGGGAACCCCGCTGACAGCTGAATGAATGGTTGGCTGTTAAAAACGCGGCGGCTCCGCTCCTTATGGACCACAGCCATTTTTACTTTTCTGCTATGGACTTGTTTATTCGGTGATAACTTTGTCAATACTTAAGATAACATAATGCATATATTGTTTTTTTTTTTAAGACAAATAAGGCCTTTTCTTTTTTTTCTTGAATATTGTCTTTCAACAATTATATTTTTTTTCACAATCCTTAGACAATAAAATGTAACAAAAGTAAAAAAAAAAAATGCACTTTTACTTTTTTGAGCAGTGTTGTTTTAAAAATAACGGAAAATGTATTATCATTACTTACCGTAATTTTCCTTTCCTGATGGACTCCATAGCAGTCTACAAGTGGGTAAACCCCGCCTCCTCTCCAATGCTATAGGACCCCATTCCCATAAATTTGAACTCACCGCTAGGGACTGCATTCTGTAACTAGCCTACTCTTGACCGATGGGGGGGAACTCCGTCTGCCATGGAGTCCATCAGGAAAGGAAAATTACGATAAGTATTTGATAATTTTCAGTTTTCCTGACAGACTCCATAGCAGTCTACATGTGGGAAATAACCAGCCAGACCACATGGGTGGTGAAGGGATATTTAGATTAACTGCATCCATTTTACAATAATCAGTTTTTGTTTTCTTTTGTGACTTGAGTCTTTTTTTGTTTCATTTAACGTTTTTATGTTTTATTTTATGTTCTGCTTGAGTTAGCCTTTTAGGGTTTATATTCTGAATGGGTATATATTTTATTTTGGAAAAAGAGGGGAAAATATAGTTCTTACCACATTTTCCAGGGAATGTAGTCACTTATATAGTCAAAATAATATGGAGTGGGTGACTAGGGACGAAGCGAAGGCAAATTGATTAAATACTTTCTTCAGTGCTGTGTATACAAAGGAGCATGGGGGACCTCAATTCTATAATGGGGATGATATTGATATAGCTCCATACTAACCACTGTGGCTCAAACTGATATGGTCCAGAAATATTTAGACAGAATTAAGGAGACTAAAGGAACCTGGACCAGATGGAATACACCCTTGAATCCTAAAAGAATTGAGCTTTGATATTTCAAAGCTATTGTTTCAAATTTTTAGGGACTCTCTATTGACTGTCATTGTATTACCCCTATTAGGGATGGACTGATACCATTTTTTTTACAGTAAGTACGAGTACTGATACTTTTTTTGTACTCACCGATACCAATTCAGATACTTCAGTACTCCATTTCACAAACAGCTGTGTGCACGTACTGCCAATTGTTCCTGTTATCTATTTTCTAGCTTTGTTTCTCATAAGTTACTTTCCAATTTCTTGTAAAGCACGTGATTTCCTACAAATTATGCTTTTGCTGAGATTCGGTTTTGTCATAGATTTTGCTTGTGTTTGATTGGAAAATTTGTAAAGACGTTCAGAGGGCAGTACCTTCTGAAAGCACCCCTTTATATTCACAGAGACAGAATAAACTTTTAGATTTGCTCAGAGAGACCTTGTCATTGTTTTTTATCATTGTCTCAATGGGCTAATCTCACAGGCCCTTGGGGATTGGAAGTCACATCTTAGTCAGAGGTATCGAGGATCTATATACCCCTAGACAATCTACATTCCTAACAGGTGGGTTATGCTGAACAGAAAACAAATTTAATTTGGCCCGTCAACTGACAGGACCTCTTAAACCAAAGTTCACAGAAGATAGAGAAGCAGGCTCAATACAGTAATGTGACATAAATGTGACATAAAGGTATTAATGGAGGCCCATGAGGCCGCTTTGCAAATGACATCTGGAGCCACATGCCGGGCTGTTGCCCATGAAGCCGCCATACCCCTAATGGAATGTGCCGTCACCGCCTCCGGAGGAGCCAAGCCCTTAGCTCTATAAGCCTGCTGGATGGACTGGACGATCCAGACCGAAATCATTCTGGTCGAAGTTATGTCTAGAGGATGAGCTTTAGTGTACCCTGGTCCTGAACTTAGGTAGAACGATTTCTTAGCTCTCGTGGAACACTGAAGTGACTTTCGGATTTGAGCCGAGCATAGGGATGAGGACCACCCGATCCAGAAAAACATCAGAAAAGGTTCTTTATGACCTAGGGACCCAATCTCAGAAATCCTCCTTAGCCGAGGTGATGGCTACTAGGAAAGTGACATTTGCAGAAAGGTCTTTGATAGAAAGCAGGGAAGACCCCATGGAGTCTAGACAGTGAGTCGAGAACAAGGGGAAGATCCCATTTGGGGAATCTTGGCCTTCTTTGGGGCCCAAGCCCCATGGAAGAACTGCCGGATTAAAGTGTGAACAGCCCACAATGTTCTGGAGAAGGCTGACAAGGCTGAGACTTGGACTCTAAGAGAGCTGATGGATAGAGATAGATTTAGGCCGGATTGTAGGAAGGTGAGGATATCCTGAACTTCTGGATTTCTGAATGATCTGCCCGTAGAAGATGAGAATTCAACAAACTTGGCCCATATTCTCCCATAGACATTATTCGTTCTCGCCTTTCTCAAGCTCAAGAGGGTGAAAATCACTCTTGACGCGCACCCAAGAGATTCCAGCCTCTCCCTCTCACGAACCAGACCATCAGTCTCAGTAATGCCGGACAAGGGTGCAGGACTGCCCCCTGAGAAATAAGGTCCGGCCTAAGAGGAAGAGGCACTGGATCCTGGAAGTTGAGCTGGATCAGGAGGGGAAACCATGACCTGTTCAGCCAGTAAGGTGCTATTACCACCACGTCGACCGCTTCTGCTGAGGAAAATTAGGAACGGTGGAAAGGCGTATGCCCTGTTGAAGCTCCAATTATCTGTCAGGGCATCTATTCTGAAGACCTGGCTGCAACGGTCCCTAGTGTAATACTTCTTGATCTTGAAGTTGCAGGGGGAAGCAAATAGATCCACTTCGGGATTGAGTCCCAGGCACAGGATCCACTCGAATGTCTGCACATGAAGAGACCACTCGTTGTCTAACCGAGTGCGCGGCAGTAAGTCCACTTGGACGTTCTACACTCCGGGGATGAAGACCGCCGAAATATTGGCCAGGTTTTTCTGGGCCCAAGACATAATGGGCTCGACTTCATGGAGCAGGGTGGAGCTCCGAGTGCCCCCTTGTCTTTTCACATAGGAGACCGCTACGGTGTTGTCCATCCTTAATAATACTGATTCCCCTTTCAGGAGATGAGTGAAGAACTGAAGGACACACCAGGCTGCCCGCAGTTCCAGGACGTTGAGCCTGGGTTGTGAGGGCAAGCATCCCACTTGCCTTGTGCAAGTTTTGATCTGCAGAGGGCTCCCCAATCAGTACCGCTGGCATCGGTTGTGACTGTGACCCACAAGACGGGGGCAATGGAGTGTCAAGTGAGCAGATTTCTGAGCTGAAGCCACCAGAAGAGGCTGCTCCTCATCAATGATGTTATGTGAATTGATTGTTGTCCCCTGATTTCCATTGCTGAAGAAACTCTGACTGAAAAGGGCGTAACCTCCATAGAGCCCACTTGACCATGGGGGTCGTAGAGACCATCGTGACGATAATTCTCAAGCACTGTGAGGCCTTTAGACGTGGGGCGCTAAGAGCATGAGAAATTAACTTTCGGATGACTGGGATCTTCTCCACTGGAAGAAAGATGGTGTTTTCCACCGTGTCAAACTGAGCCCCTAAATATATACCAGGTGCTGGACTGGTTCTAGCTGGCTTTTTTCCCGGTTTAGGAGCCACCCGAACTCGATCAACATGGAAATAACCTGCTCCCTGTGGACCAACAGCTGCTCCCCGTCTTGGGACAGCAACAGGAGGTCGTCGAAGTAGTGGTACAAGCGTATCCCTTTTTGTTCTGATGAGGGCCACCACAGCCAGAAGAACTTTCAAGAAGACTCGGGGTGAGGTTGTCAGCCCGAAAAGTGAACTGCAGATGTTCTTGCCCGACTTGAAACCGAAGGTATTTGCGTAATTCCTCTGCCACAGGCACGTGGAAGCAAGCATCTTTTAAGTCGATTGAAATCAGCCAATCGCCTGGTTGCAAAGCTTGCTGGATGGTAGACAGAGTCTCCATTTTGAATCTCTCATATTTTATAAACTTGTTTAGGTAAGTTAGGCCTATAACTGGCAAATTCATCTCCCTCCAACTCACTGTCCGAAGAACCGGGGGAAGCATCATAGGGCTGGAATGGGCCTGGATTCTCCTGGGCCTTGTCAGCCAGGGAGCCAGATAGGGTGGTGGACTGGCTCCGCATGTGGGTTGTATCCCACTCCTTTAGGGATTGTTGCACCACACGCTTAACAAGAGACTCCATCTGTTGGTTTCCTGTCTCTTTTTCCCCAACCGCCCGGGCATAACATGGGTCACACAGTGACTTGCCCTCCGAGACTCGTGTCCCACATCCCCAGCAGACTCTGCGATCAGAGTGGCTGTCATGGCGGTGGGTGCGGTGATTGGAGGAGAAATGGGAACATCTCTTCTGTTGGAGGAGGAATGGGAACATCTCCTCTGTTGGGTCTCGGACTGAGAGTCACATCTGGACCTGGACGATGATTCATGCTGTTGCGGCCTGGCAAGGTCTTATCTTGGACCACGATTTGGTGGTCTGATCTGGAAAGAAGAAATGGGGGGAGGGGACAGAGGTTAACGCAGTGATGGCGAACCTTGGCACCCCAGATGTTTTGGAACTACAATTCCCATAAAGAATCTCAGCCCCTCCCCCTCAACTGTACATACCTTGTGCGTGAGGGTTGGCCGCATGAGGGTGGTGACCTGTCCATGATCTCTGGACGGAACGTCAAGCAAATTGAGAGGAATCGCACAGATTCGTATCTAGACGATACACGGACACCCTAAGATAAGCCAGGAGACAATACAGGAGAGAAAAAAAAGTGTTGTGTTTTTTTTTTTTACTTATCCCTTTAAGGAGGGAAGGATGCAGTAAGGCTTACCTAGTCCTGTGCGATTCCGGGCTCTGGGAAGCGGTCGTTCTCTCCCCACAGGGATTCCCAACCTGACAGCCATTTAAATCCCCTGCCCTAATGATGTCACCTCCCTCCCTGACCTCGCCCCAGCACCGTGGAGTGCAACTAAACAGTGCCTGTGCAGCCACGGGTGCTTCCGTCGGACCACGCATGCACGAACCAAGCCTCGGTATCAATTAGGTCCCGCGCATGCACAGATACCAGCGGCGGTCACAACCTGGAATAGAAGCAGCGACTTGGAACGCAGGAGCGTTCCAGGCGCCCAGAGAGTGTGAAAACTGCCCCCAAAAAAAGGATTTAACAGGGGAGGGAAAAACTGCAATACAATACATATAAACAAACATAAACAGCTGCCATGGAAAATAGATGGAAACAGCAGACCTTGCCAGCCGCGTTGCTCTGCAGACGTCCATCTTGGGCATACATAGGCAGCACCCCTCCACCCCTGGGGTATCCTGTGCCTAAAAAGCCACTCACCCGCCCAAGGCTGGGTCCTGGGCTTTGCACCGCTTAGCTGGTATGCCGGATTCAGGAATCATCCAGACAGGACACCTAACGTGAGCATATGCGATGAAGGTCCATGGAGGAGGACAAAAAAGGAATGCAGTCCCTAGCGGTGAGTTCAAATTTATGGGAATGGGGTCCTATAGCATTGGAGAGGAGGCAGGGTTAAACCACATGTAGACTGCCATGGAGTCTGTCAGGAAAAATGCTGTTACTGCACATAAAACGTGTGCATTTATATCTGTAATTTGTCCTGTTTAAAATGACACAAAACTTATGATTCTGGTACAAAGAATTGAAATTATTTAAATATGAAATGTATTTTTTTCAATTTTGCGTTTTGTTTTTTTTCAATGTGAAACGTGTAAATATATGTTAAAGGTGTAAATATATTAAGGAACAAAGCAAACAAAAACAACTTAGAAAAAAGGTTCCTGCACTACTTTGGGGCAATTTCATCATGACTTGCATTGACTTCTGTTACAGAAGTCATATGCAAGCCATGATGAAGTCGAGCACGGATGTCGACTTCAAAGTTGTTCGACTTTGAAGCTGCGCTGGTGTAAACTGGAACTTAGCGGCTGAGCACTGTTGTTGATAAACATTGTCGGGCTACTTTTTTTTTGATGGCTCCATTGCCAGGACATTTCTATTGTTAATACTTCAGCTTGTCAATGTTAAGGATGTGGCGGCCCCGCTCCTTAACAACAAGCTTTTTTTTTGTTTTTTTTTACATTTCAGCTGGGGAATCCCGCTGACAGCTGAAAGAACAGAACTTGAAGGTATCGGTTTCAGGTGTCAGTGGATTCTTTCCTAAATGTACATAATATAACTGGGTACTGACGTTTATAGGTAAGGTTGATCCAGGGAAAATCCAATTGCCTCTCGGGGGATCAGGAAGAATTTTTTTCCCCTGCTGTAGCAAAGTGAATTATGCTTTGCTAGGGGTTTTCGCCTTCCCCTGGATCAACTGTGGATGAAGGATTGTGTATATGGGATTGTATGTGCACACACAGCCCAGCATCCCAACAGCAACACCCCATGACACAGCGGGGGGACAAGGTGAACAGGGTACCCAACCCCATGCCATTCACCCCAGAGGGTAATAGTAAAGGGGTAATAGAAAGATAGGGAAGGAGGTAAACCAAGCAGAGCTGACCACCCCAGGAAGTACCCACATCCCGCGCATGCCCAGGGAGGGGGCAGCTACTTACCGATCTATGGAGGCTGCGGGTTACACTCCCGAGACAGATCCACCTCTTCACCGAAGTGGGGGGGGCTGTCAGCCAGGGTAACACCCAGTTATATGTGCCCCTGCAAGACGTGGCCGACCTAGCGCTTGGCTGAAAGTCTTGCTGGCTAGACTGGATCTAGATAATCCAGCCCATCACCCAGCCTGATTGAAGATCTCCGCAGGAAGAAAAAAAACAAGAAAAATATAAAAAGGGGAAAAAAAGCTATGGAACCACAGGCCCCAGCAGGTTACCAGATCCTTACTCCTGAAAACTAGGCTGAAATACTGGATTGCCTATAGCAGAGAGGGGGCTTTATTTCAGAAGGGACTGCCCATAGGCGGAGTCCTTTTCTGCCTAGTGTCCTACTCCTGTAGGTAGTGATATAATCCTACGATCAAGATTCAGAAGAGCTGTGTCCGTCAATGAACGTAAGAGAAAAACTGTTTGCTGTAACTGATTATAAAATGTGAGCTGGAGTTTGGCTTCAATTTGTTTATCTAAATCTGCTAATACATTTACCACTACCCCCCCCCAGACTGCCAATGCTGATGTCTGCTGTGCCTCCTGTGCTCACTGCCAATGCTGATTTCTTACTAAGGCCCCTTTCACATGAGTGGACCAATCAGGTCTGCCTGTCAGTTTTTCAGGTGGAGCAGATGGGACCCTCTATTCCCTTCTATGGAGTGGTGAGTGTAAATGAACATACAGTTCATTTACATCTGACCGCCTACATAAGAGAGCGGGCTGTGTCTGTGTCTGCTCTGCATAGGTTGAGTGGACAGGGACCAGCCATCTGCCTGCTCAGAGGGAATCAGCGAACAGATTTCCTGCTGGGCAGCCGGACTGGCGGAGTTCACCCTGCAGCGAAGGGGCCTAATACAGTAGGGTGACCAGACGTCCCTGGTTTCTGGGGACAGTCCCCGGATTGAGGATGCTGTCACCGGATTGCAGGGGCGGCACCGGGTGCAGGCCGATCCTGTATGGGTGCTGAGGCAGAGGCAGTGGCGTCGCTATAGGGGTAGAGACAGAACCTGGAACTCGGGAAAAGCAGAGGAATTGAGTGCTACAGGAGAAGGAAAAAAAAGAGAGGACTCTGCTGGGAGAAGCCAGAGAGGGAGCCATGCTGAACCCGCACTAGTAGAGAGGGAGCCATGCTGAACCCGCACTAGCAGAGAGGGAGCCACGCTGTACCCGCACCACCAGACAAGGAGCCACGCTGTACCCGCACCACCAGAGAGGGAGCCACGCTGTACCCGCACCACCAGAGAGGGAGCTACGCTGTACCCGCACCACCAGAGAGGGAGCCACGCTGTACCCGCACCACCAGAGATGGAGCCACGCTGTACCCACACCACCAGAGAGAGAGCCACGCTGTGCCCACACCACCAGAGAGAGAGCCACCCTGTGCCCGCACCACCAAAGAGGGAGCCATGCTGTACCCGCACTACCAGAGAGAGAGAACCACGCTGTACCTGCACCACCAGAGAGGGAGCCACGCTGTACCCGCACCACCAGAGAGGGAGACACGCTTTCCCCGCACCACCAGAGAGAGCCACGCTGTACCCGAACCACCAGAGAGAGAGCCACGCTGTACCCGCACCCCTATAAAGGGAGCCACACTGTACCTGCACCACCAGAGAGAGAGAGACACACTGTACCCTCTTGATGAGTGCCCTCAGGTACCCCTTTACATCACCCCCCTCCACCCCTTTCACAGTAATGAAATGAAATTTACATTATCCCCCACATTACATTTCTCAGCTCTCCCAGATCAGTCCTCAGCCTTTCCCACTTCAATGTCCTCAGCTCCCTCCGCATTACAATCCCCAGTCCCCACACATTACAGTCCTCAGCCCCCCTTTAATGTCCTCAGCCCTCACACACACATTACAGTCCTCAGCCCCCCCCCCATATCACTGTTCTCAGCCTCCCCATATACCTGGCCTCAGCCCCCCATATCAATGTCATCAGCCCCTTATATCACTGTCCTCAGCCCCCCCATCACTGTCCTCAGCACAAAAACTCCTCAGATCCTATTCAGGTTTTCATACTAGTGTCCCCACTCCCTGTAATTTCACCCCCTCGCTCACTGTCTTACCTTACAGTTACACAGACTGAAGATTGGAGGGAGGCACAGCATGTCTGGATAGAGGGCGGGTGTTGCAAGATGGTGATTGGTTGCTAGGACCGCCTGGCAGCCAGTCACCTGCATGTTACCCTCAGGCAGCTCCGCCTTCCATCCAGAACTGTTCCGCCTCCTGCTGTCAGCTCTATGAGGATTACAGAGCGACAGCAGGGCGGAAGAAAGGGCTGTTAAATGGCGGTACCACGGTGGTCCGAATAGGAATGTATGTCAGCATTCGGCCTGTGATCCACCATTTAGTGATGCCCGCTCTAGGCCTTATTACCTGCCAAGAGCTCCAATGCTGGGCCTCCAGCCCAAAAATAGGGGGGTGGGGGTGACACCATTTTTACTGCACCAGGTGACACCAACCCCAATGACGCCACAGGGCAAGGGGGGCGATCCGCCCTGGGTGCCACACACTGGGGGGGTGTGTCAGGCCAACGTCTTCCGCTGTGTCAGCTTTAAAGGGCAACTCCACTTTCATGGGGAAAAAAAGCAAATAAAGAAAAAATAATATAGCACATATAATTGCGACACTAATCATATTGTAATTGAATGTTATTACAAATGACCTTTCCTTTTCAATCTTCAGCCACTGTAATTTACTGAGAATGCATTGCAATATGGCTACCTGGAGTTGTTTTGTACACAGAGTGTGTACTGACCACTCTCCAGAAACATCATTTCCTGCTTGTGTGATTGTCTCACCAATTTTCCCAGAAGTCTGCCTAAGATGCAAGTCAGATTTCAGGCATCCCCTGCAACAAAAATGTCATTTTTGGAGAGATACTTTCAATAGGAGCACATCTAAAGGGATGCAGGCATAGTAGATTTCCTCATTAGTGCCCTGCAGCTGCACACCTGACAGTTAATTATGAAACCACTCCCATTTCACCCACTTAGCCCAGAGGCACAGACAAACATACATGGATGTCTTCTGAATAACAAAAGGTAGGAATCTGCAAAGGTTGTTATAATCCTTGCAATGTACATAGATCACCCAGAGGGGAATGTTTTTTTCTCAACAAAAGTGGAGTTACGCTTTAATTTAAATTGCCGTCACACAAGTCACGCCATCCTGGTTTTCTCCTTCGACAGCACACTTGTCCAATGGACATGTGCTGTCTCTCATAAGTAGAAGCCGGTCCGGGAGGCGGGAATTGTGTGAAGGGCGGCACCTGGCGATTCAAATTAAAGCTGACACAGCGGGAGATGCTGGCTTGACACCCCCCCAATGTGTGGCACCCAGGGCGGACCACCCCCCTCTGCCCCTGCACCCCCCCAGCATCTGTGTGATGATCAGCTCTGCTCTCCTCTCTGATCCCCTGCACACGTGAGGCTGCATTCCTGGGCATTGGTGAGGCTGCATTCCTGGGCATTGTTGAGGCTGCATTTCAGGGCACAGGTGAGGCTGCATTCCTGGGCACAGGTGAGGCTGCATTCCTGGGCACAGGTGAGGCTGCATTGCTGGGCACAGGTGAGGCTGCATTGCTGGGCACAGGTGAGACTGCATTCCTGGGCACTGGCAAGGCTGCATTCCTGGGCACTGGCAAGGCTGCATTCCTGGGCACTGGCAAGGCTGCATTGCTGGGCACTGGCGAGGCTGCATTGCTGGGCACTGGCGAGGCTGCATTGCTGGGCACTTGTGAGGCTGCATGTCAGGCGCGTCTAGCGCTCCTGCTCCTCATTCCAGCATCTAGGTTTTGGCTATGGCTTTCTCCCTGTGTTTGTCCACCTGCGGGCTGATTGATGTGGTCAGTCTCTGGGTGGAAACTCAAACCTGTTATAAGTCAGATAAACCCTCATTTAGGGGCTTGTGATAGAGAGTGTTACATGTGGTGTTCCTGATCAAGTTCCCTCTCTGTCTGCCATGCTTTGCTAGTTTGGATTACCCTGTGTATGACTTTGGACCAGATTATTGGACTATTCCTTGAACTCAGCCTGCCTTTTACCTGGACTGTCATAGGACCATGTTATCTGTCTGATAACCGCAAGTATCTATTTGCTTTGCTCAGTTCGCATCTGCCCTGGTGTGGTGGCCAGGCACTATAGCATTGTGTACAAGTCCTGAGGGCAACCAAGTATCGGTAGGCCTGCTTTCCCTTTGGAAAAGGGGGCTGCTATAGGTGAAGAACACAGTAGCCAGCTATAGTGTCTGACCACCTGCGTTGGGGTAGATGTGACCCTGCATTGGATGGGCACTGGTGAGGCTGCATTGGATGGGCACTGGTGAGGCTGCATTGGATGGGCACAGCTGAGCCCTGCATTCTTAATGTAGTGTAATGTAGTTTTTCTTTAATCTTTATTTATGGACGAAATGTGAGAAATAATGTATATATCATACAATCATTCCATAAACACATAGCACATACACTACATATATCATTTCAGGAACATATGCTTATAAAATAGTTTACCATTTGCCACTGAGGACTCCAATGGAAACATATGAAGCTCTCAGGAGCTCCATGCCCAAGAGGGTTAAGACAGTGCTGGAAAATAATGGTGGCCACACAAAATATTGACACTTTGGGCCCAATTTGAATATTTTCACTTAGGGGTGTACTCGCTTTGCTTGCCAGCGGTTTAGACATTAATGGCTGTGTAAGTTATTTTGAGGGGACAGTAAATTTACACTGTTATACAAGCTGTACACTCACTACTTTACATTGTAGCAAAGTGTCATTTCTTCAGTGTTGTCACATGAAATGATATAATAAAATATTCACATATTGTTGACATTTTTGCAGATTTATTAAAAAAGAAAAACTGAAATATAACATGGTCCTAAGTATTCAGACTCTTTGCTCAGTATTTAGTAGAAGCACCCTTTTGATCTAATACAGCCATGAGTCTTTTTGGGAAAGATGCAACAAGTTTTTCACACCTGGATTTGGGGAACCTCTGCTATTCCTCCTTGCAGATCCTCTCCAGTTCTGTCAGGTTGGATGGTAAACGGTCGACAGCCATTTTTAGGTCTCTCCAGAGATGCTCAATTCGGTTTAAGTCAGGGCTCTGGCTAGGCCATTCAAGGACAGTCACGGAGTTGTTGTGAAGCCACTCCTTCGTTATTTTATCTGTGTGCTTAGGGTCATTGTCTTGTTGGAAGGTAAACCTTCGACCCAGTCTGAGGTCCTGAGCACTCTGGAGAAGGTTTTCATCTAGGATATCCCTGTACTTGGCCGCATTCATCTTTCCCTAGATTGCAACCAGTCGTCCTGTCCCTGCAGCTGAAAAACACCCCCACAGCATGATGCTGCCACCACCATGCTTCACTGTTGGGACTGTATTGGACAGGTGATGAGCAGTGCCAGGTTTTCTCCACACATACCGCTTAGAAATAAGGCCCAAAAGTTCTATCTTGGTCTCATCAGACCAGAGAATCTTATTTCTCACCAACTTGGAGTCCTTCAGGTGTTTTTTAGCAAACTCCATGCAGGCTTTCATGTGTCTTGCACTGAGCAGAGGCTTCCGTCGGGCCACTCTGCCATAAAGCCCCGACTGGTGGAGGGCTGCAGTTATGGTTGACTTTCTACAACTTTCTCCCATCTCCCGACTGCATCTCTGGAGCTCAGCCACAGTGATCTTTGGGTTCTTCTTGAATGAAAGACACTTATGTAGGGAAAGACAAAATGGCTGCACACCCCGGATGAAAATTATCAAAAAAGAGGATTGTCCCCCATGAGGGGTATTCTAGGCAGCAAAAGGTAATTGAAAAATACTAAAAGAAATAACGTATTATAATTTTTATTGTAACAAAATATCAAAATTGCTTTAGACATATATAGTCAAAACATGAGCGGTGATATAGAATTTATAAAAACAACGTTACTCATATGACAATGCACAATGATAATACACAGTGATCAAACACCATGGAATGAAATAATACATAAGTCTTGTATATGAATACTGACGCGTTTCGACCCCAATGGGTCTTCTTCAGAGGATTTTTGTAAACTGTAAAAATGTTAACATATATTAAAATTTATGGTTTGAAGGTAAAAGGCAACAGTAGTAATTAATATTTTCATACATATTTACGAATCACGTTGTATTTAAGCCATATTGAATAGCCTCCATGTAAAAACAACCCCTTGCCTGAGCCCAGCGTTTTCGATCAGTCGGCACGGTCAGCGAGGGAGCCAACTGGTCATGCGTGCCTTACGAGGAGTCACACTAACGGTAATCCCAAAAATTCAGGGAGGCAACGGAGAAGGGAAAGCAAGACCTGTGGTAGAGGTATTATATGTAATGAATAAACGGCTAGAGAGGATGATAAAGATTTTTGTATTATGTATTGTATTTAGACATGTACGTTTTGTGTGTACTCAATATTAATAAAAAATAAATAAGTATTGCAACTGGATGGTCTAAGTGGCAGAAAAGAAAAAGGGGAGAGAAGAAAAAAAGGGGGAAGGGGAGGGGGGGGTGAGAACAGTGAGGGAAAAATAGGGGGGTAAGAGTGGGGAAGGAAAGAAGAAGCCACGGACCAAATCCAAATGCAGTGAATTAGATATAAAAATGAGTGAAATATGGAAATAAATGTGTGTGTATATGGAAATACCAAATCAGAATAGGAAAGAAAAGTGAATGTGAGAATGTGAGTATACAAGTGAGAGTGCAAATGGAGAAACCAAACCATGACAAACCACACCAAAATTGTGCAATCAAACCTCTTACTAAAACAAAGGCACCCAAGAGAGCGTGAAAGTGAAAGAGGATAAAGGTATATATATAGTGTAGCGCTAGTTTTAGATCACAAAAAAGTTTAAAGTAGCAAAAAACAAATGTATCCAACCGTTTGTTTAGACCACCCTAGATTCAAATAATACAAAAAAAGATTTCAATGAATATCTATTTGCCTAAAAACTGAGGACCAATAAAGAGTCACAATCAGGTGGTGGTGTCCATATACTGCGTAAGTGGGTTGAGAGAGGCAATATACAATAAAAAGGGTCAGGAAAAATGAATACATCCAACCATTTTGTTCATAACATCATATATTCAAAGTGATACTGAGAAGCATTTCAATAAGTATCTGTTTGTATAGAAACTAAAGACACAATAGAAAGTCCCAAATAGATGGTAGTGTCTATACACCACATAGATAGGTTGAAAGGAGGTGGTACACAATGATAGAATCCCCCATATGGAAGCAATGCAGGCTTACCGGAACCGTTGGACTCACAGAGACATATATCTCCTGAGTCAGAAATGCCTGTGTTGCCACCGGGCAATGGAATGAAGTCTCCCGATGGACCAATATGGACTCCAGATGCTATTTCCAAGGCTCCCGACAAAATTCTTTCATGTATAACCAGATTTTGTAGTGGCTCATAGAAAGTAAAAAAGGGGCCACATAGTATAATACCGTTTTTATAAGGTAAATTTATTAAGATAAAACACTTACATTTTCCATAATAAAAAGCGCTTAAAATAAAACTGGTGGCAGGCACTTTTGAAAGAATTTTGTCGGGAGCCTTGGAAATAGCATCCGGAGTCCATATTGGTCCATCGGGAGACTTCATTCCATTGCCCGGTGGCAACACAGGCATTTCTGACTCAGGAGATATATGTCTCTGTGAGTCCAACGGTTCCGGTAAGCCTGCATTGCTTCCATATGGGGGATTCTATCATTGTGTACCACCTCCTTTCAACCTATCTATGTGGTGTATAGACACTACCATCTATTTGGGACTTTCTATTGTGTCTTTAGTTTCTATACAAACAGATACTTATTGAAATGCTTCTCAGTATCACTTTGAATATATGATGTTATGAACAAAATGGTTGGATGTATTCATTTTTCCTGACCCTTTTTATTGTATATTGCCTCTCTCAACCCACTTACGCAGTATATGGACACCACCACCTGATTGTGACTCTTTATTGGTCCTCAGTTTTTAGGCAAATAGATATTCATTGAAATCTTTTTTTGTATTATTTGAATCTAGGGTGGTCTAAACAAACGGTTGGATACATTTGTTTTTTGCTACTTTAAACTTTTTTGTGATCTAAAACTAGCGCTACACTATATATATACCCATACTGTTTCCAAATTTCCTTATTTTGTGTGTGAGCTGCTACAATAGAGTAAGCGCGGTGTTCTTGAGTATTTTTTTTCAAAGAGGATAAAGGTGAATGAGTGCTCAAGTGGAGTGAGCTACAGTGGAAATTACCTTAAATGATGTGGAAATGGTGTATCCAAACAAGGAAAAGAGGACACCTGTGGGTGTTCCACCTTGGTATATACACAGTATGGGGTAATCTACAGCATCAGAAAATTATATCAGTGAGTTGATTAGAGTGTTCATAATATTAAAGTAAACAAACACCCATGGTGTGAAACACACACCATAGAGTCTATAAAGATTATGAAAATAATCTTACTAGTCCTCAATTTGCACGTAAAAAGGCATGTAAACATCCAGGTACAGCAATGGGGATAACATCAGAATCCCCAGAATGCTAGGTCTCCTTTATATAGGTGAACATGTCATTAGTAGAAGTTACCTCAATAGTGTACAGGTGCTTGCCAATTCGTTCCCCGGGTTAATCCTCCCTGGTAGGGATGGTGACGCCAAGCGTCACTCCACGTGTGACTCCCCTGGCATTCCGGAAGAGGGGAAACCCGGCTCTGCCCACATTTCCGCCGCAATCGTGTGAGCGCCGTGACATCACGCGCGAAGATTCGCACGTGCGCGGCATGGCCACGGCATCCGGGAATGATCTGGAATGCCGCTGGCAGGGAAAAATTGCACTCCAGGTGGTACTGCCACCTGGTGGGTGCTTAGGGAGGCACAGGGCCTCCCTACCCTGCCAGGAAGACACGCTCTAGCAAAGGCTCGTCCCCCGATGAGCCGGCAGATCGGGCACGGAGGGTCAGGCTAATCAGGGGAGAGAGAAAGGAGGAAAAAAACTTAGCAAAAAGAAGAGGCTTACAGTCAAAATTGTATAGCACATAGATGTCAGTACACTGTGCATTAATACATATTGTATGGACATTGCCATATGGCAAATATGCATAAATACAGTTGTGATAAAAATAATTATAAATAAACATGATTTGGGGAAAAATCTTAATAAACTGTGAGCTGTTGGAGTGCAATGTGGAGTCCAAATGTTATTAAGAATAATTAAATATGTTACTAATGATGTTGTGAGTACATTGGCATAGTAGTATAACGAGCAAAACAAAAGCCACAAATTGGTATAGTTTTAATTGTCCAATTAGAAGGAACATGTAGGAACGTGCAAAAACCAGTAATGAAGATGCTGGATGAGGGACATATCCCAGCTTATTATCCAAGATGTCCCTCAACCACCATGTCCATTATTTTCTATTTACAAAGATGAACCAAAATAGAATAAACAGGAGCATGTGAGTTACCAGAAAGGACATTGATTGTATTAGTTTGAAATGACATAGCTATCCCCGGATGGTAATCTCAAACCTTGAGAGATATTCGGGTATGGGCATGCCATTATTAGCGTGTTTTACTTGAGGAAAACCCTCGCAAGAAGGGAGCAAACGAGATGGATTCGTTAAGGCCAGGGGGTGACATGGTCTGTAATTGGAATATCCATTTCTGTTCTCTTTGTAATAGGACCTTGTTCCAGTCACCTCCTCTGCCTGGTATGTGCATCCTGTAAAGAGCTGTAAAGGTTACTTTAGGTACTGTATACCAGGAAGGTATGGTTTACCTATTTGCATGCTATACATGTGTTTGGATATGCGTCCCCAAAATTCCTGCTTCGTTTTGCCCATGTAATAGGTGCCACACTCACACTCCATGAAATATACCACCCCTCGAGTCTTATTAATGGGCAGTATGAACAATGGAACATGGAAAAGAATCAACTATAGAGCAGTGTTTGGATCTTCTATGTTCGTTTTTGTACTCACTTTGGACAAGTCTGTCCTTGATTGAGATAGCTCGTTTGTAAGTTATGGCTGGTTGGTTGGGAACAAGATGCCTAAGTTTGGGGTCATCGGTTAGGATGTTCCAGTGTCGTTGTAGAATGTTTTTAATGGCCACATGTTGATGTCACTCAAGGTAATTTCCACTGTAGCTCACTCCACTTGAGCACTCATTCACCTTTATCCTCTTTCACTTTCATGCTCTCTTGGGTGCCTTTGTTTTAGTAAGAGGTTTGATTGCACAATTTTGGTGTGGTTTGTCATGGTTTGGTTTCTCCATTTGCACTCTCACTTGTATACTCACATTCTCACATTCACTTTTCTTTCCTATTCTGATTTAGTATTTCCATATACATACATTTATTTCCATATTTCATTCATTTATATCTAATTCACTGCATTTGGATTTGGTCCGTGGCTTCTTCTTTCCTTCCCCACTCTTACCCCCCTTTTTTCCCTCACTATTCTCACCCCCCTCCCCCCCTTCCCCTTCTCTCCTCTTTTTCTTTTCTGCCACTTAGACCATCCAGTTGCAATACTTATTTATTTATTTTTTATTAATATTGAGTACACACAAAACGTACATGTCTAAATACAATACATAATCCAAAAATCTTTATCATCCTCTCTAGCTGTTTATTCATTACATATAATACCTCTATCACAGGTCTTGCTTACCCTTCTCCGTTGCCTCCCTGAATTTTTGGGATTACCATTAGTGTGACTCCTCGTAAGGCACGCATGACCAGTTGGCTCCCTCGCTGACCGTGCCGACTGATTGAAAACGCTGGGCTCAGGCAAGGGGTTGTTTTTACATGGAGGCTTTTCAATATGGCTTAAATACAATGTGATTGGTAAATATGTATGAATATATTAATTACTACTGTTGCCTTTTACCTTCAAACCATAAATTTTAATATATGTTAACATTTTTACAGTTTACAAAAATCCTCTGAAGAAGACCCGTTGGGGTCAAAACACGTCAGTATTCATATACAAGACTTATGTATTATTTCATTCCATGGTGTTTGATCACTGTGTATTATCATTGTGCATTGTCATATGAGGGACGTTGTTTTTATAAATTCTATATCACAGCTCATGTTTTGACTATATATGTCTAAAGCTTTGGGTTCTTCTTTACCTCTCTCACCAAGGCTCTTCTGCCCTGATAGCTCAGTTTGGCCGGATGGCCTGCTCTAGGAAGGGTTCTGGTCGTCCTAAACGTCTTCCATTTAAGGATTATGGAGGCCACTGTGCTCTTAGGAACCTTAAGTGCAGCAGAAATTTTTTTGTAACCTTGGCCAGATCTGTGCCTTGCCACAATTCTGTCTCTGAGCTCTACAGGCAGTTCCTTTTGACCTCATGATTCTCATTTGCTCTGACATGCACTGTGAGATGTAAGGTCTTATATAGACAGGTGTGTGGCTTTCCTAATCAAGTCCAATCAGTATAATCAAACACAGCTGGATTCAAATGAAGGTGTAGAACCATCTCAAGGATGATCAGAAGAAATGGACAGAACGTGAGTGTCACAGCAAAGGGTCTGAATACTTAGGACCATGTGATATTTCAGTTTTTCTTTTTTAATAAATCTGCAAAAATGTCAACAATTCTGTGTTTTTCTGTCAATATGGGGTGCTGTGTGTACATTAATGAGGAAAAAAAAAAATTAACTTAAATGATTTTAGCAAATGGCTGCAATATAACAATGAGTGAACAATTTAAGGGGGTCTGAATACTTTACCACTGTATATATTTGCACCGATGCCACTTTTTTAAGACTGAGTACAAGTACCGATACTTTTTCTCAAGTACTCGCCATTACCGATTTTTTTTTTTTGTGTGACAGTGGCACTAACTTGCAGCACTGATGGGCAGTGATGAGGCATGGTCTGTGTCAGTAGTTTTTAAATTTATTTCTTTACAATTTTGTTTTTTACAATTTTATTTTTTTGTTTCCATAACATTTTATTGAGTATGTTCAAGGTCAGTGGCGTTGTTAGGTGGGTGCGGGGGGTGCGGGCCGCACCGGGTGACACCCACCAGAGGGGTGACACCCGTAGGTAGCGGCACACACCGCTACACTGCCCGCTGCGGCTTGTGCTGTGTCCCTCAGCACAGCGGACTGAAGCCGCCTCCCTCTCCTCTCTGTTTACTTCACACAGGAGGAGGAGGAGCCCGAGGGACACACACGGCTGTGTGCATCTGTCCGCGCTGTTCTGAGGTCTGTAATAAACTTTATGCATTACATACAGTATGTGGGTGGACATCATGTGCAGGGGGATTCTATACTAATGGGGGGCGCTGCACTGGGGGATTCTATACAAATGTGGGGGCTCTGCACTGGGGGGATTCTATACTAATGGGGGGCTCTGCACTGGGGGGATTCTATACTAATGGGGGGCGCTGCACTGGGGGATTCTATACTAATGGGGGCTCTGCACTGAGGGGGATTCTATACTAATGGGGGGGGCGCTGCACTGGGGGGATTCTATACTAATGGGGGCTCTGCACTGGGGGATTCTATACTAATGGGTGGCGCTGCACTGGGGGATTCTATACTAATGGGGGCTCTGCCCTGGGGGGATTCTATACTAATGGGGGGCGCTGCACTGGGGGATTCTATACTAATGGGGGCTCTGCACTGAGGGGATTCTATACTAATGGGGGCTCTGCACTGGGGGGATTCTATACTAATGGGGGCTCTGCACTGGGGGGATTCTATACTAATGGGGGGCTCTGCACTGAGGGGATTCTATACTAATGGGGGCTCTGCACTGAGGGGATTCTATACTAATGGGGGCTCTGCACTGAGGGGATTCTATACTAATGGGGGCTCTGCACTGAGGGGATTCTATACTAATGGGGGCTCTGCACTGAGGGGGATTCTATACAAATGGGGGGCTCTGCACTGAGGGGGATGTCTATACTAATGGGGGCTCTGCACTGAGGGGGATTCTATACAAATGGGGGGCTCTGCACTGAGGGGGATTCTATACTAATGGGGGCTCTGCACTGAGGGGGATTCTATACTAATGGGGGGCTCTGCACTGAGGGGATTCTATACTAATGGGGGCTCTGCACTGAGGGGGATTCTATACAAATGGGGGGCTCTGCACTGAGGGGGATGTCTATACTAATGGGGGCTCTGCACTGAGGGGGATTCTATACAAATGGGGGGCTCTGCACTGAGGGGGATTCTATACTAATGGGGGCTCTGCACTGAGGGGGATTCTATACTAATGGGGGGCTCTGCACTGAGGGGGATTCTATAGTAATGGGGGCTCTGCACTGAGGGGGATTCTATACTAATGGGGGGCTCTGCACTGGGGGGGATTCTATACTAATGGGGGGCGCTGCACTGGGGGATTCTATACTAATGGGGGCTCTGCACTGAGGGGATTCTATATTAATGGGGGCTCTGCACTGGGGGGATTCTATACTAATGGGGGCTCTGCACTGGGGGGATTCTATACTAATGGGGGGCTCTGCACTGAGGGGGATTCTATACAAATGGGGGGCTCTGCACTGAGGGGGATTCTATACTAATGGGGGCTCTGCACTGAGGGGGATTCTATACTAATGGGGGCTCTGCACTGGGGGATTCTATACTAATGGGGGCTCTGCACTGGGGGGATTCTATACTAATGGGGGCTCTGCACTGAGGGGGATTCTATACTAATGGGGGGCTCTGCACTGAGGGGGATTCTATACTAATGGGGGCTCTGCACTGAGGGGGATTCTATACTAATGGGGGGCTCTGCACTGAGGGGGATTCTATACTAATGGGGGGCGCTGCACTGATGGGGATTCTATACTAATGGGGGGCTCTGCACTGAGGGGGATTCTATACTAATGGGGGGCTCTGCACTGAGGGGGATTCTATACTAATGGGGGGCTCTGCACTGAGGGGGATGTCTATACTAATGGGGGCTCTGCACTGAGGGGGATTCTATACAAATGGGGGGCTCTGCACTGAGGGGGGAATCTATACTAATGGGGGGTCTGCACTGAGGGGGGATTCTATACTAATGGGGGGCTCTGCACTGAGGAGGGGATTTTATACTGATGGGGGAGTCTGCACTGACGGGGGATTCTATACTGATGGGGGTCAGCACTGGGGGGGTGTATGTACTGATGGGGCGGTCTGCACTGAGGTGGGAGGTTGATACTGATGGAGGGGGGTCTGCAGACTCTGTACTGAGGGAGGGTTTCTGTACTGATGGGAGGTCTGTACTGAGGGAGGGGGTCAGTACTTAGTGGGGGGTCTATACTGAGGAAAGGGGGTCTGCACTGAGCGGGGGTCTGTACTGATGGAGGGGGTCTGTACTGAGGGAGGGGAGTCTGTACTTAGTGGGGGGGTCTATATTGATGGAAGGGGGTCTGTACTGAGGGAGGGGGGCTATATTGATGGAGTGGGGTCTGTAGTTAGTGGAGGGGGGTCTGTACTGAGGTAGTTGGTGGAGGGGGGTGACACCAATTTTTTTGGCACCGGGTGACACCAACCCTAGTGACGCCACTGTTCAAGGTATATATACAGAGACAGATGTGTGTGCAATACCAAGCTTTACATGGGCCCATTGGCCTGAAGAAGTATAAGTTGGATATGGATGGAGCAAACTTGTGGATAATGGTTGGTACTCTATACAACTTAGTGAGTACTTTGTAGCCATTTTCTTGTGTTGACACGTTTATTGAGCCCTTAAGGATGTTTTCAAATATTTGCTCCCACTGTGTGTCTGTGAGGTCTAGGGATAGTTCATTCTCCCAGGATTAGCATGTTTTGTTTTTCGTGGGGTATTTGGCGAAGAGTAATGAGTAGATGGTTGAGACCACATGTCTCTGTGGTGTGTTCTCTGAGCATAGTGATTTTAGGGGGGTAAGTTTGCGGGTCCAGTGAGGTTTGTGGTTCGGGCCTAGGAGAAGATGTTGAATTTGAAGGTATGTCCATAGTGGGAACTTGAGGTCTTTCATTTGGGATGCTAGTTCTTCGCATTTTAGAAATCTGGCCCTGTGGAAGAATTGTTTGGCCAATATGTGTTTATGTGGCCATGAAGTTATAGTGATAGGAATTGTTTGGACATTCCCGGGGGGAATTCAGGGTTAAGACGAAGTGGTGTCATGGGGCCTGGAGTGGATGATAGGGAGTGTTTATTGTTAGTTTCATGAAAGCAGCGTAGTGTAGGGCCTATAAGTAAGTGATTATCGATAGTGGATGGGATGTGTTTGGCCAGTAGCCATGGAGTGGTGGCTAGGGGTGGTGGGGATATGTATTCTTCTAACGTCACCCAGTGTTTTGTAGAAGTATGGATGTTCCAGTCCATTATTCTGGTGAGAAGACATGCTTTATAGTAACTGCATATATCTGGAAAGGCCAATGCCTCCTTTGGTTCTGGGAAGCACGAGGTGTTCGTATTTAATGCGTGGACATTTATTGTGCCAAAGAAATTTGGTACAGATGGTTTTGTAAGTGGAAAAAAAGATAGGGGATAAGTGAATGGGGATGGCTTGCATTAAATATAAGAGTCTGGGTAAAATGTTCATTTTTAATATAGCGGCCCTTCCGAACCATGAAAAGGATGGGGTATCCCATTTTTTTAGATCATCTTTAATCGAGTTTAAAAGTGGAATGAAATTCAGAGAATATAGCTCATCCAAGCGGGTTGGGAGTTGTATGCCTAGGTATGTGATCGCCTTGGTTTTCCAAGTGAAAGGGAAATTATTTTGGCATAGAGATACTGTATCTTTTGGCAGGGAGATGTTTAGAGCGTACAATTTGTCAAAATTAATTTTGAGGTTGGAAATATGTTGGAAGTGGGCAAAATCTTTTGACAAATTTGGGATGGTGATGTGTGGTTCCGAGATGGACAGTAAGATGTCGTCTGCAAAGGCTGCAATTTTAAATTTGTGTCCAGAAACCGAGATTCCCCGGATATTTGGGTTGTTTCTGAGGCAGTTTAGAAATGGTTCTAGTGTAAGTATGTAGAGAAGTGGGGACAGGGGACACCCCTGGCACCGGGTTCTGTTTTGGGCAGAGAAGGCATTCGACAGTCGGCCATTGACTTTCACCTGTGCTGAAGGACATGTGTAAAGGGCTAGGATCATATTGAGCATATTATCACCAAGTCCAAAGAATCGTAGAGTTGCAGCCATGTAGTCCCTGGCCACCCTGTCGAATGCCTTCTCTGCATCTAATGAAAGGAGAAAACCGCTTTGTTTGGAGGAGGATTAGCCAGGAGTGAAGATTGATAGCTTTGATGGTGTTGTCCCTGGCCTCACGGCCAGGAACAAAACCCACTTGGTCTGTGGAAACCAAAGATGGAATGAGTGGGAGAAGGCGATTAGACAGAATTTTGGCAAAGAGCTTGGTATCCACGTTGAGGAGAGAAATGGGGCGGTAGTTAGAGACTCTGGTGTGATCTTTCCCTTCTTTAGGTAATACAGTTATGTGAGCTTCTAAAAGGCGGTGTGGTGGATGTGCTGGTGATATAATTGAATGTAGAAAGAAAGGGAGTGGCGAGTATGTCTTTGAATGTTTTGTAATAGGTGTCCGTATAGCCGTCCGGGCCAGGACTCTTCCCCGCTTTTATTTGTTTGATTGCTAGGGCTAGCTTTTCCTCAGAGATAGGGTTTTCTAGAGATTGCGCTATATCTAGAGGTATTGGTTTGGTTGTGTGTTGTTTTAGAAAGTCATGTATGTGTGTCTGGGTGTAGTGGGTTCTTGGCGTGAGTTTGTGTGGGTCAGGTTGTATAAGTCGGTGTAATAGCGTTCAAAACATGCAGTTATATCTTCGTTGTTTGTGACGAGAGTACCATCAGGTTTTTGAATTTGTCTTATCACATTAAGTGCTCTCTTGGCCTGTAAGGCTCTAGCCAGAAGGGCTACGCTTTTATTGCCATGTTCATAAAATAGTTTAATTAAATAGTTTACAGTTTGTTATTTCATGTAGCTCATCCAATAGTAGTGACCTTACATGGGTGAGTTCTTGTAAGGTTTGTGTGGCTTGGGTCTTTTTGTGAGCTGCTTCCAGTTTTTTAATCTGATTGGTTAAGTCATTGATGTGTACTTGTTTCTGTCGTTTCCGTTTGGAGGCGAGGGTTAGGAGTTTACCTCTTATAGTGCATTTGTGCGCTTCCCATTAGGTTAGGGAATGTATACCAGGCATGTTGTTTGTTTGGAAAAATGATTTGATGCATGAGTGTATATGGTCTAGGTTGGCTTTGTCTGTCAGTAGTGAGGCATCTAGGCGCCACACTTTCGATCTTTCAACTGTCTCTGGGAAGGTCAGTGAGATGGAAATGGGATGATGGTCAGATAGGAACATGGGTTCAATCGTGGCTTTGGTTAGAAGAGATAAGTCCTGTTGGGTTAGGAAAAAATAATCGATTCTAGAATATCGATTGTGTGGGATTGAGAAATAAGTGTAATCTTTGTTTCCTGGATGAAGAGTGCGCCATGTGTCATGTAGTAGGAGGTCGTGTAGTTGACAATGTATTTGGCGTAGTGCTCGGAAAGTAAGAGAAGAAGCGCTTTTGGACGAATCTAAGATGGGGTTGAGGGGGACATTGAAGTAGCCTCCCAGGATCAGTATACCTGACTGGAAAGGGGAGAGGAGAGAGGTGATTTTGCGGAAGAAAGGGACTTGTTTCACATTCGGGGCGTAAATGTTGGCCAGGGTGATTGGTCTGTTTCATATACGGCCTTTAAGAAATAGATAACGGCCATCAGTGTCCGCAATCGAGTCAGTTATTTCTATGGGGCAATGTTTCGCTATTAGGATTGAGACTCCTTTTGACTTTGAGGTGGGATTTTAGGCATGAAAAGCAGTCGTATAGTGTGCATTGCCTAATTTAGGCTGGCAGTTTGTTTTGAAATGCGTCTCCTGTAAATAGACGATGTCTGCTTTATGGCTTTTCATTGAAGCAAGTACCTGCAAACATTTTTCAGGGACATTGAGGCCCTTGGTATTTAGGGAGAGAAGTTTTAGCATAAGGGGGATGTTGAAGTCTTGTGGGGCATTTCTGCTATAGACTGAGGTGGTACTGAGGAGGTCTAGTAGCTAGAAGAGGAGTAGTTGATAGAGCACCGGTTTTGTGTGAAGGTAAAGGGGAAGGTAGAGGAAAAAAAAAAAAAAGAGGGAGGGGGATGGAAGAGAGGGGACGTGGACAGAGGGGGAAGAAGGTGAGAGGGGAGGCGGATTGCTTAGTGATGAGGGTGAGATTATGTCGGGTGAAAGTGTGGGTGTGAAACCAGAGGTGAAGGTAAACCAGCTACCTTACCTATAATGACAAATGGAGTCTGGTTATCATTTGCAGAGATTCTAGGAATCTGCTGGTTGGGGAGATAGGAGGACCAGTTGAGACTAGCATGGTCTCGCTGTGGAGGACTTATATGTTTTATCATGAAGGAGAGAACAAGTCACCATGGGGAAGATGAGTGGAGACAGGGTGGCTCATATTCAGTACACTCAGTACAGTAATGTAGTTCAAGGGCTGATTGTTTTAGTGCAACCATTATACATCTTCAATAAAGAAAACACTAGAAAAAACTTTCAACAGGTGTATGGTCATCAAGTCTTCAAAATACTCAAAATTGTTGTGTGAGCCAAAGGTACAGGGATTATTGCAGTGCCAAAAGAAAACTGAGGTATATAGAATAAAACATATAATATTTTATTAACAAAGTTTAAAAGAAATTTGTATAATATTACATATACAGGGTGTGCATCAAAGTACAGAGAATAAAAACCATTTGTAGCGGTGTTTACAAGATTAAGCCTGGGGGTGTGGTGGCAAATCCCGTAAGCAGGTAGTAAAAGATCCTATATGTTTCTCCAGCTCCAGCATTAGCCCGCTCCTTGCCACAGCCATCTGGATGATCTTTTGATCAGTCCATCCTTTCCAGTAGACTGTGATGCCGTTGTTCCATCAGCCTCACAGTCTAGCGCTTCGTCCGCTGTGTGTCAAACACACACAGCGTTCGACTCTTCCGCAAAGCCTCCTGGACCTTGTAGGCCCGGGCGCTTTGTTGTGGCGCGCATGCGCAGTGGCATCTCCCGTCCGCTCACACGTGCAGTGACGTCAGACGCTGTATGTGTGTTGGGGGGTATAAGATTGCCGGCGTCCCCGGCCATAACACCGCTGGAGACCACAGGACACCCACGCCATTGCTATTATTTCTCTTGGTAAGTCTGCAAACCTTCCACCCCCTACTTGATCTGATATTCTCTATACTATCAGCAATCTATAAGTGCTCTTTCTCCCTATCCTCCCTGTAGTGTAATGCGGTCTTTGCTACATTAAGCACACATATCTATGATCAATCACCAACCCAGTATACTCTGAAGTTACTTTGAGATCTTATCCCTAGGTAAGTGTGCTACTTATTCCAATTCTTTTATAATCCGTATTAGTATTCAAACATTACACTTTGCTGTCCATTGTTTGCATTTATATAATATGGCTACATGGAGTACATGCCTGTCCCCTATAATAGCACTTTATTAATTATTTGTAGATGACCTTGCGTACTTCTTGTTACCACGCATCTGGCATCCCCGATGACATTATCTTAGCGTTTTCGGTGTCCTGAATTTTTGTGTTTTTAACACCATATATATATTGTAAGTATAACCTTTAAGACTATGTTAGTCCGACACCGTGTTTTTTTTTGGCTTGTGGATCCAGAGTTACTTTGGTACCCACGCAAGCTGTTTTATTTACTTTACCATATATACACTATTTTACCAGGTCCTCTTATCTACCCCCTGCAGCCGCTTACTGTACCTGACATCTGGGTGCTGTTTCGGGAGTTGCTTACGTCTGCCTCCGGTAACCAGCAGGTAGTCACTTTTCCATCATTAGGCACCTTGGGTGGCCTGCCGGTTTTGGGGAGGACTGTCTGGGTGGGTGTTAGGCACCTGGCGCTCCATGGTTATGCCCTGGGCTGTTTGATGCATGTTCATGTCCGACAGTTCACAAAAATTCATCTTTGTCAAATCTATTGTATATCAGTATTTTTGTTTGATTGTGAATTTCTCATTATAGAATTTACAGTAGCGATACAGATACAACCAACTGTCCCTGAGGAAGCCACTTCTGGCGAAACATGTACAATGTTTTACTACCTGCTTACGGGATTGGCCACCACACCCCCAGGCTTAATCTTGTAAACACCGCTACAAATGGTTTTTATTCTCGGTACTTTGATGCACACCCTGTATATGTAATATTATACAAATTTCTTTTAAACTTTGTTAATAAAATATTATGTTTTATTCTATATACCTCAGTTTTCTTTTGGCACCACAATAATCCCTGTACCTTTGGCTCACACAAAAATTTTGACAATTATTGGGATGAGGTGCTGTATCGTACCAAGGACTACCCAGTCACTCCAATCTTCAAAATACTGTTCAGCACCCCCGAGGGCGAGTAGCGTTGAAAGGCGGAGACCCTTTGTAAAGGATAATGAGGTATTTAGAGATTCCATAATGGGAGTGTGGTGGGAGGTGGACTAGTTGGGTAGTTGAGATGAGAACATGGATGTGTCGTTTGATTGGTAGAGTGTAGAGTTAAGTACCGGGGTCGTATTGAGTATAGGTGTTGGTGAGATGTTATAGGGTACTATCTGATGGGAAGTTTGATGAGGCTGAATATGTTAGGCGAAGTATAATAAATAGGATAAGATGAGGTATGATAACACAAAGCAACATAAAAGAAATGTAAGGAGAACAGAATAAACAGGATACGAGGGAGTTATGTCCGGGCCTGCGGTTCTAGAAAAGTTGCAGGAGTTTGCAAACCTGGGTGCTGATTGGTGAGTTAAACATAATGATAGAGTTGGATGCCCCCCCCCCCCGTTAGGTTCTTATACGGTTGTAAGTAGGTGTAATGATAGAGTTGAGTTGGATGCACCCCCCCCCCTTAGGTTCTTGTATGGTTGTAAGTAGGTGTAATTTCTGGGTCAGGGGTATGGCGCACCGTTTGTTGGGCTTATTTGCTCATTCAGGTGTTAGGCCGAAAACTCTCCCTCGCATCCTGTTTGGGCATACAACCAATAATAACATGTCTTCGTCATATACAAGATATTTAAAAAAAAAAAAAGGTTGGTACATCTAATCAATCCGATTGACTATAATACTATTAAGGCTGTTGTCATTTAAGTCCACCATGACCTAGGTTCGCTCATGTTGGCATCAGTGGAGCTAGATGCTTTGGTGAAAGGGGCCTTATTGTTATATATGGTGAGGTATGCCCTCTAACAGGAGTTAGGGTGGGTGAGCAGTGGGGCACACAATTATGGGGATATCTAGGGAAAGATGGGTGGCTGATCCAAGTGGACGGCCGTAAAGCACAAGGAGGTGATGGATTCCTTCATATGGCTGGGGGATGTAGTGTTCCATAGGGCTTGTAGTTGGCAGTTTGTGAGGTCTGTGGGGGTTGTGGATGTTTAAACGCATTATGACAGTCGGGTGGAGACCCTTCTGAATTGTGCCGAGGGTGCGTTTAGGTGGTGGTGGATTTTAGGTCCTGGTTCATAAGGCCCCAAATGGGGCCGGTTTATTGTCTTGACATCCAACCTGAGGGGAGGGATAGTGTCCATGCAGCATCTGTACCAGATGATTCTAGACAGGGGAGAGGATGAGGATAGTTTCTGGCAGAATGGTGTGGCGTGGTATTCTGGTAGGCTGCTGATATGGCTGCTTTTGCCTCCTCACTGCCTTTGAGTAGCTCCTTGTGCTCTCTGGGTACACCCCAGATGTAAGCTGGGAGTGTAGAGGGAGCTGTGGGAGAGCTGCGGGGAGGTTGGAAGACATAAGGAAAATGAAGTACCTGGCATGTGTCTTTCTGGTAATCATTCCGGCATGATAGGTGATGAGTTTTCAAGCAGGCCGATGAGAGGGTGGTATGTTGCCATATGGGTCGCTGTAAGTAGTGCCAAGGCGTAATATGGGGAGGGGGGTAATTTTAGAGCTCCTCTTGGAATCCCCGCCAGAGATTAAAGGAGGTGAACGTCCTGGTAGAATAGATTAGTCAGAGATGATTTAGTAACAGTATATATAGAGGTATAAAATTTGAGAACTGTATGTAACGTGTAAAGAACTCACATAACCTTGGTAGAAGCGGTAGGAAGAGGTCTTCTGTAGATTGCTGGTCTGAAGTGTGGGAGACAGCTTAGGAATCCTGACGAGGTCTCCTGTGAGCTGGTGAGGCCAAGGGGTTCCCGCCTGGTGGTTGGCGATGGGCCTGGGGCGGAGGGGTTGCAGGAGGAGATCTTTGTCGTCTGGGTCTTTGTGCATTCCATTCCATGGGATCTTCTCGGTGGTCTGGGTACCATGGCACCGAGATGCGTTGGTCACTGGTCACTGGTCACTGCCCCCAGTCGGGCAATGATGGTAGTGGGATATCCATGGCAGCACAGAACTGTGGGAGGTCTTCTGGAACTCGTAGCATAGCAGAGTGTCCCATTGTTGATGCTGAGAGACCGAAGTTAAATTTCCACCTGTAGGAGATGTTACGTGAGCGAAGGAGATCCAGCAGGGGGCGAAGATCCCTTCTGTGTTGTAGTGTGATGGGGGATAAATCTGGGAAAAGTTTGATTTCTGTTCCCTCGTGGAGAACCTGACGTCTCTCTCTGGCACGCTTGAGGATATCTTCTTTCAAGGGAAAGTTTACTAGGCAGCAGATGACGTAGTGTGGTGGATCAGAATCTCTTCCCCTGGGGCGTAAAGCTCTATGTATACATTCCATATCTATAGGGGAATCATGGGGTCTATCAAGCAGGCTATTCAATACAGACTGGACACATTGGTGGAGGTTACCAGGTTCCACCGCTTCAGTGAGCCCCCCCACTCTTATGTTATGCCTGCATCCCCTATTGTCCAGATCTTCCAGGTGTCTGTGCATTTCTCTCAAATGGAGAGAGTGTGTGTCAGAGATCTGCTGGATTTGTGTAATGGCGGCTTCTTGCCTGTTCATAGCAGCTTCTACTCCAGCCGTGTAGCTACTCACTGGATGTCAAAGCGGAGGTTGGCTATAGCGGCTGACAGTGTGTTTTTAACGTCTAGTGCTATGGCTTGCATGTCCCCTAAGCAGAGTGGTTGCACTTGGCTGGTTGCTGGAGCTTGTGTGGGGAGATTATACCTGTCACGGTCGCAGTCAGGGCTGTAACTAACCGAGCGCGTGGTGCGGGCAGAGGCCTGCGATGAGGGCTGTGTGTCCCACTTTTGAGATCTGAAGATCGCGGGGATATTGCGGCTCAGCTGGGTCTCATTGTCCCGTGGTGAGCGGGACCTGGTCGCAGAGTTGTTTCTGTCTCCCTTACCCATTGTGGCTGGCTCTGTCTCCGCTTATCAAGAGGGCTGTGTCCTCCGTTAGTGGGAGCCGAGGGTTCAGGCAGTTTTTTTATTATTTTTAACCTTTTTATTATTACAACTCTTTTTTTTTATTTTATCAGCCCTGTTGGGGCTTTGGTGAGATATCAGGGGTCTAAATAGACCCCTAACATCTCCCCTTTGAGACAGAGAAAGGGAGTGAGGATTCACCAGTCCCTTTCTCTGTAGCCTCAGTTGCACGGAAAATGAATGGATAGGAGACAGCGGCTCCTCTACATTCATAAACTGAAACATCATAAACACAGATTACGATGTTTCAGTTATAAATGCACAGATTCAGTCCATTCAGAAAAGGAAGGAGCTGGTAAATGACAGATTTAGCAGCTCCTCCTCCACTCTCAATCCTGACAGGTCTGGGACCAGAGGAAGAGCCGGAGAGAGGGAGGAGGACATCGCTGAGAGGAAGGAGCCGGGGAGCCGGGGACACGAAGAGAGGACCTGGAGGACAACACAGGGGGACAGTCGAGGTGATTGGTGCGGCAGTGGGGGGCAGTTGTAAGCATCAATCTCCCTGTATAGCTTTCAATAAAGCACCTGACAGAGCCCTGGGAGAGAGAGGAGGATAAGCGGTTGTCATAAAAGCTATACAGGGAGATCGTGCTTGTAACTGCCTCCACCGCCGCACTGATCATCTGTGGGGCTGCCCGTTCCCCTGCTGAGCTTAAGGACGCCTGGTCCGATTCAACAGGAATAAGATCAAGCATTAGAGAATTTGCACAAGTACAGACACTCGTGCAAATGCTTGTTATCGGTATCGGTGCAACCCTATATATATATAGTGTGTGTGTGTGTGTGTGTGTGTGTATATATATATATATATATATATATATATATATATATATATATATATATACATACATACACACACACACATATATTATATATATATTATAAAGCCTGTGCCAATAAATACATGGGCTGCCATTGGTGACTTCTCTTTCAAAATGTTAGATGCCCACTGCCCAGACGCTGACCCATATCAAGTATGTCCATCATGAGGTTTAACTTCCTTGGTTTCATTCTTGTTTGCAGTTTTTTAGTTAATGACTTTGAAATTATAGCAGCTAGAAACAGGTGACAAGTAGCATTTTCAGGGGAAGGGTCAGATGTCAGCCCTTATATTTCTTGGAATTTACTTTGAAGTTGAACGCCAGGTAAAAAGTGAAATGCGTACTTTTTTTTTCTATCTAACCAGTACCGAGATTTACACAGCCCCTAGCCGGAAGCTACTGCTAGACAGAACTCTGCTTTCACAGTGAAAGATGTGGAGGGGGGGAGGGGTTAGATTTCACTGCCAATGACCACCAATGTGGGGGTGGGGTTTAATTTTACTTCCAGTGACCACCAGTGTCAGGTAATAGTACTGCTGCCAGTGCTATTATTCGTTCTGACACCAATGCTGAGGGGAAATTATTGTGGTCACTGACACCATTGTTGTTAACACCATTAATATTGCATCCACTGACACAAATGCTTATTATTGCATCCACTGACAACATGAGTGGGGGTATTTTTACATCCAGTGACTCAAATGCTGGGGTTTATTATTGGATTCACTGACACCAATGCTGTTGGTTATTACAGCCACTGACACCACTGCTGGGGGTTGTCAATGCGTCCTCTCACACCAATGCTGGGGGTTACTCTATTCCAACTTCTTTCATGTACATTGGGATAAGCAACAAAAAATGCAGTAGGGCGCTGAGGTCTGAAAATGTGCTGCTCACTAGGATGTGCTTGCTGCATTTTACGTATTTTTAGTATCCCCAAACCCTAAATGCAGTGCTGAGTATGCTACACAGCTCATTTCATTAATTCCAATGCATGTGTATATGTGTATGTATATGTGTATACTGTGTGTGTGTGTGTATATATTGACAGCGGGAGACTGTCACTGTGAAAATAGAGGAGAATATGACACAGGATTCTCACTAATGCCGCGTACACACGATTTGAATTTCGGCCCGCAAAAGACCGATGAGAGTTTTTCGTCGGAAAATGCAACCGTGTGTATGCTCCATCGGACTTTTGCTGGCTGAATTCCAGCCAGCAAAAGATTGAGAGCATGTTCTCAATTTTTCGGTCGGAAAAAGTTCCTATCCGAAAATGCGATCGTCTGTGGCAATTCCGACGCGCAAAATTCCTACGCATGCTCGGAAACTATTTGACGTATGCTCGGAAGCATTGAACTTAATTTTCTCGGCTCGTCGTAGTGTTGTACGTCACCGCATTCTTGACGGTCGTAAGTTCAGCGATCTTTTGCGTGACCGTGTGTATGCAAGGCAAACTTCAACGGAATCCCGTCGGAAAAGCCATCATATCTTTTTCCGACGAGAAGTCCAATTGTGTGTACGCGGCATTAGGCTTAATGCGAGGTTCTTATTGCTTCTGAGCTGAGAAAGCTGTGTTTTTGGTTATCTCTGGATTCTGTATTTCTGGATCGGAACCTTCAATCCTGTGTTGATTTTACCAGGTGCCTGCATCCTGTTTGTGTACACAGGTATGTAGGGTCGTTATATACACAAACCTGAGGATAGTTCAGGGCTCCCAGTTTGAAAACCGCTTCCAGTTTGAGAGACAATAGGTCTCACCCAGGAGTCAGAGGTGTGCCAGCCAGGAGCCAAGAGGCAGGAAGTCTCACCTAGGGGTCAGAGGTGCCCTAGCCAGGCGTCAAGAGATGGGAGGTCTCACCCAGGGGTTAGAGGTGTGCTCCAGCCAGCAGCGAGGAGACAGGAGGTTTCCTTCCAGGAGTCAGATGGGCTCCTATCAGGAGAACCTCTATCCAGAGGCCAGGATTGGGCCATGCAGCAGGGTCCTATGACTAAAGGCTAAGAGAGCCGAGAGAGCCAATAGAGCTGGACAACAGTCAGTGGGACTGGTAAGAAGAGCAGTGGTGCTGCTAACAAGGGAGCCAGATGGCTCCGTACTTTCATTTGACTGTTTATATTTATGTTGAAGAATCCCTGCATGGGCAACTGATGTCTATGTGAACTTTCCATTTGACTTAAAGCAGTTGTAGACCCTGCTTGGACATTTTTACCTACAGATAAGCCTCTGAATAAGATATTCACCCTGCATGCAGCCGCTGATGTCAGCGGTGCATGCGCAGTGAAGGTCCGGTGTACCTTGCCGGAACGGAGGACTCCTGTGCGCATATACCGGAGTGATATCATCATGGCTCCGGCCACTCACAGCGCCAGAGCCCGCGGCCCCGGAAGAAACGGTGAGGCAATATGTCAGCCCCCTCAGAGCTGACAGGGTTGGGCTGTGGGAGCTTCGTTCTAAGGTATTTCATAATGTGCCATTGTCTTTTTTTTTTTTCTTCAGCGGTTCACCACCGTTTTAATAAAAGTGGGATGCCGTGTCCTTAAATGCAGTTTTGACTGGGGCAACTCTTTGGAAAAGCACCTGGCACATGATTAGAATCTCCCCAATACACACACACACACACACACACATATATATACACACACACACACACACACACACACATACAGTGCCTTGAAAAAGTATTTCTATCCCTTGAAATTTTCCACATTAATGTAATGGGGACCGCTCTGTAAAGGGGGCACTGTAATGTGAAGAGGAACTGAGGACACTGAAATAAAGGGGGCACTGTAGTGTAATGGAAACTGCTCTGTAAAGGGGGTACTGTGATGTAAAGGGGGATTGTGATGTAAAGGGGGGCTGTAATGTGAAGGGGGCACTGTAATGTAAAGAAGGCTGTGTGGTGAAGGGGGCACTGTAATTTAAAGGAGGGCTGTGATGCAAAGGGGACTGCATGGTAAAGGAGGCGCTGTAATATAAAGGGGACTGCCCTGTAAAGGGGCACTGTCATGATTACAGTACCCCTTTACTGTGCATTGCCCTTTGTAATCTCTGCCTCCCCTGCACAGGACTCCTACCTTTGGCAGGGCAGAGGCTTTGCCCATTACGTGTGTCCCCTCCTGGACTGAGCCTGAAAAACACTGGTAATTGGTGGGAGGTGGGGACAACCCCCTTTCCGCTGCTTCTAAAAGCGATCCAATGGCTAATTAGCCACTCAGATCGCTTTTATGAGAAAGAGAATCGTCGGCTGAAAAAAAAAATACTGGGGTTATGCTTTAGCCATACCTTGGTAAACCACTTTAAAAGCTGCATTGTATATATACCTATTGCAGTTTTGAAGTGGTTGCTCACATATCCTCAAACTCTTGTAGGGCCTTGGGGTTTTGTCAGGGAGCTCCTCACCAAATTTCTTGTCAGGGGTAGCTACCATAGTTAAATTGTTAGCGATCCATTGATTTCTCCCTAAATTTGGCCTTGGTGTACTTTTCTCTTCTACCACTAGGTTGCCGGGCACTTGGTGGTACTAGATATGAGAAGGACAACTCAAGGTCAGGTTATAGGTATATGGGGTATCTCAGCCAATGGGCAAGGGTTTTCTTGAATCACTTGGCCTGCTGGGAGAGCCTATATATTTGGGTGGAGTCAGGTGATCTATGTTCTGTGCCACCCGGACTGCTATCTGGGTGGATGTGTGCCATCTGCCCCGGGCTGCTAGGCTGGAGATTGGGCCTATCCCGGGGGCATCTGGCTGCCAGGCTGTGTGAGGGCCTATCCAGAAGTAAGAGGGCAGTGCAGGGTTGGGACTGCGGCTTGCAGTCCAACCAAAAGTGACAGTTCTGCTGGCCGGAGAACCTGTCGTGGTCAGCAGTAAAAAGGAAGCTGTCGCTACTAAGAGAACAAACCACCTTTACCAGGGACCACAGTGAGTAACTGAAGCAAGTACCGGAGCAGTATTCTCACTGAACGGGCACGGTGGAGAATCTGGAAACTTCAGGCAGTGATCATGTCAGGGACCCAACCAGCGGAGGTGTTGCTTGCAGAGCAGCCTTGCGTGTCAAGCTAGGGACCGAGCCGGTTAGCAGGGGTGAAGCTTGAAGGTATCCGAAGTGCCAAGCTAGGGACCCAGCAGGGAATCGTGGGTGATGCTTGAGGGAGATACCACTGCAAAAGCCTTGAGGATCTCACAGGATTCAGAGTTAGTGAATCAGAGGGTCCTGTGAGAGACCAGAAGCTCAAGGGGCTGAAGAACTACAAGTAGAAGTTGTAGTAAAGCTGAGAGGATTGTTAAGTTTGAATTAGGAACTGTTAAGCACTGTAGCCATAGGGGACAGCAAACCTAAGCTTAGGCTCTGAGGAAAGGGGTTCTCCCCTGAAACGCGTCAGCCACCGTTCGATCTACTTGACGTCAGGTCCTGGTTTGTTGGTGTTCAGAACTGCGAACTTGCAATATTGCCAATGCCTGTTATCCATGCTCGTTTGTGAGTATACAGTTTGCTGTTTTATGCTTTAATAAAGCTTTACCAGTGGTAAGGCTGCAGATGGGCATGGATTAGCTTGCAATTATGGACAAGGCTGCAGATGGGCACTGATCAGGCTGAAATGATGGGCAAGGCTGTAGATGGGCACTGATTAGGCTGCAATGATTGGAAAGGCTGTAGATGGGCACTGATCAGGCTGCAATGATGGGCAAGGCTGCAAATGGGCACTGATCAGGCTGCAATTATGGGTGAGGCTGCTTATGGGCACTGATTAGGTTGCAATGTTGGGCAATGGTGAGACTGCAGATGGTCACTGATCAGGCTTCATTAATGGGCAATGGCGAGGCTGCAGATAGGCACTGATAAGGCTGCATTGATGGGCACTGACCCTTATTTTGCTTCAAAATTCTTAATTTAAAATTTAAGTTTTTTTCCTGAAACTTCCCTCTTAAAATTAAGGTGCGTGTTATATGCCTGTGCGTGTTATACGCCAATAAATGTATATGTATATATAATTATATCATATATACATAACATATATATCATTATATTAAAGTAGTACTAAAAGATGAGACTTTTTTTTTCATGGATATAATTATTTTATATCTAATGCACAATACTGGTATTCAATTTTTTTTTTAACGACTTCCAGACCAGCTGCCGCAGTTTTACTGTGGCAGGTTGGCTCGGCTTGGAAAATCGACGTTACCTTATGGAGGCCACGCCAATTGGATTTGCTTCAGAACCAATTGGTCTCCAGGCCCAGGCCAATGATTTCTGGCCTGGACCTGCTGATTGGTTCCTGACGAATTAAATCCTCCCCTGCCGAGCGCATGCGCAACAGCACCCAAGATGGCTGCTTAGACCGGGAGCTCCGCTCCAGCCTTGTAGCCTGCACCGCAGCCATCTGAGCCCTCGTCCCAGTTCGGCAACACCACCAGCCGACCGGGGAAGTATCCAGCCACCACCCGAAGTCCGCAGGCTCAGCTCGGAGGAATCTGTCCCATCAAATGGACATAGCAGCAGCACAGCCTGGCTACTCCAAAATGGCGGTCGTGCTCTCACGAGGCACAGACTGTGCAGAAGAGGAATCCATAGCCGACCAGGACCAAACTGCCTCCCCGGCCGCATACCAGAGCACAACAGTGAGTACACCCCTGCAGGTGGCCCCCTCCCCTGCATCCACCGAATCCCTGTTAGGGAGGTCACTGGAAGGCCCTGTCATGACACCATTACAGGAGCTGCTCACCAGCCCGGACCCCTGGGACCAGGATCCACAAGAAGCCAATCTCACCCCTCAGACTTTCTCTCCATGATGGCGGCTTTCTCCAAAATGCTATCTAGGGGCCTATCCCAAACTGTGGCCCAGGTCACAGCCTCTATCCATGCAGATCTGCAGTAAATAGGCACGAAAATAGAAGTAATCAAGAAGAAAGCAGACCAACCGGTCTCGAGAATTAACCAGAACTCAGCAGTCTCTAAAATCGATGACCTCGAAAATAGATCAAGACGCTACAACTTCAGAATTAGGGGTCTTCCAGAGTCTGTTAAAGAGGTCTACCCAGCAGTTCAACACTTTATTAAAAGTCTGATACCGGACATACCAGCACACCGACTGGAACTGGACAGAGCCCACAGAGCGCTACAACCATTACGCTTGGATGGTCTACCGAGAGACGTCATAGTAAAACCCCACTTCCACAAAATTTTAGAGGATGTGATGAAGCTGTCCTGCACCACAGAAATGCTGAAAATTATGGGCCACCAGATTCAAATCTTTGCAGACCTATCGCCATACAGGTACAAAAGCGACGATCTCTAAAACCGTTGCTTCAAATCCTGGTGAATAAAGACATCACATATAGATGGGCTTTCCCGCTTCGACTGAATTTCTCATACCGTAACAAGCCTTACAGTTTCTCCTCCTTTCCAGAAGGCGAAAGATTACTCCTACACTTGGGACTGATTATGCAGGAATTGCCTCAACCCCCATCCAATAGAGGGGCACCCTCATCCAAACGGCCATCACCGACAAGTCCACTGACTCATGTATGGCAGAAGCAACACCCCAAGAGATCAAGGGAATCCCTTCCCCCGTGACATCAAACCTTCCACACCACTTCAACCTCCCAGTTCTCTTTGGAACTGTGATGTGGAGACATCTCTCAACCTTGACATCAACCTGTCGTTTACCCCGACCGATCCTCGGGTCCAACCCCAAGTTCCAAATGGGGGATTTGCTCTAGAGTTCCGGACTTACTCGAAGCTCCCCGGGATACCATATTAACTGTTTTTTTTTTTCTTTTTTACTCACTTTATCTTACAGTGGACTGCGCTCCTAAGACTATAGGGTTCCTCTCTCCTTTTTTCTTATGGCCCTGGATCATTGTGTATTTTGCAACATCCACAATGGAATCTAGAGATAAGGGAACCCAACGGGCCACCACAGAACACCTTAGGAAGTTTCCCCGGCTGGGTTGTAGCTCTCCCTACAGCTTGTATCGCTGTCTCCTGCCCTCCCATGGCCTATAGCAGGCGTCAACTGGCACCTTATCGTCCCTTTACATTTTAATCCTTGGTGACGCATGATATCGAGTGGGGGAGTGGGTGAACGGTGAGGCGAGTCTGGATGATCTCATATGCAATGTCGAAAGGGCTCAGATTGTATGTTTATTTTACTGTCACATTTTATCTTAACGTTGTGGGCGGCTGGATCGGTCACAGTGCGCCTCTATCTGACAGTGATAGGAGAGTTTCATATTCTCCTGCCGGGGTCAAATTACCTCGTCCAACCTAGGATGACTTGATTTACTTTTGGGTCTAGGGTTGGGGGGGACGGTTTCCCCATCAACCCCAGTGGGTTTGGGTTTGTATTGAAAACTTGTCATCTAATGCTTCTTCTCTTTGTCTTTTTTCACCTTTCTCTCTCCTCCCACCTGCCTGCCCTCCCCCCCACTATATCCCACTCCTCGCAGGGCCTCGCTGGAACTCCTACCTCAAAGCTCACAGGATCGGGACAGTATGGAATGCACACGACCTTCACTCTGCCAGGGAAGCCACCATCACCAGGTAAGCTCGCTCAATATACAGCACCCTCCTATTACCTGAACCATGGCTAGCACAACACCCACAGATCTGACACTCCAGATATTCTCCCACAATGTGCAGGGACTAAATTCCCCAGTAAAACGATGCAAAATACTGCAACAGCGCCATACACTGAAGGCAGATGTTCTGCTATCACAAGAGACACACTTTCCAGCCACACACAACCCCTCATTCCTCCACAAGAACTTCACGCAATTCTACTTAGCAAACGCAGAGAACAAAACAAGAGGAGTAGCAATATGCTTCTCTAAAAGGATTCACTTCTCACTCACTAAGGTAATTAGGGATCGAGAAGGCCGGTGCGTACTAGTTTCTGGTACAATTAACAGGGGGACTTACACATTCATCTCCTACTATGCTCCTAACAAGGGCCAGGGTAAGTTCTTCAAAGCTGCCCTGCAGACTTTAAAGCCTCACCTCCTGGGTACGGTCATTTTAGGAGGCGACTCCAATACTCCCTTCGACCTCTCATTGGACAAGTCCAACTCACGGATTCCTAGAGCCAAGCGCCCCCCCATACGAAGGCTGAAAGTAGCACATACCTTACAGGAAAACAACCTGGTAGACATATGGAGAGAAATGAAGCCTCCACACCAAAAACTATACACACTACTCCATTCCACACCGCACCCATTCCAGGATAGACCACATTTTTTTGCAAACCACTGCCATCCCATTAGTGATAACTTCTAAAATCAATGATACCCCACTATCAGACCACTCCATAGTGACTCCATACACTGTGGGCCACACATAAAGCGAGAGGCAGACTCATTCAACTCACATCTCAACTCAAAAGGGAACAAAAGACCGTAATAAATAAATTGATGGAGGAATTCCACCTGCTCAATGCACGCCACAAACGTAACCCCACACCAGACAACCCGACCCGACTGAACGCCGCCAGAGTCCAACTTAACCTAGTTCTGACCACCTCAGCCGAAAAGCACTTACGATGAACTGGGGCATGTTTCTACTACCAAACAGACAAAATTGGCTCTAAAATAGCAACCAAGCTTAGCCCGAAACCGCATACACTAGCCTTCAACAAAATCCGCACTAGGGCAGGAAATTTAACCCAGAATCCAGTAGGAATCATGGACTCTTTCCATGCCTTCTATTCGGGCTCATACAAAGAACATCCCTATACACACCCCAGATCAATAGATACATTCCTCCAAGAAATTAATCTCCCTAAAATAAAATGATCACACCAGGAGCTCTTGGACAAGCCATTCTCCTTGGAGGAAATTATGGAAACCATAGTCCTATAAAAAAATTTGACTCTTTCCTAGCACCTTTCATGGCACGGTTTTTTCCTTGTCAAAAGAAGTTTATTGAGTATACAATATTATAAAGATACATAAAGTAAGTTTACAAGGATCTATAAAGTAAGCTCATTGTTTTACAGTAGGGATTATATAGGTAAATATTATGAAATTTCAAATATTAAACATTGGGTTCACGTAAACCTAAATTAAAGATATATATCATTTCCTTAGTTACTTTTGTAGGTATTTAAATGATTTATACCTACTATATATATTGTTTACAGGTAGAGTGTATATAGGTCAAATAAATTCTGATAATGAGCTTTAATCGTAAGGTGGAGAAAAGGAAAGAGAAAGAAGAAAAAGGGTAGAAAGGCAGAGGTATGGTCCACAAGGTTGTCCCGCTCGTCAGTTTATTATTCTTTTTAGTTCTCTTTGAAGCCTTAGAATGGGTGTCTCTGTAAGTCATTTAATCTGTTACCATGGCAACAGGACAGAGTCATTGAAATTTGACAGGAATTGTTGTTTTATCCAAGGATGCCAAAGTTTTTCAAATTTTGGAATTTGATTTTGATCGATGGCTACTATCTTAGCATGGGACATTGTATTATTCATTCTGTGAATTGTTTCTGCTAGTACCAACGTAGGAGATTTCCATGCTTTGGCCACTGTTTGTTTTGCAGCCGTTGTTAGTTGGATCATAAGTTTGAATTGAGAGAGTGTTAACCATTCCGGTTTTAGATTAAGTAAAGTTATATATGGATCTGGTTGTATTATTTTTTTAAATATTTTAGATGCAATCACGAAGACTTCCTTCCAGAAGGTTTGGATTACTGGGCACGTCCACCATATGTGTAAATGTGTGCCTATTTCTGGGCATCCTCGAAAACAAAGAGCTGAGGTATTAGGTGAATATTTTGCCACTCTAGCGGGTACAAGGTACCAGCGAGTTAGGACTTTATAATTTGTCTCCAGTGCTAAGATGTTGGGTGAGGATGACTTAGATGTGAGCCATATGTTAGACCAGTCCGTGTCTTCTAATGTTCGTCCCAGGTCTTCCTCCCACCTCTGAACGTAAGAGGGTCTATTAAGATTTACTACTCCATATAATTGATTATAAAGTGTTGAAATTGTACCTTTAGCAAATGGATCTTTTGTACAGATTGATTCAAAAATGGATAATTGGGATAATGGTGTATCCCCCTTTAGGAATGGTGTATAGAAATTTTTGATTTGGAGATATCTAAATATCTCAGAAGTTGGTAGATCATATTTTTCTCTAAGCGATGGGAATGAAAGGAATGATTTAGATGCTATGAAGTCATTTAGTGTCTGAATGCCTGATGTTGTCCAAGCTTTAAAAGAATTTGGGTAGATCCATGCCGGATAAAAGGCCGGATTTCTGATAAAAGAAAGGAGAGGATTGTGTGGAGATTGTAACTGATATTTGGTTTTTAGTATATCCCAGAGAGATAAGAAGTGTTTAGTTATGGGATTATGAATTTAAAGCGGTCTTTAGGATCAAGCCATAACAAGTTTGATATTAATAGAGGGTCATTTTCTGAAGCCTCTATAAATACCCATAATGGGATTTCCTGTTTTGCATGGTATTTGGACAGACTGGTCAAATGTGCTGCTCTGTAGTAGTTAGTAAAATTAGGGTATCCCAGGCCTCCTTTATTTTTGGGAAGATGTAGTGTGTGTATAGGTATACGTGGTTTAGAAGAGCCCCATATAAATGAAGTTGCTCTTTTTTGTACTATTCTCAAAAAATAGGAAGGAATTGGAATAGGGAGGACTCTGAATAGATAAAGCAATTTGGGTAGAATAGTCATTTTGATTGCATTAATCTTCCCTATCCAGGATAAAGGAAGTTGCGACCATTGTTTTATTAGATTTGTGATCTGTCTTAATACAGGAGGATAATTGGTTGAGAATAAGTCAGAATGAGATGCTGTTAAATGAATTCCAAGATATGGGATTGATTTTTCTGCCCATGTGAATGGGAGTGCAGCCCTAGCCGGGATCAATTCCATGTTTGTGAGCGAAATATTAAGCACTAGGCATTTCTTAGGATTAATCATAAGGCCGGATAGGGCTGCAAATCCATCAAGAGCTGGTAGTAAGTTAGGACCAGAGACCTGTGGTGATGATAGAAAAAGTAATATATCGTCTGCAAATATACATAATTTGTGTGTAATACCTCCTACTTCAATGCCAGTTATAGTTTGGTTTGTTCTAATGTATTGGGCCATGGGTTCGAGTATAAGGGCAAATAATAAGGGAGATAATGGCCAACCCTGTCTGGTACCTCTTTCGATATTAAAGGCATCAGATTTGTATCCAGCGTATTTTATATAGGCTTTGGGTTTATTATATAATGCTTCGATCCATGTAAAAAGTGGGGTCCAAAACCCCATTTTTGTAATGAATATTGCATATATTGCCAGGATACTGTGTCAAATGCCCTCTTAATATCGAGAGATAGAAAACATAAAGGGATTTTCCGTTTTTTAGCAATATGTGCCAATAACACTGCCCTGTGTATATTATCGCCTGCCTGTCTATTTGGCATGAAGCCTACTTGATCTCTATGTATTAATTTTCCTATAATGCTATTGAGGCGTTTTGCTATTATTTTTGCTAATAATTTAATATCAAGGTTTAACAGAGGCCGATAATTCACACAGGAAGTATCATCAGAAAGGGGTTTTGGGATCATACAAACAATTGCCATTAGTGTTTCTTGCCGAAAAGAATGTCCTTCTAGAAGTTTGTTAAAAGTTTCAGTGAGAATGGGAGAGAGTATTTCTGAAAATGTTTTATAGTATAAAGCCGAGTAGCCGTCTGGGTCTGGTCTTTTGTTAAGTTTTAGGTCTTTTATGGCGTTAGCAACTTCATCTATAGTTATAGGCTCATCCAAACTGCTTTTTTGATTCTGAGACAACTCAGGTAAGGTTATTTTTGAGAAGAAGGATTCAGCCTCTGTAGGATTAAATTCATTGTTTGTCTTGTATAAAGTTGCGAGATGTGAGTGAAATTTATGGACTATTTTAACTGGATTACAAGTATAAACATTTTTTGATAATTTCAAACGTATTGGTTTGAAAGATTTGTTAGTTGAATTTAATGCCCGAGCCAAATATGTACCTGGTTTGTTTGTATTCATGTAGAAATTGTGTTTGGAGCGTTTGAGGGATTTATCAACTGACTCAGTGAGAAATAGATCGTATTCCAATCTAGATTTTTCCAGATGAGATTTTGTACTCTGAGATGGATTATCTTGGAATGATATGTAGGCTGCATTAAAATTGAGTTCTAGTTTTTTTGCTAGATTTTTGCGTTCCCGTTTAAATAGTGCCATTTGTCTTTGTATTGTACCACGCAAGACAGGCTTATGAGCTTCCCACAGTGTTATTGGGGAAATGTCTGCTGTATTATTAATTGATATGTATTCCCTTAAAGCTTGTTCAATGGCCATCTGATGTAGTGGGTGTTTGAGCATTATGTCCGGTAAGTACCACGTTGGGTCATGCGCTTTTGGTATGGCTGAGGCTATAGTAGTGTATACTGCATTATGGTCAGACCACGGAATCGGAATTATATCTGATGCAATAATTTCTGGTATCATTCCTATTGTTAGAAAAATATGATCTATTCTGGTGAAGGTTTGATGAGGGTGCGAGAAATAAGTGAATTTCTTTTTCATTGGGTTACTTTCTCTTCACGAATCTACCAGATTGTATTTGGAAAGAAGTTGAGAAAAAGGTAATCTAGAGGTTATTTTGGATGGTGTAAAAGGTGATTTATCTAGAAATGGGAGGAGGACCTGGTTCGAATCCCCGCACATTATCACTGTTCCTATTTTGTGTGTATTAATCACTTGTAATATATGTGAGAGGAATGGTGTAGGTTGTTTGTTAGGAGCGTAGTAGGAAATCACCGTGATTGCTGTATCCATTATATAACCCATGAGTATCAGGTATCTACCTTCTGGGTCTTTAATTTCTGATGATAAGGTGAATGGTGTGGATCGGTGAAATGCAATTAGAGTACCCCTTTGTTTGGTACAGGCAGAAGCCGTGTAAATTTGTTGATAAAAAGGAGAAATATATTTTGGAGTAGAATCTTTGGTGAAGTGTGTTTCTTGGAGGCATACTATGTGAGCCTTCTTGTTATGGAAAGTACGGAAGGCTTTGGTCCTTTTTTGAGGGACATTTATTCCCTGAACATTCAGGGAAAGTATATTCAGTGGTGCCATGGCAACAGATCAAATAGTTTTGACTTACTTTTTGTTATGCAGAGCTGACTGCGCAGATCAACCTGTGTGGACTGAAGAGATGAAAAGATAGAAAAGAAACCAGTGAATTCTGGAGTAAAGAGTAAACAAAAAACATATGAGATTAGATGATACATTGTATAAATTATTTTTTGCAAGTAATCACAATTTACCCGTGAAAGAGAATAAATATCTCTCTCAGGGGAATAAGTGCCTTCGTCACACTCCCACATAATATGGTTGGGAGAATGAGGAGGGCTAATGGGGGTACACGGATCTTCCGCTTACAGGAGAGAAGTGCTATGTCAAAAGACATCAAAATGATGATTCATTAATTGGAGTGCAGAATATAGTTTTTGTTGAAATTATTTATTCCAGGGTGGTTGTATATGGTTAATCTTGCCCTAGGCTAAATAATTCAGTTAGAAAGGTACTGTTAATAACTTTTTGTATTGATGAAGATAATTTGAATTATTTTGGGATTTTAACCCTTTTAGAGTAAACAATTACATATTTTATTCATATGTAACTGTTTAGATATGTTAACTCATAAAATTGAGGTTGTATTGCTTCAGATTAGAATAAACAAAAACATAGTTCTAGGAACTAGTTAGGTACTAATATATTTGTTTTAAGAAAAGAAAGAAAAAGCTTCTATTACTTCTGGATTATTGAACATATTTGTCCTAAAAAGTAATAAATCTGTTGTTATTACCTGAAAATATATAACTGAACAAGAATTTCCTTATTTCACTTATATATTCTAAGGCTATATGAATCAGAAGTAATAAGAAATATAACTGGAATGTAACTTGATCCCATACAGTGTGTGACTATCAGAATGCAGTTACATTCAGTTATAAATACAGGTTTTTTATAGAGAACCATCTCTTAGTATAATAAATGAAGAGATATCAGGAATTAGGATGTCAGTCCATTGAATCTTCTTGGTCCATGGATGATGTGGCATAACGGCCTCTTTTGTGAGAATGATGATTCCCATTTTGTTCTGAAATTTTCTGGGTGCTGCCTGAAGGTGAAGATGATGCCATTCTTCTGCGTGTGGGGGTGTTGCTGCTTGTGGGTTCTGTCAGTTTTAATTTTAAAAGGGTTTGTTGTAGTTCATCTGCTGATCTGCTTCTGTAAATTGTACCTTGGTAGTTAAATCTGACTGAAAAGGGGAAGCCCCATTGATACAAAATGTTGTGGCGTTGCAGTTCCATTAGTTGGGGTTTCATGGATCGTCTTTTAGTAATAGTAAGTTGGGATAGGTCAGCAAAAATGTGATAATTGTGTCCTTGAAAATTAAGTTCCTTTTTTTCTCTTGCAGCAATTAGTATTTGTTCTTTCGTTCTGTAATAATGAAATTTTGTGATTATATCATGTGGGGGTCCGTCTTTCTTTTTGGCTGTGAGGGCTCTGTGTACTCTGTCCAGTTCTAAACGTTCAATAGGGATATCTGGCTTTAGTTCTTGTAATAGAGCAGTAATAGTAGATTGCAGGTCTGTCACAGTTTCAGGTATTCCCCTTATGCGCAAGTTTGAACGTCTGGCTCTATTTTCGTAATCTTCGAGCTTAGTTTGAAGTATTAAATTCTCTTCTTTTAATTGTTCCAATTCTGTTATATTTTCTTGGGTTGTAATTTTGTAAAGGGATGGGGACAGTTGTGGACGTGCACACACACTCAGGTTGAACTGGATGGACTGGTGTCTTTATTCAACCTTACTAACTATGTAACTATGTAATTTCAATTTCATCAATTTTTATTTCTAAGGCTGCGGTGCGGTTTCCCAGCTCTCTTATTTCTTTGGTTAGGCTGTTTGTTATTTGGTCTGAGGTTTGTTTTAAAGCCTTATGAAGCATCTTTTCAAATTGTAATAATATTACTGGGGATGCTGAGGAGGCTTGTGGAGAAGTTTGTGAGAGGATTTGTTCTGTATCTGACTCAAATGGAGAGTCTTGCTGTGACATTTTCTGTCTGTGAGAGCGCCCTGATGCTGTATATTGTGAGGTGACTGGAGCTGCTTTAGTTGCAGTGAGTGCCTGTGAGCTCTTTGTGAGGTGATTTTTATTTCTGCCACGGCTTCCTCCCAGTACCATATTTCCTGCCCAAACTTTCACAGTTTGTTCCCTGGGGCAAAAAGGTTCAAATGGATACCTTTTGAGCCTGCAGGCTCCGCTTTGTCCTTCTCTTCTCTCCTCAGCGGTGTGGAGCTCTAACAATGCATGTCTGCTCCGCTAGGCTCCGCCTCCTGTCCCCCTTGGCATGGTTTTTTAACTCTCTCCAGGATGAAGCCCCTCTCCCTAATGATCTCAATGCAGCTTTTATCACAGTCATACCCAAACCCGGGAAAGACCCCAGCGAGGTCGGTAAATACCGACCCATTTCGCTTATAAATAACGATTTTAAGATTATGACAAAAATACTAGCGACAAGACTGTCCAGTTTTATAGCTGGATATATTCACAAAGATCAGGTGGGCTTCATCCCGGGGAGACAGGGCCCCAGTCAGATCCGCAGAGCCATTGATGTGATCTCTCTCCTACAATCCCACTGGGATGGGGGACCCCAACAGGAAGGCTTCATGCTATCGTTGGATCTTCAGAAAGCCTTCAACTCGGTGTGCTGGCCGTACCTCTTTGAGGTCTTTGAAAGATGGGGTTTGGTGACAAGTTCCTAAAGGTTATCCACACCCTATACTCTAACTCGAATGCACAAATTCGCTTAATGGGCCATTACTCTAAATCCTTCGACATCAAAAGAGGAACTAGTCAAGGTTGTCCATTATCGCCCTTAGTCTTCGCAATTGAATCATTGGCAATAGCCATTAGATCCAATTCTGACATCAAAGGGGTGAGATGTGGCCAGGAGGAGCACAAGTGTGCTCTCTTTGCAGATGACATGCTGTTGTTTCTCACCTCACCACTCATATCTAACCCCAACATCTGCCGGCTGCTTCATGAGTTTGGCTCCATCTCGGGCCTACAAGTTAATGTAACCAAATCCATAGCGTTAAATGTGTCTACCCAATCTAAACGAATAGATCAACTTAAACAACACTTCTCCTTCACATGGGCAGTGGATACGATCCCCTACCTTGGAATCGAACTAACCAACAACATAGGAAACCTATACACAGCAAACTACCCGCCCATGTTCCGTACACTTGAAGGAGACCTAAAATCATGGTCCAGATGTGGTCTATCCTGGTTGTGTAGGATAAACGCCATTAAGATGACATTACTACCACGTCTTCTGTACCTATTCAGATCCCTACCTAGTCCTATCAAAAAAACAGTTTTAACTAAGCTTCAAGACAAACTTACCAGATTCGTCTGGGGGGGACAAGGGACACCGATTTACCAAAGAGATCCTACTCCGCCTCAAGACTCAGGGCAGACTAGGACTCCCAAATTTATGGCTATACTTCCAAGCAGCCCAACTGGCCCAATTTTCCACTATATATTCCAAGGGCCACAATCCGGACTGGGTCTCTCTGGAAAGGCAGGCTGTTCCTCATAACACGCTTGAATTCCTACTCTGGCGCCCGGCTAAACAGAGGCCTGTCATCTTAGCTCCCACTCTCTCTCATGCCTTAGCACTATGAACAAAGTACACAAACTAACTCAACTGATCTCCCCACCGAAGCCCCTCTTGCTCTTATTCCACAACCCCGAATTCCCCTCAGGGATGAACATTTTCGCATTCCGCCAGTGGCTGAATAAGGGGCTCTTTAGAACAGGACATTTTTTCACCACAAATGGCCCGATACCCTTTGGATACTGCATAAACAAACTTGACATGCCAGAATCTGAAAAATTCAGGCTTTCCCAGATCAGACACTTCCTCCACTCACTATGGACTGATAAGTCAATCCCACCTAAATCTACCGCATACCAACAATGGTGTTCAAACATTACAGAACAGAGGGGAGGTATCTCCATACTCTTCCCTGGCAGACAAGGCAGACATTCCAGCTTACACCCGATCCTGGGAGATGGACCTGAAGATCCAGCTGGACCCCGACAGATGGTTCCAAGCATTCCATAGATCGTCTAAAGGTATTTTGAACCTATCGCTGATAGCAGCTAACGTAAAAGTGTTCACGAGATGGTATTATGTTCCCGCTAGACTATCCAAAATCTACCCAGATGCTTCTTCATTTTGCTTCAGAGAATGTGGGCATGTCGGCTCGATGCTTCACATCTGGTGAACTTGTCTCCGCATCAGAAGCTTCTGGAACAAATTCTTTCAGGTGCTACGCAAAGTGACAGGGACCCAGATTCCACAGTACCCCACTTACATCCTCCTGAACTGTAGGATACACAACACCCCTAAACATACACAACAACTTATCCTATTTATATGCCTAGGAGCCAAAATAACGATAGCAAAAGCATTGGAAAAAGCCAACAATGTCGATCCTAGCTACCAATTGGAAAATCTCCTGTATCATGACCCAAGAACAAATAGTTGCTAAGCTGGCAGACAAGGTCCTCCACTTTGAAGCGATATGGGAACCCTGGGCCTCATATATTAAGATCCCGCTCCACCCAGGTCACTTATTAACGTAATGTAACCTCCAGAGAGGCCGACTACTCCCTCCTGTCTTAGCCCATTCTTCCTTTTCTGCCCCGCTTTCTCTCACACCTCTTCTTGAAAGTACATAACATCAACCATGTTAATATTGTTTGAAGGCTACCTGCTTAGCTCCTTACAAGGTGATTCATTAATCCTCCTAAATGACCATACTCCTATGATAGACCGGAAAGCTATCTAGACTACTCTTTAAGGGGGGCATCTCTCCCCGACCTCATCCGAGGTGGGTTATGCCCTGGGGCTTTGCTGGGGGCCGCATCCCTGGGGTGGAGAAGAGGGAGTGACAGGGCCCGTCACTGGGCTGGGCCCATGGGCACAGTTACTCCACAGTGTGAACCCATAGGGGTGGGGTGATTGTCCCAGAGGGCTGGGCATGACGAGGGCCAGTCTCACTCATCTTTACTGGAACCATCTGCTTCAGATGGTCCTGGAGACAAGCTTAGCTCTAATCAGATAAAACTCAACGGTCTAATCTCACAAAGGGGCCTACAGTGGTTAACAGTCTTATGCTTATGACAATCGAATGTTTTACCTTCACCAACGGGTTGTTATACGCTAATATTATATGGGCCCGGTTGGCCTCCCGTCTATCTATTACAGTGTAAGACCAATGCAATGTATGTTTCTCTTTTATATTCATTCAATAAAAATATTGAAAAGAAATCCTCCCCTGGATTTCTTTTCAATATTTTTGAAAACGACAGGGGAAGTGATGTCATCTCCCTCTCTGGAATTCTTTTCCGTTCTCCGAGAAGAGAGAGGACATCCAAATGTGAGTTGCACCAACACTACACTGACACAGTACACATATTTCACCCCCCCTGATCCCCCCCAGTTAACCCCTTCAGTCCCTGTCACTGTGTCACCCAGTGCAGTGTTCATATTTTTCTTTGATCACTGTACTGGTGTCACTTGTGACACTATTCAGCATTAGGGTACTAAGTAGTAGCCCCAGATAGGTCTAGGGACCCCCCCACTCCCCCCTAATAAAGGTTTAACCCCTTGATCACCCCCTGTCACCAGTGATCACCGTATTAGTGTCACGGGTGATACTGGTTAGTCAGTTAATTTTTTTTATAGCGTCAGGGAACCCGTCGTATATTACCTAATAAAAGGTTTAACCCCCTGATCACATGGTGGGTTATATCAGTTAGGTTTTAGTGTCAATTAGGGTCTGCGTCGCCCCAGGCAGTGTCAGATTAGTGCCAGTAGCGCTAACACCCACGCACGCACCATACACCTCCCTTAGTAGTATAGTGTCTGAACGGATCAATATCTGATCAGATCTATACTAGCATCCTCAGTAGTTCCCAAAAATGCAGTTTTAGCGGGATCAGCCCAGATACCTGCTAGCACCTGTGTTTTGCCCCCTCCGCCCAGCCCACCCAAGTGCAGTATCAATCGATCACTCTCACTTACAAAACACTAAACACATAACTGCAGCATTCGCAGAGTCAGGCCTGATCCCTGCGAATGCTAACAGTTTTTTGGTAGCGTTTGAAGCAGTCGCTGTCAGTCAGGTGCTCTTTTTTCCTGTGAGTCTCACTAGTGTACCAGTAAATTTAGAGGCCAAAATGTCCAATCGAAGGTACACTACTGAAGAGGCCTACACGTTTCTGAGCCTGACAGATAAGAGTGAAGAGGAAGTCACCCATCTGTCTGATTCAGGCTCAGATTATGAACCACCAGACAGCAGCGACACCCTGACAGATAGCTCTGACAACGGAGTAATGGCCCTGCCAAGGTCACGCATACCCGACCCCGTTCTTCTGCTGTTGTTGAGGTGCAAGAACTGCAGGGCTCTCGTATGGAGCAGAGAGCCAGTACTAGTGCTGCTCATCCTTCTGGTGAACTGGCACGCACCAGCGGCCTAGTACATCCTGGTCGTACATCCAGCACTGCAGTAACACTTGGTGACGTGGCGAGTCCCATAACTGCAGTTCAAACTGGTGAGGTGGCTAGCACAATTAGTGTCCCACAGCTACCAAGAAGACAAAGACTGGTCCATCGAGCCCATAGTGCCCTTCCTCCTGCATTTGCCAATTCGAATTGGGAGCCCACCATTTCTGCAGCACCCGTACTTCCCCCATTCACTGGCCAATCCAGAATTTAGGTGGAAACAGTTGATTTTACGTCACTTGATTTTTATTCGCTGTTTTTCACAGAAGATTTCTATAGATCTGTTGTGGACCAAAGCAATTTGTTTTTTTTTGTTTTTTTTAGGATAAACATCTCTATTTTTAATATTTATATAATTATTTGAAAGGACACATGTGGGCTACATTTAGTTAGGTATCCATTTTTTGGACCAGGTCAGTGAGAACATTGCTGAGGTACAAGGTTCCACAAATATCGGTGCATATAAAACACGTCTGCCTTGCTTGTTTTTACCTTAGACATCTCACTGAGTACCAGGCTAGGTTTTTATAGTTTGGTATAATGCAGATCCCTCTTACAAGAATGATTACTTTAGCAGGCATTTGGACACCATTTTCTGGTAACTAGTCATACTGTATCATATCACAAAAAAAGGCTTAATCACGCTAAGCAGGCTTTAAAAATATTTGTATGAATTTAAATTAAAGGGGTTGTAAGAGCTCAAGGTTTTTTACCTTTATGCATGAAGGCAAAAAAAGCTCTGCGAGCCCCATCTTGATCCAGCGATGTGTATGAGAGCCTCAGCTCTTTGGGACTCACTCCTCTTTGGCTCCCACTGCTGTCAATTACAGCCAGGGACCAAACGAGGAAAGAGGGGGCGTGGCCGAGACCAAAGCAATTTGTACGCTGGTCAATTCATCGCCGCTAATCACCAGTTGCCCCTTGCCAGAGATTGGAGACCTATTACGGTCGCTGAATTCTTCCTGGGTCTATCCCTCCTCGTAGGCGTAGTTAAAAAAAAAGTTGCTGTCATATTGGTCCACTGACCCAATTCACCATATGCCGTTTTTCTCTGCCTCCATGACCAGGACACGATACGAGCAGATCTTGCGGTTTATGCATTTCAATGACAATGAACTCTGTCGTCCTTGGGGAGACCCTGGATATATTCGGCTCCACAAAACTCCGCCCCTCGTAAACCACTTCAACCAGTAGTTTGCAGCCTTGTTTACTCCCGATCAAGCTGTCTGCGTTGATGAGTTCCTGATTAAGTTTTCTAGCCACTTGTCTATCAAACAGTATCTTCCCAGCAAGCGTGCCAGATATGGGGTCAAGCTGTATAAGCTCTGTGACAGGGCAACAGGCTATACATATAGTTTTATGGTTTACGAGGGAAAAGATAGTCACATGGAGCCAGAGAACTGCCCAGACTACATAGGGAGCGCTGGTAAGATTGTGTGGGACTTGGTGTCACCCTTATTCGAAAATGGGTACCACTTGTAGGTGGACAATTATTACACAAGCGCGCCACTTTTTAGTAACCTTTTTGATTGTGGAATTGGCACATGTGGCACCGTGCAATCTAATCGCTGGGGCTTCCCCAAATGGCTTGTAGAATCCCAACTTAGATGGGGGAGAGAGCCTGCTTGAAATGTAATAATTTGTTAGCAGTGAAGTGGAGGGATACATGGAATGTTTTCGTTCTGTCCTCCCTTCATGCAAATACGACTGGCCAAAATAACACAAAAGGCATGCTCAATATAATTAGACATACCCCGTTAGTAATTGTAGAACAGTGAAAAGGCAATAGAATAGATTATGTAAAAGGTAATTAACCTATGTAGTATGGCTAATATTTTGTACATGTGGAATGGACTCTAACAAGGGGTCATGAACAGATGACAATATAATAATAAAACAAATATAAGACAAATTGATGTGAGTAAATAGATATAGATATTTAAATGAAGATGAGAGAGATATCCTGGTGTAATGCATAACAATCTCAGCTAATGAATATTTAAGCCTTATTAATAAATGAGTTAATGTCAAGTTCAACGTTCATACCGAACGGAAAATATGTCTGTAGCTCATATATCCAGAAGGTCTCCAAACAGGAGACACCTCTGGTCATAGCTACGCCCCTCCAAGGAGGAATATATCTGTCGATAACCATGAACTGTGTTCCCTTAAACATGCGATTATGTTGCAATTTATAATGTCTAGGGACTGTATGCTTAGTATTACCATTTTTAATCAGAGCGATATGTTCGGCCACCCTGATTGAAAAAGAACGGATGGTGCGACCCACATATTGTTTCCCGCAATGGCAGGTAATCAAATAAACAATACGATTGGTGGTGCACGTACAAAACTGTAAAGTCCACAGTTTTGCGTCCAATACCTGAATTGTGTTGGCATACGGTACATTTTTTACATGAGAAAAAAACATTCAACTCATGGAAAAAAGACAAACAAATAGGGGGGTTGATACTATTTGGAGCTATTTTACTTTGTAGAGTGGGAGCTCCTCTAAAAATGACTTTAGCCTGATCAGGTAAGGCAGTATTAGGAATGCAGTCATTCTTGAGGATATCCCAATGTTTGGAAAAAATTGCTTTAATTTGTGTTGCTTTTATGTTGAATGGAGAACGAGGTAAGCATCGCCCACTTGAAAGTATCATCGCGTTCTGATTTGGATTTAACCTCTAATAAGGACTTCTTATTCACTTTCAGAGCACTAGGGAGGAGCCGAACACCCCCCGGTTCGGTTCGCACCAGAACCTGCGAACGGACCGAAAATTCGCATGAATGTTAGAACCCTATTGACGTCTATGGGACTCGAACGTTCGAAATCAAAAGTGCTCATTTTAAAGGCTAATTTTCATGGTATTGTCCTAAAAAGGGTTTGGGGACCCGGGTCCTGCCCCAGGGGACATGCATCAATGCTTTTTTTGGGAGCAGTGATTTTAATGATGTGCTTAAAGTAAAAAAAAAAAAAAAAGTGAAATATTCCTTTAAATATCGTACATGGGGGGTGTTTATAGTATGCCTGTAAAGTGGCGCGTGTTTCCCGTGCTTAGAACAGTCCCTGCACAAAATGTCTTTTTTAAAGGAAAAAAAGTCATTTAAAACTGCTTGCGGCTTTAATGTAATGTCGGGTCCTGGCAATATGGATGAAAATCAGTGAGACAAACGGCATAGGTACCCCCCAGTCCATTACCAGGCCCTTTGGGTCTTGTATGGATATTAAGGGGAACCCCGCACCAAAATTAAAAAAAGGAAAGGTGTGGGGCCACCAGACCCTATATACTCTGAACAGCAGTATGCAGGCGGTGCAAACAAGACAGGGACTGTAGGTTTGTTGTTAAGTAGAATCTGTTTGTAATTTAGAACGGGTACATTTTTAATGTGTTTAGCTCCAGCCAAAAAATCTTTTTTAAGCTTTTTGGAAAACATCACCCCTGCGCCTTTGATAACGTCGATGACGAATCGCGTAAGGCGGAGCTACGCACTAACGTCATACGCGGAAGTAGGAGAGTGTGAAACGCAGCTGAGGCGCACGCCGCTCAGCTGTTGGTTCCAGACGCACGAGTCCTCTCCATACTAACTTAGATTACTCGCTGTGTGACTATTTGGTCTTTTTAGAAGAAGTCTGGATTTTATTTTAATTTATTTATTTTATCTTAGTTATTTTATGTTACCTTATGTGCTGTTATGATAGCTGAATAAACGTATCACACTATGGAGCCCTGTTTCTTCCATATGAGGATATACTGAAGAATTCACAGCTGGTGCGGGAGACCCGGAGGACCCAAGAACACCATACCGCTGCCCTGGTACTACATGCCTACTACCCCTGCAGGGGTGCAGGGAGCTGGTGAGTGGGGATCTTTAAGGGGGAGCACCGCAAGTCACTGGATCTGAGCAGCTGTCTTCACGAAAGTCACTTACCACAAATGCTTTTTGTTTTTTCTTATTTTATTTTTGCTTTTTTGCTGGACTTTGGTACACGCAATTCCTTCACCATTTTTTCATTTTTTCACTAATTCTTAGGGACGCTTTGTGCATTTTTTATCTTATTTTTATTTTTAATTTTATTTTATGTCTAAGTTGGGACACTTATGAGATATACATACTTATGTATATTTAGTAGTTTTTTCATCTTATGTTATTGTTTGGACTCACATGTGGATCAACATAGGATTCAGATATCCTGATTAATGCCATTTCTGAGTGGATCGCACACTGATTTTCAGTAGGAGGTTTCCTTTGGACTGATTCCTCCCTATGGCACAGACTATGGTGTTTTAATTTCATTGTCAACTTATATTGTCATTTATTATTTTACAACTTGTTACTTATTTATCTGTGAGGATCAGCCACATGGTGTACACTTTTATGCAGGTCATGTGACTGACACGCTAGCGCAGTCCACTCTTTATATAGTTGGACACTCACATTCACTGTCCAAAGAATTTGAGTGACTTAGGGCTTGCACTAAACATACAAAATTCTATTTAATTTTTATATTAATTTTGGGGTTCATTATATAAAATAAGGTACCCTGGTAAGGTAGCGCCACTCACCCCTAATTAACATTTTTTACCATTTGTTTTGCTGTCTGTGCTCCTCTTCAGAAGATTTCAGCTCACTTTTTGTCCCAATGACAAATGTTTTTTGAAAATTTGGGTTTTTTTGTGAAACAAGGATTGGCGATAAAGCATCAGTGGAAAGGAGAAATGTTTTTCCCATATTAACTCTTACAGGAGAGAATTTCCCTTCCTAGGGGTAGATTTCATCTCACTTCCTGTTGTCTCCTTCCGTTTGCAAGTAGGACTCGTTTGTAAGTTGGATGTTTGAAAGTAGGGGCCTGCCCTATATACTTAGCAGAAATTTGGGCCTTAGGTGTTGTTGTGGCCACAACACTGTAAGCCCTCACAGGGCCCTGCTGTGAAATATTAGATCAAGAATTGTAATTACATGCCCCTGTTGAACAGGGGCAGAAAAATTGGGCCTTTGGTGGTGGTGGTGCTGGTGCCACAACACTGTAAGTCCTCACTCACTCTTGGTGGGCACAGAAACGGGCCCTTCTGTGAAATATTAGATCAAGAATTGTAATTACATGCCCCTGTTGTACAGGGGCTGAAAAATTGGGCCTTAGGCACTGGTGCTGGTGCCACAACACTGCAACCCCTCACAGATACTCTAGTTGGAACGCAGGAATGAGCCCTGCTGCAAAGTATTGCTTCAAAAATTGTAATTACATGCCCCTGTTAAACAGGGGCTGAAAAATTAGGCCTTAGGCACTGGTGCCACAACACTGCAACCCCTCACAGATACTCTAGTTGGAACGCAGGAACGAGCCCTGCTGCAAAGTATTGCATCAAAAATTGTAATTACACGCCCCTATTAAACAGGGGCTGAAAAATTGGGCCTTAGGCACTGGTGCTGGTGCCACAACACTGCAACCCCTCACAGAAACTCTAGTTGGAATGCAGGAATGAGCCCTGCTGCAAAGTATTGCATCAAAAATTGTAATTACACGCCCCTGTTAAACAGGGGCTGAAAAATTGGGCCTTAGGCACTGGTGGTGGCGCCCAGAACCAAAAATGCTCTTACAAGCTATCAGCGTGATCATTGAGGAGAAAGAGGATAATTACTCAGGATAGTCATTCAGCATCAGCATAGGCAGTCTTTGAAGGGATCTGAGATTTCAAAAAAAATTATTTGGTTACATCAGCATCAGGTGCTTGGTAGCTGGTGGTGATCCAAGACTGATTCATCTTTATGAAGGTCAGTCGATCGACCGAGTCGGTGGACAGATGCACCCTGTGATCGGTTACAAAGCCTCCAGCAGCACTGAATGTGCGTTCCGAAAGAACTCTGGATGCAGGACAGGCCAGTAGCTCAATTGCATACTGTGCAAGCTCTGGCCAGTGATCCATCCTCAAGACCCAGTAAGCCAGAGGATTTTCGGTGGGAAAGGTGTCCAAGTCAGATCTTGCCCCTAGGTATTCCTGCACCATGTAAAACAGACGCTGGTGATGGTTGCTGGAACCGATCATACCTTGGGGCTGCGGACTAAAGAATTGTCTGAACGCATCGGTCAGGCGGCCACCTTCTCCACCACTCCTTCTTTGACTGACCGAAGCCTCAGCAACACGTTGTCCAAAAACAGGAGTTTGTAACCTCCCAGTCTCTGGGAACGTGTTGCACAGACCTTTCTGCAAGGCCTCCTGAAGATGTTTCATCCTCTGCTCCCTCTGCTAAGGCAAGATAAGGTCCGCAACCTTACCCTTGTAACGTGGATCAAGGAGGGTTGCCAGCCAGTATTGGTCCTTCTCCTTGATACCACGAATACGAGGATCCTTACGCAGGCTTTGCAAGATCAGGGAGGCCATGCAGCGTAGGTTTGCTAAGGCATCCGGAGTCCTCTGGGTCACTAAGGACGACATGGTCTGCAGCCACCTCCTCCCAGCCACGTACAAATCCATGGGTTTCTAGGGACTGATCCCTTAAAGACTGCTGCTGATGCTGAGTGCCAGGCTCCACCTCCATACTGACACAATCCTCCTCCTCCTCCTCTTCCTGTGTGATCGGCGGGCACTGTCTGGATAAAGGGGGCCTTGAGAGCTAAGGAAGTCCTCCTCTTCCTGCCTCTGTTCTGCCTCAAGTGCCCTGTCCATTATTCCACGCAGCGTGTGCTCCAACAGGTGGACAAGGGGGACAGTGTCACTGATGCATGCACTGTCACTGCTCACCAGCCTTGTGGCCTCCTCAAATGGTGACAGGACAGTGCATGCATCCCTGATCATGGCCCACTGGCATGGGGAAAAAAAACAAGCTCCCCTGACCCTGTCCTGGTGCCATCGTTGCACAGGTACTCATTGATGGCCCTCTGCTGCGTGTGCAGCTGCTGCAGCATGACTAACGTTGAGTTCCACCTGGTGGGCATGTCACAGATTAGGCGGTTCTTGGGCAGGTTAAACTCCTTTTTGGAGGTCCGCCAGCTGAGCACTGGCATTATATGACCAGCGGAAATGCACACAGACTTTCCTGGCCTGCCTCAGGACATCTGCTGCACCACCAAGTTAAGGACGTGAGCCAAACAGGGCACATGGGTCATTTGTCCCTGTCGGAGGGCAGAGAGGAGGTTGGTGCCATTGTCGCAAACCACCATTCCTGCCTTAAGTTGGCGTGGCGTCAACCACCTCTGAACCTGCCCCTGCAGAGCTGACAGAACCTCTACCCCAGTGTGGCTCCTGTCCCCCAAGCACACCAGCTCAAGCACCGCATGGCATCTTTTGGCCTGCGTACTTGCGTAGCCCCTTGAACGCCTACGGAGCACCGCTGGTTCCGAGGACAAATCACAGGGAGAGGCCATGGAGGAAGAAGAAGAGGAGGGGGTGGAGGAGAGAGGTGTGTCACAATCATTAGTAGTGGCATTTTGGAGGCGTGGTGGTGGAACAACCTCCAACACTACTGCACCTTGTCCTGCATCCTTCCCAGCTGCCAGCAGAGTCACCCAATGCGCAGTGAAACTTAGGTAACGTTCCTGTCCATGCCTGCTGGACCATGAGTCAGCGGTAATATGCACCTTACGAAAAAGTGAGAAAAAGTGGGGTTTGGGTACCTGCCACTGAGGAACCGCACATTCCACAAACTCACGGAAGGGGGCAGAGTCTACCAACTGAAAAGGCAGCAGTTGAAGTGCTAGCAATTTTGCCAACTTGGCATTCAACCGCTGGGCATGTGGATGGCTGGGAGCAAACTTCTTTCGGCGGTGCAGTAGCTGGGGCAGGAAAATTTGCCTGGTACAATCTGACGTCGGTGTACCGAAAGCAGATTGCCCACAAGTACTTGGCTGTGACACACCTAATTCTACACCTTTATTCCTCTCAGTGCAGGTCTCAGAGAGGACTGAAGGTATAGTGGGGTTGGAGATCTCAGCTGATGAGGAGCAAGGAGAGGTCCTCTTTGTTCTTTGGTGTGGGTCTTTTAGATACGCTTGCCAACGAACTGCATGGCAGGTCAACATATGTGTGATCAAGCATGTGGTGCCCAAGCGGGAGATGTTTTGGCCACACGAGATACGCTTGAGACATATATTGCAAATAGCAGCGGTGTGATCTGATGCACTCGTCTCAAAAAAGGCCCACACCAAAGAACTTTTTGAATAACGCACAGAGACTGCAGCGCCCTGCACATGCGGAGCTTTAGGGTGTGATGCAGTCACTGTGCTGCCCTTAGGCTGGCCCCTGGAGGGCATCCTGCCTCGTTGGTGATGTGCCTCCTCCTCCTCCTCTCTCCTATCAGGCACCCACGTTGAGTCAGTGACCTCATCATCCCCTCCCTCCTCATCACTGGAGCAAACCTGGCAGTATGCTGCAGCAGGGGGAGCATGACTGCCAGATTGCTGTCCTTCTTGGGCACCCCCTCTGTCCGTGCTCACGTTACTGCCTTCATCTAGCTCAGTATCATCATCAGAGCCTTCCAAACGCTGGGCATCCTCCTGGAGCATGTACCCAACACTGTGGTCAAACAGTTCGAGGGACTCCTCAGGAGGACATGGTGGGGCTAGGGAAGGAGTCACTGATGACATTGAGCCGAGGGAAGAGGCCGCTGCTTTGCCAGACAAAGTACCTTGAGCATGGGTGAGAGAGGATGAGGAGGATGAGGAAGGCTTGGTCATCCACTCAACCAAGTCTTCCGCATGTTGCGGCTCAACGCGGCCAGCTGCCGAAAAAAAGGCCAAGCGTGTGTGTGTATATGTGTGTGTGTGTGTGTGTGTGTGTGTGTGTGTGTGTGTGTGTGTGTATATATATATATATATATATATATATATATATATATATATATATATATATATATAAATATACTGATAATGCAGCTAGCAAAATCAACTGCCTGCCTGTAGTATGAGAACACCACCAACCTTCTACAGGTAGCTTTAGGTGAACACTGTGCAGAGCTCGCAAAAAACTAACTTGTAGCTTATTTAGCTGCCTGCGGTAGTGATAGGATCAGGAAAACATCACCAACCTTCTACAAGTAGCTTTAGCTGAACACTGTGCAGAGCTCGCACTACACTAACTTGTAGCTTATTTAGCTGCCTGCGGTAGTAATAGGATCAGGAAAACACCACCAACCTTCTACAGGTAGCTTTAGGTGAACACTGTGCAGAGCTCACCAAAGAATAACTTGTAGCTTATTTAGCTGCCTGCGGTAGTGATAGGATCAGGAAAACACCACCAACCTTCTACAAGTAGCTTTAGGTGAACACTGTGCAGAGCTCGCAAAAAAATAACTTGTAGGTTTCGCTGAACACTGTGAGGAGGACACACTACACCAACTTGTAGCTTTAGCTGAACACTGTGAGGAGGACGCACTACCCTAACTTGTAGCTTTATAGCTGAACACTGTGCAGAGGTCACACTAAACTAACTTGTAGCTTTAGCTGAACACTGTGAGGAGGACGCACTACACTAACTTGTAGCTTTAGCTGAACACTGTGCAGAGGTCTCACTACACTAACTTGTAGTTTTAGCTGAACACTGTGAGGAGGACGCACTACACTAACTTGTAGCTTTAGCTGAACACTGTGAGCAGGACGCACTACGCTAACTTGTAGTTTTAGCTGAATACTGTGAGGAGGACGCACTACACTAACTTGTAGCTTTAGCTGAACACTGTGCAGAGGTCGCACTACACTAACTTGTAGCTTTAGCTGAACACTGTGCAGAGGTCGCACTACACTAACTTGTAGCTTTAGCTGAACACTGTGAGGACGACGCACTACCCTAACTTGTAGCTTTAGCTGAACACTGTGAGGAGGACGCACTACACTAACTGTAAATAGTCTATCTGCCTGACTGTGGTACTAATAGGATCAAAAGAACACCAGCAATTTTCTTCAGGTAAATACTGTAACAAGACAAGCCTGCCTGTCAGTAGGAAGATAATAGGAACGGATGTAGCTAAACTGAATACAGTGTGTATATATATATATATATATATGCAACACCTGGGATGCATATATATATATACACAATACACTGTAAGTGCAGCTAACTCACTGACTGTCCTGCCTAATCTAGCTAACTCAAATGAAATGACACTGTCTCTCTCTCTCTCTCTAAGCACGCCGGAACACACTACACAGGGCCGCCGTGCAGGCGGCCTTATATAGTGTGGGGCGTGTTCTAAACCCCCTGAGCCATAATTGGCCAAAGCCACCCTGGCTTTGGCCAATTACAGCTCTCTCTACCGACGGCGCTGTGATTGGCCAAGCATGCGGGTCATAGTGCATGCTTGGCCAATCATCAGCCAGCAATGCACTGCGATGCCGCAGTGAATTATGGGCCGTGACGCGCCACACGAATTTAGCGCGAACGGCCCATAACGTTCGCAATTCGGCGAATGATCAAACAGCCGATGTTCGAGTAGAACATGGGTTCGATTCGAACACGAAGCTCATCCCTACAGAGCACGTTGGAATTCACGATCAACATCGTGGGGGTCATAATTTTTATCCAAAAACCTAGTTCTTAATAAGTTGGCCTGTGTTTTAAATGTCTCAATATCAGTACAATTTCTACGTAGTCTTAAAAATTGACTGCGTGGAACAGAATTCAACCACAATTGATAATGACAGCTATCAGTTGGGATAAAACCACGGTCTGTGGGTTTGAAGTATGTTTGATATTCAAAACGTCTATTCTTAATTTTGATTTCTAAATCAAGAAAATGAATCTTGTCAGTACTTGCAACGTAGGACAAAGAAATGCCCCTATCATTGTTAAGACGTTCAAAGAATATTTCTAATGAATTGGCACTACTATTCCATAGGAGGAGGATGTCGTCAATATAGCGTGCCCACAAGATAAGGGAAGGAGTCTCATGGGCATAGACGACATCCTCCTCCCACTTGGCCATGAATAAATTGGCGAGGCTAGGGGCAAATTTGGCGCCCATAGCCACGCCATGTGTCTGAAGATAGTACTGTTGGTTGAAACAAAAATAATTATGTTTGGTTGCGAATTCCAACAGCTCTATAATAAAAGAACATTGGAAAGGAGCAATAAACGGTTCCTTTTCAAGAAAATATTGGACGGCCTTGATGCTGACGACGGCCTTGTATACCATAAGTTAGGGCATCGAAGCGCATGATGTCATTGCGCGACCTCGCAGCTGTGCGCCGGAGCGGCATCTCTTCAGCTCCACTAATATGTATTCCAACTTTTTGGTTTGTTTTCAAAAGAGCCCTTTTTCAATCCTCTTTGTTTAATATACTTATCCCTGCCAGCCCCTTTGTCTAATATAATGGGGTCAGACTCTATATACATTGCAATTTGAACTGTGGAACGCACGATTTCCACCTGAAATACTTCCCTATTATTACACAGAAATGAGGGTTGGAACGCACGCCAGTCGGCCATCTTGCCCGAAAACCGGAAGTAGTGCGATACACATTGGGGACTCTCAATCTTGGGGTCATATTACCTATATATACTTTGACGGCTGCAATGGAGGGACCCCCAGACGATGTCTAAGGAGATGAAACGCGTTGGATAGGACTCCATTGCCGCCATTTTATTTACCAAAAGCGCTGTTTTATCTACTCAAATGTGAGTTTTTCCAATTTTCAATACATTTTTTATTGTGTATTTTACGGAATTACTCTATGTGGCCTTCTTTGTTCTCCCCCTTTTTTTATCCATCTGCTATCCATACGTACTGGGTCACCATCTTTATGAGATACACCAGTCCAGGGACGGTCGTGTGTTCTTGTTACAGCCCCAGAGGATTCCATACTTGCAGTGGTTGTTCCACTATACAAGCTTGTTTGACCCATCGAACGTACGTTCTTTTGGGTTCAAACGTTCCGGTAAGCCTCCATACTGTCGGTGGTGTTTCTTCACTTCAAGTTTACATTGTCCACTATCAAGATTTTCACATAAAGTTTCTCATGGGACTTTTATTGATTTACTTTCCACTTGGACTTTGGTTTAAATGCTGATCTCCAGTCACTGGGTTTTGATTCTGTACATATTTACATGTGCTTTGAGTTTATTTCCTTTTGGATAATCTCATTATTCATTCATTAGCGTTACACTCTTTGTTTTGTATTTCTAGTGCATATATCACAGTTTTGCCGTGTCAGCTGCTCCTTTTGTCCTTTTTAGGCAGTGCAGAATTACTTATTATACTATTGTTTTTCGGGGTCCTGTACGTGGTTAGACTGCCAAAAAGTCCCACACATGTAGTATCCCCATACTCAGGAAAAGCAGCAGAATGTATTTTGGGTTGTAATTCCAGATATAACCATGCCGTGTTTGAACAAAATATCATTTAGTGACAACTTTGTGTAAAAAAAAAAAAATTGTAATTTTCCCGACACTTGTGGAAAAATCTAAAATATTCCATGGACTTAATATGCCTCTCAGCAAATATCTTGAAGTGTCTTCTTTCCAAAATGTGGTCATTTGGGGGGGGGGGGGGGGGGGGTTGTGCTATCCTTGACATTTCATGGCTTCCGAAACTGTAGTAGGTAGCGAGGAAGGGACCCCGGGACATAGATCCATTTCTGGGACGGTCCTGAACAATCCGTGGCGGTTGGGAGGTATGAGATGGTGTACTGAGCTGTATGTGTACTGTACTGTATTTCCTGATATATAAACAAATAATTCCTTCTTAATGCAGGCCAACTAATCGGTTGGCCAATTAATCAATGAAAATAGTTGACAACTATTTTCATAATCGATTAGTTGTCGATTAATCAATTAGTTGTTTAGGCCCTAAAACCAAATATAGGAGTTTTTGATATAAAACAATATTGTAAGCAATAGCCAGCATGGATTCATGAAAGACTGAAGTTGTCAAATAAAACTACTTTCCTTTTATAAGGAAGTAAGCAAAAACTTAGAGAAAAGAGTGGCTGTGAATATTGTGTATATAGACTTTGCAAAAGTGTTTGACACAGTTTCCCACAAATTGCTAATGTGTGAGTTTAATTCTAAAGGCTTAGAAAATTCAGTTTATAAATGGATAGAAAACTGACTAAAAGACTGTCAGAAAGTAGTGATTAATGATCCATACTCTGAATAGTCTAAGGTTTTTAGTGGTGTACTCCAGTTCAGTGTTGGGACCCTTACTTTTTCACCTTTTTAATTCTAAACTCTATCTTATTTATAAAAGTACAATTTCTGTGTTTGCAGATGACACAAATCCATGTAGTGGAAAAATGACCTTACAGGGTGTCTCCCATTTACAACAGACCTTAAGTTACTGTTTGATTGGCAACTATGTGGCAAATAAAGTTTAGGGCCAGTTAACACCATGCCCAGGAAGGCACTGTGCTTTCCTGTGCAATTCATATGGGGTTCTGTGCGGTGCTACTTCCGCCCATTCATTTTGAATGGGCAAAAATCGCACTGCATCCGTACCAAAAGTAGTGCATGCACTACTTTTTAACCACTTGCCACCCGCCGGCCGTCATATGTCGGCCAGGCGGCTCTCAATCTGGGCGGGCGTCATATGACGTCCATCCATTTAAACAGGGAATGCGCGCAATTGTGTGCGCGCATCCCTGTATCTTCAGTGGCGGCGTGTCACGGAAACACCGCTCGCCACCGAGGTTGTGAACAGCCATTGGGCATGGCTGTTTACTACGTGATCGGCCGTGATGAAGTCACGGCCGATCACAGGTGATACCGTCCACTTTGCATGGCATATGCTCGCGATCGCGCATGCACGTCGGTGGCGGCATGTTTCCGGGAACAATGCTCGCCATCGACGCTGGTAAACAGCCATTGGCCAGTGGCTGTTTACCACGTGATCGCCTGTGATCCTTTCACAGGTGATCACTAAATATCAACAAACCGCGGTAACGAGATGTTACCAGCTTCTCCTTCTCATACACCGATCGTGTGTGAGAAGGAGATTACAGTAACATCTTGTTACCGCTTACAGTGTACACTAATCACACTGATTACCACCCCAATAAAGAGGATCTGTCACCACCCATCAAAGTACCTGTCACAGTTCATCTGAGTACCTGTCAGTCCATATGAGTACCCGTCACAGTTCATCTGAGTACCCGAGTACCTGTCACAGTCCATCAGTGTACCCGAGTACCTGTCACAGTCCATCTGAGTACCCGAGTACCTTTACCCAAGTACCTGTCACAGTTCATCTGAGTAACCGAGTATCTGAGTACCTGTCACAGTCCATATAAGTACCTGAGTACTTGAGTACCTGTCACAGTCCATATGAGTACCCGAGTACCTGTCACAGTCCATATGAGTATTTGAGTACCTGTCACAGTCCATATGAGTACCCGAGTACCTGTCACAGTCCATATGAGTACCTGTCACAGTTCATATGAGTACCGAGTACCTGTCACCACCCTTCAGAGTACTCAAATACCAGTCGCCAGCCCATCAGAGTACCGAGTACCTATCTGTAGCCCATCAGACTACCCGAGTACCTGTCACCAGGCCATCAGAGTACCCGAGTACCTGTCCCCAGCCCATCAGGGTACCCGAGTACCTGTCACCAGCCCATCAGGGTACCCGAGTGCCTGTCACCAGCCCATCAGGGTAACCGAGCACCTGTTACCAGCCCAGAGTAACCGAGTACTTGTCACCAGCCCATCAGAGTACCCAAATACAGGTCTGCAGCTCATCAAGTTACCCGAGTACCTGTCTCCAGCCCATCAGAGTACCCGAGCATCTATCTGCAGCCCATCAGAGTACCCTAGTACCTATTTGCAGCCCATGCCTCATAGAATATACGTTGGGGTGCTTGCTTTCCAAAATGGGGTCATTTTGTGGGTAATTGCACTGGGCTGGTGCTTAAGGACCTTCAAAAGTGTGATAGGTAGGAATGAAATGAGATGTGTAATTTATGCTCCTAGAACGCTTGGGCCTCTGTATGTGGCTAGGCTGTGCAAAAGTCTCACACATGTGGTATCTCCATACTCAGGGAGAGTAGCAGAATGTATTTTGGGGTGTAATTTTTGCTATATACATGCTATGTGTTAGAAATATCTTATAAATTGACAACTTTGTGTAAAAAAAATATTTTTTTCCCCTATTTTCCAAAAACTTCTGGACAAAATGAACCGTTCAAAAGACTCATTATGCCTCAGATTATATGTTGGGGTGTTTGCTTTCCAAAATGGGGTTATTCCATTGTCCTGGTGCTCCAGGGCCTTCAAAAGTGTAATATTTGGTTGAGAAACGAGGTGTCATTTATGCTCATAGAACGCCTGAAGGCACTACTTCAATGTTGGTCCTTTGTATGTGGTCAGGATGTGTAAAAGTCTCACATGTGGTATTGCCATACTCGGGAAGAGTAGCAGAATGTATTTTGGGGTGTAATTTGTTGTATGCATATGCTGTGTGTGATAAATAACCTGATAACATGACAATTTTGTAAAACAAAAAAAAAAATCTTCATTTTGCAAAGAATTATGGGAAAAAATTACAACTTAAAAAAACTCACCATGCTACTTAATACCTTGGAATGTCTACTTTCTAAAAAGGGGTGATTTGGAGGATATTTGTACTTTCCTGACTTGTTAGTGTCTCAAGAAATGAGATTCACCTGAAAGCTGAAAATTGGTCTGGGCAGGAAGGGGGTGTAAGTGCATTGTATTGAAATGGTTAAAATGCATTGCAACTGGATTGCATGGTACAAAAGTAGGGCAAACACACTGCGTTTGTGACCTGAATTTGGTGTGTCCTTACAGTACACCCACTGCAGATCGCAAATAAAGTGAGTTTTGCAAGCAGTGTAAATCTCACAGGAACCCACAGCACGTTTCTCTGTGATTCATGTGCGGGCATGGTATGAACCGACCCCTAATGTTGATTACTGTAAAGTTATGGTGCTTTGCATAAAAGATAATAAAAGCATTACTGACACCTCAGCAGGTAATGGTAATTTTTCTTTTTCATTTATATGCTCATACATAGAGAAAATTATTTGCATCACAAAGTCTTTAAATATGCAAGATGAAAGAGGTTCTCTTTTGTCAATGTACTGCGTTCTGAATGACTGAAATGTTTATTCAACTTTCACTCTACTAAATAGTTTACATAGTACATAGTAATTACATAGTAGGTGAGGTTGAAAAAAGACACAACTCCACCAAGTCCAACCTGAGTGTGTGCGTTCATGTCAGTATTACAATGTAATTCCCTGTATGATGTGGTCATTCAGGTAGCTATCTAATAGTTTTTTTTAATTATCGATGCTCCCCACTGAAACCCCTGCCTGTGGAAGAGAATTCCACATCCTTACCACTCTTACAGTAAAGAACCCTATACGCAGTTTAAAGTTAAACCGCTTCTCTTCTAATTTTAGTGAATGGCCATGTGTCTTTTTAAATTCCCTTTCCCGGAAAAGTTTTATCCCTATTGTGGGTTCACTGGTATGGTATTTGTAAATTGAAATCATATCCCCTTTCAAGCGTCTCTTCTCTAGAGAGAATATGTTCAGTGCTTGTAATCTTTCCTCATAACTAAGGTCCTCCAGTCCCTTTATTAGCTTTGTTGCCCTTCTCTGGACTCTCTCCAGTTCTAGCACATCCCTCCTGAGGACTGGTGCCCAGAACTGGATAGCATACTCCAGGTGCGGCCGGACCAGAGTCTTATAGAGTGGGAGATTTATTTTATCTCTGCAGTTAATCCCCTTTTTAATGCATGCCAATAGTGTGTTTGCTTTTTTTGCAGCAGCTTGGCATTGCATGCCATTGCTGAGCCTATCATCTACTAGGACCCCCATGTCCTTTTCCATTCTAGATTCCCCCAGAGGTTCTCCCCCTAGTGAGTAGATTACATTCATATTTTTGCCACCCAAATGCATTATTTTACATTTTTCTACATTAATCCCCATTTGCCATGTAGTTGCCTACCACATTAATTTGTTCAGATCTTCTTGCAAGGTTTCCACATCCTACGGAGAAGTTATTGCCCTGCTTAGCTTAGTATCATCCGCAAATACTGAGATTGAGCTATTTATCCCATCCTCCAGGTCATTTATAAATAAATTAAATAGGATTGGTCCCAGGACAGAACCCTGGGGGACCCTGCTTTCCACATAGGACCATTCCCAATTCCACATTTATCACTACCCTCTGAACTCGCTCCTGTAGCCAGTTTTCAATCCATGTACTCACCCTATGGTCAATGCCGACAGACTTTAGTTTGTACAGTAAACGTTTGTGGGGAACTGTATCCAATGCTTTTGCAAAATCCAGATACACAATGTCTACGAGCCTTCCTTTATCTAGATGGCAGCTCACCTCCTCATAGAAAGTTAATAGGTTGGTTTGGCAAGAATGATTCTTCATGAATCCGTGCTGATTACTGCTAATGATACCGTTTTCATTACTAAAATCTTGTATATAGTCCCTTATCATCCCCTCCAAGAGCTTGCATACTATTGATGTTAGGCTAACTGGTCTGTAATTCCCAGGGATGTTGGCCCTTTTTTAAATAGGTGCTACATTGGCGTTTCTCCAATTTGCTGGTACCATTCCAGTCAGTAGACTGTTCGTAAAAATTATCTAAAATGGTCTGGCAATTACTTGACTGAGTTCTTTAAGGACCCTCGGTGCAAGCCACCTGGTCCCGACTTATTAATTAATTATTTTCAAGTCTATTTCTAATTCTATCTTCTTTTAGTCATGAGGCTTCCTGTGACGTGACATGAGGATAAACATTGCAGCTTTGGTTACTGAAGCCCCATTTCCCTTGTGAAGATTAAGAAAAAGAATAAATTCAATACCTTTGCCATTTCTCCATCCTTCGTAACCAGATTCTCTTCATCATTCTTTATGAGACCAATATGATCTGACCTCCCTTTCTTACTATTTATATACTTAAAGAATTTTTTGGGATTTTTTTTACTCTCTTCCGCTATGTGCCTTTCGTGTTCTATCTTAGCTGCCCTGATTGCACCCTTACATTTCTTGTTGCATTCTTTGTAAAGTTGGAATGCTGATGATGAGCCCTCAGCCTTTTTTAAGGCCTTCTCCTTTGCTTTTATATGCATTTTTACATTAAGCCACCCCAGACTTTTATTAGCTCTTTTAAATTTATTTTCCATTGGGAAGCACTGGCTAATACCCTTATTTAATATGTTCTTAAAGCATACCCATTTTTCCTCCGTGTTCTTTGTTCCTAAGATTTTATCCCATATAGTATCTTCTAGCAAGGATCGTAGTTTAGGGAAGTTAGCTCTTTTGAAATTCAGTGTCTCTTGTGTCCAAACAGAATCTGGTGTCAGTGAAGTGACTTTCTAGACAGTGACCAGACAACATAAATCCTTCATTATTTTTTCTACCACTACTCCCTCTCCAACTGCAAATATCAGTGTTTTTCACAAATACTGGACAGTAAACCTGGCCATACACTATGAGAATTTAACTAAAATTTTTAATTTTAAGAAAATGTATTAGATTTTATAATCATTAGAGAGATCAAATTGATATCCCTTTTTTTGACTACAGTGATGAGAAAAGTTGAAGGATTAGGATGGAAAATCTTCCTCAAATTAACTATTTCATACATGTGGTTTTTGTTCAGTAAAGTCAATTTGCTCCAAACTAATTTTTGAAGTACTTTCAAATAAAGCCTATCCTACACCTAACAACTGTATTTTCATACGAATGTTTGTATGAATATTAATTTGAAAATCTACTATCTACGAGTATGGTCAACTTAATATGTAAATTTAGTTGCCAACAAGTGCATGGACATGCTGTTAATGTTGGCCCTAAAAATAGCCTACCTTTACCTTACTTTAGACTTGCCTGTGTCCTTTACGGATACAGGCTATGTCAACTGAAGGCACAGGTCCAATTTTTAGAGCTAGTTAAAATACATGCTAACCCCCTTACCATTGTTTTTGACACGTTCTGGCAAGTCTTCATTAGATAAATGACCACCTTCATGATGTCCTTTCCGACTTAAGCGTTGACCAACCACGGTCACATGGGTATAAAACTGATCTCCAGTGACTTTGTGGTCTAATGCAAGAGAGCGCAATGTGACCTTTTTTCTGTAGGATTATAAGAGGGTATGTGTGTTATAATAGTATGTATGGTTTAAGGAAATTTATAGTGTTTTGTGGATATTTTTTATGCTATTGGATTTAGCAATAAAAAACTATTAGGCAAATATAAAATGTTGTATAATAATTCAACTGTACTGATTGCAGCAAAAAAAAAGTCTTGGGCTCCGTTCACACCTAGGCATCCCATATCGCAGCCGAACTGCCACAATTGTGAATCACCGCAGATCGCAGGACACGCTTGCGATCCCGTTACTTTGAATGGCATCTCCAATCGCGGTGCGATTTTGCTGCGATTGTTGCCAGACCACAGTAAAATCGTGCAAACAAAATTGCGGGACACCTGTCACCCAAAAGAACTTAGGCTATAAAGAACTTCTTTTGGGTCCCGCGATTTGCAACAATTCGAAATTGCAGGCAGAATCGCTGCAATCCTGTCCACAATGTGGGATGCCTAAATGTGAACGGAGCCTTAGATAGCAGATGATAACCTAGACATAGATTTGCTGTTCTGCATAGTGAGAGAAGGAACACCCCCCCCCTCTTCTATAGCTAACAATTATAGCAACATCCTAAACTAGTTTGTCACAGTCTGAACAAAAAAATTGAATCTGTTACTAGAAAACCCAACATATAGTATTACATAAAAACATTTGTGTGTGTGTGTAATGTGACAGAAGGAGGCTCTGTCACTGTAAGAATATAGGAAAACGTGACACAGGATTCGCATTTAGGGTTAATGCGAGGTTCAGAACAATTTTTTCAGAGTGGCGAAAGCTGTGTTTTTGACTTTCTCCAGATTCTGTAGCTCTGGATTGGAACAGTCAATCCTGTGTCTGGGTTTTGCTAGACGCCTGCAACCTGACTGACTGCACAGGTGTGCAGGGTCATTATATACTCAGATCTGAGGATAGCTCAGAGCTCCCAGTTTTGAGACAGCTTCCAGTTTGGAGACCACACCCAGTGTGGGACTTGGAAGGTCTCACCTGGGGTCAGGGGGCCAGCCAGAAGCCACAAGACAGGTTTCATTGAGGGGTCAGAGGGCCCAGCTAGAAACCAAGAGACAGCAAGTCTCAGTTCCAGGAGTCAGGTCGGCTCCTATCAGCGATATCAGAAGAACCCCAATCCATAGGTCAGAGGTGGGCCGTGTAGCAGGGTAGAGAGCCAAGTGTTCCAGGAGAGCATGACAACACAGTCAAAGGAACTGGTAAGAGGAGCAACAGTGCTGCCAACAAGTGAGCCAGGTGGCTCAGTATTTTCATTTGTGCATATTGTATGGAAGACCCTGCGTGGGCAACTGATGTACATGTGAACTTTCCATTTATTGAATAAAAGTGGGTCGCCATGCCCTAAAATACAGTTTTGGACCGGTGCAACTCATTGAAAATGTACCTACTGATTGAGTTTAATCATCCCAATCTTAATATAAATATTATATATATATATATATATATATATATATATATATATATATATATTTATATATATATATATATAAATACACACATACAATATCTCACAAAAGTGAGTACACCCCTGACATTTTTGTAAATATTTTATTATATCTTTTCATGTGACAATACTGAAGAAATGACACTTTGCTATAATGTAAAGTAGTGAGTGTACAGATTGTATAAAGTGTAAATTTGCTATCCCCTCAAAATAACTCAACACACAACCATTAATGTCTAAACCGCTGGCAACAAAAGTGAGTACACCCCTAAGTGAAAATGTCAAAGCTGGTCCCAATTAGCCATTCCCTCCCTGGTATCATGTGACTCATTAGTGTTACAAGGTTTCAGGTGTGAATGGGAAGCAGGTGTGTTAAATTTGGTGTTATCACACTCACTCTCTCATACTGGTCACTGGAATTTCAACATGGCACCTCTTGGCAAAGAACTCTCTGAGGATCTGGAAAAAAAGAATTGTTGCCTCTCATAAAGATGGCCTAGGCTATAAGAACATTACCAAGACCCTGAAACTGAGCTGCAGCATGGTGGCCAAGACCATACAGCGGTTTAACAGGACAGGTTCCACTCAGATGGATATATAGATGTCTCAATAGATGTATGAGTGCATTGCTGCAGATGTTGAATTGGTGGGGGGGACAGCCTGTCAGTGCTCAGACCATATGCCGCACACACTGCATCAAATGTAAAGGAAAAAAGGGGGAAAAAAGCCTATTTATAGCCCCCCCCTTTCCTCATGGGATCTGAGGCAGCGGTAATTGTCTTAAATATATCCCAATAGTTTTAAAAATGGGATAAATTCATAGGCTAGCATGAATTATCTAACAAAATTATATACATTTTAAATTTAATATAGGGTAGGTCAGTTAAAAATCAGTTAACCCACCAATTAATGCATGTATACTGCAAAATACCCCTATAAATAGGGGCTACTGGTTATGGACCGTTGACAGTTGCCAGAAGAAAGTGAAGAGGACAGCTCTCCTGCCGTTTCCATGGCTCCTGACTGCTCATCTGGCTCTGTACGGTCTCTGATGTTACAACTTCTTGAAAAGGCCGGTACCGAAGATGTGGATTGGTTAAAGAATTGCCTTTCTTTACCTTCTACTATGAAGGCGCAGGAAGTTTTCGGCTCCATGGATGGCGTTTCTTCTATTCCGGGTCCTGTGCAGTGTTATGCTGTCAGTGAACAAGGACTGGAGACAGCTGAAAGCATCGTACCAGCTGACCCTGTATTTGTGAATGAAGAGCCGTCAGTCTCTAAGGGTGGGACTATGAAGTTTTGGTAAGAGGAGGCGCCTTCAAAGACAGAGCTACAGTCCGTCCCCTAACAGAGCTACGTCACACTGATCAGCTGGGCTAGCCTCCTCGAAAGGTAAACAAGTGACTGTCAGCTGCGGTGAGGAAGACATCGGCGGCGTGGAATCAACTGACACTCTGTTACAGCCTCTAGGCTAGCTACAGTAGGTGACCGCGATATTGTGTCAATCTCGCCGCACTTCTCGGCGAGATTTGACACCTACGAGCCCCGTCGCAGCGGCCAGCGCCGAGATGGCTCACTCATCGCGAAAGGAAAACTTTGTTTTCCTTCCGCGATGAGTGACAGGCAGCGCTGACAGCTGTCTGGTATGAATCCTGAGGCGGGAACACCGCGCCAAATTTTAAATGAAAAAACCGGCGTGGGTTCCCCCCTCGGAGGCATACCAGGCCCTTAGGTCTGGCATGGATTGTAAGGGGAACCCCCTATGCCGAAAAATCGGCGTGGGGGTCCCCCCCAAATCCATACCAGACCCTTATCCGAGCATGCAGCCCGGCCGGCCAGGAAAGGGGGTGGGGACGAGCGAGCGGCCCCCCCCCCTCCTGAGCCGTACCAGGCCGCATGCCCTCAACATGGGGGGGTGGGTGCCTTGGGGGAGGGGGGCGCCCTGCGGCCCCCCCACCCCAAAGCACCTTGTCCCCATGTTGATGAGGACAAGGGCCTCTTCCCGACAACCCTGGCCGTTGGTTGTCGGGGTCTGCGGGCGGGGGGCTTATCGGAATCCGGGAGCCCCCCTTAATAAGGGGGCCCCCAGATCCCGGCCCCCCACCCTGTGTGAATGAGTTTGGGGTACATGGTACCCCTACCCATTCACCTAGGGAAAAGTGTCAATGTAAAAAAAAACACACTACACAGGTTTTAAGAATAATTTATTAGTCAGCTCCGGGGGTCTTCTTCCGACTTCGGGGGGTCCCCTTCCGACTTCTCCCGGTGTTCGGCCTCTTCTCCCGGTGTTCGGCCTCTTCTCCCGGGCCCCACCGCTATCTTCTTCCAGCTCTATTGCCAGCGAGGGGCCCGGTCTGCTGCCGCTGTCTTGTCGCCGCTGTCTTGTCGCCGCTGTCTTGTCGCCGCTGTCTCGCCGCCGCTGTCTTGCCGCTTCTTCTCTTCTTTTCTTCTTCCCCGATGTTGACACGACGCTCTCTCCGACTCGAATGCTGTGTGCGAGCTGCGGAGCCATTTATATAGGCGGTAACCCCGCCCCCTTACGACGTCATGGTCCCAGCATGCGCAGGGACTCTGGCGTCATAAGGGGGCGTGACCCCAGAGTCCCTGCGCATGCTGGGACCATGACGTCGTAAGGGGGCGGGGTTACCGCCTATATAAATGGCTCCGCAGCTCGCACACAGCATTCGAGTCGGAGAGAGCGTCGTGTCAACATCGGGGAAGAAGAAAAGAAGAGAAGAAGCGGCAAGACAGCGGCGGCGAGACAGCGGCGACAAGACAGCGGCGACAAGACAGCGGCAGCAGACCGGGCCCCTCGCTGGCAATAGAGCTGGAAGAAGATAGCGGTGGGGCCCGGGAGAAGAGGCCGAACACCGGGAGAAGAGGCCGAACACCGGGAGAAGTCGGAAGGGGACCCCCCGAAGTCGGAAGAAGACCCCCGGAGCTGACTAATAAATTATTCTTAAAACCTGTGTAGTGTGTTTTTTTTTACATTGACACTTTTCCCTAGGTGAATGGGTAGGGGTACCATGTACCCCAAACTCATTCACACAGGGTGGGGGGCCGGGATCTGGGGGCCCCCTTATTAAGGGGGGCTCCCGGATTCCGATAAGCCCCCCGCCCGCAGACCCCGACAACCAACGGCCAGGGTTGTCGGGAAGAGGCCCTTGTCCTCATCAACATGGGGACAAGGTGCTTTGGGGTGGGGGGGCCGCAGGGCGCCCCCCTCCCCCAAGGCACCCACCCCCCCATGTTGAGGGCATGCGGCCTGGTACGGCTCAGGAGGGGGGGGGCCGCTCGCTCGTCCCCACCCCCTTTCCTGGCCGGCCGGGCTGCATGCTCGGATAAGGGTCTGGTATGGATTTGGGGGGGACCCCCACGCCGATTTTTCGGCATAGGGGGTTCCCCTTACAATCCATGCCAGACCTAAGGGCCTGGTATGCCTCCGAGGGGGGAACCCACGCCGGTTTTTTCATTTAAAATTTGGCGCGGTGTTCCCGCCTCAGGATTCATACCAGACAGCTGTCAGCGCTGCCTGTCACTCATCGCGGAAGGAAAACAAAGTTTTCCTTTCCCGATGAGCGAGCCAGCGCGACATTCACAGTACCCTGTCGCCGAGAACCAGCGCGATGGTATCGCGCTGGAAACACAATCTCGCGGTCAGGTACTGTAGGAAGGATATTGACTGCGGATCTTCACATACAGCTTCAGTCAACAGGGTTCCTGAAGGCTTTGTTCTATCAAATGCAGCACCTGCATCGTCTTTTCAGAGTATTCCTGTTCTATTAACACAACAACAGTTTACACCGGCTGAGACTCCTCAGTCTCCCCTGCAAGGTGGGCCTCATACTTTGCATTTATTGAACAATTTGTCTTCTTCTTTAATATTATTGCTAGCATTAATGTGCCCACCAATTCCAATGCTTCTCATAGTAATGATATTTCTGATCCTGTAGTGTCTGTATAGTCTGCTATTGATAATCCTTAACAACCTTTGCATCAAATCAATGCTGCTAATGTGGTCGTTAAGGGTGTGGATCACAGTTTACTTAATTGCTCTAATTCTACTGTTTCATTTACAAATGCTTTTTCCAACAGGTCTGAATTATATGGTGAAGAAGTGATGCCTTGTATACTTTCACCGATGGGTTTTCATTTGCCCAAGGGTGTCAAAGAAAGGATTTGGAGTGGTGAATACATTGAGTTGTTAACTTTATTACCGTCTTTTTAAAAGACTACCTTTCGAAACTGGATAAGAAGGACGATAGGCTAGAGCAGTGGTTCTCAACTCCTGTCCTCAGGACCCACCAACAGGCCAGATTTTAGGTATTACCTTGGGGAGATGCAGACTAGAATACTGCAATCACTGAGCAGCAAATTATATCACCTGTGATTTATTTCAGTTATCTTGCAAACTTGGCCTGTTAGTGGGTCCTGAGGACTGGAGTTGAGAGCCACTGGGCTAGAGGATGATCATAAAAAGTCTATTGCCAAGTACATTTTTAATTGGCTTCAGGCTTTTTCAATTTTTTCTAGCATTATTTGTGAGAGGTTTCCAAATAAGAGTCCAGGACTTTTCCAACATATGGACATTGTTCTGGAAGCTTATTGTAACTTTGGTGGATATTCCTGGTTTACGCATGATGAAGCATGCAGACATAAATTGAGTATTCATCCTATTTTACAATGGGGTGTAAAGAATGTGGGACTTTGGTTGAATTTATTCCTCCCTCCTTGACCTGTTCCGCCTCGTCCAACCAATGTTTCTTCTAGTGTTTACCCTACTCCACATTATAAAAAGGGGATTTGTTTCACGTATAATGATAGCCAGTGTAAATGGCTTCATTCCTGTAGGTACAAGCACGAATGTGCATTTTGCTCTGGTGCTCACCCTGTAGCAAAATGTTTTTGTAAATTATCGTCACATTCTCAACAACCTAAAGACTTTACGGGTAAAAGCCAGATCGCCAGTGAACATGGAAAACATGTTGCCTTGGTGACTAATTTACCCTGATCACCAGCAAGCATTGCTATTAATTGAGGGTTTTTGCATGGTTTTCAGCTTCCTAAATTTAATGGAGTTGGTTGTAAGATGCATACTTTACCTTCTGTTGCCACATTAGCTTCTGTTGTTAGGGATAAATTGTTAAAAGAAGTCAATAAGGGGAGAATGGCGGGCCCTTTTTCGCAGCCTCCTTTTGCTAATTTGAGAATTTCTCTTTTGGGGATTATCCCTAAAAAAGAACCCCATTCATTTCGGCTAATCCATCATTTGTCATATCCTTACGGTGATTCTTTAAATGATCAAATTGATCAGTCTTTGTCTTCAGTTACTTATGTATCTCTTGAATCTACAATTTCATATCTTTGTTTGTTAGGTGAGGGCGCTTTATTGGCTAAAGCAGATGTTAAATCTGCTTTTAGACTTCTTCCGATATACCGATTCCTTTTGCTCATTAGGTATTTATTTTCAAGGGGAATATTATGTTGATAAATGCCTACCCATGGGATGCTCTTTGGCTTGTTATTATTTTGAGGCATTTTTGACCTTTTTGGAATGGGTAGTTAAAAACTGTATGTGGTTCGGATTTAATAATACATTATATGGATGATTTTTTATTTTTGGGTAAACATGATTCGGAAGAATTCAATTATTTATTGGATTCCTTCTTTAGTATTTGTAGGTTATTTAATATTCTTTTAGCTGAAGAAAAGACTGTTGGCCCTGTTGCTTGTTTAGATTTTTTGGGTGTGATTATTGATTCTTTAACTGCTTGCTGCCCGCCCACCATCAAATGACGGCGGGGCGGTGCAGCTCTCGTTCTAGGACGACGTCATATGACGGCGTCCCAGAACGGATGCTCTCGTGCGCCCGTGTCGGCCACGCCGTGTTGCTAGAACACGACTCGACCCCGATCTCTGTAAAGAGCCAGTTCTTTAACCATGTATCCGGCTGTGTCCAATCACAGCCGGTCACATGTAAACAAGGCTCTCCTCGCCTCACACTGACAGAGTGTGAGGAGAGGAGAGCTGATCAGCGGCATCTCCTCACAGGGGGACATGTAGCAATGTAATTAGTGCCCTGATTACAATAGTGCAATACACTGTCACCAATCAGTGCCCAACATTGCCCACCAATGCCAGCTATCTGTGCCCACCAGTGGCAGCAATCAGTGCCCACCATTGCCCACAAGTGCCACCAATCAGTGCCCATTAGCAATGCCAGTCAGTGCTGGCAATCAGTGCCACCTATCAGTGCTGCCCATCAATGCCCATCACTGCTGTCAATCAATGCCTATCAGTGTCGCCCATCAGTGCCACCCATCAATGCCCATCAGTGCTGCCTATCAGTGCCCACCAGTGCCGCCTATCAGTGTGCACCAGTGCCACCTATCAGTGCCAACTATCAGTGCTCATCAGTGCCACATATCAGTGCCACCTCATCAGTGCCCATAAGTGCCACCTCATCAATGCCCACCAGTTCAGCCTATCAGTGACCATCAGTGCCGCCTCATCAGTGCACATCAGTGAAGGCAAAAAATGACTTAGTTGCAAAATTTACTGACAGAAAAAAAAGTAAAAAACATTTTTTATTTTTTTCAAAATTTTTTGTTCTTTTTTTGTAAAAAATAAAAAAACCCAGCAGTGATTAAATACCACCAAAAGAAAGCTCTTTGTGTGAAGAAAATGATAAAAAATTTGTTTGGGTACAGTGTAGCATGACCGCGCAATTGTCATTCAAAGTGCGACAGCGCTGAAAGCTGAAAAATGGCTTGGGCAGGAAGGGGGTGTAAGTGCCTGGTAGGCAAGTGGTTAAATATGGAATTTAGACTTCATTTAGATAAATTAGATAACATTCCTCATTTATTAGAAAAAATAACTTCAAAAGAAATGCAGTCTCTGCTTGGGATGTTAGCCTTTGCGACTAGAATTCTTCCGATTGGTAGAATTTTTTCTAGACGTCTTTATTCCATTATTTCGGGGTTAAAAAATCCTTCATCTTTCATCTGTGCACTTGTCTGGAGAAATTAAAGCTGATATGTTGATCTGGTTGAAATTTTTACATTTTAATGGTAAAGCCATTTGTCAATTTGACTTTATTTCCAGTGAGGCTTTTTCTCTTTTCACTGTGGCTGGATCTGTCTGGTTTTCTGCTATTTGGATGACACATTGGTGTGCTTCCCGTTGGCCTTCAAAATGGACTGTGCAAGGTTTTTGCAAGAACGTAGTGTTGCTAGAATTATTCCCAATCATTGTGGCGATAGAAATATGGGGACGTTCTGTTCAGAACAGGAGATTACTTGTCAGTACTGACAATAAAGGGGTGGTTTATGCTATTAATTGTCTTTCATCCAAATCGCCACAAGTTAATAAATTGTTAAGGTATTTGGTTTTTAAATGTCTGTCATATGTTTGGATTAAAGCTAAATTTATTCCTGGTAGAGAAAACGGTTTGGCAGACTCATTTTCTTGATTTCAGATGGATTGTTTTTATCATCTGATGCTGGAAGCAGATCTCCAAGGTGTTCCATTCCCCTGTCATTTATGGGATCTAATATAATTTTTGACCATATTCAACACTTGTTGGCTAAATCTACTTGGTTGAGTTATATCTCCTCTTGGGAGTTATGGACGTCTTTTTTACAAACTAATAATTTTGTACAATTTTCTTTTGAATAATTTATACTATTATTTCTTAGTTCTTTAATGGATAATTGATATTCATGGTCTCATCTGAATAAAACGTTAGCTGGCGTTTCATTTTTTCTAAAGCTAAATTCATTGCCACATTGAGTTTCTTTTCTGTCAAGCAATCATTAAAAGGGTATATAAAATCTACGCTTCGCAGAGATGAACGCTCACCTATTGATATTGATCTATTGAGCGGTTTGTGTTCTGTTTCTGCAAAGGTTTGTTTATGAAGATCTTCTTTTTAAATTGTTTATTTCTTTTCTTTTCTTTGGAGCTTTTCGCATATCGGAGGTTGGCTCTGCTGCAAAAAGTAAGCCCTCTGATGAAAATTGAGAATGTAATTATTTAGGATAACCAATTGAGTATTTTTCTTCCTTACAGTAAGGCCGATGAGTATGGCAAGGGACATTGGATTTATTTAAATCGATGTCCTTTCCGTGACATTTGTCCTATATGGCTTTTAAGACAATATTTGCTAGTAAGACCTGATTTTAATAATAATTTGTCGTTCATGTTGATGGTTCTCCATTAGTTAGATACCCATTAACTTTAACTGTGTTTTTCACAGCTGTTTGGATTATCTACATTTGAATCATATTCGCTTAACTTCTCATTCTTTTAGAATAGGAGCAGCCACTAAAGCTGCCAAACTTGGTTTTCATGCAAATTTTTAAAGAAATTGGGTAGATGGAGATCTGATTCTTACAAGTTGTATATCTGTCCTAACTCTTTGGTTTAATTTTCTAACAGGTCGCTTGAATGTTGTTTGGATTCTTGGCCACTCCTTTGTGTTTTGGGCTCAGAAGAGAGCATCAGCAAGTTCCTATTCTTCTAATTTGAGTCCGACTTACAGTCTGAGTTTTATAGATTGTTAGACTGTTGGCCACAGCCTGATATTCTACTTATTCATTTAGGGGGTAATGACATAGGTCAGATGAAGACTTTAGATTTAATTTTTGAAATTCAACAAACAATCTCATTAGCTTGGCTTTTCCTCATTTAAGAATTGTATTTTCCTAAATTATTCCTCGACTTTGATGGATTGATTCTTTCTACTTACGTCCTTTCGAAAAAAAATCGAAAGCGGGTAAATAGATCTACTGATACGTTTTTAAAGCATCCTTTTGGGTTTAGTTTTCGGCACTTAGAATTGGAGGGTGGTCATTGTGGTTTATACCATGAGGACGGTATTCATTTAGCAGATATTGGGCTTGATATTTGAAACAATGATTTCCAGACTTGCATTGTAAATATTTTAGAAAATGTATTAAACCAATAAAAAACAGCTGCAACCAAAATATTTATCCAATAAAATATTTTATTTCAAATTAATTGCTTGTCTGGGTTTGAATTTATTATATATACAATGTAAAATGCCTTCTGCCTTCTATCCCATGTAAAAAAAAAAGGGGGGGAACCTATTTATAGCCCCCCCCCCCCTTATCTCATGGGATCTGAGGCAGTAGTAATTGTCTTAAATATATCCCAATAGTTTTGAAAATGTAAAAAAAAATTCATAGGCTGGCATGAGTTATCCAATAAAATTATAGAAATTTTAAATTTAATATTCAATAGGTCAGTTAAAAATCAGTTAACCCACCAATGAATGCATGTATACTGCAAAATACCAGTATAAATAGGACTACTGGTTATGGACCGTTGACAGTTGCAAGAAGAAAGTGAAGAGGACAGCTCCCCACCCCCCTCTCCCTTGGCGTGGCTTTTTTATGTGGTTCAGATGTTTGTCTTTGGGGTAAGTTTGTTTTCATTACTCAGAAGAGAGAATATTATTAAGCCTGAGCCATAGTGGCTTGGGTTATTTATTTATTTATTTATTTATTTATCTATACTTTTTAAGTGATGATAAATGAGATGATAAAATTATTTGTAAATATTTTAGAAAATGTATTAAACCAATAAAAACAGCCACAGCCAAAATATTTATCCAATAAAATATTTTATTTCAAATGAATTGCTTGTCTGGTTTTGAATTTATTATATGTAAAATGCCTGCTGCGTTCTATCACATTGGTCTGCATGGCTTTCGTCCCAGAAGGAAGCCTCTTCTAAAGATGATGCACAAGAAAGCCGCAAACAGTTTGTTGAAGACAAGCAGACTAAGGACATTGATTACTGGAACCATGTCCTGTGGTCTGGTGAGACCAAGATAAACTTATTAGGTTCAGATGGTGTCAAGCGTGTGTGGCCGCAGCAAGGTAAGAAGTACAAAGACAAGTGTGTTTTGCCTACAGTCAAACATGGTGGTGGGAGTGTCATGGTCTGGGGCTGCATGAGTGCTGCCGGAACTGGGGAGATATAGTTCATTGAGGGAACCATGAATGCCAATATGAACTGTGACATCCCAAAGCAGAGCATGATCCCCTCCCTTCGGAGACTGGGCCAAAGGGCGGTATTCCAACATAACAAACCCAAACACACCTCCAAAGATGACCACTGCCTTGCTAAGGAAGCTGAGGGTAAAAGTGATGGACTGGCCAAGCATGTCTCCAGACCTAAACCCGAAGTGGAAGGTGGAGGAGCGCAAGGTCTCTAGCATCCACCAGCTCCGTGATGTCATCATCGAGGAGTGGAAGAGGACTCCAGTGGCAACCTGTGAAGCTCTGGTGAACTCCATGCACACGAGGGTTAAGGCAGTGCTGGAAAATAATGGTGGCCACACAAAATATTGATATTTTGGGCCCAATTTGGACATTTTCACTTAGGGGTTTACTCACTTTTGTTGCCAGAGGTTTAGACATTAATGGCTGTGTGAGTTATTTTGAGGGGACAGCAAATTTACACTGTTAAACAAGCTGTACACTCACTACTTTACATTGCAGCAAAGTGTAATTTCGTCAGTGTTGCCACATGAAAAGATATAATAAAATATTTACAAAAATGCGAGGGGTGTTTTCACTTTTGTGAGATACTGTATGTACTGTATGTGTGTGTATGTGTTTTTTCATCTTTGTTATGTTGCAGCCTGATAATATAGTTGTTTAAATTATTATTTTTTTCTCATTAATCTACATTCAGTACCTTACAATGACAAAGTGAAAACAGAATTTTAGAAATGTAAATTTATTAAAAAAGGAAAAAAAACTAATGATCAGATTGACCTTAGTATTCTGACCCTTTGCAGCAACATTTGAAATTTAAGTTCAGGTGCTTCCCTTTCTCTTGATCATTGCTGAGATGTTTCTACACCTTCATTGGAGTCCACTTTTGGTAAATTAAATTGATTGGACATAATTTGGAAAGGCACACATCTCTCTATAAAAGGCCTCACAGCTGACCATGCATACTCTATCAGAGCAAATGTCAAGAGGTCAAAGGAACTGCCTGCAGAGACAGGATTATTGCAAGGCATAGATCTACAAGGCTACAAAAAATTTCTGCTGCTTACAGAAGAAGACTTTGGCACAACCAGGACTCTTCCAAGAGCTGGTCGCTTGGCCAAACTGAGGGGAATCAGGGAGAGGGGCCTTAGTAAGAGAGGTGAAGGGTCGCCTTCCAACATGATGACAATCTTAAGCACACAGCCAAGACAACACAGGAGTGTAGATTAATGAGAAAAAAATGAATTTAAACAACTGCAGTATCAGGCAGAAACATAAATTGAGAAGGGGGCCAGAATACTTTATATTAATCTCATATAGTCTCTTTAAAACTTCTGAAGCTTGAGGCCTCATTTCTGTTTTCTTCTGAAGTACATTTTAACTTATGGCTAGGTACCATGATTTCAAATATCCACTGTGGGCTGATCAATACACACTTACTTATAAGCTGTTTCTTCAGGTGATGGGATAGACTCCTTTGGCCAGTTGATCAGACAGTTGAGAAAAATCAGGCAAGCTAAAGCAGACCAGCCTAACATAATTCCCACAAAGGAGATCCCTGCCTCATATATAAGCTGCAGAAAGAATAATGCAAGAAAATTGTTAATAGTGAATTCCAAGTAAATTGAGAAAGAAAACAGAGCACTCACACATTTACAATGAGATACTTGAAAGCTGTTGCTGCTGTATTGTATACCTCTTCCTGTTTTAAAGTGATCCATGTGATGTGTACTAATAAAATGTGGCTGCACACTAAACACCAACTGTAGTACTAACACTTATACACCAATTTTGATTATCAGTAATATATACTGTATATGTTGTAACATTTTGCTTTTGTCCAGCTCTGTACTGCTGTCTAGAGCTTCTATTTCACCCCAAAAATTACATTTTTAGAAGAATGTTGGACTCTCTCAGTAAGACCCACTTATGCCTATATCACCACCATTTTGTACTAATTGTACATTAGGAATGGTAAGAAGACCTCATTTGTAATATGCAGTTCAGTTTTGGGCACCAGTTCACAAAAATATCAGGGAACTAGAGAAAATGCATAGAAGGCCAACCAAAGTGGCATGGAGGAGCTCAGTTATGAGGAAAGCTTAGAACTGAATGTATTCTCTCTTGAAAAGAGGCGATTAAGGGGGATATGATCAACATGTATAAATGCATACAGTAAGTGGTCCATATAGTGAAATTGGTATAAAGGACAGGAGGGAACTATTTATGCTTGGAGGAAAAGAGATGTAACCCCCACATACAGAAAGGCTTCTTTCTTCACAGTACGAGCTGTGGAAATGTGGAATAGACTCCTTCAATGACTAGTTTTGGCCAGCTCAGTAGATTGCTTTTAAAAAGACCCAGATGCATTCCTAAATGCACAAAATATAACTGGATACTAACATTTATTTATAGGTAATAACACCAGGTTTAGTTGATCCAGGGAATATCCAATTGCCTCCTAGGGTATCAGGAACAAACTACCCCCCCCCCAGTGGAGGGAATCATGCTTTTATTTTATTTGCCTTCCTCTGGGTCAATTGTAGGTATAGGGTTCTGTATACAGAGGTTTATATAAGTTTATTTTTTTCTATTGGTTGAACTAGATGGACTAGTGTTTGTTTTTTGTTTTTTTTCAACCTAACTATGTAATTATGTAAGTGCCATCGTTCACTTCAAGTGTCCAGAATTTGGACGAACTTACTTTGAGGGCTGGAAATGTTATGGCAGATGATGCATAAGATCCAATCATTAGAGACATCATGGTAGAACGTAGGTTGCCAAACATATTTGGCAGCTGCAAAATAAAATTGTAAGATTTATTCAGCAAAAAAAAATATTTTTTTTGCAACTTTTCTTCCATCGCTACCCCTCAAAGGAACTGGGCAATCATATACAGTACCCAGACACCAAACTGTCAATTGTTACCATACATTGATAAATGGACAAGAATTACAATATGTCAGTAGCAAACAGCCACTTGATACAACATGCAGGCAACAATGAGCAATTGTGAAAAAACATGAAAAACAAACAGGCAATTGTGACAATATATGAGCAACTCCCTTGGCACCAATTCAGCCATCTTCCCTAAGCAAAACTCCCCCCCACATCCCTCCATCTCCAAAGAAAATAAATCCCCCCTCATTTCTCCTCAGCAAAATTATTATCTTTCCCTTCCTTCAGAAAAAAATTTACCTTACCCCCAAAACCATTTACTAGACCTTAACCACCTCAATACTGGGCATTTTCACCCCCTTCCTGCCCAAGCCATTTTTCAGCTTTCAGCGCTGTCGCACTTTGAATTACAATTGCGCGTTCATGCTACGCTGCACCCTAATGAAATTTTTATAATTTTTTCCCCACAAATTGTGCTTTCTTATGGTGGTATTCGATCACCTCTGCGGTTATTATTTATTGCGCTATAACAAAAGAAGTATGACAAGTTTGAAAAAAACACAATACTTTTTACTTTTTGCGATAATAAATATCCAATTTTTTTTTTTTTAAACAAACTTTTTCCTCAGTTTAGGCCGATATATGTATTCTTTTACATATTTTTGGTAAAAAAAAAAAATCGCAATAAGCGTATATTGATTGGTTTGCGCAAAAGTTATAGCGTCTACAAAATAGGGCATAGATTTATAGCATTTTTATTTATTTATTTATTTTTTACTAGTCATGGCGGCGATCTGCGATTTTTATTGTGACTGCGATATTGAAGCGGACATATCAGAAACTTTTGACACATTTTTGGGATCATTCACATTTATACAGTGATCCGTGCTATAAAAATGCATTGATTACTGTGTAAATGTGACTGGCAGGGAAGGGTTTAACACTAGGGGGTGATCGAGGGGTTAATGTGTGTCCTAGGGAGGTGATTCTAACTGTGGGGGGAGGGAACTGACTGGGGGAGGTGACCGATCGGTGTCCCTGTGTACAAGGGACACACCATCGGTCTCCTCTCCTCTGACAGGACGTGGATCTGTGTGTTTACATACACACAGATCCACCGTCCTGCTCGGTTACTGGGCAATCACGGGTGCCCGGCGGACATCGCGGCCCCCGGGCACGTGCATCGGGTCCCCAGTGACACGGCGGGCCCCCTAGTGGCTCGGGAAGGCAATCACGCCATATGAGGTCTACCCAGAAGTGGTTAAAGTATGGAAAACAACCTATTCAATTTAAAATAGAAATGCAAAATGTCTGTATATAATATACTGTGTGTTTGTGTGTGTGTGTGTGTGTGTGTGTATATATATATATATATATATATATATACTTATGGTTGAAGCCCTATGGCTGATACGGATATGGCCAACATTTAGACTTAACATAACACTTACAACATGAAATGGACCTGAAGTGTGCCCTGGTCTGATGGAAGGTATACAAAAATAAGGGGGCATACTCAAGGTTTAGAAATGGATGTTGTGAAGAGAAATGAATTTGAGAAATGCCCTGAAAAGGGGATGGGAGGGTGGGTATAGCGCACAGGAAACCGGCGAAGCACAGGCGAACGGGCTGGTTAAATACCCCCCAGGCTCCTCCCATAAATTCAGGTCACCATGCTGGCCTTTTTACTTATGGTTAAAGCCCTATGGCTGATATGGTTATGGGCAACATTTAGACTTAACATAAGACTTACAGCATGAAATGGACCTGAAGTGTGCCCTGGTCTAATGGACGGTATACCAAAATATGGGGGCAAAAACATTCAGATAGGGGTATAGTTTTTATTAGCTTCAGTTTATTTATTGAGCAAGTTTGGTGAATGCCTGTGCCATCTCCACTTGAGGATTGGGGATGTACCGGGCGAAGCAGGTAGATTTCCACCTGCCTTGTCTCTTAATGATGTGGTCTGGGACCCCATGGCGGGATGCAGCCGAGGCTGCTCCAATGCTGAAGGAGTGACCGGAGTACTGGCTGGGGTTGAGGTGTAGGTTGCAAATAAGAATCCTTACGTGTTTCACAAACTGGCAGGCACTCAAGGGTTTGACTGGAAAAGGCAGAAGGGGACTAGAGTCCGACTGTTCGGGCAGGAGTGACAATAGGCGATTGACTATGGTAACTGGACACCGGATATTGTTGGTTTTATAGAGGTGGATGTCTACCCCGGAGCCTGCCTGCTGGGTTTTAGAAACTGCAAGGTGGAGAACGAAATGGTCTTGGTAGCAAACCAAGCGACGTCTACGTAACACTTGGCCGGTGGGGTTGCTGCAGGTGAACTCGCTAGGCCGCAAGAACCCGTAGTAGGCTAGGTATATGGCCGCTTGTAGGACCAGGCTGGGGAGAAGACCAAATGAAGAGGTAGTCAGGATGGTGGACATATCCCTGTAGATAGCACTTGTTATAGGCAGACGTTTGGCATTGACTATTGGTTGTTGTTTCTGGATGCTGCGTAGGATAGCTCGGATCGCATAGGATGCGAACAAGGATGGTTTTGCAGGATCTCGTAGAGCCTGAAAATGTTGGATGCCGGCTAAGTATAGCTGGATAGTATTATGGGATAGGGCCAACTGAGTATGGCAATAGGGGATAAGAGTCAGTGTGTGCTTGGTGTCTGTTGTTGTTTTCTCGGAGCAGTGTCCAAGGAATTTGTTAAATGCGTTCCAAGCTGTATGGTAAGCTTTGAGCGTGTTGTGGGACAGTGACTGGTTGATGAGCTGGGTCGCTCTGTGTAGATGCTGTTCTAGTCCAGGGTCAGCTGAGACCAAGTGGGGATAGGGGCTGACACTCGATCGGCTCTGGGAATCTGCTGAAAAAAGGAGGTGTAGTTCAATCGTGTCAGTGCGTCTGCTGCGAGGTTGCACTTGCCCAGAATAAATGAACTGTGGATATTAAATTGATGTTGTAAAGACAGTTGTACCAGCCTGCGCAGGAAGGACATAACTGAGAGGGACTTGGACCTGCCTTTGTTAATAATATCTGCCGTGGCCTGGTTGTCAGTGGTGAAGGCCACGTTTTGTCCTGTCCCGATATGACCCCAGAGCTGGGCGGCTGCCACTATAGGGTAGAGCTCAAAGAGAGAGGATTTTCGGGTAAAGCCAGGAATTAAAAGTATCTCAGAAGGCCAGGGTCCTGCGAACCAATGGTGGCCAAAAATTGCAGCGAAGCCAGTGGAGGCTGCGGCATCTGTCACTATCTGTTCCAAGTGGAAAGGAACTCATCCCACATAGATAGGTCCGCCACTGCCGCCGTGTCCAAGTTGAGGATCTCATCAGGGTCCTGTGCTTGTGAGAGAAAGACCAGGAGACGTGACACAAAGGAGCGACCCTGGGGGATGATCCGCATAGCGAAATTAAGCATTCCTAACAGGGATTGCAGCTGCTTCTTGGTACACCCCCTAGTAAGGGTGAAATCTCAGAGGACTGTCCTGATGTGGTCAGTTTGTGAAGGGGAAGGCTGGCCTGCATGGAGCAAGTGTCTAGGTTGACTCCGATGAAGGTAATGGTGTGTGCTGGACCGTCAACTTTATGTTCAGCAATGGAAACATTGAGATTCCCTAATATGACTCTCAGTTTGTCGAGGTCTCCTGGGGGCACACTGGGCTGTTCAATTAACAAGAAGTCGTCCAGGTAATGGATGACTTCCTGACACTGAGCTTTATGTAACAGTATCCAGGTGAGGGACTGCACGAAGATGTCAAAGAGCCAGGGACTACTTTTCGAGCCAAAAGTCACTTTAGTGGTGAAATAGTATGCCTCTTTCCACTTAATGCCATGCCAGCACCAAAGGGATGGGTGGATAGGCAGGAGCTTGAAGGCGTCCGAGATGTCAGCCTTAGAGAGCCAGGCGCCTGTGCCCGCTCTGATGATAGCTTGAATTGCCATGTCTACGGAGGCGTACTTCAGGGAGAACTCCTCAGAGGGGATTAGGGAATTGAGGCTGGGAATGTGGGAAAAATGAGGCACAGACAGGTCGTACACCAGACGTCATTTATTTGAGAACTTGCCCTTGACAAGCCCAATAGGGTTGACTCTCCAAGTACTGAAAGGGGGCTGAGTGAAGGGACCTATGATGAAGTCTCGCTCCAGTTCGGCCTGTAAGAGCTGGTCTATGGCCTGCTCGTCAGTGGCCGCTGAGCGGAGGTTCCTGCATTCGTAGGTAGTGTGGGGCAGAGACATGAGGCCGGTGTGAAATCCTGCTGTGAATCCCTGGATAAGGAAGGTCGCCAGGGAGGGAGTGGGGTGTCAAGTGAGGTAGAGCCCCAGCCACAGGACATTAACTCAGCATAGTCATGATTTCTTTTGTTGCTTGACCTCGTATAAATTCTTCGGATGTGCCCTGTGGCATAGGGTGCAGATGTGAAGCAGACGGCATTGGCTGAAGTTGCACGAGCCATAGTTAAAATTGTTGCAGATAGCTGCTCCTCCTACGCCCTAACAGGGCACCCAAACTTGTCCACCTGAGGCATCTGTATAGGGGCCGACGGGCCTTGAACTGCACCGGAGGTGGAGGGGAACTGGAAGGGGCGACTGACTGTCGCATTGGCGCACCAGGTAGCGGTGTGTGTAGAGGACTGGCAGATAGCGCACAGTGGTGAGCATAAGCCGGCAAAGTGACGGCAGAACAGCTCTGTGTCCATGAGGCTCCAATTGGTGCTTATCTGAAATTGTGTGAGCCTGGCTGCTGCCTTAGCGGAGAAGGAGCGATGATAATCGTAGAATGAGAAGCCTCCATACTTATAGCCCAGGTCTACGACAGTGTGAAGATATAAGTCCAGCTGTTCCCTCCCGCTGGGAGAAGCTGAGCATAGGACATCCCTCAGCATGCCGAAGGCCAATGTAAATTCTGGGACGGACCATTTACGGTTGAGCCTGGGATCTTTGGCCTTAAGGACCACTGACACATCTCCCCAGGTGTAAGACTTGTTCTCTGCCAGATCGTGGACCGAAATGAGGAGAGAGGCAAGGTTGATGTCCTTGCCATCCAGGATGTCCTTCTTAATGCTGGCTGGAACCAAATGGGATGGATAGACAATGGGACTCCACCCTGTGGTACCTGCAGGAAGGGGTGTCAGAACTTGAACTGTGGTCAGATTAGGAATAGCAGTGGCCGGGCGAGCCTCCAAAAGTGCAACTTGGACATCCGTGACCGTGGTAGACAGAGATGATACCATGGTGTGGCGTTGCGAGATGGCAGAGGATATTGATTGGAGGGATGCCTGCTGGGTGCTGGGTGCTGGGCCCTGCTACGGCTGGCGGAGGGAAGAGGAGCCTGAAGAGCTCGGCCATCCTGGCTGTGGCGGGGAAAGGCACACCCCTGCGCTTCAGTTCTGCTGTCAATTTGGGGATGGTCCATCCCCTGAGGGACTGCACACTGCCGCTCTCTGAGACCGGAGAAGGTGACAGAGGGGCCGTGAGGTCTTCACTGCCGACCTGAGACATGGCTCTGGGTGACTTGTGCCCTAGATATGATGTCCTGTCTTTGGGTTCGAAAGTTGGTCGACCAGAACCTAATGAGGGTGACATTAAAATCAAGTTTGCTTCTTTTCCTAAAATAGGCTTACATACCCAGGCCATGCTTTTTTTTTTTTTTTGGGTGGTGTTTTTTTTTTTTACCTGGGGGGAATATCGTCCAACCTGGTGCAGGGTGGACCTACTGAACTTGACTGACCTGGAGGAGAAATGAAAGTTGACAACTGGTAAAGGGTTTGACTACCTAACATGGAGAAGTGATTTGTAATGTGTTTAAGCGACCGTTGCATGAATTTGAGATAAAATGAGTGAAATGTTTATACCTTGATGGAGGCACAAATCGATGGGTCGCGACTGCGACAAACTTATGAATCGAACTATGAGGCAAGGAAATTAATGAAATGTTTGCCTTAGAGTGAAATTAATAAAAACGTCTTGCCATGACAAAGGCACAAATCGGTCGTGCCGCAGCTGCGACTGACAGCGACCCAGACTCTGGAGCATGTATTGAAATGAGGCAAAAAAAGAAACCCTAATGCCCACCGGAACGAATCGGTGCATCTTGGATGCGACTGGATTCGGATCGGAGCGCGGTATGTAACAGTGAAATGAATGAAATGTTTTGCCCTGACAAAGGAAAAAAAAAATATATAAAAAAATGACAACGACCAGATTCTGGAACATGTACTGAAATGAGGCCAAAGACAACTGGGGCACACCGGAATGAATCAGTGCATCACGGATGCTACTGGATTCGAATCGGAGTTCTGTATGTGGCAGTGAAATAAAACTGATTGCCATGACATATCGGAACGTGATACGTGACAGTGAAATGAGTAAAATGTTTGCCATGACAGAGGCACGAATCGGTAGTGCCACTGTTGCGACTGACAACGAACCGGACTCTGGAGCATGTACTGAAATGAGGCTGAAAAATACCTGGGGCACGCCGGTACGAATTGGTGCATCTTGGATGCGACCGGATTTGTATCGGAACGTAATACGTGACAGTGAAATGATGTGCCATGACAGAGACATGAATCGGTGAGCCGCAACCTGCGACTGACAACGAACGTGACTCTGGAGCATGTACTGAAATGAGGCCGTAAACAACTGGGGCACACCGGAACTAATCGGTGCATCGTGGATGTGACTGGATTTGAATCGAAGCGCGGCATGTGAGTGTGAAATGATTGAAATGGTTTGAAATTTTTTTAAATGTTTTGCATTGGTTTAGCCTTGATATGACACCGATCGGTGTACAGAAAATTTGTGAGTGACATCGATTTGTTTGTGGAGCATAAAACAGTGAGACACGCCTAAACGAAGCGGTGTCTTCGCGTCGGTGTGAGGTACGTAAAACGGAGAAATGTTTGGTATGAGAACATTGCGAATGCTTGGCAGACGTTGCGGCTATGTGTAGGGTTTTATGAATGATTCGTAAGTTTGATATCGAGGTTTAGTAACAAGATATCTAACAATGCGTGAAATGAAAAAACCGAAAACTCTACCTGCGACAGCCGAGCCAGACGCGTTGTACAAAACTGCGAACAAAGCCAAGAGCCTCGAAAAACTTTGAACGCGGGAACTCACGGACGCTGAGTTTTCGAAGAGTCGACCTAGTGACTTGGTATCGCACACATGAAACCAACGAAGAGCACAGGCGAACGGGCTGGTTAAATACCCCCCGGGCTCCTCCCATAAATTCAGGCCACCATACTGGCGTTCTTACATCTATAGATATATATAATTTATTTAGAAGTGTTTATATAATTTCTGTTCTCAGCTCCATAGGGGTTTAAGACTGATTGCCTTCCTCCCTCGGATAAATGTCAGGTCAATATTCTACCCATTGCTAGGGTGCAGATGCCTCTCCTTTTTTCCTGCATTGCAAGACCTATTGTAACTACTTTAAGTATGGTGTCACATTAGCCTACATGGTAAGGAAAATAATCTATAGCTGTTTTAGACTTGAAACAGTTAATTTGTCCAAGACTGGAAGATCCAATAAAATCAGCCCAAGATCTGACCTTTTGATTCTATAAATTATATTATCTCCAAGAACCTCAAATTTTAATTTCAAGTTCTGCAGATAAGGCTGGCCAAACAAGGTTCCTGCTGAACCAGCTGAGATTCAAACCATTAATGGGCAGGCTGAATGCACCAAGTTGATCGATCGATAGACTTGGGTACAACCAGCCTGCTGGATTCTCGTGCGATTATCACTAGCGGCTGCTATAGCTGGCCACTAGCAATAATCACTGTGCTCTCCCAGCGGGGACAGCTTCCTCTGCTGGGAGAAGACAATTGCTCGGTGGGAGGGATTCCCCTGTCAACACTGTCTGTGTTGATGGGGGAATCGCGCAAATTTCAACCTGTGGTTGCAGGAAAGAAATTTGCACCGTGTATGGCCAGCCTAATTATTGCAAAAATCTATGTCAATCAGAAAGAAATTGGATATATTTGACCTTAATATAAGGTGTTCCAGGAAAGAAGTCTTTGCTGTCAAAAGAAACATTAAAACAAGACTAATTTGCCATTGAACATAGGCCTTTTGGAACAAGGGTTTGTGAAATGATGAATCAAAGATAGCATGTACAAAAACAATAGACATGTTTGGCGCAATAAAAAAGAATGAGAAAAAACTCATACCAACTGCGAGGTTGCCTTCTTGTTTCAACACCTGGGCAGTTTACATTCATTGGGTAAACTATAAATTCTGTTTTATCAAAGTGATGAGAATGTGAGGCCATCTGTCCAAAAGTTGAACTGGAAATGGATCTTTCAACACAATAATGAATTGAAGTATATTAGCAAATCCACCAAGGAATATCTCAAGTAGAAAAAGGAGGGTTTTAGCTGGCCTAGTTAAATCCTCTATTTTGGATTCCATTAAAATATTGTGGGGGAATTTGAAAAGGGTAATTCATGCAAGGAACAAAGGTCTTGCAATGGATTCAATTTTGCATGGTGATGTGGTCCAAAATTTCACAAAGTCTATGTCAGAGACTGGTGGGCAGTTATGCAAAATGCCTACAAGTTATTTTCTGCTAAAGGGGACGAGTGTCTCGCAAGGAGCAATGAAAAATTCTGTTTTGGATTTATACATCTCCCGGGCTCTTTTCTTATACCATTTGAGACCTCTGATCCACTCCGGGTTATGCAACGCTCCCAGTCACTGCTTTGCAGCCTGGGGAGCAGACAGGTCTTGTTTGTTAAAGCTAAATGTTGGTAAAAACTACAAAACTGAGTATGTGGAGGGTGACAACGCATTATGTTTGGGCAGCCTGATGGTTAAGACTGATGATGTGTATTAAAATCTTGAGACACAGTCTGTACCTGGACTGACTGAAAATGGAGGAGATAGTAAAAAACTGTTGGTGTTGTGTAATACAGCACTGCAGCAAGTAAACACCAGCCAGTGAATCAGAGAGACTATCATGATTTGGAGCCTGCCGATGCTGTGGATTATGACAAAGTCAAATACTGGCACAGTTGGGTGGTACGTTGGCAGTACGAGCACAGTGAATCAGCAGCTGATCCTTCCAAGGTGAGAAATATCCACGATCAAAGATGTTTGATCTCATCTAGCTTGGCTGCAACTGGAGTCTGTGCAACACTATAAAATACAATATTTTTTATTATTATTCCATCAAGACAGAGGGCGTTCAATATATAAATAGGTTGATGTGTTTCAGCCCCCACAGGGGCCTTAGTCATAACTACTAAGGCCCCTGTGAGGTTTGAAACGTGTCAACCTGTTTGTATATTGAATTTCCTCTATGTCTTGATGGAATAATAAAGAAGATTGGATTTTATACCTTGTTGCCGGACCTTTGTATGTTTTTTTATGCTATGCTACAGATTGTGCAACTGTTATCCGCGCACTGATAATTATTTTTCCAGCAATCTCATCACTTTATTTTGGTAGCCACACCGGATTTGTTTAATGTAACTGGAGCCCCTGTCTGGGGATAGATAGTGATGCGTGTAGCCATGGATCGTTACCTAAGGTCAATACCTATCTCCCTGCAAAAATGAGTCACGGGGACCCCAAGTCAGTTGATAATCTTATAAAGCTCATTGAGAGGTACTTTGCAGCTAAGAACATCTCTACAACTCCATGGCCTCCCCCGCCCCCCAAAGTCAAAGCACCTCCCCCTGCAACCGGCAAGACTGTTTCAGGGAAAGTGGATTGTAAACATGGCAAGCAGATGAGGGGAGAAACTATTATGTTGGGTTTGGAGACTGGCATCCCAAACCAGGAAGGCTGTTGCCTGCTAGCAGACCTAACTGGGGAAATAGTAAATGTTTCTGTATCCAGGAACTTGGACATGTGGCAGTAAACTGCTAACTACCTGATTAGCCTGTGCATCATGACTTGTTTTTAAGGGATAGACTGCAGTCTTTGCCACTGTGTGCACTGCAGTGCCAGTAATGGGAAAGCACATTTGCCAAATGATGGTGAATGAGTGAAGTATATTATGGCTCGCTAAACTCGGGAAGTTTGGTTATGTTGGTTAAAGTTGATGTGATTGCACCTGTGGACTTCCACACTAGAAAGATTGCTATAATCTGTGTGCAAAAGGTAGGAAGGTGAAATCTTCATTTAGACTGTGGGGTCTTTTTGGCTTCCACTTGAAGCAGCTTCTCATTCAAGCCTCCTTTCCTTGATTCAATTTTAATATCCTGTATAACCCAAAATTGTTGACACTCCGGTTTTCCATCATGTTTCACCTAGACATGCCTTGATACAGCCTTCTCTCTTAGCTGAATAATCATTTTTCCTACATAGAAGACAGGAAGGGATAACTTGCTTCATATTCAGTACCACCCCACTGGAGCTGCAGTTGTAAAACATAATCCTGATGTTATTGCCATTTTTAGGGTTAGCAAATTTTTTTTATTGTAGGTACAAAAGCACATGCCTTACAATGGCCACATCGGAGCCTTTAGGTTTTTCTGAAAACCAGGATTCTGGTTGTGCTTTTACTGCCACATTATCAAAATGGCTATGCACCAAACTGTTCTTCAGATTTTTTGCTGTCTGATATGTTATTAATGGGGCTTTATCTAGGATCTCTTTATGAGTCTTTTCATCTAGCAGCACTGGCCATTTCTCAAATATTGAAGGTTTTATCTGATTGCCTTGAGTAGGTCCCAAACAATCATACTGTTTCTTTACTTTTTTACTTTACTCTTCTTGTTTACCAACATAGAGTTTCTAGATTTTTCATGGACTCTCTTGAATAATCTAAATAAACCCGCTTAAAATGGCCACATTCAGAAACTCTTCTGAACAGTGCTTCTCAAAATCTTGTTGCGAAGAGAAATTCTGCCTTGCCTGCATAATTTGTCCAGTTAGAATGCCTCTTTTTAAAGAATTTGGATGATGGCTATTCCAATGTAATAAGCTGTTTATAGATGTAGGTTTCCTATACATAGTTGTTTTGTATTTTCGCCAAAAAGTTAATTGAATCCTCATAAGTTTCACTACTGAAAACATTCCAATCTCATTGTTATTCAACTTCTCCACAAACTGTTTGAAAGATGGAGGGGTCTCTTTCCAAATTATGTGAAAATATATAAACTAAATGTATGTGCTTGCGCTAATAGTGTATCCAGAAAATATATATAATACAAAATGCAGCTGCTATACACAAATTGCTAATCACTTGGGAAACATAAATATAAATATAGCACTTGCAAATACAATGGTTGAAAATAAAATAGATGATGAACAAACAAAGTCCAAATAAAGTGACTAAAGGTGCTCCAATCCAAAGTGAAGGAAATATAAGGTGCTTCAGAAATATTCAGGTGTGCAACACCCCCTCATGTATCCCCACTCACCAGATCAGAACGCCCCCCAGCTTTTCAGTCTGGTGGGTCACTTAAGGCTTGGTAAAGATATCCTGGGATGGCAGATAGTTCCATTCTTTTTTACTTCTGGGTACCTGTTCTCTGGCTGAGAAATTTCGTAAAGGAATTCTGGACCTGATGACTTGACACCATATCCGCCATCCCAGGATATCTTTACCAAACCTTAATTGACCCACCAGACTGAAAAGCTGGGGGTCGTTCTGATCTAGTGAGTGTGGATACATGAGGGGGTGCTGCACACCTGAATATTTCTGAAGCACCTTATATTTCCTTCACTTTGGATTAGAGCACCTTTAGTCACTTTATTTGGACTTTGTCTGTTCATCATCTATTGTATTTTCACCCATTGTGTTTGTGAGTGCTATATTTATACCCTTTTCCAGATAGACACATAATCAATAAATCTGGTCCACAGCAGAACATAAACTAAGATTTCACCTTCCTACCTTTTAGTACATAATGAATAAGATAAAAATTGTGGAGGCCTATTATTACATTTTGGATGTATTCTGCAAAATTGTAAATAAATATTGTAAATTTTGATAGATAAATCATAACTCATATGCCCCGTACACACGGTCGGATTTTCCGATGGAAAATGTGTGATAGGACCTTGTTGTCGGAAAATCCGACCGTGTGTAGGCTCCATCACACATTTTCCATCGGATTTTCCGACACACAAAGTTTGAGAGCAGGATATATAATTTTCCGACAACAAAATCCGTTGTCGGAAATTCCGATCGTGTATACACAAATCCGACGCACAAAGTGCCACGTATGCTCAGAATAAATAAAGAGATGAAAGCTATTGGCCACTGCCCCGTTTATAGTCCCAACGTACGTGTTTTACGTCACCGCGTTTAGAACGATCGGATTTTCCGACAACTTTGTGTGACCGTGTGTATGCAAGACAAGTTTGAGCCAACATCCGTCGGAAAAAATCCTAGGATTTTGTTGTCGGAATGTCCGAACAAAGTCCGACCGTGTATACGGGGCATTATACTGTATTAATGGTGAGCTATGTATTAGAAAAGTAAACACAAAAATTAGAATAACGAGTTAGTTTACATGTCAGGGAATTCCTCTGAGTAGACTGGCTCAGACATGCACATGTGCATGGTATCGCACACAGAACTGTGATTGGATGCATGAGCATGTCCATAATGTTAGCGTCAGACAGCCCATTTGAAGGATGCTTTTGCTCCAGTATCAGTACTGATTAGTCTTCAGCTGTATCCCAAGCCTTGCTTATTTCCTGTGTAAGACATCCGTTGCTGACCCTGCCTGCCTTTGACCTGATCTTGGATTCTGCCTATACTCCTGCTAACCGTTCCTGATCTCAGCTCTGCTTATCACTCTGATTCACCCATTGCTGACCTTGGCCTCCTGTTGGGAGTTCTGACAAGCCATGTGTCCAGAACCTGTGGTGCACACCGAGTTCCTCTTTAACCCTGGCAGTGGTGCACACAGAGTTCCTCTTTAAAGTGGTAGTAAATTCAGTTTTTTTTATTTTTACCTACAGGTAATCTTATAATAAAGCTTACCTGTAGATTAAATGAATATCTCCTAAATGTGCATAGTTTAGGAAATATTCTAGCGAGTAGGGATGAGCCGAACACCCTCCTGTTCTGTTCGCACCAGAACATGCAAACAGGCAAAAAATTTGTTCGAACACCGTTAAAGTCTATGGGACACGAACGTGAATAATCAAAAGTGCTAATTTTAAAGGCTTATATGCAAGTTATGCAAGTTATTGTCATAAAAAGTGTTTGGGGACCTGGGTCCTGCCTCAGGGGACATGGATCAATGCAAAAAAAAAGTTTTAAAAACTGACGTTATTTCGGGAGCAGTGATTTTAATAATGCTTAAAGTGAAACAATAAAAGTGTAATATTCCTTTAAATTTCGTACCTGGGGGGTGTCTATAGTATGCCTGTAAAAGGGCGCATGTTGCGCGTGTTTAGAACAGTCTGACAGCAAAATGACATTTCAAAGGAAAAAAAGTAATTTAAAACTACTTGCGGCTATTAATGAATTGCCGGTCCAACAATACACATAAAAGTTCATTGATAAAAACGGCATGGGAATTCCCCACAGGGGAACCCCGAACCAAAATCTAAAAAAAAAGACGTGGGGTCCCCCTAAATTCCATACCATGCCCTTCAGGTCTGTTATGGATATTAAGGGGAACCCCAGCCAAAATTTAAAAAAAAAATGGCGTGGGGTCCCCCTTAAAATCTATACCAGACCCTTCAGGTCTGGTATGGGTTTTAAGGGCAACCCCGCGCCAAAATAAAAAAAAATGGCTTGGGGTTCCCAAAAATCCATACCAGACCCTTATCTGAGCACGCAACCTGGCAGGCCGCAGGAAAAGAGGGGGGATGAGAGAGCGCCCCCCCTCCTGAACCATACCAGGCCACATGCCCTCAACATTGGGAGGGTGCTTTGGGGTAGCCCCCCAAAACACCTTGTCCCCATGTTGATGAGGACAAGGGCCTCATCCCCACAACCCTTGGCCAGTGGTTGTGGGGGTCTGCGGGCGGGGGGCTTATCGGAATTTGGAAGCCCCCTTTAACAAGGGGACCCTCCGATCCCCACCCTCCCTCCTGTGTGAAATGGTAAGGGGGTACTCAAGTTGAGAGCACTCAAGTCACCTTTAGAATTTTTTGTCACACACTTGAGTATCACCAGATTTATATCTTATATGGACTGTCACTCATCTTTCCATATGTGAACTATATTTTTATCACCGAGATGGACGCATAAATGCCTTTGGAGTTGCTTTGAGGTTTGGGACTTTGTCACACCCCCATACTGGGGACATTGAGATTGGTGCTTTTTTCTTTTTGACATGTTATTTTTGGATGTGTTTATTCATACACTATATTTCATTGTAATAGTGTGGTAGTTGGGTTAAGACTACTAGTCATTCACTTATTCCTTGTTGCACTGTTTTTTACCTCTTTATGTAATTGTGGCATTTAGGTGCTGGGATTTACATGGTATCCTCTTATTTCACATTTTCATTTTAATCTATATATATATATACACACCAGGCACTTCTGAGTCGTGCTCTGTGGCTAGCGCAATTAGGAGCCACCCTGTACGGCAGTTCAAACACACATTGTATAGGGTATGTTTATTAGTCACACATCCATACGTACTCCATAGGCTTATCTATATATTAGACACTGAGTATTTATTGGAAATTGGAACTGCATGTAATGTGCACTGGTGTGGGTTATACACTGTGTAGTTTTCCCATCCCCCATATACACTCATACTCATTAGGTAGTGCCACTACCCCCTTGCTTCCATTTGTCGTTTCTATCGTTTGGAGCTTCTTTTTGGGGGGCTCTATTAGGGGAGGCAGCAACCTATATCTATCCTAAGCGTGGTTATCATTTATAACGTATAGAAAAATAACAAACATGCCTATACTTACCTGATCTGTGCAATCGTTTTGTGAAGAGCAGCCCCAACCCGCTTCTTCTGGGGAGCCCCGCCTGCACTCCAGGTCCCTCCTCTTCATCGAGTGCCCCCACAAAAAGCTGCTTTCCATGGGGGCACCCATGTGGGCTCACTCCCAGGTCCCTGAATGCTGGGTTCCAAGCACTATTAGTTGTAAAGACACTCAATATGGGAATCATATAAACACAGCTCAACTGTGCTTCTGTCAAAAAGCATTGGATTGGATGCTGGAAGACTAGGAACAAACAAAACTGACAGAGCTCAAGAACTGGGATGATCAGTAGTAAAAAGTGGCTGCAATAATCCACAATGAATTCGTTGGCAATTTATTCACAACAAAAGTTTAAAACAGTACATAATCCATTGAGCATAAAGTAGAAATGTTACTGCGCTGACTGTGGGGTGGCTCGGGCACGGATGGATCACTGTGTCCCAGACGGGGAGATCCCGGTGGAAGCACCGACCATCAAAGCCGCAAAGGTGAAACAAACAAGTGTATTCATGCTGGACCAGTCGGGCGTGTGTGGATGGCGTCACTGGAGCCTTGGGCGGGAGCGCGATGCTCAGAGGGGAAATCCGCCGTGAACAGCCTAGATGGATGGCATCTCTGGAGCCCTAGATGGACGCATGGTGCCCGGAAGAGGAAGCCGCTGTGGTCAGCATGGAACGCAAGCGTACCTGTTGCGTGACAACACATTTTGCGTGCATGTACTTTATTAAGTCAGGGAAATAGCAGCATACAGAGGCTTTTAAACCCAATTACAGAGGTGGGGAGTGGGCAGGACTGAGGGAAGGATCTTTTTCCAGTTAACCCATCAGTGCTCTTTGCATAAGTTAGGACATTTACCCTATTCATTGTAAATTTTATTGAATATTTGATAAAATCATAAGACTTTTGATAAAAGTGTATAGATTGAATAGAAAATATGTGTATATACATATGTAAAATAATACCAATATGTGTATATAATGCTAAAAAAAATCTAAACAATAAAAAAGTATATCAATATTATGTGAAAAAAGAAAAATTATAAAAAGAATAAACAATAAACAGGAATGTTAGAAATGTCCATCAAAATATGCACAATATAATTATATACTAAAAACTATAGAGATAATTTTTTTTTTTTTTTTTTTTTCTTTAATCACCTCCAATTTTTAGTAAATACCCATATTGTGCGTATTTTGATGGACATTTCTAACATTCTTGTTCTTTTTATAATTTATCATTTTTCTTTTTTCATATAATATTTTATATCCTTTGTTTTAATTATTTGGATTTTTTAGAATAATATACACATATTGGTATTTTACATATGTGTATATACACATATATTTTCTCAAAAGAAAAAACGTGAGGGACTTTGGACTTTGTAGGCACAGTAACAACAAGTGTTTATATCAAAAATATATCTCACATATATTTTCTATTCAATCTATCTACTTTTATCAAGTCTTATGCATTTATCAAATATTCAATAAAATTTACAATAAATAGGGTGAATGTCCTATCTTATGGAAAGGGCACTAATGGGTTAACTGGCAAAAGATCCTTCCCTCAGTCCTTTATGCAGCTATTTCCCTGACTTGATAAAACGCATGTGCAAAATGCCTTCTCATAGCAACAGGGTTGCTGGCGTTTCATCAGATTAGGCGACTGTGTAGCGGAAGTGATGTTTGGTTGCCACCATCTTGCTTCATCCCGCACTCGCCCACATAAAGGATAGAGTGGAAAGGGGGCAATCAGACATCCTCTTACACCCACCTGAGTTTTGCATTTTACACTTATTTTTAACAGTAAACTCAGCTTATTCAGTGAAATACAGTACTTAGAACTCCATCTGCCTGTTTAGATGTTGAATTTGAAAAGCAGCGAACTTCTGTCATATTAGCAAACCTGTGAGATGAGCAGACTTGCCGCTGCTTTTAAAATTCAACATCTAAAACAGTCAGACAGAGTTCTATGTACTGTATTTCACTAGATATCCTCAGTTAACTGTTAAAAAAAGGGGTGTAAAATGCAAAACTACGGTGGGTGTAAAAAGATGTCCGCTTGCCCCCTTCCCACTCTATCTTTACTGTGGGCGAGCGTGGGGTGTAGCAAGATGGCGGCGACAAAACGTCACTTCTGTTACACATTTTGACGCGTTGCCTAATCTGATGAAACACTGGTGTTCCACGCTGAACACAGCGGCTTCCTCTTCCGGGCACTGTGCTTCTGCCCAGAGCTCCAGTGATGCCATCCATCCAGGCTGTTCATGGCGGATTTCCCCTCCGAGCATCGCGCTCCCGCCCAGGGCTCCAGTGATGCCATCCACACATGCTGGGTGGTCCGGCATGAATACACTGCCTGTTTGTTTCACCTTGCGGCTTTGATGGTTGGCGCTTCCACCAGGATCTCCCCGCCTGGGACACAGTAATCCATTAGTGCCCTAGCCACCCCATAATCAGCGCAGTAACATTTCTACTTTATGCTTTATGCTCAATGGATTATGTACTGTTTTAAACTTTTTTGTGAATAAATTGCCGAGTTCATTGTGGATTATTGCAGACACTTTTTACTATTGATCATCCAGCCCTTGAGCGCTGTCAGTTTTGTTTGTTCCTCACTTCTGTGTCCCACTGCTACATCCATTGCCACAGACAGCAGGACTTGGCCCCGTCCCCCCGCTCCCGTGTCACTGGATTTGATTGACAGCAGCAGGAGCTAATGGCTCTTGCTGCTATCAATCTCTCCAGTGAGGAGAGAGAGAGAGACAGCGGCTGGAGCCGCTGCACTCGTGCACATCGCTAGTTTGGCTCGGACTCAGGTAAGAAAAAGGGGGGGTCTAGGGAGAGCTGCAGCACAGAAGGTTTTTCACCTTAATGTATAGAATGCATTCTAACATGTCCCTGCAACCTGATTTATGCTGGAGGAAAAAAATTGCTCAGTACTGCTGTTAGTATGCCAAAGACAACCAGATGGGGGGCGCTAATATAAGTGCTATACAAAAAAACTCTAAAATATGCGATATACAATTTGAGTTTGCACAATCATAGTAAAGTGCATAGTGGTATAATAAACAAATGATAATATTGATGATGAATTCATTAATTATAGCAATAGCACTATGCACGTTACTATGTTTGTCTAATCACAAATTGTATATTGTGTATTTTAGAGTTTTTTTTTTTGTATAGCACTTATACTAGTGCCCCCTATCACCTTATACCATTTGAACACTAAAGTCAGCACATTGCACTTTAAAGGGAGCAGCTTTATCTAAATTTGCACATACTATTTTCCTTAGCGCAAGGCTTTTAAATTTGGTGTTACTGCTCTCACTCTCTCATACTGGTCACTGGAAGTTCAACATGGCACCTCATGGCAAAGAACTCTCTAAGGATCTGAAAAAAAGAATTGTTGCTCTACATAAAGATGGCCTAGGCTATAAGAACATTGCTAAGACCCTGAAACTTGGTAGCAGCATGGTGGCCAAGACCATACAGCGGTTTAACAGGACAGGTTCCACTCAGTATAAACCTCGCCATGGTCGACTAAAGAAGTTGAGTGGACCTGCTCAGCATCATATCCAGAGGTTGTCTTTGGGAAATGGACATATGAGTGCGGCCAGCATTGCTGCAGAGGTTGAAGGGGTGGGGGTCAGCCTGTCAGTGCTCAGACCATATGCCGCACACTGCATCAAATTGGTCTGCATGGCTGTAGGTCCCAGAAGGAAGCCTCTTCTAAAGACGATGCACAAGAAAGCCCATAGTTTGATGAAGACATGCAGACAAAGGATATAGATTACTGGAATCATGTCCTGTGGGCTGATGAGACCAAGATAAGCTTATTTGGTTCAGATGGTGTCAAGCGTGTGTGGCAGCAACCAGGTGAGGACTACAAAGACAAGGGTGTCTTGCCTACAGTCAAGTATGGTGGTGGGAGTGTTATGGTCTGGGGCTGAATGAGTGCTGCTGACACTGGGGAGCTACAGTTCATTGAGGGAACCATGAATGTCAACATGTACTGTGACATACTAAAGCAGAGCATGATCCCCTCCCTTCAGAGACTGGGCTGCAGGGCAGTATTCCAATATAAGTCCCACCCCCTTGCTCCTCTCCTCATGATATCAACCCCAAACACACCTTTAAGACTGCCTTGCTAAAGAAGCTGAGGGTAAAGGTAATGACCAAGCATGTCTCCTCAGACCTAAACCCTATTGAGCATCTGTAGGCATCCTCAAATGAAAGGTGGAGCGCAAGGTCTCTAACATCCACCAGCTCCATGATGTCATCATGGAGGAGTGGAAGAGGACTCCAGTGGCAACCTGTGAAGCTCTGGTGAACTCCATGCCCAAGAAGGTTAAGGCAGTGCTGGAGAATAATGGTGACCACACAAAATATTGACACTTTGGGCCCAATTTTGACATTTTCACATAGGGGTGTTTTCACTTTTGTTGCCAGCGGTTTAGACATTAAAGAGGAAGTAAACCCTGATGGGTTAACTTCCTCTTTGTTTCCCTGCAAAGGTAAAGCATAATGGGCTACTATGCATCGATCGCATAGTAGCCCATTATGTGTCACTTACCTGACACAGGAGCCTGCGATGTCACCGTTGTCCCCTCTGCTATTGAGCGTCCATCTTCTTTCTGGGTATCATGGCTCCGGCGCTGTGATTGGCCAGAGCCGCGAAGACGTCACTCCCGCACATGCGCACGGGAGCCGCCACTAACGGCATATCGCCGTTAGCAGCGGCATGCTCAGTGCGCCTGTACGCTGCTGTCTACGGCGCATGCTCTGTAGACAGTGGTGCCTGTCTTTTTGCAAATATCTCCTAAACTGTGTAGTTGTCGTCCAGATATCACCTCTCCTTCTGCTAAAATTGCCTCTGAGTGACTCGCGATCAGCAGTTCCCCATGTTAAAAAGAAGAGCTTCCATAGTGTAATTCTATAAACATTTATTAATCATAAAAACAGGATTGCACTTACAAAATTTCCAGAGTAAAAAGCGTGTTACAGGCCGGCTCGAATTACCTGTAACACGCTTTTCACTCTGGAAATTTTGGCACAGGCCTAGTAGATTCGTAGGTTCCCTCTGCCTTGTTTGTTATCCCATCTACAAACATACGATTCGTTCGTAGATCCAAGCAAAGACCCCAGGCTCAATCGCAGACTGTCAATTGCCAAGTTTGTGCTGGACGTGCTGTGCTCGGCCAACCCTGGCAGGAGGAAAGTGATGGATTTGTACCTCCATGCCGCGGTTAGACTTGGGGTACAAATACGGAGGCTCTGCATTTTACTACTAACACCACTTGTTCGCAGCCAAACTCGCCCAGTTCCGAACCAGCACAAATTGGAGCATTGTGGACATCAAGTTGCTCTGCCGCCACTTTGCGGGTCTGCATTCCCCACTTTGCGCCATTTGCCAGTCCTCCATGCACATGGCAAACTGGTGCTCTAACACGGATGCCAGACATTCCTTGACATTCCCCTGAACCTCTAGTGTCGCTCAAGACATGCCTGCCCCTATGCAGCATCCTCAGGTGGACAAGTTGAGACGGCCCATCCAGTTACTAGGCAAGACGCCTATCTGCAACAACTTCAACCATGGCACCTGTCGACCAATGCCGACTGCTCCACCTTTGTGTCAACTGTCATAGAGCTCATCCCAAGAGCACATACACCCTTAAGCTTCCCAACTCATCCTGACTGAGCCGGGTGAACGTACGATGGCTGGAGTTCTACCTTTCCTCTCACCCGTCACCCGCATACGCACTATTCCTGGTGTGCGGGTTTATTTCCGGATTCCACACGGGGCTCGTCACACCACCCATAAGTGCAGGAACCTCCGCTCAGCCTCCACTTATGTGCAGGCTAATGACAATCTGTTGCAGACCGAACTGGACTGGGGATTCATTATCGGCCACTTCGCTGAGTTGCCATTTGAGACATGGAGAGTTTGCCCTATTGGGCTTGTCAAGGGCAAATTCTCAAATAAATTACATTTGGTGTATGACTTGTACAGCGCCTCATTTCTCCCACATCCCCAGTCTTAACTCACTGATTCCTTCCGAAGAGTTCTCTCTCAATTATGCATCCGTTGACTTGGCTATACAGTCCATCATTAGCATAAGCACGGACGTATGGCTATCCAAGAATGCTTTTAAGCTCTTACTCATTGAACCTTCCTTGTGGCAATGGCACTGCATCATTTGGAGAGAGTCATACTACTTTGCTACCAAACTGACCTTCGGCTCAAAGAGCATTATATGGCTCTTCGATACGTTCGCTCAGTCCCTCTCTTGGATCCTAACTCACCAGGAGCAGTGCCAGAAAGTCATCCATTACCTGGACAACTTCCTGCTGAAGGAACGGCCCAACGAGCCGCCCTCAGATTTAGACAAATATAGGGTAGTATTCGACAACCTCAACATGCCCATAGCGGAACATAAAGTGGAAGGCCCCGTGCAGTCGATCACCTTCCTAGGAATCACTCTTGACACCTGCTCTATGCAGGCCAGCCTACCCCCTTCCAAGCTGTCCCAGATTAAGGCGGTCATTCACGCCTTCACTACCTCACAAAGTTGTACCAAGAGACAGCTGCAGTCCCTGTTAGGCATGCTGAACTTTGCTTTGAGGATTGTCCCTCAGGGCCGTTCATTTCTCACCTCCTGCACTTCCTTTCCCATGCACAGGGCCCTGATAAAACCATCAGGCTAGACCAGGCAGCTGTTGCAGATCTAGCAATGTTCTTCCTTGAGAACTGGAACAGCGTATCCATGTTCATTCCAGCAGCTTCAGCCTCCTCACCTCATATAGTAACAGATGCAGCAGCCTCCACAGGCTTTGCTGCCATTTTTGGCATCCATTGGTTTGCAGGTCCATGGCCACAGAAAATCCTTCTGGTCCCCGGGTTCAGCCAGACGTCCTCATTGTTCGAGCTTTACCCTATCATTGTGGCAGCTCTGGTCTGGGGACACACCTGGGTGGGGCAGACCGTGGTATTCTCCACTGACAATATAGCTACGGCTGAGATTGTCAACAAAGACAGGTCCAAGTCCCTGGCCATTATGTCCTTCTTACACAGGCTGGTGCAGATATCCCTTCACTATAATTTCAATGTGCACTGTACCTGCATACCTGGCAAGTGCAATCTCACAGCAGACAAACTGTCTCGCCTTAATTTTCCTTTGTATTTCTTACAGAGACCCGGAGCCGACCCGACCCTATTTCCTATTCCACCCTGGTCGCAGACCACCTTCACAACGCTACGCTGCTCATAAACCCTTCACTGTTGCCCAACAGGCTGAAGGCCTACTGGAACGCCTACGGCAAACTCCTAGCCACATGCCCTAGGAAAGGCACAGGTCACATCAAGAACGTCCTGGCCTTCATATCTTACTGCCACACTCATCTGAGCCTGTCCAACAACACTGTAGTACTTAGCTGGCATCCAGTATTTCCTCTCCCTACAAGCTCCTGGGAAACCCTCGTTGTTTGTGACCAATGCGGTCAAAGCCTTGCTGCGTGGCATCCAGAAACATCAGCCCGTAGCCAATAGAAAACGCTTTCCCATATCAAGCTCCACATTTCGGGACATGTCAGCCGTCCTGTCACAGTCCCCTTTTGGGTTGCTGCCCAGCCCGGTCATCCTAGCCTTCTACGGCTTCCTACAGCCCGGTAATCTGCCTGTACATTCTGAATCCCCAGGTTGAGATGTCGCAAGCCTTCACCAAGCTTGCCCAATAAATGTCATGTATACCAGCATACCAATAAAACAGCTTTACCTATCCTGGTATTTTTGGCCCCTTTTTGGCGTACTGACCGGCTGACCAGAGCACACCTCAGGTCTGTTATGTTGTGAGTCTTGTGGCGTCTTTATGTGGTTTCACATCTATCTCGGCTGGAGGGCTCCGAATATACATATATATATATATATTTTATAAGGCCCAGCTCGCAGTCTCCGCTCTAATTCATCCCAAAGATGTTCTATCGGGTTGATGCCAGTCAAGTTCCTCCACCCCAAATTCGCTCATCTGTGTCTTTATGGACCTTGCTTTATGCACTGGTCCAAATCATTTGGTGGAGGGGGGATTATGGTATAGGGTTGTTTTTCAGGGGTTGGGCTTGGCAGAGCAGGACTGGCTCTGCATCTAGACTGAAACGCATCATTAGCAATTGTCCATGATGTCAGTAAGAAAACATCCCCTTGGGAGATATTAATAGTAACAGGCATCAATGTCCCCAGCTGAGCATTAACCGCTTGCCGCCAAATCACCTACATCTATGTGGTTGACTTAAAGTGGTTATTCCAGGGTTATGGCTGCAGCTGTCAGCCAATACACTGGTATTGTTTTCTTTAGCCGGCGATGCTCTACAAAGCAATACCAATCGTTGCAGATAATTAGCCGCTGGATTGCTTTTTAAAGGCGGCGGAAGGGGGTCGCTCGCCTCCCTCCGGTGATTCTCCAGATTTACCCTTCCCTGTGGGAAGCCTAGGATCTGCTCTGGTGGTTGCGCCGGCTTACAATAGAGGTGACTGGAGACTGGAACTTCTCTGATCATCTCTATTGCCAAGGAGACCGTAAGCAACGAGCATGTTTTTCACATACGGTTAGGGCAGATATAAACCCTGCCATTGTTTTTTCTAGTAAGCATGAGATCAATGTTTTGTATCTCATGCTTTCAAGGGTAGAGGAGAGATCCGGGGACCCCAGAAGTCTCCATAAAGAGGACATGTCATGCTCTATTTCTATCACAAGGGAAAATTTTTACAGCGCCCCCGTGCAACAACCTAAAAGTATGTTGTGCTCTCATTGGGAATTTTTTCTTGTAGCTCTGTCTCTCTGCAAAGGTATAATTTTTATTTCAGGGAAACTCCCGCTATGTGTCTCTGAACATGAAGCCTATTCAAGTTACTATAAAAGCATTTTGTCTTGTCACTAGAAAAATTTTTTTAGTAGCTGTGTCTCAGCTATCATTTTTATTGCAGGAAAACTCCCGCCATGTGTCTCTGAATTTTAGATTTTGGGCCTGTTCAAGCCAAAAGTATTTGTCCTGTCCATTTTAAGGCCATTTTAAAAAAATATGTTTTTAGTCTTTAAATAAACCAAAAAAGGACACATAATACCAATATCAGCAGGTGTGGTAAACCAGTACAGTACAATTCTTAACACATGTAAAAATTCTCTTATGATGACTATAAATTGGTACCATCTTAAAAGTAAACATTATTAGCAGGTTTTAAGTTCATTAAAATAAACCCCATAGCAAAACATCAATTTCCATGGCAGTCTACGTGTGGGTTAACCCCGCCTCCTCTCCAATGCTATAGGACCCCACTCCCATAAATTTGAGCTCACCGCTAGAGACTGCGTTCCTTTTTTGCCCTCCTCTTTGGACCTACAAAATATGCACTTACGTTTCCTCAAGTCCAAACCTGATGAATGAGCCCTGAGCGGGCCGATGTTAGGCATACCAACGGAGAGGTGTGTAGAGCCCAGGGCCCAGCCACAGGCGGGTGAGCGGCTTCAGGCATGTATGCCCCAGTGGTGGGGGGCAGCCTGCATATGCCCAGGAGGAGACGTTCAGTACCGCTGGCAAGGTCGGGAGTCTTCAGTGTATCTCCATGGCAGAGTTTATGTTTATTTGTTTGTGTGTCCAGTTTTCCCTCTTACCCCTTTCCCTTCCCTTCCCCTGGCTCTCTTCTGGCCCCTCATGGCGCCTGGCGTGCTTCTGCGTTCCAGAGCGTCATCTTTCTTCCGGTCGAGGCCTCTGGTGATTCTGAGGCTTGGTTCTCGCATGCGCAGCCACCTGATGGCGAGTCACTATGGTGCATTGCGCGAGTGGGGAACACAGCGGTGACGTCACCCGGGCGGGGAATTTAATTAGCCTGTGAGCCACTTTTTCTGTGGGATCTCCTGCGGGCAGTGTGTGGCAGCTTCCCCAAGCCCTGGGCATCCTACAAGAGGTAAGCACTAGATCTGGTCTGTGCTTTATGGGACAACAGCAGCTCTTAAAGAGACAGTAGCCTGCCTTTTCTCTCTTTCTCTGGTCACCATTTATTCTCTTTCACCCTGTCCCATGACTGTTCAGTGTTTCCTACAAGCTGTAGGTCTTTAGCCCAGTCTTCCTCTGAGGTGCCATGGACAGATCACCGCCTTCATGTGGCCAACCCTCACACTCAATGTACGTGAGGGAGGAGGGGCCAGGATTGTTTGTGGATGGACAGGTGTCTTAACAACATGCCTCTGTTTTTTCCCTACCCCCTTTATTCTGTTCAGCCCTTCTAGGTCAGATCATCAACTTGGATGGGATGACAGAGACCTTGCCAGGCTGCAACATCAACATTCTTCTTCCAGGTCCAGAAGTGACTCTACGTCCAGGACCCACCAGCAGAGGAGATGTTTCAATTCCTCCTCCAGACACCGCACCCACCACCATGACAGCTGCTTTGATCACAGAGCCTGCTGGGGATATGGGGCACGAGTCCCGGATGGCAAATCATTGTGTGACCCATGCTATGCCCAGCTGGTCGGGTAAAAAGACTGAAAATGAACAGATAGAGTCTTTAGTTAAGCGTGTGGTACAGCAATCCCTAAAGGAGTGGTTTGATGGACTCACTCGGGACAGAGGCTTTTGGAAGGAACTGAATGCTGGCCTCTTGCCTACTGATTATGGGCCCTGAATTTTGGGGAAACAGTGCTCTTTGTGAGCTGTATGCCTGAGGACCCTTGAGGTGGTGTTACTTTGGATTCAGGTCCAAGGAGCAGACAGCTGAATTAAGCAGGCTGGTCTGGGAAGAGATGCAGTTGGATGAGAGCTACAGAGCCCTCCAGTGGCATGTATCCCGAACATGCCCTTGGATAGCTGATGACAGCCCAACAGAAGGCTTTGGCTACAGCGGCCTGAGACTGTTGTATGTGAAACTGACAGGGGACCCTAACTTTGGGAGTGATGTGGAATGGCAGTTGGACGAAATCATGGATTTCAGAGAAGAGCTACTGAACGTATCGGAAGTGCACTGGGAGATTTAGAGTTTCTGGCCATTCAGGAATGGGAGCTGGAGATTGCCTACAGACGACTGTTAGACTCTGCTCAGCACCAGGGCTGGGCTCCCTTTGCCTGGGACTATCAGGAAGTACCAGCCGACAGCTCTAAAATCCTGGCTGAAGAGTCGGCAATGTGGCATAGTAACAGTGTGCTTTACCAACCTGCCCCCACAGCTATGGACGCGGAGGTCTTTTGGCGGATGCAGCAAGTGGTGACTGACCTTGACGAACCTGTTTCTGCACAAGACGAGGTTGGATGGAGGAATGTGCCTGTCCAGCAGCATGCCAGAGAATCGGCAGTGGAAAATCTGGAGATTGCCATCCCCAAAGCTGAAGTGCTGACAACAGGGCAGAGCTCTGCTAACCTCTGCCCAGCACCAGTAGCATCTTCTGGGTTCCACTGACAGGAGACGGTGAACCCCTATCCCCAGACACCAGTTGCAGAGACAGAGGATTTGATAGACTTTTCTGCGGAGGGAGATCAACCTGGTGAGCCTCCAGCAGAAGAGCTGGTATCAGGACCAAACTTCACTGAGCTCTGCCCAGCGCCAACAGCAGCATCTGTGGAGTTACAAGAGACTCCTTCAGCTGAAGCACTGGCCACCGGGAAGAGGGTCCAAGACCTTTGCCCCACACCTGTGACAGATCCAGGGGCCCATGGTGAGAAGGTGACAGTCACTCTCCAAAGCTTAGCCAGAGCAGATAATGTGGAGTCCCCAGCAGAAGAGCTGGCAACAGGGCAGAGTGCTACCACCCTCTGCCCAGCACCGGCAACAACTACAGAGTTCCAGGGAGCTGGGGCAGTCGGCCCCTCTCCCCAGCGACAAGCGGATGTAGTGAAGCTTCTACTCCCAGCTGAATCGCTGGCAACAGGGCAGTGTGCCGCTGGCCTCTGCCTAGCACCTACAGTTTCTTTTCAGCTTCAGGGAACTGGGGCAGTTGGCCCCTCTGCCCGGCAACAGGCCAAGCCATGGAACGGTAAAGACCACCCATCTGAAGGCGGACAGAGTGTCCATGACCAGCCAAGAATGGGGATCATGCGGACTGACTATGTGAGCTCACTCTGCCCGACTAATGCATGTCCAGACCAGGTGGTGGTCTGGGACCGTGTAAGTCGATTTTTGATGGGGGAGAAATGTGATGGACTGACCTGGGACAGAGGCTTTTGGAGGGGACTGAATGCTGGCCTCTTGCCTACTGATTATGGGCCCTAGATTTTGGAGGAACGGTGCTCTTTATGAGCTGTATGCCTGGGGACCCTTGAGGTGGTGTTACTTTGGATTCAGGTTCATGCCCCCCCAAGACACACAGACTCTGGGAACCCTGTATATGCCATATAAAAAAATAGATTCCTACCGTTGGAACACATACTGTTAGAAGATGCTGATGTCATCAACTCCATCCACCTGTCTGTCTGTTGTCTGCTATAATATAAATAAGTCTAGTATGGCTTCTAAGAGTCTTTCACCCATTGTTGTTTGTGCTAATAAACCCTGCTATTGTGTGAAGGAGTTCTGTGTTGATATTTATGATAATGTGTATAGTATAGTCAGTGAGCTAGAAGACAGCAAGTCTACCCTGAAAGGTCATATTTGAGTCACCAATTCCTGGGTAAATGATTAGTAAACTAACTCATGTTTAAATAGGTTTCTGGTACAGTATTGTTAGCCTGCTGTATATATTTGTGTGTCATCTCAAATAAAACAGTCCATGTAAAGCCGCCAAATGAGTATTGTCTTATTTTCTGGTTGTTAGCGGTTGGAATATCTGATATCTATATTCAGTCTGGGAGGAAGCGTTATATGACGAAAGCACTCAAGCGGAGTGTGGAACGTTTTGTTACAAGTGGGGTACAACCCGCACACGGAGCCAGTCCACCACTCTATCTGGCTCCCTGGCTGACGAGGCCCAGGAGTATCCGGGCCCATCATAGCCTTATAACGCATCTCCCAGGTCTTCATACAGTGAGTTGGAGGGAGACAAATTTGTTGGAGGCTTCGACTTTGCTTGTTTCTCCACTAATTAAAGCGGTCAAAGAGGCCCTTAAGTGGGAAGATCCTTCCACTCTCCCGCCTAAGCAATGGAAGTTCTTTAACCACTTCAATACCAGGCACTTACACACCTTCCTGCCCAGGCCAATTTTCAGCTTTCAGCGCTGTCGCAATTTGAATGACAATTACGCGGTCATGCAACACTGTACCCAAACAAAATTTTTTATCATTTTGTTCCCACAAATAGAGCTTTTTTTTGGTGGTATTTGATCACCTCTGTGGTTTTTATTTTTTGCGCAACAAATAAAAAAAGACAGAAAATCTGGGAAAAAAACAAGTTTTTCTTTGTTTCTGTTAAAAATTTTTGTAAATAAGTACGTTTTATTCTTCAATGACGGGCACTGATATGGCTGCACTGACGGGCACTGATAAGGTGGCACTGATGGGCACCGATGAGGTGGCACCGATGAGGTGGCACTGATGATGGGCAATGATAGGCGGCACCGATGGGCACGGATAGGTGGCACTGATGGGCACTGATAGGTGGCACTGGTATGCGGCACTGATGGGCACTCATAGGCAGCACTAAAGAGCACTCATAGGTGGCATTGATGGGTACTTATGGGTGGCACTGATGGGTACTTATGGGTGGCACTGATGGGTACTTATGGGTGGGCACTGATGGGCATGTATGGGCACTGACAGGTGGCACCGATGGACACTGATGGGTGGCACTAATGACACTGATTGTGGCACTGATGACACTAATGGGTGGCATTGCTGGGCATCACTGATATATAATGGTGCCAGTCAGTGCCCATTTGTGGACACTGATTGGCACCGATCTGGAATAATTTGCACATGTAGATGGCCATGGGGTACATACCTGGCAACCACATGTTGTCCCCTTCGCTGGTGGTCCTGGCGGCTTCCCTGGTGGTCTAGTGTGGGCATCCGAGGGGGGGATGCGCTGATAAACAATCATCGCAGACCCCCCCCTTTAGGAGAGCCGCTGATCGGCTCTCCTCTACTCGTGTCTGTCAGACGCGAGTGAGGAAAAGCCGATCAACGGCTTTTCCTATTGACATCGTGATCAGCCGTGATTGGACATGGCTGATCACGTGGTAAAGAGCCTCCGCTGGAGGCTCTTTACCAAGATCGGTGAAGCGGTGTGTTTGACTGACACACTGCTCCACCGATCGCCGCGATGCGCACCCCCATGGGCGCGTAGCGGCATGTTATCCTGCTGGACGTCATATGATGCCCAGTCAGGATAACTGAACCACCGCCCGTCTGTCAATCTGCTATAGGCCGGGCGGGAAGTGGTTAAATACCTGGGTAAGGAACATTCCAACTTCGCAATCCTTTCCGAATTAAGGGATATCATTGATGAGGAATGGAGAAAGGTAGATAAGCAGAGTTCTAGGTCAAGCAAAACCTCCAGATTATACCCCTTCAAGGCAGTGGAAGTGAAACATCTGGAAAACGCTCCCCTTATAGATGCGGCACTGATGCAACTGGCCAAACATGTCACCCTTCCCCTAGAGGATGCTAAAGGACAGGCTAAAGACTAGAACAGACCAAGACCTCAAGAGAATTTACGGGCTAGCTGGTATGGCTTGCAAACCCGCCTTGGCCCTCGCGCCCACGTCCAAGGCTATGGAAGCCTGGACAGAAAATGTGGACTTCATGCTCAAGGCGTTTCAGAGGAACTGGCCAGGGGCTCGGCAGTCCAGAAATTGAAGCTGGCAGTGGCCTTCCTGGGGGGGCTTCTATTGACTTGATCTGCCTGTTGGCCTGGACTATGCTATCCTCGGTCATGGCTAAGCGTGCCCTATGGTTGCGCCCTTGGTTTGCTGATCCAGCATCTAAGCAGGCCTGGTGTAGGATCCCCTTTGAAGGGCCCTCATTGTTTGGTAACAGGCTGGATAGTGCCATAGCCCGAGCCATTGGTGGGAAGTCGGGCTTCCTGCCCCAGGATAGGCATCTGTTCAGTCAGAAGTGGTCCCAGAGCAGAAGACGCAGTACTGAGCGTTCAAGGGAAGCAAGTTCTTACAGGCCCGGCTGAGATTTCAGAAGGAATTGGAGCAGAGGTCAGACATCCTTCCAAAAGTCGGCTAAAAGCCAGGCGTCCAGTGGGCGCGATCCGGCTAAATCGTTTTGAGTTTCGCTGATAGTACAGGGAGCCGCGGTGCCTGTCCCGTAAGGCGAAGAGTTCCAGTGGGTATACTCCGCTCTCTTCCTTGTGCAGAAGAAAAACAGTTCATGGCGCCCTATGGTAGCCCTAACTTACCTAAACAAGTTTATAAAATACGAAAGATTCAAAATGGAAACTGTCTACCATTCAATAAGCCGCGCAGCCAGGCGATTGGCTAATCTCAATCGACTTAAAAGATGCCTATTTCCACGTGCCTGTGGCAGAAGAATTCCACAAATACTTCCAGTTCAGAGTCAGGCAAGAACATCTACAATTCACTTGCCTCCCTTTCGGGTTGACAACCTCACCCCAAATCTTTTCGTAAGTTCTTCTGGCCGTGGTGGCCCTCATCAGAACAAAAGGGATACGCTTGTACCATTATCTTGACGACCTCCTGTTACTGTCCCAAGACAAAGAGCATCTGTTGGTCCACAGGGAGCAGGTTATCTCCACACTGATCGAATTCGGGTGGCTCCTAAACCTGGAAAAAAGCCATCTGGAACCAGCCCAACACCTGATATACTTAGGGGCCCAGTTCGACACGGTGGAAAGTACCATCTCTCTCCCAGTGGAGAAGATCCCAATCATTCGAGAGAGAATTTCAAGGGCTCTGAGTTCCTCGTGCCTAAATGCTTCGCATTGCCTAAGAATTATCAGCACGATGGTCTCTATGACCCCCATGGTCAAATGGTCTTTGTGGAGGGTGCACCCTTTTCAGACAGGGTTTATTCAACAATGGAATTCAGGGGACAACAATCAGTCCATTCACATAACTTCAGTGGTGAGGAACAGCCTCTTCTGGTGGCTCCAGCGCAGAAATCTGCTCACCTGCCACTCCATTGCCCCCGTCTCATGGGTCACGGTCACGACCGATGCCAGAGGTGCTCAAACATCCTGGGACTACGGGCAGCCTGGTGTGCCTTCAATCTTTCACTCATCTCCTGAAAGGGTAGTCAGTTTTATTGAAAATGGACAACACCACAGCGGTTTCCTACTCGAAGAGGCAAGGGGGCACTCAGAGCTCCACCTTACTCCAGGAAGTCAAGCCTATCATGCCCTGGGCTTAAAAAAATTTGGCCAATATTTCAGCAGTCTTCGTCCCTGGAGTCCAGAATGTCCAAGCTGACTTCCTATCTTGCACACAGTTAGACAACGAGTGGTCCCTTCATGTGCAGACGTTCGAGGGGATCCTGCCCTTGGGAGTCATTCCCGAAGTAGATCTAATTGCATCCCCCTGCAACTTTAAGATCAAGAAGTATTACACTCGAGGCCTTTGCAGCTAGGCCTTTGGAATAGATTCCACGACAGATCGGTGGAGCTTCAACAGGGCATATGCTTTTCCGATCATCCTCAGGTTTTTATGGAGACTTCAAGCAGAAGCGGTCGAGGTGGTGGCAATAGTGCCATACTGGCTGAACAGGCCATGGTTTCCCCTCCTGACCCAACTCAGCTTCCAGGACCCGGTGCCTCTTCCTCTCAGGCCGGACCTTCTTTCTCAAGGGGCAGTCCTGCACACTTGCCCGGCATTACCGAGACTGATGGTCTGGTTCTTGAGAGGGAGAGGCTGAAAACTTTCAGGTGCGCGTCAAAAGTGATTTCCACCCTCATGAGCTTGAGAAAGGCGAGCACGAAAAATGTCTATGGGAGAATTTGGGTCAAGTTTTTTGAATTCTCGTCCCATTTGGGCAGATCATTCAGAGATCCAGGAATCCAGGATATCCTCAGCTTCCTTCAATCCGGCCTAGATCTGTCTCTATCCATCAGCTCCCTCAGGGTCCAAGTCTCAGCCTTGTCGGCCTTCTCCAGAACATCATGGGCCGTTCACCCTCGACAAGACTCAGGCCCCAAAGAAAACCAAGATTCCCCAAATGGGATCTTCCCCTTGTTCTCGACTCACTGACTGGTCTCAGTACCACAGAATCCACTCCGTTTCTATCAAAGACCTTTCTGCAAAAGTCGCCTTCCTAGTTGCCATCACTTCGGCCAAAAGGGTTTCTGAGATTGGGTCCTTGGGCCATGAAGAACCTTTCCTGACTTTCTTCCCGGACCGGGTGGTCCTCATCCCTATGCTCGGCTCAAATCCAAAAGTTACTTCAGTGTTCCATGAGAACCAAGAAATTGTCCTACCTACATTCAGGGCCCCAGGGTCCACTGAAGTTCACCCTCTGGATGTAGGCAAAATATTGAAGGAATACCTGCAAGTTACTTCCTCCTTTAGATGCTCCGACTACCTGTTTATCTTACACTCCGACAATAACAGAGGGAAGCGAGCTTCGATCAGAACGATTGCAGCCTAAGGGCTTGGCCCCTCCAGAGGCGGTTAACAGCACATTCCACCAGGGGTATGGAGGCTTCGTGGGCAGCAGCCCGGCATGTGGCTCCAGACGTCATCTGCAAAGCGGCCTCATGGGCCTCCATTAATACATTTATGTCACATTACTGCATAGAACCTGCCTCTCTATCTTCTGTGAACTTTGGTTTTAGAGTCCTGTCGATTGACGGGCCAAATTAAATTTCTTTTGATCAGCATACCCACCCGTGTGGTCTGGCTAGTTATTTCCCACACATAGACTGCCATGGAGTCTGTCAGGAAAATGGAAAGTTTATTATCAAATACTTACCGTAATTTTCCTTTCCTGATGGACTCCATGGCAGACGGAGTTTCCACCCATCGGTCAAGAGTTGGCTTGTTACGGAACGCAGTCTCTATCAGTGAGCTCAAATTTATGTGAGTGGGGTCCTATAGCATTGGAGAGGAGGCGGGGTTAACCCACACGTAGATTGCCATCAGTCCATCATGAAAGGAAAATTACAGTAAGTATTTGATAATACATTTTCCGTTTTATCTGCTTGCAGGCAGAGGCTGCTGATTACAAAAGGTACTGTCGGCAGCTGAAATACTGAAAAAGGCCCACCCTGCCAAGATGTGCAGACTCACTTTGATAACATAGTAGTGCCCATTCCCTTCAGATGCTCTTACTATTAGGCCAAGAAGGGGAAGGGTTCGTAGCTGGAGGGGAGGAGAAAGCTTGAAAGCTTTGTAAGGAACTTTTCAATCTTCCCAAAATAATTTAACATAGGTGGAGTGAGCTGTGGGAGGACAATGTTGTCCTCAGTGTTGCTGAGAAAACTACCCAAAAAATCTTTTTTTTTTTTAGAATGAATCTGATTCATTATCTTTCAAGTATAACATTTTCCTAAACATAACCTACCTTTACTGTCAAATCAGTATGTACTTTGTTACCTTGTCACACCAACTAAGTAAAGATAGCTACCAAATATGTCACTGCAAGAAAATGTATTGAAATTAACCATCCTCTTGTTTTGACATTTGTTTGAACTTTCTATTTGAGGAACTTAAACGTATCACAAATACCTTAGTGCTTGAAAACAGAGAGTTCACTTTCCAGTACTGACTTTTACTGTCAAATCAGGCGTATGGTTCCTGTCCTACTAACAGTTAAAAAAGGATATGTCTGATGGTAAATGCATGGTAGGGAACTAGTATCCAATCAGAGGTTGTTAGGATTATACACCCCCTTGTAAAATCTAGTTCCTGCCGGAATCAAGGACATAAGGAGATACAGCATATGACAGCAGGTGGGTCAAAAGAGTTTCTTTAAATGGCATGTGAATGGCAAATATTTCTCTTGTGACTCAGGGTGACAACCCATTTTGTTTGATAAACAAATATCATGTGCCCTGATCAGATAACTGACAGGCCTAAGGGTAAATGTGGATTTTCTGAAACCATCTTCCAGAAATACAATAATAAAAAGACAAATTGCTTAACAGCAATACTTTGATTAATAACACACTATAGGTCAAGCCAGCCAAAAATATAAGTGCAACGCATTGTAGATGGGAGTCAGAATGTATTTAACTTTGCATTGCAATGCACATCTGCCATGCGTTACCTAACATTTCAGTAATGTGTGCTATAACCTGGTTGTTGACAGGCTTTAAAAGACACGTTATGGTGAAAAAAGGCCTTTAAATTTTTTTTTTTTTTTTGCAGATTTTTGTGCATTCTAAATGTACGTACGTTTTGTGCATTTTAAAATAAAATGTTTTGTTCAAGCATTATGCAAAGTAAGAGAAGACACTGAGTATATTTGTCATGGAGCAGATACACCAAGGACCCATTCAGGCTACTGCATATGAGATGTGCAATAACACATGTGACATTATGGCAGCCCATTTAAAAAGAAAAAAACATCAATGCACCTCCAGAACATGAAAAAAAAAGTACCTACAATATTTTGTTAATGCAGCACAACAAAAAAATTGTATTTACATCTGTGCATTAAAGTGTCCTACATCGCAGGTGCTTGTTTACAGTATATGTGCATTGGGGTGCTAGAATGAATGACACCAGAATGCACCTATACCTATGTGTTAATGTGCTTTGGCGTAACATACATTTTACTGAAGAGCAATTGTCCAAATGGGCCCTACAAATGCACAAACATGCATTGTGCTTTTATCATTAACTGCATTCACTAGGGTGTGGGGAATCCCTGGACTAGGAGAGGGGGTGGGGTGTGGAGAATCCCTGGACTAAGAGGGGGGGTGTGGAGAATCCCTGGATTGGGAGAGGGAGGGTGTGTAGAGGAGTCGGGAGTTAAATAGATGCAAAACAAATTATAAGCCCCAGGTGCCACATATGCTAGGTATGCCACTGCATAAAGCTACAGTAAATAATTGTGAACTAACCACATACTATTGGATTGTGTGAAATGTTTTTTATGCAGTAAAATATGAAAAAACACTGCTCACATGTATCTGATTATAAATTACATATACATTGCCTTGTAAAAGTATTCACACCCCTTGAAATTTTCCACATTTTATCATGTTACAACCAAAAACGTAAATGTATTTTATTGAGCTTTTATGTGATAGACCAACACAAAGTGGCACATAATTGTGAAGTTGAAGGAAAATGATAAATGGTTTTCAAAATGTTTTACAAATAAATATCTGAAAAGTATGGCGTGCATTTGTATTCAGCCCCCCGAGTCAATACTTTATAGAACCACCTTTCGCTGAAATTACAGCTGCAAGTCTTTTTGGATATGTCTCTACTAGCTTTGCACATCTAGAGAGTGACATTTTTACCCATTCTACTTTGCAAAATAGCTCAAGCTCTGTCAGATTGGATGGGGAGCGTCTGAACAGCAATTTTCAAGTCTTGCCACAGATTCTCAATTGGATTTTGGTCTGGACTTTGACTGGGCCATTCTAACACATGGGTATGCTTTGATCTAAACCATTCCATTGTAGTTCTCTGGTTGTATCTTTAGGGTCGTTGTCCTGCTGGAAGGTGGAACCTCTGCCCCAGTCTCAAGTCTTTTGCAGGCTCTAACAGGTTTTCTTCTAAGATTGCCCTGTACTTGGCTCCATCCATCCTCCCATCAATTCTGACCAGTTTCCATGTCCCTGCTGAAGAAATGAATCCCCACAACATGATGCTGCCACCACCATGTTTCATGGTGGGGATGGTGTGTTCAGGGTAATGTGCAGTGTTAGTTTTCCGCCATACATAGCGTTTTGCTTTTAGGCCAAAAAGTAAAATTTTGGTCTTATCTGACCAGAGTACCTTCTCCACATGTTTGCTGTGTCCCCCACAGCTTCTCCCAAACTGCAAAAGGAGGGCTTCTTATGGCTTTCTGTCAACAATGGCTTCCTGCTTGCCACTCTTCCATAAAGGCCAGATTTGTGTAGTGCAGAACTAATAGTTGTCCTGTGGACAGATTCTCCCACTTGAGCTGTGGATCTCTGCAGTTACCAGGGGCCTTTTGGCTGCTTCTCCAATTAATGATCCTTACCCAGCCTGTCAATTTAGGTGGATGGCCATGTCTTGGTAGGTTTGTAGTTGTGCCATACTCTTTCCATTTTCGGATGATGGATTGAACAGTGCTCCATGAAATGTTCAAAGCTTAGGATATTTTTTTATAACCTAACCCTACTTTAAACTTATCCACAACTTTATCCCTGACCGGTCTGGTGTGTTCCTTAGCCTTCATGATGCTGTTTGTTCACTAAGGTTCTCTAACAAACCTCCGAGGGCTTCACAGAACAGCTGTATTTATAATGAGCTTAAATTACACACAGGTGGACTCTATTTACTAATTAGAAGACTTCTGAAGGCAATTAGTTCTACTTGATTTTAGTTATAAAGGGGGGCTGAATACAAATGCATGCCACACTTTTCAGATATTTATTTGTAAAGAAATTTAAAAAAACATTTATCATTTTCCTTCCACTTCACAATTATGTGCCACTTTGCGTTGAACTATCACATAAAATTCCAATAAAATACATTTACATTTTTGGTTGTAACGTGACAAAATGTGGAAAAAAAAAGGGGAATGACTACTTTTTCAAGGCACTGTAAATAATCATCCCCATTTACTTAATTAAGATAGATACCATAAAATATTGCCATTATAATAAATTCTTCCAGAGACACAGACATCAATAGTCAGAATAATATTCAGTTAACCCACAACAATCGACTTATAAGACTATGCCTGTACATGTGCCAAAAGCGAGTAAGCGGAGGCAAAAAAGACAACATCCCCAGACCACTATAAAGCAGCAGAGGTGTTCTTAGTCACTGATAAAAAATAGCTGACACCACATCACCATTTATTTTCAATTTCAATGACCAATGTACTTTCCCTGCAGAAGAGCAAATCTTGAAATGCATAGGAAATGTGGGAAGAATATTTGGTATGCATGGGATGAATATGTTAGTACATATTGTTGCCACAAAAAATGCACACAGGAGAAATATAGGATGTTTAACACTATACGGCCTGTATATGACCCTCTTATTTTATGTTTTTCATCTGATAATAAAGTTGTGTTTATTTTATGTATTGGTTTGTTTGCAATATATGGTGCTGTTAAAGTCCCCCTCACCATATATGTCAATTTTTACTTTGCCTACAGTTCCACTTTAAGATAGGTGATGAGCCATGTATTGCAGTGCAACATGTGAGTATTTTATCTTTAAATACATTGCTTTGATGATTTTACACCTCTCTCTTTTTTCTAAACTCTAGGGATGAGCTACCGGTTCAGTCTGGCAAGTAGCAACACCCACCTAGATGAAAAAGTAATAGACATAATTGAGGAGATGAACCAAAGATGCAAAACAGCACCACTGCAAGTCAGCAACAAGGCTCAAGTCAAAAAACAAAAAAGAAATCCAAAGTCAAAGTGAAACGTCTCATGATGGGCTCTTAGCATGCAAGATACCCAAATCTACAAATTATCCAACAGGATCAGCTTTCATGCCAGACTTTTATAATTCAAGCTGGTTTAAACCAGAGAGGCTCCTTAACAGTATGATTACACACAACCTTTTCAACATAGCAATACACATCCAGCTTATCCAAACACTGAAAACCATAATGGACTTTGCCAAATTTTTTGCATGTGTGAGCATCAAAGTACTAAACGACTTGAAAAGAAACAATTCTTCAAAAAGCTACAGCACCTGGCGACCATCCCTCCAAAATGTAATTTAAGTCCGATATAGCACCCTCCTTGCGTAGGATGCTAGGTAAATTTAGTTTTTGGTTCCTTCTATAATCAATGGAGCAGTAATTGTTCTGGCCTGTTCAGGGTTTCACAGGCTGGGAGTTTGATTGTTATCCCTTGCCTCTGGAAGAAGCTTCCAGAGCTTAGGGTGGGAGATTCAAATGACCAGCCTGAATATTTATTATGTTCCAGCCAATTCCTGTAAAGGTTGTCCAGAAGGGGATGGACAGGTGATAAATAAACTGAAGCACTGAAGAGCTGGGTTTTCTCTCCCCAGGAGGGTTCCTGAGCCTGAGGGGCTGCTGCCCTCAGGCAGCCCATGGACTGTGCAGCTGTTCTAGAGGCCTCAGCAATGTCAGGATTGAGGGCCTGGATGGATGAATTTTTCCTATAAGTTGATTGCAGGACCTCGCCACTGAGGATGTGGTCTGAAGAATGGTTGTCCTACTCACTGGACTGTTAGAAAGAAGTCCATGGAAGACTGCAAAGAGAATATCATCTGCTACAAGTTCTGTTCATCAACATCTCATTTCACAAAGAACTGTAAATGTACTTGTTAAATGCACAAATGCAACAGCTCAGATCACAACACAGCTTTACACCCTGGGCCATAACCCATGGACATTACATCAGACTTACAACACCAGTGAGGATGGTGGAGAGGAAAAGCCACTGCTACAACTACTCCAGAAATTACTTTAAAATGCACTGATGACTGTAAAGGAAACATAGGCGGCAAGTCCTGCTCCAAAATCTGTCTGTTCAGAGTCAACCCAGGGGGCAAAAGGGACAAAGCTTTACACCCTGGGCCAGCCCCATGGACATTGCTTTATGCAATTCTTGATGACCTAAGTAATAAGTCTTTATACAGCTCAATCTTCTTTGCTATGTTTCACATTAAGAGCCCCAAACAATACCCCCTACTATTTAAAAACTCATGTAGGAATTGTGGCGAGAGCAAGAGTAGAGCATCTGGCTTCCAATTAGAGTCTATGGATAGCCATGAGTGCCTGTCCTTACTAAGTCTTATTAAAAGGTAACCAGATTCCTGATCAGAGATTTGAAATTTCTACACTAGATGCAGTGATTCATCACCCATACTTGAAAGGCGCATAGCACATCTTACACCAGAACTTGATCCTCAGGCTCACATAATCTTTTTCCTTGGGGTAAGAGGTGCAACTTTTTCTTCTTTTGAGGGAAAAAGGTGCAACCAAGTTGTTTGTGTCATCTTTGACTAGTCTCTGCCATGTCTGCCGCTGAGCCCCCCCTTCCAGATTTTAGTTGTGCCCCCTTAGGCTGGCTTCCCCACCCCCCAATGTACATTGGGCCCATGCCACGCTGAGCTTCTCCTCCCATCCCGCACTCAGAGCTGGCTGCAGTGAACTGATGTAAACAGTCTGGACAGGTGAAGTGTCAGCGGCAGAGAGGAGAGAGCCAGGAGGAGATGTGGGCTCTCTGTGCTCTCCATCCTCCTGTCATAACAGAGCTCCTCTAAACAGCAGGTGACACAGGATCATTCTTACATCGGAGTGTACAAGGCCTGATTACCCACCCCTACCCACATTTCCAAGAGTTGACCAGCCCTTGGAGGAGATAGGGGGCAGGTAATCAAGCCATGTACAGTCCAATGTAAGAGCGATCCTGTGTCACCTGCTGGAGCGCTGTTATGACAAGAGGAGGGAGAGCACAGAAAGCCTGCACCTCCTCACTACTCCTGTAGTTCCTGCCTGTACGATTGGTGGCAGGGGGGGCTTGTGGTGGGGGGGGTTGTTTGTGCTGGGAAGGTTGATTTGTACTAGGAGGGGGAGATTTGGGGAGAGATTTGTACCAGGAGGGGGAATTTGGTGGATTTGTACTAAGAGGGGGGTTGAGGGGTTTGGGGGGGGGATTTGTGCTAGGAGGGGGGATTTAGGGGGGAGTATTTGTTCCAGGAGAGGGGATTGGGGGAAAAAGATTTATGCTAGAAGTGGGGGTTTGGGGGAGATTTGTGCTAAGAGGGGGGATTTGGGGGGACAGAATTTCTGCTAGGAGTGGGGATTTGGGGGATAGGATTTACGCTAGTAGTAGGAATTTATGGGAGAAGATCTGTGCTAGGAGGGGGGATTGGGGGGGAGGATTTGTACTTGAAGGGGGAATGTGGGAGAGGATTTATGCTAGTAGTGGGGATTTGGGGGAGAGGATTTGTGCCAGGAGTGGGGATTGGGTAGTGGGAATTTATGCTAGGAAGGAAAGAGGATGTGTATTTAGAGGGGCGATTCTTTTTGGGCAGGGGAGATTTGTGGGGAATGGGGGGGGGGGGGTTTGAAAAGAAGGGATTGGGGGGGGCAAAGGTTTGTGCTGGGAGGGGGATTTAGACCGTGAGGATTGGGGATTTTTACACTTTTGTATGGGGAGAATTTAAGCTTGCAGAGGGAATTTATGCTTTGGGGTGAGCGTGTTAATTAGTGCTTTTTTTTTGAGGGGGGTTCTGCAGAGACATGATGCTTACACATTGGGGGCACAGTTAGTCACCTTAACCTTGAGTGCTAGATTACCTTGTCTCGGTACACAAGACATTCAACAGATTTCCTCCCCACATAACACATAGCTGAGATCAGATTCCCTTACAGACAAAGCCTTGATCTGCACAATGTGGAGCTGGCTGCTTTGTTGCAGTTCGGATGAAATTCCCTGATCAGATTGGCAGCTGTAGTAGCCAGCTACACACTGTGTGGAGGGATACCAATCTCAGCTATGTGCTGTGTGGGGAGTGCTCTGCCAGCAATGACCCTGTCCTCAACTCTACCCTATCTCCTGCCCTGCTGGCCCCCTGTTCACTGCTGTACTGACTTAGGCCTCATGCACACTGGACATTCTTACAACTGCTGTTTTTGGCTTCTGTATTTTTTTTCCTACAACCAGTAAATGTCCCAGGATGTTATCCTATATGTCCATGCACACATAAACAGTTATCAGCCTTTTATGGCTGGAGCGTTTTCTGTCTGAAAAGAAAACAGAACTAGCGGGCTTTAAGAGAAGTTTTTGAGCTGTAAAAATGCTCCAACACCGGCAAACGTGGTAACATGTAGCTAACCAGTGTTTTTGAGCGTTTTTGATCCAATAGCTTGTGTCTTCTTGCTAAAAATGGTAAAAAACACTAACGCTGCAAAATGTGGAAAAACCGCTAATGCGTGGATTTCAGCATGCGTGGCCATGCCCGAATGTTAATTCTGAGGAAACGTGTAGGGTGGCGTTCACGCTTGTGATGTCACCACGCATGCTGAAACCACGTGCTGGTCAGGTCGGCTCCTGGGACTGGTATTTTTGTACACATGCTTGATTTTATCATTACCATTGTGAGTTAATAGCGCTTCTTTGCTTTAAATACAATATACACTATGTGGATATCTTTGATTCATCTTTTATGCATGTCATGATGGAGCAACTCCGACCATTAGTTGTGATATTGCTCTAACCAGAGAAGAGGAAAGGAGTACATAATGTCCATCTCAAGTGATATTTATTCACACAGCGCTTTTGACTCCATTATTTCTGTTAAGAAGGCATTTTTATACCGTTCGGTGGAGGCGTACTTGGGTGATTCACCTGTTGGCTCATCATTTATATCCATATTGGATGCACATGTTGGGCGTTTATATACATTGGAGTTTTCACATTTGGAACTTTTTATGAGGTGTTATAACGGACTGCTCATCACATGGGACTTACTTTCTTTGACACATTTGATTTGTTTTTAAATTTTTGTCACATTGTATGTTTATTTGATTGTTAGTACTGCAAACCTAGTTTTGCACGTTATTTACAATTTTATCCAATTGTTTTTTGCCAGCAGTTTTTTTGGTCTACCAGTGCAATAATTTTTCATTTTTCTATTGTTCTTATAAAAAAGGGGGGATAAATTGGGACTTTAAATGAGACGTACGGATAGGTGTACGCCTCCATCCCTATTGAATGAAAACATGGGGGGAGGCTGAGACTTTGAATGAGGCATGTGTGGCGGGACCAAGGAAATGCACATGGATATAAAAAACATACTTGTTCACTAAACAGCAAAAAACATGACATTTGGCAATGTATGTAAACATTATAGCACCATATACATGTAAAATATGAAAGCAGCATGGCACAAATACAGTAAATGGAGTACGACCATCCCCCCATGTGGAGAGGTAATAAGGACACATAATGGAAATATGGTCTGGTAGAGATGAAATGAGTATTATGATGCATCTAATAAGCTCAACGCATTTCGTGGATCAACCACTTCATTAGGAGCGAATGCATCGAAATTCTAAAGAAAATATATAGAAATGAATGACCAATATATTCCAATGTATCGACCAACCTTACAGGAACATGGGTAAAGGGAAATAGTTGGCCATGCCAAAAAGATACTCACAAAATTCCTGGAATCAGAGCCATGTATTACCGCAACCAAATGGCCAACCATGAATGTCTGTCACGGGAGCTGAGGGAGGGACCCGACCCAATGGAAAGACCATGAACACAAATGCAAACCCCCAAGCGAAGAAGAGCGCAAAGAGACTCCTCATGTGGTGGTCAAGAGGGAAGCTGGATTCTAAAAAATATAAATGTATAGTGTAAAACCATAATGGTATATAGTGATAATATCAAGAGTATATGATAGAATCCATGACCCATGTGAAGTGGTAGAGTAAAACCTATAGACATATAGAAAAGTAGGACAGAGATAAAGAAGTGTCCATTAGAGCCATTACAGCCAAGTGTCCCAATGGAAAAATGAGATGAAGAAGAAATGATATACGTGAATACAAAGAGAGAACCAAAAACTTGTACATCCATGTGCATTTCCTTGGTCCCTCCACACATGCCTCATTCAAAGTCCCACCCTCCCCCCCATTTTTGTATTGTTTTTTATAACATCCAGTGTGCATGAGGCCTTATACACTACTCTACCAATCTTGCATCCTCTGTTCCCCTGACGTTTTTTTACTGCACTCCCAAATCAGGCAGGCTAGACCTGGACCTGTTCTCTGTTCCATTATCTGTAACATTTCCTTTAATGACTCATCCTAGATCTAATTTCTGAGCATAAGCAGATAACTTCTTACTTTGATGTCCTTGTGTGATATTTCTTCACAAGTGTTTTCCTTCAGCAACTACCCCCCCCCCCTCCTGGAAGGGTTGCCACCTGTCCAGGATTCACCCAGACAGTGCGGGTTTTGAATCATGTGTCTGGGTCTCCTTTCGCCTGGTACGCTGACACATGATGCAGACTGCACTGTGGCTCTGTGGTCCATCTGCTCAGCTGGTGGAGGAACATGAGTAGTTAATGTTATCAGGAGTAAGTTCTTATCTTTATTCAGCAGTTCCAACAATCTGATCTGAGTCCCGAAGTCAAGTTCTATACAGATCCACCGGACAATGTAATTGCTGGGAACTGCAGCACAATGATTACTCCGTTGGGGCTATTTGATGATTTTCAGGCTCAGGCGGAGTAATCCTTGTGCTGCGGTTCCCAGCAATTACATTGGAAGAAGAGCAGATCAAGCCCTTTCTCCTCTCCTATCTGTGTGGGTGGAGGGGTAATTGTTAGTGCTGGCTTTGGGCAGTGTGAAAGAGTGTAACAGACACTCTCCGGTTACACAACTGCAACCAGCAACCCTGCTGGGAAGCCATAGTCTGGTCTGAATAATGTGTTCGGGTTTTAGGCGGTCTGAAATTCGAACGCATGATTTCAAACTCGAACTGTCCGGGTGAATCCCAGACAGGTGGCAACCCTACCCCAACTGAGCAGAAGTTTTTTTGAATTGCTGCAGACAAGAGGTTACTTGGCGCATTCCGGAGTGTGATTGGATGGAATAGACATTGCTCCTTTTTTCCTTCACATCGATCGTTTGCTGCACTTGCACTTATTTCACATATGGACTGCTGTAAGGAGTTTTGATCCTTGCTGTTGGGATTTCTACTATATGTTTTAGTGGATTTCTGCTTTGTACTTGATTTTTTGAACTGTATTGGATTTTTTTTGGGGACATTCACCGCAATATATTCTTCAGCTGTGTCACTTATGCACTTTTTCTTTATGTAGCAGGGTTATTTACTACTGCATTTCTGAAGATTTTGATATTTATTTGCACTTTATTATTCAGCTGCTATATTTATGTATTATCTTGCATCGATTGATTGTTTTTGGCTATACTATTTATTTTTATTGCATTGCTATTTAAGTTAGTTAGCGCCACATATTAAATTTATTTTTATTTTTTTTGAGTTGTGTGAGATCACTTATTTATGTTGGCAGCTCCTTTCCATTTCTATCTACATTGTGGTTTTGCGCATGAGTTACTCCCCATTGCCCACAGAATATACTGGCATGGCTGAACAGCCTTAGCCTGGGTTCACATTTGTGCGAACACAGACATTGCATGTGATTTGCACCTGTACTGATGTGCTGATCACATGCGATGTCTGTGCAATGCGAGTTCAGCCATACAGTTGTATGGCTGAACTTGCATTAGATTTGCAGGAAAATAGTGCAGGGACTTTTTTTTTACCCACACTGGAATCGGATTGCATGGGTGTTCTCACCCATGCGATCTGATTCCTGTGCAAGTTCACAGTTCACACTGCGATCTGTGAACCGATATGGGGGTGTCATTAACATTGTAATGACACCCGCAGCGGGCTCTTTCACACGGGCGATCCTGCTGGCGGACTCCACTTTGCTCAGTGGGGGATCGATCTGCAAATCCCCACTGAGCAGGCAGATGACATGCCTGTCTCCACCCACTGTGCTGAGACAGACCTGTCAGAGCCTCGCTCTCCATTTTCAGCCGATCCGATCTGCCAGACGGATGGAAAACAGGGTCACCATCGATTTGGATTTCACGGACAGGATCGAATTGCATAGCGGCGGGTGTCAGCGGACATGTCACTGCTAACATCTGCCGCTCCATAGAGGTGAATAGAGGCTTCGATCAGGTCCGCCTGAAAAACTGACAGGCGGACCTGATCAGAAAGCCCATATTAAAGGGGCTTTAGTGTACGGGTTTGGTTTGAAGAAAAGGTGGCAACCCTACCCCCAGGCCAGCGCCCCCCCCCCCCCCCCAGTCAGCCAGCAGCACTTAAGGGCACCGTCTGCTGTTTGTCCAACATCTACACCATCTTAGTGATGGGCTGCGGGTCAGGCAGTGGGTGACGGGTGGCAAGCTGTGTCCCAGGCAGCGGCTCCTGTGTCCTCTCATAGAGACGCAGTGTGTCTTTTCTCTCCTTTTTCTCCTAGGCGTACAACAGGATCGCCTGTCCTTTCAGGCAAATGGATGACGGGTGTCAGACCTGCTTCCCGGCTGGAAGGAGGATCAGTGCAGCGATAACGAATATTCATTCAATGTCACTGAATCCCTTGAGCTTCTCCAATCTTCACGGTGGTATCTTCTTCAAGCATCACCCTCGCTTCTCTGCTGGGTCCCTAGCTTGGCACTCTAGATACCTCTCAAGCTTCACCCATGCTGGCCTGCTCGGTCCCTAGCTTGAAACACAAGGCTGGTCTGCAAGCGTCACCTCCACTGGCTGGGTCCCTGGCTTGATTCCCACTGAAGTTTCCAGATTCTTCACTGTCCCCGGTTGGTGAGAATACTGCTCCTGTACCTGCTTCAGTGCTTCAGCTACTCACTGTGGTCCCTGGAAATAAGGCGGATAGTCCCTTACTGGCGACAGCTTTCCCTCTACCTCCTACACTGACAGGTTCTCCAGCCGACAGAACTGTCACTTTTGGTTGGACTGCAAGCCACAATCCCAACCTTGCGTTGCTCTCTTGCTTCTGGATAGGCCCTCAGACAGCCTAGCAGCCATATGTGCCTGGGATAGGCCCAATCTCTGGCCTAGCAGCCTGGGCAATACAACACACTTCCACCCAGACAGCTGTCCAGGTGGCACAGAACACAGATCACCTGACCTCACCCAAAATTATAGGCTCTCCCAGCAGGCCAAGGGATTCAAGAAAACCCCTTCCCATTGGCTGAGATACCCCATATTCCCATAACCTGACCTTGGGTTGTCCTTCTCATATCTAGTACCACCAAGTACCCGGCCACCTAGTGGTAGAAGAGAAAAGTGCAACAAGGCCAAACTTAAAGTGGATGTAAACCCAATGTCATCCTTTCTAAACTACTGCCATAGGGGTTATCTCTAAGAATATACATGCCTCCTGCATGTATCTTTACCTGTCAAATGTCTCCCCTCTGTCTGTTATGAGAACACAAAAACTTCAGATTCTGTGGGTTGGTCTGTTGTCTGGAGCTCGGTGGGTGGAGTCGTGATGTCAGTAGACTCCCCGCTCACCTCTACACTCCCCTTGTCAATATGCATTTTCTCCTGCACTGAACTTCTGCTATGATCTCTAACATCCAGTAAAAAGACAGGAAAGTAACCACATGACTTCATCATGCCAAATCCTGCTGAGGTGTGGAACAGCGAATCCTTGCAGAGCTGCTGAAGAAAGGAGTGGGGGTGGGAATTAAAAAATAATGCATGTCTTAGGCTAGTGCACAAGATATGTAAATCACCGGTCACTCACAGCAAGGGGGAGATTTGACAAAGTTTTTCTCTGTTTGTCAAGATTTATCTCACTGAACAATAAAAGAGGATTGCTCAGAGCTGGATTAACTCTTTGTGGCAAGACTGGGCTCAAATGATAGGAAATCTTATACTCTACATTATGACATCAAAAAAAGAAAAAAAAAATTTGGGGTTTACATCCACTTTAAGGAGAAATCAATAGATCTCTAGCAATCAACCAGGATAACTACTCCTGGCAAGTAAATTTGTGAGGAGCAACCCTGCCTAAACTCCAGGGTGCTACAACTGTACAGGCAGAGAAAAAGATGTGTGCTTTCTGTCTACTGACAGCTCACATCCTTTATACGACACAGTTGCACCTGGCAGGAATCTATGGCAATTTTCTGTATGAAAAACGGCCATATTCCCTCTGTTAATAAGGTGCACACCCAGGGCTATCTTTAACGCAGGGCAAACGGGGCAGCTGTCCTGGGCCCAATTTTTGCTGTGGGGCCCCTTGAGCCTCTACTGCCTGCAAATTGGGGCACCGATGATGGCATTCCGGAGCACACAGAGGACACGGGAGACAGCACTGTATTAGTCTGCCAGCAGAGAGGGACGGGGCCAGGAGCTCCACTGATGCTCTGACTCCATCTTATGCAGCCTGTATGCTTGGGATGAAGCAGCTGTAGTAGGAGCAGAGATCAGAGTTGGAGCCCTGCCCCCGTACCCATAAAAGTGTATGGTGAGCCTGACTGGCTAGGTATGTCATTACCCCCATAGAATGCCTGACTGCTATCCAAAACCCTGAGCTGTGTTGTTCAACTGTGAATCTGTGCATTGCTGGACGGACTCTGACCATCTCCTGCAGCATGTCCGCAGTCCCTGGTCATCTCCTGTAGTGTCCACAATCTCTGGTCATCTCCTGCAGTATGTCCGCAGTCTCTGACCGTCTCCTGCAGTACATCCACAGTCTCTGACCATCTTCTGCAGTACATCCACAGTCTCTGACCGTCTTCTGCAGTACGTCCGCAGTCTGACCATCTTCTGCAGTATGTCTGCAGTCTCCGACCTTCTCCTGCATTATGTCCACAGTCCCTGACCCTCTCCTGTAGTATGTCTGCAATCTCTGACCCTCTCCTTTAGTAGGTCTGCAGTCTCCTGTAGTATGTGTATTAATGGGCCACTTTACTTGTTCAATTATTTGGGCTTGCTCTACTGCTCAGTTAGTGGTAATGATGTGCAGTAACCTGTAGCAACCAATCAGTGAACAGTAGTGATCTGCTGTAACCTCTAGCAACCAGTAAGCGGTAATGATGTTCTACAATCTCTAGCAACCAATCAGTGAGCAGTAATAATGTTCAGTAACCTCTAGCAACCAATCGGCAAGCCAAAATTATGTGTAGTAACCTCTAGCAACCAGTTAGTGAGCGGTAATGATAAGTTGTAACCTTTGGCAACCAATTGCAATTGCTGCGTGATCTTGACCTCCGGAAGATTTACCCCCCATCATGACCAGGCCATTTTTTTGCGATATGGCACTGCGTTACTTACAATTGTGCAATCATGCAATGCTGTACCCAAATTAATTTTATGTTATTTTTTTTACTACAAATGGAGTTTTTTTTGGTGGTATTTGATCATCACTGCATTTTTTATCAAATCAACTTTCTTCATAAATTTACACCAATATGTATTCTGCTACAGATTTTTGGTAAAAAAAAAAAAATAAAAATACCAATAAGCGTATATTGATTGGTTTGCACAAAAGTTAAAGCATCTACAAACTGTGGGATATTGTTATTCATTTATTTATTTTTTACTAGTAATGGTGGCAATCAGTGACTTATAGTGGGACTGAGAGATAGGCAGAGTTCTGTGTCTCCGCCTGATGATCAGTGGGTGCCAGCAGACATCCAGTGCCCGGCCTCTGCTGCTGCTGTGAGTAAACACAGCACAAGCGGCCTGTCGGCAGCGTGAATGTGTGCCCCCTACATGGAAGTGCAAAATCACACACACACGTGATTCTGCACAGGAGGGCTGCCCTGTAGCAGTATATCTGTTATGGGGCAGTGCTTAATTGGTGAATTTGAATGATATATCTCCCACCTGTTTACAGAAGGTCTTCAGCTTTTGAAAACTCCAAAACATGTGTAGTATAGAACCCTCCAGTTGCTGACAATGCTTATGAGGTGGGGATGATTGCGGGAGGCGCTTATGTAGGGTTAGGGGGCTCAATACCAACAGGATATAATTTAAAATACAGATCCTGTTCTTACTTGCAATAGAGGCAGCATGAGGAAGTTTCAGGATCCTCTTTTCTGTTTTTCCATAAAAGTTGTATCGAACTCTGCTTCACATTTTGCAAGGTATGTAGGGGGCAGTGGGTCAGATGGGTGAGAAAGAAGTTTCAAATAAACAGATTTCCTGTGTCAGAGTAGAGTCTGCGAGGAGCACATCTGCTCGAAATTCGACTAAAGCCTCGTACACATGGTACGATTGTTGGAAAACCGAGCGTTTGTCAAAAGGGCGTGTGCCAGGATCTTGTCTTGCATACTAACGTTACACAAATTGTCGGTTGACAACACAAACGTAGTGACGTACTAGACGTTCATTTCTCAAGCGCCACCCTTTGGGCACCTTCTGCTAATTTTGTGTTAGTAGAAGTTTGGTGAGTGTTGTTTCGCGCTTTTCAGTTAGTTTCTGAACGGCTGTTCGTCAGCCAGCCATGTTGCGTAATTGGAGGAGTGAACATGTGATGGTTGGGCTAGGAGTTATTGCTTTGACGCAGTTCTTAGACCAAAAATTGGTTGCCTAATCGTGACCAATTATGTCTTATGCCATTGCCGTGGGAGCTCCAGGAGAATAATCTGGATGATTTTCGGAATTATCTCCGGATGACGGACCCCTGCTTTCATTAAGTTGTCATTGGTGACCCCCTATATTAAGAAGCAGGACACATGTATGAGGCTTTCCATTACTCCAGAGCAAAGGCTCATAGCCACCTTGCGGTACTTGGACACAGGGAGAAGTCTCCAGGACCTCAAGTTTACTACTGGGATCTCCCCCGAGGCTCTGGGAGTGATTATTCCAGAGACCTGCTCAGCCATCATTCAAGTCCTGCAGAAGGACTATATTAGGGTAAGTTTTTACCTTTAAGATCACATTCTATGTATTTATGTTTTCTAATGTATTTTAATAATTTTTTGATTACATAATTATCAATACTGTAATATGCTGTGAATGTCCTCTTTGTCCTCATGCATGCTGTAAGCTTTTCCTGCTCCTTTTTTGGCCTACATGCATAATTTCCTTCACTAATCTCCCCAGCATGCTATCCTGGGCCCCTACACACCTAGCTTGGTAACTTAACAATGTTTTTTGTTAGCTACATTTTAGGGCTTACCCTAAACAACCCCTAAAATGTGTACAAATGTTATTGTTGTCCTCAAATTCAGTCAGAGTGCAAGAGGCCATTTTTTTGGGCCCAAACTCACTTGGAACCCTCCCTCCCCCCCAAAAATGCTAAGTCAACAGATCCAAATACTCTAACTGCTGACTTTGCAAAACCCATACACACTATCCCTCTTTTGTGTTCAAATTTCTTTTTAAATTCACCAAACCATGTAGTGTAAGGGCCCGCCCGATTACCTACAAATTGAAACTCATTTAAGTGTATCCTTATGTTGGCTAAGCATGTTTGTGTCAAATCTGATTGCAAAGTTATGTGCAGAAGTATTAATTTCTTTTTTTCTTTTTTTAATCCACAGTTTCCTTCCAACCCAGAGCAGTGGCAGGAAGTTGCAGCCCATTTCCATCAGCAGTGGGATTTTCCCAACTGTGGTGGTGCTATTGATGGCAAGCATGTCTAGATTGTACCACCATCCAACTCTGGCTCCTATTATTTTAACTATAAGGGCTTTTGCAGCATAGTCATGCTAGCTGTAGTGTCTGCCAACTATGAGTTCTTGTATTTGGATGTTAGGAAGAATGGCCGCAACTCTGGCGGAGGAGTGATTATGCAAACAGTTCTACAAGCAGCTGCAGAATGGCACCTAAAACTTGCCACCAGCTGAGGAGAATATCGAGGGCTTCAATTTTGTTTTCGTGGCAGATGTGAGAATCTTTAATTACAGGCTCTCTCGGGCCAGAAGGGTGGTCGAAAACGCCTTTGGCATCCTAACAAGTTATTTCAGGCTGTTTTTGACTCCAAGCAACCTGGTACTCTACAAGATAAACCATGTGGTCCTGTACTGCTGTATTCCACATCATTTTTTAAGGAGGAATGCTACCAGCTACCTAGCCTCACCACCAAATGACGTGGACCCTGCAGTGGCAGGCCCAGCTGAAGAGGCTGCAGCTCTCGTCCATCTGTGGGCATGCTGACGGCTATTGGAAATGCCCGTACTGGATTGCTATCACAAATTGACTGAGATTTATGTCAGAAATACCTTGAATATTTTGTGGGTAGAGGGGCAGTGGCTTGGCAGCAAATTGTAGCTCATCATTTCTAATATTTTTTGGAGATCATAAACCCTTATTTCATTTGAACTACTGTTGTCTGTGTTTCTTATATGTCTAATCTGTTCCCAAATGGGTTTTATTTTGGCCACTTGCTCCAATAGTGCAAATGTACCTTAATTGCTACATGAGGTGACAACATCTTCTTCAGCTAACTATTGTTGTGTGCTGTGGGTCTGCTACATGCACACACAATGTTTTAGTTCTTAATGGATCTAATGCATGAAGTTCAAAAACATTATGTCTTTACAACTCCTTTAATTTTTTGGAGGCCTAAAAATTGCAGGAGCTGGCGACATTTTAGAGCACATTGTCACTGTAACTAGAACAACTTACGAAATACACTGGTGTTGAGCAATGAAATAATAAGCCACACATTGTTCAGTAAAAAACATTTTACTCAAAGCACATTCACACGTGCATTTTAAGGCTTTAAAACAAACCAACATCTTGGTGTATAACATGTATGTTTTGCATTATTTCTCCTTTTTTGTGGCTAAACAGGCATGTTCTAAACCATTAGATACACATTTGAAACTCAGTAACTTACAAAATTTTAGTTTGGTAAAGTGAAAGCCAAACAAGACATTAGTATCCCTAGACTTTGTGGATGTTGCCTTCCTCAGATGGGGTGATCTCACCTCTCTAAAAGCCAAAATTTGAAGCCATGTACATGTAGAGGCCTACCAATTAAATGCCTCTTTTGATCCAATGCCTAAAATGTGTGTAGTTACAAACATCTATTTTTCAAAACCCCCTTAACACACAGTGTTAACATGTGCTATCTCCCACCACAGGGTATCAATGGACGCGTTTTGGGGGTGTGACCCCTTCCTCAGAGCTACTTTAATTTTGAGGAAGGGGTTGCACCCCCAAAATGCGTCCATTGATACCCTGTGATGGGAAATAGCACATGTTGACACACTGTGTGTTTTGGGGTTTTTGAAAAATAGATATATGGAACTACACACATTTTAGGCATGGGATCATGGGGGACATAAGAATGTTAAGGCCGATTTGGGAGCACCCTAAAATTTGGGGGTTTTAAAAATTCTAAAAAACACATAAACATTACAATTCACATTAGTTAGGGCAAGGTTTCCCAACTCTCCTCCTCAAGATGCAAACCCAGGTTATGTTTTCGAGATTTCTTGAATTTGGCATAGGTGATGTTGTCATTTTCACTGTTAGTAATTCGTACAGTCGTTTATAGACTGAGGAAAATCTAGAAAACAGGACCTGGTGATGCACCTAGAGGAATGGAGTGTAGAAACACTGAGTTCTGTCCTTAAACATTTTTACATTTAAAAGTAAAAAAAACATGGAAATTAGTAAAGGCAAACAGGAGCAAACAAGTGGAACAATAAACTTAAGACCAGGCAAGAGGAAATTAGAATTTGGAAAGCATGTCCACAAAATCACTTATTCTTCGCTGTAAAGCAGTGGCAGCTTCCTTGATTTGTTCCAGTTCCTTCAAACAATGCAACATATCTGCACTCATTTTGACAATAGTACATCGTGGAAGATCATGACCTATAAGAGTAAAAAGTATTAAGGGAATGATGGTCAAGTGGCTGGGGCCCTACATAGTGAGTTATGGTCAAGTTACTAGTCAAATTAAGGAAATACTTACCTACCCAGTAGGGATAAGCCGAACACCCCCCTGTTCGGTTCGCACCAGAACATGCGAACAGGAAAAAAGTTCGTTCGAACATGCGAACACCGTTAAAGTCTATGGGACACGAACATGAATAATCAAAAGTGCTAATTTTAAAGGCTTATATGCAAGTTATTGTCATAAAAAGTGTTTGGGGACCTGGGTCCTGCCCCAGGGGACATGGATCAATGCAAAAAAAAGTTTTAAAAATGGCCGTTTTTTCAGGAGCAGTGATTTTAATAATGCTTAAAGTCAAACAATAAAAGTGTAATATCCCTTTAAATTTCGTAACTGGGGGGTGTCTATAGTATGCCTGTAAAGGGGCGCATGTTTCCTGTGTTTAGAACAGTCTGACAGCAAAATGACATTTTGAAGGAAAAAACTCATTTAAAACTACCCGCGGCTATTGCATTGCCGACAATACACATAGAAGTTCATTGATAAAAACGGCATGGGAATTCCCCAAAGGGGAACCCCGAACCAAAATTTAAAAAAAAAATGACGTGGGAGTCCTCCTAAATTCCATACCAGGCCCTTCAGGTCTGGTATGGATATTAAGGGGAACCCCGGCCAAAATAAAAAAAAAAAATGACGTGGGGTTCCCCCTAAATTCCATACCAGACCCTTCAGGTCTGGTATGGATTTTAAGGGGAACCCCGCGCCAAAAAAAAAAAAAAAAACGGCGTGGGGTCCCCCCAAAAATCCATACCAGACCCTTATCCGAGCACGCAACCTGGCAGGCCGCAGGAAAAGAGGGGGGGACGAGAGTGCGGCCCCCCTCCCTCCTGAACCGTACCAGGCCACATGCCCTCAACATTGGGAGGGTGCTTTGGGGTAGCCCCCCAAAACACCTTGTCCCCATGTTGATGAGGACAAGGGCCTCATCCCCACAACCCTGGCCGGTGGTTGTGGGGGTCTGCGGGCGGGGGGCTTATCGGAATCTGGAAGCCCCCTTTAACAAGGTGACCCCCAGATCCCGGCCCCCCCCCTGTGTGAAATGGTAAGGGGGTACATAAGTACCCCTACCATTTCACGAAAAAAGTGTCAAAAATGTTAAAAATGACAAGAGACAGTTTTTGACAATTCTTTTATTTAAATGCTTCTTCTTTCTTCTATCTTCCTTCATCTTCTGGTTCTTCTGGCTCTTCTGGTTCTTCCTCCGGCGTTCTCGTCCAGCATCTCCTCCGCGGCGTCTTCTGTCTTCTTCTCCTCGGGCCGCTCCGCACCCATGGCATGGGGGGGAGGCTCCCGCTCTTCTCTTCTTCTTTTCTTCTCTTCTTCTCTTCTTCATTTTCTTCTCCGGGCCGCTCCGCAATCCATGCTGGCATGGAGGGAGGCTCCCGCTGTGTGACGGCGCTCCTCGTCTGACAGTTCTTAAATAACGGGGGGGCGGGGCCACCCGGTGACCCCGCCCCCCTCTGACGCACGGTGACTTGACGGGACTTCCCTGTGGCATTCCCCGTGATGTCACAGGGAAGTCCCGTCAAGTCACCGTGCGTCAGAGGGGGGCGGGGTCACCGGGTGGCCCCGCCCCCCGTTATTTAAGAAATGTCAGACGAGGAGCGCCGTCACACAGCGGGAGCCTCCCTCCATGCCAGCATGGATTGCGGAGCGGCCCGGAGAAGAAAATGAAGAAGAGAAGAAGAGAAGAAAAGAAGAAGAGAAGAGCGGGAGCCTCCCCCCCATGCCATGGGTGCGGAGCGCCCCGAGGAGAAGAAGATAGAAGACGCCGCGGAGGAGATGCTGGACGAGAACGCCGGAGGAAGAACTAGAAGAGCCAGAAGAACCAGAAGAACCAGAAGATGAAGGAAGATAGAAGAAAGAAGAAGCATTTAAATAAAGGAATTGTCAAAAACTGTCTCTTGTCATTTTTAACATTTTTGACACTTTTTTCGTGAAATGGTAGGGGTACTTATGTACCCCCTTACCATTTCACACAGGGGGGGGGCCGGGATCTGGGGGTCACCTTGTTAAAGGGGGCTTCCAGATTCCGATAAGCCCCCCGCCCGCAGACCCCCACAACCACCGGCCAGGGTTGTGGGGATGAGGCCCTTGTCCTCATCAACATGGGGACAAGGTGTTTTGGGCGGCTACCCCAAAGCACCCTCCCAATGTTGAGGGCATGTGGCCTGGTACGGTTCAGGAGGGAGGGGGGGCCGCACTCTCGTCCCCCCCTCTTTTCCTGCGGCCTGCCAGGTTGCGTGCTCGGATAAGGGTCTGGTATGGATTTTTGGGGGGACCCCACGCCGTTTTTTTTTTTTTTGGCGCGGGGTTCCCCTTAAAATCCATACCAGACCTGAAGGGTCTGGTATGGAATTTAGGGGGAACCCCACGTCATTTTTTTTTTTAATTTTGGCCGGGGTTCCCCTTAATATCCATACCAGACCTGAAGGGCCTGGTATGGAATTTAGGGGGACTCCCACGTCATTTTTTTTTTTTAATTTTGGTTCGGGGTTCCCCTTTGGGGAATTTCCATGCCGTTTTTATCAATGAACTTCTATGTGTATTGTCGGCAATGCAATAGCCGCGGGTAGTTTTAAATGAGTTTTTTCCTTCAAAATGTCATTTTGCTGTCAGACTGTTCTAAACACAGGAAACATGCGCCCCTTTACAGGCACACTATAGACACCCCCCAGGTACGAAATTTAAAGGGATATTACACTTTTATTGTTTGACTTTAAGCATTATTAAAATCACTGCTCCTGAAAAAACGGCCGTTTTTAAAACTTTTTTTTGCATTGATCCATGTCCCCTGGGGCAGGACCCAGGTCCCCAAACACTTTTTATGACAATAACTTGCATATTAGCCTTTAAAATTAGCACTTTTGATTTCTCCCATAGACTTTTAAAGGGTGTTCCGCGGCATTCGAATTTGCCGCGAACACCCCAAATTGTTCGCTGTTCGGTGAACTTGCGAACAGCCAATGTTCGAGTCGAACATGAGTTCGACTTGAACTCGAAGCTCATCCCTACTACCCAGTCTATTGTTGCTTGCAACCTGCTTGCCCTTCAGACACCTACACTACTAGGAATGTACACACTGCAACTACTCTGTAATCTTGGCCCTGGTGCCTGGGTCTCCCAAACTCGGGGACCGAGCAACATCACCTCTTCCTTCTAAATGCTAATGTTAAGGCACTACATACTTTGCTAATGTGTGGAGTGGGTGTTTGGTTTGGACATATAAACACTCGACATGTATACACATTTGAAGCAAGATTCCAAGAATACTTACTTGCGCAAACAAGAGGCTCCCGAATACTTCTTCCTCTTCTGGTTCGCTTTGGCCCTCACTGTGACTCACGTCAGGGGATTTGATGTCCACAATGGCAATGTCTGTGCTGGATCCAGGAGTCAGATCCCATGGCTCCATAAGAAACATCCTGGGTAAGCTGACCACACTCACTTTCCTCTAAAAATAATCAATACACCATTCATTAAGCCACCCCAAGTCACATCTGTTTCTAGCATCCATTTTGCTACTTTAGTTGGCCAACCTTGCACTTGGTCTGATGTCAATGTTTGCTCCTGACTAGTGGACTCCACCATGCTGCACTCTTTTTTTTCTGTGAAAAATGCACAAAAAAGGAAATGTGATGGCATTTTCCAGAGGGCAAACACTTCAGAAGTGCCAACATTGAAAAAGTCCTGCAGTTGCCCCCCACCCCTCCTGTCTCGTATGGGATATGGGATATATGATGGCCATCCTAGCAGGCATGACGGTGTGACTGGGAGCCCCGGGGCCTCTCCTCTACCCATGTCTACACTGGCAAGGCTGCATTAATGGGCACTAACGAGCCAGGCAGCAACCAGAAAGTGTTCTTTACCCCTTAAGTTCTGCCCTAAGCCCAAGGCCTTTGGTCCACCTAGAAACACCCCTGTCGGTGGCTAAATGAGTGTGTTTGAAGTTGGCACTTATGTTTTTTGGGGGAAGATGGCCTTGTTGCCTCCCCTGTTGGGGCCCGAGCGAGGGTAGCCTCCCTTCGTCCCTTGTGGTGGCTTAGCTGGAGCCTCTTTTTGTGCCTCCCTGTTGAAAGAAGAAAAAACAAGTTCTAAAAAAAAAAGGAATGTCCAAAAACATGACCAAATAAGAATGTTCATATATGCTTTATATTTACCTTCATCTTTGGAATCCCAAGTCATACAAAGATTTTAGAAAAGCTTATATAGAATTCTATAGAGCTACTTGGAGAAAGAACATATACAGACAGCTAATTTACACATATACATATAGTTTAGATCCAAATATTGCTTACTTTTTTTATGATCTGATGTATGTACTTCATCTGGTCTTGTTCATGGTGTTTGAGATCAGATCATCGTTTTCGGATTTGGTCCTTTGATCGTTCCACCGAAAATTCACATAGCAAAATGGCAATGACCTTCTCCAAAATGATGTCCTTTCGGCTGTTGGGCCTTTCGTAAATGCGCAGCTTGCAGTCGTAATCGTGCTTCTCTAGGATGCGCACCATCTCCACCATCTCACCCTTGCTCATGGGGGTTGCTTTGTGCCTTCTATGAGCTCTGGCTCTGTAATCCACCAAATCCGCCATGTTGTCCCTCCCGAATGTTCTGCCGTGTGTGCCGCATGCAGAAGAGAGATGGTCACACCCCAGAGTGATGAAGCACTGAGAGCGGCGTTTGACGCATGCGCAGTGTGTATGAAGCCAGAACGCACAGTCGATGGAATGGTCGTAGGAAAGATCTTGGAGTAGAGGACGACCAATTGCCAACACACAATAGGAGCATAAAACGAAGGAACAATTGGAGATTGTGGCAAAGGTGGGTAGTGCTTAGATTGAGGCCTATATTGGGACCAGCTTGTGGGTTAAGCCAGACATCATGGTTTGTCTTGTGTTCTGTCACGCAGGTATCATATCATCATGATGGATAAATTCACTTTGCCAGAATTTCTCTCCCAATTCATTGACCTGTATCGGGAGCTGCCCTGTCTCTGGAAGGTGAAAAGTAGAGACTACGCAAATAAAATACAGAGGAAGGCAGCTTTGGAGAAACTGGTAGAGTTGTGCAAACCTGTGTACCCCAGGGCAGACACCAGCTAGGTAAAACAAAAGATAGCCAACCTTCAGACTACATTTAAAAAAGGGAGCTAAACAAGGTCCTGGACTCAGATCTGGAGCAGCAGCAGATGACCTATATGTCCCAAGGCTGTGGTATTACAGACCATACAGAACCCAGGCCATCGCTGTCTATGCTCCCTTTGACATCTGCTGAGGCCACAGCTCCTGAGGTCCGCACAGGTCCTGATGCACAGGATGAAGATGTGGAGGAGCTCAGCTTGACCCAGGTATAGCATTGTTGAACATATTTGTATCCAAAAATACAATGATGATGACTAGACTTTATTGGGAAAATATTTCTGCCTTAACAAAGTGGTTTTCACATCAATAGACAGTAGTGACCAAAAATGATTTTAACAAGAATGAAAAATGCTGGGGTCAGAATGATAGTCTTTTCTATTTCTCAACATTCAATTTGCAACAATGAGGAGATCAAAATTGTGTGTGATTAATGACCAAACCCTAAAAAAAAAAAAAAAAAAAAAAAAAAGATTTTAATTACGTCCCATTTTCATACATAGGAAAGTATCCATCTGGAGGAGCCAGCGGCCAGCAGCCAGAGTCCCAAATCCCTCCCCTACACCCTCCTGCTAAAAGGGCCAGGAAGAGCAGGAATCTGGAGGAGGCCACAGCTGCCTTCCTCAGCCAGGCCGCTACTGCCATCCGGAGAGACCCAGATGAGGCTGAAGCATTTGGGTGTTTTACTGCCAATAAATTAAGGCAGATGGCCGGTGAGCAAAGGAGCAGGTGTGAGGAACTCATCCTGCAGCTCCTCAACAAGGGGGTGAGGGGCCAAATTTCAGAAGGCACACACATTTCTGATTTTGTGGCCCCACCTCCACTGCCAACCCACACACCACAGCCACCCCACCCACCACAGCGGCATGGTGGTCAGAAGCAATACCAGCAACAAAAACCCCAAAAACCCCCGCTGGACTGGGGATTTTAACCCTTTCACCACTTACTAATTTCTATTATATTGTTTTTTTTTCTTCAATAATGTTTTTATTTGTTATATTTTCTATATTTTTGTATGCATGGGATGCACTTTTTTGGTTAAGTTCTTTGTATTTGGATGGCAGATAGCATGTCTAATTTAATTTGTGTTATTTTTTTTTCTGCACAATAAAAAAAATTGTGTAGAATAATACTTGGCTATGTGTTTTACTTCAAAATGACAGTTTGGGAGTAGGCAGTTACATTAAAAAAAGAATACAATGTAAAATTAACAAGGGACACCAACATATTTGTATCTTTGATCTTAAAAACTCCAGCATGCCTTTGAAATACATGTGCCATAACTCCATCAGTAGGGATGAGCCGAACACCCCCCTGTTCGGTTCGCACCAGAACATGCAAACAGGCAAAAAATTTGTTCGAACACCGTTAAAGTCTATGGGACTCGAGCATGAATAATCAAAAGTGCAAATTTTAAAGTCATAAAAAGTGTTTGGGGACCTGGGTCCTGCCCCATGGATCAATGCAAAAAAAGTTTTAAAAAACTAACGTTTTTTCGGGAGCAGTGATTTTAATAATGCTTAAAGTGAAACAATAAAAGTGTAATATTCCTTTAAATTTTGTACCTGGGGGGTGTCTATAGTATGCCTGTAAAGGGGCGCATGTTTCCCGTGTTTAGAACAGTCTGACAGCAAAATGACATTTCAAAGGAAAAAAAGTAATTTAAAACTACTCACGGCTATTAATGAATTGTCGGTCCGACAATACACATAAAAGTTCATTGATAAAAACGGCATGGGATTTCCCCATAGGGGAACCCCGAACCAAATTAAAAAAAAAAAAAAAAAGCATGGGGGTCCCCCTAAATTCCATACTAGGACCTTCAGGTCTGGTATTGATATTAAGGGGAACCCTGTGCCAAAATGTAAAAAAAAAATGGTGTGGGGGTCCCCCTCAAAATCTATACCAGACCCTTATCCGAGCACGCAACCTGTCAGGCCGCAGGAAAAGAGGGGGACGAGAGAGCGCCCCCCCTCCTGAACCGTACCAGACCACATGCCCTCAACATTGGGAGGGTGCTTTGGGGTCCCCCCAAAGCATCTTGTCCCCATGTTGATGAGGACAAGGGCCTCATCCCCACAACCCTTGCCCAGTGGTTGTGGGGGTCTGTGGGTGGGGGGCTTATCGGAATCTGGAAGCCCCCTTTAACAAGGAGACCCCCAGATCCTGCCCCCCCCGTGTGAAATGGTAAGGGGGTACAAAAGTACCCCTACCATTTGACAAAAAAGTGTCAAAAATGTTAAAAAAATGACAAGAGACAGTTTTTGACAATTCCTTTATTTAAAGTCTTCTTCTGTCCATCTTCTTACTTCTATCTTCCTTCAGTTTCTTCCTCCATCTTCTTCTTCCTCTGGTTCTTCCTCCGATCCTCTGCTTCTTGCTCCGGTGTTCTCGTCCGGCATCTTCCTCCGTGGTGTCTTCTTCTCTTCTTCGTTCTCGGGTTGCTCCGCATCCATGATGGGAAGCTCCCACTGTGTGACACTTCTCGTCTTCTGACACTTCTTAAATAACGAAGGGCGGGGCCACCCAGTGACCCCGCCCCCCTCTGATGCACAGGGACTTCCCTATGGGTTTCCCTGTGATGTCAGAGGGGGCAGGGAAACCCATAGAGAAGTCCCCGTCAAGTCCTTGTGCGTCAGAGGGGGGCGGGGTCACTGGGTGGCCCCGCTCTTCGTTATTTAAGAAGTGTCAGAAGATGAGAAGCGTCACACAGCGGGAGCCTCCCACCGTGGATACGGAGCAGCCCGAGAATGAAGAAGGGAAGAAGGCGCCGCGGAGGAAGATGCCGGATGAGAACACCGGAGCAAGAAGCAGAGGATCGGAGGAAGAACCAGAGGAAGAAGAAGATGGAGGAAGAAACCGAAGGAAGATAGAAGAAAGAAGAAGACTAAATAAAAAAGGAATTGTCAAAAACTGTCTCTTGTCATTTTTAACATTTTTGACACTTTTTTTGTGAAATGGTAGGGGTACTTTTGTACCCCCTTACCATTTCACACGGGGGGGCCCTTGTTAAAGGGGGCTTCCAGATTCCGATAAGCCCCCCACCCGCAGACCCCCACAACCACTGGGCAAGGGTTGTGGGGATGAGGCCCTTGTTCCCATCAACATAGGGACAAGGCGCTTTGGGGGGGGCCTGTGGCCTGGTACGGTTCAGGAGGGTGGGCACTCTCTCGTCCCCCCTCTTTTCCTGCGGCCTGCCAGGTTGCGTGCTCAGATAAGGGTCTGGTATGGATTTTTGGGGGATCCCACGCCATTTTTCTTTTAATTTTGGTGCGGGATTCCCCTTAATATCCATACCAGACCTGAAGGGTCTGGTATGGATTTTGAGGGGGACCCCCACGCCATTTTTTAAAAAATTTTGGCACAGGGTTCCCCTTAATATCCATACCAGACCTGAAGGGCCTGGTATGGAATTTAGGGGGACCCCCAAGCCATTTTTTTTAAAATTTTGGTTTGGGGTTCCCCTGTGGGGAAATCCCATGCCGTTTTTATCAATTAACTTTTATGTGTAATGTCGGACCGACAATTCATTAATAGCTGCGAGTAGTTTTAAATGACTTTTTTTCCTTTGAAATGTCATTTTGCTGTCAGACTGTTCAAAACATGGGAAACATGCGCCCCTTTACAGGCATACTATAGACACCCCCCGGTACGAAATTTAAAGGAATATTACACTTTTATTGTTTCACTTTAAGCATTATTAAAATCACTGCTCCTGAAAAAATAGCCGTTTTTAAAACTTTTTTTTGCATTAACCACTTAAGGAGCGGACCATTATGCTGCTTAAGGACCAGAGGACTTTTTCCAATTTGGCACTGCGTCGCTTTAACTGCTAATTGCGCGGTCATGCAATGCTGTACCCAAACTAAATTTGCGTCCTTTTCTTCCCACAAATAGAGCTTTCTTTTGATGGTATTTGATCACCTCTGCCGTTTTTATTTTTTGCGCTATAAACGGAAAAAGACCAAAAATTTTGAAAAAAAATGATATTTTCTACTGTTTGTTATAAAAAAAATCCAATAAACTCAATTTTGGTCATACATTTAGGCCAAAATGTATTCGGCCACATGTTTTTGGTAAAAAAAATGTCAATAAGCGTATATTTATTGGTTTGCGCAAAAGTTATAGCGTCTACAAACTAGGGTACATTTTCTGGAATTTACACAGCTTTTAGTTTATGACTGCCTATGTCATTTCTTGAGGTGCTAAAATGGCAGGGCAGTACAACCCCCCCCCCCCAAATTACCCCATTTTGGAAAGTAGACACCCCCAGGAAATTGCTGAGAGGCATGTTGAACCCATTGAATATTTATTTTTTTGTCCCAAGTGATTGAATAATGACAAAAAAAAAAATATTTACAAAAAGTTGTCACTAAATGATATATTGCTCACACAGGCCATGGGCCTATGTGGAATTGCACCCCAAAATACATTCAGCTGCTTCTCCTGAGTACGGGGATACCACATGTGTGGGACTTTTTGGGAGCCTAGCCCCATACGGGGTCCCGAAAACCAATCACCGCCTTCAGGATTTCTAAGGGTGTAAATTTTTGATGTCACTCCTCACTACCTATCATAGTTTTGAAGGCCATAAAATGCCCAGATGGCACAACCCCCCCCCCAAATGACCCCATTTTGGAAAGTAGACACCCCAAGCTATTTGCTGAGAGGCATGTTGAGTCCATGGAATATTTTATATTTTGACACAAGTTGCGGGAATGTGACAAATTTTTTTTTTTTTTTTTGCACAAAGTTGTCACTAAATGATATATTGCTCACACAGGCCATGGGCATATGTGGAATTGCACCCCAAAATACATTTAGCTGCTTCTCCTGAGTATGGGGATACCACATGTGTGGGACTTTTTGGGAGCCTAGCTGCCTACGGGGCCCCGAAAACCAATCACCGCCTTCAGGATTTCTAAGGGTGTAAATTTTTGATTTCACTCTTCACTGCCTATCACAGTTTCGGAGGCCATGGAATGCCCAGGTGGCACAAACACCCCCCAAATGACCCCATTTTGGAAAGTAGACACCCCAAGCTATTTGCTGAGAGGCATGGTGAGTATTTTGCAGCTCTCATTTGTTTTTGAAAATGAAGAAAGACAAGAAAAAATTTTTTTTTTTTCTTTTTTCAATTTTCAAAACTTTGTGACAAAAAGTGAGGTCTGCAAAATACTCACTATACCTCTCAGCAAATAGCTTGGGGTGTCTACTTTCCAAAATGGGGTCATTTGGGGGGGTTTTGTGCCACCTGGGCATTCCATGGCCTCCGAAACTGTGATAGGCAGTGAAGAGTGAAATAAAAAATTTACGCCCTTAGAAAGCCTGAAGGCGGTGTTTGGATTTCGGGGTCCCGTACGCGGCTAGGCTCCCAAAAAGTCTCACACATGTGGTATCCCCATACTCAGGAGAAGCAACAGAATGTATTTTGGGGTGTAATTTCACATATTCCCATGGCATGTTTGAGCAATATATCATTTAGTGACAACTTTGTGCAAAAAAAAAAAAAAATGTGTTTCTTTCCCGCAACTTGTGTCACAATATAAAATATTCCATGGACTTGACATGGTCTACTGCTAAAATTACTGCCCTCGATCTGACGTTCGCAGTGACACCTCACATGCATGGTGCAATTGCTGTTTACATTTGACGCCAGACCAACGCTTGCGTTCACCTTTGCGCGAGAGCGGGGAGGGCAGGGGTGCTTTTTTTTTTTTTTATTATTTTTTTGCTTTTTTATCTTATTTTTAAACTGTTCCTTTCATTTTTTTTTTTATCATTTTTATTGTTATCTCAGGGAATGTAAATATCCCCTATGATAACAATAGGTAGTGACAGGTACTCTTTTTTGAAAAAATTGGGGTCTATAGATCTCTCCTCTGCCCTCAAAGCATCTGACCACACCAAGATCGGTGTGATAAAATGCTTTCCCAATTTCCCAATGGCGCTGTTTACACCCGGCGAAATCTAAGTCATGAAATGCTCATAGCTTCCGGTTTCTTAGGCCATAGAGATGTTTGGAGCCACTCTGGTCTCTGATCAGCTCTATGGTCAGCTGGCTGAATCACCGGCTGCATTCTCAGGTTCCCTGTTGAGACAGGAGAGCCAGAGAAAAACACGGAAGACGGTGGGGGGGGCATTCCCTCCCACTGCTTGTAAAAGCAGTCTAGAGGCTAATTAGCTGCTAGGATTGCTTTTACATGAAAGACGACCGCTGGCTGAAAAGAATGATACCAAGATGATACCTAAACCTGCAGGCATCATTCTGGTATAACCACTCAAAGTCGTGAATGGCGTACCTGAAGACAAAAAAAATGGTTAACAATAAAACACAGTAAACGGTAAAGTATAAAAAATTGCATACCTGAAAAGCAAACATGATAAAACATAATAACAATAAAACATTGCGGAATAGAATACAGTAAAAAAGAGCAGAACAATAGAGAGAGAATAGAGAGAGAGAGAGAGAACAATAAAACGACAACTATTTTTTTAAATTTTATATATATATTTTTTTTACACTTTTTTGTAACTAACTTTTATAACTGTAACCGGTTCCAGGTTCGGGTCTCTCAAAATGCGATGGCATCTTGGGAGACCCTGTGAAAGTGTGCCTAGCCTGTGCAATGCTGTACCCTACGCTAATACTCAACTAGTGAATGGTAGCGTTCAAAACATTCACCAATGCAAAGACCAGGATTGTCAGAACAGGAGGGACAATAATAGCGGGTGTCACGCCTATATCCGCGCTTGCTGCAGACACGACATCTTTTTTGGGGGGGGTTCATTGGGTAGGGGTACTCGGGAGGACATAAAGAAAATGCCTCTCATGCAGCCGACTGCATTTGGTTGGGGATGTGAATGGGGAAGTACGGGCGCTGCAGAAGTGGTGGGTTCCCAATTAGGATTGGCGAATGCAGCAGGAAGGGCACTATGGGCACGACGGGCCTGTTTGTCTTCTTCTTGGTGGCAGCGGGACACTACTTGTGCTTGCCACCTCACCAGCTTGAACTGCACTTATGGGACTCGCCACGTCACCAAGTGTTACTGCAGTGCTGGTTTGACTACGACCGGGGTGTATTAGGCCACTGGTGCTTGCCAGTTCACCAAAACGCTACCAAAAAAACTGTTAGCGATCGCAGGGATCAGGCCTGACTCTGCGAACGCTGCAGTTATGCGTTTAGTGTTTTGTAAGTGACAGTGATCGATCGATACTGCACTTGGGTGGGCTGGGCCGGGCGGAGGGGCAAAACGCAGGTGCTAGCAGGTATGTAGGCTGATCCCGCTAACACTGCATTTTTGGGAACCCTAAACTGCTGGGGACGCTAGTATAGATCTGATCGGATCAGATATTGATCCATTCAGATACTATACCACTAAGGGAGTTGTACGCTGCGTGCGTGGGTGTTATCAGTACTGGCGCTAACCTGATGCTGCTTGGGGCTGGTGCTTGCCAGTTCACCAAAATGCTACCAAAAAAACTGTTAGCGATTGCAGGGATCAGGCCTGACTCTGCGAACGCTGCAGTTATGCGTTTAGTGTTTTGTAAGTGACAGTGATCGATCGATACTGCACTAAGGGTGGGCTGGGCCGGGCGGAGGGGCAAAACGCAGGTGCTAGCAGGTATCTAGGCTGATCCCGCTAACGCTGCATTTTTGGGAACCCTAAACTGCTGGGGACGCTAGTATAGATCTGATCGGATCAGATATTGATCCGTTCAGATACTATACCACTAAGGGAGTTGTACGCTGCGTGCGTGGGTGTTAGCGGTACTGGCGCTAACCTGATGCTGCTTGGGGCTGGTGCTTGCCAGTTCACCAAAATGCTACCAAAAAAACTGTTAGCGATTGCAGGGATCAGGCCTGACTCTGCGAACGCTGCAGTTATGCGTTTAGTGTTTTGTAAGTGACAGTGATCGATCGATACTGCACTTGGGTGGGCTGGGCTGGGCCAGGCGGAGGGGCAAAACGCAGGTGCTAGCAGGTATCTGGGCTGATCCCGCTAACACTGCGTTTTTGGGAACCCTAAACTGCTGGGGACGCTAGCATAGATCTGAGCGGATCAGATATTGATGCGTTCAGATACTATACCACTAAGGGAGGCGTATGCTGCGTGCGTGGGTGTTAGCGGTACTGGCGCTAATCTAACGCTGCCTGGGGCGACGCATATCACCGCCGGGCGATCAGGGGGCTAAACCTTTATTCGGTAATAAACGGCGGGTGCCCTGACACTATAAAAAATAAACAAACTAACCAGCGTCACCCGTAACAGTTATACGGTGATCAGTGGTGAAAGGGTTAACTAGGGGGCAATCAAGGGGTTAAAACCTTTATTAGGTAGTATATGGGGGTCCTTGTCGCTATAAAACGCTGACGGTGAACCTAACTATTTACGTCCCTAACTAGCGTCACCAGTGACACTAATACACGATCAGAAAAATGATCGCTTAGCGACACTGATCAAGGTGATCAAGGGGTTAAAACTTTATTAGGGGGGGTTAGGGGGGTACCCTAGACCTACAGGGGGCTAATACTAACTGCCCTAACACAGTAACTGTCACAAACTGACACCATGCAGTAATCAGGAAAAAAAAAAAACTGCTTGGTGTCAGTGTGACGGGGGGGGGGGTGATCTGGGGGGTGATCGGGGGGGGTCGGGGGGTAAAGGGGGGTGTAATGTGTGCCTGGCATGTTCTACTGTGTGTGTGTGTTTGGTGCACTCACATTTCAGTCTTCTCTCCTCGGCGCTGGAACGGAAACTGCCGAGCCGAGGAGAGATGACATCACATCCCCTGCCTCTGTGTACTACACAGAGGCAGGGGAAGAATCTCATTGGCTGGGAGCGATCGCGGGGGGGGGCACGATCGGATGGCCTCCCCCTCATCTCTGATCTCTGCCAGACCAAAGGCGACCACCGGTGGTACCGGGGGGATGGGGGTCCGATCGGACCCCCCACCTGCGGGAAGGCAAGGACGTAAATGTACGCCCTTTTGCCTGCCTGTGCCGCTCTGCCGACGTATATCGTCGTGCGGCGGTCATCAAGTGGTTAATCCATGTCCCCTGGGGCAGTACCCAGGTCCTCAACCACTTTTATGACAATACCATGCATACAAGCCTTTAAAATTAGCACTTTTGATTTCTCCCATAGACTTTTAAAGGGTGTTCCGCGGCTTTTGAATTTGCCACAAACACCCCAAATTGTTCGCTGTTCGGTGAACTGCCAATGTTCGAGTCGAACATGAGTTTGACTCAAACTCAAAGCTCATCCCTATCCATCAGTATCACCAGTCCATATCACCAGCAAAGTGGCTTCATTATTATCCCATTAAAGAAGAGAATGTGCGCTGCATTTCGACATTTCATAATTTGCCGCGTCACAAATGTTAATTCTCTATTACGAACACTAGTTTACAAGACCGACCACTTCCGGCTTGTTCCTTGGTTCATGTGCCTTTGTACTTTCGACTTGTGTGACGGATTTGTGTACTGGCCATACGAAAATCAGACATGGAGCCGTTGTCCGCCAAAAATTTACTAGCCTGTCATCCAACATTTGTTGGCCAAAAGTTGTCAAAAGGAGCGTACTAACGGTAAGATTTTAGGTCAACAGACAATTCCCTGTCAACAGTTGTACCGTGTGTATGCTTTAGGCCCCACACACACTATAAGATTTTCTGCAGATTTTTGTCTTCAGATCTACAAAAACCATGTAGTGCAAGGGCCTGCCCGATTGCATACAAATTGAAACTCTAATGCCCCGTATACACGAGCAGGATTTCCGTCGGAAAAATCTTTGATGGTTTTTCTGACGGAATTCCGCTCAAAAAGTTCTGTGAATTTTCGACCGTCAAGAACGCGGTGATGTACAACACTACGATGAGCCGAGAAAATGAAGTTCAATGCTTCCGAGCATGCGTCGAATTGTTTCCGAGCATGCGTGTTTTTTTGCGGATAGGAATTGCATACAGATGAACGGAATTTTCGTCAAGAACTTTTTCCGTCGGAAAAATAGAGAACCAGCTCTCAATCTTTTGCTGGTGGAAATTCAGACAGAAAAAGTTGGATGGAGCATACACACGGTCGGAATATCCGACCAAAAGCTCCCATCACACTTCTGACAGAAATTCCGCTCGTGTGTACGGGGCATTAAGGTTTGACCACATATTATATGGTTTTGGTAAATCTGAAGACAAGAATCAGCAGAAAATATAATAGTGTGTATGGGGTCTTGGGGTCTAAGGAGCAGGCATCCTTCTGAACACTAAGCAGGAAGTGGCAAACTTGTAGCGCCTTCCAAAATGGGCGAGGGGTCTCTATAATTGTCTGAATATTTTTGATTGACTTGGGTTTCCCCGAGGACAGAAAATGTTGTTGGCAAAATTTACCTGATGATAGCAGGAGTTGACCAATGTGTCCATGTTGAAAACATGGGCTGCTGACAATTGGCGTCATTAGTGACAGGGATGTTTTGTCTTCAAGAGGGTACTGGTTGATTGAGTGATTGGTAGCAATTAAGGAGTGGGATTAAATTGGATGTAAACCCAATGACATCCTTTCTAAACTACTGCCATAGGGGTTATCTATAAGGATATACATGCATCCTGCATGTATCTTTACCTGTCAAATGTCTCCCCTCTGTCTGTTATTAGACCCGAAAACTGCATATTCTGCGGGTGGGTCTGTTGTCTGGAGCTCGGTGGGTGGAGTTGTGATGTCAGTAGACTCCCCGCCCACCTCTACACTCCTTGTCAATATGCATGTTCTCCTGTGTATTTCAAACACTGAACTTCTGCTATGATCTCTAACATCCAGTGAAAAGACAGGAAAGTAACCACATGACTTCAGCATGCCAAATCATGCTGAGGTGTGGAACAGCCAATCCTTGCAGAGCTGCAAAAAAAAATTTTTTTTCGGGTTTACATCCACTTTAACAGAAAAAACACACACACATAAAGCACTGGTGTAACACTCAGTGCTAAAACGCCCGATTATGAAAAATAGTGGGAGGACATGCATAAGTATGCTGGCTCATCAACAGAGCAATAAAAATATAATGTAGATGTAAGAAATTTTTTTTAAATTTTTTTTTTAGTAAAATCAATCGATCAAAGTCCTAAAATAAACGAATTGAACATAGAGTTCTAGGGGGTGCGCCCCTGTCAACTCTGAATCTCTGAAACAAATGCTGCAAAGGGAGCGAGGCTGCTTCAGGCGCAAGCTGGGGGACCTGATCACTATGGGAAAAGGAAGGCAAAAAAGGAAGAGAAGCGACAGGCAAATCCTAGTGCAGCCTTATTTTATTTGGTTAAAATACAAATTGTTGACAGTATAAAGGTGCACTTACAGTGCTATTGCAGGTAGGTGCTTTCCAGATCCAGCATCACAGAAGAGCCACTTGGGTGTCCTTGTGGAAGAGTCCACGAGCGTCGTGTGTCAGCGGGAAGCTGAAGCATCAAGGGACCTGGGGAGGATTCCGGCTGTGTAACTCAATGGACAGGTGGTCCATTTCCATCAGATTTCCCCACAGGGGAGAGCGAGTGGAGCGGACAAGACCTGTCATCCGCCTGCTCAGCAGAGCAATCCCTCGCTGAGGAAGCAGAATCCATTGCATGGAGGCGCCCAAGTGAAAGGGGCCTTACTGCTTTCTTTTCACTTGGGTAACCGTTTTCTTTTTTTTTCTACTCCTCTGTTCACACACTGCTAATCCAATATACAACATTACACCTACATCATGGCAGCATAGAATGGGTCGTGGCACTGCCCCCACAACCTGATAGGACTGATTAACTATAAATCAAATACAGATCCGGCTCACAGCATTCTAATTTTTGTCCTTACCTGATCAGGACTGGAGCCATGGGGTATCCCTTACCGCTTGTCTCCCCAGCCAAGTTCAGCCTCCCCTGGGTGGAAGTCCTTCCTGTACAGCCTCTAAAAGAGCTATGTGGTTGGAGACCCATTCTGGTGGTCTGGAGGGCATGGAGAAGCCTCTTCTGGGTGGAAGTCCTTCCTGTACAGCCTCTAAATGAACTATATGGTTGGAGCCCCATTCTGGTGGTGCAGGCCTGTCAAAGAAAGCCTTGAACAAGCTTTGGCATAAGTGGCAACATTTTCTCTTTGCTTTTCCCTTCTTTTCTCTGTTTGTCAGTACTATCCTGCACCTGTCTGTGTTGTGGGCGTTTACCATTTCCAAGATGGCTGCAGCAGTGTAAGTACACTGAGCATGGATGGCAGGAATTGACACGGCCGCTGTGGCCAGTTTCTTGGCTTGTCCTTTTCCAAAATGGTGCTGGGAGCCCCAGACTACGATCTGAGCATGCTCAGGTACTGATATTGTCACTAATGGCCAAGGGTGACAGTTTTAAATGGTTTAAATGCATTTTTGGGCAACACATGGTGGTGTTCTCTGCTCATGCATGCACAATACTTATGTGGTCATTGTTTTCAGGTATGTTTTCCCTTTTTATGGCATTTACCAAGGCTTTTCCTATCTCCTTCTCAATGTTGCTCTGGGATCACTGTGTCATTCTGCCTTTCATTTCAGTCTGCTGCTTTGCTCTGTTTCTATGGGCAATGCTGCTCAGTCAGACCACCCATTGCTTGTAAGGTAAAGGGATTAGGTAAGTAGTCAAGATATTGAGAAAAAGAGAGCCAATACTGTCATAATATCTGCAGCCCTGTAAGGACCTCAGGATAGAGTCCTCTAAAAGGTCAAGAAAAGTCGCCATCTAAGAGCAGATATCCAGGCAATGTGGATCAAGGTCATCACCTCACCTCTCATTATCATTGCTCCCCATCTACAAACATCACAGGTTACCAGCCCTAATAGTATGCTAATATGTCAAGTAGGGATGAGCCGAACACCCCCCAATTCGGTTCGCAGCAGAACATGCGAACAGGCAAAAAATTTGTTCGAACACCGTTAAAGTCTATGGGACACGAACGTGAAAAATCAAAAGTGCTAATTTTAAGGGTTAATATGCAAGTTATTGTCATAAAAAGTGTTTGGGGACCTGGGTCCTGCCCCAGGGGACATGTATCAATGCAAAAAAAAGTTTAAAAAAAAACTGCGTTTTTTTTGGGAGCAGTGATTATAATAATGCTTAAATTGAAACAATAAAAGTGAAATATTCCTTTAAATTTCGTACCTGGGGGGTGTCTATAGTATGCCTGTAAAGTGGCGCATTTTTCCCGTTTTTAGAACAGTCCCTGCACAAAATGACATTTCTAAAAGGAAAAAAAGTCATTTAAAACTACTCGCGGCTATAATGAATTGTTGGGTCCCGGCAATATAGACAAGTCATTGAACAAAAACAGCATGGAATCCCCCCAATTCATTACCAGGCCCTTTGGGTCTGCTATGAATATTAAGGGGAACCCCAAACCAAAGTTTAAAAAAACAATTGAGTGAGGGTCCCCCCAAATTCCATACCAGGCCCTTTAGGTCTGGTATGGATATTAAGGGGAACCCTGCGCCAGTTTTTTTTTTTTTTAAATGGCGTAGGGGTCCCCCTCAAAATCCATACCAGACACTTGGTCTGGTATGGATTTTGAGGGGAACACCGCATCCAAATTTTTTTTTAAAATGGCATGGGGGTCCCCCCAAAAATCCATACCAGACCCTTATCCGAGCACACAACCTGGCAGGCCGCAGGAAAAGGGGGGGGGACGAGAGAGCGCCCCCCCTCCTGGACCATACCAGGCCACATACCCTCAACATGGAGAGGGTGCTTTGGCGTAGCCCCCCAAAGCACCTTGTTCCCATGTTGATGGGGACAAGGGCCTCATCCCCACAACCCTTGCCCAGTGGTTGTGGGGGTCTGCGGGCGGGGGGGCTTATCGGAATCTGGAAGCCCCCTTTAACAAGGGGAGACCCAGATCCCGCCCCCCCCCGCTTGAAATGGTAATGGGTACATTGTACCCGTAATTTTCACCAAAAAAGTCAAAATGTTAAAAAAAAAAAAAAACACACACACACAAGACACCTTTTGACAAGTCCTTTATAAAAAATAAAAAAATAAAAATGTCCATTCATCTTTTATGGCTCCGCCGACAGACTGAATAATAAAATAAAAAGATCCGCCTCCAAGGGAGGCACCCGCCTTATGACGCTTCAGCGCTAATGACAGTTCTTTTATAAGTGAGGGCAGGGCCACGCGGTGATGTACCCGGGTGACCATGTACCCGGGTGACCCCGCCCCCCTCTGACGCACGGGGACTTCCCAATGGCTTCCCCGTGGTGTCAGAGGGGGCGGGGCCACCCGGGTACGTAAATGAAACCCGGGTACGAAATTTAAAGGATATAAAAAAATTGGTTAAAGATCAGTACTCACTATTAGTTACCACAACATTGGTTATTCAATATACCCGTGTGGTGTCCCAAGATTTTCAGGCTCACCAATAATAGGTGCGGTCTCTGTGCCTAAATACTATAGAAAGAGAAAATTACAGGGGAAAGATTCCCACTGAAAAGAGACACAGGCGGACCATGCTGCTTAATAAGGGATACATTTTATTAGAAAAATATGTTTAATACAAAAAGAGCCAAGACCAGGTACCCACCACCAACACCAAGATCATATTAAAAATAGACAAAGTTGTCTGTTTAAGAGCAGCTGCATCACACTTCAACCATGCATGCACACACCTATAGCAAGGCTATTGTTAATTGGAGTAAACGGTGGTTGATTGAGACAAGTTGCTGGTCCCAAAGAGACAGCTTTAATTAAGATTATAGCAAAACATAGCTGTCAGTGTGGAGAGACGATTATAGTCCACAGTTAGTATCCAATCCGAAGGCATAGGTATGCAGTTTCTTAGAATGGGATTGCATGTATTCACAGGATCTAGCTGTTGGAAAAACAATAGCTCAATGATGCTATTATGAAGCTGGCTAATACTGACTGAAAAATAGCAAACAGCAGGAGGCAAAATAAAAGAAGGCAGCTAAAAGGCCTATGGCTCACTCACCCGACCATTCATAGAGCTATATAATCACAATCCTGTACTATCTTTCTCCGGTCCGGGGGCTGTATGTGCCATCCTGTATGCTCCATTTGTTAAGCAGGGTCCTTGGGGCTCCAGTGAGCAGTTTGCTGCCAGGACTATGTAGGTGTCAGGTCCTCTGGGCCACAGTCTGCTTTTCTTAGCCAAGACAGTCTCCGCCAGCCTCAAGCAGTCAGCTGCGTATGCACAGGCGCGATGAGATACATCATCCACGACCAAGGCCTCAAGTGACCTTGTGGGTTCGTTATATAAACGACATCCTCCTCCTATGGGACGGCAGTTATTCCAACCTCTCTGAATTCATGTGCTCCCTCAATAATAATGACAGGGGCATTCATCTGAGTTACGAGGCCAGTTTGGAGCAGATCCATTTTTTGGACCTTACGATCTCTGTTAGTGGGCATAGTTTTGTCACCTCCGTGTATTTCAAACCAATAGACAGAAATTTATCCCCAATGATAGCTGCCATCATTCCTCGTGGCTCAAATCTGTGCCTAAGAGCCAGTTTCTTAGGTTAAAACGGAATTGTACTGGCCTTTACTTTTCCAGGCTCAGGCAAAGATTTTGACTCAAAAGGTTTGTGGCTAAGGGATATGCCTGACTCCCTTGGTAACACCCTAGATCAGGTTAATAATGTGGATCGTAACGATCTGCTGGTTGCAAGGGTTGGCAGCCCAGCTGGAGATGCTTATCGTTGTCCCTTTATCACCAATTTTTCCTGCCAGCATTCAAATTTTAAACATATAATTAACAAACACTGGCACATCCTCAAGAATGATAATATGTTGACATCTATCTTGCCGGATAAACCTCAGGTGGTTTTCAGAGGTGCATCGTCTCTTAAAGATAGATTGGCGCCTAACATTTTGAACCCCCCTATTTCTAGATCTAGTTTCTTCTCTGAACTAACTGGATACTATCAATGTAGGAGGTGCCAGGTTTGTTCACTTAACCATTGCAGGACAAGAAGGACCGTTAGTTTTACCTCCACCTGTACCTCCAAAAAAACTTTTGTAATTGAGCCTTTTATTACTTGTTCTACAGCTGGGGTTGTATACATGCTCCAGTGTCCATGTGGCCTGCAGTATGTGGGCCGGACCAAGCAACCTTTGCAGGTGCGCCTAAACGAGCATATAAACAACATACGTATGGGTTTCACCAAACACTCTGTATCAAAGCACTATCTCACAACACATAACAGAGATCCATCCAATACAATTTTTCTAGGCATCAACAAATTTAAACCCCATTGGAGGGGTAGTTGTCTAGTTAAAAGCATCTCTAGGTTAGAGATGTCTTGGGTTCACAAAATTAAAAGTTATACTCCTTTTGGCCTTAATATCGATGTCGATGTTAACTCTTTCATTGACAACTCCTAGTGACTCGGTGTATTTATTTCATCTTTTTTATTTCTATTTTCCCTTTATCTATTTATATTTACCTATTGTTTATATCCAATTTTTCTATTTTTGTTTTGTGATTTCTCTCCCTTTTTTTCTTATTAATCTCTTGATTATGTATCAAGGGGACCTTTATACTCTGTAGAATATATATTTATGTATTTTAATATTCTGTTATTTTTTTAATTGTTTTGAGAAGAAAATGAAGAAGAGAAGAAGAGAAGAAGGAAGAAGAGAAGAGGATGAAGAAGATGAAGAGAAGAGCGGGAGCCTCCCCCCATGCCATGGGTGCGGAGCGGCCCGAGGAGAAGAAGATAGAAGACGCCGCGGAGGAGATGCTGGACGAGAACGCCGGAGGAAGAACCAGAAGAGCCAGAAGAACCAGAAGAAGATGAAGGAAGATAGAAGAAAGAAGAAGCATTTAAATAAAGGAATTGTCAAAAACTGACTCTTGTCATTTTTAACATTTTTGACAGTTTTTTAGTGAAATGGTAGGGGTAAGTACCCCCTTACCATTTCACACGGGGGGGGGGCCGGGATCTGGGGGTCCCCTTGTTAAAGGGGGCTTCCAGATTCCGATAAGCCCCCCGCCCACAGACCCCCACAACCACCGGCCAGGGTTGTGGGGATGAGGCCCTTGTCCTCATCAACATGGGGACAAGGTGTTTTGGGGGGCTACCCCAAAGCACCCTCCCAATGTTGAGGGCATATGGCCTGGTACGGTTCAGGAGGGGGGGGCGCACTCTCGTCCCCCCTCTTTTCCTGCGGCCTGCCAGGTTGCGTGCTCGGATAAGGGTCTGATATGGATTTTTGGGGGGACCCCACGCCGTTTTTTTTTTTTTTTTGGCGCGGGGTTCCCCTTAAAATCCATACCAGACCTGAAGGGTCTGGTATGGAATTTAGGGGGAACCCAACGTCATTTTTTTTTTAAAATTTTGGCCGGGGTTCCCCTTAATATCCATACCAGACCTGAAGGGCCTGGTATGGAATTTAGGGGGACTCCCACGTAATTTTTTTTTTTAATTTTGGTTCGGGGTTTCCCTGTGGGGAATTCCCATGCCGTTTTTATCAATGAACTTCTATGTGTATTGTCGGCAATGCAATAGCCGCGGATAGTTTTAAATGGGTTTTTTCCTTCGAAATGTCATTTTGCTGTCAGACTGTTCTAAACACGGGAAACATGCGCCCCTTTACAGGCATACTATAGACAATCCCCAGCTACGAAATTTAAAGGGATATTACACTTTTATTGTTTGACTTTAAGCATTAATAAAATCACTGCTCCTGAAAAAACGGCCGTTTTTAAAACTTTTTTTTGCATTGATCCATGTCCCCTGGGTCAGGACCCGGGTCCCCAAACACTTTTTATGACAATAACTTGCATATAAGCCTTTAAAATTAGCACTTTTGATTATTCATGTTCGTGTCCCATAGACTTTAACGGTGTTCGCATGTTCGAGCAAACTTTTTTCCTGTTCGCATGTTCTGGTGCGAACCAAACAGGGGGGTGTTCGGCTCATCCCTAATTTTGACGTATCAGGTAGATTATTGAGCATTACTATCTAGCTCAGCTACTTATTCACGTATGTTTTTGCACTGAGTGGATCTGTTAAATTCAGATTTACTTAGTGTGGCATATTGGTACACATTATTGTGAGCACACATCACATTATTTCACTATTTCAATCATTTTTAGCGCGACTTTCTGTTTCTTATCATCCACACCGCATATAGCGTCTCTGTTGTGATGCCAAATCCGACATGTTTCACCAGGAACTCTGTTTTTTTTTCAAGGATATTTTAAACATGGGAAAACTGTGCCACTTAAAGGAATATTTCACTTTTATTGTTTCACTTTAAGCATTATTAAAATCACTGCTCTCGAAAAAACGGCTGTTTTTAAAACTTTTTTTTGCATTGATACATGTCCCCTGGGGCAGGACCCAGGTCCCCAAACACATTTTATGACAATACCATGCATATAACCCTTTAAAATTAGCACTTTTGATTTTTCCCATACACTTTTAAAGGATGTTCCGCAGCTTTCGAATTTGCCGCGAACACCCCAAATTGTTCGCTATTCGGCGAACACCCAAAGTTCGAGTCGAACTTACGTTCGACTCCAACATCGTGCTCATCCCTAATGTTAATTCTGCCTGGAGCAAGCGGCATACAGCCCTGCAAAGACCTCAAGACGGAGGGAGCCCTCTAAAGGCCAGAACAGTTGCAATTTAGCAATTCATCTTGCCTCTCATTATTATTCAGGTGATCTGTGCCCAGTGCTAATCTTCTAGCCAGGAATCGCTAAATGCTTATTCAGCATCGGCATACTCTGCTACATAATCTACAAAATTTTGATCGCTAATTAATTGGAAGAAGAGCTTCATCTTCCTAGCTCAAAAAATACATTTCTTGGGGCATTTTTGGATACACAGAAAAATTCTGAAGAATTTCCACGAGGGCAGATCTGTCATCTGATAGAGTATCCTAGGTTCTTCTTGATTGGGCAATTGAATGGGACATTATCACCTCAGACCTCAGCCAGAAAGATTGGGGATAAAAATAGGAAAAAAAGTTGGTGCTTTACATCAACTAGGAAGAGATCCACCTGGCTAATTGCACGCCTTAATATAGCAAAAGAAACAACACTATTATAATATTGTGACTAAATATAGTCCATGAAGTCTATGAGTAAGCACTTGAAGGCAGCTTCCGTGGAGTATTAGAAGCAAAACTCTGTGTGATGGAGGAGAAAGCACAAAAAAGCGCCACTCTAAGTGCAGTATAAGATACAATTTATTTGGACACAGGATGTATGGTACTCAAAGATATGTGACAGGTAAGTAAGCATTTCACCAAAATTAGCTGTCCAGGGGGAATCCATAGGGAAGTCCAACGGGATGTCCAGCCGTGAGTCCGTCAGAGGCAAAGACGTGGGAACTGTGGAGCGGGTTGCGCCGGTGGATACCGGTGGTTCCTGGTCCTCAGAAGCCCAGGCTTCTGAGGACCAAGAAACGCCAGTATCCACTGACGCAACCCGCTTTGATGCTCAGTGCCGGTAATGACTACCTTGTGTCAAGCCAGATAGGTCTCCATGAATAAGACTTATCAGAGGATATGGGTAAAATGTGCAGATCTAACAGAGCAAAGCCTGGAGTTCTTTATAAAAAAAAAAAAAACAGCCAAGGTTCCACAGTTCTTACAACTAGGGCTGGGCAGGGCCCTAGGTTCAAATATGTTTAAAGTTCAAAGTTCAGCCTTGTCCACACTTACAGGGGTTTAAGGAGCCCTTAACCCCTTAACTTCATGCAAGCCTTTAAGAATAACACTAAAGATGTGCCAGAAAATCATTGTTTCCTAAGTGGGACTTGCCTATGGTCCTCAAAGCTTTATCATGGCCTGATTTCTATCCAACAGAATTGGCTAGGCTCTGCAATCTAATTCTGAAGACCGTATTTCTGGTTGCTACACCCTCTTTGAAAAGGGTGTCAAAGTTGCAGGCTTTGCACTCGAGTAGCCTCACCCAACGTTCTACCCTGACAGAATAGTCCTAAAACCCACAGACCGCTTTTATCCATGAGGTGTCTTTCTTCTTCCACTTTAACCAGGAAGTCAATTTATCATCTTTAGTGAAGCGGGAGGACCACAGCCTCTGGATGGCTTGCTTGGCAGCTACCCTTTCAGTCAGGAAAGCTGAAATCTGTGCTTGGCTCCGCATGGCTTAAGGCAGGGTCAATCAGTATGAACACATACAGTCACCTCTTAGATTGTTAATATAATTAAGAGAGCCTACTTTTCACAAGACCTTTCTATTCCAGAAGACTTAAGAGTACATTCCACTAGGGCAGTGCCAACTCTGTGGACAGTGCAGTGCTGAGTGTCTCCTGCGGCTATTTGCAAGTCATCAATTTGCTTCTCCCAGAACACCTTCATTACGATTTATTAGGCGACCCTGGCTCAGCTCACAACAGTAAAATTTGGAAAATTTGTTGTGTAGCACTTACTTACACTACGGATCATTACAAATGTATTCTTTTTTCCTCCTGTATGGCAAGTTTCCATTATATGGTGCCTTGATGTGCCAGGCAATTGGAAAATTGTATACTCACCTTTACGTAAATTTTCCTTTCCTGGTGCATCTTCATGGCAGTATACAGATTCCCACCCAAATGGTGAGAGTTACAGAGAATACTGCGAGCTGGTCTGCCTTTGATTTATAGTTAACCAGTCCTACCAGGTTCTGGGGGCAGTGCCACAACCCATTGTATTCTGCCATGAAGATGCACCAGGAAAGGAAAATTATGGAAAGGTGAGTATACAATTTTCTGTTTTTTTCGGCATTCAAGTTGACCTGAATGGGAAACTGCAAATGCTTGCACCAGAAACTGCAGTATGCAGGATATTTTTTTAACCACTTTCCCTCTAGAGCAATTTTTTTTTCATTTTTCATACACATGTTAAAATCTGCATTTTTGGCTATAAAGGGACTTAACCACCTCTCGCCCACCGTATTGTCAATTTACAAGCGGGGTGGCGACTCTCTCGTTCTGGGGTGACGTCATATGACATTGCCCCACTTTAGCCATGCCTGCACGCCCGCAGGGGCGCACAGCCCAGTGATCGGTTGTGCGCTCTGTCCCTGGGATACGGCGCATCACCTATCTTGGAACAGAGCCGATGACAAGGCTCTTTACCCATGTATCAATAAATAGAAATCAAGCTATTGATACTGCTGTTTACTGTGAATGTGTTACACAGGAGAATTGCTGCTTAGTTTTTATTGGTAAACAATACATAGCGCAGTTTTTTCTTCTTTTTCTTTACCCATGTGATCAGCTGTGTCCGATCACAGCTGATCACATGTAAACAAGGAAATGCTGGTTATCTGCTGACACACTGACAGCGTATGAGGAGAGGAGAGCCTGTCAGTGGCATTTCCTTACAGGGGAGATCTGCACAGATAATCAGGGCACTGATTATCAGTCCAGCCCCAAAAGCGCCCAGCAGTGATGCCAATCAGTGCCCAGCAGTCAGAGCTGCCTATCAGTGTCCATCAGTGCTGCATATTAGTGCCTCCTTATCAGTGCAGCCTCATCAGCGTACATCAGTGAGGGAGAAAAATTGCTTATTTACAAAATATTATAACAGAAGCTAAAAAAAACTTTTTCTTTTGTTTTTTTTTTTGTTTTTGGTATTTTAAAAAAAAAAAATAAATAAATCCAGTGGTTATAAAATACCACCAAATGAAAACTCTATCAGTTTAAAAAAAAAAATTATAAAAATTTTGTTTGGGTACAGTGTTGCATGACCGCGCAATTGTCATTCAAAGTGCCCTTCGTGTTAGGATTTTATTCTCTTCCTGGTTATTGTTGCAGAGAAGCCTGGGCACACAGCCAAGACAGCTGATTGAAGGAAAGGCACACACCTCCTCCACACATAGGTAGAGACTCCCAGCTCTCTCTGTTGTATAGTCCAGAGCTGTGCCCCCCCCCCCCCCAGTGTATCAGGCCACAAAACTGTACATGATCACATATTTGTTACAAAATGCCATATAGTTCAGCAAACATTTATGTAGTCAATGGGCAGAGCACATAGTAGCTTCCTATTTTTCCTTATTGATTTCCCCCACCTGTTTCTGGTAGAACTTTAACCAAGTAACATTGGTGTTGGATGCTTTTATTCAACAGTGCAATGTGAATGTAATCTGAGTGGTATGACTGCTAGAGGGAATGTAGACAAATACTTCAAAGTGCACATGCAAAAAAGAATATAAAATATGCAAAATATATTTGGTATAAAGATCACTTACTGTTAAAGATGTAAAGGTCAAACATATACCTCCAAAGCCATTCAGAGACAAAGCCAGGAATATCACTGGGGCCAGCACTGGAAAAAGCAATACAAAGTCACATGGTTATATAATGTTTCTTAAGAGTTTCAGAAAGAAATACAGTATATTAGAATTTTTGGAATTCAGGAATACAAGCCTTTTTATGACAATAACATAAAAATATACTCTATAATGCTTATAGCAGGAGTAGGCAATCCCTGGCACGGGTGCCGCAAGCGGCAAGCGAAGCCTCTTTTGCCGACACTCGACTCCCTCCCCATCAGCAGAGCAGCGCAGGGAAGTGTCAGTGAGACGCAATGCATTCCAATTTCAGAATTCCCCATACCGCACCTGCACTGAAGGGGACACGCTGTGCCCCCACACATTTTAAAAGATGGGAAAATTGTTTGGTTCTCTAACTTCTCTAACTGCAGCTGCGATCGTCAGCTTTTGTGATGGGGAAGAGATTGGGTGCAGTTCTGCTGGGGGGGGTCCCTGTATCCAGGAGGAGGAGGACAGTCTCGGCCACTGCTAAAGCCAATAACAGTCCTGCTAGCCCCGCCCACCATCTGGAGGAAGATGACTTGCTTGGTTGCCAATACCAATCTCAGAAAAAAAGGGATTTCACTGTGACTGAGAAAACCACAATCAGGTGACAGTTTGTGGAATTACTGTTGAGCTTCTGGGAACTTTGTTGAAATTATTCCTGAACCTTTGCAACACTTACTACTGAACCCCTGCACTCTGTATCCCTTTAAGCCACAGCCAGTATTCGGCGCAATGAAAATCACACCCAGCCACTTTTTCTCAGCTGCGGGGGCTCAACTTATGATCCTGCACACAGACCCACTGCTTTCAGAAAATGCCCCTGACCTGACATCATCATTGTGTATACATTCCATATGCTTGTATGTGACATCACATACAAGCACGTGGGCTGGGTGCGAGAGGTGGATTAGCAGGATGAGTGTGCCAGGACAGGTAGCTGTGTCTCATCTCTGCTTCCTTTCACGACTCTGCATATCACGCATATCATAGATGAGAAGAGGGTACAGCAGTGGAGCAGATGAGCTGGAGGGCTTCAGAGGTGGAACAGAAGAGTAGGAGGGTACAGCGGTAGGGCAGATGTTCAGGGAGGTACAGCGGTGGAAGAGATGAGAAGGGGGTTCAGCAGTGGGACAGAGGAGCAGGGGGGTACAGTGATGGGCCAGATGAGCAGGGGGTTCAGTGTTGGGGCAGAAAAGCAGGGGGGTAGAGCAGTGGGACAGATGTGAAAGGAGGTGTATTGGTGGGACAAATGAGCAGGGGGTTACAGTGGTGGGGCAGGAGAGCAGGGGGAACAGTGGTGGGGCAAGAGAGCAGGAGGAACAGAGATGGGGCAGAAGAGCAGGAGGGTACAGAGGAGAGACAGATATGCAGGAGGTACATTGGTGGGGCAGATGAGAAAGCACCCGCTTCTCATCTGCATACAGTGGTGCAGTAAATGAGCTGATGGGTTCAGTGTTAGGACAGATGAGAAGGTGATTCAGTAGTGAGACAGAAAAGCAATGGGATACGGTGGTGGACAGATGTGCAGGGAGGTACATTGGTGGGGCAGATGAGAAAAGGGGTATATTAATGGGGCAGATGAGCAGGGGGGTTACAGTGCTGGGACAGAAAAGCAAGGGGGTACAGTGGTGGGGCAGATGTGGAGGTACAGTGGTGGGAGGGATTAGAAGAGGGGTTAGTGTTGGGGCAGAAAAGCAGGGAGTACAGTGATGGGGCAGACGAGCAGGGGGTTAATGTGGTGGGACAGATGAGCGGGGCGGGTTCAGTGTTGGGTCAGGTGAGAAGGGGGTTACAGTGGTGGGAAAGATGAGGAGGGGGGGTTCAGTGTTGGGGCAGAGGAGAAAGGGGGTACATTGGTGGAACACATAAACAGGGGGTTACAGTGGTGGGGTAGAAAAGCAGGGGAAACAGAGGTTGGACAGATGTGCAGGAGGTACAGTCGTGGGGCAGATGAGAAAGGGGGGGGTTACAGTGGTGGGGCAGATGAGCAGATAAGTTCAGTGTTAGGGCACATGTGCATGGAGGTACAGTGGTGGGGCAGATGAGAAAGAGGGAACATTGGTGGGGCAGATGTACAGGGGGTTACAGTGGTGGGACAGATGAGCAGGGGGTACAGTGGTGAGGCAGGTGTGCAGGGGGTTACAGTGGTGGAGCAGATGAGAAAGGGGGTACATTGGTGGGGCAGATGAGCAGGGTGGTACAGCGATGGGGCTGATGCACAAAGGGTTACAGTGGTGGGGCAGATGCGCAGGATAGTACGGTGGTGGGGCAGATGTGCAGTGGTGGGGCAGATGTGCAGGGGGTTACAGTGGTGGGGCAGATGTGCAGGGGGTTACAGTGGTGGGGCAGATGTGCAGGGTAGTATAGTGGTGGGGCAGATGTGCAGGGTAGTAGAGTGGTGGGGCAGGTGTGCAGGGTAGTACAGTGGTGGGGCAGACGTACAGTGGTGGGGCAGATGTGCAGGGGGTTACAGTGGTGGGGCAGATGTGCCCCATCAGATGTTTTCCCCAGGAAATCTAGAGATAGAGAGGTCTTTTGCGAAGAGGAAGCTGGGCTGGGCTGCTGCAGCTTGAGGACTGAGTTGTGTAGGGTAAAGTCTACAGGCTTGGAGCTATCAGTTTGTAAATGGATAGAAAACTGGCTAAAAGACAGAATTCAGAGAGTAGTGGTTAATGATTCTTACTATGAATGGTCTAAGGTTATCAGTGGTGTACCCCAAGGTTCAGTGCTAGGACCCTTACTTTTTAATACCTTTATAAATGATATTGGGTCTGGGATTAAAAGTAACATTTCTGTCTTTGCAGTTGACACTAAGGCTGAATGTACACGGGACGTTATTACAGCCTCTCCTGAATGATTTAACTTGACAGATAGTAAAACCACGTTTAAAACATCCGTTTTTCTGCGTTTACATGTTGCGTTTTGCCGCGTTTGCATTTAGAAGCGTTTGAAAAAAAATTATTTATTTTTTTTACATAATGGCCAAAAATGAAAAACGCCTATAAACGAAACGCGGCTAAACGTGAGTTACCACGTTTAGAAGCGTTCGGTGCTTGAAATACCTCTAAACTCAGCGTCTGAACTCATTTTTTTGCTTTCCAAAAAAGGCCTCTAAACTCAATTGCCTAAAAACTACATTAAATTAACCTGTTTACATGTACACATAAGATAACATTGGATGAGTTTAAGAGCAGCTGAAAAAAGCATCCAACTGCCTCTGAACTTCCGTTTACCAGCAGCAGCATACATGAGGCTATGCAGTAGAATAACGTCATTACAGGATGTCTCCAATTTACAAGCCGACCTTAATGCACTGTCTAATTGGGCGACTATGTGGCAGATGAGATTTAATGTTGATAAATGTAAAGTTATGCACTTGGGGGCTAAGAATATGCATGCATCATACATACTAGGGGGAGTACAACTGGGGGAAATCAATGGCTGAGAAGGATCTGGGGGTTTTGGTAGATCATAAGCTCAATAATAGCATGCAATGACAAGGTGCGGTTTCCAAAGCAAGCAAAGTCCTTTCTTGTATTAAGAGAGGTATGGACTCCAGAGAGAGAGATAATTTTGCCCCTGTACAAATCATTAGTAAGACTTCATCTGGAATGTGCAGTTTAGTTGTGGGCTCCAGTTCTCAAAAAGGATATCGGGGAACTGGAGAAAGTGTAGAGAAGGGCAACCAAACTGATAAGAGGCATGGATTAAGGGGGGATACAGGCAGGTCCATAAATATTGGGACATCGACAAAATTCTAATCTTTTTGGCTCTATACACCACCACAATGGATTTGAAATGAAACGAACAAGATGTGCTTTAACTGCAGACTTTCAGCTTTAATTTGAGGGTATTTAAATCCAAATCAGATGAACGGTGTAGGAATTACAACAGTTTCTATATATGTGCCTCCCACTTTTTAAGGGACCAAAAGTAATGGGACAATTGGCTGCTCAGCTGTTCCATGGCCAGGTGTGTGTTATTCCCTCATTATCCCATTTACAAGATGTGCTTTAACTGCAGACTTTCAGCTTTAATTTGAGGGTATTTACATCCAAATCAGATGAACGGTGTAGGAATTACAACAGTTTGTATATGTGCCTCACACTTTTTAAGGGACCAAAAGTAATGGGACAATTGGCTGCTCAGCTGTTCCATGGCCAGGTGTGTGTTATTCCCTCATTATCCCATTTACAAGGAGCAGATAAAAGGTCCAGAGTTCATTTCAAGTGTGCTATTTGCATTTGGAATCTGTTGCTGTCAACTCTCAATATGAGATCCAAAGAACTGTCTGGAACATCCTTAAAAAGAAAGAACGCACCGGTGAGCTCAGCAACACCAAAAGACCTGGAAGACCATGGAAAACAACTGTGGTGGATGACCGAAGAATTCTTTACCTGGTGAAGAAAACACCCTTCACGGCAGTTGGCCAGATCAAGAACACTCTCCAGGAGGTAGGTGTATGTGTGTCAAAGTCAACAATCAAGAGAAGACTTCACCAGAGTGAATACAGAGGGTTCACCACAAGATGTAAACCATTGGTGGGCCTCAAACCAGGAAGGCCAGATTAGAGTTTGCCAAACAACATCTAAAAAAGCCTTCACAGTTCTGGAACAATATCCTATGGACAGATGAGACCAAGATCAACTTGTACCAGAGTGATGGGAAGAGAAGAGTATGGAGAAGAAAAGGAACTGCTCATGATCCAAAGCATACCACCTCATTAGTGAAACATGGTGGTGGTAGTGTCATGGCGTGGGTTCCCTGTATGGACCCCTTTTATATTTATACATGGTGTTCATACAGTCAGGTCCATAAATATTGTGACTTCGACACTTCATTTCATTTCAAATCCATTGTGGCGGTGTATAGAGCCAAAAAGATTAGAATTGTGTCGATGTCCCAATATTTATGGACCTGACTGTATGATTACCATGTATAAATATATAAGGGGTCCATATAGGGAACCCACGCCATGACACTACCACCACCATGCTTCACTGATGAGGTGGTATGCTTTGGATCATGAGCAGTTCCTTTCCTTCTCCATACTCTTCTCTTCCCATCACTCTGGTACAAGTTGATCTTGGTCTCATCTGTCCATAGGATGTTGGATAGGAGTTGACAGCAACAGATTCCAAATGTAAATAGCACACTTGAAATGAACTCTGGACCTATTATCTGCTCCTTGTAAATGGGATAATGAGGGAATAACACACGCCTGGCCATGGAACAGCTGAGCAGCCAATTGTCCAATTACTTTTGGTCCCTTAAAAAGTGGGAGGCACATATACAAACTGTTGTAATTCCTACACCGTTCATCTAATTTGGATGTAAATACCCTCAAATTAAAGCTGAAAGTCTGCAGTTAAAGCACATCTTGTTCGTTTCATTTCAAATCCATTGTGGTGGTGTATAGAGCCAAAAAGATTAGAATTGTGTGGATATCCCAATATTTATGGACCTGACTGTATTTAAACTGACCACATCTACAATGGACAGTATATAAGAAATGTTTACCCATGTGTCCTGTTACTTCACATTTGCATTATATCTGTTATTATCCATTTAATTCACATAATACTGCCTGAAAACTGAAAGATTGCACACATCTCCCCCCCAGGTGAGCGTTCTATGAATATAGAATCATATGCAGCTACTGTATGTTTGAAATCCATGCAGGTCAAAACTTGCAGAAAATTTCACTTCGGCTATAGTATACAGTACTGTGCAAAAGTCTTAGGCAGGTGTGATAAAATGCTGTAAATTCAGAAATCTTTCAGAAACAGAAGTGTTAATAGTTTATTTTTATTAATTTACAAAATGGAAAGTAAATGAACATAATGTAAATCAAATCAATATTTGTTGTGACCACCCTTTGCCTTTAAAACAGCATCAATTGAAGGAACTCAGCAGGTAGGTTGTTCCAGACATCTTTTAGAACTAACCACAGATCTTCTGTGGATGTAGGCTGCCTGGGATTACATGAAGGGACACAATAGAAGCTGAGTTTTTCTGTCTCTTCATATAATCCCAGACAGACTCAATGATCTTGAGATCAGGGCTCTGTGGGAGCTAGGGATGAGCTGAACACCCCCCTGTTCGGTTCGCACCAGAACATGCGAACAGGAAAAAAGTTTGTTCGAACATGCGAACACATAGTTACATAGTTACATAGTTACATAGTAGGTGAGGTTGAAAAAAGACACAAGTCCATCAAGTCCAACCTATGTGTGTGATTATGTGTCAGTATTACATTACATATCCCTGTATATTGCGGTCATTCAGGTGATTATCTAATAGTTTCTTGAAGCTATCAATGCTCCCCGCTGAGACCACCGCCTGTGGAAGGGAATTCCACATCCTTGCCGCTCTTACAGTAAAGAACCCTCTACGTAGTTTAAGGTTAAACCTCTTTTCTTCTAATTGTAATGAGTGGCCACGAGTCTTATTAAACTCTCTTCTGCAAAAAAGTTTTATCCCTATTGTGGGGTCACCAGTACAGTATTTTGAAATTGAAATCATATCCCCTCTCAAGCGTCTCTTCTCCAGAGAGAATAAGTTCAGTGCTCGCAACCTTTCCTCATAACTAAGATCCTCCAGACCCTTTATTAGCTTTGTTGCCCTTCTTTGTACTCGCTCCATTTCCAGTACATCCCTCCTGAGGACTGGTGCCCAGAACTGGACAGCATACTCCAGGTGCGGCCGGACCAGAGTCTTGTAGAGCGGGAGAATTATCGTTTTATCTCTGCAGTTGATCCCCCTTTTAATGCATGCCAATATTCTGTTTGCTTTATTAGCAGCAGCTTGGCATTGCATGCCATTGCTGAGCCTATCATCCACTAGGACCCCCAAGTCCTTTTCCATCCTAGATTCCCCCAGAGGTTCTCCCCCCAGTGTATAGATTGCATTCATATTTTTGCCACCCAAATGCATTATTTTACATTTTTCTACATTGAACCTCATTTGCCATGTAGTCGCCCACCCCATTAATTTGTTCAGGTCTTTTTGCAAGATTTCCACATCCTGCGGAGAAGTTATTGCCCTGCTTAGCTTAGTATCATCTGCAAATACAGAGATGGAACTGTTTATCCCATCCTCCAGGTCGTTTATGAACAAATTAAATAGGATTGGTCCCAGCACAGAACCCTGGGGTACCCCACTATCCACCCCTGAACATTCTGAGTACTCCCCATTTATCACCACCCTCTGAACACGCCCTTGTAGCCAGTTTTCAATCCATGTACTCACCCTATGGTCCATGCCAACGCACCTTATTTTGTACAGTAAACGTTTATGGGGAACTGTGTCAAATGCTTTTGCAAAATCCAGATACACCACGTCTACGGGCCTTCCTTTATCTAGATGGCAACTCACCTCCTCATAGAAGGTTAATAGATTGGTTTGGCAAGAACGATTCTTCATGAATCCATGCTGATTACTGCTAATGATATCATTCTTATTACTAAAATCTTGTATATAGTCCCTTATCATCCCCTCCAAGAGTTTACATACTATTGATGTTAGGCTAACTGGTCTGTAATTCCCAGGGATGTTTTTTGGGCCCTTTTTAAATATTGGTGCTACATTGGCTTTTCTCCAATCAGCTGGTACCATTCCAGTCAATAGACACAGTTAAAGTCTATGGGACACGAACATGAATAATCAAAAGTGCTAATTTTAAAGGCTTATATGCAAGTTATTTTCATAAAAAGTGTTTGGGGACCTGGGTCCTGCCCCAGGGGACATGGATCAATGCAAAAAAAAGTTTTAAAAATGGCCGTTTTTTCAGGACCAGTGATTTTAATAATGCTTAAAGTCAAACAATAAAAGTGTAATATCCCTTTAAATTTCGTAGCTGGGGGTGTCTATAGTATGCCTGTAAAGGGGCGCATGTTTCCTGTGTTTAGAACAGTCTAACAGCAAAATGACATTTCGAAGGAAAAAACCCATTTAAAACATTGCATTGCCGACAATACACATAGAAGTTCATTGATAAAAACGGCATGGAAATTCCCCACAGGGGAACCCTGAACCAAAATTTAAAAAAAAAATGACGTGGGAGTCCCCCTAAATTCCATACCAGGCCCTTCAGGTCTGGTATGGATATTAAGGGGAACCCCGGGCAAAATTAAAAAAAAAAATGATGTGGGGTTCACCCTAAATTCCATACCAGACCGAAGGGTCTGGTATGGATTTTAAGGGGAACCCCGCGCCAAAAAAAAAAAAAAAACGGCGTGGGGTCCCCCAAAAATCCATACCAGACCCTTATCCGAGCACGCAACCTGGCAGGCCGCAGGAAAAGAGGGGGGGGGACGAGAGTGCTGAACCGTACCAGGCCACATGCCCTCAACACTGGCAGGGTGCTTTGGGGTAGTCCCCCAAAACACCTTGTCCCCATGTTGATGAGGACAAGGGCCTCATCCCCACAACCCTGGCCGGTGGTTGTGGGGGTCTGCGGGCGGGGGGCTTATCGGAATCTGGAAGCCCCCTTTAACAAGGGGACCCCCAGATCCCGGCCCCCCCCCCTGTGTGAAATGGTAAGGGGGTACTTACCCCTACCATTTCACTAAAAAACTGTGAAAAATGTTAAAAATGACAAGAGACAGTTTTTGACAATTCCTTTATTTAAATGCTTCTTCTTTCTTCTATCTTCCTTCATCTTCTTCTTCTGGTTCTTGTGGCTCTTCTGGCTCTTCCTCCGGCGTTCTCGTCCAGCATCTCCTCCGCGGGCGTCTTCTATCTTCTTCTCCTCGGGCCGCTCCGCACCCATGGCATGGGGGGAGGCTCCCGCTCTTCTCTTCATCTTCTTCTCTAATTCTTTTCTTCTCTTCTTCTCTTCTTCATTTTCTTCTCCGGGCCACTCCGCACCCATGCTGGCATGGAGGGAGGCTCCCGCTGTGTGACGGAGTCTCCTCGTCTGACGGTTCTTAAATAACGGGGGGTGGGGCCACCCGGTGACCCCGCCCCCCTCTGACGCACGGTGACTTGACGGGACTTCCCTGTGACGTCACGGGGAATGCCACAGGGAAGTCCTGTCATGTCCCGTGCGTCAGAGGGGGGCGGGGTCACCGGGTGGCCCCACCCCCCGTTATTTAAGAACCGTCAGATGAGGAGACGCCGTCACACAGCGGGAGCCTCCCTCTATGCCAGCATGGATGCGGAGCGGCCCGGAGAAGAAAATGAAGAAGAGAAGAAGGAAGAAGAGAAGAAGATGAAGAAGATGAAGAGAAGAGCGGGAGCCTCCCCCCATGCCATGGGTGCGGAGCGGCCCGAGGAGAAGAAGATAGAAGACGCCGCGGAGGAGATGCTGGAGGAGAACGCCGGAGGAAGAACCAGAAGATAATGAAGGAAGATAGAAGAAAGAAGAAGCATTTAAATAAAGGAATTGTCAAAAACTGTCTCTTGTCATTTTTAACATTTTTGACAGTTTTTTAGTGAAATGGTAGGGGTTAGTACCCCCTTACCATTTCACACAGGGGGGGGCGGGATCTGGGGGTCCCCTTGTTAAAGGGGGCTTCCAGATTCCGATAAGCCCCCCCGCCCGCAGACCCCCACAACCACCGGCCAGGGTTGTGGGGATGAGGCCCTTGTCCTCATCAACATGGGGACTAGGTGTTTTGGGGGGCTACCCCAAAACAGCCTCCCAATGTTGAGGGCATGTGGCCTGGTACGGTTCAGGAGGGGGGGCGCACTCTCGCCCCCCCCTCTTTTCCTGCGGCCTGCCAGGTTGCGTGCTCGGATAAGGGTCTGGTATGGATTTTTGGGGGGACCCCACGCCGTTTTTTTTTTTTTTTTGGCGCGGGGTTCCCCTTAAAATCCATACCAAACCTGAAGGGTCTGGTATGGAATTTAGGGGGAACCCCACGTAATTTTTTTTTTTATTTTGCCCGGGGTTCCCCTTAATATCCATACCAGACCTGAAGGGCCAGGTATGGAATTTAGGGGGACTCCCACGTCATTTTTTTTTTTTTTAATTTTGGTTCGGGGTTCCCCTGTGGGGAATTCCCATGCCGTTTTTATCAATGAACCTCTATGTGTATTGTCGGCAATGCAATAGCCACGAGTAGTTTTAAATGGGTTTTTTCCTTCGAAATGTCATTTTGCTGTCAGACTGTTCTAAGCACAGGAAACATGCACCCCTTTACAGGCATACTATAGACACCCCCCAGCTATGAAATTTAAAGGGATATTACACTTTTATTGTTTGACTTTAAGCATTATTAAAATCACTGCTCCTGAAAAAACGGCCGTTTTTAAAACTTTTTTTTGCATTGATCCATGTCCCCTGGGGCAGGACCCAGGTCCCCAAACACTTTTTTATGACAATAACTTGCATATAAGCCTTTAAAATTAGCACTTTTGATTTCCCTCATAGACTTTTAAAGGGTGTTCCGCGGCATTCGAATTTGCTGCGAACACCCCAAATTGTTCGCTGTTTGGCGAATCTGCGAACAGCCAATGTTCGAGTCGAACATGAGTTCGACTCGAACTCGAAGCTCATCCCTAGTGGGAGCCAAACCATCACTTCCAGGACTCCTTGTTCTTGTACTTCTTCACACTGAAGATAGTTCCTAAAGTGGAGCTCCACCCTAAAGGATAAGTTTCACTTGTTTGCACCCTCCACTGCCACATTTGGTACTCTTTTTATCCATCACGCCAAGCCATCAGGGAGGCATGTGATTGGCCCCAAAATCTGCAGCAGGACAATGACCCCAAACATGCAGCCAATGTCATTAAATACCAAATAATTACATTTTAATCTCATCTGACCACCTTAAATGTACCTTGTAGATTCTAAGGCCACATGGAAAATGGTGTTATGGTCATATGAGACTAAAATTGAATTATTTGGCCCACAAAACAATATGTTTGGTGGAAATCCAATACAGCTCACAATTCAAATAACACCATTCCTACAGTAAAGCATGGAGGTGGTAATATCCTGTTATGGGGGTGTTTCTCTACAGCAGGGACTGGAGCACTTGTCAGGATAGAAGAAAAATGGATGGAGCAAAATACCATCAAATTCTTGACGAAATTCTGCTGCCCTCTACCAGAAAGTTGTCAATGGGAAGAAGGTTTACCTTCCAACTTGACAATGACCCAAACCACACAGCAAAAATTACCACACATTGGTTGAAGGAGAAAAAGGTGTCCTTGCATTGCTTAGTCAGAGCCTCATTGAAACTTAAACCCCATTCATAGAAACATACCCCAACAGAACAAAGGCTGTAATTAAAGCAAAGGGGGTTCAACAAAAATAGGATTTTTAAAACAGCTTACCTGTAAAATCCTTTTCTTTGAAGTACATCACGGGACACAGAGCCATAGTAGTTACTATGTGGGTTATAGGCCACCTTCAGGTGATGGACACTGGCACACCCTAAGACAAGAAATTCACTCCCTATATAACCCCTCCCTCTACTGGGAGTACCTCAGTTTTGTAGCAAAGCAATACACGTGTATACCAAAAAGAAGGGAGGGACCTCTGTGTCCCGTGATGTACTTCAAAGAAAAGGATTTTTACAGGTAAGCCGTTTTAAAAATCCTATTTTCTTATCATACATCACAGGACACAGAGCCATAGGGATGTCCCATAGCAATGCCAACTGAAGGGAGGGAGGCACAACAAAAGTAGGGCACTAAGAGACTAGAGGACTTATACTGCTGCCTGCAGTACACTGCGCCCAAAGGCGATATCCTTAATGACCTTTTACATGTACTTGATAGAATCTGGTAAATGTATGGACTGAAGACCAAGTTGCGCCTTGTAGATTAGAGCCATGGAGGCTTGGTGATGCACTGCCCAGGAAGTACTAACAGCCCTGGCGGAGTGCACTTTAATATAAAAAAGTGGAATTTTCCTCTTTAAACCATAAGCTTGAAGAATCACTTGACGAATCCATTTAGAAATAGTAGATTTCGATGCTGCCTGTCCTCTCTTAGGACCTTCGGGCAACACAAACAAAACATTTGTTTTACGAATCTGAGCAGTCACCTTCAAGTAGACCTTGACTGCTCTCACCACATCAAGAGAATGTAGTGACCTTTCTTCCGCAGCACGAGGTTCTGGAAAAAATGAAGGCTGAACAATATCCTGGTTTAAATGAAAACCTGACACTACCTTCGGTAGGAAATTAGGATGAGGACGTAATACAACAGACCCAATCTTCACCCTTCACGGTGGGTTCCGTTAACAAACCTTCAGGAGCCGGGGACCCCCGGGGAACCCACAATCCTGGACCTGCAATAGCATCCCGCCAGTAAAACTTTATGGCCTTAATACCAAAAGTACTGGATCCCGGGATCCAGCTCTCTAAATAGAGAAGCGTTTACAGGCAAAACCTTGTTTCTTTAGACACGAGGCCTGGGTACCATTCAATTCAGCCTAAAAGACACTTGGATGGATCCGGCTGCATAGCTAGCCGCAGCAAGGATTGCTCCAGTGGAGCTCAGCACAGCACATCTTCACTCATGACCAACACCTTAGACACTGGCGAAAAAATTGAGGTATTCCCAGTAGTGGGAGGTGTTATATAGGGAGTGAACTTGTCTTAGGGTGTGCCAGTGTCCATCACCTGAAGGTGGCCTATAACCCACATAGTAACTACTATGGCTTTGTGTCCTGTGATGTTTCCAACTCAGTGATTGAACCCATAGTTCTGAAATGGTTTTGTGGTGGCCAAAAGGAAGTGCTTAATTATAGCTTAAAAATGAAGCCTGGGAAAGTGATGGGACACTCTTCGTTAAGCAGAGGTAGACGCCCCAAGGAAGGGAGCTTGGAGGGCTTTCATTGTTGGAGAATAGGGATGAGCTTCGTGTTCGAGTCGAACCCATGTTTGACTCGAACATTGGCTGTTCGATCGTTTGCCGAATTGCGAACGATATGGGCCGTTCGCGCCAAATTCGTGTGGCGCATCACGGCCCATAATTCACTGCGGCATCGCAGTGCATTGCTGGCTGATGATTGGCCAAGCATGCACTATGACCCGCATGCTTGGCCAATCACAGCGCCGTCGGTAGAGAGAGCTGTAATTGGCCAAAGCCAGGGTGGCTTTGGCCAATTATGGCTCAGGGGGTTTAGAACACGCTCCACACTATATAAGGCCGCCTGCATGGCGGCCCTGTGTAGTGTGTTCCGGCGTGTTGAGAGATAGACAGAGAGACAGTGTCATTTCATTTAAGTTAGCTAGATTAGGCAGGACAGTCAGTGAGTTAGCTGCACTTACAGTGTATTGTGTATATATATGCATCCCAGGTGTTGCATATATATATATATATATACACTGTATTCAGTTAAGCTAGATCCGTTCCTGTTATCTTCCTACTGACAGGCAGGCTTGTCTTGTTACAGTATTTACAGCTACCTGAAGACAATTGCTGGTGTTCTTTTGATCCTATTAGTACCACAGTCAGGCAGCTAGACTATTTACAGTTAGTGTAGTGCGTCCTGCTCACAGTGTTCAGCTAAAACTACAAGTTAGTGTAGTGAGACCTCTGCACAGTGTTCAGCTAAAGCTACAAGTTAGTGTAGTGCGTCCTGCTCACAGTGTTCAGCTAAAACTACAAGTTAGTGTAGTGAGACCTCTGCACAGTGTTCAGCTAAACCTACAAGTTAGTGCAGTGCGTCCTGCTCACAGTGTTCAGCTAAAACTACAAGTTAGTGTAGTGCGTCCTCCTCACAGTGTTCAGCTAAACCTACAAGTTATTTTTTTGCGAGCTCTGCACAGTGTTCACCTAAAGCTACCTGTAGAAGGTTGGTGGTGTTTTCCTGATCCTATCACTACCGCAGGCAGCTAAATAAGCTACAAGTTAGTTTTTTGCGAACTCTGCACAGTGTTCAGCTAAAGCTACCTGTAGAAGGTTGGTGGTGTTCTCATACTACAGAAAGGCAGTTGATTTTGCTAGCTGCAGTATCAGTACATATATATATATATATATATATATATATATATATATATATATATATCTCAGCTTAGTGCAGCTACAGGCCATTAGTATGTCTGGAAGGCCAACAAGGAGAGGCAGACAGTCACAAGCCAATAAAAGAGGGCAAGCAGGCTCTGTGTCTAGTGCTGGTCGTGGAGACGGTGCATCCTCATCAGCGCGTGGCTGTGGTACACGCTTGGCCTTTTTTTCGGCAGCTATCCGTGTTGAGCCGCAACATGCGGAAGACTTGGTCGAGTGGATGACCAAGCCGTCCTCATCCTCCTCACCCTCTCTCACCCATGCTCAGGGTACTTTGTCTGGCAAAGCAGCGGCCTCTTCCCTCTGCTCAATGTCATCAGTGACTCCTTCCCTAGCCCCATCATGTCCTCCTGAGGAGTCCCTCGAACTGTTTGACCACAGTGTTGGGTACATGCTCCAGGAGGATGGCCAGCGTTTGGAAGACTCTGATGATGATACTGAGCTAGATGAAGGCAGTAACATGAGCACGGACAGAGGGGGTGCCCAAGAAGGACAGCAATCTGGCAGTCATGCTCCCCCTGCTGCAGCATACTGCCAGGTTTGCTCCAGTGATGAGGAGGGAGGGGATGATGAGGTCACTGACTCAACGTGGGTGCCTGATAGGAGAGAGGAGGAGGCGGCACATCACCAACGAGGCAGGATGCCCTCCAGGGGCCAGCCTAAGGGCAGCACACTGACTGCATCACACCCCAAAGCTCCGCATGTGCAGGGCGCTGCAGTCTCTGCGCGTTATTCAAAAAGTTTTTTTGTGTGGGCCTTTTTTGAGACGAGTGCATCAGATCGCACCGCTGCTATTTGCAACATATGTCTCAAGCGTATCTCGCGTGGCCAAAACATCTCCCGCTTGGATACCACATGCTTGACCAGGCATATGTTGACCTGCCATGCAGTTCGTTGGCAAGTGTATCTAAAAGACCCACACCAAAGAACAAAGAGGACCTCTCCTTGCTCCTCATCAGCTGAGATCTCCAACCCCACTATACCTGAGAGGAATGAAGGTGTAGAATTAGGTGTGTCACAGCCAAGTACTTGTAGGCAATCTGCTTTCGGTACACCGATGTCAGATTGTACCAGGCAAATTTCCCTGCCCCAGCTGCTGCACCGCCGAAAGAAGTTTGCTCCCAGCCATCCACATGCCCAGCGGTTGAATGCTAGCTTGGCAAAATTGCTAGCACTTCAACTGCTGCCTTTTCAGTTGGTAGACTCTGCCCCCTTCCGTGAGTTTGTGGAATGTGTGGTTCCTCAGTGGCAGGTACCCAAACGCCACTTTTTCTCACGAAAGACGATTCCGGCTCTCTACCGGCATGTGGAAGGCAATGTCCATGCCTCGCTGGACAGGGCGGTCAGCGGTAAGGTGCATATTACCGCTGACTCATGGTCCAGCAGGCATGGACAGGGACGTTACCTAAGTTTCATGGCGCATTGGGTGACTCTGCTGGCAGCTGGGAAGGATGCAGGACAAGGTGCAGTAGTGTTGGAGGTTGTTCCGCCACCACGCCTCCAAAATGCCACTACTAATTAATGTGACACACCTCTCTCCTCCACCCCCTCCTCTTCTTCTTCCTCCATGGCCTCTTCCTGTGCTTTGTCCTCGGAAACCAGCGGTGCTCCGTAGGCGTTCAAGGGGCTACGCATGTACGCAGGCCAAAAGCCATGCGGTGCTTGAGCTGGTGTGCTTGGGGGACAGGAGCCACTCTGGGGCAGAGGTTCTGTCAGCTCTGCAGGGGCAGGTTCAGAGGTGGTTGATGCCACGCCAACTTAAGGCAGGAATGGTGGTTTGCGACAATGGCACCAACCTCCTCTCTGCCCTCCGACAGGGACAAATGACCCATGTGCCCTGTTTGGCTCACGTCCTTAACTTGGTGTTGCAGCGGTTCTTGGGCAGGTACCCGGGCTTACAGGATGTCCTGAGGCAGACCAGGAAAGTCTGTGTGCATTTCCACCGGTCATATAATGCCAGTGCTCGGCTGGCGGACCTCCAAAAGGAGTTTAACCTGCCCAAGAACCGCCTAATCTGTGACATGCCCACCAGGTGGAACTCAACGTTGGCCATGCTGCAGCGGCTGCACACGCAGCAGAGGGCCATCAATGAGTACCTGTGCGACTATGGCACCAGGACAGGGTCAGGGGAGCTTGTTTTTTTTTCCCCACGCCAGTGGGCCATGATCAGGGATGCATGCACTGTCCTGTCACCATTTGAGGAGGCCACGAGGATGGTGAGCAGTGACAGTGCATGCATCAGTGACACTGTCCCCCTTGTCCACCTGTTGGAGCACACACTGCGTGGAATCGTGGAATAATGGACAGGGCACTTGAGGCAGAACAGAGGCAGGAAGAGGAGGACTTCCTTAGCTCTCAAGGCCCCCTTTATCCAGACAGTGTTCCTGCGTGCCCACCGATCACACAAGAAGAGGACGAGGAGGAGGAGGAGGATTGTGTCAGTATGGAGGTGGAGCCTGGCACTCAGCATCAGCAGCAGTCTTTAAGGGATCAGTCCCAAGAAACACATGGACTTGTACGTGGCTGGGAGGAGGTGGCTGCGGACCATGTCATCCTTAGTGACCCAGAGGACTCCGGACCGAATGTCTCAGCAAACCTACGCTGCATGGCCTCCCTGATCCTGCAAAGCCTGCGTAAGGATCCTCGTATTCGTGGTATCAAGGAGAAGGACCAATACTGGCTAGCAACCCTCCTTGATCCACGTTACAAGGGTAAGGTTGCGGACCTTATCTTGCCGTCACAGAGGGAGCAGAGGATGAAACATCTTCGGGAGGCCTTGCAGAAAGGTTTGTGCAACGCGTTCCCAGAGACTGGGAGGTTACAAACTCCTGTTTCTGGACAACGTGTTGTTGAGGCTTCGGTCAGTCAAAGAAGGAGCGGTGGAGAAGGTGGCCATCTGACCGATGTGTTCAGACAGTTTGTTAGTCCGCAGCCCCAAGGTATGATCGGTTCCAGCAACCATCGCCAGCGTCTGTTTTACATGGTGCAGGGTGGACTTGTACGTGGCTCGGAGGAGGTGGCTGCGGACCATGTCATCTTTAGTGACCCAGAGGACTCCGGACCGAATGCCTCAGCAAACCTACGCTGCATGGCCTCCCTGATTCTGCAAAGCCTGCGTAAGGATCCTCGTATTCGTGGTATCAAGGAGAAGGACCAATACTGGCTGGCAACCCTCCTTGATCCACGTTACAAGGGTAAGGTTGCGGACCTTATCTTGCCGTCGCAGAGGGAGCAGAGGATGAAACATCTTCGGGAGGCCTTGCAGAAAGGTTTGTGCAACGTGTTCCCAGAGACTGGGAGGTTACAAACTCCTGTTTCTGGACAACGTGTTGCTGAGGCTTCGGTCAGTCAAAGAAGGAGCGGTGGAGAAGGTGGCCGTCTGACCGATGCGTTCAGACAATTTGTTAGACCGCAGCCCCAAGGTATGATGGTTTCCAGCAACCATCGCCAGCGTCTGTTTTACATGGTGCAGGAATACCTAGGGGCAAGATCTGACTTGGACACCTTTCCCACCGAAAATCCTCTGGGTTACTGGGTCTTGAGGATGGATCACTGGCCAGAGCTTGCACAGTATGCAATTGAGCTACTGGCCTGTCCTACATCCAGCGTTCTTTCGGAACGCACATTTAGTGCTGCTGGAGGATTTGTAACCGATCACAGGGTGAGTCTGTCCACCGACTCGGTCGATCGACTGACCTTCATAAAAATGAATCAGTCTTGGATCACCACCAGCTACCAAGCACCTGATGCTGATGTAACCGAATAATTTTTTTTTAAAATCTCAGATCCCTTCAAAGACTGCCTATGCTGATGCTGAGTGACTATCCTGACTAATTATCCTCTTCCTCCTCAATGATCACGCTGATAGCTTGTAAGAACATTTTTGGTTCTGGGCGCCGTCACCAGTGCCTAAGGCCCAATGTTTCAGCCCCTGTTTAACAGGGGCATGTAATTACAATTTTTGATGCAATACTTTGCAGCAGGGCTCGTTCCTGCGTTCCAACTAGAGTATCTGTGAGGGGGATGCAGTGTTGTGGCACCAGCACCAGTGCCTAAGGCCCAATTTTTCAGCCCCTGTTCAACAGGGGCATGTAATTACATTTCTTGATCTAATATTTCACAGCAGGGCCTGTTTCTGTGCCCACCAAGAGCGAGTGAGGACTTACAGTGTTGTGGCACCAGCACCACCACCACCACCACCACCAAAGGCCCAGTTATCAGCCCCTGTTCAACAGGGGCATGTAATTACAATTCTTGATCTAATATTTCACAGCAGGGCTCATTTCTGTGCCCACCAAGAGCGAGTGAGGACTTACAGTGTTGTGGCACCAGCACCACAACCAAAGGCCCAATTTTTCTGCCCCTGTTCAACAGGGGCATGTAATTACAATTCTTGATCTAATATTTCACAGCAGGGCCCTGTGAGGGCTTACAGTGTTGTGGCCATAACACCTAAGGCCCAAATTTCTGCTGAGTATATAGGGCAGGCCCCTACTTTAAACATCCAACTTACTCCTACTTGCAAACGGAAGGAGACAACAGGAAGTGAGATTAAATCTACCCCTAGGAAGGGAAATTCTCTCCTGTAAGAGTTAATATGGGAAAAACATTTCTCCTTTCCACTGATGCTTTATCACCAATCCTTGTTTCACAAAAAAACCCAAATTTTCAAAAAACATTTGTCATTGGGACAAAAAGTGAGGTGAAATCTTTTGAAGAGGAGCACAGACAGCAAAACAAATGTCACAGGGGTGATAACCCTTCCCTATGTTTTCCAAAAAGCTTAAAAAAGATTTTTTGGCTGGAGCTAAACACGTTAAAAATGTACCTACTTAACAACAAACCTACAGTCCCTGTCTTGTTTGCACCGCCTGTATACTGCTGTTCAGAGTACATAGGGCCTGGTGGCCCACACCTTTCCTTTTTTTAATTTGGGTGCGGGGTTCCTCTTAATATCCATACAAGACCCAAAGGGCCTGGTAATGGACTGGGGGGTACCCATGCCATTTGTCTCACTGATTTTCATCCATATTGCCAGGACCCGACATTACATTAAACCCGCAAGCAGTTTTAAATGATATTTTTTCCTTTAAAAATGACATTTTGTGCAGGGACTGTTCTAAGCACGGGAAACACGCGCCACTTTACAGGCATACTATAGACACCCCCCCAGGTACGATATTTAAAGGAATATTTCACTTCTTTTTTTTTTAACTTTAAGCATCATTAAAATCACTGCTCCCGAAAAAACGGCTGTTTTTAAAAGTTTTTTTTTGCATTGATACATGTTCCCTGGGGCAGGACCCGGGTCCCCAAACCCTTTTTGGGACAATACCATGCAAATTAGCCTTTAAAATGAGCACTTTTGATTTCGAACGTTCGAGTCCCATAGATGTCAATGGGGTTCTAACGCTCGTGCGAATTTTCGGTCCGTTCGCAGGTTCTGGTGCGAACCGAACCGGGGGGTGTTCGGCTCATCCCTAGTGTAGAGTAGGGACAGCTCAGATAGTTTCAGTGTAGTGTAGTGTAGTGAGACCGTGTCAGTAATCTTGACATTAGTGTATAGCTAGAGTAGGGACAGTTCAGATAGCTTCAGTGTAGTGACGGTTGAACACCATCTATTTGATTGCGTTACTGCCAGTTTAACGCCATATCATATTGCGTGGGTTACTACCAGTTTAACGCCATATTGTTTTGCGTGCGTTACTGTAATGGAAATTTGTAAGTTCTGTATATAATTGTATTCTATTTTATATGTATTGCACACTGCCCTCACTGTGCACAAGGCACTAATAATGTTTTCAGTACATGTTTGCATTCTTTCGAGTCCTGATTAGAATTAGCCTGCCCATGTAACGCCCCTTATTACCATAAACGTACAATTGTAATATTAATGTGATACCTACGTAATTATGTGTATAAAAACCTTCAATTGCTTCATAATAAAGCAGAACAGTTATTTGGAAAGAAGTTCCCCACTGCAGTAGTTATTTTTATTTTGAAACCACTAATCAATATGAGGATAGGAGTTGCCTATCTATCAAATGTCCTGGTTAAGTGGTGAGCTTTGCCTAGGAGGGGTTTTGCAGGTGATCCTGAGAATCCGAAATGAGGAGCTTGAGATGATCCGGGAATTTCTGATAATCAGCCGGCTGAGGTAAGCCTTTTGCTTGCATTTGAGTTATCAGACTTCCTTGATCCGTAGGGCATTTTCGGGACAAAGGGTACCTATTTTACTCCCCTTAATCGAACTGTATTGATTGGTGGTTATATGTTATGTTGTCACTGTCTACTGTCCATCAGAGTGTTATAAGAAAGGGAAGAATAGTGCTGTTCACAGGTATATGTAGTACATCTGCTAGATAAAGTAGTTTAGAGGCAAGAGGGTATAGGCACACATAGAGAAGACTGGCCAGTCATTCTTGGCATTAAATTAGGTAAGGGAATGAAGGGTAAGAGACCCTCAAAAATGCCCAGCGCAAGAGGAGCGCTATATATGAACCGAAGGTGCGGTTCTGCCTATACTGAGCCCCTAGATTAATGGTTAAAGTGGACAGGGATCCACAATGGGTAACTGGGATATCAAAGTCCACATGGACTAAGAATCATGCAGAGTAAACAGCTAGAGAAACAGTTATCTATGTGAGCAGGATGGATCAAGGGTGATAATAATAACACTAGAAAGAAAGGGACGTTTTCATGTTAAGTTGTGGGATGAATTTGGGGTCAGGCACTACAATTAGTAAAGTCAAGAAAGCAGAAGTTAAGCAGGGAAATAAAAAGAGTTAAAAGAAAGTGAGAGAATGATATGCATGTGTTGCGTACAAATGGGAGAAATGTAAGCAATTTTAGAGAGATATTTGTGTATATGTGTGAATGCTGGAACCTGTGTGTGTCATGTATGCAGATGTAACCCCCTCCTTTGCACTCTCCTGAAAGAATGTAGCTGGGATGAGAGGTCAATGATAAGCTGGAAGGACACCATGCCAATTTCAGTTTTTTAGACAAAACATTTATAACAGGAAGGACTATACGTACTTTTCCACGATTCACAACAAGTACTCTCACATAGACTTTGTGTTTATAACACAAAGAGACCTGAATATTCTGACAGAAGCACACATAGGAGTAAGGACAATATCAGACCATGCCCCGACCTCTTTAACACTACAACTGCAAAATACACCTAAAAGACAGGGATGCTGGAGACTAAATTCGACCTTGCTGACAGACCCTGTGACCCTAGAACCTGTGACGGAGGCCATAAAAATGTATTTCAGAGAAAATTCTACAGAGGATGTATCACATATTATGATATGGGAGGCCCATAAATGTGTGCTGAGAGGCAAACTCATCAGCCTAGCCTCACTAAAAAAGAAGAACGCAGAGAAAGAACTAAAAGCCACTTCAGACAAAGTGCAGGCCTTAGAGACCCAACATAAAAGATTGTTGGCAGTGAATACGGCCGAGGAGCTTTTATTAGCCCGTAAAGAATTACAGGAAAAATTAGATTTACAAGCAAAACAAATATTATTCTTCTGCAGGGGTTTTTTCTATGAACACGGGAACAAAAGTGGCACATTTTTGGCAAGGGCCCTGAGAGATATCCACTTAACCAACACTATCACGAGTATCAAAAATAGAGAAGACAAACTGACACATGCCACAGACCGGATCGCGGCTGAGTTCCATGGGTTCTACACGAAATTGTACAACCTCCCACCCCCACATAAGCCTGAGGCAATGGAGGGTTTGAGAAAGCAGATTATAACACAATACCTAACACAAAGCGGATTGCCTAGTATCACCGAGACTGACGCGCTGGAAATTGATAGGCCAATAGAGCTTATGGAACTCATACAAGCGATCAGGTCCTTAAAAACAGGGAAAAGCCCAGGCCCAGACGGCTACACAGCCATATATTATAAGACATTTGCACACCATTTAGCAAAACCTTTACTACAGGCCTTAAACTCTCTCACGACCCCCCAAAACCTCCCACCTTCATTTAATACGGCACATATAACGGTAATCCCCAAACCCGGCAAGGACCCCAACATCTGCTCAAGCTATAGACCAATATCCTTACTTAACTTGGATATGAAACTCCTGTCCAAAATTATCGCGACAAGAATCAGTAGATTTCTGGCTGATGTTATTGGCCCAGATCAAGTGGGGTTCATGCCGGGAAGAGAGGTGGGTGATAACGTGATTACAGCACTGAATCTCATTCACTCTCTTAGAGGGGATTCGACTGGAGGCCTTCTCCTATCCATGGATGCGGAGAAGGCCTTCGATAGGGTGGCATGGGATTATATGTTTGAAGTGTGCAAGCACATAGGTCTTCAGACCAACATGCTAACATGGATCTCGACGCTATATCAGAACCCGACGGCTAGATTAAAAATTAATGGATCCCTCTCAGAACCAGTACAAATACATAATGGTACGAGACAGGCCTGCCCCCTGTCTCCAATCCTATTCATTTTGACGTTAGAACCCTGTATACGCACAATAAATGGGAACACACCTATAAAAGGTTTATCCCTGGGTCAGACATGTCATAAAATAACGGCTTATGCAGACGACTTGCTGTTTGTGGTCACACAACCACACACGTCGATTCCCAATCTTGTAAAAGAATTTCATATGTTTGGATATATCTCCAATTTTAAAATTAACTATGAAAAGTTGGAAGCACTCAACATTTCCTTAAACCCGAAACCACTCCTAGATACTAAGTCAAATTGCCCCTTTAAATGGGTTGACTCCAAACTTAAGTACCTGGGGATATGGCTCACCCCAGACTTAAACAGCATTTACATACAACACTTTCTCCCATTCATACACAGTTTACAACAGGACCTTCGACAGTGGAATCTTAAACCGCTGTCATGGTTTGGGAGAGCAGCGGCGATAAAAATGACGGTCTTGCCCAGGGCACTATACTTGTTCCACACATTGCCCATCCGATTGCCTAAAAAGTTCTTCTCCACACTACATGCTATACTAAGAGACTTTATCTGGGCTGGGAAGAAATCGCGTATCAGCATGAAAACATTGATGAACACGAAAGCAGAGGGGGGTATCAACTTACCACATTTTAAACACTACTATTATGCAGCACACCTGACTCGCATTCTTGATTGGAACTGCCACGCTTCATCAAAAGCATGGGTCAGTCTAGAAAGCTTACAAACAGGGATACCTCTAAGATTTCTACCGTGGGTCAATAAAGGAGCCCACTCACCTGACTTAGATCGACACCCTACAATTGGCCTTACGCTGATGGTCTTTCAGACTATGTCACATCTTTACAATTTCGCATCCTCCCCAGGCCCTTTAACCCCACTAATTAATAATAAGGAGTTTGCATTAGGTCACACAACAGCGTCCTTCCCACATAAGGATGGTAAAACCCCAATTACAGTAGCCCATTGTTTAGAGAATGGCAAATTGAAAACCTTTGCCCAACTGCAGACTGAATTACAGGCCAAACACTTCACCCACTGGCAGTATAGACAGCTACATGATTATATTCTTTGCACTGCTAACAGAGAGCAATTCTTGAGAGAACAAACGATCTTCGAACAATTATGCATTACTGGAGAGCAGGTGAGTAAAGCATCCTCTCTAATATATGGTTGGCTGCAGACCAGCCAAAACAGACAACCGAGCAGACATAAAAAAGAGTGGGAAACTGCGCTCAAAAAATCTTTTACAGAGGTACAGTGGGACAACGCATGTATCCTGGCACACAAGTGCTCCATTAGCACAAGTAATCAGGAAATCTCATACAAGGTTCTGACAAACTGGTACTTCACCCCGGTCAGACTGCACCCATGGTATCCAGAGACCTCTGAGGTCTGCTGGAGATGTGGCTCCGAAAAGGGAGACATGCTGCACATATGGTGGAATTGTCTGCTAATACGTACCTTCTGGGACGGGGTATGTTCCAGGATACATGCTATAACAGAAACTGAACTAGAATTCTCTCCAGAATGTTGCCTGTTACATATATCTAATTACTCATTCAGTAGGTACAAAAAATCAGTAGTAAGCCATATGTTAAACGCAGCAAAAACCATCATACCAAGACATTGGAAAACAACACACACACCCACCTTAGCAGAATGGCTTTCTGAGTTTGACTCACTATACAGAATGGAGGAAACCAGGGGTGATGCTAGGTCTGAAAAAGATCTGGGGCTAGAGCCCATAGCAGCAGTCACCAATTTTTTTGCAGGCCTGTGGGGGGGTCACGCTGGTGGTAAGCCATATTTTGCGGGCAATGGCTGGTGTTGTCGCTTTAATCATCATGGTACCATGGTTGATATGGTGTCAGGGTGATTGAAGCGCATTGTTTCTATTGTTAAATTCTAATATATAATGAAGTGGTTCAACTCACCATAATGCAGAATCAGAGGGAGCCCTGGGCGTGTCCAACTTGCCCCTTTCTCCTGCCACCAGATGCAGCGTGTCACTTGCCACCGTCGCCTGTCACCAGATGTGGATTGTCACTTGCCACGTCACCATTTGCAGATTGTCACTTGCCACGTCACCTGCCACCATTTGCAGATTGTCAATTGCCACGTGATCGGTCACCAAATGTGGGTTGTCACTTGCCATGCCAGCCAATGCCACCAAATGTGCATTGACGCTGCTTTGGTGGCAGCACTGGTCTATTTAGTGAGGGCAGGAGAGCGGTGATGCAGGGCGGGCAGTGAGATGTCTTGCTGCTCCCCGACGCACCTCCGACATTGAAGCAAGGGCATCTGGCTGCAAAGTGGATCTCCACTGATGACAGGAAGCACATGATCTCCACTCCATCGGGCTGTGAGGGCGGAAGAGCGCTGATGTGTATCGGGCAGTGAGAGATGATGTCATCTCTGCTCCCTGCTGCATCTTGCTCCCACATTGAAGAGGCCCAGCTGTGAAGAGCGCTAATGTGGAGCGGGCGGAGAGATGTTATGTCTGCTTGTCCGCCCGCTCATTTCTCTCCTCCGCCTGTCTCATGCAGCCAGCCCACCCGCCGCAGCGGCCATGACCCGCTGGTTAGGCAGGGACCCCGTGGCAAGAGACTCGGGGCTATGGGCCCCAGATTCGGGGGTATAGCCCCAATAGCCACCCCCTAGCGACGCCCCTGGAGGAAACAGTGGCAATGACAACAGAAAGAACAGACAAATTTCATAAACTATGGAGAGCTTGGTTCATTTTCAAATACTCAGATGACTTTGCCAAGATGCAGAATGGCTAACTGATGACAACCTGGTTTTCCACATATCCTCAGTATACGGCAGAGAACACATCAGAGTTGATCTAGATGGATTGTGATCTTTTTATTCTATGCTGGTTCAGCAGACATGGAGCTAAAATGTTCCCATTCCCATACCTTTCTCTTTCCCCCTTCTCTTTCCTTTTCTTCTCACTTCTCCTTGATTATTCTATTATTTCACTGTATTATTTTACTAATGAGGTTATATTAGACACTTACAAAATTATTTTGTAATTTGTAACACAAAACCATTTCATGTGTAAGATTGTGCATATAGACAGATCCAGTCCGCTGGAACAGATATTGATTGAAGCTGATTAAAATAATCACTAAGGCTGGACCCATGTTATGATCTGAACACCAACATAATAAGCTGTAATATGGATGCTTAGTAAGATTGTATTACTTATATCTTTTGTTTTGTTACAATAATCTTTTATGCTAAATAAAAACTTTTATTGGGAAAAAAAAAAACATTTATAACAAAATGTGGCGGTTAACGAATCTAATGATAAACAATGTGATCACAATTATTTTTTAATCTGTTTTCCAAACGTGGTAAAATGAAGGTTACATTTAACCGTGTATTACACAAATTGAATATCCTTTGATAGTGGAAACAGTGCATTTAAAAAAGGAAAATTAAGTAAAATTAAGTAATATGTCCCCCTTTAAGGAAATTTATCTGTGGATATATATTAGTGTGTGATATTGATCATTTGAGTATTAATTTCTAATATGAGCTTAACAATTTTATTAATAATATAGATATATTGAAACTGGTTTAGACAACCTTTGGTTGGAAATGAAATCCAGGTTATTGGGGAAATTTGTAAAAATGGGATTACAGTAGTTTAGATTAAGATAACAATTTTGTAATTTTACATTTATACAGCCCTTATTGAGAGAAAAAAAAGATTAAGATGAGGTGGATGCAGTTTACCACCCAGGAGGATACTCTGTATTTAGACAAACAAGAGTCATTGGATCCTTTTTTCCCTGGCTCAAGAAGCAGAGCTCCATGTTTTAGCAAAGCCTGTGAGCTATAAAAAGAGTGTATATTTTTATAGATAGTCGAGATATTGAGAGCTTTTGGTTCCATTTGAAGGGCCAGAAGTTTGTTTTTACTTCGGCAGGTAAACCAATCAAGCATGCTAAGTTAATTTGATTGGCTGTTTTCAGCCTTCCAGGTTCTTGCTGAGGTAACCATACTAACTTTAAAATTCACACATGGAAGCAGACCAGGTGACTAAGGATGCTGCATTACAGCCCCGGACACTTGATGGGATGACCCTAAGAGGATGTTGGACTCTCTTCCTATGAGATTTTGTTTGGGAGTGTGTTACTCACTTGCTTATATTTTGACTCAGCAGCTAAAGTCCTCCATTCGGATCTCACAGAGAACGTTGCTGATCTTTTAAGGTTTTTGACAAACTCATTTATGTGTTTTCTCCCCAATTCCAAATCCTAAAAGTTTGGAAGGATCTAAAACTAAAGCCAGGTGACTTGTGGATTGTTAAGAGACATTTATATATAAGGAAATGTTTGGAGACACAATACAGCTTCTATTTCATGTACAAGTTGTGCAAAACTTGAAGGAAAATTCACCTGGATCCACACCAGACACTGCAAAAATGACTAGATTAAAGAAATCTCTGTGTTTGATTTGTTTCCCTCTTGCGATTACAGTCTAGGGTACTTTATAATTCAATGACTTTAATTGTAAAGCCGCGTACACACGAGCGGAATGTCCGACAGAAAAAGTCAGACGGAAGCTTTTCATCGTATATTCCGATCGTGTGCCTCATCGGACTTTTTTAGAAAATTCTGACGAACCTAGAAATAGAACATGTTCTAAATATTTCCGACGGAACCAATTCCTATCGGGAAAACCGCTTGTCTGTATGCTGTTCCGACGGACCAAAAACGAGGCATGCTCTAAAGCAAGTACGAGACGGAAGCTATTGGCTACTGACTATTGAACTTCCTTTTTCTAGTCCCGTCGTACGTGCTGTACATCACAGCGTTCTGGACGGTCAGACTTTGGTTTGACCGCGTGTAGGCAAGACCGATTGAATGGAATTCCGTCAGAAACCTTCAGAGTTTATTCCGACGGCAAAACCGGTCGTGTTTACAGGGCATTAGGGATATATATATACATACAGTGGAGACGGAAAGTATTCAGACCCCCTTAAATTTTTCACTCTTTGTTATATTGCAGCCATTTGCTAAAATCATTTAAGTTCATTTTTTTTATTCATTAGTGTACACACAATAACCCTATATTGACAGAAAAACACAGAATTGTTGACATTTTTGCAGGTTTATTAAAAAGGAAAAACTGTAATATTACATGGTCCTAAGTATTCAGACCCTTTGCTCAGTATTTAGTAGAAGCACCCTTTTGATCTAATACAGCCATGAGTCTTTTTGGGAAAGATGCAACACGTTTTTTTCACACCTGGATTTGGGGATCCTCTGCCATTCCTCCTTGAAGATCCTCTCCAGTTCTGTCAGGTTGGATGGTAAACGTTGGTGGGCAGCCATTTTTAGGTCTCTCCAGAGATGCTTAATTGGATTTAAGTCAGGGCTCTGGCTGGGCCATTCAAGAACAGTCACGGAGTTGTTGTGAAGCCACTCCTTCGTTATTTTAGCTGTGTGCTTAGGGTCATTGTCTTGTTGGAATGTAAACCTTCAGCCCAGTCTGAGGTCCTGAGCACTCTGGAGAAGGTTTTCACCCAGGATATCCCTGTACTCAGCCGCATTCATCTTTCCCTCAATTGCAACCAGTCGTCCTGTTCCTGCAGCTGAAAAACACCCCCACAGCATGCTGCCACCACCATGCTTCACTGTTGGGACTGTATTGGACAGGTGATGAGCAGTGCCTGGTTTTCTCCACACATACCGCTTAGAATTAAGGCCAAAAAGTTCTATCTTTGTCTCATCAGACCAAAGAATCTTATTTCTCACCATCTTGGAGTCCTTAAGGTGTTTTTTAGCAAACTCCATGCAGGCTTTCATGTGTCTTGCACTGAGGAGAGGCTTCCGTCGGGCCACTCTAACCTAAAGCCCCAACTGGTGGAGGGCTGCAGTGATGGTTGACTTTCTACAACTTTCTGCCATCTCCCAACTGCATCTCTGGAGCTTAGCCACAGTGATCTTTGGATTCTTCTTTACCTCTCTCACCAAGGCTCTTCTTCCCCGATAGCTCAGTTTGGCCAGACGGCCAGCTCTAGGAAGGGTTCTGGTCGTCCCAAACATCTTCCATTTAAGGATTATGGAGGCCACTGTGCTCTTAGGAACCTTAAGTGCAGCACAAATTTTTTTGTAACCTTGGCCAGATCTGTGCCTTGCCACAATTCTGTTTCTGAGCTCTTCAAGCAGTTCCTTTGACCTCATGATTCTCATTTGCTCTGACATGCACTGTGAGCTGTAAGGTCTTATATAGACAGGTGTGTGGCTTTCCTAATCAAGTCCAATCAGTATAATCAAACACAGCTGGACTCAAATGAAGGTGTAGAACCATCTCAAGGATGATCAGAAGAAATGGACAGCACCTGAGTTAAATATATGCGTGTCACGGCAAAGGGTCTGAATACTTAAGACCATGTAATATTTCAGTTTTTCTTTTTAATAAATCTGCAAAAATGTTAACAATTCTGTGTTTTTCTGTCAATATGGGGTGCTGTGTGTACATTAATGAGGAAAAAAATGAACTTAAATGATTTTAGCAAATGGCTGCAATATAATAAAGAGTGAAAAACTTAAGGGGGTCTGAATAGTTTCCGTCCCCACTGTATATATAATATATTTGAAAAGTAGTTTAGCCATGTTGAAGTCATATTTGTCTTTTTTATGTCTTCCATTTTATGTAGAATTGTCTGTGTTTACATATGCTGATAAGTCAGCATGCCAACAATTAAGCTAGAAGGCCATTCTGGCCACAGGAGTGTACAGCCAGTACTCTGTAAATATGTCTTATCAATCATTTGTTTTTTACAATGAAAAGTCATTTTGTAATGAAAAAGCTGCTCAGCTATTATTTTCTCCACAATAGAGTTTTTTCCTCTTTGGCCAGGACTACCTCCACCTAAGCATGTGGAGATTCCAGATTAAAGGTGATAGCAGGTATGGTTAGTGATCAAAATATTGATCAAAAGAGAGGAGACTGTAATGGAAATTTGTAAGTTCTGTATATAATTGTATTCTATTTTATATGTTTTACACACTGCCCTCACTGTGCACATGGCACTAATAATGTTTTTAGTACATGTTTGCATTCTTTCAAGTCCTGACTAGAATTAGCCTGCCTACGTAACGCCCCTTGTTACCATAAACGTACAATTGTAATATTAATGTGATACCTACGTAATCATGTGTGTAAAAACCTTCAATTGCGTCATAATAAAGCAGAACAGTTATTTTTAAAGATGCTGAGCGTATCTTTTGTGTCTGTTCCCTATTGCAGTAGTTATTATTAATTTGGAACCACTAATCAATATGGAGGATAGGAGTTACCTATCTATAAAATGTCCTGGTCAGTTTCTGCCAGTTTAATGCCATATCGTTTTGCGTGCGTTACTGTCAGTTTAACGCCATATTGTTTTGCGTGCATTACTGACAGTTTAACGCCATATAGTTCTGTGTGCATTACTACAAGTTTAATGCCATATAGTTTTGTGCGTTACTGCCAGTTTAACGCCATTTACTTCTGTGTGCGTTACTGCCAGTTTAATGCCATATAGTTCTGTGCATCACTGTATGTTTGGCGCATTATATTGCAGTGTATTATATTGTATCCGTGGAGTGAGTCTGTGTAGAGTGAGTACTCAAGTTAAAGGGCACCAAACACCTCTTTACATTGATTAAAGTGCATCTACGTACAGATTTCAACTTCTCCTTTACATTTGCTTATAAGCACCGCCCCCTCCCTCCCAATAATGTCTGGGAGGACAACAAGGAGAGGCAGATGTTTCCTTGGCACTGTAAGGGGGCCAGCAACAAATGTGCCTACAGGCAAAGGTGGACGTGGTGGTCAGTTCTCAGGCAGGGCATTGTTTCCTCTGTTTAGTGAGTTTGCCCGTGCTATCCAGCCACAGCATGCAGAGGAGGTGGTGGACTGGCTTACTAAACCTTTCTCATCCTCCTCATCCTCTGTCACACAAGCAGAGACAAGTGTGCAGTCCCCTGTAGTTGCCAGAGTGGATAAACCTGCCTCCTTGTCCACATCTATTCCTGCCATAGCCCTAACATCAGCCATTGAGAAGTCAGCTGAGTTATTTGACCACAGTGTCAGCCACTTGCTCCTTGATGATGCCCAGGCATTATTGGATTCAGATGCTGGTTCTGAGGTTGAGGATGACAGGAATATGAGCCTAGAGAGAGGGAGGAACACTGGTAGACAAATTGGCATTCATGTTCCCCAAGCCGCAGCATATTGCCAAGTTGTCTCCAGTGGTAATGATGAAGATGGAGGAGATGGAGGAGATGATGATGATGATGATGATGAGGTCACTGATGCAACTTGGGTGCCAGATAGAGCAGAGGAGGAAACTGAAGGTGAGGTGGCACAACCCTAAGGAGGTCAACATCAAGAAAGAGTAGAGAGCAGCCACCCTATTCCATCACATTCTGTAGCTGTTATCTCCCGGGCCACTTCCCACAGCTCAGCTGTCTGGGCCTTTTTCAGCACATGTGCAGCAGATCGCACTGTTGCTATCTGCAAACTGTGTCACAGGCACATCAAACGTGGCAAAAACACTAACTATTTGGTTACCACATGCCTAACAAGGCATTTAACGTCCAAACCACAGAGCCCGTTGGCAAGAGCACCTAAAAGCCACACAAAAGGGGCACAAATCTGTCCCTCCTCCTCCTTATCCACTTCAGTCTGCCCCTGCGATACTGAGTCATTACCTTTCAGCAGTCTCCACTGACAGGGATGATGGTATAGCACAGGGTGTCCAAGGTCTTAGCAGCTAATCTACCAGCAGCACACCACCAGCTGTAGAGTGTAGCCGGCAAATTTCTCTGCTCCATCTTCTGCAGTGGAAAAAAAAATACAGTCCCTGCCACCCACATGCCCAGCACCTGAATGCAAGCTTGTCAAAGCCATTGGCTCTCCAACGTCTGCCTTTCAGCCTGGTGGATTCTGCCTCTTCCGTGAATTCGCACAATGTGCTGTACCACAATGGCAGGTTCCCAGTAGATACTACTTTTCACGTAAGGCCGTTCCATCTCTCTACCGTCATGTGGAAGGGAATGTTCTAGCATCGTTGGGCAAGGCAGTCAGCCATAAAATCCACCTTACTGCTGACACGTGGTCCAGCAAGCATGGGCAGGGATGATATATTTCGCTCACAGCACACTGGGTAACGCTGCTTGCAACTCGAAAGGATGCAGGACAGGGCTCAGTGCTGCAGCTTGTTGTGCCCCCACATCTCCATACAGCTGGTGGTGATGATGCCAGACCTGTGAGCTCTACCCCCTCCTCCTCTGCGACCTCCATGCCCTCCTCTGCAGAATTGTCCTATGAAAATCAGGTACCCCCTAAGCATTCAAAGGGCTTTTTCCAGAGTCAGGCTAAAAGGTGCTATGCAGTGCTTCAGCTGGTGTGTTTAGGGGACAGGAACCACACCACAGATTCATGGAACTCTGCAAGGACAGGCCCAGAGGTGGTTCACACCACGCCAGCTGGAGCCAGGAATGGGGGAGTCCGATAATGGCTCAAACCTCCTGTCCGCCCTTAGACAGGGAAAGTTGACACATGTGCCATGCTTGGCACATGTCCTCAATTTGGTGGTGCAGCATTTCCTAAGTACATACCCAGGGTTGCAAGATGTACTAAAGCAGGCCAGAAGAGTCTGTAGCCATTTCAGGCGGTCATACACAGCCAGTGCTCGGTTGGCTGAAATTCAGCGGGTATTCCACCTGCCCGTAAACCGCCTGATTTGTGACAAGCCCACCAGGTGGAACTCAACTTTGGGAATGCTGCAGTGGCTATACACGCAGCAGAGGGCTGTCAACGACTACTTGTGTCAGTATGGCACGACAGCAGGCTCAGGCCACCTTGGCTTTTTTTCCCCACACCAATGGCTGGTCATTAAGGATGCATGCACTGTATTGTCACCATTTGAGGAGGCCACAAGGATGGTGAGCAGCGACAGTGCATGCATCAGTGACACAATCCCTGTTTTGTTCCTGCTGGAGCAGACTCTGCGTGGCATTATAGACGGGGCACTGGAGGCAGAGCAGAAGGAGGAAGAGGAGGACTTTTCCTCTCAATGCCCACTTTATCCAGACACCATCATGCCTATGTCACAGAACATGCAGGAGGAGAGAGGGGAGGAGGATGAGGAGGAGGATTCATACACTTTCATAGGTTTTGAAGAAGAGGGAGACATGCGTTAATCTGTAAGCGATGGCTTTCCAACCCCAGGACGCTTGGGAGTAGGGATGAGCTTCGAGTTCGAGTCAAACTCATTTTCGAGAGTTTTTCGGTGTCCAAGATGGCGACCGGAGCGGACGTGCAGTAAGATAGCTCCGCTGCCTTCCCGGTCAAAATCCTGCTTCCCTGCAGATTACTACCCCTGACTGCCCAAAATAAGCTGCAATCCCCAGCGGAGAACGCTGAGACCCTGGGGGGGAAGCTGAGTCGCATTCTGCGGACCCCACGGAGGACGCCTGAGACCCGTTGCGACCGCGCCTGCTACTAGGCCCGAAATCCCGCTCCCGGCCTGCAGTCCTCTATCCCTGCGAACGGCGGACACAGATCGCTCGGGAGGAGGTGGCGATCCACAGTAGAGGAAGGTAGGACGTGGAGGGAGACACTGATACACAACCCACGGTCCCCACAGCGATCGCCTTGATCCCGCTGCTGCTCCACCTGACTCCCCTGTCTGTAGGCCTCAGACCCTGCTGTGTTGCGGCCTGCTCCCTGTGCGCGGCCCCCACAGGCTGAGGTAGCGGTGGAGGGAGGTATGACCAGGGGGAAGGGTGCTATATCAGCCCGCAAGTCCCAAAACAGTGCCCCAAGTACCCCCGCACGGACCCCACGCCCCACTAAGGGTTCCAAGATGGCGGCGCAGCATGAAGATGTAGAACAGGCCCCTCTGGAGAGAGAACAGGAGCAATCCAACTTTGAGGCACTTATGCAGGCTATTACTAACTGCCAGTCTACCCTCACAGGGAAAATTGAACAAATGCAGCTAGATATTAGTCTCATACGAAGAGACATGGACACATTCAGAACCCGCCTTACTGAGGCTGAACGCCATGTGGGAGACACGGAAGATGTACTGCAAGACCATACAGTCTCACTTCGCACGCTACAGACAAAAATCAAGGCCCTTGAAACTCGTGCAGAGGATGCCGAAAATAGAAATAGAAGGAACAACCTTCGTATAGTGGGTCTCCCAGAGGGAACTGAGGGTGCTGAACCCACGTCATTCACGGAAAAACTCCTGCGTGAATTGCTACCTCAGGCGCATTTTTCGGATGTCTTTGTGGTGGAGAGGGCACATAGAATGCCTGCTACCCGGGGGCCCCCGGGAGCTCCTCCGCGCACATTCATTCTGAAACTACTGAACTTTAGAGATCGGGACCTTGTTCTCCGTGAATCTAGAAAGATCGAGCAATTGCGTTATGAAGGGGCTAAACTAATGATCTTCCCGGATTTTTCAATTGACACTCAAAAGCAGTGACGTTCATTTGACCAAGTAAAAATGAATCTACGCAACAAGAAAATAAAGTACAGCATGCTGTTCCCGGCGAGGCTGAGAGTCCAGGACGGAGAGAGGGTGCGATTCTTTACTTCCCCTGAAGAGGCATCGCAGTGGCTGGAAACCATTCAGAGACACTGACGACGAACTGCTTTAGTTACAAGCCTGCGAGGAGCAACGCAGTCAGAAAGAGGGAAAAGACAGAACATTTCTATTATTCACTCTCAACAAAGCAGCCCCCCCTGATTTTATCACCGAAAGGGGTTTGGGGGTGAGGAGAGTAACAGGTTCAAGATAAGTGCCCCCGGAGGACTATATGCGTCTCTCCGGGTGAAGTTGACTCCTTTATTCTGCAGGGAACATTTATCCTTTATCAGCAGGGGGAGGTTCGGTCCCCTTTTTGTTCATTACCCCAATTGGCAGTTGCCATGAAGGTTTTTGGGAATGAAGCACGCCGAAGTTTGGGGGGTGGTGCGGGGTGGGGGGGGGGGGACGGATGGGGAGCACAAGCTTTTGCTCCAAGTTGGGACTTTTGACCCTTTTTTTTTTCTTTTCCTTCTTTTTTCTTTTTTTGCTGCTACATGTACCTAATATACTGTGTTACTATATACTGTATTGAAGAACAGGGCTACTTACATATGTGTTCACCGGGGGGCATGGGAGGTCTAATGTCTGGCTCTATGTATAAGGGATATATGTTACTTTTGATTTCATTTCTCCTCCTTAAATTTACAATGACCCTGACGAGGGCTGATTATCAACCCGGTGTTATATTTTTTACAGTGAACCAATGCCACCACTAACAGTACTGTCGTGGAATGTTAGAGGGCTAAATTCCAAAATCAAACGATCTCTGGTTTTTAACTTCCTGAAAAAGTATAACCCGCATATATGTCTGCTACAGGAGACACACCTGGTGGGGGGCAGGACGCTGGCACTGCGGAAGCCGTGGGTCGGTGCATATTACCACTCGACATATTCCTCGTACTCCCGGGGTGTCAGTGTCCTGGTTCACAAGTCGGTGGGGTTTACACTGTTGGATCTCCATCTAGATCCAGATGGAAGATATATAGCTATACATGCAATGTGTGATAGAGTGGAGTTACTCATAGTGGGGATATATATCCCCCCCCCCTGCCACGGTGGAGATCCTTAAGAAAATCACTCCGATATTGGCTCAGTACCCTTCAGCTGGGATAATCATAGCAGGGGACCTTAACATGACCCCAGACCCAGACCTGGATAGAATGGGTGTGGGGCCATCCGGGGTGACCCCCTTGACACTATGGGCTGACAATTACGGATTTACAGATGTCTGGAGGATGAGGCATCCGGGTGAGAGACAATACACATGCCACTCTGCAGCACATGCTTCCTTCTCTAGGATAGATCTGATATACTCCTCTGGTTCTCTCCTCCCCAGAATACTTGAGGTAGCCATTCTGCCTCGGGGTATTTCAGACCACGCTCCCCTCCTACTGAAATTGCAGACAGACTCCCCTGTTGCCAACGTCCTTTGGCGACTCTCGGGGCTCTGGATTGCGGATGAGAGGGTGGTCCCACTGGTGGAGGGCGAATTGGGAGTCTACTGGACGATCAATGAGGGTACAGTCTCTCCCCCTACGCTTTGGGATGCCTTTAAGGCCTACACAAGAGGACAATATCAGACGGCAATTGGGAGGGTTAGGAAAGATACCCGGTTAGCGTTAGAGGAAGCTGAGAAAAAAGTACTCCTTTTAGAAAAAGAATATGTGCACACGAGAAACGTATCAACATATGATGCTATGCAATCCTTACATAGAGAGATCTCTCTTTTGCGGATTGAGACCACTAGGAAACAGTTACTGGCTCAGTCGCAAAGGATCTTCGAACAGGGGGAGAAGACGGGTAGAATGCTAGCCTGATTGGCCAAGGAACGTTCACCTTCCATACATATAGCCCATATCAGGGATGACGGGGACGTGGTCCACTCGGACCCCGGGGAAATAAATAGGCAATTTACACAATATTACCAACGGCTATACACCTCTAGGGTCTCCTTTACTGAGGAGGATCTGAGTGCATTCTTAGATCGGATCGATTTCCCCCAACTGACCACAGAGGCTAGAAACAAATTAGAGGAACCAATTACTCTTAAGGAGGTCCAGGTGGCAGTGACATCTCTCCAGTCGGCAAAAACCCCGGGCCCTGACGGCCTACCTGCAGAATTTTATAAGGCAAACAAGGACCTTCTCAACCCTATCTTTCATAAACTACTCCTCACAATGCTAAAAGGGGCTCTCTCCCTCCCTCAATGTCGGAGGCGGTGATTGTAGTCATAGCTAAACCCAACAAAGACCCCACATTGTGCTCATCCTACCGTCCCATATCACTTTTAAATGTGGATGCCAAAATAACTACCAAGATCCTAGCAAATAGACTTAACTCGGTTATTTTATCTATTGTACATGGCGACCAGACAGGCTTTATGCCAGGTAAGGGCACGGACATAAACCTACGCAGGTTATACACTAATATCTCACACTCGGAGAGATCTCAGTCCCGGGGTGTAGTGGCCTCCTTAGATGCCGAGAAGGCCTTCGATTCAGTTGAATGGAGGTTCCTGTGGAGTGTGCTGCAGCGATTCAATTTCGGCCCCCGATTCATTTCATGGATAAAGTTGCTCAACACACACCCCACAGCTAGAGTCCGTACGAACGGGCTGCTCTCTCCCCCGTTTTCTCTAGAGAGAGGGACCAGGCAGGGGTGCCCGCTATCCCCGGGCCTGTTTGCTCTAGCCATTGAGCCCTTAGCTATTTTGCTTAGAACGTCCCCGGAGGTTGGGGGTATAAAGGTTGGTCCGCTGACTGAGAGGCTTTCCCTGTATGCTGATGACGCATTGCTGTACCTTCCAGATGCGTCGGCATCGCTGTCAGCAGCTCTCGAAATTATTAACCAATATGGATCCTTCTCGGGCATTCGGATCAACTGGTCTAAATCCACCATATTTTCGTTGTCTCCGACGCTGCCGGATGTTGACCCTTCAAGTCCTCTGGTGTTGGTCTCTAAGTTCAGATACTTGGGGATTGAGATTCAGAGAGACCCACACATGTACCTAACAGACAATATATATCCAATCCTTCACCAGCTTACTGCTCGCTGTCAGGCCTGGAAGTCCCTCCCGTTATCACCAGTAGGTAGGGTTAATCTGTTAAAGATGACGTTCCTCCCTAAATTCCTATATGTATTCCGCAATACCCCAGTCCCTATCCCCAAATCTTTTTTTGATAAACTGGAACAGGTTGTTAGCTCGTTTGTATGGGGGGGATCTGCCCCCAGAGTGGCAAGGACCACCCTCCAGCCCCCCTTGACGTTGGGAGGCTTGGCGCTCCCTTGTTTTCGGAAGTACTACTGGGCGGCAGTAATAGTTACTGTCCGGTGGTGGTTCTCTCAGCCGAAATCTAACCCCTCACTTAATCTTGAAGCAGCAATAATGGGATCATACTCAGCTCTGAGTAACCTAGTCTTCAGAGGGGTCAAGACACATAAAGATATGACAACCCCGATGCGAACGGCGGTCGTAGTATGGGAACAGATGTCCAAAAAGATTGCAGGGCCTGCTACTATCTCCCCTCACACACCATTATGGGGCAACCCTAAATTAAAACATTTCCAAACAGTCCCAGAACCAGCCCTATGGGCGGGATATGGAATTAAAACAATACAGCAGGTGTGGTCTGGAGATGGAGTTATCCCATATGACACTCTTAAAACTGACTTCCAACTCCCCTCAAAAATGTTCTTTCGCTATCTACAACTGAGACATGCAGTGCGGGCCCAATATCCAGACGGTATTACTTTGCGGTCACATGGGGTAGAAAGGCTTCTTATTTCTAAACACTTAGACCGAACTTTGTCGTCCATATACAACCAAATTCTCACTGATGAACAGACTGGAGAGATGGGCCTGTATGATAAGTGGAGGGGAGACGTTCCGAACCTAGCGCCAGATGACTGGGAAGAGGGTCTGCAGCAATTTATTCCTCTTATGATCTCGGCAAGGGATAGATTCATACAGCTCAAGTTTATTTATAGAGTATATTACACGCCACAGAGACTAGCTAGAATATACCCGACACAAACGGACAGATGCCCGAAATGTACGGGGGAGATAGGTACGTTTATTCATGTAGTATGGGAGTGCCCGCTTATACAAAAATTCTGGACTGAGGTGGTTGAAGTGATTAATGCAGTAGGTAATCTAAATATTCAAAGAAATCCGATTATTCTGCTCCTCGGGGTATGTGACAATGTTATACCTAGTGTGCACAAAAGACTATTTGTATTTTATGCCTCATTCTATGCCAGGAAGGCTATTCTCCTCAGATGGAAACAACCCGACCCCCCCACGGTAACTCAATGGAAGGGTATAGTAGATTCTGTTCTACCACTCTATAAAGCCACATATATCAACCGTGAATGTCCCAAGAAATTCTCCAAGATCTGGGGAGCCTGGACCAGGCAGTGACAAGGTTCGGTAGCGACCAGCCCAATTAGAATATCCATCTATCTCTTGGTGCCCTCCCTTCCCCCCCCCCCTCCTCCCCCTCCCTTCTTCCTCCCCCCCCCCCCCCCCCCCTGCCTTCTCCTACCCCCTTGATCACAGACATATCAATACTTAATGAGGGAATGATTGACAAGTAGATAACATACTGATTATTTGCTGCTGGTTAAACTATTGCAGAAGAAAAAGTGGATAATTTGATATAACCGACACAATAACTCCTCCCTCCAGATAGGAGGAAGCACAAGCAATAATGACACAGTAAACTGTATGCTATGACCCTGCATTGTATCAGTAGGAACTATGTAATTATCTATAGAAATACAGCTGGAAATATGTAGCAACGCTATATTCTTTATGTTCTTTGTAAATATGTTTGTATGATGAATAATCTCCGGCTGGAGACAAATAAAAACTTTTCTGTTAAAAAAAACAAAAACTCATGTTCGACTCGAACATCGGCTGTTCGCCAGTTCGCTGAACAGCGAACAATTTGGGGTGTTCGCGGCAAATTCAAAAGCCGCGGAACACCCTTTAAAAGTCTATGGGAGAAATCAAAAGTGCTAATTTTAAAGGCTTATATGCATGGTATTGTCATAAAAAGTGTTTGGGGACCGGGTCCTGCCCCAGGGCACATGTATCAATGCAAAAAAAAGTTTTAAAAACGGTCGTTTTTTCGGGAGCAGTGATTTTAATAATGCTTAAAGTCAAACAAAAAAAAATGGGATACTCCTTTAAATTTCATACCTGGGGGGTTTCTATAGTATGCCTGTAAAGGGGCGCATGTTTCCCGTGTTTAGAATAGTCTGACAGCAAAATGTCATTTCAAAGGAAAAAAAGTCATTTAAAACTGCTCGCGGCTATTAATGAATTGCTGGTCTGACAATACACATAAAAGTTCATTGATAAAAACTGCATGGGATTTCCCCACATGGGAACCCCGAACCAAAATAAAAAAAAAAACTGGTGTGGGGGTCCCCCTAATTCTATACCAGGCCCTTCAGTTCTGGTATGGATTTTAAGGGGAACCCTGCGCCAAAATTAAAAAAAAAATTGGAGTGGGGTCCCCCCAAAAATCCATACCAGACCCTTATCTGAGCACACAACCTGGCAAGCCACAGGAAAAGAGGGGGGAGGAGAGAGCAGCCCCTCCTCCTGAACCGTACCAGGCCACATGCCCTCAACATTGGGAGGGTGCTTTGGGGTAGCCCACCAAAGCACCTTGTCCCTATGTTGATGAGGACAAGGGCCTCATCCCCACAACCCTTGGCCGGTGGTTGTGGGGGTCTGCGGGCGGGGGGCTTATCGGAATCTGGAAGCCCCCTTTAACAAGGGGACCCCCAGATCCTGGGCCCCCGCCCTGTGTGAAATGGTAAGGGCCTACCATTCCACAAATAAGCTGTCAAAAATGTTAAAAATGACAAGAGACAGTTTTTGACAATTCCTTTATTTAAAGTCTTCTTTTTTCCATCTTCTATCTTCTTTCTTCTATCTTCCTTCGGTTTCTTCCTCCATCTTCTTCTTCCTCCGATCCTCTGCTTCTTTCTCCGGTGTTCTCGTCCGGCATCTCCCTCCGCGGCACCTTCTTCTCTTCATCTTCTTCTCTTCATCTTCTTCTCTTCATCGTCTTCTCTTCATCGTCTTCTCTTCATCTTCTTTTTGGGCCGCTCCGCATCCATGATTGGATGGAATGCTCCCGCTGTGTGACGCTTCTTGTCTTCATCTTCTTGTCTTCATCTTCTTGTCGGGCCGCTCCGCATCCATGATGGCATGGAGGAAGGCTCCCACTGTGTGACGCTTCTCGTCTTCTGACTGTTCTTAAATAGCGGAGGGCGGGGCCACCCGGTGACCCCGACCCCTCTGACGCACGGGGACTTGATGGGGACTTCCCTGTGGCATTCCCCGTGACGTCAGAGGGGCGGGTGACCCCTACGTCATTTTTTTTTTAAATTTTGGCACGGGGTTCCCCTTAATATCCATACCAGACCTGAAGGGCCTGGTATGGAATTTAGGGGGACCCCCACACCAGTTTTTTTTTTTATTTTGGTTCGGGGTTCCCCTGTGGGGAAATCCCATGCAGTTTTTATCAAAGAACTTTTATGTGTATTGTTACCTCGGCAATTCATTAATAGCCGCGAGTAGTTTTAAATGATTTTTTTTCCTTTGAAATGTCATTTTGCTGTCAGGCTGTTATACTAAATACGGGAAACATGCGTCCCTTTACAGGCATACTATAGACACCCCCCAGGTACAAAATTTAAAGGAATATTACACTTTTATTGTTTGACTTTAAGCATTATTAAAATCACTGCTCCCGAAAAAACGGCCGTTTTTAAAACTTTTTTTGCATTGATACATGTGCCCTGGGGCAGGACCCGAGTCCCCAAACACTTTTTAGGACAATACCATGCAAATTAGCCTTTAAAATGAGCACTTTTGATTTCGAACGTCCGCGTCCCATAGACTTCAATGGGGTTCTAACGTTCGTGCGAAGTTTTGGTCTGTTCGCAAGTTCTGGTGCGAACCGAACCGGGGGGGTGTTCGGCTCATCCCTATTTGGGAGTAGTACGTGGCTGGGAGAAGGAAGTTCCAGATGCTGTCATCCTGAGTGACCCCGAGGAGTCTGCTTCTCAAGCCTCTGCAAATTTGAGGCGCATGGGCAACCTCATGCTTCAAAGCCTGCAAAAGGACCCAAAAGTGGCATAAAGGAGAAGGATGATTACTGGTTGGCAACCCTCCTTGACCACCGTTATAAGGGGAAGGTCTCTGAATTCATCCCCTCCCCACAGAGAGTGCAGAGGATAAAATCTCTTGAAGACACATTAAAGAGGATTTTATTGAACGTTTTTCCTGACTCTGGTAGGTTACAGTGTGGTGGAAAACGTCATTTTGAGTCTTCCATTGGTCAAGAAAGAAGTGTTGGAGAAGGCATCTGCCTAAGTGAGGCATTTCCGAATTTTTTTAGTCCTTGCCGCCCAGGGCTGTCAACTTCCACATCCCATCGGCAGCATCTGCATCACACGGGGGACGATTGCCTTGGGGCCAAAACAGAGATGGAGAGCTTTCCAGCTGACGATCCACTGGCTTACTGGGTCATGAGAATAGACCACTGGCCAGAACTTGCTAAGTACGCTATTGAGTTGTTGGGCTGCCCTGCATCCAGTGTGCTTTCAGAATGGGCATTCAGTGCTGCAGGAGGTTTTGTTACTGATCATAGAACGCGTCTGTCCCCAGACTCCGTGGACCGTTTGACTTTTATAAAAATGAATCAGTTCTTTATTACCAGCTATGAAGCCCCTGATGCTGAAGTCTTTTTGGGATGTGGAATCTCTGCAGGACTTCGAGGCTGCCTAGCTTTGAGGGTGTTCAATCATTTCATCTGGAAGAATGTTTTTGGTATAGGTTTCATGGGCACAATCATACCCAAAGACCAATTTTTCTGCACCTGTAAGACAGGTGCATATCATTGCAATTTTTTACAGCAAGGCAAATTCTTGCTTTCATCAAGATTATCTCTATAGGGTTACGGTGGGAAGGGGCCACGACACCCAAAGACCAATTTTAACTCACCCGTTACTTCTATCCAAAGTCTAAGTGACACCAGAATGTATCCAAAAAATCTCTAATCTTGTTTCCAGTGCACTACATTGTGGTCTCATCATACACACTGGCTCCCCAGCTGTTGCTGAGCAAAATAAAGGCAGCTTGCAGGAAAAATGTCATTTTTTTGGGCTTTATAAATTCAATTATTGCTGCAGCAGATTCTAGACATGGTACAGATCTGCCACTTTACAGTTATACTAAGGGGACCCCCCAGGCACTATATTGGAAGGATTTTTTCATTTTTAGGCTTTCACTTTAAAAATTAAAAAATCATTGCTCATTTAAAAATCACGCTTTTTACAAACTTATTTTTTAATGATCCATGTGCCCCAGGCAGGACCCGCACCCCTAAAACCATTGTATGCCTAATTACTTGCATTTAAGCCTTCAAAATGGGCACTTTTGATATTTGACAATCGGGTCCCATTAACTTTAACGGGGTTCGTTATTCGGGTCCGAACTGCTGTGTTCGAAAGTTCTGGTCTGATCCGAACAGGGGTCCATTCAGCCCATCCCTAGTTGTACCATGACAAAATGTGGACCAAGGCACTGTAGCAATGATTCTCGGGAAATGAAAATCCCTCTGTTAGATAACATTATGTGCCCCAGTGTCTGTGCTTTATAAAAACTATTCAGATTTCTTCCCTATTTCAGAGTGCCTCTTGGCGCCCACGTGACTGCTCGCCTCTCTCCTCTCCCGGGCTGACAACTACAGTGGGAGGGGCCGAGAACTCCCACTGATGTCAGCCAGGAGGAGGGGAGGAAAGAGGTGGGCAGTGACATGAGCGCAGAGAGGAACCCTGAAATAAGGTAGAAATTTGAATATTTTTTATAAAGCACAGACACTGGGACACATAATGTTATCTAACAGAGGGTATGGTATGATTATGATACAGTTATAATAGCAGCAGGAAGGAAAGGGGAGGGGGCAGAGTGACACTGTCACTAGCTGACAGGCAGGGAGGGGAGGGAAGGGAGGACAGAGGAGAGCTGCAGATGATGGAGGCACATGTCTGAACTTTTGCTGCAGTTCCCTTGAGACTGGTTTCTGCTATCGCTATCAGTGAGGGTATTCACCTCCAAATTACAGAGTAAAGTACAGAAATGGGGTAAGCGTGTCCAGAAAGTTACATCCAGGTGTTGACTGTCCTGTAGTAACATCCTTGTGGCAAATGGGAGGGAGTGCCTAAGTATCTTATAAGGACTCTGGGGCGGAAGTGATGGTAAAAGAGCAACCTGTGGTGTGATGTAACATCTAGTTATCCGCCTGAGTGTAAGCTCTGAAAGGTGAAATTTTTACTTCCAAGTTTGAAAGTTTAAACACTTAATAATAAACATAAACACCTTTCAGTTTTCCTTTTGCACAAAGCGAATACTATTTGAATTCGACACTTAAATAAGTATACTGCAAGTAATGTAGATATTAATTATTATACTTGTTGTAAGGCCTACAATATCAGTCTGATAACAGGGCAAACCTGTCTTACCTTTCCATTTTGCTGGTCCCAATATTGGCAGAGTGGCTAGAGAGGATGCAAGCAGTTTGGTTGGGGTCCAGGGAAAAATTTTCAGTTTATTATGTCAGTCAGGAAGCAGCAATATTTCAGAGAAACCCTGCACATCGTGCATTTTTACCTTGCCAACGAAGAGACTAGGCAGGTTTTATCATGACATAAAAATTAGAGTTCTCTATTTCAGAGCCACAAGTCAGAAAAACTTTTAGCTGGACACTATGTACTACTTTTTTGCTAAGATGCAATGTCAAAGGGAAAGAGAGCAGACAGATTTAATCTTTAATAACATTGTCTTTTTCTGAGACTGGAAATTGAAAAAAATGTACATACAGTATTTGCAGCAGAGTTTGTAAAGCCATTTTGATAGTCCACTATGTCGGGAAGGGAGGGGGAGGGGGGGAAGCAAATTTAATGTATTCATGTATATGTAGCGCTACCCCCACAGGAGCTGCTTGGATATATTCTCTTGCTTTAACTCTTCAGCCAGGCATGCAGTATTTTCCACAGCCAGGCTCATTTTTTGAATAATCAGTCTAGGGTTTTGGTTGTTTTAGATGTTTTATTTGAGAACTTGGATAGGGAAGGGTAGATAGTGGGATACTCCAGATTCAACTAATTACAGGGAGGACAACTGCTTCAACTTGGCTGTGGAATTCTTATTTGCAGCAACATGCACTCTTGAGCAATTCCTCTTTTGCTCTCAAGGACACTAGCCAGTATCCCTTATCTGCTGTACACAGTAGCTGACTCTCCTAGCACAAAGGGGTAGCCTACAAAAGAACAGGCCTCTGCATCTTTGGTCTCTACTCACAGGAGTCGCAAACTCCTCTCATGCATGATTCCCTTTAGTCAGCTCTTCAGAACACATGGGTTAAGTCTCCAGCCTGAAGCCGCATGGCAGCAGGTGCTGAGGAGGGCAAGATGCATCCTCCTCACTGGACTCTCCTCTCCAGGCAAAGACCATTTCCAGTGTCTCCTCACTGAATATAAATACCCCTTCCCAGCATGCTACACCAATTCAGTCTCCTTGTTAAGCAGGAAAACTACTATATTTTACCTGTACATACAGTATTTGCAGCAGAGTTTGTAAAGCCATTTTGATAGTCCACTATGTCCGGAAGGGAGGGGGAGGGGGGAAGCAAATTTAATGTATTCATGTATATGTAGCGCTACCCCCACAGGAGCTGCTTGGATATATTCTCTTGCTTTAACTCTTCAGCCAGGCATGCAGTATTTTCCACAGCCAGGCTCATTTTTTGAATAATCAGTCTAGGGTTTTGGTTGTTTTAGATGTTTTATTTGAGAACTTGGATAGGGAAGGGTAGATAGTGGGATACTCCAGATTCAACTAATTACAGGGAGGACAACTGCTTCAACTTGGCTGTGGAATTCCTATTTGCAGCAACATGCACTCTTGAGCAATTCCTCTTTTGCTCTCAAGGACACTAGCCAGTATCCCTTATCTGCTGTACACAGTAGCTGACTCTCCTAGCACAAAGGGGTAGCCTACAAAAGAACAGGCCTCTGCATCTTTGGTCTCTACTCACAGGAGTCACAAACTCCTCTCATGCATGATTCCCCTTAGTCAGCTCTTCAGAACATATGGGTTAGGTCTCCAGCCTGAAGCCGCATGGCAGCAGGTGCTGAGGAGGGCAAGATGCATCCTCCTCACTGGACTCTCCTCTCCAGGCAAAGACCATTTCCGGTGTCTCCTCACTGAATATAAATACCCCTTCCCAGCATGCTACACCAATTCAGTCTCCTTGTTAAGCAGGAAAACTACTATATTTTACCTTAGTTTCCTGTTAAGCAGGAGACCACACTGTGCAAACTATATACATCCTAGCAACCTACCTAGGTGGGTGCAACATATTAAAAAATCAGTTATTGTCTATTTACTAGTCATGGGATCCTGCAGCTCGGTCTCAGGATGCGCTCAACAATAGCTGCGAGTTCCAGGAGTCAAGAAGTCAACCAATAGCTCCTGTAGCCTAGCCATTGTCAGAACTCCCCGCAGCAGCCACTTGCTTCTGAAGCCAGAGCTTCAGAATTATGTGACCAGACCTGGGAGGATTAAAAAGAGTTAAAGTATGTATACACTTTTTATATACAGGTTAGGCAGGATAGGTAGTGGGAGTGTGAGGGAACTATTTTAAGAACCCTTGGCCACCCCTTGGCCTCCGAGATTCTGCTCTATCCTGGTTCTCTGGCTATTTATCACAGCGCTCCTTCAGTGTCACCTACAACTCTGTCTCCTCCTCTCCATTGCCCCTTTCTGTGGGGGTCTCCCAAGGCTCGGTTCTTGGACCCCTTCTCTTCTCTATCTACACCACCTCCCTTGGTCACCTAATAACTGCCCACGGCTTCCAATACCACTTATACGCTGATGACACCCAAATCTATCTGTCTACTCCTCACCTCACTCCTTCAGTCTCCTCTCGCATTACTAACTTACTAACTGACATATCAGCATGGATGTCGCACCACTTCCTTAAACTAAATCTCTCTAAAACTGAGCTATTAATATTCCCCCCCCGTCCGTGCCCCCCTCCATGACTTTTCCATCAAAATCAACAATGCAACCATCAGTCCCTCCCCTCACGCCAGGGTACTAGGTGTAATCCTAGACTCCGACTTGTCATTTCAGCCTCAAATCCAATCATTGTCAAAAGTTTGTAGAATTCACCTCCGTAACATCTCTAAAATTCGCCCTTTTTTAACAAATGAAACCACCAAGCTCCTCATTCACTCCCTTGTTATCTCTCGCCTTGACTATTGCAACTCCCTTCTCATTGGCCTACCGCTCCATAGGCTATCCCCTCTTCAGTCTATCATGAATGCTGCTGCCAGACTTATCCACCTTACCAACCGCTCAGTGTCTGCCAACCCTTTACTTCAATCCCTACACTGGCTCCCAATCACCCAGCGAATTAAATTCAAAATTCTAACCACAACATACAAAGCCATTCACAACTCTGCCCCAAGCTACATCACTAATCTTGTCTCCAAATATCACCCAAATCGTCCTCTCCGCTCTTCTCAAGACCTCCTGCTTTCAAGCTCTCTCATCTCCTCCTCCCATGCTCGTCTCCAGGATTTCTCCAGAGCCTCTCCCATCCTCTGGAACTCGCTACCTCCATCTATCCGGCTAGCCCCTACTCTTGCTACCTTCAGGCAATCCCTGAAAACTCATCTCTTCAGGAAAGCCTATCACGTCTCCAACTAATCTCCTACCACTTCCACCAGCTCATTCCCCACAGTTGCAACCTTTTGTACCACCTGCCCCACCCTATTAGATTGTAAGCTCTTCTGAGCAGGGCCCTCTTAATCCTATTGTATTGTATTGTATTATATTATAACTGTATTGCCTCCCTTTTATATTGTAAAGCGCTGCGTAAACTGTTGGCGCTATATAAATCCTGAATAATAATAATAATAATAAAGTGTTAGACATTTCTTCCGCCTCAAGCCTGCATGGAAAGAACACAATTTCTGAGTAAGCATATTGAATCTGAAAATAAAAAAAATGAGTGCCTTGAGTTCAACACAGAAGACAGAAATTTTTTATCTTTTACCCCCATAACTATTAAGCCTGTTCTAAGTGATTATGTGGGCATACTGTTTTAAACTGAAAAGAGGAACCAAAATACAGATTTAGAGCAAACCTTTGAAGCATTTAATGGTTAAGCCATCATTTCTGAGGGAGAGAGCAATCACATTGCATCTAGAGATAAAAAAATAATGTCTTGTTTCAAACACTGAAGATGGAGAAAGTTAACACATTTACACTACAACTACTAAGCCTTTTTGGAAAGGCCACTATTTTAGAGGAATAGAGCAGACAGTGCATCAGGAAATAAAACAACTAGGTTCTTTTTGTTTTAATTGTAAAGATAAACACTGTGCAAATTTGTACCTAGAAGCCTAGATTGGATAGGTTACAATTTAGGAAGGAGCAAGTGTAAGAGTAGGATAGTTTTTCCAGTAGCTGAGATGCGATGTGATCTGTAGAAGTAGTGTAATTGTAGATGGTTTTATTCTGTGTTATTAAAAAAATACAGTATTCAGTAATCAGTCATACACATAAGTTCTACAGTTGGGAGGTATGAGAACATGAGAATGAGAGACACTTGATGGTGGAGTTAACCTGTGGCGAGCTCAGCGCACCGTGCCAAAAAGTGGGTGTGGCCAGACTGTTAACAGTTGGAGGGGCTCAGGGACATGGTAAAATAAAAGCCAGCCTTCCTTATACCTACAGAGTATACTTTGATCGCTGTGCCACAAGCAAGATCTCACAGACACATCTAAACCTCAGCAAAATTATTAAAAAAAAAAAAGAAAAAAAAGAAAAAAAAAGCTTCTATTACATATGGTTTTGCTCACACTGAAAATAGACAAAGGGCTAACACTTTGTCTTAGCCGACCTTAAAAAAGAACTTCATTATATTAGTCAAGGACTGCACAGCAAAAAAGAGGAACTGTGGCAACAACAACCACTTTGGTGAGAAGTAGGTAATGTACAATATAGAGTATATAGTGCAGGGGTCGGGGTGTGTAATGCAATAGGTTTAAGGATCATAAGTATGTAATGCACAGAGTGCTGAAGCCAGTGTCAGGTTTCGGAATACATAATGCAGAGTGTAGGGGTCCAGGGTGTGCATTAGCACATTTTTTAGGGGCCTGGAGTATGTAACGCATAAAGTGCTGAAGTCAGTAGTATGTAAGTAATGCACAGAATGCATGTGGACAGGAGTGTATAACGCACAGAAGAATGAGGAGAACAAAACGAAGAGTGCAGGGGTGTGCGTTGTTCAGTGTAGGGGTAAGGAGACTGAGAAATTCCCCCCTCAAACAATACTGTCTACCCACTTTACCCTTTCAGCTAAAATATGCACTCTCTCCCCCCAAAAAAAATCCAGCACTAATCCGCACTCACCTCTACCAGCACTAATCCTCTCCCCTCTGCTAGCATGGATCTTCTCCATCCCAATCCCCCCTCCCAGAACAATTTCTGGGACCGAGCGGAGTTACCTCTGACCGTGCAGCCACAGGCTCCCTGCAGGGAGAATCACAAAGAAAACCAAAATATAAGCCCATAAGGAAAAGAATTTAGGTACCACTGTACCCCTCTTACCTGGGCCTTCCGCCATAGGTGTCGGTCTCTTCTCCATCCTAGCAGAGAGCACAGCGGGGTACTAAGAAAAACCCATCTGGTTTTAAATCACCTGGTCCCGGCATCATCAACAAGGGCCAGAACCGGAAGCGTCGGTCGACAGACCCGCCCCCCTTGGCATCTGCGTTCCAGGCGACTGAACTACTTGCCGCCACACCCTCACAGGAAGCTGCGTCATCGGACGCAACGTCATCCACCAGCTGAGACCCGGAAGCGACATGCGGGACACGCTGCTGACCAGCAGCTGCATCCCGCCCGGCCACCTGGACCATCCCAGTGGACCCCGGGTGCACAGACGCTGACGCCTCCTGCGGGCCATTGCTTCCCCTAAGCTGGAGAGACTGCCAATACTGGGAGGGGGTGCTGGGATGGTCACTGCACACTAGGCAGTCACAAACCTCAAGGTAAGCCTTCTCCCTCCACCTTGGAGGGAGCACGGCTCCCTGGTTCCAGCATGCACTTCCAACATGGCGGAAGAAACACAATAACTGAGGCTATGGTGGAAGAGGAGGGATTTAAATACAGCATGTGTTTCCTGGAAAATGGGCGGAGCTGCACTCTCTCCAAGCTTGTCCTTAAAGGCGATTTGAGAAAGCATTGTGTTTGTGGTATAAGGGAGAGTGGTTGGGAGGTGGTAAAAACACACTGAATTTTTATCACCCCCCAAACACAAGTGTAAAGGAGGCCTAAAAATGATCAGCACAGTAAAACACAATAAGTACAAATACTGCAGTGCAGCCATGTCCACTAATGATACAGTCATGGCACCTGTAGTGTATGATCCTCATCATGATAATGATGACAATCAGTGATCACTATCATTATCACAATAATGATCACACAGTACAGGTGTTGTGGGCTCGCCCCTGGCTGTACCATCATGTGCATGGCTGCAGTGTGGTGTCTACCTGTATCATCTGTACACCTTACCAGCCTGTGCTGCCTCTGTGCACCCACCGCTGTGGATCCCTGTGTCGATCCCTCCAACTCGCTGATGCCTCATCAAATGTAACTGAGTGACTGCCGCCCACCTGCTACAGTACTGCCATCCACTGCCGTTACCACTAACTGAGGGAGGCAGCGGCAGCAGCAGCAGCAGCGGCAGCAGCAGCAGCAGCAGCAGCGGCAGCTGTGATTTAGATTTACCCACCTGCAGGCAGAAATGTAAAAAAAAAAGATGTTCTCTCTTTGCTAACGCTTTTTGGGCTCCTAAGATGAAGTGATGGGGCCCGAGAAAATGTAATATTTTTGTACAGGAAAGGGTAGGAGTCGCCATGAAGCATTGCAAACTGCATGCATACTATAATTAAACATAAAGCTGCCGGTACCTGTTATGCCAAGGCCCCATACAGGAGGCCAGGTGCAGGGAGCGGCAGTGGAGAAGCTGACAGAGTCCAGAGATTTGGCAGCTGTCCGATTGCAGGTGGATTAGTAAGGTTTATTTACAGATCCTGAACTTCTGAAAGGGTGGCTGGGGAGCGAAGAGCCAGCCGAGTGTTGCCCCTCTGGAAGGGGGACAGAGCAAGGCGGTGTGAAGCAGCTTGGAGAAAGGTAGTTTTTTTCCTAGTGTGTACCTGCAAACTACGTGATCAGTTGCTAGGAAAACCGGCGGTTTTCCTAGCAAGGCGGATTAAAGTGGAGGGGGTGAGGCAGAGAGCGCAGGCACGCAAGTATGCTCACTGGGTGCATTGCATCCATTGAGAACACTCCCACTGAGTGAACCCCACTGCTGGAACTTGTTTTTGGCAGTGGCCTCGGGGACTCCATCCCAGATCCACAGGACCCCAGCATTTACTTAATAGCCTCGCGAAATCCAGGATGGTTGGGAGGTATGTGTTCTTCCATTAGCATTTGAAAAGGACAGAGCCAGCTTCTAGAATAGAGTTGGCACCTAGATGCCCATCCAAGTAAACATAGATTGCCACCTTTCTAAAGCCTAGAGTCCTAGCCATTTTGGCTACAAGAATCAGCAGGGGGCAGGAGAAGGCCCCAGAATGTCTGCAAGCTTTGATTGATATCAACAGATCTAAGGAATCTATTTTATCTCTCATAAAAGCTAAAATATTGGCAGCAGAGAGATGAAAATAATTCCTTTTGATTGTACACATGTTGGGCTGCAAACACATGTAAATCTTTATTTGTAGCGTGTGAAGAATCCTAGAGAAACACACAAAGCCATTATATGGAGCCTAATTGCAGGAGGCAGGCAGTAATTAGTGCTGTTGCAATCAGACAAATGCGATGGTGTCGGAAATCCTATACCTGGCCCAGCCATCGGAACTGTCCAGGGCCCATTAGATCCTGGTCAGTTCAGAACACAAAACATCCTGTGGGCTGAGACAGGAACATCCCCCCCAGGGTTGATTGGCCAAGGGACAATCCACATCCATATTCCAATAAATCATGGAGCATGGGATATGGATAGCGATTTCCACGAAGCTGGTCTCTCTGACTGGAGAATCCCCACACGGTTTCGGCGTGCTTCTTCCAAGGGATAAACTTCGGTAAAGTGTATTTCGTTTTTTACCCCCACTTATTTTCATAGCTTATAGCCAATTGTGTATGTCTTTGTCTTTTTTGTAACTCCCTTTTCCTTGTATATATTTTATGCACTGTCCACTTTTGGGATATTAAATTATAACAGGAATAATTGGCTTCTGTGTACTAAGCTAGGGTTCATATCTATTAGCGTCTATGCTCGGTCTAAAGGCTCGTGCACACTCTAATGCCCCGTACACACGGTCGGACTTTGTTCGGACATTCCGACAACAAAATCCTAGGATTTTTTCCAACGGATGTTGGCTCAAACTTGTTTTGCATACACACGGTCGCACAAAGTTGTCGGAATTTCCGATCGCCAACAACGCGGTGACATCAAGCACGTACGACGAGACTAGAAAAGGCCATTTCAGAACCAAGCGCGGCACCCTTTGGGCTCCTTTTGCTAATCTCGTGTTAGTGAAAGTTTGGTGAGAGACGATTCGCGCTTTTTCAGACTCGTGGTTTTCAGATCGTTTTCTGCCTTTCAGTTTGTGCTTGTGGGTTTATATCTGCTCTTCAGTGCGTGCAAGCAAGCTACGCGTGACTTTAAGTAGTCATTGTGTTCTTGTGCGTTCGTTACTGTTTTTCAGGTTGCTCTTCACAGGCCTTGCTGTTCTTCAGTGCATTCTGTTACTTCGTTCTGAGCAACCGACCGTTTTCTAGCCATGTTGCGTATGCGTACTCCTCGTAGAGTTCGTGCTGTGCGGGGGCTTGGTGTTGGGGTCCTGACCTTGACACAAGTCCAGTCCATGAACAGGGTGGGGAGGAGTTCATGAACAAAGAATTGGTTGCTTCAGCGTGACCAGTTCTCTCATAAGCCTTTGCTCCGTGAGATCCGTGAGAATAATCCTGATGATTTCAGGAACTTTCTCAGGATGACGGACCCCGTATTTCACCGTCTGTTGGCTTCGCTGACCCCCTACATCAGCAGGCAGGATACCTGCATGAGGCAAGCCATCACTCCGGAGCAGAGGCTCATTGCTACCCTGCGTTACTTGGCGACAGGGAGAAGTCTGCAGGACTTGAAGTTCTCGACAGGCATCTCCCCCCAGGCTCTGGGGATCATTATCCCAGAGACCTGTTCTGCCATCATCCAGGTCCTACAGAAGGAGTATATGAAGGTAAGATTTATCCTTTATTATCACATTTTATTGTATTGAATGATTGATAATATATTATATTTCTTTCCTCATTCCCTAATTACCATGATTGTAATATGCTGTGAATGTCCCCTTTGTCCTCATGCATGCTGGATTTGTATGTAATTAATTTTTTAGTCCTTCATACAGATTGTCCTTCAATAACATCCCCAGCATGTTCTCATGCCCTATATTCACCTAATGTAGTCACTTAACAATGTATTTTATCATCTCCATAGTAGTGCTTTACCCCAAACACCCCCTAAACTGTTTTGAAATGTGATTTGTGCTTTAAATTCTGGCAGAGTGCCAGAGGCTTTTTTTGTGGTGTCCCCAAATCATTTTTCTTAACCCTCCCTCCCCCCAACTGCTAAGTCAGCTGATCCCAATTCTCTATCTATCCTCAATCATCTATCTGATGACTTTGCCAAACCCATACACACTATACCCATTTCTTTTGTGCTCAGATGTATGGATGAATTCCCCAAAGCATGTAGTGCAAGGGCCTGCCTGTATACTTTCAAATGGTACAGTTTGAAATTTTTAGATCCTATTATTATCTTGAGACAGGTAATAGCAGAATGTTCAAATGTGCTCAAATGTGTACAGTGTGTATTTATATCTTTGTATTATGACACTTCTTACCTGTCCAGTGGTCTGCCAATAGTGTAACTAAGGAGGGGCTGTTCCAAGTAATACCCTGTATTTAGGCATTCATCTCTCAATGAAGTGGAGAGGGTTACCTGTCCAAGATTTCCACACTGCCCATAGTGTTAGAAATGGCCCATTTGGGGGGGGGATATGATAGGTGTACCTTATACTTTGGTGTTGTTAAATTCCCCTTAATAAATGCTATCTGGAGGTTGCCCCAGAATGTTTGTGCCTAATCTGCTTGCCATGTTTCTGAGCAAAAATATTAATTTTTTTTTTTTCCTCAACAGTTTCCTTCCACGCCACAGGAATGGCAGACTGTGGCCTCCCACTTTGCCCAGCGGTGGGACTTTCCTAACTGCGGAGGGGCAATTGATGGGAAACACGTCCACATCATCCCACCACCCAACTCGGGGTCGTACTATTTCAACTATAAGGGGTTCAATAGTATTGTGATGTTGGCGATGGTGTCGGCTAATTACGACTTCTTGTATGTGGACGTGGGGAAGAATGGCCGGATGTCCGATGGTGGAGTCATCGCCCAGACAGAGTTCTACAGGCGTCTCCAGAATGGCAGCTTGGACTTGCCAGCTCCAGAGGACAATGTGGAAGGACTCCCATTCGTGTTCGTTGTTGATGAAGCGTTTGCGCTGGGGGACCATCTTATGCTGCCATTCCCTATGAGGACCCTCACCCCGGAACAGAGGGTTTTTAACTACCGGCTGGCCAGAGCCCGAAGAGTGGTGGAGAACACATTTGGAATCCTGGCCAGCCGGTTCCACCTATTTCTGACACCTATCCATATGGCGGAGTATAAACGTAATCATATAATCATGGCGTGCTGTATTCTCCATAACTTTTTACGGAAACATTCGGTCAACTATGCTGGCTCAGTTGGGCCTGAGGCCGGAGTGATACCTGAAACAACACTGACGGCGCTTGAAAGCGGCCGTCCTGGCTTGCCCTCCCTGAGTGCCCGTGATGTCCGGTTACGATACCTGGAGTTCTTTGCGGGTAGGGGGGCCATCAATATGCCTGCAAATTTGTGAAGCCTTTTTCAAATAAAAAATCAAAAATAAGAAATTCTTTGTGGACATTTACTGCCTGTGTTTGTTTTAGCTGACCCTGACAGAAATGTGTTGAGTCCAGAAAATGGCGTGATTGTGTAACCTTATACAAAGCACTGTTGGCTGTTATTTACTAAAGGCGTATACACTTTTTATACTACAAGTGCTCTTGAAACTGCAATGAAAATGCTCTTGTAGTGCAAAGAGGATTTGCCCTTAGGAAATAACCACCATTTTCTCAGAAAACAGCAATTACATCACCACAAAAGTGTTGTGGCGTTGAGACAATAATCCACACATTCTTGATTAACAAACTTTTTAATACATGCACAATCACATGTGCATTTAGAAACGGTTTTTAAAACGAACCAACATGTTTGTTGTATAACAATTTTTGGGGTGGCATTATCAAAAATAGAAATGTCCATTTACGATAAAACAGGCCTGTGTAAAACCAACAAGAAAGACAAAAAACTTGAACTTACAAAGTTCACATATGGTAAAACTTGAAGGCAATATCAGACATGAGTATTTAGGAACTGTGTTTGATATTGCGTTCAGATGGGGTGAAGTCACCCCTTGAAAATCCAAATTTGGAAGATGCACACCAATTTACGAATGTCAACATGTGCTAGCTGCCATCACGGGGGATCAAGGGACGTGTTTTGTGGGAGCAACCAATTCCTCACAGCTACTTTATTATTGAGGAAGGGGTTGCACCCCCAAAACGCGTCCATTGATCTCCCGTGATGGCAGATAGCACATGTTGGCACACTGTGTGCATCCTCCAAATTTGGCTTTTTGAAACATTGCTAAAAAATTGAAAACATTGTACCACACAAAAAAAAGTGATTTTGTGGGTTTTTAAATTCACTCCAAAACATCAATGATGTTATTATTTTTTTGAATCACATCATTGATTTTTTTCTTGATGTTTTCCAATTCTAAATTACACCCCATTATCTCCCCGATCAGGATCTGGGCACTTTCTGATGTGAAAGGATCTCGATCCCTAACATCACGATCACCTAAAAAGAGAGAAACCAAACAAAAACAGGTATCAAAAATCTGCCAGCATCCATCTCTTACCTGAGCCTGTGGTCGCAGACACTCACCTGTTGTGGTGCCTATTTCCACCATATCTTCTTCCTCCTCCTGCTCCGCTTGTGTTGGGGGTATTTCACCTTCTTCCAGAGGTGGGGGGTCTCTGGTCTCCTCTGATGAGGGGTGTCCTCCGAGTCTTTTCTCCCCTATGTAAAACAATAATGGTATAATTAGCACACAGATATTTGATGGCAGAACTATAAATAGGAAACATTGCTTGGAAGTGGGGTACATTTGTCAATTTTAGCAGAGTTCCAAGATGTTGCTTTTTTATTGTCCTTTGTCAATACTTTACCTGTTTTGTACAAGCTTCACAGATGGAGACCCCCCTATAGTATACACTGGAGCACCTGTGTGGGCCCCCTAATAAAAAGGGTGTTCTGGTGTCCCACACTAGTGCTCCAGTGTCCAGATGTGAAAATAGCTGCTGAGTGTCCTCTCCTTACACAGAATCTAGTTTGCATTTCATTCTAGTAACAAACCCATCTACACAACCAAATATTTTGCATCCAAGTAGGCCCTAAAAAATATAGGAAAATGCATATGGCCTAAACAACGGTGTTTTAGAGGCCGAAAAAAAAAATGTTTGATACGAACGAATAATGGGCCCATGAACATTAAAATTGACATTTTAAACTGTACAATTAAGAAAAGCATATGGAGCAGCACGAACGTAATAAAGACAAAAAGAATAGGAACACAGCACAACTACTTACTTTTTTGCAGCACTCTCCGGATCTTTCGGTACTGCTCGGGATCTCTTAATTTTAGGTCCGACCACCGCTTCCTGAGCTGATCTTTCGATCGTCGTACCCCGAAATTCCGGTGCAGACTTTTGACCACTTTCGCCATGATCTTGGCCTTTCTGATATTGGGGTTGGGGTAAGGCCCATACTTTCCATCATAGTCGGCCTTCTTCAGGATGTCCACCATCTCCAACATCTCCCCAAAGGACATATTTGTGGCCTTAAATCTTCTCCTTCTGGATCGGGACGTTTCTGTCTCCGGGCTTTCCTCCTCCTCCTCCTCGTTGCTATAATTAGCACACACCTGCTGTGACTCCGCCATGTGCTCTTCACCCACTGCGCCGAACGAAAAGGGGCGGGGAATAGACTAGAAAGAACGTCAGGGGCGGGCGGAGTTACACGCATGCGCAGTGTGTATAAAGCGTAACACACGTGCATATTACGTACGATCTGTGAGCGGAGGAAGGAGCATTGGACGCGCCGATCGTAAGAACGAAGGTAAGAGACATACTTGTGCCTATACTGCTTCTAGATTGAGGCCTATATTGTAACAAGATTAGGAGAGTTTTGTCTGACATTAGGCTTTGTCTTGTGTTGTGTCTTGCAGTGAACATGGATATCTTATTACAAGATAATGACTTCATGTCAATATTAATTGACATGTTCAAGGAGCTGCCCTGTTTGTGGGAGATCAACCACCCACATTACATGAACCAAACAAAGAGGAAGGCAGCGCTGGATCAATTGTTGGAAATTGTGAAGCCGGTGATCCCCACGGCAGACATCACATATTTGAAGATCTTAATTGGTGGCCTGAGGAGCACATATGTAAGGGAGCGCCAGAAAGTCCAGGATTCGCAGAGATCCGGAGCAGCAGATGACATCTATGTCCCCAGGATGTGGTACTATGACAGGCTGCATTTTCTGGCAGGCCAGACTGAACCCAGGTCATCCCTCTCCAGTCTTCCTTCCACGCTTCCTTCCCCCCCAGCTGAGGCTTCTGACGCCCAACCTGGGCCTTCAAGGCAGCAACATGTGGAGGAGCCCAGCTTGAGCCAGGTATAGCATTCCTCTCAATATTTCTGCTTGTCCAATCAATGATGTTAACTAGATGTTAGTTTGGAGTGCTAATTTAGGATTGTGATTGATGATGCAAATAATAAAACCATGTCCCTTTTTCATACACAGGGAAGTCGCAGCCAGGAGGTGGCCGGGCCAAGCTGGCTGCCTGATCTGCAGGTCCCTCCACTTCCCCTGGAAAGAGAAAGTGGCAGGAGGAGGAGTGCCCTAGAGGAGGCTGCCATAGGCCTCTTTTGGAAGGCTACAGAGGCCCTGGGAGCACCACACACCATGGAGGAGGACTTCGCTGCCATCATTGCCTCTAAAATGCAGAGGATGGAGGAGGGACAACCACTCATGTGTGAGTCGCTCATATTGGAGGCTCTTAATAAAGGTATGAGGGCCCAAATTACATCTCAGACATACCTTTGCGAACTCACAGATGGTCCTCCTCCTCCTCCTGCAGGTCCTCCTCCTCCTCCTCCTTCTCCTCCAGGTCCTCCTAGTCCTCCTCCTCCTCCAGGTCCTACTCCTCCTCCTGCCACATCTCCAACAGCACAGCCACAGCCCGGAATGAAGCGTGGAAGGAAGACCAGAAAGTGAGGACCCTGGATCCAGTCTGGTCGGCCAAAAGATGCAGCCTCTTGTGGTACCACAGCCTGGGGACACAGATGTCATCTGCTGCTTTCCGGATCTCTGCGACTTCTGGACCAGACTGCCCTCCTTTACATATGGACTCCTCAGGCCACCAATTTTGATGTTCAAGAATTGATGTCTGCCCTGGGGGTCCCAGGCTTCGCTAATTTCTCCTGTTGATCCAGCGTTGCCTCCCTCTTTGTTTGGTTCAGAGCCCTTAATAAAGGAATTTTGTTTTGAATTATACTTGCCTATGTGTGTTTTACTTCAAAAAGGAAAGTTGGTTTGTGAGGATTCAGGTACATTTCAAAAATACAATGTGAAATTAACAAGGGACACCAACACCAAGCAATCTCCTTGAGATTAAATAATAAAAGATATCAATGGTGTTGTGGTAACTTGACACACAAAACACACACAAAAATAGTCTGGAGTAAAACTAAAAATAACATTAAACAAAGATCAGCCTTGGAAAAAATACAAACATAAAATCTAAACCAAAAATGGCTTTAAATCAAAAAAAAAAAAGAAAACAAAAAAAAAAAAAATTCTCTCAGATGTGACAAATAACAATATATTCAGGGAATCCCAAGAAAAAAAACAAAAAAATAAGTTTGTGAGAAGTGTGTGAATATGAGCAGTAAAACTACTTAATTCTTGTCACATTATAAAGAAGAAGAGAGTGCGCTGTATTAAACCATTTTTAACATTGCAGTGTGACGAAAGTGCTGTATCCATTGTGAACGCTAATTTTACCTGACCGAGCTGTTCCGTGTCGAAATTTCTTCTGAGCATGCGTGGCACTTTGTGCGTCGGAACAGGCCACACACGGTCGGAATTGACGCGATCGGATTTTGTTGTCGGAAAATTTTATCTCCTGCTCTCCAACTTTGTGTGTCAGAAAATCCGATGGAAAATGTCCGATGGAGCCCACACACGGTCGGAATTTCCGACAACACGCTCCGATCTGACATTTTCCATCGTAAAATCCGACCGTGTTTACGGGGCATAAGAAAAATCGGACGAACATTTTCGTTCAAAGAAATTTCGTACGATTTTCGTATAGTGTGTACACAACTTTCAACAGCTGATTCCGAATTTTCATACGAAATTCCCGAAGGGACGAACTCCAAATTTTTTATTTGTACGGGATCAGAATGAATGGTTTTCATTTAATGTGTACCATTTTCGTACAAAAAGATTTAGAAAAGAAAGACTGCGCATGATCAGAATCCATAAACAAAAAAAAAATAGCCTTTGTTGTACGAGAACTTTTGTACAAGGAAAATCGGAAGATCATTCGCCTGATTTTCTTATAGTGTGTACTCCACTAAACCACTTCAGCCCCGGAAGAATTTATCCCCTTCCTGACCAGAGCACTTTTTGCAATTTGGCACTGCGTCACTTTAACTGACAATTGCGCAGTTGTGCGACGTGGCTCCCAAACAAAATTGACGTCCCTTTTTTCCCACAAATAGAGCTTTCTTTTGGTGGTATTTGATCACCTCTGCGTTTTTTTTTTTTGCGCTACAAACAAAAAAATAGCGTCAATTTTGAAAAAAGCGCATTATTTTTTCCTTTTTGCTATAATAAATATCCCCAAAGAATATATAAAAAAACATTTTTTTTCCTCAGTTTAGGCCAATACGTATTCTTCTACATATTTTTGGTAAAAAAAAAAAAATCACAATAAGCATTTATTGATTGGTTTGCGCAAAAGTTATAGCATCTACAAAATAAGGGATAGTTTTATGGCATTTTTATTGATAATTTTTTTTTACTAGTAATGGTGGCGATCAGCGATTTTTATGCGACATTATGGCGGACACATTGGACAATTTTGACACATTTTTGGGACCATTGGCATTAATACTGCGATCAATGCTATAAAATTGCATTGAATACTGTAAAAATGACACTGGCAGTGTAGGGGTTAACCACTAGGTGGCGCTGTAGGGGTTAAGTGTGTCCTAGGGAGTAATTCCAACTGTGGGGGGAGGGGCTGTGTGTGACGCATCACTGATCAATACTCCCGATTACAGGGAGCGTGATCAGTGTCAGTGTCATTAGGCAGAACAGGGAAATGCTTGTTTACATTAGCATCTCCCCGTTCTTCCTCACCGTGAGACGATCGTGAGTATGCCCATGGACATTGAGTCTGCGGGACCCGCGATCATGGTCACGGAGCTCCCGGCGGGCACGCGCCTGTGAGCCGCCTCTTAAAGGGCAACGTACAGGTACATTAATCTGCCTGTACGTGCCCTTCTGCCACAGTATATCTGCGTGAGGCGGTCGGGAAGCAGTTAAGTTCATTGTCAATCAGTATGCAATTGCACTGCATGTTGGCAGGTTGCATGCAGATTGTAAACTAACAGATCTGCCAGACGAAGATGTGTGTGTGTGGTGGCCCAGCAGACCAGTCTGCAGACAAACTGTTGGGTGGTGGCAAGCTATCGCTTGTTGTGTATGGTGTGTGGGTGTGTGGACAGTGAGGAGAGTGATTAACACCAGGGTTCTAGCTTGTAGGATAGCTGGAGGAACCCTAGAAGTGTGTGCCAAGTGCTAGACTGCTCCCCAACCCTTAGAGTGCACCAGATTGTATGTAAGATTTGGATCTGCCTGTGTGTGGTCAGCCAGCTGGATTTGGAGTGCAGTGTCCCTCTAGTGGTGGCCAGAGATAGTGCAGGCTGTGAAAGTGTATCATAGCCAGTCTTACTCGCGCAGTATAAGTTCCCCCTTATTTCCTCATACCCCCAAGTCACAGACCACGTCTCGGTTAGATAGTCACCGTGGGCATGCGTAGCTGTGACAGTGAGTAAGCAGGTTGTAATAAAATAATAGAGTCCCTTGTTCACAGGCTGAATAAAGGACAAATTTAACACATTGACTGCACAACTTTTAATCCTTTTCAGGCAGGTCACTATTTCTGAGATAAAGAGCAAGTTGATTAACCACTAGCCTACCGCCCATTGTCATATGACAGTGGGACGGTAAGGCTCTAGTTCTGGGCAGACGTCATATGACGTGAGCCCGTTTTAAACAGGGCATGTGCGCAATCGTGTGCACGCAGCCCTGTACTGTCAGTGGCGGCGTGTCACCGAGACACCGCTCGTCACTGGGCATGGCTGTTTACCATTTGATCGGCCGTGATGAAGTCATGGCCGATCACGAATGGTAACTCCCTGCATTGCACGGTGCATGCGCGCGATCGTGAGAGCGTGTGCGCCAGTGGCGGCGTGTTCTCAGGAACACTGCTCGTCACCGACGATAGTACACAGCCATTGGCCAGGGCTGTGTACCACGTGATCGGCTGTGATCCATTCACAGCCGATTACTAAATGTAAACATAGAGCTGTCACTAGCTGTTACCAGCTCTTCTCTCCTCACACACTGTTTCCAGTGTGAGGAGAGAAGAGCTAGGAGCAGTGAGTTACAGATCTATGTTTAGTAGTGTCTGCACCAACACCACACCTGTCCCATCGCCCCCCCAATTGTCACCCAACAGTCACCCCATAAAAGTGCACCTGTCACATAAGAGACTGCCATCAGTGACCATCAGCGGTGCAACCGTCACCCATCAGTGACCGTGCCCTGTCACCCATCACCCATCAGTGACCATGCTCTGTCACCAGTCACCCATCAGTGACCGTGCCCTGTCACCCATCACCCATCAGTGACCTGCCTTGTCACCCGTCACCCTTCAGTGACCGTGCCCTGTCACCCGTCACCCATCAGTGACCACGCCCTGTCACCCATCAGTGACCATCAGCGGTGCACCCGTCACCCATCAGTGACCGTGGCCTGTCACCCATCACCCGTCACCCATCAGTGACCGTCGCCTGTCAACCATCTGTGACCATCACCTGTCACCGTCCGTGGCCTGTCACCCATCAGTGACCATCGCCTGTCACCCGTCACCCATCAGTGACCGTGCCCTGTCACCCATCAGTGACCATCAGCGGTGCACTCATCACCCATCAGTGACCGTCCCCTGTCACCCATCAGTGACCGTCGCCTGTCAACCATCTGTGACCATCATCCGTCACCGCCCGTGGCCTGTCACCCATCAGTGACCATTGCCTGTCACCCATCAGTGACCATTGCCCATCACACCATCATCACCTCTCAGTGAACGTCACCTGCCACCCATCGCACAGCCCATCAGTGACCGTCACCTGCCACCCATCTGTCACCCGTCGCACAGCTACCTGCCACACAGCCATGTCCAAAAGAGTATATACTAGTGAGGAGGCGTTCCAGAACCTCTCCATGACTGATGAGAGCACCGGGGAGTTCTCATCAGATTCCAATTCCAATTCTGATTCCGAATCAAATTCGGCATTTGAACTGATCGAGAGTAGTAATGATTCAGATGAAGAATGGGTCCCTCCTAAAAGGGCACAACACTCGGGAAACCAGGCAGCCGCCAGCAACCAGGGTTATATTCCTAGGCTCAGTACTCAGCAATAGGCCCCAGGAACAAAGGCCCAGTATCAGCGCTGCCGCCAGCAATAGGCCCCAGGAACAAAGTCCCAGGCCCAGTACCAGTGCTGCCACATCACACCTGAGTACCAGCACAGGAAATTCAACTCCCCCAACTACTGGAGTGTCACGTCCCCCAAGAGCCAGGGGGGCTACATACATGCCAGATGGTCTTGCCAACCCAACATGGCTGCCTTCCAACTCAGGATCACCAATTATTCCCCCTTTCACAGAAATTTCACAGAGATCGATTGCTTTCACCTGTTTTTGCCTGACACTTTTCTGCAATTCATTGTGGACCAGACAAACTTGTATGCCCATCAGTATATTGCCAGCAACCCCCAATCATTTTATGCCCTTCCGTTTGAGTGGAGAGATCTGAATTTAGAGAAGTTCAAATTGTTTATGGGCCTCACCCTATACATGGAGCTTACAAAAAAAAAATTAAGGACATGCCTATTGGTCCATCAACTCCATCCACCATATGCCCATGTATTCTGCCGCAATGCCCAGGTCCCGATATGAGATGATTATGAGATTCTTTCATTTTAACGACAACACCCAGTGCCCTCCCCACAATCATCCAAATTCCGATAAGTTATACAAGATTCGCCCACTGATAAATTTATTTTCCCAACGATTTGCAGAACTCTATGTCCCCAAGAAGCATATATGTGTGGATGAGTCCCTGGTACCATTTTCAGGCCGGTTAGGAATAAAACAATATATTCTTAGCAAAAAAGGCCAAATACAGAGTAAAATTTTGCCACAGGATCTCTGTATGCGTTCCGCATATATGAAGGAAGAGATTCCCAGCTCCAGCCCCATGAGTGCCCGGCCTACATGGGCACAACTGGAAAAATTGTATGGGACCTGGCTTACAAATTTTTAAAAAGGGATATCATATATACCTTGACAACTTTTATACCAGCCTGCCCCTTTTCAGAAACCTATACAAGTATATCGAAAAAACCCTGGCCTGCGGAACCTCAAGAAAACAAAAAGCTGCAAAGGGGGGAAAGAGCAACACTGAGATGCAATGAAGTGCTGGCCTTGAGGTGGAAGGATAACAGGAACGTGCACATGATGTCCACCATTCACGATGACACTACAGTTTTAGCTCAGCGAAGACGAGGTCCCATTGAAAAACCGACATGTGTCCAAGATTATAATCTATACATGGGGGGGTGGATTTCAATGATCAAATGATTCAGCCCTATTTGTCAATAAGGAGGTCCCGATTCTGGTACAAGAAGGTAGCAATTTATCTCATCCATTTGGTCGTTTACAATTCCTACATAGTCTACACAAAATCCACAGAAAGCCCCGCCCCCTTCCTAAAATTCATAGAAGTAGTAGTCACGTCCCTCATCTATCAACAAAGACCCCCCCCCCAGAAGACCTTCGCTCTGATGCTGTTAGCTGACTTCATGAACGCCACTTCCCGTACAAAATTCCACCATCGGAAGCAGGCCGAAGATGGCAAAAAAGATGTTGCGTGTGCAGAAGAGGATTTCGAAAAGATACCAACTTCCATTGTCCCCAGTGTCCCTCCCAACCTGGCCTTTGCATTGGTGAATGCTTCGAACTTTATCATACATCCCTAAAATATTAGCCCATATTTTCCCCATTTTCATCATCTGTGCTGACCATTTTCCATGCTTCCCCAAATAACCATGCCACTGCCTGCCACGTGAACTGACCCTGGCCTGCTTTTTGACTATGCCTCTGCCTACCGTTTGGACTGCTTCCACATGAACTGACCCTGGCCTGTTTTGTGACTATGCCCCTGCCCACCGTTTGGACTACTTGCACGTGAACTGACCCTGGCCTGTTTTGTGATTATGCCTCTGCCTACCGTTTGGACTGCTTCTACGTGAACTGACCCTGGCCTGTTTTGTGACTATGCTTCTGCCTACCGCTTGGACTGCTTGCACGTGAACTGACCCTGGCCTGTTTTATGGACTATGTTTTTGCCTCCCGCTTGGACTGATCTGTTGCCCTGCTACTGTAGTACACAGGGGTCTCACATATGTGAGGGGCTCCAGAATAGTTTTTCCAGATGGAGAAAACAATTTTTTTTGTTTTCTCCGGGTTTTGTAATTTCTGGACTAGGGTCTGGAGTCCAGAGGCTTCATAGAGATTTGGGTGGGTCGAAGTCTCTACCCCTGTGCACAGGTCTTACCCGATTGTGGCCCTCAGCCTGCTGCTGACTTACTGCCATCATGCCTTTGCCTGCCGCATGAACGGACCACACCTCTGCCTGCTACCTGGACTATGCAAATAATTAGCTGTAGCAAGAGGCAGTATGTTTATGAATCGTAGATCGCCTGATGGTGCTACTTCAATGTTGGGTCTTTGTATGTGGCCAGGCTGTGTAAAAGTCCCACACATGTGGTATCGCCATACTCAGGAGGAGGAGCAGAATGTATTTTGGGGTATCATTTTTGCTATGTATTTGCTATGTGTTGGAAATATCTTAATTGACAACAAAAAAATGCGTTTTTATTTTTTTTCCACATTTTACAAAAACTTCTGGAAAAAAAATAACCGTTCAAAAGACTCATTATGCCTCATAGATTATACGTTGGGGTGTTTGCTTTCCAAAATGAGGTCATTGTTGTTCAATGTTGGGTCTTTGTATGTGTACAGGCTGTGTAAAAGTCCCACACATGTGGTATCGCCATACTCAGGAGGAGTAACAGAATGTATTTTGGGGTATCATTTTTGTGTTGGAAATATCATATAAATTGACAACTTTGTGTAAAAAAAAATGCGTTTTTATTTTTTTTCCACATGTTCCAAAAACTTCTGGAAAAAAAAATAACCGTTCAAAAGACTCATTATGCCTCATAGATTATACGTTGGGGTGTTTGCTTTCCAAAATGAGGTCATTTTGTGGGCAATTCCATTGTCCTGGTGCTCCAGGGCCTTCAAAAGTGTAATAGGTGGTTGAGAAATGAGATGTGCAATTTATGCTCGTAGATCGCCTGACGTTGCTACTTCAATGTTGGGCCTTTTTGGGGCGTGGCCGGGATGTGAGCCAGAGAGGATGTGTGCCTGAAGAGCTCCATGCTAATCCTGCCTATACGCCCGTTTTAAAACCTCATTTCTCACTAAAAGGACACTCATCGACTTCCCCGCACACCCTGAACTCCTCGGCGGCCGAAATTATGTCTGCGAAGGGCCGGGGAAAGGCACAAGCCGCTGTAAAGACACAGAATCCGGGTAAGGGGCGGGTCGCCGGCTCTCCGGGTACCATCTTAAGCTCTGACTCCGGAGCACAGCGTGGGGGAGGAAGGAGCAGAGCCCAGTGCAGTTTCTTGTGGTGATGGCATCCCCTGCAGAGGAGATAGAAGCCCCCCCTCTCGCCTGCATTGCTGGAAGCAACACCAGAGGCAATTACAAAGCCCATCTTGGCAGCAATAGAGGGGTTTAAATCTATGCTAATGGTAAAGGTGGAATGCACCCTCATACGCCATGACTTAGATAAAATCAGGGGAAGGCTTTCTGAAGCTGAGGGTCGCATAAGCAACATGGAGGACCAGGAGAATTCTCACTCCTCACAGATCCCTGAATTACAGTCCTTGGTAAACACGCTAGTCAATAAAGTGGACGACGCTGAGAACAGACAAAGACGAAATAACATTCGCGTGGTGGGACTACCGGAAGGTGAGGAGGGCTCCCGCCCAGCAATATTTGAGGAATCGCTGTTTAAAAACGTATTGAACCTGCCTGACATGCCACCCACATATGTGGTAGAAAGAGCCCACAGGGTACCAACGGGCCGCCGTCCTGAAGGGGCCCCACCGCGACCGTTCCTAGTCTGGTTCCTTAATTATCGTGACAGAGATATGATTTTGGCTCAAGCACGGAAGCATCCGGAATTGCCTTATGAAAATACGAAATTAATGTTTTTTCCGGATTTCTCGGCTGAGGAGCAACGCAGATCGTTTAATGAGGTGAGATGCCGGTTAAGGGAGAAGGAAATCAAGTATAGCATGTTATACCCCAGCAGATTGAGGATACCGTACAAGGGCACCGTGTGATTTTTTGATACACCTGTGGAAGCCAGTGACTGGATCGACAGTTTGTGAGTAAAAGGGCCGCAAGCCGGTGGCTGAAGATGTTTTGGTTTCCCTATACCTGTTAACATTGTTAGGAGTTTTCCTGCTCAAGTTGGGGGGGGGGGACTTTGCTATGTGCTCTGTCACGCACACACGATTGTATACCTACAGACTCCTCCACATGGGGTAATTTGTGTCAATGGGCCCCTTATATATATTCCTCATACAGGAACAACGCAAATATTGGAGGAAGGAGGGGGGACACATGTACGTTTGCAGAGGAATGGACGAGTATCCGTAGCAGAGTCACGGAGCTTGAAAGGCACGGACACTATGTCTTCCAACTGATGAACCTCAGGAAGGTTTTTTGTACTCTCTTTTTGCATTTTTTATGTTTGATTTTAAATTTTTCGGTGGTCACGTTTTCCAGGACTTTTTTTGGACGAGTTTTGGGAAAAAGCTGCGTGTACTGTTTGTGTTGGTTACAGGGAGTTACAGGGGTTTTGGGACTTTTCTTTTTGGTCGGTGCAGCTTTCCACTTTAGACCCTTAGATGTACAAGTGCTCAGGTGTATATATGGGTCACGTAGTCTACCTGTTTATCTTCTTAGTAACATGATGGTACAATGTGTAATGTATGTTAAATTGCAATATGTTTTATGGCAGGATCAACGGTTAATTTGGTCTCTTGGAACGTCAGAGGCCTAAATGACAAATTCCGTCGAGCCTTGATGTTCCAATACCTAAAAGTCGGTCACGTGGTGTTTCTACAAGAGACTCATCTGGATGGGAGCAGGGTGCTGTCCTTGCGCAGAGCCTGGATACAACGGGCACTACATGCAACGTACTCTACCTATGCTAGGGGAGTGTCAATCTTAATCAGTAAGGCAGTACCCTGTACCATTCATCATGTTATCTCAGAACCGGGTGGCCGTTTCCTAATCATCATAGCTGATATAAGTACATGTAAAATGGTTTTAGTTAATGTTTATATACCTCCATCTTTCAGGTCCAGATCCTCTATGATCTCCTGGGCAAATTAGCCCCTTATATGCACCTGCCTCTTATTATAGCGGGGGATTTTAATGCCATTCTCTCTACTAATCTAGACTCATCAAATGTACACAGGGTGGCGTCTGCCGACCTTTCTGCCTGGGCGGCTATGGTCTCCCTGACAGAACTGTGGTGATGGAAAAACCCCACCACAGTAAGCTACTCTCATTTATCAAAAACACACAGGTCATCCTCAAGGATAGATTTGACCTTTGCCAACGCACCTATGTTACAATTAGTGGGAGGAGCCAACTATTTAGCTGGCGCCTTTCAGATCATACGCCACTGTCAATGCATATTGGTATCCCCTCGACAGGTGCGTAGGACTCATAATAAAAAGGAACAAGAATTACAAGAACAGGAGAACAGGAAAGGACTTGTGAACTTGCACACGCAAATAATAAGTCTGATACAACCTACAAAGACTTGTTAGAGGCACGACGCATGCTGGCTCTGCACTTCACTGACCTAACGCACACGTCTAGGGCAAAGAGCGCTAAATCAATTTTTGAGTAGGATGATAAGAATGGCAAATTACTGGCTATGCTAGTAGCTGATCAGAGAATACAGACAAATATACCATGTATCAAAAACTGCAAGGGAGATATTCTCACGAACCCAACAGACATTATGGACACATTTGTGGAGTATTACAAGGCCTTGTATACTACTATCCCAGTGTATGACAAGCAAAATTTAGAAGCATTGTTGTCGTCCTTGAATATCCCTTCGGATAGGGATATTCTGGAAGCGGACATAATGGAAAAAAGAAATTGAAACAGATATCAGGGCTTTCTCTCCGCATAAATCACCTTGACCAGACGGTTTCTGTGTAGAGTGGTATAGGTTACATATTGAGGACTTGGTTCCCAAACTGAAAGCCTTATTTCAATACTGTCTTGAACACAACTGCTTACCGAACTCCATGTTAGAGGCACAAGTAATTTTCTTATCGAAACCAGGCAAGGACCCATTGTCTTGCTCTTCGTACAGATCTATAGTACTTTTAAATTAGGATCTTAAAATTCTAACGAAAATATTAGCTACAAGACTGTCACAGGTTATCACTACTCTATTGGACATAGATCAGAGGGGTTTCATACCTCAAAAATCTACGGACACTAACTTACACAGATTGTTCGCACACTTGCAGATTGATCATGACAACGCGGGGTCTAAGGTGGTAGTGTCTCTTGACATGGCCAAAGCCTTTGACTCAATCGATTGGAATTATATGTTAGCAGTTCTGCGTCATATGGGGTTTGGGGAAGTATTCATGACCTGGATCTCACTTTTATATAGTACCCCTCAAGCTGCCATAAAATTGGGTACCTCAGTTTCCCCTCAGTTTTCAATAGGTAGAGGCACACGTCAGGGATGCCCGCTGTCACCATCCTTATTTGCAATAGTGATAGAACCCCTGGCTATAGCTTTAAGAAAGTCATCTGAGGTGAAAGCACTGGAAGTGGGAGGCATACGGGAATGCACTGCTCTTTATGCTGATGACATGCTCCTCTTTCTGCAAGATGCTGGATCATCACTAGAAGCAGTGTTTCAAATATTAGACAAATTTGCCATGTTCTCGGGACTGCGAATGAACTGGGAAAAGTCTAGTGTGATGGCTATTGACAGTGACGCCCAGACTTTGGCAACCAAAATTTAGTACCTTTCTTTGGTCCGATGCACATCCTAGAATAAGCCTCCGTACCTTGCAGGAGCCCTTGAGTCAAGGTGGATTGGCGCTACCCGATTTATTTAAATACTTCATAGCTGGACAAATGGTGTTTGCTAGATGCTGGCTGACAAGGGATGATGGGGATTCAGCTACAGTACTAGAGGCAGCCCTCATGGGGTCGTATGAGAGTCTGTTTTACTTAGTACACAAGGGACCTCAAGCCTCTCCATCTTTGGCTGCCTTGATGCGCGTCACTATTCGCGCATGGGACAGGGCACAGAAGTTGAAATCAAAGAAGAGAGTTGGTCACAGGACACTCCTTTGTGGTTCAACCCCAGGTTACCCCACTTTAGTGCAATCCCTGACCCAATAATATGGGCCAGGGTTGGTATTAAACAACTTAAACACATTGTGGGAGGACAAAAATTACTCACCTTTGACCAACTTAAGGATAAATTTAACCTTCCCAACTGGTATTTGTTCCGATACATCCAATTAAGACACGCTTTCCTAACCCAATTCAGCTCAGATAAGCTGGAGCTGGGTGCATCACCACTAGAGAACATGCTGGGTGTGGAAGACTTACCTAAAACGTTATCAGCAGTGTACAAAGAATTATTTGTAGTAAGGCCAAAAATGCTCGCCAAATGTAAGGATACCTGGAGTGCACTGGTGACGGACTTTGGGGGGGAAGATCGGGATGATATGTGAGATCACCCTTTCCATACTTTAGTGTCGGCCAGAGATAGGCTCATTCAATTTAAATTATTACACCGGGTCTATTATACCCCTGCAAGGATAGCTGGTATATATGGTACAGGTGCAGCTGAGTACTGGCGCTGCACAACTAATAATGCTGAATTTGACCATATATTCTGGCAGTGCCAGCCAATACAGGAATTCTGGAAGGGGGTGACACACACTATACAGAAAGTGCTTTCAATGCCGGTCCCTGTAACAGTTGCAGTTTGTTTGCTGGGCCTGGTGGAGGAGTTGATGTCACGTAGGGCACAAAGAACCATGATTTCACTCTCCCTTTTTTATGCACACAAAGCTATCTTATTGTGTTGGAAAAAACCTAATCCACCCACGGTGTCTTTCTGGAAAGATTTAATCAATAAAGCCCTTCCTTTCTATAAAGCAACATACCTGAGAAGGGGATGTCCTAAAAAATTTGAGAAAGTGTGGCAATGCTGGCTTGATGCCAAGAACACTGTGATTTGACCTGATGAGGAGGGGAGACTCATTAAAAAAGTATGTTTTATGTTTTATGTTTCAAGGTTTTTGTAATCCTAATTAGCTGAATAGCTGACTGTGTGATGATTATGTACACCACTGATTCCTTGAGAACCAAATGTTGTTTTTGGAAGTATGAGCATAGAGTATGATTTTGTAACTAGTGGAAGCTGCACACGAATGTAAAAAGGAGGGGGGAGGGAGAGGAAGGTGTTCTTTTGGTACATGTTGTACTGTTGTATTATCATTGAAAATGTTAATAAATAAAAATTTGTACAAAAAAAATGTTGGGCCTTTGTATGTGGCCAGGCTGTGTAAAAGTCCCACACATGTAGTATCGCCATACTCAGGAGGAGTATGCCTCATAGATTATACGTTGGGGTGTTCGCTTTCCAAAATGGGGTCATTTTGTGGGCAATTCTATTGTCCTGGTGCTCCAGGGCCTTCAAAAGTGTAATAGGTGGTTGAGAAATGAGATGTGCAATTTATGCTCGTAGATCGCCTGATGGTGCTACTTCAATGTTGGGCCTTTGTATGTGGTCAGGCTGTGTAAAAGTCCCACACATGTGGTATCGCCATACTCAGGAGGAGTAGCAGAATATATTTTGGGGTGTCATTTTTGCTATGTATTTGCTATGTGTTGGAAATATCTTATAAATGGACAACTTTGTGTAAAAAAAAAAAAAGTGTTTTTATTTTTTTTCCACATTTTCCAAAAACTTCTGGAAAAAAAATAACTATTCAAAAGACTCATTATGCCTCATAGATTATACGTTGGGGTGTTCGCTTTCCAAAATGGGGTAATTTTGTGGGCAATTCCGTTGTCCTGGTGCTCCAGGGCCTTCAAAAGTGTAATAGGTGGTTGAGAAATGAGATGTGCAATTTATGCTCGTAAATCGCCTGATGGTGCTACTTCAATGTTGGGCCTTTGTATGTGGTCAGGCTGTGTAAAAGTCCCACACATGTGGTATTGTCATACTCAGGAGGAGTAGCAGAATGTATTTTGGGGTGTCATTTTTGCTATGTATTTGCTATGTGTTGGAAATATCTTATAAATGGACAACTTTGTGTAAAAAAAAAAAATGCGTTTTTATTTTTTTTTCCACATTTTCCAAAAACTATTGGAAAAAAAATAACTATTCAAAAGACTCATTATGCCTCATAGATTATACAGTGGGGTGTAATTTGTTGTATGCATATGCTCTGTGAGAGAAATAACCAGTTAATATGACAATTTTGTAAAAAAAAAAAACCTTCCTTTTGCAAAGAGTTCTGCGAAAAAATTACAACTTAAAAAACTCACCATGCTACTTACTTAATACCGTGGAATGTCTACTTTCTAAAAAGGGGTCATTTGGGGGTATTTGTACTTTTCTGACTTGTTAGTAACTCAAGAAATGAGATTCACCTGATGTACTGAAGGCCTGATCAAATGTTTTCAATTTTCAGTGATTGGCACCATAGATTGTAGACTCTATAACTTTCACAAAAACCAAATAATATACACTAATTTGGGTTATTTTTACCAAAGATATATAGCAGTATAAATTCTGGCCAAAATTTATGAAGAAAAATTACTAATTTGCTAAATTGTATGACAAAAACAAAGAAAAGGGCAATTTTTCACAAAATGTACGGCCTTTTTTTATTTATAGCACAAAAAATAAAAAAACCCATTAGTGATTAAATACCACCAAAAGAAAGCTCTATTTATGTGAAAAAAGGACACAAATTTCATTTGGGAACAGTGTTACATGACTGGGTAATTGTCAAAGTGTGAGAGCACCAAAAGCTGAAAATTGGTCTGGGCAGGAAGGGGGTTTAAGTGCCCTGTATTGAGGTGGTTAAAGATGAAAATAAAAAATGGTTGCATTTCTTTCAAAGACTAAATGATGTTTTCAAGCACAATTTTTTTAGCTTTTTTTGGTAGTTATCAATTTCTGAGGGATTAAGCTGTTTGATTGTATGTGGACATATATTTTTTTTTTGTCACATTTAAGACAAACTAATTTTACAGAATTGCAGTTGCCACTTTTAGTCCTATTTGGATAGGCTGCAGATTAAATCAATTAAAATCAGACACTGTATTAAATGGTACTGCTTTGCTGCACAGAAGATAAGTAAAATTTCAGTCAAAATATTAAATTAGACGGTTATCCTTCTGACACATGATCTAAAAATGATACACACTTGCTGCACAGAATCTAATTATTTTTCATTTGAGGCAATTCAAGAGGGAGAGAACAGAAATACTCCATCTTTAATTACAAGAATAAAAGATTGTGATCTCTATGTGGCTAAGGAGAAGAATGTTGAACACCTTATCAGTAAGGATGAGCTCCGGCGTGTTCGCACAGCCCACATGCAGAGCCCGTCAGGAAGTCAGCACTGCACTGCGCTAATCACAGGCAGTGAGACATTTCCCGATCTCTGCAGCCGCGCATCGAGACAAACTCTCGCTGCCTGTGATTAGCGCAGTGCCAACTTCCTGGTGAGCTCTGCACGTGGGCTGTGCGAACACGCCTGAGCTCATCCTTACTTATCAGCACAGATTATAAAAATGTTTTATAGGCCACAAATTTCAGAGGTAAAGAGTGAGACTAGGTTGTTCCTATTTTTGTTAAAAAAAAGACAATCCCCTTTTGGTGATCTATGTACATTGCAAGTATTTTCTCAAACTCTGTTATACTTTCTTCTGTTCTGAAGAAAAAAAATTTGTTTCACTAGATCTTTGCAAAAATGATTTCTGAATGGTTCTAACCACCTGGTGCACATTCAGTGTTTTAAAGAGAAAAGTTGTAGTGTTTGCATAGGTGCGCGCAGCCTATTGCATTAGGGTGTGCACCCCAAACAGAAGCTCAAACACACATGATTATATATAGCTATATATCTATATATATCTATAGATATATAGCTATATAGCTATATATCTATAGATATATATATAGGGGTGCACCAAATGGGTTTTTTGGTGCCGAAACCGATACCGAAAATGAAAAATACACTAGGCCGAAAACCAAAACCGATGCCGAAAATTACTGTTTTTAAAAAATATTTTTTTACAGGAGATGGTCAGAGACTGCAGACATGGTACGGGAGATGGTCAGAGACTGTAGACATGGTACAGGAGATGGTCAGAGACTGCAGACATGGTACAGGAGATGGTCAGAGACTGCAGACATAGTACAGGAGATGGTCAGAGACAGCAGACATAGTACAGGAGATAGTCAGAGACTTCAGATGTGGTACAGGAGATGGTCAGAGACTGCAGATGTGCTACAGGACATGGTCAGAGACTGCAGACGTTGTACAGGACATGGTCAGAGACTGCAGACGTGGTACAGGACATGGTCAGAGACTGCAGACGTGGTACAGGAGATGGTCAGAGACTGCAGACGTGCTACAGGACATGGTCAGAGACTGCAGACGCGGTACAGGACATGGTCAGAGACTGCAGACGTGGTACAGGAGATCAATGCAGCCTCACCAGGTTCCTTTAAATGCAGCCTGCCAGTGCCCAGCAGCCTACCAGTGACCACCATTTGTAGCCTGCCTGTGCCTCACCAGTGCCCAGCAGCCTACTAGTACCCATCATTTGCAGCCTGCCTGTGCCTCACCAGTGACCAGCAGCCTGCCAGTGCCCATCATGCAGCCTGCCTTAGTATGTCAGACAGGATCAGGACAGGGCAGTGTTAGCCAGGTAAAGCCAAGAACAGAACTCTGTCTATGGAGGAAAGCTGTCAGCACACAGCATTAAGGAGCAGCTTGTCGGTATGATCAGCGGGAGGAGCATTATCAGTGTGCAGCACCGCGGGGGTTAAGAGTGCAGGACTTGTTGTTTGACATGCTGTTAGAAACAGTAAGCTTGCTCGGTGAAGCGGGCTCACTTTTTCTAACAGCATGTCAAACAAGTCCTACACTATTAATGCTCCTCCCGCTGACCATACCGACAAGCTGCTCCTTAATGCTGTGTGCTGACAGCTTTCCTCCATAGATAGAGCACTGTTCTTGGCTTTCAGCCACCTCGTCGAGGAGGGAGGGGGAGGAGAGGACTGGACTGGGGCTGGACAGGGACGGGGACGGGGATGCTCCAGAACGACACACCCGTACTGGGCGGCACCAGGCCCCGCCCCATTTTCGGTGCCATTACCGGCGTGATTTTGCCGAAAAGGCCATTCTCGGCCGATATATTTCGGTGGTCGAAATTTCGGTGCATCCCTATATATTTTGTATATATTTCACACAAACAGGACTGTGTACATAGGAATAGTGATCTGGCCCTTTCTTCTCCCTGAAAAGCAGGGGAAAAAAAAGCCAGATTAGTAAGTAAAAGCAGCACACTTTACATATTGTTAGACACGCAGTTAACCCCTTGATTGCGCCTTGATGTTAACCCTTTCCCAGCCAGTGTCATTAGTACACTGTACAGTATTATCACTGATCACTGTATTAGTGTCACTAGTCACATCAGTGTCAGTTCGTGACCCTGCCAGCCAGTGTTAGTTAGTACCAGATGCCCAGAGTGCCCCCTTATATCAGAATCCTGGCACAGTGCCCCCTGACATCAAAGAATGGGACAGTGCCCCCTGACATCAGAGCATGGCACAGTAGTGCCCCCTGACATCGGAGCATGGCACATTAGTGCCCCCTGACATCAGAGCATGGCACAGTAGTGCCCCCTGACATCAGAGCATGGCACAGTAGTGCCCCCTGACATCAGAGCATGGCACAGTAGTGCCCCCTGACATCAGAACATGGCACAGTAGTGCCCCCTGACATCAGAGCATGGCACAGTAGTGCCCCCTGACATCGGAGAATGGCACAGGAGTGCCCCTGACATCAGAGTATGGCACAGTAGTGCCCCGACATCAGAGCATGGCGCAGTGCCCCCTGACATCAGAGTATGGCACAGTGCCCCCTGACATCAGAGCATGGCACAATGCCCCCTTACATCAGAGCATGGCACAGTGCCCCCTGACATCAGAGCTTGGCACAGTGCCCCTGACATCTCCTGGATGGGGGGGGGGACAGATGAGGGAGAGATGGGAGGAAGATAGGGGACTGCTCACTCACAGGAGGCTGGTATCTGCAGGATCACGCAGGGGAATTAGTCTAGCAGCCCCCATGGATCTGCCAGCTGCTGTACCTAAGATCTCCCTTCCACACATTTCCTTTCTCAGGCACAGGCTGCATACTAGGATTGCAGTGTGGGCGGGGCAAACACAGGGGATGGGGGCTGGAGGAGCCAGAGAGGGATCAAGCCCTCTCTCCTCTCCTGTTTCTGCAGTGTGGGGGGGGGGGGGATTTCTGCTGGCTGAGCATTGTAAGTGAAGTGACATCTACCCTCCTAGATTCGGCCATGCTCCCCTAGGTGCTGCTTACCTCCTATCCTATGAAAGCAGAAGAAGCACTGGAGTGCAGCAGTATCACTCAGCCACCTATTGCAAGAGATCTGCTGCCCGAACTATAGAGGCAGCATCGGGAAATGCGGCCAGCTGTGCGTTTACGCCATGGCTTCAGTTCTCATAGGTCAGTCTAAGAGTACATACCAATCAAAATTGTCCATTAGCGAACCCAGCAGTTTTACCAGAAAAAAGCCCTGGCTGGCACGGGGGGGGGGGGGGATTAGGGTGTGCCCAGGCACACCCGACACACCCCGTGTGCATGCCTATGAGTGTCTGAAATCATTTAAAAGTACTTAACCCTCAGTGAGAATCCCAACAAAAATGAAACTCCTCTTGCAGAAGATCCCTAAAATGTTAATTGTATTTTAGTGCTGATGTCTGAGAAAATCAGTGAGCCAATCACAGAAGCAGGCAATGCAGTCTTTTATAGTGTGTGGACTTGGACTTTAGCTACAAATGTGTTTTTTTTTTTTTCGATTTGTGGGACGTTCGGCTGCCATACATCCCCAAAGTCTGGACTAAATCCAAACTTCTGAACAGGTGAAATTTGGTCTGAGCCCAGGTTCAAACGGAACACCTAATCAGAACACGTTTTTCATCTATCTAATTACCAGACTAGTATGTAATTGACTGATCAAGTAAAAAAAAAAAGCAATTGGATTGGGTAGCTATCATTTCACATTTATGGGTGTAGAAATAATTTTAAACTTGACTTAAAAAGACACTGTGATCAACAAAATATAAATATCCCGTTTATAAATTGCTTTGCTAAACATTAAACACAAAAATGACATACCTGAATGATCATATCCAGCAAGAGCAATTAGAGCACATGACAGAGCAAAACAGAAGCTGTAAAAAGTGAGAAGAGTTTGGTTTACAAAAAAATATGTACTTCCACATCAAAACAAACAAAAATTATGTCTTTAATCAAGAAAAACATGCCAAACTAAACATGCCATTTAAAACTGATAATTTTGTTCTTAGTCCTTTCTGGAGCTGATCAGCATGGGATGTGTTGAATAGCAATGTGTTATGCTGGGATCACACTATAACACGCAGCGGCTTCATTCACAGTTTCAGGTCCAATTTGAGCCTGAATTTTTGGAGGAATTTGGACCTGAAATGGACCAAAAGATGCACAGGACTCCTGTGCAAATTGCACCAGAGTCGCTGTGAAGATTTGTGAACCGGCTCCATAGAGAGCCGGTCACAATCTCCTGGTATGCGAATTGGATGCTGGGAAAATTCGCATAGGTGTGAACCCAGCTTAAAACTGTGAACAGCACAAATTGTTACATTGCACGACCCATCCTAATTTGTGTAAAGTGTGCTTCTATTAAGTCCTTCCCTGGTTGGAGAAAATGGTAAGCAATCTGGTATCTATGGTTTCCTGACAGACTCCATGGCAGTCTATGTATGGGTTAATCCCGCCTCTCATACCTCATAGGACCCCACTCCCATAAATCTTTGCTTCTAGTCAGAGACCGTGTTCCTTTTTTGTCCTCCTCCTAGGACCAAGGTGTATCTTACCTTATGGAAGTTTTCTACGGTCCAGTCCTGGTTGCACGAATGTTCTGATGGCGGTTCTGGAGTCCAGCAGTCCCAGCTATTAGCAGGGTGGATACGGGCAGAATATGCGATGCCATTAATAGTTTCCTAGCTTTGCCATTGGCAGGCAAGTGGCAACTTGGCCAAACGTCCTTGCTATTAACAGGAGGCCCCTTTTTGAAATACCCGGTTGTGCAGTGAGTGATCGTCCCCAGTCAGGCTGGATCAGGATCATGCTGTGGTGGTATCGTATACTGTTTTTTCTGTACACATGGCAGCAGTATTTGTGTGTATTGTATGTTTTTCTTCTTCTTCCCTTGCCTCTATGGCGGCTGAAACGCATCCTGCGTCCCAGCCCGCCGCGTCTTCCGGGTTCTCTGCGCATCTGCGAGCCTCGTCTGAGATCGAGGCTTGGTTCGCGCGTGCGCAGTTTCAGAAAATGGCAGCATGTGTACGAGCTCCGCTGGATGACACTGGGGGCGCGGTGACATCATCGTCGGCGCCAAGTTTAAATAGCTGTCAGATACAGCTATTACTTGGGATGTTCTGCGGGTAAAAATGGCGGCTTCCCGCTGCATTTGTCTGACACTGACAAGGTAGGAAGTTATGCTGCTGACTGACCAGGCCTTTATTTCACTTGTGTTACCTGTGTGTTTGATTGAAGGTTGTTTTTTGTAGTTGCCAAGCTTTCTGCTATGGATGTGTCACCGCCCCCCAGTGGCCAACCCTTAGGCTGCAGGTAGGGATTTTTTTTTTCTGCTTGTCTGTTTTGGGTTGTTTTTTTCCTGGATCCTGTTATCTCCTTTTTATTTCCTTCAGCCCCTCTAGGTCTGAACATAGGCCTTCAGAACGTGAAGATATTGATCATTCCAGATCACAACATCAGCATTCTTCATCAAGTTCCAGGCGTCCTAGATCAGCTTCTAAATGTCATAGCGAAGAGCCCAAATCCACGTCCGGGCTTCATTCCAACCGCCATTCTAGCCGCTCTGAAAGGAGAGCTTGCTGGGGATGTAAAGGTCAGGTCCCAGAGGGTAAATCCCTCTGTGAGCTATGTTATTCCCGAGCTGCAAAGGAAAGAGGAGCTGGAGACCAGCAGGTAGAAGCTCTGGTCAGAAAGGTGGTTCAGGAATCTTTGATTAGAACGGATCCCAGCCATACAACTTTTACTCCTTCTGCTCCAGCACTAGCTCCTGGCAGGGTCGACCTTGGGACTCCTGGTCCCTCTAGACGCAGTCCCTCTTTAAGTGGATCCTCTGACAGCGAGGCAGAGGTGGATGACCCTGGCGCGGGTTTTGGTTTTTCCCTGGTGCCACGGTTGGTAAAAGCGGTTAAAGACACATTGAGATGGGAAGAGCCAGTAGAAGCACCCTCTAAACAGAGGAAATACTTCAAACATCTCAAGAAAGATCGTCCAAATTTCCCCTTCCTGTGCAAACTTGGCCAAATTATGTCAGATGAATGGGGTAAAGTTGAGAGAAAACACTCGCTAATCTCCAAAGTAGCAAAGATGTATCCATTCAAGAGCGAAGAGGTAAAGCATCTGGAATCGGCTCCGCTCATTGATGCTGCTTTAATGAGGTTGGTGAGACATGTCACTCTTCCTCTGGAAGATACCGTTTCATTCAAGGATGATCTAGAGAGGAAGATCGATACTGATCTTAATCGCATCTATATCACGGCAGGTATGGCTTGTAAACCAGCCTTAGCCCTTGCAGCCTTGTCTAAAGCTATGGAGTCTTAGACGGATGATGTGGATGCAGCTTTATCAAGTGTTTCTGAAGAATTGGTCAAGAGCTCACCGGTCCACGAACTGAAGCTGGCGTCAGTCTTCTTGGGGGAAGCATCCCTTGATATTATTCGCCTAGTGGCACGTGTAATGCTCTCTTCAGTCACAGCCAAGTGCGCCTTGTGGCTGCGCCTGTGGGTTGCGGACCCTGCCTCTAAACAGGCTTGGGTTAGAATTCCCTTTGAGGGCTCTTCCCTCTTTGGGAATAAGCTTGACTCTGCCATTACCCGTGCTACGGGGGGTAAATCAGGGTTCTTACCCCAGGACCATCGCCTCTTGGGTCAGAGAAGACCTCAACCCAGACAAGATCCAGAGCGCACTAGAGATGCCCGCCACTTCAGGTCCGGCCGCAAATTTGGAAAGAACTGGAAGAGAAATCAACCTTCTGGCCAGAAATCCTCAAAGACCTCTTCTGGAGGACGGGAAGCTTCCAAATCCTTTTGATATAAAGCCTGTCCAGGCAGAGCAAGTTGGGGCTCGTTTACTCCTTTTTCAGCACGTCTGGGCAGCTTCGATCAGGGACTACTGGACGGTCAAGACAGTCTCATCAGGTCATTCGTGGGTATTCAGCAGTCCACCCATACACCGGTTTGTTCCCACAGTCCTACCACACTTGGAAGAGAAGAAACAAGTTCTTCTATATACAGAGTCACTGATAGCTCAAGGTGCCGCCATTCCGGTACCAACAGAAGAAAGATTTCAAGGGGTTTATTCCCCCCTTTTCATGGTCCTCAAAAAGAATGGCCCCTGGAGGCCAGTCATTGACTTGACGCACCTGAACTCCTTCATCAAGAAGGAAAAATTAAAGATGGAAACACTGCTAACAATACGTCAGACAATACAACCAGGCGATTGGCTTGTCTCCATAGACCTGAAAGACACCTATTTTCATGTGCCGATTGCAAGGGAATTCCAGAAGTATCTCAGTTTTGCAGTAGACCAGAGGCATCTTCAATTTACATGTCTCCCATTCGGGCTTACAACGTCGCCTCAAGTGTTTTTGAAGCTCTTACTGGTTGTTGTGGCATTAATCAGAGTCAGAGGTATCCGGTTACATCACTATCTGGACAACCTACTCCTGCTTTTGCAAGACAGGGAACAGCTGTTGTCACATCGAGATCAGGTCATCTTTACCCTGACAGCGTTCCGTTGGCTGTTGAACAGGGAGAAAAGTCATCTAGACCCGACACTCTCTAATATTTCTTGGAGCGCAATTCAACACGGTGAAGAGCACCATCTCTTTGCCTCTAGAGAAAATTCCGGTGATTCGGGACAGAATTCATCTCGCAATGTCTCAGGATAATCGGCACCATGGTAGCAACAGCCCCCATGGTAAAATGGGCACAATAGAAGATGCAGCCCTTTCAGAAGGGTTTTCTCCAACAGTGGTATCCGGGGTCTCTAGACCATCTTGTCCGGATAACCCCTTTCATGCGGGAGAGTCTCCCTTGGTGGCTGCAGCTGAGAAATCTCCTCAATTGCCATTCCATAGCACCTGTCTCCTGGATCACGGTGACAACGCATGCCAGCAACAGAGGTTGGGGCGCTCTCTGTCTGACGGAGGTAGCCCAAGGCAAATGGGATTTCCCATCCCGAGATGTAGTCTCGAATGTTCTGGAGCTCCGAGCTGCCTTCTGTGCTCTACAAGCATTTCTCCACTTGACATCAGAAGCCTCAGTTTTCCTAAGGCTAGACAATACGACAGCGGTGTCATATATCAAAAGACAAGGGGACACCCGCAGTCTCTCCTTACTGAGGAAAGTAAGTCCAATCATGTCCTGGGCTCCGACGAAATTGTCGAATCTGACGGCTGTTTATCTTCCCGGAATTCAAAATGTCCAGGCAGACTTTCTCTCAAGGTTTGCCCTGGACAACAACAAATGGTCTCTCCACACCTAGGTTTTCAACTGGATTCTGTCTCTGTGAATGATGCCGGAGGTAGACCTGTTTGTATCCCCTTGCAACTACAAGCTGGAGAAATATTACACGAGATGTCGTTGTCCCCAGGCCTTCGGAGTGGATGCCCTGATGGACCAGTGGAGATTCCACAGGGCTTATGCCTTTCCCCCAGTTCCGGTCATTCTTTGATTTCTATCGAGGCTGAGGTGGGAAGAAGTCAAAGTAGTGGCAGTTGTTCCGTATTGGCCCAACAGACCATGGTTCCCCCTTCTGTTGCAGCTCAGCTACCGGGATCCAATTCCTCTTCCTTCCAGACCAGATCTCCTGTTGCAGGAAACATCTCTTCACCCATGCCCATCCCATCTCCATCTCATGGCCTGGTTTTTGAGAGGGGAAAGCTGGAAGCACTAGGATGTCCAGCTATTGCAACTTTACTGAATGCCAGAAGACCAGGTACCAACAAAGTTTACCAAAGAATTCGGTCGAAGTTTGCAGACACCGTCTTACTAGGCAGCTTTTCAGAGGAGCAATAAGGCTCAGGCCTCAAAGAAAACCGAGGTTTTCCAAGTGGGATCTTCCTTTTGTCCTGGATTTCTTTTCGGAAAAAGAAATGCAGCATATGGATCAGGCAGCTATCAAAGATCTTTCTCTCAAAGCGTTCTTCCTAGTGGCCATAACATCGGCTAAGAGGGTTTCCGAGATCAGTTCTCTAGGATGCAAAGAACCATTCCTTACTTTCTTCCCTGATAGAGTGGTCTTGATTCCTATGCTAGGATCAAACCCTAAGGTAACATATGTATTCCATGAGAATCAAGAGATTGTTCTTCCAATTTTCCGGACATGTGAAAAACTCTAGTATTCATCTTTTAGATGTTGGAGAAGTCTTAAAGCAATACTTTTCGGAAGTCTGATCATCTGTTCATTTATTTCCATGGAAAAAACAAAGGTTTGCGTGCTTCTTCCAGAATCATTGCAGCTTGGATTGTTCAGGCCATCCAAGGGGCTTATAAGGCTAAGGGTTTGGCTCCTCCGGAGGCAGTGACCACTCATTCTACCAGGAGCGTTTCTACATCGTGGGCAGCTTCCCGTCATGTATCCCCGGAAGTGATCAGTAAAGCGGCCTCATGGTCGTCAATTAACACATTTATGACGCACTATTGCATAGAACCTGCTTCTTTGTCTTCGGTTAATTTCGGTTTGCATGTCTTATCTGTTCACGGTGCCAATTAAACCTTTTTTTTTCTTTAACCAGCAATTTCCCACCCGGGTGTGTATGGCTAGTCATTTCCCATACGTAGGCTGCCATGGAGTCTGTCAGGAAAACGGAAAATTTATATCAAATACTTACTGTAATTTTCCTTTCCTGATGGACTCCATGGCAGTTCCCTCCCATTTGCTGGAGTAGGCTAAGTTACGGAACACGGTCTCTGACTAGAGAGCGGGATTAACCGATATGTAGGCTGCCATGGAGTCCATCAGGAAAGGAAAATTACGGTAAGTATTTGATATAAATTTTCAGTTTTAGTTGTAGTCATCTGAAAAATTGTTGACATTTTTAACATATTTGAACAGGCAAACATTGAATTAGTTACCCAAAGGTGCCTATAAATAAAAAGAGATATACTAGCATAATAACACAAGAAATTGCATTTTCAATCAGAACACAAGAAAAAAATGCAAAAAAGCAAAAGCTTTTTCATACTGTACCTCTCATGCAATTTTTGGTCAAAACTCTTTCTGATTGTAGATGCACGCCCTTTGACCTTAACTGTTGCCAGAGTTACCTGAGCACACTGTGATGGCCTTTTGGGGTTTATGGAGACTTTTTTTAACACCAAACAGTTCAATTTGCTTGACTGGCTATTTCTGGACAAATTTCTTGTTTTTTTTTTTAAATCCACATCATTTGTAGATTATTTTCTTACAACAGAATGATTGTATGACTGTTCTAAAAATGCTGGTTAAACAGGAAGAGAGGGGATGTATTTATAAATGTGTAAAAAGGTGGAGCTATATGTTCAGGAAGAGAACAAAAAAAAAAAACTGACCATAATATGAAAAGATGAGAATCCATTGTCACATTGGGGGAAATTTACTAAAACTGAAGCACTCAGAATCCAGTGCAGCTGTGCATGGTAGCCAATCAGCTTCTAATTTCAGCTTGTTCAATTAAGCTTTGACAATAAAGCCTGGCTCACATTGCAGCAATTTGGCATGCGATTTGACATGTCAAATCGCATGCCAAATCGGCGGCTATTGCTGGCAATGGCACTGTCTGCTGCACTAATTCCCAAAAGTAGTTTCTGTACTACTTTTGGCGACTTCGGGGTGCGATTTCAATAGACATCTGTGCAGAAACCCACACAGATGTCTCTGAAATCGCCACCCCCCCCTCGCCCCGAAGTCGGGACTGACATGCGGGAATGAAATCATGCGAGTTCAGCTGAACTTGTACGATTTCATTCCCGCTGTCAGTGTGAACCTGGGCTAAAACCTGGAAGCTGATTTGTTTCTATGCAGAGCTGTTCCCCCGGCGCCTCTGCACTGAGAGCCGAGTGATCGAACATCACCAATGGCTGGGTTCTCACAGATCCCGAGCGCAGAGCTGCTGACTGTCTCCTCTCTGCTCTCCCATGCTAACTGGAGTGCTGAGCTGTGGAGGGGCGGGGAGCGGCCATCTCCGGCTCTCAGCGGCTCGCTGAGAGTGGCATCTGTCCACTGATTTCTGTGACCTCAGCAGAGAGCGGACTTCAGTCTGCTCTCTGCTGAAAACAGGTCACAGGAGTGCAAAATGAATTGCACTCCTGTGGCCCATAGGAGAAGCCAAGCCAAACAAGCTCAGGCTTGACTTCTCCTTTAAGTAATGTTGAATTGTTGTAATGAATTATAAGTCCGCGCTTAAGAGATTAAAGGGTTGCAGCCTCCCCCTAATTAGTTCCCAAAGGGACCTATTAACCTGAAAAGAGGAAAAATGGGGATATGGCGCTACCCTAAGTGACGCAAATAGTAATTGTTGTAAAAAATATATAAGGTAAGTGAACTACTAATATATACCTTATAAAAAAAATATATATATACACTCTGCAGTGCAATTAAAGAATAAACATATATAAGTGCGTGAAAAATGATATAAAATAAATACGCTAGCTACCAAAATGCTGGTACACAACAAACACTCTATCACAGCAAAACAGTAAAACAATAAATCACCACAAAATTATTTGCAACAATATTGGAAAATACTTGAGTATGTGATCTGTGTTTGTACTAAGTCCAACTTGCTTCACTCCTGATACAATTAATTATAAATTAAGTGCTATACTTGTGCCGAAAATTGTGTGTGAGTATCCATTATATATTTACAACACTGATAAGTCCATAAAAGGTATGTATATAGTCCCAGCTGGGATACCAAAAAGTGTCCTCCCAACTTGTGCAATCCAGAAAATGTTAAAAAACCAGTGACTTCTGTGCTCATGGAAACTGGTGACTTCAGGTGCTCCCCCAATGTTTCCCCACTCACCAGAAGTAGTCACCCCTGCAGGGGTAATAGGCATCGAGTGGGTAACTTAGGATGAGTATCCCCTTGGATGTTCCGCCTTATGATCAGCTCCTCCACCGACTTGACCAGCGGTCTAATTCAGACCTCCCAGCGTCCGCTCCAGACCTGGACCCCTCCGTAACTTATCACCACCAAACAGTCCTCTCCTCCATGCAAGAAAGAAACAGGGGACTTCCGTAGTCAGAGTGTCCCAGAGTGACGGGAAGTTTCTTGTGAGGAGCAGAGGAGCCGCGGAGCCAGCGTGTGTGAGCAGATTAAGGTGGTACATTGCTGGAGTAGCATGGTCATCTCAGAGCACACATTTTACCTTGAATAGCCGTAAGGATCACACAGAGCAGAGGAATGGAAGCATTTTTGAAGTGAACATCATCCGCCCTGAGGCACCCACTTTGTCGCTTGGTACCCCTGCAGGGGTGATTATCTCTGGTGAGTGGGGCAGCACTGGGGGGCGAGCACTTCAAGTCACCTTATGAAAAATCGCACAGAAGTCACTGCGGTGTACCCTCTTGGGTGAAATAAACAGCATTTTCAGTTGAACTCTGTTCTCCCCACCTGGTTAACAACACTATTTTCTGCATGGATTATATATATAAACTTTTTAGAAATTAACTATATCAAAAGAAATTGGAATCAATTGTATATATTCTTTTATTCACTGTAATTTAAGCATAGGGAGTGGTTTAATTGAATTATTATTTAGTTTATCACCCAGAAGGACATCTCACGATTCACACAGAAGAACATCTCACACCTTACGTTTCATAAGCGCCATATTGTCCCAATATTTTTGAACATTGGGGTCAAACACAACCCTACTCTATTTTTTGCATATAAATATGGAAGGGGCAACACAGACATCACATTGATAATAATAAGCACACATATTCTTTCAATATCTAATAGTTTTTCTTTGGCGCCATTTTGTCCCAATACTTTTGAACTTTGGGGTTAAAATTCTTAATTTGTTTCTTTTTTTACACTGTCCTTTTTTCGCACTGTCCACCTTAATTTTTTCACTCAGGTATTATATATTCGTTCACTCAGTTATTATATATTCCACTCTGGATGACACTTTTATCCCAGTTCCTAAAGTACTGGTGTTTTTGAAATTTTGGTTATCTCCAAATATGTGGTCCATTCTGGTTTAGACCGTATTATGTTTTGATATTGGTGGAGCTTTTATGCATCGGAGTCATCTGGATTCAGTGTGGATTTTGTGACATTTTTACCCGTTACTTAATAATAATATAGAGGGCAGCGCCGTTTTTGTTCTCATCTTACTTATCTACTATGCAATTAGACCCTTAGGGGTACTAATTAGAGATAGGCAGCAGCTCTTATACTGTCCTAAGCGCGGATTTATTCTTTTATATACTTTGTTCACTGTGTTCATTCAGAAAAGGAAGGGGTTGGTAAATTAAATATTTACTTGCCCCCTTCCCCACTCTTCATCCTGATACATCTCCCGCAGTAGCCAGGGGGAGAGGAGAGGAGGGATGACAGCAGCACTGCGGGTGACGGGTGGGAAACACAGGGGGGAAGCCCGGGCAGTAGGGGAATCGGCACTGCACATAGTGATTAGGGTGTGCCCAGGCATACCTGGCACACCCCCTGCGCACGCCAAAGGTATATAGTTTTAGCTGTTGCCTGTGTATGGTTGAGTGGCTGGATTCACCATTTCCTCTGTGCCTATTACTCTATTTAGCCTTCTGTACACCCTTTTATATCTTCAATTCAGTTAAAGCAGTCCTCAATCAGTCCTCAATCTCCATCTCTGCAGCCTCAACTATACAGAATGAGTAAACAAGAAGAGCTCTGCACAGTCTCCCTGTTCTTTCACAAACGGAAGCATTGTAAATACAATATAAACTAAACAATTAAGGATATCCAAAAAGGTTAATGGCAATACACTGATTTACCGTGTGGTCTGACATAGACATTGCAGACCTAACAGTAATCATACTGTATATTCAGAGACCAAATGGCATGTACAAACCCATTCAGTAACAGTAATACAAACTAACTGTAATAATACAAAAATGTGCTAAAAAAACAATCATTGTATTTATAAATATATTCACTCCTTAAAGGGGTTGTAAACCCTCATGTTTTTTCACCTTAATGCATACTATGCATTGAAGTGAAAAACTTTCTGTAGTGCTGCAGCCCCCCAATGCCCCCCTTTTACTTACCTGAATGCTGTCTTTCTCCGGTCGCGAACAAGCACACCAGATCTAGGTGGTGTCTCGTGTCCTGATTGGATAGATTGTTAGAAGCGTAGCCATTGGCTCCTGCTGCTGCCAATCAAATCCAATGACGCGGGTGCTGGGAGTCAGGGCCGAGTCCTGTTTTCTGTCCGAATACACGCAAAAGCAGGACTCGGGAGCACGCCCGCATGAGTGTCCACCAAGGAGAGCACTTCTCCAACGTGGACACCAGATGCGGGAAGGAGCTACCAGCGCCACCAGGGGACCCCAGAAGAGGTAGATCTGGGCCACTCTGTGCAAAACGAACTGCACAGTGGAGGCAAGTATGACATGTTTGTTTAAAGAAAAAAAAAAGAGGGTTTACAACCCCTTTAAATTCTTCCCTACACCTTTCACAAATATAAAATCAGACAATGTGGTCCATCACCCACACAGCTAAAAGAATGTACAGATGTCACAAAGGTATGTGTAGCTCATACTTACCGCCTCGGCAAGCGCCACTTGCCTGTTCATACTTAAAATATATTGCTATAGTGGTCAATATTAAGGATGAGCCGAACACTTCCCAGTTCGGTTCGCACCAGAACATCCGAACAGACCAAAAAATTTGGCAAGAACACACAAACACCATTAAAGTCTATGGGACACAAACATAAAAAAAAATCAAAAGTGCTAATTTTAAGGGCTTATATGCAAGTTATTGTCATAAAAAGTGTTTGGGGACCCAGGTCCTGCCCCAGGGGACATGTATCAATGCTAAAAAAAATTTAAAAAATGGACGTTTTTTCAGGAGCAGTGATTTTTTAATGCTTAAAGTGAAACAATAAAAATGAAATATTCATAATTCAAAATGAAATATTGTGCCTGGGGGTTGTCCTCAGTATGCCTGTAAAGTGGCGCAGTTTTCCCGTGTTTAGAACAGTACCACAGCAAAATGACATTTCTGAAGGAAAAAGGACAAAACTGATCGCTGCTGTAATGAATTGTCGGGTCTCGGCAATATAGATAAAACTCATAAAAAAAATGGCATGGGGTCCCCCCCCCAGTCCATTACCAGGCCCTTTGGGTCTGGTATGAATATTAAAGGGAACCAAAATTTTTTTTTAAATTGTGTGGGGGTCCCCCCAAAATCTATACCAGGCCCTTCAAGTCTTGTATGGAAATTAGGAGGAACCCTGTGCCAAATTTAAAAAAAATGGCGTAGGGGTCCCCCCCAAAATCCACACCAGACCCTTATCCGAGCACGTAACCTGGCAGGCCGCTGGAAAAGAGGGGGGATGAGAGCACACCCCCCTCCTGAACTGTGCCAGGCCACATGCCATCAACATGGGGAGGGTGCTTTGAGGTCTGACCCCAAAACACCTTGTCCCCATGTTGATGGGGACAAGGGCCTCATCCCCACATGCCTTGCCTGGTGGTTGTGGGGGTATGCGGGCGGGGGGCTTATCAGAATCTAGAAGCCCCCTTTAACAATGGGGACCCCCAGATCCCCCCATGTGAATTGGGGTACCCCTACCATTTCACAAAAACAAGTGTCAAAAATTGTAAATAAGACAAGAGACAGCTTGGGACAAGTCCTTTATTAAAAGATAAATAAATAAAAATGTCCCGCGATGTCCATTCATCTTCTATTATGCCACCAACGAGCCGAAAAAATTAAAAAATTAAAACACGCAACACCTCAGCCTCCATGGGAGGCTCCCGCCGAATGACGCTTCCCATTTGTGACAGCTGTTATATAGCTGAGGGAGGGGCCACCCAGTCACGTAAATGAGTGACCCCACCCCCCTCTGACGCCATGGTTCGGGGTTCCCCTTAATATTCATACCAGACCCAAAGGGCCTGGTAATGGACTGGGGGGGGAGCCCATGCCATTTTTTACAATGAGTTTTATCTATATTGCCGAGACCCGACAATTCATTACAGCCACGATCAGTTTTAAATGATAATTTTTCCTTTAGAAATGTCATTTTGCTGCGGTACTGTTCTAAACACAGGAAAAATGCGCCACTTTACAGGCATACTATAGACACCCCCCAGGCATGATATTTAAAGGAATATTTCATTTTTATTGTTTCACTTTAAGCATTAAAAAAATCACTGCTCCTGAAAAAATGGCCGGTTTAAAAAAAAATTATTTGCATTGGTACATGTCCACTGGGGCAGGACCCAGGTCCCCAAACACTTTTTATGACAATAACTTGCATATAAGCCTTTAAAATGAGCACTTTTGATTTTTCATGTTAGTGTTCCATAGACTTTAATGGTGTTTCGGCGGCTTTCGAATTTGCCCCAAACACCGCATATTGTTCGGTGTAATGCTGCGTAAATAAAAAGGAATTTCCGTCGGAAAAATCTTGGATGGTTTTTCCGACGAAATTCCGCTCAAGCTTGGCTTGCATACACACGGTCACACAAAAGTTTGCTAAACTTTCGACGCGGAAGTTGCTAAACAAGAACGCGGTGACGTACAACACTACGACGAGCCGAGAAAATGAAGTTCAATGCTTCCGAATTGTTCCAAGCATGCGTAGGAATTTTGCGCATCGGAATTGGTACAGACGATCGGAATTTCAGATCGGAACTTTTTCCGACCGAAAAATTGAGAACATGCTCTCAATCTTTTGCTGGCTGGAGTTCCGCCAGCAAACGTCCGATGGAGCATACACACGGTCGCATTTACGGACCAAAAGCTCTCATCGGACTTTTGCTGGCGGAATTTCTGCTCGTGTGTACGGGGCTTTACAAGGTCTCAGGTGTGAATGGGGAGCAGGTGGTTGTTTGGTGTTATCGCTCTCACTCTCTCATACTGGTCACTGGAAGTTCAATATGGCACCTCATAGCAAAGAACTCTGAGGATCTGAAAAAAAGAATTAATGGCCCAGGCCAGTGATGGCGAACCTTGGCACCCCAGATGTTTAGGAACTACATTTCCCATGATGCTCATCCACTCTGCAGTGTAGTCGAGCATCATGGGAAATATAGTTCCAAAACATCTGGGGTGCCAAGGTTCGCCATCGCTGGCCTAGGCTATAAGAAAATATAATAAAATATTTACAAAAATGTGAACTGTGAGGTGAGATACTGTATATTATAGCATCCACAGCGATAGTAACAAATCAGGCAATAGTTATAAAGCTTGTAAGGAGAGGCACAGTAGAAGATCAAAGCCAAGAAGCAATTGCTTAGCAGCACTTACATGCCCAGAGTTCATCAACAAGAGCATCACTGCTAACAATAACTATTGCGGTCATTAAGACTGAAATAATGTTGCTGCTCATGACACTTCATCTAAAACATAAACATAGCCAAAATCAAACTCAGGCTCTCCAAAGAGAAACTGTTATTTCCGATGACCATCACCCGGATTCTTTACTATGCTTGAGTACCAATCATTCACTGTGTTCCTTCAGATAAGGAATTGGCTAGTAAATTACATATTAGTGTCCCCTTCCCCTGATCTCCATCCTGAAAGGATCCCATGCAGCAGCTGGCAAAAGGAGAGGAGCTGCAAGGGCGGGGGGGACCAGGGAAGCATACAGGAGGGCTCGACCAACAGAAGGAAGAGGAAGTGGAGTGGAGGGGTGGCATTTACTGGAACCGAGCCCCTGCAGCAGCTGAATGCCATAGAGGGAGAGGAGGAGAAAACGGATTTCAGCTGCTGCAGGAGGAAATTACAGGGGATGGGTTCCAGTAAATGCCACCCCTGCTCCTTCCCAGGTTCCAGGGGGTAGGTAAGGAAGGGATGCGACCTACCCATCACCTGCTCACATTTGACAGCTGGATCATGATCCACAGTTTGCTGACCCTGAGTTAAAGATAACCTTTTTACAACTTACCTGTGAAAAATTCAGCTGTACAACCTAACAAATATTTCACAATCACAAACATTAGGCAGTGTAGGGAAAGGTTGTTAATGCTTGTAATAGAGTGTAATGTAGCAAGGACAGAGTGCAGGCTAGAAAATCAGCAATTTACAACACTTGACTACAGCAAGCAGCAGTATAGGCTACCATAACTGTTGCCTTAAAAAAAAAAAAAGAAAGTCCCTCTCAGCCTTGGGGTATTTCCTTCAGGTGCACTCAGTGCTACTTTTGGGAGGGACACCACCGGGAGTGCACAGAATCGACCTAACTTGTCAGTTTGACTTGTTTTGGGTAGGCATTATATCATGAAGGCTGGGATTCATGATGCACCTAATACTTTAAGGCTGGTCGTGGTCGAGCCTAAACGTTACGAGGTGAGTATTCATTATGTGAAGAAGATGGTGATCTAGGGCCTGTTTGTTATGGCGTGAAATAGTATCTTTTATGTGCAGTGTTTTCCTACATCTGGACTGTTTGATGTAACTTTCTGGAAAAAGGAGGATCTGCAGACATGTTTGCTTTGGAAGGGCGATAAGGTGGAGGACCCACTGCTGGAGGGGGTTACCTTCCTATGCAGTGAATCTAAGTGTCCCTGTGACAGTGTATATGTACAATCCCTTTGTGAAGGAAGAGGAAATCCAGGCGTTCCTGCTGCAGTACTGTGATTTTTTTTATTTGCTCGTGCAAAGCTTACAAATGTATTTGGCACTTTCAACAGACATAGAAGGTTCTAGGTGTAATTTAAGGCTGATCAGGGCGGAGTGCGGAGTGCGTCATCCTCCCCGGGCTTTTTCAATTAGCAGCAACCATGGATATCTGTGGTATTCTGATCAGCCTTCCTTTTGTCATTCCTGTTACTCCTTTGGGCATACCAAGAAGGAGTGTGAGACTGGATATGTGTGTTGGAATTGTTGGAATTGCTGTTGAAGGCCAGAGGTGCCACATTTGTGATAGTAGGGTCCACTTGGCAAGATCTTCCCATTGAAGCTGCGGGGGATGAGGGGGCTATTCCTCTTGTGGAGAATTGTGTCCCTGAGACCCTAGTGGCGGAGGGGAGAGGAGAAGGGTGCTGAGAAGGAGGTGAATGAAAGTCCAGGCCGAAAAAGGTGAGGAGGAGATGGACACAGGCAGTTCACTGAACCATTAAAGTCCGGAATCTCGTTTCTCTTGTGGTGCCATCGAGGAGCTTTCCAGTAACAATAGTCCTATGAGCGCCGAGCTGGCTATTGAGCTGTATTACTTTGTGCAGTTCTTTGCCAGCTCAGTCCAGGTGGAGAGCTTCCAGGTTGTTCCCGGCTTCCGTAAGTCAACAAGAGGAAGCAGCCAAAGACCAAGACCAAGGGAGTGATGAGAGGAGTAAAGAAGGCAGACACTCCCAAAACATCCCGAAGAACAAGATCAAGATGCAGATGAAGACAAGATTCTCCCTGGTCTGACTTGTCTGGCTTGTCATCATGGAATGGCTTAGGTTCACCTCTCTGAATATGAGAAGTCAGCGTATAGAAGGGTGGCAATTTTAAAACTGCTGGTAGCTTCTCCTAGTGTCATTATATGCGTGCAAAAGGTGAACCTGGAAGAAGAGCCCTGAGCCGCTGATTGATCAAGCGGTGCTGCGGTGTGGTCACTCAGGAAGGGCAAGAACAAAGGGATTGGCATTTTGTTTAAAAATAAGAATTTTTCAATTGAAAAAGTAACATATGTTGAGAGGGTTTTTTTCTGGGTGGGGGGAGGATACCTACTGTGATATTAGGAGATTTTATTTGTATTTTAAGGGCGGGTGATGGGTGTGGGGGTGGATTGATGTCTCTGGGAAGGAGTTGGGTGATTTTATTAATATGTTTTATTTTAAGGATGCGGAAATGGGTGGTGGATTTATGTATTTTAGTGATACAGGGAATATATGTTCTAGAATTGATTTATGTTTTGTTTCTAGAGAATGGAGTATTGAGACATTTACTATTCAAAGGGAGCCTTTGACAGATCACGGTAGGTTTGACTGTGTTGTACGTATAAGTGGGGGAGGTTTGTATGGTAAGAATATGTGGAATTAGATTGTAAGTTTGTGGGAGGATGAGGGGACTAAAAATGAGTATGCGGAGTGGTTTAATAAACTTAAGAGAAGAGTAAATGATCTGAAGGATGTAGTTGAATGGCGGAAGTGGGTGAAGATAATAACAACGTTTTTCTATATTAAATAAGAGTGTGTGAGAAGGTGAAAATTGAGTGTGTAGTATGAGAGGTGGCAGAAGCGTTTTAATTATTGAAATGAGCTCTAGGTGTGGATGTACAGTATCTCACAAAAGTGAGTACACTCCTCACATTTTTGTAAATATTTTATCATATCTTTTCATGTGACAACACCGAAGAAATGACACTTTGCTACAATGTAAAGTAGTGAGTGTACAGATTGTATAACAGTGTAAATTTTCTGTCCCCTCAAAATAACTCAACACACATAAATGTCCGCAGGCAACAAAAGTGAGTACACCCCAAATTGTGCTCAATTAGCCATTTCCCCTCCCAGGTCTCATGTGACTTGTTAGTGTTACAAGGTCTCAGGTGTGAATGGGGAGCAGGAGTGTTAAATTTGGTGTTATCGCTCTTACTCTCTCATACTGGTCACTAGAAGTTCAACATGGCACCTAATGGCAAAGAACTCTCTGAAGATCTGAAAAAAAGAATTGTTGCTCTACATAAAGATGGCCTATGGTATAAGAAGATTGCCAAGACCCTGAAACTGAGCTGCAGCATGGTGGCCAAGACCATACAGCGGTTTAACAGGACAGCCTCCACTCAGAACAGGCTGCCCAAAGAAGTTGAGTGCACATGCTCAGCGTCATATCCAGAGGTTGTCCTTGGGAAATAGATGTATGAGTGCTGCCAGCATTGCTGCAGAGGTTGAAGGGGTGGGGAGTCAGCCTGTCAGTGCTCAGACCATATGCCTCACACTGCATCCAATTGGTCTGCATGGCTGTTGTCCCAGAAGGAAATCCAATTGGTCTGCATGGCTGTTGTCCCAGAAGGAAATCCAATTGGTCTGCATGGCTGTTGTTCCAGAAGGAAGCCTCTTCTAAAGATGATGCACAAGAAAGCCAGCAAACAGTTTTTTAAAGACAAGCAGACTAAGGACATGGATTACTGGAACCATGTCCTGTGGTCTGATGAGACCAAGATAAACTTATTTGGTTCAGATGGTGTCAAGCGTGTGTGGCGGCAACCAGGTGAGGAGTACAAAGACGAGTGTGTCTTGCCTACAGTCAAGCATGGTGGTGGGTGTATCATGGTCTGGGGCTGCATGAGTGCGGCCGGCACTGGGAAACTACGGTTCATTGAGGGAACCATGAATGCCAATATGTACTGTGACATACTGAAGCAGAGCATGATCCCCTCCCTTCGGAGACTGGGCTGCAGGGCAATATTCCAACATGATAACGACCCCAAACAAACCTCCAAGACGACCACTGCCTTGCTAAAGAAGCTGAGGGTAAAGTTGGTGGACTGGCCAAGCATGTCTCCAGACCTAAACCATATTGAGCATTTGTGGGGCATCCTCAAGCAAAAGGTGGAGGAGCGCAAGGTCTCTAAAATCCACCAGCTCCGTGATGTCATTGTGAAGAAGTGGAAGAGGACTCCAGTGGCAACCTGTGAAGCTCTGGTGAACTCCATGTCCAAGAGGATTAAGGCAGTGCTGGAAAATAATGGTGGCCACACAAAATATTGACACTTTGGGCCCAATTTGGACATTTTCACTTAGGGGTGTACTCACTTTTGTTGCCTGCGGTTTAGACATTAATGGCTGTGTGTTGAGTTATTTTGAGGGGACAGCAAATTTAGACTGTTATACAAGCTGTACACTCACTACTTTACATTGTAGCAATGTGTAATTTCTTCAGTGTTGTCATATGAAAAGATATAATAAAATATTTACAATAATGTAAGGGGTGTACTCACTTTTGTGAGATACTGTAAGTGTGGAGATTGAAGAAACAAGAACGAGATTGTATGAGTTTATGGAACAGAAAGAGAAAAATATTATATATTATAAGCTAAGGCTGTGTTAAGAGAAAAGGATGAAAAATGTGCTAAGTTTTTCTTTAAGAAAGTGTATGGCTACCTGTATTGTTCAATGATTTGAGCATGGCAAGGATTGTTTGCCGCTTTATCCTGGGATGTTTTTTTTTTTAATTGTTTATTTAACATTTTACATAACAATTATAATAACATTGATGTCACATTCAGAGTGAAAAGAAAAACAGAAGGCTTCATCACTGTCAATCAAGGGTGCACAGCCTTATCAGAAATCGCAGGGTAACTTACACTACAGCTTTAAGATTGAAAATACCAGGTGATAAGAACCTTTGGTTATTAATTAAGCGGTTCTACTGTGATTACATTACTTGTCCTACAGGAGATGGAGAACTTGTTAGGGAAAATCTACAAAATCAAAAGAGTAAAGTATGTATTCGCCCGGGAAAGTAGAAAACATGTATTACTATATACATCCATCGTTTCAGCCATTTTCATTTGTCTTACTATTGTTTTCATAGTCATCCCATGGTTGCCAGATGAGGGAAAATTTCTGTATGGAATCTTCAACAATGGCAGTTAGGTGTTCCATTCTACGTATATCCATTAAGATAGTTAGAGTATGTGAAAGGGTGGGAGGGGAAGTGGATAGCCAAAGTTTAGGGATGACTTTCTTAGCTGCTAATAATACGTAGGACATCAGTTTCTGCTTTGGTTTGTGAAGACCTTGATAGGGAAGACCTAGTAAATAATACATGGGGTCTAGGGGAACGAGGTTTCCCATCAGTTTCTCTAGTAACATTTGGATCTGCTCCCAGAATTGTGTAACTAAAGAGCATTCCCAAAAGATGTGAAAGTGGGAGCCTACCTCCCTATTACATCTCCAGCACCGTTGGGATATGGACGGATCAACCGCATGTAGTCTTTCTGGGGTTTTATACCAAAACATAAGTACTTTATAACCGATTTCTTTGTGGGAAATGCATCGGGAACTCTTGGAAATGGAGGTCCAAATCTTGTCCCAGTCTAGAAGAGATATGTCATGTTGGAGAATTTTGTCCATTTCTTCATATAATGATGTGTATCTACTTTTAGGGGATTGGCCTCATGGAGTATTCTATAAATGGTGGATATCAATTGGGGTTCATGAGGGCCGGTAGCACAAAGCATTTCAAACTGGGTAGGTTTATCTAAAGAGAGTGTGGGAGTTTTGATAGAGAAGAAATGTCTGATTTGTAGGTATGAGTAAAATATTGTTTTGGGTAATTGGTGGTGTTTTTTAAGGTCCTCAAAGGATAATAAGTGTCTCGTGGCTGGATTGACTAGCTGTCGCAATTGAAAAATCCCGGCCTTAGTCCAGGGCACCATATGTTCATAGGACAGACTATCTGGAATGTCTGGGTTAAAGAGGATGTTGGTGAGAGGTGAGCATGTGGATGAAAGTGAGTATTTAGTGGAGCATTTCTTCCATATTGCCAGTGTAAATAGCATTGGGGCCAGGCATAGGGTTCTCAGCTGGGGCATATATTTGTCCGTGGACGGCCAGAGCATGTAGCACGGGTGTACTGGGGATGTTATGCTCATTTCAATATCCGCCCATCTGTTTGGGGCAGTTCTGTTGGTCCACGAAGTAAGGACCCTTAGGTGAGAGGCGTAGTAGTATTTGATAAAGTCAGGGGCGCCAAGGCCCCCTTTAAGCTTACGTGCCAGGACCACTGAGCCCGCCACCCTATGTGAGGCATTGTTCCATATAAAACGGAGGCTTCTTCTTTGAAGAGTTTTCAACTGAGACATTGGTATTGCCACTGGAAGTGTCTCAAATAAGTACAATAGTTTAGGAAGGATAGACATTTTTAGAATATTTATACGTCCCAGGAGAGAGATGGGCAAAGTGGTCCAATGGTTCAACAAGCGGTTAATTTCTTGGAATAGGGGGGGGAAGTTCGCCTGATATAGTGAGGAGTATGATGCTGTAATTCGGACACCTAAGTATTTCAAGGATGTAGAGCTCCAATGATAATTGTATTTCTGTTTAAGGGTGGCCAGATTAGCTGATGTGATATTTATGGGAAGAGCTTCTGTTTTGGTGGTGTTGATTTTAAACCCAGAGATTTCACTGAAAGTGTTTAGAATTTTGTGTAGCGAGGGTAGGGACGTGTGTGGTTGAGTAAGTGTTAAAAGAATATCATCTGCAAAAAGGGATAATTTATATTCTAGCTGACGCAGGCGTACTCCTATAATGGAGGGACATTCACGAATTGTTATAGCTAGGGGTTCTAAACTGAGTATAAAAAGTAGAGGTGACAAAGGGCATCCCTGTCTAGTACCGTTGCTAAGGGGGAATGTGGAAGATAAGTAAGATGCAAGTTGTACTTGGGAGGTAGGGTGAGAGTATAAGGATCTAAGGGCCTGTATAAAGGGACCTGAGAAACCGTATTTGGTCAGGATCGCAAACATGAAAGGCCAACTAAGGCGGTCAAATGCTTTCTGTGCATCTAAACTAAGTATTACTGCCGGAGTTTTAGTTCTAGTTAGCAAATCGACAAGATCTATGGTGCGTCTAGTGTTGTCCCCTGCGTGTCTCAGGGGGACAAATCCAACCTGATCTCTATTTATCAGAGATGGTAAAATTTTGGAGAGTCTGTTTGCCAAGATTTTGGTGAAAATTTTGTAGTCGGAATTTAGTAGGGCGATAGGACGATAGTTGTCAGGGACAGAAGGGTCTTTATCTGGTTTTGGTATGACTATGATATGGGCATGAAGAAATTGGGAGTGGGGTATTGTACCTTTTAGTAAGGAGGCATATAGATTTAACATGTATGGAGATAATATAGGAAGGAAGGTTTTGTAGTAAGAGTAGGGGAGTCCATCTGGGCCTTGGGATTTATGTAGGGGGAGTAATTTAGTCACTTCAGTCAATTCTTCAGTGGTGATGGGAGCATTTAATGAGGAGCACTGGTCAGGGGATATTTGTGGAAGCTTCAAAGACGAAATAAATGAATCAAATTTCCCTTGAGTGAATTGGGTATGTGGATCAGAACTTAAGCAGTTATATAATTTATTGTAAAATTCTCCAAAGATCTTAGACATGGATTGGGGACAGTAGGTGGGAGTTCCATCCAATTGTGTTAGATGGTCAGGGATGGAAAGGCTTGGGCGTGGTTTCAGCTTGTTCACTAGCATTCTGTGAGGTTTGTCAGCATATTCATAAAACTTCTGCCTTGACCAAAGAATGGCTTTGGAGATTTTATTCATATCTAAGGACTTAATTTTATTACGAATATTTATCACCTCCCTTAAACGGGTAGTTGTGGGGGCTTGAAGTAAGTGCACCTCGGCTGAGCGCAGTTGGGTCAATAATTCAGATTTTTGTTGGAGCGAGTCGCGCTTCCTATGCGACCCAGCAGATATGCACTCACCCCTGAAGAAGGCCTTGTGAGCCTCCCACAATATGGAAGTGTCCGAGACAGAGCCTTCATTGAGCTGGAAGTATTCAATCAATTTTGATTGGAGTTGCTGTTTAATGCCTTCATTTTTCAGAAGAGACTCATTAAGTCTCCAATGACATGACTTAGGGGATGCTAAATGTAGGGATATATCTAGAGATATGGGTGCGTGGTCAGACCATGTAATTGGGCCAATTTCAGAGGCAACTAGTTGGGGTAGTAAAGGTGCGGAGAGTAGGAAATAATCAAGACGAGAGTATCCTTTGTGTGGGGGGAGTAAAAAGTGAATTGTTTACCAGTGGGATGTTTCACTCTCCAAGAGTCAAACAGGTTATGGGTGCGAATTAATTTGCGGAAGGAGGTAGATAATCTATAAGCTTGAGTTGGGGGAGTATTTTGGAAAAGATTTAGTCTGTCTTTGTTGGCGGACATACACATGTTGAAATCTCCTCCCACAATCGTAAATGGGTGAGAGGAATTTTGTACCTCCTCAAGGACCTTAGTGAGGAATCCTATCTGTCCAGAATTGGGTGCATATATGTTAACTATCGTGAGTTTTGTTTTTAAATGGACACAGTTCAGGATGACAAATCGTCCCTGGGGGTCTAATTTGGAGTCAATTACTCTTATAGGGCATGAATTTTTGAACAAAATTGCTACTCCTGCCTTCCCAGATGGGTCGGAGGCTATAAATGTGTTGGGAAATAATTTAGAGGCGAACTTAAAGGAGCCTCCCGGTCGGAAGTGTGTCTCCTGAACCATGACCACATCGGCTCCAGAGGCTCTGAATTCCTTCAAGGCCAACCAGCGTTTGTGAATGGAGTTCAAACCCTTCACATTACACGAGAAGACCTTCAGAGCCATGAGGAGGACAAGTAATTTACAGCAAATTAAATCTTAATAATAAGCAACAGCATGTTTAACCAGTGTAGATCAAACAGTAATAACTTTGCATATTTCTCAATTAGCATGTAGACAGTGAGCAAATATATATTAACAAAATAAACAGAAAATGTTAGGCATATATTCAGGCCAAAAAAGGGCCTAGGTTTGAAAAAAAGAAAAAAAGAAAAGGAAAAAATATGAACTACAAAAAATGATCCAAAAAATAATAAAAAGAAAACATTTTGTAAGCCTGAAGATGAAAAAATCTTCAGGGGTCCCTGGCTATCAGCCATAGACCTGTAGAGGAGCATGTCGGTCAGCAACAAGGGCGGAGTGGTACCCGCTCCCTCCAAAAGGAAAAGAAAATTGTGCAAACTTTAAACTTTAGATTCTGGGGGAGAGAAAAAGAAAAAAGGAGAGAGAGAGGGGACCATCTCGGCCGGGAAATTGAAGTCCACGGACTGGAACAGTTGCCATTAAACTAGGCCATCAAGAGCAGGAATGGGGAGGTCTCTTCTCTGCAGACACCAGGGTAGTGCCGTTATCCAACCCTCGAAGTACCGAGGGAAATGGTAAGAAAAAGAAAGAAGGATATATTGAGGAGCTGCTTCTCCTTATGTGGAAAGAGTTCAGGTAGGCATTCTAGCTGTGGTAGGGCGTTGAGGAGTGGAAAGGTTTCTTTGACGTCTCCGACGAACTGGGGTCCAGATCGCTGTGAGTGGTTGAAGAGGGGCGGGGATCATGTTTAATGGTGGCGGAGGGAGGTCCTCTTCAGGGATAGGTGGCAGTCCCAAGTTACGGACAAAGGCTTCGCATTCATGTAAGGCTCGCATCGAATATTGAGTGCCATCTCTCGAGGCCGAGAGGCGAAAGGGAAAACCCCATCTGTAGGCAACTTGATGTTGTTGTAGGTGCATGGTCACTGGCCGTAAATCGCGTCTTTTGGCGAGGGTGATGGGTGATAGGTCACTAAATATTTGGAGTTTAGCGCCTTTATATTCAATGCGATGTTTATTTCGCGTGGCCGTCATAAGAGCTTCCTTGCTTTCATAGTAATGGAAGCGAGCTATTACATCTCTCGGGTTGGTACCAGGGGGTGGTTTCGGAGCTAGGGACCTATGGGCCCTATCTAGCCTCCAATCGATATCCGGAATGTGTGGAGCCAAAGTGACAAACAGTCCTAGAAGATAGGGACATATTTCTTTGTCAGGGACTGTTTCCGGGATTCCACGAATTCTCACATTTTGGCGTCTCTCTCTGTTCTCTAGGTCTTCCTGCTGTAGTTGGACCTGGAAAACGCTTTGTTTGAGTGTCGCGTTATCTTCTTCAAGCACGTGCACGTATTTCACCAGTTGGTCAAATTTGGATTCTAAAGTGTCCGTTCGATCACCAAGTTGATCGATTTCCCCTCGTAACTCCTGAGCCAGTTTCCCTACTGCTACTGTAAAGTTACGGTCAGGTCTTGTAGCAGGGTCTGTAGCTTTAAGTCAAGCACCGCTACTGTAACTGTAACTGAGCTGTCTGGGGGTGGGGGGGTAGAGGTAGAAGTACCTGTGAATAATGCAGGGTGATCAGCAAGGAGGTCTGCAGCATGTTCTTCTGTTTCTCTGTAGTTGTTATGTGAAGTCTCCCTTCTTTGTTGTTGTGCAGAGGAGGGTGTCTCTTGGGTTAGGGGACTATGTGCAGAGCGATCCGGTGCAGCGGTTGCTGCGTCTGCCGCTCGTTCCGCGGCGAGCGTTGCAGCTGTCTGGCTAATTGAGGCCGGGGATTGCGGCCTATACAGGAACCGCTCCATATTTTGAGCCGGCCGGGAGGTCGGAGGCGGGACAAACCTCTGATATCCGTGCCGCTGGGATCCTATTTTCCCCATGAGGTGCCCGGAGGGTTCCGGGGACTTTTCCAGTGGATCCTGGGTCTGGTGAAGCTAGTGTTGTTGAGCAGGGTCCGGGAATGGAAGGAGCGGGTCTGGAGCTACTCTATCGAGCGTCCACCATCATCGCCGGCCGCGCATGCGCCCCATCCTGGGATGTTTATAATAAAAAACTATTGAAACAGAAGAAAGTGTATGGCAGGAGAGTAGAGATGTTGGGTATTTTGAATGGGGAGGGGAAGGAGGTTTATGATAATGAAGGATGTGAGAAAAGCAGTATGGGAATTTTATGCAAATTTGTATACTGGTAAAGTAAGGGATGAGAGTGTGGAGGGTGAAATTTTGGAGCAGATTAACCTCTTGCCGACCAGCCGTCGCAGTTATAGTGCAGCAGAATGGCTCGGATGCGCAAATAGCCATACCGGTATGGCTGTCCCTTTTAAAGCCTATAGCAGGCGCGCGCGGAGCCAATGCGCGTGGCCGGCGCCCACGATGTCCGCCGGACACCCTAGATTACTCCAGAGACAGCCAGAACGGGGATCTGTCAGTGTAAACAAACAGATCCCCGTTCTGACAGGGAAGTAGAGAGAGATCTGCTGTTCCTAGTGATCAGGAACAGCGATCTCTCTCAACTCCCAGTCAGTACACTGCCCCCACAGTTAGAAACACCTCCCTAGGGAACACTTAACCCCTTAATCGCCCCCTAGTGTTAACCCCTTTCCTGCCAGTGACATTTATACAGTAATCAGTAGCTATTTTTAGCTCTGATCGCTGTATAAATGTCTATGGTCCCAAAAAAGTGTCAAAAGTGTCCGATCTGTCCGCCGTAATGTCACAGTCCCGCTAAAAATCGCAGATCGCCACCATTACTAGTAAAAAATAAATAAATAATAAAAATGCCATAAATCTATCCCCTATTTTGTAGACGCTATAACTTTTGCACAAACCAATCAATGTACGTTTATTGCAATTTTTTTTTACCAAAAATATGTAGAAGAATACATATTGGCCTAAACTGATCAAGAACTTTTTCTTTTTTTTTAAATACCACCACAAGAAAGCTCTATTTGTGTGAAAAAAATTACCAAGTTTGTTTGGGTACAGCGTCGCACGACCACACAATTGTCAGTTAAAGCGACGCCATGCCCTGGTCTTTAAGGGGGTAAAACCTTCTGGAGCTAAAGTGGTTAAGAATTGTTTAGGGGAGCAGGAGAAGGAATTGTTAGGGTGTGTTTTGCAGAAAGGTGAGATTGAGGTTTGTTTTGAAGAGTATGAAAAAAGGGAAAATGCTTGGGAGTGATGATCTGCCTGTTGAATTTTATTGTGAATTTTGGAAGGTGATTAGTGAAAGGGTATATAGAGTGTGTGTGGAGGTTTTGAAAGCTGGAAGGTTGCTGAGGTCTATTCGTGAGATAATTGTATTGTTGTTTAAAAAAAATGGAGGCCAATTACTTTGTTGAATGTGGACTATAGGCTGGTTGTGAAACTGATTGCTAACAGGTTGAGTGAGGTGATTGGTAAGACGGTTGGAGAGGAGCAAGTGTGTGCTGTGCCTGGTAGAGCGATTGCTGATTTGGTTAGTTTAACCACTTAAGCCCCGGACCATTTGGATGGCCAAAGACCAGAGCATTTTTTGCGATTTGGCACTGCGTCGCTTTAACTGACAATTGCGCGGTCGTGCAACGTGGCTCCCAAACAAAATTGACATCCTTTTTTTCCCACAAATAGAGCTTTCTTTTGGTGGTATTTGATCACCTCTGCGGTTTTTATTTTTTGTGCTATAAACAAAAAAGAGCTACAATTTTGAAAACAACGCATTATTTTTTACTTTTTTCTATATTAAATATCCCCAAAAAATATATATAAAAAACATTTTTTCCTTAGTTTAGGCCGATGTGTACTCTTCTACATATATTTGGTAAAAAAAAAAATCGCAATAAGCGTTTATTGATTGGTTTGAGCAAAAGTTATAGCGTCTACAAAATAGGTAGTTTTATTTTTTATTAATAATTTTTTTTTTATTGGTAATGGCGGTGATCTGTGATTTTTATCATGACTTCGACATTATGGCGGACAGATTGGACACTTTTGGCGCTGTTTTGAAACCATTCACATTTATACAGCGATCAGTGCGATTAAAAATGCATTGATTACTGTGTAAATGTGACTGGCAGTGAAGGGGTTAACCAGAAGGGGGTGCTGCAGGGGTCAAGTGTGTCCTAGGGAGTGATTTTAACTGTGGGGGGGGGGCTACGTGTGACATGACACCGATTACCGCTCCCGATTACAGGGAGCGGTGATCAGTGTCAGTGTCACTAGGCAGAACGGGGAAATGCTTGTTTACATCAGCATTTCCCCGTTCTTCCTCTCCGTGAGACGATCGCAGGTATCCCCACGGACATGGAGTCCGCGGGACCTGCGATCACACTCATGGAGCTCGCGGCAGGGTTGTGTGCGTGCTGGCAGAGTTGCGCGCGCACTGCCAGCGGCGCGCACGCGACCACACGGTGGTAAATTTAAAGGGATGTACCTGTACGCCCATTTGCCTGTCTGTGCAATTCTGCCGACGTAAAAAGGGTATGATAGAGGTGTCACATGAGTTCATGTTCAAGGTGTTAAGGAAAATGGGTGTGCCTGAGGGGATGAATAATTGGATAAAGTGTTTGGTTCAAGTAAATGGCTGGATGGCAGGGGAAGTGTGTATAGGTGTGGGTGTAAGACAGGGGTGCCCTCTGTCCACAGTACTGTTTATATGTGTGATTGAGCCTTTTTTGCAAATGTTGGTAAAAGATACATTTGTGAGCGAAGTAGCGGTGCCTGGTAGTGGGGGGAGGTGTCTTAGTGTAATCGGACATATGGAGGATGTGACTGTGGTATGTAAGAGTATACCTGGTTTGAGAAAGGGGAAATTGTTAATAGATATTTTTTGGTCAGCAAGTGGTTATGGGATAAATACGGATAAAAGTGAGTGCAAGTTTTTTGGTGGATGGGGGATTGAAGATATGTAGAGGAAGTATAAAAATATTGGGTGTGGGGTTCAATAAGGAATTATATGGGAGAGAGAGTTGGGAGGATATATGTGAAAAAGTGCAGAAAAAAAACACTACCTTCTGGTCCTTGTGGACTCTGGAGGGGAAGACCTTGGTAATTAAAGCGGAGCTCCACCCAAAAGGGGAAGTTCCACTTTAAGGACTCGTTCCCCGCTCCTCTTGAACAATTGGCACTTTTGAGGAAAACTGAAGTTCTCCTCCCTCCCCGCTGCAGTTTTTTGGGAAACCGACAGGTGCCAGAAGACTGTATCCACCATTCACAATTTGCAGCGTGACTCACACATGCACAGTGGGTTCCCGGCTGTGAAGTCGCAAGCTGTCACAGCCAGGTGCCCATAGTAAAGATGCCGACCCAGAGATCGAAGACAGCGGGTGAGACCAACTGGGGTGAGCACATTGCTGAAACCTTGGGACAGGTCAGTGGCTGTTTTTTAAAAGTCAGCAGCTACAGTTTTTGTAGCTGCTGACTTTTATTTTTTCCACAGGTGACTGGAACTCCGCTTTAAGTACTTTTGCCTTTAAGTGTATATGTGTATTTTGTGTTTCTAGCTCCAGACCATGTGTTGAAGAAAGTGAAAGTATGTTTTACATTTTTGTGGTTGTCAAGAATGGAGAAATTGAAAAGGGAGAATGTGATGAAAGGAAGAGTGAATGGAGGGAAAGGTATGTAGCACCTTTGTCCTAAAAGTAGGGCTACAGGTAAATTTACTTATGCTGGGTGGTAGCCAGCCGGGCTAATTTGTAGTATTTAGTGGGTAAATGACTTCTGTGCTAATTCCATTTGTTTGTGGCTTCTCCCTTTTGTCAGTAGGTGACACTGTTGCCTTTGACATTAGTTTGATAAGCTACAATATATGCAAGTTATGGATAAACATACTTTTCTCAGCCAATCATATTCTCCGTGATGCATGCTGGGGAAAAGCTATTTAACGGAAAGAAGTCAGGTGACCAGGGTCAGTGTTCCCGCCCAGGGCTTTCTGGTTGCTACGCCTGAAGCCTGGGGCTTATCTAGGCGGCTGCCAGCCCTATCTGAGACCTATCTGGGTGTTCAAGTTTTTGCAGAGGAAAGCCTGCCAAAGATCCAGAAACAATTTTACAGGGATGGAGTTCTAAGGAAGCATCAGGGGGGACTTTTCATGAGCTGGAGGCTATGAAATGGCTGGGAGGACTTCAGAGAGAACTTATCCAAGGGAATAAGTGAATGAAGCTGTGAGTAAAATTCAGTTACTATAGGAGACAGCCTGTCCTACGAAGTATATATGTGCTGGTTCAGCTTAAAGGCTCTTTTCCTGTATTGCTGTCTACCTCCCCTCACTTATTTTTGTCTAAGGAGTCTGCCAATCTGCCTATTGCTGATCGTTATTAGGGGGGTCCTGTGCCTATTCCCCTCTCTCCTACATTTTCCTGTTTGAGAAATAAACTTGTCTCTTGTTTAAAGCATAAAAGTGACTGGCTCCCAACTTCTTTCTTGTTCATCACCCACAATGCTCACAAACCTGCACCCTGAGAATGTATGTCAGTCATCCCTACCCCCAGTAGTCACCATCAGGCTCCCGGAAAATCAGGGTAGGCACTACATCTGGCGCCCAACGCGGGGCAAAGCGCTATTTTTGTGGTGGTCGCCCCTAGCAACGGACTGCAATCACACAGGAATTTCGTTTGGCTCAGTGGGAGAGTGGCAAGTAATGTTCGTGTACCTCAGAGACTGTGCTATCGTTCTTGTAAACCCTGTGGGGAAGAACCTAATTGTCTTTTTGCTCATGGGAGAGTCTCAGCCTGTTCTTTTGTCACTTTACGCCAGTGCTGAAGGGGTTAAGGCAGACTCCAGACAACAGTTTTGGCACGCTGCTGGAAGAAAGAGGCAGGCTCTGAGGTTTCTCCTGAGCAGTTGGACCAATCCTTTGGCAAGGGGAGGAGTTGCAGCTCTGCAAAGGACAGGATGCCATGGCGCGAATCGCCATCTTGGATCCACGTGCTGAGAGACGGAGAAGCAAGCATGGCATATCCTGGAGTTTTCAATAGTGATTGGAAAATATTCACACCGGGTGTCGGCCCTGGGCCTGTCGGACTGAGAGAAATGATTACCGACACCGGAGTGCGCTTCAACCCTGAAGGTAACCTGTCGCTCTACACGGTGGGAGGCTATAAAGCGATTGGGCTGCTATGTTCCAAGTGCTCAGGACTGGCAACCAATATCCGGCCCTGGATCACCTGCGGCAACTGCGGGAAATCACTACTGGAGATAGTCTCGCCTGCCTTATCACCACGTGTGTGGAAAGTAGATTGGGGCAAGTGTGTTGCTATTGCTGCCCTGGAATCAGCTCCGGTGATTGCTGCCACAGTTGGTTTGTCCACTAAAGTTTCCGATACCACAACTATACCTACTACCACTGTGCCTACCACAACTGTACTTACTACAACCAAGGCTTTTGCACCTGTCAGCATCACCACTCATGCAGTGGAAGTGTCAGTTCCCACTGCCACCGTTCTTCATGAGTCCTTTGTGGTCACCAATGACCCTGTTCAGGTGCCTGCATCTACTACTACTGTATCTACTGCAACCGTGCTCACTGCAAAGGCAGGTGCCTTTGTGACCTCCTGCGGCCATGGTCGAGGTCGCCTACATTCCCCGAGGATGGAGCCTCCCAGGGAGAAAACTACTGAACTGGGTAAGCTAGATGTGAATGAGGGCTGTGTGCCTGTTGGGACAGTGAAACCCGTAGCCACAAAGGGAGCAGAGTCAGGAAAGTCTGTCACTGTGTGTTTGATGCCTAACTTACTCCTGGCTGAAGAGTTCTCTACAGAGTCAGACCCAGATGTGTTGTATGATAGAATATCGGAGTGGCTCTTTGACACTGCGTCTCCTGAAGAAAGATGGACTGATAGTGATTCTGAGCAGCAGTTTGAGCCTATAAAGGAGGATGTTCCCTGACCTACTTGTACCTCTAGTAATAGGCTTGAACCTCCTGTTCTCTGTCTGGCAAGTTTCCTTGAAGAGGGGCTGTGGACTCACTATGCAAAGACCACAAATGTTGCTGTGTGAGTAACCTCCTCATTTACAAGTGTTTCTCAGAAGCCGGATACCATTTCAAGTTACTCTGTTAAGTGTGGCACCTGATACTCCAGTGTTACCTGGCTGTGGAGACCCTAAACTGCAGCCAAAGTTATCCAAACTACAGCGTATTGTGATGAAAAAAGTGGCTAAAGGGTATGACTACCTGTACCTGTATATGCCAGAGACTCTGATTGCTGAGATCCAATGTAGATAGACACAGTGGATTGATACCGCCATCATTGTAATGTGGACGTGAGAGGATGCATGTAGAGCATGCTCTGACCCTTCCATCCTGCACTGGCTAACTCCACAGATGATATGCTGTCTGGTGTCTGGAAGGCAGCTGCATTGAATCTTCTTCATTTTCCCTTAATCCCCTAATCCTGCACCTCTCCTTACAATCAGTTCCCCTGTCTCTAGTGCTCTGCGACGTGGCAGACTGTTGGCTGGGGTGCGGAAACACGGACGTGGAATCTGTCATTTTAAGCTTGGTTGACCGGCGGCTTCATTCCCTTCTATGCACACTGTACTCCACCTTGTCTCAGAGTGACTGTGATATTAACTGCTGTATATCCGCAGTGGAGCTGTTACCTGCTGTGCCGTGTTGCTGGGGTTCCCGGGGTGCTCGGGAGGTGCCTGGCGCGGCTGATTTACGCTGATCTGTGGCTGGCCCCTGTGCTCTGGTCCTCTCCTCTGCCCCTTTTGTTGGCAGTGTTGGTGGTGACGGCTGGCTCGGCGCCTTTCGGTGACAGTCGGCGATCTTCGTGGTCATCGGGAATGGGCGGTACCCGAGGAGTACTTCGGCCTCAGGAAGCCTCGGACAGGCCCAAGGAGAGAGGCTGGTGATTATCTATATAAAACGGAGCTATGGTCGGCAGAAATCGGAGGAATCCAGCCTAATTCGAGGAGATTCGTTTAAAGGAGAAGGTAACCTCAATAAACTGTATTAAAAGAACATTTGGGAAACATTTGAAACATTTGAGCTACAAAGAATATATTTAAAATAAATTAAGTAATAAATAATAAAGAAAGGGGAAACAGGAAGAGAAAGGAGGATAGGAGGAATGGAGCGAAGGGATGGAAACAAAACAGCTAAATTATGGAAAGAGGGACAGGGGGCTTTAAATGCTGCAGCCTCTACCCAAGATGATGGCAGATTTTCTCACCAAACACAAAGTGGTAATATTAAAAGATAGTGAAAATAAAGCACCACAGTATGACGCCAGTGAAGAATTGGAAGTTTCTTGCACCAATAAAGTTACTTTGCGTTAACACTCAGATCAAATAATATGTGAAGTGGATAAAAGTGGATAAAAGTGTAAAACTGCATATTGACAAACAGTCAAATGATGCACAAACAATAACAACATCAATAACACGATCAGAGCCTACACTACTAGAGAAGTTAAAAGCGGTACAACAATGTCAAAGTTCTATAGGTAATTTAACCGGGAAAGAGCAGGGACTTAAAGAAGAATTTATTTTTTTACACCAGGATGTACAGAAATTAAGGGAAAGAACTTCTGCCTTGGAAGACTGTGTTACACGCTTCAGCCCCGGAAGATTGTATCCCCTTCCTGACTAGAGCACTTTTTACAATTTGGCACTGCGTCACTTTAACTGACAATTGTGCGGTCGTTCAACGCTGTACCCAAACAAAATTTGCATTCTTATTTTCCCACAAATAGAGCTTTCTTTTGGTGGTATTTGATCACCTTTTTATTTTTTGTGCTATTAACAAAAAAAAAGCGACAATTTTTAAAAAAAACACAATTTTTTTTACTTTTTGTTACAATAAATATCCTTAAAAGTTTTTAAAAAAAACAAATTTCTTCATCAGTTTAGGCAAATATATATTCTTCTACATATTTTTGGTAAAAAAATCGCAATAAGCGTATATTGTTTGGTTTGCGCAAAAGTTATAGCGTCTGCAAACTATGGGAAAAATGTATGCCATTTTTATGGCATTTTAATTTTTTTTTTTTTTGTACTAGTAATGTCAGTGATCTGCGATTTTTAGCAGTATTGCGACGGACAGATTGGAGACTTTTGACACCTTTTTGGGACCATTTTCATTTATACAGCGATCAGTGCTATAAAAATGCACTGATTACTGTGTTAATGTCACTGCCAGGGAAGGGGCTAACACTAGGGGCGATCAAGGGGTTAAATGTGTGTTCCCTCAGCAGGTTCTAACTGTGTGGGGATGTGAGTGACTAGGAGAGGAGCCATATTGTTTCTTTCTCCTCTCCTCTGACAGCACTGAGATTTGTGTGTTTACACACACAAATCCCCATGCTGGCGCTTGTGCAGGCGCCCTCTGGTGGACGAAAATGTGTAGGACGTACCTGTATGGGATATCACCCAGGAGAGCCATTGTGCCGTAGTATATCTGCATGACACAGTCGGCAAGTGGTTAAAGAATTAGAAGACTTATCACAGCCACTGGGAAAAGATATTAATGAAGCCATGAAAAAAAATCAGATAGTAATGTTCATAAGCTGGAAGATCTCGAAAATAGCTTTCGATGTAATAATATAAGGCTGGTGGGTCTCCCAAAGCATTCTGAGGGAGTAAACTCTACAGAATTTGCGGAAACATGGCTATAGGAGACGATTGTAAAAGAATATCTTTCTATGTCTTTCTAGGTTGAAAGAGCACACAGAGTACCTAGTAGGCCATTACCAATAGGAGCCCCCCGCGGTGTCAGACTTTACTTACCAGACCGGTGAGTCCGCTTGGGCAGAGGGTGGTCTCCCGTACGTACCCTACACCCCTGGTAGAATGGACAGGAGGCACGGGAGTAAGGGATGGTAAGAGAGCCTGATGAGGGATCCAGATGCTGGGTGTAAGAGGGTCTTCAAGCAGCAGATGGAGAGCTGGAACACAGGCAAACAGGTGCTGAGCAGGAGCAAGCAGGCAGGTCAGGACACAGGCAGAGTTCGGCAACAGATAGGCAGCAAGGTACAAGGCAGAAGAATGGTCAAACAAGCCAAGGTCAGGTACGGGCAGCAATCAGCGGGGTGTCAGAGGCAAGCTGGGTCGTCAGGAGATCTGGAACACAGGAACGCAGGAACAGGTAGTGGGAACTAAGGAACCTGAAGCTGTTGATCAGGCAGCACAGAGCAGAGTGCATGGCAAACCTAAATAGGCCGGTTGGCGCCAAACGGCTCGCGCACGTGCACGCCGACGCTCAAAGGGTGCACACGCATGCGCCCACACGCCAGTACACAGACCAGTGCCTGCAGGGACATGCACAGCAGCATGCACAGGAACGCGCACCGGCGCGCACAAGGGCAGCCAGCACCGCGACCAGCAAGGTGAGCTCTCTGACAGTGTCCCCTCCTCAAGGGCAGCCTCCGGATGCCCAGTTGGGCCAGCTTGGAGGCATGAACGTTCTTGAAAGACCGTAAAAGATCTGGGGCATGCAAATTGCTCTCTGGCTCCCAGGAGTTGTCTTCCGGCCCATACCCCTTCTACTTGATGAGATATTGAATTCTGTTGTTCCTCTTTCTACAATCCAAGATTGCTTCAACTTCGAATTCCTCTTCATTATTAATTATGACAGGTTTAGGTGGGCTGGTCCTACGGCCAGTAAAGGGATTCGGAATAGCAGGCTTCAATAGAGACACATGAAATACCGGATGTATTTTTAGAGAATCAGGCAGATCAAGTTCATATGCAACATCATTTATCTTCCTCTTTACTGAGAAGGGACCCATAAATTTGGGACCCAATTTCCTTGAGGGACAGGCCATTTTTAGGTTAATAGTGGACAACCACACATGGTTGCCGGTTTCCAGGATCAGTTCTCCGTGCCTTTTCCTATCATACATCCTTTTGATGTACTCCTGAGACTTGGCCATAGTTTCCTGCAAAAGCTTATTGTTAGTGGAGAAAAAATTCATGGTTTCAGCAACTGCGGGAACGGTACATTCGGGTAATGAGCTAGGCAAGAAGGAAGGATGAAAACCGTAGTTGGCAAAGAATGGCGTTTGGTTGATAGCGGAATGCAATGAGTTATTGTAGCTAAACTCTGCAACGGGTAGTAGGGAGACGCAGTCGTCTTGAGAGAAAGCAGAGAAGTAGCGGAGGTATTACTCTAGGGTTTGATGGGTTCTCTCTGTTTGCCCATTTGTTTGGGGATGGTAGGCTGATGAGAATGCCAACTCTATTTCCAGGGAACCACAGAGAGCCTTCCAGAAAGTCAAGGTGAATTGGACTTCGTGATCGGACACAATATTTGCCGGGACCCCATGCAGCCTTACCACTTCTTTAATAAAAATCTTCTCAGTGTCCATGGCCGAAGGTGTGCCCTTCATGGGCAGAAAATGTGCCATCTTGGATAGCCTATCTATGACAACGAAAATGGTGGAAAATCCCTCCGACGGAGGGAGTTCTACGATGAAATCCATCGATATCATTTTCCATGGTCTCTCTGGAATGGGTAAAGGTTTTAGTAGACCCCAAGCCTTTGTCCGTCTGTTTTTGCTTCGGGCACAAGTGTTGCATGAATCCACATAACTTTTACCATCGTTAGACAGTTGGGGCCACCAGAAGGTGCGCTGCACCAACTCCGTAGTTTTCAACACACCAAAATGTACAGCTAATTTGTGATCATGGCAAAGTTCCATTACCGCCACCCGTAAAGGTTCAGGGACTACGATTTTATCTTCATGCCAAAACAGACCCTCACTCAGATTGGTTCCAGGGTACGGAGACATTCCCACAGAGGCCTGCTTTATCCAGGTTATAAGGTCCACTTGAAGGAGCAAAAAGTTCCCAGAGGGAAGGATCGTGTCAGGAGGCAGGGTCTTTTTGGAATCATGAAATATGCGCGAAAGCGCGTCTGGATTAATGTTCTTAGAACCCGGTCTATAGGTGATATGGAATTGGAATCGGGAAAAGAAAAGTGCCCATCTAGCCTGTCGTGGTCTCAATCTTTTGGCTGTCCTCAAATATTCCAAATTCCAAATTCTTGTGATCTGTATACACCAAGATGGGACTTGATAGCAAGAAGTTCCCGATCTCCCACATCATAATTCCTTTCCGATATTGAGAGCTTGCGTGAAAAGAATGCCACTTGGTAAAGAAGAGCTTTGGCACCTTGCCACTGAGAAAGAACCGCTCCAACTGCTACTTCTGAGGCATCAACTTCCAGGACAAACGGTAAAGCAGGGTTAGGGTGTTTCAAGATGGTAGCCGATGTGAAGAGCTCTTTAAGTTTCTCAAAAGCTGCCTGGGCCTTAGGAGTCCATGAGAATCGGATTCCCTGCCTGGTCAGTTCGGTTATTGGGGCAATTATTGCTGAAAACCCCTTAATGAATTTTCGATAAAAATTAGAAAAGCCGATGAAGCGTTGCACACCTTTTTTATCCACAGGCACAGGCCAATCCAGGATGGCGGACACCTTTAGAGGGTCCATCTTGATGCCATCCGAGATGATTAGGCCTAGGAATTGGATGCACTGGAGTTCGAACTCACAATTCTCGAGTTTTGCATAGAGACCGTGCTGTCTGAGCCAGGTTAGGACATTGTCTGCGGTGGTCGGCTAGTGAGGGGGAGAAGATCAGAATATCGTCAAGATACACTATCACGTACAAATCCAGGTAGTCACGAAAAATGTCATTGACAAAGTGCTGGAGTGTTGCAGGGGCGTTGCAAAGACCAAAGGGCATGACAAGGTACTCGAAGTGCCCAAATTGAGTACGGAATGCCGTTTTCCACTCGTCCCCTTCCCGGATCCCAATTAAATTATAAGCTCCGCGAAGATCAAGCTTTGTGAACACGACTGCGGTTCCCAACCTTTGGAAAAGTTCCGGCACTAGGGGCAGGGGATAACGGTTCTTGATAGTTATCCTATTCAATTCCCGATAATCTATGCAGGGACATAGGGAATGGTCCTTCTTTTCGACGAAAAAGATGCCCGCACCGGCTGGAGAGGTGGAAGGGCAGATGAATCATTTCTCCAGATTTTCTTCAATGTAGGTTTTCAGTGTGCTTAACTCCTGCTCAGTTAGTGGAAAGATTCTTCCGAAGGTAACCTCAGTTCCCGGTAGGAGTTCTATAGGACAGTCAGGCCTGTGCACAGGCAATGTTTCTGCTCCTTTCTTGCTGAATACGTCCACAAAGTCTCGGTAAGGTTCAGGGATTGACTGTCGTAGTTCCAGATCTGTGTCCATACAAAGGAGTTGGTAGGTATCAGTAGAGGACCTGTACAGGCAGTGCTGTTGGCAGTACTCAGAAGGAAAAGTAACTTCCCCTGTGATCCAGTTAATGCTGGGGTTATGGGCTTGTAGCCAAGGTATTCCCAGGATGATGGGAAAGAGGGGAGAGGAGATGGCGTCCAGACGAAGGAATTCCTGGTGATGGGTGCCAATGATGGCCAGCAAAGGGACGGTCTCTTGGGTGACCGGGACGGAACGAAGGGTGGAGCCATCTGCCAGGTGTGTTGTAAATCCCTTGAGTTGAAGCGAGATGCTGTGATTAGCAGCAAAAGTCAAGTCAACGAAGCAGCTGCAGGCACCGGAGTCAATGATGACCATCACTGGGGTAATCCCTCCTGGAAGCTGCAAAGTGATGGAGAGAGCAAGGTGAGAACCGGACTTAGGTACAATAGATGCACACATTGAAGAAGCAGGAAGACACATACGCATCTTGTTGGGGCAAGCCCTCACGTAGTGCCCGGGTTCACCCCAATACAGGCAAAGGTTGCGGGCTACGCAGCTTTTCCTCAGGAGTCAGTGTGGGGCGGAGCAAGCCAAGCTGCATAGGCTCTGGGGCGTCTTGAGCGGGTGCGGTAGAGATGGGAGGAAGTTGACTGACCGAACTGGGGACCTTAGGTAGCATCCAAGTAGGGCAGAACTGGTGAGAAGACCTCTCTGACCGGCGTTCCCTCAAACGACCGTCAACCTGAATGGACAGGTTGATGAGTTCATCCAAGGACGGGGGTATTCCAACATGTGCCAGCTCATCTTTTAGGGGGTCCGAAAGTCCCATTCTAAACTGGTGACGCAAGGCGGCATCGTTCCAGATGGTGTCAGAGCTCCAGCGTCTGAACTCCACCGCATAATCTTCCGCTGCCCTGCGACCCTGCTGTAGTGAGTGCAGAGCGGCTTCCGCAGTCGCAGTCAACTGCGAATCCTCATTCAGTTGGGACATGGCCAAGAAGAAGGCTTCTAAACTATCCAGGGATACTGATTTTTGCTCCAGCAGGAGGTGGGCCCAGGTTTGGGGTTCACCAGACAAAAGAGAGATGACAAAGCCCACTTTAGTTGCTTCTAAAGAGAAGGTGCGTGGTTGCAAAGCAAAATAGAGCTCGCAGGCGTTGCGAAACGCACGGTACTTGCTGCGTTTTCCAGCAAACCTTTCAGGAGTGGGTACTCTGGGCTCAGGAGGAAGCATTACCACAGAGGGTGCAGATGAAAGTCCAGCAGGAGATGCTCCCTGGGGATTGGAGGGAGAGGATAGAACCAAAACTTGCTCCTCCAATCTTGCATAGCCTTCCTGAAGGCTCTTCACTGCTTGAGTAAGACCCGCCAGATGTCTACAAAGTTCATCCACGGGGGAGGTCCCCTGCCCCGGACTCGGTCACGGCTGCCTGATACTGTCAGACTTTACTTACCAGACCGGTGAGTCCGCTTGGGTAGAGGGTGGTCTCCCGTACGTACCCTACTCGCGGCCCCTGGTAGAATGGACAGGAGGCACGGGAGTAAGGAATGGTAAGAGAGCTTGATGAGGGATCCAGGTGCTGGGTGGAAGAGGGTCTTCAAGCAGCAGATGGAGAGCTGGAACACAGGCAAACAGGTGCTGAGTAGGAGCAAGCAGGCAGGTCAGGACACAGGCAGAGTTCGGCAACAGACGGGCAGCACGGTAAAAGGGAGCAGGCAGAAGAATGGTCAAACAAGCCAAGGTCAGGTACGGACAGCAATCAGCGGGGTGTCAGAGGTAAGCCGGGTCATCAGGAGATCTGGAACACAGGAACGCAGGAACAGGTAGTGGGAGTTAAGGAACCGGAAGCTGTTGATCAGGCAGCACCGAGCAGAGTGCATGGCAAACCTAAATAGGCCTGTTAGCGCCAAACGGCGCATGCACGTGCACGCCGACGCTCACAGGCACGCGCGCACACGCACCCGCCCCACGCACACCAGTACACAGACCAGCGCCTGCAGGGACATGCACAGCAGCATGCACAGGAACGCGCGCGCCAACGCGCACCGGCGCACACCGGCGTGCACCGGCGCACACCAGGGCGGCCAGCACAGCAACCGGCAAGGTGAGCTCTCTGACGCATGGCCATTTCTAATTTGATTACTTAATTAACGTGACAGAGATCATATTCTGGAAGGAAGGAAGTCACGTTTATCGGAACTAAAATTATGTTCTTTCCGGATTTCTCTCCCGAAGTTCAAAAACCTAGAAACACTCTACTCCATACCACCAAATGCAATGACACTAACAAATTAAGGATTATCACCAAATTCAATCAACAACAACACCAAGTCAAAACAATTATTGAGAAATACTGGCACATGCTGACTCTAGCTAGATCCATCTATAGGACATTTTGTCCCAGATAAACCACTTTTCACTTTCAAGAAGATCCTCTTCCATCAGTGACAAAATTGTCAGCAGTGAGTTTAGAAGCGAGTCCACTAGAATGCATTGTAAATATAAAGGTACCTTTATATGTGGCGCGTCACTATTGCAAATATATGCTTACGCAAAGGAATCCTACCCTTCCAATGGCAAAACATTTACCCAAAACATTTTGCGAATTGCAGAACCCCTGGAGTAGTTTACATGCTGCAATGCAGTTGCAACTGCTTCTACATTGGGAAGACCAAACTAGAATTTTGGAGGAGGGCCTATAGGCATATCCTCAGCATGCAGGTCTGCAATCCTGACCTTCCCCTGGGACGCCACGTATTCATAGTACATGGCAGAGTGTTTCCCAAGATCAAATTTTTGATCCTTGATCAGATACATCCCAATCCCAGGGGGGGGATTGGAATTAAACCCTCCTCCAAATGGAATTAAGGTGGATTTATTTGTTGAAAGCTACTCTGCCCCCAGGTCTAAACGAAGCCATATCATTTAAACCATTCCTTGAGGGATTTTCATCTGGTGGAATGGAAAAATAAGTTCCTATTCTTCCTACTACGGTTCTAGAGGGTCTGTTTTCCCATTAAGTCATCTTTTGCTGAATTGCTTTGTATATATGTTTTGATGCTCTGTTTTATATGTCCTATTTTTGATGTTTTCTTTTGTGTTTATGCCTGTGCTTATGTGGACGCATGTGTCCATACCAATCACTGCTTTTGAATCCCCTTTGGTTTTGATCTACTTGCACTTTAGTACTGTTTAAAGAGCTTTAATATTATTAATGTTTGTTGATTGTTTTTGCTTTATTGCTAATACCTTGTAATTATTCGATTATATAGTTCTTATGTTATGTTATGTGAGGATCTTAGTTATGAGGAAAGGTTGCGAGCGCTGAACTTATTCTCTCTGGAGAAGAGACGCTTGAGAGGGGATATGATTTCAATTTACAAATACTGTACTGGTGACCCCACAATAGGGATAAAACTTTTTCGCAGAAGAGAGTTTAATAAGACTCGGGGCCACTCATTACAATTAGAAGAAAAGAGGTTTAACCTTAAACTACGTAGAGGGTTCTTTACTGTAAGAGCGGCAAGGATGTGGAATTCCCTTCCACAGGCGGTGGTCTCAGCGGGGAGCATTGATAGCTTCAAGAAACTATTAGATAATCACCTGAATGACCACAACATACAGGGATATGTAATGTAATACTGACACATAATCACACATAGGTTGGACTTGATGGACGTGTGTCTTTTTTCAACCTCACCTACTATGTAACTATGTTCAGCTTTATTATCTTCTATCTACAAGATCTTTCTTTGTTTCCTACTGCTGTTTAATTGAGACAGTTTCTGCCTCCCCTTCCCTATTATCGATTTGGGCATCAGACAGCTTATATATCTTTTTATTCAATGCGGATGGATGTGTCCATCCTATCTATAATATTGCAGATTGTCCTTGTGGGGCTTTTTTGGCCCCCCTAGCACTCCCTGTGCTGTGATAGACCACTAGAAAAAGCCGCCCAGTTCTTACTCTGGGCGGCGCTTTTGGAGGCTGATGGACGTATTACATTACCGCCCACAGCCTCCATCTTGCCACTCCGGTGGACATGCGCAGTCCGCCGAGTTGGCATACTGCGTCGGTGGGCTGGGTGTGTGTGACGTCGCTCCGAGGTACAGGCGTTCACGCAAGCGCGGTGGGGGCCGCGCCGCGCACACTCGGCCCAGGAGGCAGTTTAGAGGTCTCACTGGCAACCATCCCTAGCATCAGCTGTGTGCAATTCATTGCGCCAGCTGATCAGGATTTACTGCCTTTAAAACCCATGGCCAGCTCACTCCCAAATCGAGCACTATATAGCTGGATGCCGGTATGTGCAGCTTGTCTCTCCAACTTCTCCCATATTAAGGTAATTACCTTCCCACATATTCCTTCTTTTCATTGTTAGCCTACATGGTAGCTTTTAACCTATATAGCCAGTGACCAGCATTTTGTTTAGCCCTTTATTTGAAGACAAAAAGTTTTATATATAATACATTCCTCAGTGAGTGTTTTTTGCATTAAATCTGATACTTATTCAACACCTGTATATACACAGGTCTAAATACTTACCCGCTATTAACATACATTATATTATATATATATATTTTTGGCTCTGCGTAATCTGGCTGCTATAGTGTTTAAGCATTTCTTTTGCCTGTTGTAACCTCACTCCATAGCTTAAACAGCACTCATATCAACATACTGCTGGTCACCTTAGTGCCTGGATACATTTCCAGGCACTAATGACAATGCTCCTTGAATTTCATTCATTTCTACTATGTATATCATTATTATTATTTTTACCTTTGGCATGTGTATATACACACACACACACACACACATTATATATAATATATAATATATATCTTGATTTTGTTGAACCATAAAATACCTAATTTTATTACATATCCAGCATATTTCGATCTGGATCTATATTTTCAGCACATTTTTCTTTACTCCCAGGGATTCCATTTGCCTCAATATATTCTTCTGGCCGTCTCGCTGCCATGGAGTGCGAGGGAGACTTCTTCCTCCTGAGGACAACATTACTCAGCTCACATTTATAGCGCTTTCTGATGCCCTTTTGCCTTAAGACAGCTATCCCACTGGCTCAATTATTCGGTGCTATTTTGACTGCAAGCTTTTAATGTGATTTAACGAAGCATTGTAAAACTACCTCACCATCCAATTCTATGTAAGTGCTCTATTGCAACACCCTAAGCATGTAGTTTTGTATCCTTACATGTCTTGGTAATTTACTGATTATATATCTTTAATTACATCTTAGATGAACCCCTCTTATTTTCTGCACCCCTGAAGAAGGACTAGAGTATATCCCGAAACGTGTTGGGTGTGAGGAGGTTTTTTCATGCATATACTCTGTATGGTGTTAGAAATGTATTGTTTAGATAAACCAATGTTTCGTTACAATTTTTTAATGTTGTTTATCCATAAATAAAATGTGTCTACTATTACATTATTTTGTATATTTTGGTACACTTTTTACATAAGATATTACTGAGTGCCTTAAAAACTTAGGGGAACCCTTCTTGTCTTTGTTTTGAATACTGGATGTGGCACTGTTCTTAACTTAGGTTAGCCATTCGTCTTCTTCCTACATCAAAGCATATTCATGTGTTAGAATGGCCCAGTTAAAGTCAAGACCTAAACCCAATTGAGAATCTGTGGCAAGACTTGAATTGTTGTTCACAGATGCTCTTCATCCAATCTGACAGCATGATCTATTCTGCGAAGAATAATGGGCAAAAATGTCACTCTCTAGATTTGCAAAGCTGGTAGAGACATACCCAAAAAGACTTGCAGCTGTAATTGCAGCGAAAGGTGGTTCGACAAAATATTGACTCGGGGGGGGGGGGGGGGGGGGGGCTGAATACAAAAGCATGCCATACTTTTCAAATATTTATTTGAAAAAATTTGGAAAGCCATTTATCTTCCACTTCACAATTATGTGCCACTTTGTGTTGGTCTATCTCATAAAATCCTAATAAAATACATTTATGTTTTTGGTTGTAACATAACAAAATGTGGAAAATTTCAAGGGGTGTGAATACTCTTTCAAGACACTGTATGCTCTTGTTAGTGGGGCCTGCCTGCCTGCTCTATTCACTTTTGCCCCCCACTTTAAGCTTTTTTGCAGTCATAGGTTGCCAGGACTGACGGCATCCTAGGCAACCGATGACACATTCTGCAGCCGTACTCAGCAAGATGAAAGCACCTTTGTGTGTGGCTGTTCCACCTACCAGCCCAGCCCCCCAACTCCAGCTCCCACTTCCTGGCTCCTGGCAGCTGCCGCTTAGTGAGGTAAGGGACTCAAGGAAGTCTGACCACAGGGAACAAAGTGGTGAGGGGACAAAGTAAGGATGAGTAGGGGACACAGTGAGGATGAGGATGGGGCATGGAAATGATTATGAGGAGGCACAGTGACATGGGGGCACAGTGAGGAGGGGACAAAGTGATAAGGAAGCACAGTGAGGAGGGGACACAGTGAGGATGAGGAGGGGACGCAGTGATGATGTGGAGGGGGCACAGTGAGGATGAAGAGGGGGCACAGTGAGGATGAAGAGGGGAGACACAGTGAGGATGAAGAGGGGACACAGTGATGATGTGGAGGGGGCATAGTGAGGAGGGGGCACAGTGAGGATGAGTAGGGGACACAGTGAGGATGAGTAGGGGACACAGTGAGGATGAGGAGGGGGAACAGAAATGATTATGAGGAGGCACAGTGATGAGGGGGCACAGTGAGGAGGGGATGAAGTGATAAGGGAGCACAGTGAGTATGAGGAGGGAACACAGTGATGATGAGGAGGGGGCACAGAAATTATTGTGAGGAGGGGGCACAGTGAGGAGGGGACACAGTGAGGATGAGGAGGGGGAGCAGAAATGATTATGAGAAGGCACAGTGATGAGGGGGCACAGTGAGGAGGGGATGAAGTGATAAGGGAGCACAGTGAGTATGAGTAGGGGACACAGTGATGATGTGGAGGGGGCACAGTGAAGATGAGGAGGGGGCACAGAAATGATTGTAAGGAGGGGACACAGAGAGGAGGGGACACAGTGAGGATGAGGAGGGGACACGGTGAGGATGAGGAGGGGGCACAATGATGATGTGGAGGGGACACAGTGAGGAGGGGGCACAGTGATGATGAGGAAGGCACACAGTGATGATGAGGGGGGCACAGTGAGGAGGGGAGACAGTGAGGAGGGGGCACAGTGATTATGAGAAGGGGGCACAGTGAGGAGAGAGTACAGTGAGGAAGGGACACAGTGACAGGGGGAGCAGACTTAAGAGGAAACAGTGGTGGGGACATAGTGACAGGGGGCACAGTGATGGGGGGGCAGTGAGAGGGTTAGCACAATGATGGGGCATAGTGACAGGGAAAACTGTGATGGGGAGCACAGTGACAATGCTTTATCACAGTGACCGTTACGCTTGAATGATTGTAGGTTTATACAGTATGTGTCTAAGAGACTCTTGCTTGTGACACAGCAATCAAAGCATATTTTATAGGTACAAGGAAGCCCAGGTTTTGTTTGACCATGCCCCTTTAGCTCCTCCCACTGTTTGGTCACATATGTTTTTTGCAGTCGCATGCTACAAACGCCACAGGTCACTGTCTCCTTGAGGTGTAACTCATTCTCAAGATTTAAAGTTGGGAAGCATGTTAAAAGGCACCAGAATAATATGAAAACAAGAGGATTGCCACATGTATTTTTCTCTAGGCCTTAAAACTTCATTCTGAGGTCAGAAGATACCTGAGATTGTTGAACTGTAGTCTAACCTCTAGAAAATGCATTTCTAACTGATTACTGTTGGAACTTGTATTTTTTTTTTCAATTGGCTGCTTTTTTCTATCCTGTCTTTGAATGTCTTTATTAAATAGGTGTGATATCTTGCATTGCAACATTTATCAAACTGTTGTGGATATACTGGTAAAAAGAATGACCGCATAACTGAAAATAAGATATTCTTTTCACAAGGTAAATAAACTAAAGTCTGTCTATGCAAAGAAAAAAAGAAAAACTTGGGGTGCACATATTACTTAGTGCCACCAAAAAGGGGATTTATTTGCTCCCTGCTGCCTCTATGATCTTGTACTCTCTGGGTTCTTGCACAGTGTTAAGGTAGTCATGGCATGACCAACAGAAAACAACCAACATCCCTAGTTTTATTAATTGGCACACTCTATAGGACTAGCAGTATATGTCTTCACAATAGGCTATTGCACCTGTAAATTTACTTATAATAACAGAATAAACCACATTGTTGGGAATTACTTATCCGATTAAATTTAAATTAAACTGTGATGTAAAACACTCACCTTCCCACTAATCTCAGTGGACGAGGCCCATAACGATCCATCAGTATACCCAAGGGTAGAGTAGTTGCACTTAGTAAAAAGGAACCAATTGTAAAGCCTAAATTGAGCATCTCCTCCTGTGCTTTGCATGTTGGCCATGGCTGTGGTAATTCCTTGCCATCCCCTGCTGTATTATTGGATGTTGAATTATCTGTGGTGGAGTTTGATTCTGGAAGCAGAAAGATTTCCTGTAAATTGTGGGATTTTAACATTGCATTCTTGTATTGCATAGATTGCAATGGTGCAGATACAGTAAATACATTTGGATAGTCAAGATAGAAATACCAGTACATTTACATATCTCATATTTATATTTCTCCTTCCCCAGCAGCACATATTCTCATTTCTTTACTCTCCCACTTCTCCCTTCAACATCTGGGAGTAACAAAGTACCCAATAGTTCTGGTTATGGAGGGGCATGTGACTATCATGTGGGGAGTCAATACGGGGCAGCAGGGGACAGAAAGACATGTAAGTAATACTGCAAAGAAAAGAAAAGTAGGATTAAAGTATTTTCTTGCACGGGATGCACAAGTTTTCCATGCATCTGCCTGCGGGCAGTCCAATTCATGCCTTTAGGGACCCAGTGGCTGCACGGACAGAGCCACTGGTCTCAATTTGACAGCCATGCAGGAGCCACTGTGTCTTTGCAGCCACTGCATCCCAATAGACATGAATGGGACTGCATGGACAAAGATGCATGGAACACCTGTTTATCCTGTGTGAGCAATGACAGCCCTTCGAATGCCTGTACAGATAAATATGCCTGTGTGAATGAGGCCTGATAAATTGGCAAGGGGATAGAGGAAATGCTTTGCTGAGGGGGGATTTTTGCTTGGGGGTGTGCTTAAAGGAGTTGTAAATCCTCAATTTTTCACCTTAATGCAGTCTATGCATTAAGGTGAAAAAACCTTTTGTGCTACAGCAGCCCCCCAGAGCCCCCTTTTTTCTTACCTGAGCCTGATCGTTCCAGTGACAGGGACAGGCACAGCAGCACCAGCCGCTGTCTTGGGTTCTCATTAGACAGATTGATAGCAGCAGGAGCCATTTGCTCCCGCTGCGGTCAATCAAATCCAGTGACATGGGAGCCGGGGGGCGGGGCCGAGTCCTGTTGCCTGTGTGCATGGACACAGCAGCAGGACTCAGGAGCGCACCCGCATAAGTGCCCTCATGGAAAGCGGATCTCTGTGGGGACACTCGAGAAGAGGAGCAGCCAGGAGTACCACCAGGGCCCCCAGTAAAGGAGGATCGGGGCCGCTCTGTGCAAAACCCTTGCACAGAGCAGGTAAGTATTGATATGTTTGTTATTTAAAAAAAAAAACAAAAAAAAAACAAAGCTTTACAATCACTTTAAGGGAAGGGGATAGTTTTGATTTTGAGATGAGGGATTTTTGCATGTATGGGGGAGGAGGGTATCGCATTTGGTTGGCAGAATTTTAATTAAGGGCTGCATGTTTTTTGTTTTTTTTTTGTTTTGATTTTTTTTGTTTTTTACTGGATGCATTGCTTAAGGAAAGAGGTTTGCTTTGAAGGGTGTTTTTTTTTTTCTTAATGTGGAGGAGATTTTCTGTCAGGCTATTTTGAGGGAGGAGCGGGATATTTGCTGGTGAGGATAGTTTTCTTAAGAAGGGTGGTGGAGGGAGTTGCTTAAGGCGAATTTTGCTTTTAACTACTTTCCGCCCACGCTATAGTTGAAAGACGGCTACAGCGCGGGCTTCCAGAGCCATGAGCATTTATTGATGTCTTCTCGGTAATACGCTTCCCGTGCGCCCCCTCGAGTGTGCATCGGAAAGAATCTGTGATTGCCGTGTCCCTTGGACACAGCCAATCACAGCTCGTGGTAAATGGACAATCACAGCAGCCTTTTACCACATAATCGCCATGTCCAATGACAGGTGATCTCAAATGTAAACATATGAGATCTCTCATTGATGGCTCTCCTTCCCTCACACAGAGACCGCGTGTGAGGGAAGGAGATCTTCTGTGAGATCGTGAGTTTGATACATTTTAGAACAGTTACAGTTTCAGTTATTACTCTGCAGAAACACTTCCCGTACAGTGTCCATCAGTGTCACAGTGCCCATCAGTGCCATTAGTGTCACAGTGCCATCAGTGTCAGTGTCATCAGTGCCATAGTGTCACCGTGCCATCAGTGTCAGTGTCATCAATGCCATAGTGTCACCATGCCATCAGTGTCATCAGTGCCATAGTGTCACTGTGCCATCAGGGTCACTGTGCCATCAGGGTCATCAGTGTCACCATGCCATCAGTGCCATAGTGTCACCGCGCCATCATTGTCATTAGCGTCACAGTGCCATCAGTGCCATAGTGTCACACAGTGCCACAGTGTCACCATGCCATCAATATCGTCAGTGTCACAGTGCAATGAGTGTCACAGTGCCATCAGTGCCATAGTGTCACCGTGTCATCAGTGTCACACAGTGCCGCATATCAGTGCTGCCTCATTAGTGCAACCTCATCAGCGCCCATCAGTGTAGCTGATTAGTGCTGCTTATCAGTGCACATCTGTGCAGCCTCATCAGTGCCCATCAGTGAAGGCTTATCAGTGCAGGTTTATCAGCATCCATCTGTGCAGCCTCATCACCATCACCGTGTCTAAAAAAATATTTTCAACTGAGGAGGCATATCAAATTCTAAGTGCGGCCAACGATAGCAACGGGGAGCTCTCTGTGTTGGATTCTGCTTCCGATTCAGATTATGACTACGAGCCAGTGCTAAGCAGTGGCACACTGACAACGTCAGAGGAGGAGGATAGTGTGCCTGCCAAATAAAGTCGTTCTGGTGAGGAGGCAGTGGCATCCACCAGCATCACAGTGCCGTCCGCAGTACCACAGCCCCAAAGGGTTAGGACCCATGCCAGCCTTCCCTATGCCCTTCAGAACCCTCTATTGCTTTCTCCTAACTCAGGAGCAGTTAACACCCCCCCCCCATTCATTGTCCAGCCATGAGTCCAGGTGAACACCAATAGGTTTCTTTCATTTAGTTTTTACCGAGGACCTATTATCATCAATTACGGCCCAGTGCAACCTGTATGCACAACAATTTATATCAAGTAACCCAACGTCCTATTATTCCCGTCCCTATGAATGGAGAGACCTAACAGTGGAGGAGTTCAAGATTTTTTGGGGCATTACATTCCATAAGGGACTCATACTGGTCCACCCACCCCATTCACCACATGCCTATCTACTCACCATTAATCTCCAGAACCAGATATTTGATGATAATGAGGTTCATACCATTAATGACAATACCCAGTGCCCTCCCCGAAATGACCCAGCATATGACAAGTTATATCGATCGTTCTGCTTCTCCCTCTACTCAGAAAGAAGGGGAGAGCTTTTGTCCGGGTGGGGGGTGTTTTTTAGAAAAAAAATCCCCCCCAACATCTTACTGGAGTCCTGTGACTGCTAGCCGGAGAGAGATCTGTCAGTGTCTGCTGACACAGCATGTGAGAAAGCATGACAAGGTACGTGCTCTATACAGCCCCCAGTGGTGACCTTTAGGCATGACAACATTTACTTTTTAAAGAAGACAATTCACAAGAAACTTTAAAATTTTTTAGAAGTCTCCACTTACCTGTGGTAAAACCAATAGACCCAATCTTCACCTCTCACGGTGGGCTCCATTTAAAAAACCTTCAGGAACTGGGGCCCCCTTTTTTATCGGGGGATTTGCACTCCTGCACCCATAAAACACCCCGCCAGAAAAAAAACTTAAGGCTGAAAAAACCAAAAGCACTGCATCCCGGGGTCTAGCTCTCTAGAAAGAGAAGCATTACAGGCTAAGCCTCGTTTCTTCCGGCATGAGGCCCGGGTACCATTCAATTCGGTCTAAAAAGACACTTTGAATGGATCCAGCTGCATAGCTAGTCCCAGCATGAATTGCACCAGTGGAGCTCTGCACAGCACATCTTTACTCGTGACCAACACCTTAGACACTGGCGAAAAAACTGTAGTGGGAGCGGGTATATAGGGAGTGGACTTCCTGTCTTAGGGTGTGCCAGTGTCCATCCCCTGAAGGTGGCCTATAACCCACATAGTAATTACTATGACTCTGTGTCCCGTGATGTCCGATTAAGAAATTTGGCCATTTCTAAATTATTTTTCAGAAAAATTCACCCAGTTATTTACCCTAGACCAAAATATCTGTGTGGATGAGTGGCTTGTCCACTTTACTGGAAGACTGGGCTTCAAGCTATTTATCGTCAGCAAAAGGGCCCTATATGGAGTAAAACTTTACAAATTATGCGACCGAGGCACAGGGTACATCTATGCTTTCCAGGTGTACAAAGCGAGAAAGTAATTTAGAGCCTCATTATTATTATTATACAGGATTTATATAGCGCCAACAGTTTACGCAGCACTTTACACTATAAAAGGGAGACAATACAGTTATAATACAATAAAATACAAGAGGATTAAGAGGGCCCTGATCAGAAGAGCTTACAATCTAATAGGGTGGGGCAGGTGGTACAAAAGGTTGTAACTATAGGGAATGAGCTGATGGAAGTGGTAAAAGATTAGTTAGAGGCGTGATAGGCTTTCCTGAAGTGATTTTCAGTGAGTTTTGCAGGGTGCTGAAGGTAGCAAGAGTAGGGGATAGCCGGACAGGTGGAGGTAGCGAGTTCCAGAGGATGGGAGAGGCTCTGGAGAAATCCTGGAGACGAGCATGAGAGGAGGAGGAACCTGAAAAAGGTTATCATCCGTATGTGGATAACTTCTACACCAGTTTGCCCCTTTTCCACAACCTTTGCCGGAGGAAGACTCCAGCATGTGGCACCATGAGAGCGAACAGGAAGGGCTGCCCTCAAAGGCTCGCTAATATGAAACTAAGAAGAGGGGACACAGTGAGTTTGCGGAATGAGGAAACTCTGGCTGTGAAGTGTGGGTACAAAAGGGGGATATACATGATGTCTTTAATCCACAATAACACCTGCGTGGAAATCCCCAGAAGGAATGGCCCAATCCAAAAACCAACATGTGTCCACGATTATAATTTGTTCATGGGGGTAGTGGACTTCAATGATAAAATGATCCAACCCTACCTTGCCACAAGAAGAACCCACCATCGGTATAAAAAAAAAGTCTTAATTTATCTTTTTAATTTTGCCATATACAATACTATAATATACTGCATATCCACCGAGACACCCGTACCCACAGCCCACAAGAAAACATTTGATCAGACGTGATAAGCAGACTCCATGAACTCCACTTTTCCCGAGAAAATTCCTCCCAGAGAAACAGGTCAAAGACGTAAAAAAAAAATGAAGGTGTGCTCAGAGGAGGAGTTAGAAGAGACACCTCTTATTATTGTCCCCAGTGTCCTTCCCAACCGACTGCTGCATAGGAGACTGTTTTTGCCTTTACCATTCTTCTCTACATTTTTAGTGAAGTATGGTTAACGTAATTATCAATTTCTGCCATTTACCTTGATACCCCTTATGCCAATGCTTGCTCCTAAACTAACCTTGGCCTGTTATTCGATCATGCATCTGCCTACCACTTAAACTGTACATACCTCTGCCTACTCTGGAACTGACCCTGGACTGTTTATTGACCACTTTTTTTGCCTGCCATTTGGACTGATCTTTTACCTTGCTACTGTAGTAGTGGGATTCATGATAACACAGGGGTCTTACATATGTGAGGGGCTCCAGAATTGTTTTTAATGAAGAAAACTCATTTTTTGGGTTTCTCATTCCCGGATTAGTGGCTGGACACTGGAGGCTTCCAAGAAATTTGGGTGGGAGAAGCCTCTACTCCTGTCCCAATTCTTTTCTGGCCGAGGCCCTACGCCTGATACTTCTGCCTGCTGCTGACTTACTGCCATCATGCCTATGCCGCATGAACTGACCACACCTCTGCCTTTTACCATGTTCCTGCCTACTACCAGAACCAATATTTAGGCACTGAACAACACAAATACCAGAGTTGTCAAGCAACTCAGGTCCAAGCACTCATGGAGTAAACCAAGATGGAAAAAGTCCAATAAACTAATTAAAAGCTGCTGTTATAAAAACAAAAAAACAATGATACAGCACAATATACTCTCTTATAAGAAGGAAGTATTAACAGCACTAGTACTGAGCTTTAACAGTGTAATATATAAACTCACAAGAACGTGAGAGTAGACATGAGGTAGAAGAGACAATTGAGCACCAAGAGGGCATGATTTATGCCCTCTTGGAGCTCAATTGGGCTTTCAGTAAGGGGGATGACCTACCCCGCATTCAAAAGAAATTTTTGGGTATGATCCTTGATTACTGCCTTACACATAATTATTTCTGGTATGCCGGCAACTTTTACAGCCAAAAAACAGATGTTGCAATGGTAGCATAAATCATGCCCTCTATCTATTTGGGACTGTGGATTCTCATACATAGCATTGGACTTTTTATATACATACCTATAGATATATTTTTCATATGTTTTATGAACATCTACATCATGTCTACTCTCACCTTCTTGTGAGTTTATATATTACACTGTTAAAGCTCATTACTAGCGCTGTTAATACTGTTAATACTTCCTTCTTATAAGAGAGTATATTGTGCTGTATCAATATTTAGGCACTGTTGACAATATATCTGCCTGCTGTCTGCACTTACCATGGACTGTATATGGACAGTATCCCTGCCTGCTGCCTGTACTGACTATGAACAATATTCCTGCCTGCTGCCTGGACCAGTGCTCTCCTCTGTGGACAACTGCACTATTAAAATCACAGGTAATCTTTTATTTACCTTTTGCTCAGCAGAATGTATTTTGGGGTGCTATGTTTTAGAAACAAATAAAGGGCCTTCAAAAAATTTAATAGGTAGTCAAAAAAATAAATATGTAATTTATGCTCCTGGAACGCCTGAAGGTGCTACTTCAAAGTTGGGCCTCTGTATGTGGCCAGGCTGTGTAAAAGTCTCACAGATGTGGTATCGCCATACTCAGGAGGAGTAGCAGAATGTATTTTGGGGTGTAATTGTTGGTATGTACGTGCTATGTATTTGAAATACCTTATAAACGGACAACTTTGTGTAAAAAAAAATGCTTTTTCTTTTTTTTCCACATTTTCCAAAAACGTGTGGAAAAAAATGGCATGTTCAAAAGACTCATTATGCATCATAGAATATACGCTGGGGTGTTTGCTTTCTAAAATGGGGTCACTTTGTGGGTAATTCCACTGTCCTGGTGCATCAGGGCCTTCAAAATGTAATAGGTAGTCGAGAAATTAGATATGTAATTTATGTCCCTAGAACACCTAATGATGCTTCCTGAATGTTGTACCTCTCTATGTGGCTAGGCTGTGAAAAAGTCTCACACATGTGGTATCGCCACACTCAGGAGGAGTAGCAGAATGTGTTTTGGGGTGTAGTTGCAAGTATGCATATGCCATGTGAGAGAAATGACCTGTTAATATGACAATTTTGTGAAAAAAAAATCTTCATTTTGCAAAGAATTGTGCAAAAAAAATAACAACTTCAAAAAAGGCAGCATGCCTCTTACTAAATACCTTGGAATGTCTATTTTCCAAAAAGGGGTCATTTGGGGTGTATTTGTCCTTTCCTGGCTTATTAGAATAAAATATGCCATCAGTACATCAGGTGTGATCAATTTTCAATCATTAGCACCGTAGCTTCTAGACTTTCTAGCTTTCACACGGACCAACTAATATACACTTATTTGGGTTATTTTTACCAAAGCAATGTAGCAGTATAAATTTTGGCCAAAATTTATGAAGAAAAATTTGCAAACAATTTTAACAGAAAATAAGAAAAATGCTTTTTTTCAAACTTTTTGGTCTTTTTTTCATTTATAGCACAAAAAAAACCCAAAAAAAAACAATGGTGATTAAATACCACCAAAAGAAAGCTCTATTTGTACGAAAAAAATGACAAAAGATTCATATGGGTACAGTGTTGCATGACTGAGTAATTGTCATTCAAAGTGTGAGAGCACTGAAAGCTGAAAATTGGTCTGGGCAGGAAAAGAGTATAAGTGCCCAGTAGGCAAGTGGTTAAGGAGGTTTGCTGAGAGGATGCTTTTGGAAATAACGTTTGCTTGAGGGAGCGGGATTTTTATTGAGACATTTGCTTAAGGGAAGGGGGAGGTTTCCTTTGGGAAGATTTCTTTTTCAGGAAGGGATGTTTGCTGGGGGGGCTTTGGGTTGAGCTTGAATTTTTGCTAGGAGATGGTATTTTTTTGGTTTGAGGTAAGAGGGAGAGTTTTTTGATAGGGGAGCTTAAGGTAAGTGGAATATTGCTTTGGAAAGTGGGAGGGACACATTGCTTGGACGTGTTTGATGATGTTTGATGAAGGAGGATGCTTTTGAGAGGGGATGGTTGCTGGGGGGATTTCACTTGAGTGAGGGGGATATTTTTGTTTTTGGCATTGTTTGAGGGAAGGATGGCATGGATTTTTGATTGGTGTGGGGGAGGGTGGTGGCGTAGGGGGTGAAAATAGGATCTTGGCTGTTGGAATGGATTTGTGCTTGGAGGGGGATATTTTTGTCTAATGAAAATGTTGTTGCCGGGGGATTGGGGGGGGGGGGTTGTATTGTTAAGTAAAGTGTAGCTAAAGTCCCCTGCACTTATCTCCTTAAGCTAAGCAACTTCTCTAGCCATGTGATGATCATAATCTCTTTTGTCACAGCCACTGACACCTCTGCCCATTCTTCTAGATTCAGTTTCTTTGGCCTCCTTGATTGGCAGCCCAGGATTGGATAACTCCCAGACATTTGCATGAGATTTGATTCATCACCCAAGGCATGCTGAGATGGTGCACTGAGCTGTACATGTGCACTTGCTCGTTTTTAGGAATTAGCATTTATTGCAGAAAAAAAACAAAGATAGTCTCTCTTGCAAAAAAAAGCCTACCTGCAAGCATTTTATCACATTAAAGTTCTGCTTTAAGTACTCCTGACCTCTACACTCTGCTGGGATCGCATTAACCAGGATTGTGCAATGTATGATATGGATTTTTTAATTCTTTACTTATGGCAACAGTATGAACAAATCATACAAAATAAAAGCAAACATCCAACCAACATTGGTCCACTCACAGTAGGAGTTACATGTTACAAATATCATAAAACATCACATCAGTCAAATATAAGAAGATGCTAAATTAGGAATCAGTTAAGGGATGAATTGCCCAAGACAAGACCATATTTCACAAATCTGCAGAGGGATATTGATGGGTTAAGATAATATAGAAAACATGTCACTGGCAGAGGAGCTCAAAGGTGCCCTGTCAAAAAAGGAAAAAAGAAGTGGAAAAAGTAAAGAAAAAAGCAATTAAAAAGAGAAAGAAAGGAAGGGGGGGGAGAGGGAAAAGGGGAGAGGAAGGAGTAGGAGGGGAAGAGGAAACTGGGGTAATGGCCTCAGCTAAGTGGTGTTACACATGTCAAAAATGTCACATGTCAAAAAAACGAATGCATATAATGATCGCGAATACAATTAAAAAAAAAAAAAAAAAAAATATATATATATATATATATATATATATATATATATATATATTTTTTTTTTTTTTTTGAACTAAATGGTGTAGTGGAGCAGGCTTAGAAAATAGTAAATATACTCAAAAGCTTGTTAAAATAATAATGGCTATCAAACAACCAAGTGGAACAATGTGAGAAGAAAAAAAAAACAGATCCAGTAAATATTTATAATGATTTATAATTACCCAAAACATAGGTCACCAACAGAAACCAACTGGTGGAATCTAGGTGCTCCACAAAAAAATTGGCAAATAGGAGTTCATAGAAGGAGGGGAGCAGGAATCCTGGGGAGCCCACAAAGAATTTAACCTTGTATATTTTCGTTGCAGTATGGATTCTGAGCAATTCCTATTTGTCAACTTGTAATGGTTCTGTGTATTATCTTGTGTGGGGAATAACGTGTGGATTGCTCCTCTTACCTCTGTCTTTGTACTATAGAGAGGTCTCTTTCTCCTAGATCATCTATTGTGCGGGTCTCCACTGTAACATTCACAGGCAATGTTTCTTTCTTTATTGTTTGTATGGTTTTGGTTTTCAGACTGCATGTCGCTATTTAGTGATTATTCGTGGTCATGATTTTATGTTTTGTGTGTTATACTTTATTGCAAATAAATCAAAAGAATTAAAAAATATATATATACAATTAAATGAAAACACCCATAGAGGGTAAAAGGTAAAAATTAAACCCGCGCCGTGGAACTAAAATGTATAATAGGCTGCCGCTGTAGTGCAAGGTAAGTACCCCAAAAATTGGCAAAAGAATTTATACTCAGCGCTGCACCTATGAACTACTAACGTACATATACAAGCATCAGAATGTGTAACATAATAATAGCATGTATAACAAAGTGCTCAGTGTCAATACAGTGCAAAATAAAGTGCAATCAATAAAGTTCATCAGATGTGAGGTACAGGTTTGGTGACACGTTGATATAATCCTGGTGACTTCCTGTGCTCCCCTCCTGGGTCCCCACTCACCAGATGAAGATGACAAATACGCCTGCATTATATATCAAGATGGTGCCTCCCGTCCAACGAGTAGATTGGTTTGTTGTGCCTTAGGGAATGAGATCTCCTATTCTTCTCCAAGCTAAGGAGAATCTGTGAAGGCTGTTTGGACGCCAAGGCGGCAATTTTGCACGTTTTTAAAGACTCTGATGTAAGCGTAATGATTTTAAACCTTTTAATAAAATCTCGCAGCATTACACTATATGTCCCCTTTCCTTCATTTGTCCAAACTTTGCTGTCACGGTCGCCCTTTGACCGGGTAAAGTGTGTGGGACTTGGACCATGTGGTGGAGGATAGGAGATCCCATTCCCTAAGGCACGACAAACCAATCTACTCGTTGGACGGGAGACACCATCTTGATATATAATACAGGCGTATTTGTCATCTTCGTCTGGTGAGTGGGGACCCAGGAGGGAAGCACAGGAAGTCACCAGGATTATATCAACGTGTCACCAAACTTGTACCTCACATCTGATGAACTTTATTGATTGCACTTTATTTTGCGCAAATGAAGAACTTTATTGATTGCACTTTATTTTGCACTGTATTGACACTGAGCACTTTGTTATACATGCTATTATTATGTTACACATTCTGATGCTTGTATACGTACGTTAGTAGTTCATAGGTGCAGCGCTTAGTATAAATTCTTTTGCCACCCATAGAGGGTGCAAAAATATACATAAAAAAAGCAGATAAGAGGGTGTATAGTCTACCCAAGATTCGGGGTAAATCAGTCTCAGTCACAGGAGGTGGTTGAAGAATAAAAGCCAAACCCCAAAGAGGCTCAAAGCACATATACCTCAAACAAAAAAGTCAGGTGATCTGATCCAAAACCCCCACAACACCAGGTGATAATTGGGCAATCTGTTGGATTTCTTTGGCTTAGCCCACAAGCCCACAGGCTGAACTAAATAAATCAATTGGTATATGGCCATCTTTAATGAGCAGAGTTTTACAGCTGGAGGCTCTTCTTTCATCCACATTGTGCTAGCCATGTACATGAGGTATTTTCCTGTTGGCCTGAAAGTGATTGCAAAGCTTCAGATTTTTTTAAATGTAAAATAATAAACATGTCATACTTACCTGCCCTGTGCAATGGTTATGCACAGAGGCGCCCGACCCTTTTCTTCTGGGGTCCCCCAGCTGGCACTCATGGCTCTTCCTCTACAGCGAGTGCCCACTATAGAAAGCTGCTTTCTATGGAGGCACTCATGTGAGCTTGATCCCAAGCAACCGTGTTTGCTTCTATAGACACAGATGCCCTGCCTCCGATCCCTTGTTACAGTATTTGATTGACAGCAGCAGGAGCCAGCGCTATCAATCTGTCCAGTGAGGAGAGAGAGAGAAGAGAGCTGCTGCACTTGGTCACAGCACTGGATCAAGCATAGTCTCAGGTAAGTATAAGACCCCTTTCACACTGGTGGCTCTTTCAGGGTGCTTTGCAGGCGCTACAGCGCTAAAAATAGCGCCTGCAAAGCACCCTGAAAGAGCCACTCCTGTCTCTTCAGTGTGAAAGCCCGGGGAGTGGTGCACTGGCAGGACGCTAAAAAAAGTCCTGCTAGCAGCTTCTTTGGAGCGGTGAAGGAGCGGTGTGTATACCGCTCCTCCACCGCTCCTGCCCATTGAAATCACTGGGGCAGCACGGCTATACCGCTGTCATAGTGCTGCTGCAGCAGCGCTTTGCGGTGGTTTTAACCCTTTCTCGGCTGCTAGCGGGGGGTAAAAGTGCCCCGCTAGCGGCCGAATACCTCCGCAAATCCAACGGTAAAGCGCCGTGAAAATAGCGGCGCTTTACCGCCGACGCTACCCCGCCCCAGTGTGAAAGGGGCCTAAGGGGGAGCTGGGGGGGATCATCTGGCATAGAAGGTTTTATTTACCTTACAGTAATGCATAGAATGCATTAAGGTAAACAACTTATCTTCACTTCTGTAGAGGGTTTTAACTGCAGAGGATCTCTCCTGCTGATGAACTGCAAAGATTTCAGCTACAGACACATCGGCAGAGGATTTTCCCTGCACAACTGCAGAAGATCTCTCATGCATATTGTCTTGCTTGGATCCCCCAAGGTAGACAAAACATTCTTTAGGACAAATATATGCATATAGTTACAGTACATAGTAGTCTGGCTGAAAAAATACACAAGTCCATCTAATTCAACCAATAAAAGGGAAAAAAATAGGTAACATTTGGGCAACATCAACTGTTGTGGTGGAAGAGGAGCTTAAGTTAACAACACAGAGTCCCCGGGTTGAAACAGGCTGACTCCCAGAGACTACTGTCATACTTCTCTGGCTTGAAAAATGTTGTCATTATCAAATTTTTACTTACAGGCCCATCTTTTCATTTTTTGTTTATCCATTAATAAAGTTTGCCTTTTAATCATCACTTTCAAGGACAAAAGGTTTCATCAGTAAACTCTTGTGCAAACTCCCACTGAGCACCCCCCACCATGGCTCTTTGACACAAATGCATCTCCCCCCACTGACCTCCAAAATCAAGACCTCCCATGGACACCAACAGGCATTTTTTTTTTTAACTGACAACTGACTCCAGGCATTTTCACCTCCCACTGACCACTAGGGTTGCCAGATTTGTTCTGGCAAAATAACTGACAGGGTGTGGAGTAGAAGGATGAGCAGGAGTAGGGGCTAAGAGCAGCATGTAATAAGGGCTCAGTCACACCAGCCACCTGCTAAATTGTGACATTTTAGCACATATTTATATAGTTAGGTTGAAAAAAAGACAAGTCCATCTAGTTCCACCAAAAAAAAAAAATACAATCCCATATACACAATACTTCACCCACAGTTGATCCAGAAGAAGGCGAAAAACCCCAGCAAAGCATGCTCCAATTTGCTACAGCAGGGGGAAAAAATCCTTCCTGATCCATCCCAAGAGGCAATTGGATTTTCCCTGGATCAACTTTACCTATACACGTTAGTACCCAGTTATATTATGTACATTTATGAAAGAATCCAGGCCTTTTTTAAAGCAATCTACTGAACTTGCCAGAACCATCTCTGGAGGGAAACTATTCCACATTTCAACAGCTCTTACTGTGAAGAAACCTTTCCATATTTGGAGATTAAATATTTTTTCCTCTAGACATAAAGAGTGCCCCCTTGTCCTCTGTGATGACCTTAAAGTGAATAACTGAACACCAAGTTCACTATATGGACCACTTATGTATTTGTATATGTTGATCATATACCTCCTTAACCACTTAAGGACTGGGCCTATTTTTCAGACTCGGTGTTTACAAGTTAAAATCATTTTTTTTGCTAGAAAATTACTTAGAACCCCAAACATTATATATATTTTTTTTCAGTCACCCTAGAGAATAAAATGGCAGTCGTTTCAATACTTCAATGCGGTCTTACAAGCGCACTTTTTTTGGAAAAAATACACTTTTTTTTAATTAAAAAAGAAGACAACAGTAAAGTTAGCCAATTTTTTTTGTATATTGTGAAAGATAATGTTACACCGAGTAAATTGATACCCAACATGTCACGTTTCAAAATTCGCCCGCTTGTGGAATGGCGACAAAGTTTTACCCTTACAAATTTCCATAGATGAGGTTTAAAAACTTCTACAGGTTACCAGTTTTGAGTTGCAGAGGAGGTCTAGGTTAGAATTATTGCTCTTGCTCTAACGATCGCAGAGATACCTCACATGTGTGGTGTGAACAAAGGTTTCATATGCAGGCGTGACTTACGTATGTGTTCACTTTTGCATGCAAGCTCGGCGGGACGGGGTGCTTTAATTATTTTTTTTTCTTATTTATTTTACTTTTTATTTTTTATTATGACACTATCCTTTAAAAAAAAAAAAAAAATTGGGGTCACTTCTATTCCTATTACAAGGAATGCACAGTGGTGTAGTGGATAGCACTCTCGCCTAGCAGTAAGAAGGGTCGCTGGTTCGAATCCCAACCACGACACTACCTGCCTGGAGTTTGCATGTTCTCCCTGTGCCTGCGTGGGTTTCCTCCGGGTACTCCGGTTTCCTCCCACACTCCAAAGACATGCTGGTAGGTTAATTGGCTTCTGTACAAAATTGGCCCTAATATATGAATGTGAGTTTGGGGACCTTGGATTGTGGGCTCCTTGAGGGTAGGGATAGTGAGTGTGCGATGTATGTGTGGAGCGATGCGTAAAATTTATGGTGCTATATGGGTACCTTAAATAAAAAAAATAGGGATAATTGTAGACACGCACGCTCACTCAGGTTGAACTGGATGGACTGGTGTCTTTATTCAACCTTACTAACTATGTAACTATGTAACTATGTAACTATGAATGTAAACATCCCTTGTATTAGAAAAAAAGCATGACAGGACCTCAGATCTCATATTTACACTAAAATGCAATAATAAAAAAAAAATGTAATTTAAAAAAAAAAAATCCCCTTTAAGAGCATTGGGTGGAAGTGGTGTTTGACGTTGCTTCCGCCCTCCAATGCTATGGAGCCGAGTGGGGGCCATCTTCCCCTCACTCGGCATCCAAGCTCAGAGGAGCTTCCGACGGCTCCAGTAAGCAGCGGGCCCTTCTCCCACCCCTAATAAAAGTGATCTCACGGCGAATCCGCCGCAGAAACCACTTTTATCTGAAAACGAACCGCCTGCTGAAGAAGAGGATACTGGGGTTACGGCAGCTAGCTGCTGCCATAACAATGATATTCCTCTTGGAACCGCTGATGTATAGTTCTCTCTGAGTCAAAATGAGTCAAACTCTACTTCTGCAGGTCGTTGTGTTGGCTAGTTTACTTTCAGATTCTTCTGTAACAATAAACACGTGAAAAGCAGAACTCTTCTCTGTTCCAAAACAGTTAAATACTTAGGACCTTAACCACTTGAGCCCCGGACCATTATGCTGCCTAAGGACCAGAGGTCTTTTTCCAATTTGGCACTGCGTCGCTTTAACTGCTAATTGCGCGGTTATGCAATGCTGTACCCAAACGAAATTTGCGTCCTTTTCTTCCCACAAATAGAGCTTTCTTTTGATGGTATTTGATCACTTCTGCAGTTTTTATTTTTTGCGCTATAAACGGAAAAAGACCGAAAATTTTGAAAAAAAATGATATTTTCTACTTTTTGTTATAAAAAAAATCCAATAAACTCAATTTTAGTCATACATTTAGGCCAAAATGTATTCGGCCACATGTCTTTGGTAAAAAAAATGTCAATAAGCGTATATTTATTGGTTTGCGCAAAAGTTATAGCGTCTACAAACTAGGGTACATTTTCTGGAATTTACACAGCTTTTAGTTTATGACTGCCTATGTCATTTCTTGAGGTGCTAAAATGGCAGGGCAGTACAAAACCCCCCCAAATGACCCCATTTTGGAAAGTAGACACCCCAAGGAAATTGCTGATAGGCATGTTGAACCCATTGAATATTTATTTTTTTTGTCCCAAGTGATTGAATAATGACAAAAAAAAAAAAAAAAAAAAATATTTACAAAAAGTTGTCACTAAATGATATATTGCTCACACAGGCCATGGGCCTATGTGGAATTGCACCCCAAAATATATTCAGCTACTTCTCCTGAGTACGGGGATACCACATGTGTGGGACTTTTTGGGAGCCTAGCCGCGTATGGGACCCCGAAAACCAATCACCGCCTTCAGGATTTCTAAGGGTGTAACTTTTTGATTTCACTCTTCACTGCCTATCACAGTTTCGGAGGCCATGGAATGCCCAGGTGGCACAACCCCCCCCCAAATGACCCCATTTTGGAAAGTAGACACCCCAAGCTATTTGCTGAGAGGCATATTGAGTCCATGGAATATTTTATATTTTGACACAAGTTGCGGGAAAGTGACACTTTTTTTTTTTTTTTTTTTTTTTTGCACAAAGTTGTCACTAAATGATATATTGCTCACACAGGCCATGGGCCTATGTGGAATTGCACCCCAAAATACATTTAGCTGCTTCTCCTGAGTATGGGGATACCACATGTGTGGGACTTTTTGGGAGCCTAGCCGCGTACGGGGCCCCGAAAACCAATCACCGCCTTCAGCGTTTTTAAGGGCGTGAATTTTTGATTTTACTCTTCACTGCCTAACACCGTTTCGGAGGCCATGGAATGCCCAGGTGGCACAAACCCCCCCCAAATGACCCCATTTTGGAAAGTAGACACCCCAAGCTATTTGCTGAGAGGCATGGTGAGTATTTTGCAGCTCTCATTTGTTTTTGAAAATGAAGAAAGACAAGAAAAAACTTTTTTTTTTTTTCTTTTTTCAAATTTCAAAACTTTGTGACAAAAAGTGAGGTCTGCAAAATACTCACTATACCTCTCAGCAAATAGCTTGGGGTGTCTACTTTCCAAAATGGGGTCATTTGGGGGGGTTTTGTGCCACCTGGGCATTCCATGGCCTCCGAAACTGTGATAGGCAGTGAAGAGTGAAATCAAAAATTCACGCCCCTTAGAAAGCCTGAAGGCGGTGCTTGGTTTTCGGGGTCCCGTACACGGCTAGGCTCCCAAAAAGTCTCACACATATGGTATCCCCGTACTCAGGAGAAGCAGCAGAATGTATTTTGGGGTGTAATTTCACATATTCCCATGGCATGTTTGAGCAATATATCATTTAGTGACAACTTTGTGCAAAAAAAAAAAAAAAAAAAAAAAAATTTGTCTCTTTCCCGCAACTTGTGTCGCAATATAAAATATTCCATGGACTCGACATGCCTCTCAGCAAATAGCTTGGGGTGTCTACTTTCCAAAATGGGGTCATTTGGGGGGGTTTTGAACTGTCCTGGCATTTTATGCACAACATTTAGAAGCTTATGTCACACATCACCCACTCTTCTAACCACTTGAAGACAAAGCCCTTTCTGACACTTATTTTTTACATGAAAAAGTTTTTTTTTTTTTGCAAGAAAATTACTTTGAACCCCCAAACATTATATATTTTTTTAAAGCAAATGCCCTACAGATTAAAATGGTGGGTGTTTCATTTTTTTTTTTCACACAGTATTTGCGCAGCGATTTTTCAAACGCATTTTTTGGGGAAAAAACACACTTTTTTAAATTTTAATGCACTAAAACACACTATATTGCCCAAATGTTTGATGAAATAAAAAAGATGATCTTAGACCGAGTACATGGATACCAAACATGACATGCTTTACAATTGCGCACAAACGTGCAGTGGCAACAAAATAAATACATTTTTAAAAGCCTTTAAAAGCCTTTACAGGTTACCACTTTAGATCTACAGAGGAGGTCTACTGCAAAAATTACTGCCCTCGATCTGACCTTCGCGGCGATACCTCACATGCATGGTGCAATTGCTGTTTACGTTTGACGACAGACCGCCGCTTGCGTTCGCCTTAGCGCAAGAGCAGGGGGCGACAGGGGTGCTTTTTTTTTTTTTTTTTTTTTTCTTTATTATTTTTTTGCTTTTTTATCTTATTTTTAAACTGTTCCTTTCATTTTTTTTTTTTTTAAATCATTTTTATTGTTATCTCGGGGAATGTAAATATCCCCTATGATAGCAATAGGTAGTGACAGGTACTCTTTTTTGAAAAAATTGGGGTCTATTAGACCCTAGATCTCTCCTCTGCCCTCAAAGCATCTGACCACACCAAGATCGGTGTGATAAAATGCTTCCCCAATTTCCCAATGGCGCTATTTACATCCGGCGAAATCTAAGTCATAAAATGCTCGTAGCTTCCGGTTTCTTAGGCCATAGAGATGTTTGGAGCCACTCTTGTCTCTGATCAGCTCTATGGTCAGCTGGCTGAATCACCGGCTGCATTCTCAGGTTCCCTGTTGAGACAGGAGAGCCAGAGAAAAACACGGAAGACGGTGGGGGGGGGGGGGGGGGCATTCCCTCCCACGGGTTGTAAAGGCAGTCTAGAGGCTAATTAGCCGCTAGGATTGCTTTTACATGAAAGCCGACCGCTGGCTGAAAAGAATGATACCAAGATGATACCTAAACCTGCAGGCATCATTCTGGTATAACCACTCAAAGTTGTGAATGGCGTACCTGAAGACAAAAAAATGGTTAACAATAAAGCACAGTAAACAATAAAGTATAAATAATTACATACCTGAAAAACAAACATGATAAAACATAATAACAATAACAATAACAATAACAATAAAACACTGCAGAATAGAATACAGTAAAAAAAGAGCAGAACAATAGAGAGAGAGAATAGAGAGAGAGAACAATAAAACGACAACTATTTTTTTTTATTTTATATATATTTTTTTTTTTTTTACACTTTTTTTGTAACTAACTTTTATAACTGTAACCGGTTCCAGGTTCGGGTCTCTCAAAATGCGATGGCATCTTGGGAGACCCTGTGAAAGTGTGCCTAGTCTGTGCAATGCTGTACCCTACGCTAATACTCAACTAGTGTATGGTAGCGTTCAAAACATTCACCAATGCAAAGACCAGGATTGTCAGGACAGAAGGGACAATAATAGCGGGTGTCACGCCTATATCCGCGTTTGCTGCAGACACAACATCTTTTTGGGGGGGGTTCGTTGGGTAGGGGTACTCGGGAGCACATAAAAATGCCTCTCATGCAGCCGACTGCATTTCGTTGGGGGGATGTGAATGGGGGAAGTACGGGCGCTGCAGAAGTGGTGGGTTCCCAATTAGGATTGGCGAATGCAGCAGGAAGGGCACTATGGGCACGACGGGCCTGTGTTTGTCTTTTTGGTGGCAGCGGGACACTACTTGTGCTTGTCACCTCACCAGCTTGAACTGCACTTATGGGACTCGCCACGTCACCAAGTGTTACTGCAGTGCTGGTTTGACTACGACCGGGGTGTACTAGGCCGCTGGTGCTTGCCAGTTCAATAAAAAGCTTCCAAAAAAACTGTTAGCGATCGCAGGGATCAGGCCTGACTCTGCAAACGCTGCAGTTATGCGTTTAGTGTTTTGTAAGTGACAGTGATCGATCGATACTGCACTTGGGTGGGCTGGACTGGGCCGGGCGGAGGGGCAAAACGCAGGTGCTAGCAGGTATCTGGGTTGATCCCGCTAACACTGCGTTTTTGGGAACCCTAAACTGCTGGGGACGCTAGTATAGATCTGATCTGATCGGATCAGATATTGATCCGTTCAGATACTATACCACTAAAGGAGGCGTATGCTGCGTGCGTGGGTGTTAGTGGTACTGGCGCTAACCTGACGCTGCCTGGGGCCGGTGCTTGCTAGTTCACCAAAATGCTACCAAAAAAACTGTTAGCGATCGCAGGGATCAGGCCTGACTCTGCGAACGCTGCAGTTATGCGTTTAGTGCCTTGTAAGTGTCAGTGATCGATCGATACTGCACTTGGGTGGGATGGGCTGGGCCGGGCGGAGGGGCACAACGCAGGTGCTAGCAGGTATCTGGGCTGATCCCGCTAACACTGCGTTTTTGGGAACCCTAAACTGCTGGGGACGCTAGTATAGATCTGATCGGATCAGATATTGATCCGATCAGATACTATACCACTAAGGGAGGTGTACGGTGCGTGCGTGGGTGTTAGCGGTACTGGCGCTAACCTGACGCTGCCTGGTGCTTGCTTGCCAGTTCACCAAAATGCTACCAAAAAAACTGTTAGCGATCGCAGGGATCAGGCCTGACTCTGTGAACGCTGCAGTTATGCGTTTAGTGTTTTGTAAGTGACAGTGATCGATCGATACTGCACTTGGGTGGGCTGGGCGGAGGGGCAAAACGCAGGTGCTAGCGGGTATCTGGGCTGATCCCGCTAACACTGTGTTTTTGGGAACCCTAAACTGCTGGGGACGCTAGTATAGATCTGATCAGATCAGATATTGATCCGATCAGATACTATACCACTAAGGGAGGCGCATGCTGCGTGCGTGGGTGTTAGCGGTACTGGCGCTAATCTGACGCTGCCTGGGGCGACGCATATCACCGCCGGGCGATCAGGGGGCTAAACCTTTATTAGGTAATAAACGGCGGGTGCCCTGACACTATAAAAAATAAACGAACTAACCTGCGTCACCCGTAACGGTTATACGGTGATCAGTGGTGAAAGGGTTAACTAGGGGGCAATCAAGGGGTTAAAACATTTATTAGATAGTATATGGGGGTCCCTGTCACTATAAAACGCTGACGGCGAACCTAAATATTTACCTCACTAACTAGCGTCACCAGCGACACTAATACAGCGATCAGAAAAATGATCGCTTAGCAACACTGGTGACAGGGGGTGATCAAGGGGTTAAAACTTTATTAGGGGGGGTTAGGGGGGTACCCTAGACCTAAAGGGGGGTGATACTCACTGTCCCAACACTGTAACTGTCACAAACTGACACTATGCAGTAATCAGAAAAAAAAAAAAAAAAAAAAAAAAAAAACCTGCTGGTGTCAGTTTGTGACAGGGGGGGGGGGGTGATTGGGGGGGGATCGGGGGGCGATCGGGGGGGGGGATCGGGGTGTTTTGTATGCCTGGCATGTTCTACTGTGTGTGTGTGTGTTGTGCACTCACATTGATGTCTTCTCCCCTCGGCGCTGGAACGGAAAATACCGAGCCGAGGGGAGATGACATCATTTCCTTTGCTGCTGTTTAGCATACAGCAGCAAAGGAGTGTTCCCATTGGCCGGCGGCGATCGCGAGGGGGGGGCCACGAACGGATGGCCTCCCCCTCATCTCGGATCGCCGGGGAACAGAACGGGACCGCTTCGGGCACCGGGGGGGGGTCCGATCGGACCCCCCACCCGCGAGAGGCAAATCACGTACATGTACGTGATTTTGCCTGCCCGTGCCGCCTTGCCGACGTAAATCGGCGTTAGGCGGTCCTTAAGTGGTTAATGCTGGGCATACAGTGCTGCAGGCTGAATGCAAAATATCTAACTTATATATAATTCATGAAACACTCAGCCAAGGAGTCGTCATACCAGGGGAGCATCCTAACCAACAGAGAAAAGGTTGAGTGTATTATCCCCTCCAGTGGAGGATTAAGGTCAATATACAAGCCTTATGTTGAAACAGAATAACCTGTACAATGGTGCCACTTTACACAAAACCAACTGACAAAGTCAAACTGGTATTTTGAGAGACCAGGATATCAAGACCTATGATCAAAGAAAGTCCATGTCAAACAAGCCCCATTGTTTCAAGAAAAAGGTTGCCTCTTCAATAGTGTTGATTTAACGGGCCCCAGACAATGACAGAGACACCTGTCTAGAGACAATCCACAAGTTGAAACAGAACCGAGTGTGTGTGTGTGTGTATATATATATATATATATATATATATATATATATATATATATATATATATTAATTTACTATGTTGCAGGTTGTGTTGTTTGATTCCATAAATCTCTGTCAATCTCAATATAGTTGTATAAAATTCTTATAGCCAGCAAAATACACAAGATGGGGACAGTGTACAACCGGACATGAAGGCAAGCAATCACCATATTATCTTAACATGAAACATATTAAAATACATTTCATATTAATACTCAACATCATATTCTGATTACACCTTTACCATGATCACAGATGGGAGGGCGAGAATTAGGGCAGCTATCTCCCATATTTGGAACCAACCAATTACAAGATGGTAAACATAAGGAGAGGGAGGTAACCATCTAACGATTACATTGCACCCTACAAAAAGAGACAGAGAGACACGATTCACGGGACCGAGGACCACAGATCCACACACTGACATACACTCTCTGGACGAACACAAGCTTGGTAATAAGTGACCATTCCTCATCTCGTTGGACGTTGCTGTTAGGACCAATTGAATATAAATCCTTTCCTTTGTGGTGAGATACTGACCATATAAATATCGTTCAACTTTTTCTTCCCAAAATTATTAGAATCGTATTTTACTGTTTACAGTATGTTTTAATCTTATTAAGTACTGTGTGAAGGGTAGTTTAGTATTTAAGAATTTTCCCACATTATTTGTCTTGCCATGTGTTGAAGCCATGTGAGAGAGAAATTGAGATCAACCTGTATTGCAACTAATTTGGCTATTGTGGTTCCAGGAAAATTAATTATTGCCCAATCCAATCTGGTAGCCCTGTTAAATTAAGACTGCTTTCAAATTGATAATATCTATCTGTTGGCTCCTTAAGACATATTTTGACTTTCTTCCGACCGGAGAAAGGCATAAAACTGTCTTCCGAGCGGCAAGAGATATTGTATTTTTGAATTTAAGGCGTGGTTAACCACACCCTTTTTAACATAGTCGATTGAGGCTACCCTAGGGTTATTTGTCAAATATTAAGGAAAATTGTTTTATTGTTGCGTTGATGTTTTTGATGTGTATGAAATATTAATCACCAGAAATTCTGGTTTTGTATAAAGTTGTTTAATTATACTTGTAAATTAATAAAATGTAATTATTTATTAATTTGATTGGGAGATATTTATACACTGGTAAGAGTTCACCATAGATTAATGAACTCAGGAAATTATTGTGGTATGTTACTGATTTTCTGAATTTTTTTTTTTTATTATTGCCACAACTGGCTGGAGGCACTGTAAATCCACTGTAGTTATAGTCAGACACTACCTTTTTATTTATAATTTACCATTCGCCAAAACACTAAATTCTATTTAATTGTAATTCCCAATATTTATTTTCATTAAGATTCCATACTACACTCATAACAGGAAGAATGAGTATCTCTTGCCAGGCTACTGCATTCTGACAGCTGCGCCACCTTACAACTTCTGGGAAAGGGAAAAATGTAACTCCTGTGCACATACATTATCCAGGATCGCTCAATGGCCAAAGACAATGACGGAGGACCTTGAAGTAGCAGTGGAAGAGGAAAGAGCCTGCATCAGATAGCACTGCAGAAGAGTACACTAGTAAGTTTAAGCATGCTATAATGTGCATTTATGCTCTACATACATTAAAGTTATGACAAAAGCCTACCCAGAAGCACAGAAAACCATTTTAATGATAAGTAAGAGCTAGCTCTACTGCATAGCTCTGATTCCACAATTCATATTGTGTTTCATTACCTGAAGCCAATTGAGAACTCCTGACACTTACATAGTTGCCAACAGTCCCGATTTTCCCGGGACAATCCCGATTTTGGAACCCTTGTCCCGATTGGAGGCTGTCCCAAATTGGGATTTCCATCAGCAAAATCGGGAATGTGGTTTTTTTAATTTTTGGAGCAGCTGGCTCCAGAAAAATGGCCGCCGGCGCCGCTGCTAGATCTTCCCCCTAGTGTTCAGTGGAGAGAGGAAGGGGGCTCGATCTGTGCAGCCAATGAATCGGCTTCTTTAGCTGCACGGATCGTCCCCTCCACTGAACACACGGCGCCGGTGTCTTGCCGAGAAAGTTCCCCAGCTATTCAGCTCGGCTATTTCCGCTGGCTTGTACTGCGCAAGCGCTGCGCCTGCACAGTACAGGGGAGTCCTTACTTGCCGACGGGAATTTTCTTGGCAGAACACCAGCCGCTCCTGGACGTGTGGTGGGGGGCGTTATGGGAGGGTCTGCACTGGCACTGATGGAGGGGGTGGTCTGCACTGAGGGGGGCCTGCACTAATATAGGGGGGGGTCTGCACTAATAGAGGGGGGTCTGCACTGATAGAGGGGGGTCTGCACTGATAGAGGGGGGTCTGCACTGATAGAGGGGGGGCTGCACTGAGGGGGGGCTGCACTGAGGGGGGGCTGCACTGAGGGGGGTCTGCACTAATAGAGGGGGGTCTGCACTGAAGGGGGGGCTGCACTGAGGGGGGTCTGCACTAATAGAGGGGGGTCTGCACTAATAGAGGGGGGCTGCACTGAGGGGGGTCTGCACTAATAGAGGGGGGTCTGCACTGAGGGGGTATGCACTGATGGAGGGGGGTCTGCACTGAGGGGGTCTATACTGACTCTGCTGGGGGCACCTGATGCGAGGACAGACTCTGCTGGGGGCACCTGATGCAAGGAGGGACTCTGCCGGGGCACCTGATACGAGGACAGACTCTGCTGGGGACACCTGATGCAAGGACAGACTCTGCTGGGGACACCTGATGCAAGGACAGACTCTGCTGGGGACACCTGATGCAAGGACAGACTCTGCTGGGGACCCCTGATGCAAGGACGGACTCTGCAAGGGGCACCTGATGCAAGGACAGACTCTGCTGGTGGCACCTAATGCAAGGATGGACTCTGCTGGTGGCAGGCGACGTGGCAGGTGACACGCTCAGGGATCCCACTGATTCGGCATTATGGTGAGTTGAATGATTTCATTTTATATTACAGTGTAATAATAGAAATAATGCGCTTCAATCATCCTGACACCATAACAATCATGGTGCCGGGATGATTGAAGCGTTAACACCAGGTGTGTGAATACACATATTTCTATTGTTGTGTAGGATCTGGTGCTGCTGTCCCGTCAATCCTCTCTCTCCCTTTCCCTCTCCATCCCTCATTCATCTCAGACTCTAACCACACCCTCTTTGAGCCATGCCCATTTAAGCCATGCCCACAATTTCAACGCCCACCACGCCCATTTTTGCCACGGCGCGCTTCGCGCGTCACACTTGTATTTTTGTTGCTAAGCCATGCCTACAAACGAATGCCCCACCCGCTAATTATTGGACAGCTCCGCCTACAGCCAAAAAAGTGTCCCACATATTTTTTTTGCAATGTTGGCAACTATGCACTTAGCACATATGGCAGTGTGCAAAATATCTGATTGGCTGCACGTAATGTTGACACACATTGAGCAAAAGAACTAAGACTGTGTAGTACTATCGCGTGCCCAATAAAAGGAAGAAATGTAGTAAAAAAAAAATGGCCTCTATTATCTTGTGTATGCTACACACTGTCTACACACTGTCAGGTCCTTCCTGCTGCCCCCCCCTCCGCCAGAACACACCATCAGCACTGCCAGTCATTTGGCCGACTTCTGTTGGACAGCCTGGTGTGCACACAAGCTGAATGTCGGCGGTTTCTGTTGAACCAGCCGATATTTGGCCCATGTGCACCTGGCTTTAACTGGTTATGTAGTCAGGAGCATCTTTACTTCACCACTTTTAGCCTGCATCCACATTTAGCTTTTTGTGAACGTGTGCATATGCACTTTTTTTGAGCCACAAGCACAGAGCAGTCCATTCATTTGAAAATACAAATGAAAAAAGTGTATATTAATTAGTCTGTGTGAAAGGTACAGAGTCCATAAACTATGGTATATATGTTTGAAGTGCATGATCCCTGATGTTCTGACTGCATATCACACTCCTTGAGGCCTTAAACTGCCAGCGTAGCCTCAAAGTATTTAGTAAAAGGCATTGTGAGAGAATTTTAAAGATCTATTTTTTTTTACAAGCAAAGGAAACTGCAGTGCTCATAAAGAAAGGCCTTAAAATTTTTTTATGAAAAAGTGCAGCACTAGTAGTACTACTAGTACAACTCTTCCATAGTCAATTTGCTTGTAAGTGTTACACCACGATGTTCAAAAACAAAATTCCAAAAGTGCAACCGTGTCACTTTACTTCAGCAAGATTTCCACAACATAAGTGAGACTTCTCTGAATCCCTGCCCACTACATATTAACCACTTGTCCTCCAGACCTTCATGACAGACCATTTTTTGCTATTCAGCAATGCGCTACTTTAACTGGAAATTGTGACATTCATGCAACAATGTACGCACAAACATTTTTGTTTCCACACAAATAGAGATTTCTTTTGGTGGCATTTGTTCACCACTGGACTTTTTTATTTTTTATCATATAAATAAAAAAAGGTCCAACATTTAGAAAAAAACTAAATTTTCTCATTTCTGTTAAAAAACATACCCAATAAAAATGAAAAAAATAAAAAATCTAATTTCTTCATAAATTGAGGCCAACATGTATTCTGCTACATGTCTTTGGTAAAAAAAAAAAATCCCAATAAGTGTATAGTGGTTTGTGCAAAAGTTATAGCATCTACAAACTATGGTATATATACAGTATATTGGAATTTACGCAGCTATAGACGCTATACTGTAATAGCAGTGGTCACAAGTTATAGTGGGTCTGTGATAGGGTGACGAGCAATCTGGCACTAACAGACATCTGGGAGGGTCATTAACTGACACAGACATCATTAGTGACACTAATATAGTGATCAGTGAAAATACTGCATACTGACACTGTACTAATGACTCTGGCTGGGGGGGGGGGTTAACATCTAGGGGCAATCAAGAGGTTAACTGTGTTTCTAACAAAGTGCAATGTAATGTGTGCTGCTTTTACTTTACTATCTGGCTGTTTTGCAGGAAGAAGAAACAGCTAGATCTCTGCTCCCTATTTGCAGTTTTCTGTGCTTTTGTGATTGGCCACAGACGATCAGCTGACTTCAGCCAAAATCATTTAATGAAATCAGCTGTCATACTTATATAGACCTCCAGAAATGTTTAAGGAAATTAAATCTTAAGAAATACTATGCTAACAAAATGAATGAAAAAGAGGCGGAGGAAACAGAATATCAACACAGTGGACTGAGGAATTGGTCCATGTTTAACCTTAAATTAGACAATAATCAGTGTCTGGAAGTCTTCAAAAAATGATAGAACAAGAGACACAGGGCATTAGAGTGGACCCCTGTAGACATAAAAAGGAGATGAGGCAAGGTAAACAGGTATGAGAAAACAGGAAGAATGTAGTAAATTGAATTGCTATTCTGAAAGAAGAGAATTATAAGGGAACTGAACAGATTGAAAGCAGACATAGATATGTATGAATTACTCAGGGGAGGCCCTGGTAATAAATACAAAGATAAATTTAAAAAAGCGCATTAGGAAAGCACAAAAGAATAACATTATGTATAAAAAAAGAGGCAAAATAATTGGTACTTGAGGAACCCATTACCCCAAAAATAGAAAAGTAGTATTGGTTAACAATGCAGTGCTAAACAAATGGAGTCGAGTACACCTTACAGGATATGATGTCAAAAAGAGAGGAGAAGTATTGCACCGTTGGGTGTAGTAAGCGGCGCTCAGCATGTATAAGGAACACAAGCAATAACGGAAATGACCTCTCTTGAGGACACCTATTGGTTGGCAAAATTTATTGGGCGGGGCTTTTCCAGTGACGTTACATCCGGCCCGTGAAGCGCACGCCACGGCGCCGCTTCCAGGTCTTGTGCATGCAAGTGAGTGCAATGGAATACGGTTTGTTATTTTAATAAACTTTACATGTTACTGCACAATAGTATCTTTCCCTCTTCTGTCCCTTTGATATATGGTGAGTGGAGGAATGTTATCTAAAGGTGGAGGATGGAGAAAAAAGGTGTGGATACTATACAGCAAAGTAGCATAACTACATCCAAAGACCGGGGAGGAGTGTATTCAAAAGTGAGGCAGACCCTTTGGGCTGTAAGGCCCACAAGCTCTGGTGAGTGCGGGAGCAATGGGGTTTACAGAGCACTGTATTGAAGCACAATTGGATGTAAAATTTTGACACAACACTGGTGAACTATTGATTTCAAACTTTTGCACCAAGCACGGGAGGATTGGTCAATTTTGATTCTGTATATACCTGTTTTGACCACTTGCCCACTGGGCTCTTAGACCCCTTTTCTAACCAGACCAATTTTCAGCTTTCAGTGCTCTCACATTTTGAATAACAATTTCTCAGTTATGCAACACTGTACCCATATGAAAAATTTGTCCTTTTTTCACACAAATAGAGCTTGCTTTCATACATTTTGGCCAGAATTTATACTGCTACATATCTTTGGTAAAAATAACCAAAAAAAATGTATATTATTTGGTCTTTGTGAAAGAGTCTACAAGCTATGGTGCAAATTACTAAAAATTGATCACACCTGATGTACTGACGGCCTATCTCATTTCTTGAAACACTAATGAGCCAGGAAAGTACAAGTACCCCATTTTGGAAAGTAGACATTCCAAGGTATTTATTACGAGGCAAGGTGAGTTTTTTGAAGTTGTAACTTTTTCCCACAATTCTTTGCAAAATGAAGTTTTTTTTATTCTTTTTTTCACAAAATTGTCATATTAACAGGTTATTTCTCACACACAGCAAATAAATACTTGCAACTACACCCCAAAACACATTCTACTACTCCTCCCGAGTATGGCGATACCACGCGTGAGACTTTTTTCCAGCCTGGCCACATACAGAGGCCCAACATGCAGTGAGCACCATCAGGTGTTCTAAGGACATAAATTACACATTTAATTTCTTGACAACTGACAGCTGAAAAGACAAGAGTAAAAGAGAGAGCGCACCGGCCCCAGTGTGACACCGTTTAATTAAAAAAGATATAGACAAATGAATGTAGTACACTCGCATTGTGTTGATAAAAACAAGCACATCCATAGAGGCTGTGTTTGCTCTCCTGAGTCCAGAAATCCAAGCTGGATGTAAAGCGAACTGACAGTCTCTGTCTGATAGTCCACGAGCAGCTGCCAACAAACTGCACTGCTCTCAGCGAGGATCCTGGAAAGCAGAGAGACTCCACACAAGGACACGTGCACGTGATCCTCAGAAACCAGCTGATAAATGACGCTTAGTGGTTGTTATGACTATGCGCTTCAGGGGGCGTGGCCTCCTTCAGGTCTACCATGTGGTCTCATAGGAGCACATTACTACTGATTAGCAAACCAATCTTTTTATCTTATAGAAATAACTTCTCAGCAAAAAATTAATCAAATGTAATTGGTAAATCGAATGTACGGTAATTAGTATAAAATTATTTTTTTAAAATATATATTGTATAAAAAATAGTGTGCTTATTAGAAAGATACTGCTGCCTGCAGTACACTGCACCCAAAGGCGATATCCTCATGACATCTACTTGATAGAATCTGGTAAATGTATGGACTGAAGACAAAGTTGTGGCCTTGCAGATTTGAGCCATGGCGGCTTGGTGATGCAGTGCCCAGGAAGTACTAACAGCCCTGGTGGAGTGCGCTTCAATATGAAAAGGTGGAACTTTCCAATTTAAACCATAATCACTTGACAAATCCATTTAGTAATAGTAGATTTCGATGCTGCCTGTCCTCTCTTAGGACCTTCAGGCAACACAAACAAAACATCCCTTTTACGAATCTGAGCAGTCACCTTCAAGTAGACTTTGACTGCTCTCACCACATCAAGAGAATGTAGTGACCTTTCTTCCGCAGAACAGGGTTCTGGGAAAAATGAAGTTAGAACAATATCCTGGTTTAACACTACCTTCGGTAGAAAATTAGGATGAGGACGTAATACAACCTTATCCTTGTGAATAATCAAATATGGCTCTTTACAAGAAAGAGCAGCCAACCCTGATACCCTTCTTGCAGAAGATATGGCTACCAGAAAAACTCATTTCCTTGTCAAAAGGACCAAGGGAATATGTCGTATCGGCTCAAAAGGCTGTTTCTGTCCCAAGGGTTCAGGGGTGACCTAACCCGAGTATTAAGCCGCATTACCCCCTGAATAAAGCTACAAACCAGAGAGTGTGAAGCAAGTGGTCATTGAAAAAATACCAATAAGGCCGAAACCTGGCCTTTGATAGTACTCAAGGCGAGTTTCATTTCTAATCCCATCTGTAGAAAGTCAAGGATCCTACCTATGACATATTTCCTGGGGTGTCAACCCCTGGATTCACACCAGGAGACACAGGCCTTCCAGACTCTATAATATATGACTCTGGAGGCCGGCTTCCTTGCATTAACCAGAGTAGACACTACTGAACCTGATAGCCCACACTTCTTCAGAATGTGGGTCTCACTAGCCAAACCGTTAAATTTAGTGTAAGGTAGGATGGAATACCTGACCTTGCGAGAGAAGGTCTGGCCGTGGCGGTAGGGTCCATGGGTCTCCTGGGCCACAAGAATCACCGCCTTCTCTTTCTGCTTGATCCTGCATAGAAGCCGTGGAAGCAACAGAACAGGAGGGAATGCATAAATCAGTGAAAACTGATTCCATGGGAAAACCAAGGCATGTGTTCCGCATGCCAGCGCATCCTTTGTCCTTGACACAAAGTTGTCGATCTTCTTGTTGAACCTTGATGCAAACAGATCGACAACCGGAATTCCCCATCTTTGACATATTGACAGAAAGATGTCAGGGTGAACAGACCATTCTCCCGGGAGCAACCGCTGGTGACTCAAGTAGTCCGTCTGCCAATTCTCTATTCCTGGAATGAAGACTGCCGATAGGCAAGGTATGTTGTTTTCTGCCCAAGTTAGCATATGATTCACCTCTCTCTGGGCTTCTTCCTGACAAGACAATTCTGTAATCTGAGCGTCCAGGCCTTCAGGGCCAGGCGTGCTGCCCAAATCTCTAGAATGTTGATGGGCAAGGTCATTTCTGATTTGGACCATTTTCCTTGGACAAACGCTTCCTCCAGGACTACTCCCTGGCCCAGAAGGCTGGCATCTGTTGTTACCACCTTCCAGGTAACTGGTAGGAAGGATTTTCCTTTTTGGAGATTCTTGGCTATCAACCACCAACTGAGGCTTTGGTGCATCTTTGGGGATAAACGCATTGGGACGTCTAGAGCTTGAACCGTCTTGTTCCAAGTTGATAGGACACTGTTTTGTAGTAGTCTTCAATGCAATTGAGCATAAGGAACGGCCACGAATGAAGCCACATTCTTTCCCAACAATCTCATGCAAAGTCGAATAGAAGGATTCTTCTTTCCTTTGACCACCTGAATCAGTTCCCTTATGGAACTGATCTTTGCCTGGGGCAAGAACACCCTTTTCTGAGCTGTATCTATGATCAGACCCAAGTATTCCAATCTCTTTGATGGTTTTAAGGAAGATTTCTCTAGGTTGAGAATCCAACCTAGTTATTCCAGGTAGCTGACTGTGGTGACCAAACTTTGGTCTAAGCAGGCTACCGACTGGTCCATCAAGAGTAGATCATCTAAGTAAGCTAGAATCGTTATACCTTGAGCCCTTAATCTGGCTAAAGGGGGAGCCAAGACCTTTGTAAACACTCGAGGTGCAGTAGCTAGACCGAAAGGCAGAGCTACAAACGTAGATATTTCTGGTGAGCGGGAAAAATAGGTACATGGAGGTAAGCATCCTTGATTTTGATTGATGCTAGCAGTTCTCCACCTTGTAGAATGGAGACCACTGATTGAATTGACTCCATGCGAAAAGAGCAGATATTAAAAATGAAGCCACCCATTTGTCTTGACACTCTTCCTGCCAGACTCTTGAGAACTGCGCCCCTTCATAAGAAAGTCTTATTATTTTGTTTTGTGGGTTTCCTTCCCCAGGGCCTCTTTTGTTCCTGGGGTTGACCCTGAAGTTTACCTCTTGAACTTGACGGTGGAGGCCGTCGTGATTGCCTGGAGGCTGATGCTCCTGGCCCTGGAGAAGAAGCTCGCTTAAAAGAAAAATGCTTACTCCTCTTCTTAATTGGCAAAAGGGAACTTTTCCCATTAGAAATTCTTTGGATGTATTTATCCAGATCGTCCTCAAGCAGCTGTTCGCCGCAAAATGGAAAACAGGAGCTTTTTGCATGGCGCTTCGGCTGACCAATTTTTCAACCATAGAACTCTATGCATATGCACCCGCCCGAGCGTAAGTCATGAGGCCTGGAGAATAGAATCTCTCATAGTGTCTATTGCAAAACATAACGCCCCTGGTATCCCGGCCAAATCTTGGGCCTGCTGATCAGGAATAATCTTGAGCACCTGTTTAAACTGGTCTCTTAAGGATTGACATACACCGATTGGTGCCAGCGCAGGCTGAGCCACTCCCTGCCAGAGAAAAATTGTTTTTAATTACAACTTCTTATCCATTGGATCCTTCAGCATTTGAGCATTGTCTACCGGACAAGTCAAATTTTTATTCACAGAGGATATAGCAGCGTCAATTGCTGGCATCCCCCATTTCTTATTTAGGGGAGGATGCCATCTTTTTTGCAATAGTTCTAGGCTTTTTTCTGAAGAAGTCCTTCTTGAGCCCTTTTTTGAGGTGTTTTTACCCCCCTTCCGACCATAGCCCGATGCACAAAAGCAGAGGTACTACCAGAAGGATCGCATCCACTACTTGAGCAATAGTCCAGCCACTGGCGCTGCTATTAATGCTCATTCTGATGCTAATAGTAAATGTGTCAATAGGAAATGACTGTGTCGCTAAAAATTCTTTCATGCCTCTCTTTGCTCTTTTGTCCCTCCGACAACTTGCAGCCAGCACAAATGGAGTTTTTAAAACACACCCCCACGCCAGATGTTGGAGGACGCCAACGCCGCGCTAAGCCTCGTCCCCTCCGTCCCATCGCATCGCGCCCCCTCCTCTTTCTTTCAAAAGAGAGTTTTCCCGCGCAAGCGCGGCCCTCCGATCTGACGGGATTTTCTTGTGAGTGAGGGAGGGATGGCGAGGAGGAGACCTGAGAGCCACCGCCGTGCAGGGGGCGGTGAAAGAAAATGGCATCGCCAATCGTTTTAGCTCTCTCCTTCCCCGTGAAGAGGGGGAGAGTTTAGCCCAGGTGGGGGGTGTCTGGTGGAAGCAAAACCCCCCAAACTTACTGGAGGTCTGACCTGCTAGCCGGAGGAAAAAGCCTGCTGCATCCTGACACAGCGTGATCTCTGAGGAAAGCATGAGAAGGTACGTACTCCATACAGCCCCCAGTGGTGACACTTGGGCATAACAACATTTACTTTTTAAAGAAGACATTTCATAAGAAAATGTAAAAATTCCTTACAAAAACTTCAATTACCTTTCCCGCCGCAGGGTTTTCTGTGGTAAAACCAACAGACCCAATCGCACCCTTCACGGTGGGTTCCGTTAACAAACCTTCAGGAACCAGGGACCCTCGGGGAACCCACACTCCTGGACACATAATAGCACCCCGCCAGTAAAACGCTATGGCTTTAAAATACCAAAGAACTGGATCCCAGGGTCCAGCTCTCTAAAAAGAGAAGCTTTACAGGCAAAACCTTGTTTCTTCGGACATGAGGCCCAGGTACCATATAATTTGGCCTAGAAGACACTTTGAATGGATCTGGCTGCATAGCTAGCCCCAGCAAGGATTGCTCCAGTGGAGCTCAGGACAGCACATCTTTACTCGTGACCAACACTGGCGAAAAAACTGAGGTACCTCAGTAGTGGGAGGGGTTATATAGGGAGTGGACTTCCTATCTTAGGGTGTGCCAGTGTCCATCACCTGAAGGTGGCCTATAACCCACATTGTAACTACTATGGCTCTGTGTCCCATGATGTACGATAAGAAAAAGGAAATTAGCTGCATGCAAAACAAGACAGCTCTGCTAATATATGGGTCAAAAATATATACCATATATACTCGAGTATAAGTCGAGTTTTTCAGCACATTTTTTTGTGCTGAAAGTGCCCCTCTCGACTTATACTCGAGTCAAGTACTTTTCTGCAGCAAAAAAATTCATTTTCCGAACCGACTTTGGGGCCCCATATCTCAGGTCCATTTGTGCTAGAAACCCCAAATCTGGCGTGCAAACCCAGTGGAACTGGTACCACAACATATCCAAAGCTGGGGTTCATAGCACCAAGTGGCCCCGAGATACGGGGCCCCAAAACCGGTTTGGAAAATGTCATTCTTTGCTGCAGAAAAGTGCTTGACATTTTCTGAACCGATTTTTGGGGCCCTGTATCTCGGGGCCACTTGGTGCTAGAAACGCCAGCTTTGGATATTTTATGGTGCTAGTTCCACTGGGTTTGCACACCAAATTTGGGGTTCTTAGCACTAAGTGGCCCCAAGATATGGGGCCCCAAATTTGGTTAACTGTGTCCATCTGCAGCAATGTCATTTCGGGACCCTTTGGGATCAGAGACCCCAAATTTTGGCTGCAGCTAGGGGGCATCTAGGAACCCTTAACTACTGAGTTTGAAGTTTGGGGACCTATGGCTGCAAATGGGCACAGTGAGGCATGCAAATGGGCACAGTGAGGCTGCAAATGGGCATTGTTGACCCTCTTTTCCACTTACAGTAGCTGTGCATTTCTCACCCTCGTCTTATACTCGGGTCACTAAGTTTTTCCCATTTTTTTGTGGTAAATTAGGGCCTCGACTTATACTCGGAACGACTTATACTCGAGTATATACGATCAAAACCCAAAAACGGGTAAATTTAAAGTCACATCTGGCTAAACTTTTATGGGAGTGGTCTCTCACGTTCTGTGTTGCGAACGAGCACTTTCTCACGCATGCAACCCTTTATCACATATCTCAATGAGCCTGCCATTGTGCTGTAGAAAAGAGAGGAAAACATTAAATGATGGTGTTAATTTATAATTCTTCATTGAGTCCACCTGGATAGAATTTAGAGTAAAAATCCAGAACATTTCTCTATTGCCCAATTCGGAGAATCTTTGCCCTTCTGGCAGATTCATAGAAATGGATTAAATTCCAAAAAGTTCCAAACCCCTAGTGTCTTCATCATGATACATGCTAAAATGTTTCGGGCTACCAACTTCAATGAACCTTCTATGTTCACTGAACCTGGTACGTATGATGTGACCCACATAATATAAGCCACATAGGCACCTGAGCCCATATACTAAATATTGGGTGCCACATGTAATGAATTGTTTAATTTTATATGTTTTCCCATTTTTGTCTTGGAACTCTTTTTGGCCATGTTTTATAAATGTACATGCTTTAGAATTAGATTTTTTGCATTTATATGTACCCTGGATATTGAACAAAGAGGGAATAGTACCATGTTGTGATTTTGCTGTTTTAATGTTACTTGGTGCTATGCAGCTTTTAATATTTTTAGCCTTCCTGAAGACAGTATTGAGCCTTGATGGTAAAATGTTGGTGAGTGCCACATCTTGTAATAGAATAGGCCAATGTTTTTGAAAGATGTTCTTAATCTCAACCACAGCCTTTATAGATGCGCTTGTTTTTATCAACACAATGTGAATGTACTACATTCATTTGTCTATATATTTTTTAACCACTTCAATACAGGACATTTATACACCCTTCCTGCCCAGACCAATTTTTAGCTTTCAGCTCTCTCACACTTTGAATGCCAATTACTCAGTCATGCAACACTTTACCCAAACAAATTTTTTATCATTTTCTTCATATAAATAGAGCTTTCTTTTGGTGGTATTTAATCACCATTGGGTTTTTTATTTTTTGCGACATAAGTGAAAAAAAATTTTGAAGAAAATTTTGAAAAAAAAAAAACACTTTTTTTTTAGTTTCTGTAATAAAATTTTGCAAATAATCATTTTTGTTCATAAATTTGGGCCAAAATGTATACTTCTACATCTCTTTGGTAAAAATAACCCAAATTAGATGATATTATTTGGTCTCTGTGAAAGTTATAGAGTCCACAAGCTATGGTGCAAATCATTGACAATTGATCACACCTGATCACACCTGATGCACTGACGGCCTCTCATTTCGTGAAGCCCTGAAATGTCAGGAAAGTACAAATACCCCCCAAATGACCCCTTTTTGAAAAGTAGACAGTCAAAGGTATTTAATAAGAGACATGGTGAGTTTTTTCCCCACAATTCTTAGGAAAATTAAGATTTTTTTTTCCACAAAATTGTCATAATTAGGGATGAGCTTCGAGTTCGAGTCGAACTCATGTTCGACTCGAACATCGGCTGTTCGCCAGTTCGCTGAACAGCAATCAATTTGGGGTGTTCGCGGCAAATTCGAAAGCCGCGGAACACCCTTTAAAAGTCTATGGGAGAAATCAAAAGTGCTAATTTTAAAGGCTTATATGCATGGTATTGTCATAAAAAGTGTTTGGGGACCTGGGTCCTGCCCCAGGGGACAAGGATCAATGCAAAAAAAAGTTTTAAAAACGGACGTTTTTTAGCGGGAGCAGTGATTTTAAAAATGCTTAAAGTCAAACAATAAAAGTGTAATATCCCTTTAAATTTCGTACCTGGGGGGTGTCTATAGTATGCCTGTAAAGGGGCGCATGTTTCCCATGTTTAGAACAGTCTGGCAGCAAAATGACATTTCAAAGGAAAAAAAGTCATTTAAAACTACTCGCGGCTATAATGAATTGCCGGTCCGACAATACACATAAAAGTTCATTGATAAAAACGGCATTGGAATTCCCCACAGGGGAACCCTGAACCAAATTTAAAAAAAAAAATGACATGGGGGGTCTCCCTAAATTCCATACCAGGCCATTTAGGTCTGGTATTGATATTTAGGGGAACCCCGGCCAAAATGAAAAAAAAAAAAATTGCGTGGGGTCCCCCAAAAATCCATACCTGACCCTTATCCGAGCACGCAACCTGGCAGGCTGCAGGAAAAGAGGGGGGATGAGAGAGCGGCCCTCCCCTCCTGAACCGTACCAGGCCACATGACCTCAACATTGGGAGGGTGCTTTGGGGTAGCCCCCCAAAACACCTTGTCCCCATGTTGATGGGACAAGGGCCTCATCCCCACAATCCTTGCCCAGTGGTTGTGGGGGTCTGCGGGCGGGGGGCTTTTTGGAATCTGGAAGCCCCCTTTAACAAGGGGACCCCCAGATCCCGGCCCTCCCCCCTGTGTGAAATGGTAAGGGGGTACAAAAGTACCCCTACCATTTCACAAAAAAACTGTCAAAAATGTTAAAAATTACGAGACAGTTTTTGACAATTCCTTTATTTAAATGCTTCTTCTTTCTTCTATCTTCTTTCTTCCTTCGGTTTCTTCCTCCATCTTCTTCTGGTTCTTCTGGTTCTTCCTCCGGTGTTCTCGTCCGGCATCTTCATCCGCGGCATCAGCGTCTTCTTTCCTTCTTCTCCTCGGGCCGCTCCGCATCCATGATGGCATGGAGGGAGGCTCCCGCTGTCTGACGCTTCTCCTCTTCTGACGGTTCTTAAACAACGGGAGGCGGGGCCACCCGGTGACTCCGCCCCCTCTGACGCACGGGGACTTGACGGGGACTTCCCTGTGGCATTCCCCGTGATGTCAGAGAGGGGCGGGGTCACCCGTTACGTAACCCCGCCCCCTTCTGACGTCACGGGGAATGCCACAGGGAAGTCCCCGTCAAGTCCCCGTGCGTCACCGGGTGGCCCCTCCCCCCATTATTTAAGAACCGTCAGAAGAGGAGAAGTGCCACACAGCGGGAGCCTCCCTCCATGCCATCATGGATGCGGAGCGGCCCGAGGAGAAGAAGGAAAGAAGATGCCGACCCCGCGGAGGAAGATGCCAGACGTGAACATCGGAGGAAGAACCAGAAGAACCAGAAGAAGATGGAGGAAGAAACCAAAGGAAGATAGAAGATAGAAGAAAGAAGATAGAAGAAAGAAGAAGCATTTAAATAAAGGAATTGTCAAAAACTGTCTCATCGTTTTTAACATTTTTGACAGTTTTTTTGTGAAATGGTAGGGGTACTTTTGTACCCCCTTACCATTTCACACAGGGGGGAGGGCCGGGATCTGGGGGTCCCCTTGTTAAAGGGGGCTTCCAGATTCTGATAAGCCCCCTGCCCGCAGACCCCCTCAACCACCAGGCAAGGCCATAGACTTTAACGGTGTTTGCGTGTTCGAACAATTTTTTTGCCTGTTCGCAAGTTCTGGTGCGAACCGAAAAGGGGGGGTTCGGCTCATCCCTAGTCATAATAACAAGTTATTTCTCACACACGGCATATGCATACTTCTAATTAGACCCCAGAATACATTATGCTACTCCTCCTAAATATGGCGATACCACATGTGTGAGACTTTTACACAGCCTGACCACACAGAGAGATCCAACACGTAGGGAGCACCATCAGGAGTTCTAGGAGCATAAATTACACATCTAATTTCCCAATGACCTATTACATTTGTGAAGGCCCTGGAGCACCAGGACAATGGAATTACCCACAAAATGACCCCATTTTGGAAAGAAAACACCCCAACGTCTATTCTATGAGGCATAATGAGTATTTTGAAGAGTTAATTTTTTTACACAAGTCTTCGGAAAACATGGAAAGAAAATTAAAACGTATTTTTTTTTTTTTTTTTTACACAAAGTTCTCAATTTATAAGATATTTCTAACACATAGGATGTATATGGTAAAAATTACACCACAAAACACATTCTGCTACTCATCCTGAGTATGGCGATACCACATGTGTGGAGACTTTTACACAGCCTGGCCACATACAGAGGCCCAACATTGAAGTTGTACTTTCAGGCATTCTAGGAGCATAAATTACATATCTCATTTCATTCCTACCTATCACGCTTTTGAAGGTTCTTGAGCACCAGGACAGTGGAATTACCCACAAAATGACCCCATTTTGGAAAGCAAACACACCAACGTATGTTCTATGAGGCATGGGCTGCAGATAGGTACTCTGATGGGCTGGAGACAGGTACTCAGTTACTCTGATGGGCTGGTGACAAGTACTCAGTTACTCTGATGGGCTGTGACAGGTACTCGGGTACTCTGATAGCGTGGTGACAGGTACTCAAGTACTCTGATGGCCTGGTGACAGGTACGCAGGTACTCTGATGGCCTGGTGACAGGTACGCAGGTACTCTGATGGCCTGGTGACAGGTACGCAGGTACTCTGATGGCCTGGTGACAGGTACGCAGGTACTCTGATGGCCTGGTGACAGGTACGCAGGTACTCTGATGGCCTGGTGACAGGTACTTAGATGGGCAGTGACAGGTACTCAGATGGGCTATGACAGGTACTCAGATGGGCTGTGACAGGTACTCAGGTACTCGGGTACTCAGATGGACTGTGACAGGTACTCAGATGAACTGTGACAGGTACTCGGGTACTCAGATGGACTGTGACAGGTACTCGGGTACTCAGTTATACTGTGACAGGTACTCAGGTACTCGGGTACTCAGATGGGCTGTGACAGGTACTCGGGTACTCAGATGGGCTGTGACAGGTACTTGGGTACTCAGATGGGCTGCGACAGGTACTCGGGTACTCAGATGGGCTGCGACAGGTACTTGGGTACTCAGATGGGCTGTGACAGGTACTCGGGTACTCAGATGGGCTGTGACAGGTACTCAGGTTCTCAGATGGACTGTGACAGGTACTCAGGTACTCAGATATACTGTTACAGGTACTCAGGTACTCGGGTACTCAGATGGGCTGTGACAGGTACTAGGGTACTCAGATGGGCTGTGACAGGAACTCAGGTACTATGGTACCCAGATGGACTGTGACAGGTACTCGGGTACTCGGATGGACTGTGACAGGTACTCAGATGAACTGTGACAGGTACTCAGGTACTCAGATATACTGTTACAGGTACTCAGGTACTCGGGTACTCAGATGGGGTGTGACAGGTACTAAGGTACTCAGATGGGCTGTGACAGGTACTCAGGTACTATGGTACTCAGATGGGCTGTGACAAGTACTCGGTTACTCGGATGGACAGTGACCAGTACTCAGATGAACTGTGACAGGTACTCAGGTACTCAGATATACTGTTACAGGTACTCAGGTACTCGGGTACTCAGATGGGGTGTGACAGGTACTAGGGTACTCAGATGGGCTGTGACAGGTACTCAGATGGGCTGTGACAGGTAGTCAGGTACTATGGTACTCAGATGGGCTGTGACAGGTACTCAGGTACTCGGATGGACTGTGACAGGTACTCAGGTACTCAGATGGGCTGTGACAGGTACCCGGGTACTCAGATGGGCTGTGACAGGTACTCGGGTACTCAGATGGGCTGTGACAGGTACTCGGGTACTCAGTTATACTGTGACAGGTACTCGGGTATTCAGATGGGCTGTAACAGGTACTCGGGTACTCAGATGGGCTGTGACAGGTACTCGGATGGACTGTGACAGGTACTCAGGTACTCAGATGGGCTGTGACAGGTACTCGGGTACTCAGATGGGCTGTGACAGGTACTCGAGTACTCAGATGGGCTGTAACAGGTACTCGGGTACTCAGATGGGCTGTGACAGGTACTCGGGTAGTCAGAGGGGCTGTGACAGGTCCCTGGGTACTCAGATGGGCTGTGACAGGTACTCGGGTACTCAGATGGGCTGTGACAGGTACTCGGGTACTCAGATGGGCTGTGACAGGTACTCGGGTACTCAGATGGGCTGTGACAGGTACTCGGGTAGTCAGAGGGGCTGTGACAGGTACTTGGGTACTCAGATGGGCTGTGACAGGAACTCGGGTACTCAGATGAGCTGTGACAGGTACTCGGGTACTCAGATGGGCTGTGACAGGTACTCGGGTACTCAGATGGACTGTGACAGGTACTCAGGTACTCAGATATACTGTTACAGGTACTCAGGTACTCGGGTACTCAGATGGGGTGTGACAGGTACTAAGGTACTCAGATGGGCTGTGACAGGTACTCAGGTACTATGGTACTCAGATGGGCTGTGACAAGTACTCGGTTACTCGGATGGACAGTGACCAGTACTCAGATGAACTGTGACAGGTACTCAGGTACTCAGATATACTGTTACAGGTACTCAGGTACTCGGGTACTCAGATGGGGTGTGACAGGTACTAGGGTACTCAGATGGGCTGTGACAGGTACTCAGATGGGCTGTGACAGGTAGTCAGGTACTATGGTACTCAGATGGGCTGTGACAGGTACTCAGGTACTCGGATGGACTGTGACAGGTACTCAGGTACTCGGATGGGCTGTGACAGGTACCCGGGTACTCAGATGGGCTGTGACAGGTACTCGGGTACTCAGATGGGCTGTGACAGGTACTCGGGTACTCAGTTATACTGTGACAGGTACTCGGGTATTCAGATGGGCTGTAACAGGTACTCGGGTACTCAGATGGGCTGTGACAGGTACTCGGATGGACTGTGACAGGTACTCAGGTACTCAGATGGGCTGTGACAGGTACTCGGGTACTCAGATGGGCTGTGACAGGTACTCGAGTACTCAGATGGGCTGTAACAGGTACTCGGGTACTCAGATGGGCTGTGACAGGTACTCGGGTAGTCAGAGGGGCTGTGACAGGTCCCTGGGTACTCAGATGGGCTGTGACAGGTACTCGGGTACTCAGATGGGCTGTGACAGGTACTCGGGTACTCAGATGGGCTGTGACAGGTACTCGGGTACTCAGATGGGCTGTGACAGGTACTCGGGTAGTCAGAGGGGCTGTGACAGGTACTTGGGTACTCAGATGGGCTGTGACAGGTACTTGGGTACTCAGATGGGCTGTGACAGGAACTCGGGTACTCAGATGAGCTGTGACAGGTACTCGGGTACTCAGATGGGCTGTGACAGGTACTCGGGTACTCAGATGGACTGTGACAGGTACTAAGGTACTCAGATGGGCTGTGACAGGTACTCAGGTACTATGGTACTCAGATGGGCTGTGACAGGTACTCGGTTACTCGGATGGACAGTGACCAGTACTCAGATGAACTGTGACAGGTACTCAGATATACTGTTACAGGTACTCAGGTACTCGGGTACTCAGATGGGGTGTGACAGGTACTAGGGTACTCAGATGGGCTGTGACAGGTACTCAGATGGGCTGTGACAGGTAGTCAGGTACTATGGTACTCAGATGGGCTGTGACAGGTACTCAGGTACTCGGATGGACTGTGACAGGTACTCAGGTACTCAGATGGGCTGTGACAGGTACCCGGGTACTCAGATGGGCTGTGACAGGTACTCGGGTACTCAGATGGGCTGTGACAGGTACTCGGGTACTCAGTTATACTGTGACAGGTACTCGGGTATTCAGATGGGCTGTAACAGGTACTCGGGTACTCAGATGGGCTGTGACAGGTACTCGGATGGACTGTGACAGGTACTCAGGTACTCAGATGGGCTGTGACAGGTACTCGGGTACTCAGATGGGCTGTGACAGGTACTCGAGTACTCAGATGGGCTGTGACAGGTACTCGGGTACTCAGATGGGCTGTGACAGGTACTCTGGTAGTCAGAGGGGCTGTGACAGGTCCTTGGGTACTCAGATGGGCTGTGACAGGTACTCGGGTACTCAGATGGGCTGTGACAGGTACTCGGGTACTCAGATGGGCTGTGACAGGTACTCGGGTAGTCAGAGGGGCTGTGACAGGTACTTGGGTACTCAGATGGGCTGTGACAGGAACTCGGGTACTCAAATGAGCTGTGACAGGTACTCGGGTACTCAGATGGGCTGTGACAGGTACTCGGGTACTCAGATGGACTGTGACAGGTACTCAGATTAACTGTGACAGGTACTCAGGTACTCGGGTAGTCAGAGGGGCTGTGACAGGTACTAGGGTACTTAGATGGGTTGTGACAGGTACTCAGGTACTCAGATGGGCTGTGACAGGTACTCGGGTACTCAGATGGGCTGTGACAGGAACTCGGGTACTCAGATGAGCTGTGACAGGTACTCAGGTACTCGGATACTCAGATGGGCTGTGACAGGTACTCGGATGGGCTGTGACAGGTACTCGGGTACTCAGATGGGCTGTGACAGGTATTTGGGTACTCAGATGGGCTGTGACAGGTGCTCATGTACTCAGATGGACTGTGACAGGTACTCAGGTACTCGGGTACTCAGATGGGCTGTGACAGGTACTCGGGTACTCAGATGGGCTGTGACAGGTACTCAGGTACTCAGATGGGCTGTGACAGGTACTCGGGTACTCAGATGGGCTGTGACAGGTACTCGGATGGGCTGTGACAGGTACTCGGGTACTCGGGCACTCAGATGGGCTGTGACAGGTACTAGGGTACTCAGATGGGCTGTGACAGGTACTCAGGTACTCAGATGGGTGGTGACAGGTAAGGGCTGTGACAGGTACTTTGATGGGTGATTACAGGTACTTTGTTGGCTGGTGACAGGTCCTCTTTATTAAGGGGGGCAATCAGTGTGATTGGTGTACACTGTGAGCGGTAACGAGCTGTTACCGCAATCTCCTTCTCACACAGAGGAGGAGAACACGGTAACATCTCGTTACCGCGGTTTGTTGACATTCTGTGACCGGCTGTGATTGGACACAGCTGGTCACGTGGTAAAGAGCCAATTTCATTGGCTCTTTACTGCGATCAGGGTTGGGCTGTGTCAGGGTGACAAGCCTCATCACCCGATCTCCACTCTGTGCGCGCCCTAGGGGGCAGTACATGTGACCTGGGAGTATGCTATAGGCCCCTTAACCTGAGGGAGGAGGGGGAGATGGATCTCCTATCACAAGTTGGATTAGCAGCAAGGATAGGAAGTGTTATCATAATGGGGGATTTGAATTATCCAGACATAGACTGGGCGGAGGGAACCACACATTCGTTTAAGGCTCACCAGTTCCTAAATGTCTTGCAGAACAATTTCATGGTTCAGATGGTAGAAGCACCAACTAGAAATAAAGCATTACTGGATCTACTGATTACCAACAATACAGACCTGATCATGGATGTGGAAATACGGGGCAGTTTAGGAAACAGTGATCACAGGTCAATTGGCTTCAGTATAAATCACACAAATAGGAAACATGAGGGTAATACAAAGACACAGAATTTCAAAAAAGAGCCAATTTCCCTAAACTACGAACCTTGCTAGAAGGCATGAATTGGGATAAAATCTTAGGAACAAAGTACATGGAGGAGAGATGGGTTTGCTTTAAGAGCATATCAAATAAGGGCATTAGCCAATGCATCCCATTGGGTAATAAATTAAATAAAAGAGCGAACAAAAGTCCTGGATGGCTTAACTCCAATGTAAAAAAGCAAAGGAAAAGCCCTTCAAAAAATACAAGGTTGAGGGATGATCATCAGCATTCAGACTTTATAAAGAATGCAACAAGAAATGTAAGGGTGCAATTAGGGTGGCTAGGATAGAACACAAAAGACACATAGTGGTGGAGAGCAAAAAAATCCAAAGAAATGGCCCCATAAAGAATGAGGAAGGACATCTGGTTACAAAGGATGGGGAGATGGCAAAGTTATTGAATTTATTCTTCTCAGTCTTCACGAGAAAATTGGGGGGGCTTCAGTAACCAAAACTGCAGTGTTTATCCTCATGACACATCACAGGAAGCACCTCCATGGTTAACAGAGGACAGAATTAAAATTAGACTTGGGAAACTTAACATTAATAAATCACTGGGACCAGATGGCTTGCACCCGAGGGTACTTAGGGAACATAGTCAAGTAATTGCCAGACCACATTGTTCCTAATTTTTACTGACAGTCTACTGACTGGAATGGTACCAGCTGATTGGAGAAAAGCCAATGTAGCACCAATATTTAAAAAGGACCCAAAATACATCCCTGGGAATTACAAACCAGTTAACCACATCAGCCCCGGACCATTTGATTACTGTAAAAATGTCACTGGTAGTGAAGGGGTTAACACTAGGGGGCAGTGAAGGGGTTAATGTGTGTCCTAGTTTGTGTTCTAACTGAAGGGGGATGTGGACTGTGCAAGGAAACTAACAGATCCTCTGTTCATATGTATGAACAGAGGATCTATCAGTTCTCCCCTCAGAGAACCGGAAAGTGTGTGTTTACGCACACAGATCCCGGTTCTCCGCGCGCCCCGAGTGATCGCGGGAGCCCGGCGGTGATCAAGACCGCTGGGCACTCGCATCGGCTCAGGGGGCGAGCAGGGGGCGAGCAGGGGGCGCTCGCGCCTCAGGCGGCGTGCACGCGCCCCCTAGTGGCCACAGGGCGATGCGACATTACATAACGTTGTTTCGCCCAGCCGTGCCATTATGCCGCAGTACAACTGCGGCGGCTGGTCGGCATGTGGCTAACTTAACATCACTAGTATGTAAGCTTTTGGAGGGGGTGATAAGGGACTATATACAAGATTTTGGTAATGAGAGTGGTATCATTAGCAGTAATCAGCATGGATTCATGAAGAATCCTTCTTGCCAAACCATTGGACCTATTAACCTTCTATGAGGAGGTGAGTTGCCATCTAGATAAAGGAAGGCCCGTAGACATGGTGTATCTGGATTTTGCAAAAGCATTTGACACAGTTCCCCATAAACGTTTACTGTACAAAATAAGGTCAGTTGGCATGGACCATAGGGTGAGTACATGGATTGAAAACTGGCTACAAGGGCGAGTTCAGACGGTGGTGATAAATGGGGAGTACTCAGAATGGTCAGGGGTGGGTAGTGGGGTCCCCCAGGATTCTGTGCTGGGACCAATCCTATTTAATTTGTTCATAAACGACCTGGAGGATGGGGTAAACAGTTCAATCTCTGTATTTGCGGACGATACTAAGCTAAGCAGGGCAATAACTTCTCCGCAGGATGTGGAAACCTTATATACACCTCTCTTTATTATATAGATTTTTGACTGATCCCTTTGGGTATTTATGTGATTCTTGGCGCAATCCGGGCACCCTGGGATGGCGTGGGGCATGTCATACGTATGAAAGCTTTGTTGTTCTATGTGAGTGATTACCTCCATGCATCACCTAATTATGTCTGTTGGCAGACGTTTCACCTTTTGATATGTATATTTGTGCCCACTGTTCATATTTGAAATATGATTATTTCTCCTTTCTCACGCAGAATCCCTTTGCTTGTTGTCAGGCATTAAGTCCTGAGGAAGCGAAAGCGAAACGTCGACCTGCCATATTCAAGCAGTAATAGGGACCAGTACACTTATTATGTGTGGCTTATTCTACTGTAAGCCAATACCAGTGGTTTTTAATGTTATATTGTCATTTTTTTATATCTATGTTCAATAAATTAATTTTCTATTATTATGTTGTATTCCTTTTCTAGTACCTATAAACTTCGCTCCAACATTCCCTTTTTCAAGCAGTTTACTGTACAAAATAAGGTCCGTTGGCATGGACCATAGGGTGAGTACATGGATTTAAAACTGGCTACAAAGGCGAGTTCAGAGGGTGGTGATAAATGGGGAGTACTTGGAATGGTCAGGGGTGGATAGTGGGGTCCCCCAGGGTTCTGTGCTGGGACCAATCCTATTTAATTTGTTCATAAACGACCTGGAGGATGGGGTAAACAGTTCAATCCCTGTATTTTGCGGACGATACTAAGCTAAGCAGGGCAATAACTTCTCCGCAGGATGTGGAAACCTTGCAAAAAGATCTGAACAAATTAATGGGGTGGGCAACTACATGGTAAATGAGGTGTAGAAAAATGTAAACTAATGTATTTGGGTGGCAAAAATATGAATGCAATCTATACACTGGGGGGAGAACCTCTGGGGGAATCTAGGATGGAAAAGGACCTGGGGGTCCTAGGAGATGATAGGTTCAGCAATGGCATGCAATGCCAAGCTGCTGCTAACAAAGCAAAGAGAATATTGGCATGCATTTAAAAGGGGATCAACTCCAGAGATAAAACGATAATTCTCCCACTCTACAAGACTCTGGTCCGGCCGCACCTAGAGTATGCTGTCCAGTTCTGGGCACCAGTCCTCAAGAAGGATGTACTGGAAATGGAGCAAATACAAAGAAGGACAACAAAGCTAATAAAGGGTCTGGAGGATAGTAGTTATGAGGAAAGGTTGCGAGCACTGAACTTATTCTCTGTGGAGAAGAAACGCTTGAGAGGGGATATGATTTCAATTTACAAATACCACACTGGTGACCCCACAATAGGAATAAAACTTTTTTGCGGAAGGGAGTTTAACAAGACACATTGCCACAAAATTAGAAGAAAAGAGGTTTAACCTTAAACTACGTAGAGAGTTCTTTACTGCAAGGATGTGGAATTCCCTTCCATAGGCGGTGGTCTAAGCGGGGAGCATCGATAGTTTAAAAAAACTATTAGATAAGCACCTGAATATCCACAACCTACAGGGATATACACAGGGCTTTTTTACTCAGAGAAAAGGTACAGGAACTCACCCCCCTCCCCTAGGTCACGCCTGTCTTCGCCCCCTAGAATCGCCCCTTGTCTCCACCCCTACACACCTAGCACTGCCCCCTTTAGAGAACAGGAAACCAAGTGTATTTAGGGGGATATATAACAGATTTTTTTTATGGAGTTTGTTAATAAAAAGCAAAGAAGTAATATGTACAAAACATTAGAAATATCCAGTAACCAAAGTAATCTCAGAGGCACTTTCAGATATCCCCATATTCAGCAAGAGACAGCCCAAATATATATATCCAACAAGAGACAGCCCACATATATATATCCAGCAAGAGACAGCCCATATATTATATATATATATATATATATATATATATATATATATATATATACATACACACATATACATATACACACACACACACACGAGACAGCCCACATATATACACACACACCACAAGAGACAGCCCACATATATATATATATCCAGCAAAAGACAGCCCACATATATATCCAACAAGAGACAGCCCACATATACAGTATCTCACAAAAGTGAGTACACCCCCTCACATTTGTAAATATTTTATTATATTTTTTCATGTGACATCACTGAAGAAATGACACTTTGCTACGATGTAAAGTAGTAAGTGTACAGCTTGCATAACAGTGTAAATATGCTGTCCCCTCAATGTCGGTTTAGACATTAACTTACAGCCATTAATGTCTAAACCGCTGGCAACAAAAGTGCGTACACCCCTAAGTAAAAAAAGTCCAAATTGGGCCCAATTAGCCATTTTCCCTCGCCGTTGTCATGTGACTCGTTAGTATTACAAGGTCTCAGGTGTGAATGGGGAGCAGGTGTGTTAAATTTGGTGTTATCGCTCTCAGGCTCTCATACTGTTCACTGGAAGTTCAACATGGCACATCATAGCAAAGAACTCTCTAAGGATCTGAAAAAAATAATCGTTGCTCTAGATAAAGATGGCCTAGGCTATAAGAAGATTGCCAAGATCCTGAAACTGAGCTGCAGCACGGTGGCCAAGACCATACAGCGGTTTAACAGGACAGGTTCCACTCAGAACAGGCCTCACCATGGTCGACCAAAGAAGTTGAGTGCACGTGCTCAGCGTCATATCCAGAGGTTGTCTTTGGGAAATAGACATATGAGTGCTGCCAGCATTGCTGCAGAGGTTGACGGGGTGGCGGGACAGCCTGTCAGTGCTCAGATCAGCCGCACACTACATCAAACTGGTCTGCGTGGCTGTTGTCCCAGAAGGAAGCCTCTTCTAAAGATGATGCACAAAAAAGCCCACAAACAGTTTGCTGAAGACAAGCAGACTAAGGACATGGATTACTGGAACCATGTCCTGTGGTCTGATGAGACCAAGATAAAATTATTTGATTTAGATGGTGTCAAGCGTGTGTGCGACGGCAACCAGGTGAATAGTACAAAGACAAGCGTGTCTTGCCTACAGTCAAGCATGGTGTTGGGAGTGTCATGGTCTGGAGCTGCATGAGTGCTGCCGGCACTGGGGAGCTACATTTCACTGGGGGAACCATGAATGCCAACATGTAACTATGAAACTATGTATGAGCCATAGATGAGACATGTATGAGCTATGTATGAGCTATGTATGAGCAATGGATGAGCATGGATGAGCCATGGATGAGCATAGATGAGACATGTGTGGGCATGGATGAGCCATGGAAGAGCTTGTATGAGCATGGATGAGACATGTATGGGCATGGATGAGCATGTATGAGCATGGATGAGACATGCATGAGCATGGATGAGCCATGGATGAGACATGTATGAGCCATGGATGGGCACAGATCGATAAAAAAAGAACCGAAAATTTTGTTTCTGTTAAAAATTTTTGTAAATAAGTACGTTTTCTTCTTCAATGACGGGCACTAATATGGCTGCACTGACGGACACTGATAAGGTGGCACTGATGGGCACCGATGAGGTGGCACTGATGAGGTGGCACTGACAGGCACTGATGATGGGCACTGATAGGCAGCACTGATGGGTACTGATAGGTGGCACTGGTATGCAGCACTGATGGGCGCTCATAGGTGGCACTCATAGGTAGCACTGATGGGCACTTATAGGCGGCACTGATGGGTACTTATGGGTGGCACTGATGGGTACTTATGGGTGGCACTGATAGGTGGCACAGATGGGCACTGATGGGCACTGATATGTGGGCACTGATGGACACTGATGGGTGGCACTGATGACAATGATTGGTGGCACTGATTACATTGATGGGTGGCATTGCTGGGCATCACTGATGTTACATCCTATATAATGGTGCCAGTCAGTGCCCATTTGTGGGCACTGATTGGCACAGATTGGGCATAATTTGCACATGTGGATGGCCATGGGGTACATACCTGGCCATCCACATGTTGCCCCCTTCCCTGGTGGTCCTAGCGGCTTCCCTGGTGGTCTAGATAAACAATCAGCGCAGCCCCCCTGTCAGGAGAGCCGCCGATCAGCTCTCCTCTACTCGCGTCTGTCAGACGCGAGTGAGGAAAAGCCGATCAACGGCTTTTCCTGTTGACATCGTGATCAGCCGTGATTGGACACGGCTGATCACATGGTAAAGAGCCTCCGCCGGTGGCTCTTTACCAAGATCGGTGTAGCGGTGTGTCAGACTGACACACCGCACCACGATCACCGAGATGCACGTCCCCACAGGCGCACGGCGGCTGTTATCCTGCAGGGCGTCATATGACGCCCAGTCAGGATAACTGAACCACCGCCCGGCCATCATTTTGCTATAGGCCGGGCGGGAAGTGGTTAAAGTGTAATTAAACCCAAACTATGAAAAACTCTCATTACATGCTATATAACAGTGTTCATACCCACAAAGCCACTAAAGCATTTGTTTTGTGTAGGGTGATATGAATCTGGCTGATCCTGCCTTCAGCTGTCCCTCCCATATTCTCTGTGTCCCCACAACACCACTCTGCATCAATCAGTGCTGTGCAGACTCACACTGTAGCAGTGGCGTAGCGTGGGGGGTGCGGAAGGGGCCGCGGCCCCGGGCGCAACATTTAGGGGGGCGAAATCCCGCGCCAGGCAGTGTGTGTCACTGCCGGCTCCGTTCCCCTAATGTTTACTTCCTGTGTCCCTGAGCTCATTTGCGGCTGGCGCCCTCTGATTAGGTGAATTAGGTCATGTGCGGCGGCGGGGCTGGCCAATCCCTGATAGCGGCGGGGCTGGCCAATCCCTGATAGCGGCGGGGCCGGCCAATCCGTGATGACGGCTGGGCCGGCCAATCCGTGATGGCGGCGGGGCCGGCCAATCCGTGATGGCGGTGGGGCCGGCCAATCCGTGATCACCTTTGCTCCTGACTGGAGTCCACCCCATTGTGAACACCGCTGCTGCCTTCACCTCCTCCAGGCTCCCTCCTCTCCTCCGGACTGATGGAAGACACAAGCTGCAGGTGAGGGGGTGGATACGGTCTGGGGAGAGAGGGAGCAGCCAGTCAGAGAGATAAGACAAGCAGTTAGATTCAGTATAAATTTAAAAAAATTCTGGTGTCAGGTCAGTATAAGTGCAGTGTAGTGTAGTAATCAGTGTAGTGTAGTGGAAAGTGTAGTATAATGGTCAGTGTAGTGGAAAGTGTAGTATAATGGCTAATATAGTGGACAGTGTAGTAGTCAGTGCAGTGCAGTGTAGTGTAGTGTACAGTGTAATGGTCAGTGTAGTGTAGTGGTCAGTGCAGAGGTCAGTGTAGTGTAGTGGTCAGTGCAGTGGTCAGTGCAGTGGTCAGTGTAGGGCTGCAGTGGTCAGTGTAGTGTAGTGGTCAGTGCAGTGGTCAGTGTAGGGCTGCAATGGTCAGTGTAGTGTAGTGGTCAGTGCAGTGGTCAGTGTAGTATAGTGATCAGTGCAGTGGTCAGTGTAGTGAAGTGGACAGTGCAGTGGTCAGTGTAATGGTCAGTGCAGTGGACAGTGTAGTGGTCAGTGTAATGGTCAGTGCAGTGGACAGTGTAGTGTAGTGGTCAGTGTAGTGTAGTGGTCTGTGCAGTATAGTGATCAGTGCAGTGGTCAGTGTAGTGTAGTGGTCTGTGCAGTGGACAGTGTAGTGGTCAGTGTAGTGGTCAGTGTAGTGTAGTGGTCAGTGTAGTGTAGTGGTCTGTGCAGTGGACAGTGTAGTGGTTAGTGTAGTGGTCAGTGTAGTGTAGTGGTCAGTGTAGTGTAGTGGTCTGTGCAGTATAGTGATCAGTGCAGTGGTCAGTGTAGTGTAGTGGTCAGTGTAGTGGTCTGTGCAGTATAGTGATCTGTGCAGTGGTCAGTGTAGTGAAGTGGACATTGCAGTGGTCAGTGTAGTGGACAGTGTAATGTAGTGGACAGCGTAGGTCAGTTTAGTGTAGTGGACAGTGTAGGAATCGGGTAGTGTAGTGGTCAGGATAGTGGACAGGTAGGTCAGTGTAGTGGCCAGTATAGGAAGCAGGTAGGTTAGTGTAGTGGTCAGGTAGGTCAGTGCAGGAATCAGGTAGGTCAGTGCAGTTGTCAGGTAGGTCAGTGTAGAAATCAGGTAGGTAGGTTAGTGTAGTGGTCAGTGCAGTGGACAGTGTAGTGTAGTGGTTAGTGTAGTTTAGTGGCCTGTGCAGTGTAGTGGTCAGTGTAGTGACAGTGTAGAAATCGGGTAGTGTAGTGGTCAGTATAGTGGACAGGTAGGTCAGTGTAGTGGCCAGTATAGGAAGCAGGTAGGTTAGTGTAGTGGTCAGGTAGGTCAGTGCAGGAATCAGGTAGGTCAGTGTAGGAATCAGGTAGGTAGGTTAGTGTAGTGGTCAGTGTAGGAATCAGGCTGGTCAGTACTATTGTAGGAAGGGAAGGGACTCGGGGAGTGCTAAAAGTCCGCAGGTTAGGGGGCACAAATTACTTGCCTTGCCCCGGGCCCTGACAACCCACGCTACGCCACTGCACTGTAGAGTAATATAAGCCAAAGAACAGGGAAAAATCATGTGATCACACAACAGTGCTGCAGGAATAAGGTATTTAGAGGATTAAAAAAAATACAGTGGGATGATATACAGTATATGATTTATGTGAATGAATTACAAACGTTTACTTTACAAACTGAGGTCTGTCTCAGTCTTTTTTTGTTTATAAAGCAAATAAACACAGTGGTGATCAAATACCACCAAAAGAAAGCTCTATTTGTTTGGAAAGAAAAAGATATAAATGTAATTTGCATACAGTGTTGCATGACCGCACAAATGCAAGTAGTTAAAGTAGCGCAGTGCACAGTGCTGAATAGCAAAAAATGGCCTGGTCATGAAGGCGGTAAAACCTTCCAGTGGTCAAGTGGTTAAACATACTAAAATCAGCAAAGTCCCATTTCCAGACTCTTTTTCTTCTTCTCTCTTTCTTATGCCCCGTACACACGGTCGGATTTTCCGATGGACATTGTCCGATCGGAGCGTGTTGTCGGAAATTCCGACCGTGTGTGGGCTCCATCGGACATTTTCCATCGGATTTTCCGACATACAAAGTTGGACAGCAGGAGATAAAATTTTCCGACAACAAAATCCGATCGCGTCAATTCCGACCGTGTGTGGCCTGTTCCGACGCACAAAGTGCCACGCATGCTCAGAAGAAATTCCGACACGGGACAGCTCGTTCTGGTAAACTTAGCGTTCGTAATGGATACAGCACTTTCGTCACGCTGCAATGTTCAAAATGGTTTAATACAGCGCACTCTCTTCTTCTTTATAATGTGACAAGAATTAAGTCGTTTTGCTGCTCATATTCACACAGACTTCTCACAAACTTCTTTCGTTACTATTTATCGGGATTCCCTCAATATATTTTGATTTCTCACATCTGACAACATATTTTTTTTTTTTTTTTTTGACTTTAATGTAGAATCTTTTTTTGTGTTTCTCTTTTTTAATGTTTTTTTTTGGTGATTTTGATTTGTACTCCCGAAAATGTTTGTGTGTTTTTTGTGACAAGTTCCCACAACACCATTGATATGTTGTTCTATTTAATCTGTAGGAGATTGTTTGGTGTTGTTGTCCCTTGTTAATTTCACATTTTAGGTTTTTAGAAATGTACCTGAATCGTCACCAACAAACTGTCCTTTTTGGATGAAAACACACACAGGAGAGTAGAATTTACGGAAAAAATTTATTAAGGGGTCACAACTATAAACAAAGAGGGAGGCAACGCTGGAGAAACTGCAGAAGTGGGCGAAGCCTTGGACCCCCAGGGCACACATCAATTTTTTAAAAGCAAAATTGGTGGCCTGAGGAGTCCATATCTAAGGGAGGGCAGTCTGGTCCAGAAGTCCCAGAGATCCGGAAAGCAGCAGATGACATCTGTGTCCCCAGGCTGTGGTCATACGAGAGACTGCAGACCAGACTGAACCCAGGGTCATCACTCTTTGGTCTTCCTTCCACGCCTCCTTCCAGCCTTTGGCTGTGGTGGTGGAGTTGTGGCAACAGGAGGAGGAGGAGGATCATCGATCTCAATGACATCCGTCTTGTGTGTCAGTTCCCCACTCAACCCCTTACGTAGGACTTTATAAATCAGGTCCTCAGAGATCTTGCGTTGGCCCTCCTGCATGCCCTGCAATTTGGTGGCAGCCATGCAGGCAAAGGCCTCTTCAGGACTGGGGAAGGCTCTGAGGGACGCCGAAGCCTCCTGGATCAGCCTGTATGCTGAATCCTGCACAGGACTGGGAGTGGCCTTCCTGGCCCTTTTGTATGGCAGGTGGAGGGGAGGAACCTGAGACTCAGTCAGGCTGCGACTTGTCCCAGGCTTCTCTTGGCTGACACTTAGCCCCGCCTCCTCCTGGCTGCCACTAATCCCCGCCTCCTCCTGGCTGACACTAATCCCCGCCTCCTCCTGACTGCCACATTCCACAGCCTCCTCCTGGCTGAGGTCTTCCTGTGTATGAAAAAGGGACATAGTTTTAGTTTTTTTTACATCAATCACACACAATTTTCACCTCCTGACTGCTGCAAATTGAATGTTAACAAATATAACAGACTATCCTTCTGAGCCCAGCATTTTGCATTCTTGTCCCAATTTTGGGTGCCCACTACTGTCTATTGATATGTAAAACACTTTTTTTTAATCAGCAATTAATGATCAATAATAACATCTAGTAAACATAATTTCTTTATTGCCCAGAAATCTGTAGAAGAATGCTATACCTGACTCCAGCTGGGCTCCTCCACTTCTTCCTGGCTGGAAGGCCCAGGTTGGACATCGGAAGCCTCAGCTGGGATGGAAGGAAGAGTGGAAGGAAGAGTAGACAGGGATTCCCTGACTTCAGTGTGGTCTGACAGAAATCGCAGTCTCTCATAGTACCACAGCCTGGGGACATAAACGCCATCTGCTGCAGCTCCAGACCTCTAGGAATCTGTGACCTTCTTGCGCTCCCTAAGATAAGTGCTCCTCAGGCCACCAATTTTAGCTTTTAAATAGGGGATGGTTGCTGTGGGGACCACCGGCTTCACCAACTCCAGCAGTTTCTCCAGCGCTGCCAGCCTCTTCTGTTTGTGATTATAGTGGGGGTGTCTCACTTGCCACAGACAGTGCAGCTCCCTGTACTTGTCAATAAACAGGGGCAGGAAATTGTGGTCGTTGAACCCATCCATTTTCTCTGCAAGACACAACACAAGACAAACCCTAATGTCAGGCCAAACTCCCCTAATCTTGTTACAATATAGGCTTCCATTTCGAAGCAGTATAGGCCCAAGTTTAGATCCTACCTTCGTTAGCACGATCGGCGTCTCCGATGCTCCTTCGTCCGCTCACAGATCGTACGTAAGACGCGCGCGTTACGATTTATACACACTGCGCATGCGTATAACTCCGCCCGCCCCTGACGTTCTTTCTATTCTATTCCCCGCCCCTTTTCGTTCGGCGCAGTGGAGGAAGAGCACATGGCGGATAGACAGCAGGATCGTACTAAGTACAGCAACGAGGAGGAGGAGGGGGAGGAAAGGCCGGAGCCGATCCAGAAGGAGATTAAAGGACTCAAATATGTCCTTTGGGGAGATGTTGGAAATGGTGGACATCCTGAAGAAGGCCGACTATGATGGAAAGTATGGGCCTTACCCCAACTCCAATGTCCGAAAGGCCAAGATCATGGCGAAAGTGGTCAGAAGTCTGCACCGGAAATTCAGGGTACGACGATCGAAAGATCAGCTCAGGAAGCGGTGGTCGGACCTGAAATTACGAGAACATGAGCAGTACAGAAAGATCCCGAGAGTGCTGCAAAAAAGTAAGTAGTTGTGCTGTGTTCCTATTCTTTTTGTGTTTATTACGTTCGTGCTGCTCCATGTGCTTTTAGGAACTGTTGTACAGTTTAAAATGGCAACTTTCATGTTCATGGGCACATTATTCGTTCGGATCACACATTTTTATTTCGGACGATAAAATACCATTGTTTAGGCCATATGCATTTGGCCACCATTTTGAGGCCCTATACTTGTCTTCAAAGAATTGGGTTGTGTAGATGGCTTTGTTACTAGAATGAAATGCAAACTAGATTCTGTGTAAGGAGAGGACACTGAGCAGCTGTTTTCACATCTGGACACTGGAGCACTAGTGTGGGACACAAGAACACCATTTTATTAGGGGGGGCACACAGGTGCTCCAGTGTATACTATAGGGGGGGCTACATCTGTGAAGCTTGTACAAAACAGGTAAAGTATTGCAGCTTGACAAAGGCCAATAAAAAAGCTCCATCTTGGAACTCGGCTAAAATAGATCATTGTACCCCACTTCCAAGCAATGTTTCATCTTTATAGTTCTGCCATCAAATATCTGTGTGCTAATTATACCATTTTTGTTTTACATAGGGGAGAAAAGACTCGGAGGACACCCCTCATCCGAGGAGACCAGAGCCCCCCCCCCCCTCTGGAAGAAGGGGAAATCCACCCAACACAAGATGAGCAGGAGGAAGAAGACGTGGTGGAAGTAGTCACCACAACAGGTGAGTGTCTGCGACCACAGGCTCAGATAAGAGATGGATGGCGGCATTTTTTTTAGACCTAATTTATTTTGGGTTTCCTCTCTTTTTAGGTGATCGTGAGGTTGTGGATGAAGATCCTTTCACATCAGAAAGTGCCCAGATCGTGATCGGGGAGATCATGGGGTGTAATTTACAATTGGAAAACATCAAGCAAAATATCAATGATGTTATTCCAAAATATAAAAACATCATTGATGTTTTGGGGCGAGTTTAAAACCCCTCCAAATCACTTTCTTCTTTTGTGTGCTACAATGTGCGAAATGTTTTTGTGATTTTTCCTAAAGCCAAATTTTGAGGATGCACACAGTGTGTCAACATGTGCTATCTGCCATCACGGGAGATCAATGGACACGTTTTGGGGGTGCAACCCCTTCCTCAATAATAAAGTAGCGGTGAGGAAGGGCTTTCTCCCCCAAAACACGTCCCTTGATCCCCCGTGATGGCAGATAGCACATATTGACATTGTGAAATTTGTATGCATCTTCCAAATTTGGCTTTTCCTGGGGTGATTTCCCCCATCTGAACGCAATATCAAACACAGTTCCTAAATACTCATGTCTGATATTGCCTTCAAGTTCTACCTAATGTGAACTTTGTAAGATCAAGATTTATGTCTTTCTTGTGGGTTTTACACAGGCCTGTTTTCTATAAAATGCACATTTTGATTTTGGATAATGACACCACAAAAATTGTTATACAACAAACATGTTGGTTTGTCAGAAAAACCTTTGGTAAATGCACATGTGATTGTGCAGGTATTAAAAAGATTGTTCATCAAGAATGTGTGGATTATTGTCTCAACGCTACAACACTTTTGGGGTGATGTAATTGTTGTTTTATGAGAAAATGGGTGTTATTTCCTAAGGGCAAATCCACTTTGCACTACAAGTGCAGTTTCAGTGCAGTTGCAAGTGCACTTGTAGTGAAAATTGTCTTTGCATTTAGTAAATAACAGCCAACAGTGCTTTGTATAAGGTTACACAATCACAACATTTTCTGGACTCCACACATTTCTGTCAGGGTCAGCTAAAACAAACACAAGCAGTAAATGTCCACAAAGAAGAGCCTGGGGGAGATGCCTGTCGAGAACTTGAGGTCCTGCAGACTTCTCCCTGTGGCCAAATAACGCAAGGTAGCGACCAACCTCTGCTCCGGAGTGATGGCTTGCCTCATGCAGGTATCCTGCCTGCTGATATAGGGGGTCAGCGAAGCCAACAGACGGTGAAACACGGGGTCCGTCATCCTGAGAAAGTTCCTGAAATCATCAGGATTATTCACACGGATCTCACGGAGCAAAGGCATATGAGAGAACTGGTCACGCTGAAGCAACCAATTCTTGGTCCATGAACTCCTCCCCACCCTGTTCATGGACTGGACTTGTGTCAAGGTCAGGACCCCAACACCAAGCCCCCGCACAGCACGAACTGTACGAGGAGTACGCATACGAAACATGGCTAGAAAACGGTCGGCTGCTCAGAACGAAGTAACAGAACGCACTGAAGAACAGCAAGGCCTGTGAAGAGCGACCTGAAAAACAGCAACGAGCGGGCAAGATCGCACAGAAAACTCCGATACGAACTGACTGCACGCACTGAAGAGCAGATACAAACCCACAAGCACAAACTGAATGGCAGAAAACGATCTGAAAGCCACGAGTCTGAAAAAGCGCGAATCGTCTCTCACCAAACTTTTACTAACACGAGATTAGCAAAAGGAGCCCAAAGGGTGCCGCGCTTGGTTCTGAACCGGCCTTTTCTAGTCTCGTCGTACGTGGTGTACGTCACCGCGTTGTTGTCGATCGGAAATTCCGACAACTTTGTGCGACCGTGTGTAAGCAAAACAAGTTTGAGCCAACATCCGTCGGAAAAAATCCTAGGATTTTGTTGTCGGAATGTCCGAACAAAGTCCGACCGTGTGTACGGGGCATTACAGTGGCTGGAACACACTATGTGCATTCTCTCATAGCTATTTCTATTTTCTCTCCTTTTCTCCTCTTGTACCAGGAGGCATATTTGCCAAATGATCAAAATGAGGGTAACTAACTTGTAATTTACAAAACAGCCCCAAAATAAGAATCAATAAATGCAAAACATGGTCAGAATGGCAAATAGCATGCATAAAAATAATGCAAAACAGATTATAAAAGCTGCACAAACATGAACTATTCACAGCAATGTGTATGTGGTTCAATCACAGTAAAATGTGGCTGCAAAGCACAGTCTCTAAAGGACCACTTGCATACCCTCCTTATATAGCCTCTATCCGGAATTCCCGAACCTTCCCAGACTTTCCATTGGTTCCTGCTAGCAACCTTCTTCTCCTAACCTTAAAGGGGCAGTATCCTCCACCTTATACCCTACAGCTTATCTAACTAAAACTAAATAGCCCAGGGGTGGGGTGGCCACACTCTCAGGCAAGTGGGCCCATATTGAGCCCTCTTTTTCATTCTGACAGTGGAAGTCCTCTCACCTGGCTGCAGATCATGTGTCCAGTGGCCTGAGAGTTGTGGGAAGGGGGCCTGTGCCTGCACCTGATGTTTGAGCATCAGCATTTATTGATGTAATTCCAGGCATTTGTGTTGCATGTATTTGCATGTGTTCATGCGTATTCGCACGTACAATATATTCCTTTAGGCAAAATTTATGAATGTTCAAAATCTGTATGTTCATATGCATGTATTTGCATACATGCATACATGTGCTGGTGCAAATACTGATGTGGATTTTTCTATTTTTAACTCCTGAATACGTCCCTGTGTGTACATGCACATTGCAAATAGGCTGCATTTTGGATTAGTAAAAAAAAAAAATTGAGCTTTTTAAAGCTGCAGTGTGCAAAAGACCTTATTTTCAAAGCTTAATTCAACAATCTGAAGGTAGAAACTGATTGGTTACTATGCATAGCTTCTCCAGATTCTGTGTGCACCAGTTTTAGCCGGAATTATTTTACATGTGTACATTTTGTACACTTCAAATAAAGTTTGTACAAAAAAAAGGGAGCCATGTAATGCCCTGAATCATGCACCACACTGCTTCCTACCACAGTCAGGAACGGACAACTGCCAGAGCGGTAAAGCACTCCCGCAACTGTCTGCTATAGTGTGAACCTGGCCTTATTAAATCGTCCCCTATATGTCTCTACACTTATTGTTCAGCCTATCTACTGCCTTGCAAAATTAATTGTTTTATTTTTTCTGATCTGCCAAGCATAGTGAAATAACAGTATGGTAAATTGTGAAGAGGAAAAAAATGATAGCGCATACAGTATACTAATGCTATATATTTTTGCAGTATGGCAAGAGAAGATCAATGCTCTAGTTTACATCAGTGAGATGACAACAGAGCCTATGGGTGATGTCATGGCTCTGGGAATTCATAGCCGATGTCAAGTGCTCTCTTACACAAAGTAGCCAGAGCTGCTGAATACATTCAGTTTAAAATAGAAATGAAATGCAACATATTTGTGTATAGATATATATAAAAAAAATATATAAATTCCTTTTTTTCCCTTATTTATAATTAATGACATTCCCTCTGTGCATAAGAGCTGGGAGAAAAGAAACAGCAGCACACTAATGTGTTTTCCTGCTTAATGTGCTCAGTTTTTAATAGGACAGCAGGGGGGACTGACGGGAACACCAGGGACTTCACACAATGGATGCAATACAAAGAGAACAGGATATTTTTTCATGCAAGTACATGGCAGAGCAGGCACATTTCAGGAATATAAAATGTTGTTTTTTCATATTCCTAAAAGCAAACTAGTAGACATTTCCTGTGATTTTGGGCTCACTTAATTTGTTACTTTTGGCTTTAGACCTGTTGCCCAAGTTTTTGTTTGCTACTTGAACTGCTTGTTACCAGTTGAGGCTCTTACAGAGGCTGGGGGTTTAGCCTCTGGGTAGGCCAGACCATAATATTACTTTAATGTACCTACATCCTCCTTCTGCAGGTGGTGATATATAACTTATGAATTTGCCATAAAATTATTTGCTCTGTTCCTCCCCCTCTATATATAGTGTGTTAGCCTGCTACTTTTTTTTGGTTTTTGTTTGCTCTTTGTACTGCTTTTTTTCAAACTGAGATTGGTATTTAGCCACTTGTTTGTTTGTCCGTGTTCAGACACTTCCTGTTATAGTGTGACAACTGTTCCCTAATTGTACTCCAGGAACCTAGTCCAGAGTGATGCTGTGCAGCTGATGCTGGAGTGGCTGAAAAAGGTCACTCCAGTGTCGTGATAAAATTATTTTCTCTGCTCCTGCCCATCTATACTGTATTTGTTAGCCTGTTGCCTAGGTTAGAGTTATTGTTTGCTCTTTATACTGCTGGTTACAAACTGAGATTGTTATTTAGTCACTAGGTGGGCTGGCTCTTTAGATTTCATATGGCGATGTTTAATCCAATGGTCGTTTCAAAAGTTGTTTTTAATCTTTTTACTAGGGATGAGCTTCGTGTTCGAGTCGAACCCATGTTCGACTCGAACATCGGCTGTTCGATCGTTCGCCGAATTGCGAACGATATGGGCCGTTCGCGCCAAATTCGTGTGGCGCGTCACGGCCCATAATTCACTGCGGCATCGCAGTGCATTGCTTGCTGATGATTGGCCAAGCATGCACTATGACCCGCATGCTTGGCCAATCACAGCGCCGCCTTAACAGAGAGCCATAATTGGCCAAAGCCAAGGAGGCTTTGGCCAATTATGGCTCAGGGGATTTAGTACACGCCCCACACTATATAAGGCCGCCTGCACGGCGGCCCTGTGCAGTGTGTTCCGGTGTGCTTAGAGAGAGAGAGAGAGACAGACAGTGTCATTTCATTTGAGTTAGCTAGATTAGGCAGGACAGTCAGTCAGTTAGCTGCACTTAAAGTGTATTGTGTATATATATGCATCCCAGGTGTTGCATATATATATATATATATATATATATATATATATATATATATACACTGTATTCAGTTTAGCTAGATCCGTTCCTGTTATCTTCTAGACTATTTACATTTAGTGCAGTGCGTCCTGCTCACAGTGTTCAGCTAGATCCGTTCCTGTTATATTCCTACTGACAGGCAGGCTTGTCTTGTTACAGTATTTTGAAGAAAATTACTGGTGTTCTTTTGATCCTATTAGTACCACAGTCAGGCAGCTAGACTATTTACAATTAGTGCAGTGCGTCCTGCTCACAGTGTTCAGCTAGATCCGTTCCTGTTATCTTCTTACTGACAGGCAGGCTTGTCTTGTTACAGTATTTTAAAGAAAATTACTGGTGTTCTTTTGATCCTATTAGTACCACAGTCAGGCAGCTAGACTATTTACAGTTAGTGCAGTGCGTCCTGCCCACAGTGTTCTACTAAACCTACAAGTAAGTGGGGTGCGTCCTGCTCACAGTGTTCAGCTAAACCTACAAGTTAGTGGGGTGCGTCCACCTCACAGTGTTCAGCTAAACCTACAAGCTAGTGGGGTGCGTCCTGCTCACAGTGTTCAGCTAGATCCGTTTCTGTTATCTTCTTACTGACAGGCAGGCTTGTCTTGTTACAGTAAATACAGCTACCTGAAGAAAATTGCTGGTGTTCTTTTGATCCTATTAGTACCACAGTCAGGCAGCTAGACTATTTACAGTTAGTGCAGTGCGTCCTGCTCACAGTGTTCTGCTAAACCTACAAGTTAGTGGGGTGCGTCCTGCTCACAGTGTTCAGCTAAACCTACAAGTTAGTGGGGTGCGTCCACCTCACAGTGTTCAGCTAAACCTACAAGCTAGTGGGGTGCGTCCTGCTCACAGTGTTCAGCTAGATCCGTTTCTGTTATCTTCTTACTGACAGGCAGGCTTGTCTTGTTACAGTAAATACAGCTACCTGAAGAAAATTGCTGGTGTTCTTTTGATCCTATTAGTACCACAGTCAGGCAGCTAGACTATTTACAGTTAGTGCAGTGCGTCCTGCTCACAGTGTTCTGCTAAACCTACAAGTTAGTGGGGTGCGTCCTGCTCACAGTGTTCAGCTAAACCTACAAGTTAGTGGGGTGCGTCCACCTCACAGTGTTCAGCTAAACCTACAAGCTAGTGGGGTGCGTCCTGCTCACAGTGTTCAGCTAGATCCGTTCCTGTTATCTTCTTACTGACAGGCAGGCTTGTCTTGTTACAGTAAATACAGCTACCTGAAGAAAATTGCTGGTGTTCTTTTGATCCTATTAGTACCACAGTCAGGCAGCTAGACTATTTACAGTTAGTGCAGTGCGTCCTGCTCACAGTGTTCTGCTAAACCTACAAGTTAGTGGGGTGCGTCCTGCTCACAGTGTTCAGCTAAACCTACAAGTTAGTGGGGTGCCTCCACCTCACAGTGTTCAGCTAAACCTACAAGCTAGTGGGGTGCGTCCTGCTCACAGTGTTCAGCTAGATCCGTTCCTGTTATCTTCTTACTGACAGGCAGGCTTGTCTTGTTACAGTATTTTAAAGAAAATTGCTGGTGTTCTTTTGATCCTATTAGTACCACAGTCAGGCAGCTAGACTATTTACAGTTAGTGCAGTGCGTCCTGCTCACAGTGTTCTGCTAAACCTACAAGTTAGTGGGGTGCGTCCTGCTCACAGTGTTCAGCTAAACCTACAAGTTAGTGGGGTGCGTCCACCTCACAGTGTTCAGCTAAACCTACAAGCTAGTGGGGTGCGTCCTGCTCACAGTGTTCAGCTAGATCCGTTCCTGTTATCTTCTTACTGACAGGCAGGCTTGTCTTGTTACAGTATTTTAAAGAAAATTACTGATGTTCTTTTGATCCTATTAGTACCACAGTCAGACAGCTAGACTATTTACAGTTAGTGCAGTGCGTCCTGCTCACAGTGTTCTGCTAAACCTACAAGTTAGTGGGGTGCGTCCTGCTCACAGTGTTCAGCTAAACCTACAAGTTAGTGGGGTGCGTCCACCTCACAGTGTTCAGCTAAACCTACAAGCTAGTGGGGTGCGTCCTGCTCACAGTGTTCAGCTAGATCTGTTTCTGTTATCTTCTTACTGACAGGCAGGCTTGTCTTGTTACAGTAAATACAGCTACCTGAAGAAAATTGCTGGTGTTCTTTTGATCCTATTAGTACCACAGTCAGGCAGCTAGACTATTTACAGTTAGTGCAGTGCGTCCTGCTCACAGTGTTCTGCTAAACCTACAAGTTAGTGGGGTGCGTCCACCTCACAGTGTTCAGCTAACGCTACCTGTAGAAGGTTGGTGGTGTTCTCATACTACAGGCAGGCAGTTGATTTTGCTAGCTGCAGTATCAGTACATATATATATATATATAGATATAGATATATATATATATATCTATATCTATATATATATATATATATATATATATATATATATCCCAGCTTAGTGCAGCTACAGGCCATTAGTATGTCTGGAAGGCCAAGAAGGAGAGGCAGACAGTCACAAGCCAATAAGAGAGGGCAAGCAGGCTCTGTGTCTAGTGCTGGTCGTGGAGACGGTGCATCCTCATCAGCACGTGGCCATGGGACACGCTTGGCCTTTTTTTCAGCAGCTGGCCATGTTGAGCCGCAACATGCGGAAGACTTGGTCGAGTGGATGACCAAGCCGTCCTCATCCTCCTCATCCTCTCTCACCCATGCCCAGGGTACTTTGTCTGGCAAAGCAGCGGCCTCTTCCCTCGGCTCAATGTCATCAGTGACTCCTTCCCTAGCCCCACCATGTCCTCCTGAGGAGTCCCTCGAACTGTTTGACCACAGTGTTGGGTACATGCTCCAGGAGGATGCCCAGCGTTTGGAAGGCTCTGATGATGATACTGAGCTCGATGAAGGCAGTAACAGGAGCACAGACAGAGGGGGTGCCCAAGAAGGACAGCAATCTGGCAGTCATGCTCCCCCTGCTGCAGCATACTGCCAGGTTTGCTCCAGTGATGAGGAGGGAGGGGATGATGAGGTCACTGACTCAACGTGGGTGCCTGATAGGAGAGAGGAGGAGGAGGAGGAGGCGGCACATCACCAACGAGGCAGGATGCCCTCCAGGGGCCAGCCTAAGGGCAGCACATTGACTGCATCACACCCCAAAGCTCCACATGTGCAGGGCGCTGCAGTCTCTGCGCGTTATTCAAAAAGTTCTTTGGTGTGGGCCTTTTTTGAGACGAGTGCATCAGATCGCACCGCTGCTATTTGCAACATATGTCTCAAGCGTATCTCGCGTGGCCAAAACAGCTCCCGCTTGGGTACCACATGCTTGACCAGACATATGTTGACCTGCCATGCAGTTTGTTGGCAAGCGTATCTAAAAGACCCACACCAAAGAACAAAGAGGACCTCTGCTTGCTCCTCATCAGCTGAGATTTCCAACCCCACTAGACCTTCAGTTCTCTCTGAGACCTGCACTGAGAGGAATGAAGGTGTAGAATTAGGTGTGTCACAGCCACGTACTTGTGGGCAATCTGATTTTGGTACACCGACGTCAGATTGTACCAGGCAAATTTCCCTGCCCCAGCTGCTGCACCGCCGAAAGAAGTTTGCTCCCAGCCATCCACATGCCCAACGGTTGAATGCTAGCTTGGCAAAATTGCTAGCACTTCAACTGCTGCCTTTTCAGTTGGTAGACTCTGCCCCCTTCCGTGAGTTTGTGGAATGTGCGGTTCCTCAGTGGCAGGTACCTAAACGCCACTTTTTCTCACGGAAGGTGATTCCGGCTCTGTACCAGCATGTGGAAGGCAATGTCCATGCCTCGCTGGACAGGGCGGTCAGCGGTAAGGTGCATATTACCGCTGACTCATGGTCCAGCAGGCATGGACAGGGACGTTACCTAAGTTTCACGGCGCATTGGGTGACTCTGCTGGCAGCTGGGAAGGATGCAGGACAAGGTGCAGTAGTGTTGGAGGTTGTTCCGCCACCACGCCTCCAAAATGCTAATGATTGTGACACACCTCTCTCCTCCACCCCCTCCTCTTCTTCTTCCTCCATGGCCTCTTCCTCGGAACCAGCGGTGCTCCGTAGTCGTTCAAGGGGCTACGCAAGTACGCAGGCCAAAAGATGCCATGCGGTGCTTGAGCTGGTGTGCTTGGGGGACAGGAGCCACACTGGGGCAGAGGTTCTGTCAGCTCTGCAGGGGCAGGTTCAGAGGTGGTTGACGCCATGCCAACTTAAGGCAGGAATGGTGGTTTGCGACAATGGCACCAACCTCCTCTCTGCCCTCCGACAGGGACAAATGACCCATGTGCCCTGTTTGGCTCACGTCCTTAACTTGGTGGTGCAGCGGTTCTTGGGCAGGTACCCGGGCTTACAGGATGTCCTGAGGCAGGCCAGGAAAGTCTGTGTGCATTTCCGCCGGTCATATAATGCCAGTACTCGGCTGACGGACCTCCAAAAGGAGTTTAACCTGCCCAAGAACCGCCTAATCTGTGACATGCCCACCAGGTGGAACTCAACGTTGGCCATGCTGCAGCGGCTGCACACGCAGCAGAGGGCCATCAATGAGTACCTGTGCGACTATGGCACCAGGACAGGGTCAGGGGAGCTTGTTTTTTTTTCCCCACGCCAGTGGGCCATGATCAGTTATGCATGCACTGTCCTGTCACCATTTGAGGAGGCCACGAGGATGGTGAGCAGTGACAGTGCATGCATCAGTGACACTGTCCCCCTTGTCCACCTGTTGGAGCACACGCTGCGTGGAATAATGGACAGGGCACTTGAGGCAGAACAGAGGCAGGAAGAGGAGGACTTCCTTAGCTCTCAAGGCCCCCTTTATCCAGACAGTGTTCCTGCGTGCCCGCCGATCACACAGGAAGAGGACGAGGAGGAAGAGGAGGAGGAGGAGGAGGAAGATTGTGTCAGTATGGAGGTGGAGCCTGGCACTCAGCATCAGCAGCAGTCTTTAAGGGATCAGTCCCAAGAAACACATGGACTTGTACGTGGCTGGGAGGAGGTGGCTGCGGACCATGTCGTCCTTAGTGACCCAGAGGACTCCGGACCGAATGCCTCAGCAAACCTACGCTGCATGGCCTCCCTGATCCTGCAAAGCCTGCGTAAGGATCCTCGTATTCGTGGTATCAAGGAGAAGGACCAATACTGGCTGGCAACCCTCCTTGATCCACGTTACAAGGGTAAGGTTGCGGACCTTATCTTGCCATCGCAGAGGGAGCAGAGGATGAAACATCTTCGGGAGGCCTTGCAGAAAGGTCTGTGCAACGCGTTCCCAGAGACTGGGAGGTTACAAACTCCTGTTTCTGGACAACGTGTTGCTGAGGCTTCGGTCAGTCAAAGAAGGAGCGGTGGAGAAGGTGGCCGTCTGACCGATGCGTTCAGACAATTTTTTGGTCCGCAGCCCCAAGGTATGATCGGTTCCAGCAACCATCGCCAGCGTCTGTTTTACATGGTGCAGGAATACCTAGGGGCAAGATCAGACTTGGACACCTTTCCCACCGAAAATCCTCTGGGTTACTGGGTCTTGAGGATGGATCACTGGCCAGAGCTTGCACAGTATGCAATTGAGCTACTGGCCTGTCCTGCATCCAGCGTTCTTTCGGAACGCACATTCAGTGCTGCTGGAGGCGTGGTAACCGATCACAGGGTGCGTCTGTCCACTGACTCGGTCGATCGACTGACCTTCATAAAAATGAATGAGTCTTGGATCACCACCAGCTACCAAGCACCTGATGCTGATGTAACCGAATAATTTTTTTTGAAATCTCAGATCCCTTCAAAGACTGCCTATGCTGATGCTGAGTGACTATCCCTGAGTAATTATCCTCTTCCTCCTCAATCATCACGCTGATAGCTCGTAAGAACATTTTTGGTTCTGGGTGCCACCACCAGTGCCTAAGGCACAATTTTTCAGCCCCTGTTTAACAGGGGCATGTAATTACGATTTTTGATGTAATACTTTGCAGCAGGGCTCGTTCCTGCATTCCAACTAGAGTGTCTGTGAGGGGTTGCAGTGTTGTGGCACCAGCACCAGTGCCTAAGGCCCAATTTTTCAGCCCTTGTTTAAAAGGGGCGTGTAATTACAATTTTTGATGCAATACTTTGCAGCAGGGCTCGTTCCTGCATTCCAACTAGAGTGTCTGTGAGGGGTTGCAGTGTTGTGGCACCAGCACCAGTGCCTAAGGCCTAATTTTTCAGCTCCTGTTCAACATGGGCATGTAATTACAATTCTTGATCTAATATTTCACAGCAGAGCCCTGTGAGAGCTTACAGTGTTGTGGCCACAGCAACACCTAAGGCCCAAATTTCTGCTGAGTATATAGGGCAGGACCCTACTTTCAAACAACTAACTTACAAACGACTCCTACTTGCAAACGGAAGGAGACAACAGGAAGTGAGAATAAATCTACCCCTAGGAAGGGAAATTCTCTCCTGTAAGAGTTAATATGGGAAAAACATTTCTCCTTTCCACTGATGCTTTCCAATCCATTGGGACAAAAAGTGAGGTGAAATCTTCTGAAGAGGAGGAAAGACAGCAAAACAAATGTCACAGGGGTGATAACCCTTCCCTATGTTTTCCAAAAAGCTTAAAAAAGATTTTTTGGCTGGAGCTAAACACGTTAAAAATGTACCCGTTCAAAATTACAAAGAGATTCTACTTAACAACAAACCTACAGCCTGTATACTGCTGTTCAGAGTATATAGGGCCTGGTGGCCCCACACCTTTCCTTATTTTAATTTGGGTGCGGGGTTCCCCTTAATATCCATACAAGACCCAAAGGGCCTGGTAATGGACTGGGGGGTACCCATGCCGTTTGTCTCACTGATTTTCATCCATATTGCCAGGACCCGACATTACATTAAACCCGCAAGCAGTTTTAAATGAGATTTTTTCCTTTAAAAATGACATTTGGTGCAGGGACTGTTCTAAACACGGGAAACACGCTTCACTTTACAGGCATACTATAGACACCCCTCAGGTACGATATTTAAAGGAATATTTCACTTTTTTTTTTTTTACTTTAAGCATCATTAAAATCACTGCTCCCGAAAAAACGGCCGTTTTTAAAAGTTTTTTTTGCATTGATACATGTCCCCTGGGGTAGGACCCGGGTCCCCAAACCCTTTTTAGGACAATACCATGCAAATTAGCCTTTAAAATGAGCACTTTTGATTTTGAATGTTCGAGTCCCATAGACGTCAATGGGGTTCTAACGTTCGTGCGAACTTTTGGTCCGTTCGCAGGTTCTGGTGCGAACCGAACCGCGGGGTGTTCGGCTCATCCCTACTTTTTACATTACACAGGCACGGTCCACTGTTATCACAATCAGGAACCTAGTCCAGAGTAATCATGTGCAGCTGACATTGGAGTGATTGATAAAAGGCTGGAGGAAATCAGCAGCACAGAGATGTAAATAAACAACAGAAAGAAAGGTGAAGACTGTATTTTATAGAGAAAAAGAGCAATTCATTATGATATACAGTTCTTTAGTAAAATAAATGTTTTTACGTTAGGAGTAAAATCTACACCAAGACTATTTTTTTTTTTTTTTTTTCTCCATCCTTTTTTTATTGAAAAAATCGCATTAAAAAACAGAACAACTCACAAACAGGGACTGACAAATCCATCATCTGCGCAGTCCTTAAATTGACCACATTTATACAGTAGTCCACATAGTAAGCAAAGAAAACGATCATCAATAAAATACCCTCCTTTATCAAAGGGATATTCAAGAGTTTTACCCCTTTTTCCCTATCTATCCCCCTACTCCCACCATTTAAATCCCCCTCCAACTCCCTTCCCCCAACCCTCCTATACCTTATTCTCCCCCACCACCATTCATTCTATGCTCCTCCCACATCACCCAGTGCTTCCATATTTTCTCAAATTTTTTTATAATTACTTCTTTTCTTATATATATATGTTTCTCTCTACTGACTTCCTCCTTTACTTCTTTCACCCATTCCTCGAACGTCGGGGGTTCTTTTCTCTGCCAGTTCTTAGCTATGAGCTTTTTCCCTTGAAACAGGCACCTAACTATTGCGGTCTGTGTGTCCCTTACGGGCTGTTGTTCCTCCATCAGGCCCAGTAGACAGGTCTTGATACCCATGCTCAATGATGTCTTAAAAATAAAATTTATCCTGTCCACTATGCATTTCCAATATCTGTACAATTTTGGGCAGCGCCAGAACATATGCCACAGATCTCCCCTCTCTCCTCCACACCTCTGGCACTCCGCATCTACCCTCTTCCCCATCCTAAACATCTTTAATGGTGTAAAGTACACCCTATATATCAAATATAGATGAGATACTGCCTGTGATGGGGAGAGGGAGACCCTGGGTCCAGAAGCCAAGACATACTCCCATTGACTGTCTGACATTGGCCCACCCTCGTCCTCCCATTTCTTCCTATTTTTGTCTTCCACCCTGTCCCCCTGGACCGAAACTCTCAGACTACTGTACATATCGGAATTTAAACCTTTCGTGGGTTCTGCATCAACCAGCTTTCTCAGAGAGGTCATATCACTCCATAATGGCTCCTTACCGTTAAATTGTGCGTCTAGGGCATGCCTTAATTGCAAGTATCTGTAGAATGATCGGTTGGGGATCGCAAATTCAATCACTAGCTCCTGGAATGTTTTTAGACTCCCAGCCTTATAAAGCTGTGGTAAAAAATGGATGCCCTGCCGATCCCACTCCTCAATCTTCCCCATTTTTTTTAACTCATTGAGCTTGCTATTTTCCCATAATGGGGAGAACTCCGAGAAATCCACATATCCCATTATTTTTTTAACCTTATTCCAGCTCTTAACCATCAGCCGGGTGGTGGGGCATCTGGTGACAAAGGAGTCCGCCTCCAGCGCTTCTACTATAGTATCATGATTAGTGTCGTTTAATAATACGTTGTTCCCCGCTACCCCATTCCCGGGCCTGTTGCTCCCTCCCATATGCTGGAGCTGAGAAGCCAAGAAATAGCATCCCGGGTCCGGCACTCCCAGTCCACCCTTCTCTCCAGGTCGCCGAAGCGTCTGCAAGCCGATCCTTGCTGCCCCACCCTTCCAGATCAGCTCTCTAAATAGGCTATCCATTTTGTTAAACCAACGTTTAGTAATCCAAACAGGTGAGTTGTGTAAGATATATAGAATTTGCGGCATCCAAACCATTTTTATCAGATTACAGCGCCCGGCGACCGAAAGAGGTAACCGTCCCCACACCCGACATTTCTGTTTAAGTTTTTTCATTAATGGAACTAGGTTTTCTGCAATATATTGCTCCGGATCTCTTGAGATATTAATCCCCAGGTATTTCAACTGACTTACTACTTTAATTTGTGGGATTTGGTGCGGAAGGGGCTCCGTCAGAGGGTCTATGGGTAATATTGCTGACTTTTCCCAATTAATTTTTAACCCGGAGAAATGACCAAAGTCCTCAATTATCCCCATGGCCGTCCTTAATGAGTCCTGTGTGTCCCCCAGGAACAACAAAATATCGTCTGCATACATTGCTATTTTCTCCTCTCCCCTCCTTCTATTAAACCCCTGAACCCCCTGAGACGCCCTTATGGCCGCAGCCAGTGGCTCCATTGCCAGGGCAAACAGGAGGGGTGATCTTTGCTTTTGGCTTGTCATATAAAAGACTCAGCCAATGAACAAAGCTGGGGCCAAATTGGAGTTCCGCTAGCACCTTCTAGATATAATGCCATTCCAGGCAATCAAATGCCTTGGCTGCGTCTAACGAGAGCAGAGCTCTCTAACCGCTATTTACTGTGGGGATCTGCATATTTAAATATACTCGTCTTATGTTCGTACTTGTAGCTCTGTCCGGGATAAACCCAGTTTGATCTATATGGATTAGTTTTGGAATTATTTTCTTTAGCCTTGTTGCCAGGGCTTTTGCCAGAATCTTCACGTCGGAACATAATAATGATATCGGCCTATATGATGCCACTTCTAACGGATTTTTCCCCTCCTTCAGCAGCGTTATTATGATGGCTTCTGTCATAGACGCCGGTAAAGTCAGTGTAGCTCCGCCTTAGGCGTTTCGTCATCGACGTTATCAAAGGCGCACTTTGATAACGTCGATGACGAAACGCCTAAGGCGGAGCTACGCACTGACATCATACGCGGAAGTAGGAGAGTGTGGAACGCAGCTGAGGCGCACGCCGCTCAGCTGTTGGTTCCAGACGCACGAGTCCTCTCCATACTAAACTTAGATTACACGCTGTGTGACTATTTGGTCTTTTTAGAAGAAGTCTGGATTTTATTTTAATTTATTTATTTTATCTTAGTTATTTTATGTTACCTTATGTGCTGTTATGATAGCTGAATAAACCATTTAAAAACGTATCACACTATGGAGCCCTGTTTCTTCCATATGAGGATATACTGAAGAATTCACAGCTGGTGCGGGAGACCCGGAGGACCTAAGAACACCATACCGCTGCCCTGGTACTACATGCCTACTACCCCTGCAGGGGTGCAGGGAGCTGGTGAGTGGGGATCTTTGAGGGGGAGCACCGCAAGTCACTGGATCTGAGCAGCTGTCTTCACGAAAGTCACTTACCACAAATGCTTTTTGTTTTTTCTTATTTTATTTTTGCTTTTTTGCTGGACTTTGGTACACGCAATTCCTTCACCATTTTTTCATTTTTTCACTAATTCTTAGGGACGCTTTGTGCATTTTTTATTTTATTTTTATTTTTAATTTTATTTTTTGTCTAAGTTGGGACACTTATGAGATATACATACTTATGTATATTTAGTAGTTTTTTCATCTTATCTTATGGACTTACATGTGGATCAACATAGGATTCAGATATCCTGATTAATGCCATTTCTGAGTGGATCGCACACTGATTTTCAGTAGGAGGTTTCCTTTGGACTGATTCCTCCCTATGGCACAGACTATGGTGTTTTAATTTCATTGTCAACTTATATTGTCATTTATTATTTTACAACTTGTTACTTATTTATCTGTGAGGATCAGCCACATGGTGTACACTTTTATGCAGGTCATGTGACTGACACGCTAGCACAGTCCACTCTTTATATAGTTGGACACTCACATTCACTGTCCAAAGAATTTGAGTGATTTAGGGCTTGCACTAAACATACAAAATTTTATTTATTTTTTATATTAATTTTGGGGTTCATTATATAAAATAAGGTACCCTGGTAAGGTAGCGCCACTCACCCCTAATTAACATTTTTTAAGTATGTCAATTTCTTTATAGTTTACACCAAGACTATTTAACCACATGCCTTGAATTAACCCAACACCCATTTTGGAAACATAGTTCATCTTTACTGATACTTATGGATTATTATGTAAATATTTTAAGAGAAATCGAGTTTAATAGAAATAGAAGACTATAATTTTGATAACATAATGTTGGAGAAGTGATATTTTCCAACACAAACCTACCAATCATAATTTTTGCCTCCTTTTGCAGTTAACAATATTGTCTACAACAATTTCCAATTTGAAAATGTGTGCTATTTTATAAATATACATATATCTTTTTTGGGGTATCCCTTAGATGCTGCTAAGACAGTGGTATAACTGTGTACAATGAAAGTTTTAGTCACCTGTGCATAGGTGTGAATAAAATCCTTCCTGTTGCAGCATGATGAGAAGGGAGCCCCATCCAAAAAGAACTGCTGAGAAGAAAAGATTTTCCAGCACTGCAGTACAAGCAATCCACCAACGACGGGCAAATGCAGTTTGCAGAGAAGGAGCCATGTCCACGTTCTAAGAAGCAGGAGAAAGGTAAACAAGACAAAAAGTGCATCAGTGAATTTTAGTGGATATAACACACTGAATATGGTATATGTCATTAATCTTCCTCTAGCTGTGTATAATACATGAATACAAATTAAAAACATCACAGTTTTAAATAGATTCATGTTTCTAGGGCACTAACATGTTGACATTTTTCCATGCTGTCATTTCAAATACCCTCACGTGGATACTGTCAGTTTGGTTTAGTGCTGAAACTTTCATTTTCTCTTCACTTAAAATCACAAATCATATTATTGTAGCATAAATAAGCTCAAAAAATAACGAAATGAAGAGCCTTGAAGCTTAAAAAGTTTATAAAATGTAAGGGAAGAAATGTGTTTCTAACATGATTATAAGGTGACTTAGAAGCAGAAGGGGTAATTTGAGTCTTTATATCCCTCAGGGCTTGTACTGGTGTTCTGGCATCTGCAAACAATTATGCGATGAATACCCTTCATCCAAAGGCTCTCTGTGCTACCTGCATGGTGTATGAAAGTTGCTGCAAGCACACTTTTGCTTTCCAAGCTTTGTATGGAAGAAGATTGGGTGATGCACCTTTGAAGCCTGTCACACAACTCTCACTTGCATAATAGAAGGAGTGACACTACATCTAATAATACTTGCAAAATTGCAGTAGTATTCTTAACACATTTTAGTGCTTCAAGTAAACCTGTGACCATGCTGTAGACAAAAAGGTGTTTACATAATCTTAATAAACAGTAGATGAGCTTGAAAACAGGTCCTCACTGATCTCTGAAGCTGAAAGTTCTGTGAAGAAATGAATATTCAGAATTCATAGCCAAAGTACTAAAGTTGTTTTATTTTTTTTTTAAATGATTTTTATTAGATTTTGACAGAAAAATAAATTATAAGAACAAGCTTCAGGTGCATTTCACATCTTAAAGAAAAATAAAAGGAGAAGTACATATCATCGTTACAGAAATATGTTTTGCATTGTAACAACTTATACACTAGAGTTACATCATCAACTAGCTGTAAACGGAAATTTCTAATATCAGGTCCTACAGGATCCTTGTTATTTCGGCCATCATGGGTGGGCCTTGGGTATCTATCCCATTCAACCATCAGCACCCCTTCATGGGAGCACACTGTGCTGGATAGAGGAATGGGTTCCATTTACTAATGACCTGAGGACCTAGAGAGGCATTAGCGAATTAGAAGAAATAAAAGAAAATTTTGGCCCATTGACCAAATGAGTTTGGTGGCAAAAACAGTTTGCTAAACGGGTAACATTTCAAGCTTAAAAAAACATAACAAAACCTAACAGTCCCTTTGGCACAGCCGCTGCTTAGGCATGATGCATAAAGATGCTATTATTCATATGTAGACCTCAGGGACAAACTACTAAGTAAAACTTTCTACTACAGTTCACTCCAGTGTGCATCCACTGCGGGAGTGAGTTCTATTCATGCCTGCCAGGTATGGAAAGTCAGGGAGATAGATATAAGAGAAGAAGAAACAAAAAACCAAAAAAAGGAAAAAGGGGTGTTGGGGAAGGAGAGAAGAGGGAGGAGTAAGAAGGAGAGAGGTGAAGTGCAAATAAGAGAAGAGTTTAGCCGTCTGCTCGGTGCCCCCACCACCAGTAGGGGTCTATTTCTAATAATTTGGATGTTCCCTTATTCCTATGTATTTGGACCATGGATCCCAAATCTTCTCAAACTTTGCTGAGGTGTCTAGTAAAGAGCTTACTAGTTTCTCCTGAGCCATTATCCATGACACTTTCCGTTTAGCTGCTATGAGAGAGACTGAGGGCTTCTTCCAAGCTTTAGCAAGGGTAATTTTGGCTCCCAGGAGAACGAAAAATACTAATTTCTGTGAAGACTTTGAGATCCCTGGAATGGGATGGTTGAGAAGAGCTGTTAGAGGAGACTTGGGAATGGTCTTACCTGTTATTTTGGATATATAAAATATTTTTTGCCAAAAGGTCCTGATTTTAGGGCATTCCCACCATATATGTATCATGGAACCTTTCATGTGACATCCGCGGAAGCAGAGAGGGGAGACCGAGGGATGCATCATAGCAAGCCGGGAGGGGGTCAAGTACCATCTAGTGATTACCTTTAGGCTAGCTTCAATCGGGGATATATTATAAATGCCCTTGAATGATCGGAAGAAGGCCGCGTGCCAGTAATCTAGAGCCCATGTGTCCTGTAAATCCCTCTCCCATGCCAGCATGAACGTTGCTTTCTTATCTGTAGCAGCAAGCGAAGAGTAGATTAAGGATATTCCCCCTCTCTGCTCCAGGAGTCCCCCACACCATATTTTGTATAGGGTGAACTGCGGTGGTTCGGGTTTCTCAACCCAGATTGATTGGAGAAAATGTGAAATTTGGTAAAACCTGAACCTCTCCGAATTGGGGAGACTCAGATATTTAACGCAGTGGTTGAGGGAACACGGCCCCGCTGCGGTAAAATAGTTCCCGATCCGGTACATACCCCTATCCAGCCACCACTGAAAGGCTTTTATGTCCATACCCGGGGGGAAACGCGGGGTTACGGAAAATGTGCGATAGAGGTTTGCTGTGCGATACCAAGGAAGGGCTCTTTCTGAGAGTGTCCCACAACGTCAGAGATTGTGATAAGGCGGGAGACAAGACCGGGGGCCTAGCCTTTGGTGGGCACCAGAGGAGGAAGTCAATTGTAAATGTTGGTACTGCCTGTCTTTCCATTTCTACCCAATCAGGTCTGGCTGTTTTGGCATAAACTGTTGATATCTGTGCTAGTCTAGCCGCCTGGTAGTACCAAAAGAGATTTGGAAGTCCCAGTCCTCCCTTTTTTCTTGGGCCGAATAGTGCGCTTCTCGGGAGCCTATGCCCCTTCGATCCCCATATGAATTTTACTACCTTGTTTTGGAATGCTGAGAGGTGATCCTTCCGTATGGCGATCGGAAGCGCTCTGAAAATATATAGGAGATGCGGTAGCAGAGTCATTTTTACAGAGTTTATTTTACCGAGCCAGGAAATGTGGTGTGGGGACCATTGTTTGAGATCGGATTCTAATTTTTTGTATATGGGGGGTAATTTGCTTGGTATAGCTGTTCAAATTTGGGGGTAAGATTGATTCCAAGGTATCGAATGCTGGACTCGCTCCAAGAAAAGCGGAACGCCTCCTGCAACCGTGACACCAAAGCTGACGGGAGGGACACATTAAGTGCCTGAGACTTGGAGTAGTTAACACATAAACCAGAGATCTGTGCAAAGTCTTCTAGGAGCTTACATAGCACTGGGAGGGAGGTTACTGGTGACGTTATGTAAAGAATGAGGTCATCAGCAAATAGACCGCATTTATGTGTTGTTGGCCCACAGTTCACCCCCGCTATGTCCGGATTAGTGCGTATAGCAATTGCCAATGATTTAATCGCTATTGCAAAAATCAGAGGCGAGAGCGGGCAACCTTGGCGGGTCCCTCTAGCTATTTTAATAGGATCAGAGAGTTGTCCTTGTTGTTTGATTCTAGCTTCCGGGCTAGAGTATAGGGAGTGTAGTAACCCTGTGAACCGTGGGCCAAAACCCCATTGTTGTATGATTGAGAATAGGTAAGACCAAGACACAGAGTCGAACGCTTTTTGTAGATCTAGAGATAGCAACATTCCCTTTTGTGCCCCACTACCATCCCAGCCCGATTGCAGGAGGGAGACTACATCCACCGTTCTTCTGATTTGGTCAGGACCTTGCCTTCCCGGGATAAACCCCACTTGGTCCTTATGGATGTAGGATCCAATAAAGGAGGCCAAACGGTCTGCCATAATTTTAGTCATAATTTTTAGATCGTTATTGATCAGGGATATGGGTCTATAGTTGGATACTTCTCCCTGGTCTTTGTCTGGCTTTGGTATTACGGTTATGAAAGCAGCGTTCATTTGCGGGTCCAGAGGCTCTCCCTTGGTTTTGAAGTTAATGAATTTAGCAAGATAAGGTGCTATGGTATTTGCATAAGTTTTATAGTATGGTACGGAGAAGCCGTCTGGACCCGGAGCCGACCGCCTCTTAAGATTTTTAATAACCGCTAGCACTTCTGCGGCGGAAACTGGAGCTTCGAGTCTATCTCTGTGCTCAGCCGAAAGGGTAGGAATCGGGAGATTATTCAGAAATTTCGTCAGGGTTTGGGGGTTACTTGCCTTATGTTCGCTATATAGATCTGCATAAAATCCATGGAAGGTTTTCATGACCTTCAATGGGTTTGTTGTGTGTGGTTGTCCCGCTAGTTTAATTTTGGGGAAGGTATATGAACGAGGGCGCGGGGAGAGACGGGATGCCAAGAGAGATCCAGCCCTATCCTTCTGATAGTAATATTTTGCTCCTAGCCATGATAAACTTTTGTCCGCTTTAGCTGTAAGAGCTAAGTTTAATTCTAGGCGTGCTGCATCCAATTGGGATACGGGTACTAAAGCAGGGTCTCTCTTGTGCTCCGCACATAATTTTTGGAATTTCTTTTCTAGGTTGACTATGTCTATCCCGTGTTCTTTTTTAATTTTGGCTGCTATTTGTATTAATTTCCCTCTTATTGTGGCCTTATGAGCTGCCCATAAGGTTTCCGCGGAGACGTCTGCCGTGTCATTTTGATTAAAATATTCCGTGATGGCCTTTTCAATTTCTACTTTCCAGGCGGGGTCAGAAAGGATGTTTTCTTTTAGTCTCCAAAGGTTGTACTTGTGGTGTGGGGTTTGGTTATTTAACAGAACACTTAACAGGGAGTGATCCAACCAGACCGTGTCAATAATTTGTGATCTTTGGGCTGCCGGGATCAAGTCATTCGAGACTAGCAGATGGTCAATACGAGCATAGGATTGGTGGGCATGGGAGAAATGAGTGTAGTCTTTTTTGGTGGGGTTTAATTCCCTCCAAATGTCAGTGAGTCCTTGTAAATAAAACAGCTTAGCTATTTTTGAGCTGGTTTTAGTCGGACGGATGTTTTGGGCGGTTGGGGGTTTAGATTTGTCTAGTCCCTGGTCGAAGGCAACATTGGAGACTCCCCCAAAAATTACAGAGCCTTCAAGCATTGGTCCGAGTGTCTTAAACATTGAGCTAAAGAATTTTTGCTGTCCTGTGTTAGGGGCGTAGTAAGATACTAGGGAATATAGTCTGCCCTCTACGGAACCCTTAACTAGGATGTACCTACCCTCTGGATCTCGTTGAACCTTATGAAGCGTGAATCTGCAATTTTTAGATATAAGGATAGCAACCCCTCTGGTCTTGTCTTCCGCATTAGCTAGATAAAACAATGGGAACTGAGAGTGGATAAAGTTAGGTTTGTACCGGATCGGGAAGTGGGTTTCTTGGAGAAATAGAAGATCAATCTTGCGGGATTTCATAAAATCAAGTACTTTCCTTCGTTTAGAAGGAGAGTTCAGCCCTTGGGTATTGTGTGTGGCCACCCTTAATAGGGAGGTCAGATTGTCAGTGTCAGCCATGAAGCAGAAGTAGGGGTCCTACCCCCCATCTTTCAGCGCTTACCTGTTCCAGTGGGGGAGTGGGAACCGAAGTTGGGACCATTAAGACATCCTTTCGCTTCTTACTGGGTGAGTGGGTATAACCCAGCAGACAGCCAACTACAAGAAAATAAATTGTTAGAGAAGATTGTAGAGAAGAGATCATAGGAAGAGGGGAGGAAGGGAAGATCAAGTCCTCTCGGGACCTGTGTGAACAGTGATGGCAACAGAGCACACCGCTCTTCACAGTGGAGGAAGTGTCCAAGCCCTGCTGACAGGGTGGATTCCTAACCCAGGAGACCAGTATCACCTGGTCCTTGGGATTAATGGAGGTGCAGCCTAACTGCCGCGACCTCGGCGCACCTTAGTTAAATACTGAATAATAAAACTGCTGATCGGATCTAGTCCGACCTGGGGAACCGAAGGGGACCCCGCCCACCCTTTTCTCCCCCACCTTCCTCCCCTCCCACCCAGGACACATTTGAGGTGAGGAAGGCTCCCTGGGCTATAGCCCATGCAAAATGAAACTCATTTTTGCGTCCCAGGCACAACATAAGGAGGAGTCATGAGTTCACACTCTGTTACCCTGTGCCTTGGAGACCTAGATCATAAAGTGGTGTTAAGGGTCGTGTTGGTTCACATTACAATACCTAGCTCCAGGTAAGTCCCATTAGGATTACCCCCAAGGGACCACCCTGGACCCGAAACATTTGTGTGTGGCTTTCTCATTATGAGAGGATATAGAGGGATAAAGGGGGGGAGAGAAAGGGGACATAACGTCCCCTCCCCCTTCCCCCCCGGCTAAAAAATAAAGAAAATTTCTAGCACAGACCATCTAATGCTGGGATGACCAAAGGAAAAAACACTCCAGCAATAAAAAGAGAAAAAAAAAAAAAAAAAAAAAGAAAAGTCAACCGGGTTCGTGTAGGATCCTACATAGGGAAAAAGAAATCAGGGATAGTCCATCAAACATCTTCTTGACTCGAGGAATCATGGAGGTTTGGCTTCTTTGGGGCGCTTGTATTTAGGTTTTTCCCACAGGGGTTGCAAGGGGCTTGCAGGGGATGGGCGTTTGTATGACCCCGCCGTAGAATTGTTGCAGTCCATAGCTGACTCTTGCGAGATGAGGCGGAGGTCTAACAGGATCCGTTCTCCTTCTGGGAGGCTGCGGAAAGAGTAGGTTTTGCCTCTGTGATCAAACTTGAGTGCAAATGGGAAGGCCCATTTATATTTGATGTCGTTTTGCGCCAACACTGAGAGTAGGGGCTTCAGTGCCCTCCTTTTTTGTATTGTGTTAGATGAAATGTCTGCAAAGACTTGTACGGCGTGGCCTCTGCACGTGAGGGGCTGTTGGTATCTGCACTTTTTCATCACCTCTTCTTTAACCGAGAAGTAGTGTGGCTTGACCACAATATCCCTGGGGAGGCCATCTTTCCTCGGCGGTCCTAATGTCCTGTGAGCGTGGTCAATTTCCAGCTTATGTGGAGGAATGTCAGGGATAAGTTGTTTAATGAAGTCTTGGACCGCCATCGTGGAGTCGGTTATAGATTCTGGGAGACCTCTAAGCCTAAAGTTTTCCCTTCTGGACCTGTTTTCAAGGTCATCGATGCGTGAGAGAGCAATGTCCAGTTGGTCCTGTAGGACCTGTATGTGGTTGGAGTTCTGCCTGGTTTTAGAGATGGTCTGGTCAAGTTTATCCTCAATCGCCTCCATCCTGGAGCCCAGGGCCTGGAAGTCCTCTCTAATGTCGCCCGTTATTTTGGCTGCAGTTTGGGCCAGACCTCTATCCAGCAGAGCTGATAGCTGGGAGAATAGGTCAGGGGCTGTGAGGATAGTGTGGGTTGGAGTGAGCGCCATCTCAGGCCCTGTTGTAATGTGAGGGGAGGGAGGCTGCGAGGGGGGTGTCATGGGTTGTTCTGCAAGGTGCTCTGAGAGGGCTGTGAACTGAGCCAAATGTTGAGGATTACTCACTGGGGTCCCAGAGGGGAGAGAGCGGGTCACTGCGGCATAGGAAAGTTTTTCTCCTGGGCTCTCTGCAGCTGTCTGTGCGCCGTGCAGCATGGCGCCCGCCATCTTGGATTCGGCCCGCTCCGCCGAGGCTCTGAATAAAGGTTCCAGGTCCTTCCTGGATGATCCGGCCGGCATAGGTTTGTTCCCCAGCACTTCCTATCAGCCTTGAGGTGGGTGTCGTGGTCCACGGGGTCCCGGTTCCCACGCTATGTGCTCCGGGTGATCATGGCAGTGCGGAGCTCCGGGCTTAAGCAGCCATCTTGGAGGAGTCCGCGCATGCGCCCCCCTGCTAAAGTTGTTTTAGTAGCTAACCATACTCCCCCATCAGAGGCGTAACTAGAACCTTCAGGGTCCCAGTGCAAGAAACCATGAAGGGTTCCACTAACCCCATCTTAGGTCCCTTTTCATTGGTCCTAGGGCCCTTTGCACTGATCCTGTGGCCCTATACTCCTGTCATGGGGCACTGAAACCGGAAACTGCCTGGGTCAGAGTCCCCTCCCCTCTCCACTGTATACCCTGAACTGCCGGGGCAGGGAGAGTTGTCTAGCACTACAGAGCTGCTGATCAGAAGCTTCCTCCCCACTCCACTGTATAGCGACCACCACAGAGCTGCTGATTGAACCTCTCCCCTGTCCACTGCAAAGTGAACTGCTAGCCAGAGATGCAGGGGGATGTAATGGTCATGCATACTGGGCTAACGATTAGCTGTGTGTGTAGCAGCCATTTTGTTCACGTTCAGCCATTACATTTTATTTGTCATTAGCTTCTCTGTTTTAAAACCAGAGATCTAGTAGCTCTGATTTCTTTCCCCTCCTATTTCCTTCACTCTATACAATACACCAACTGATGTCAGGACCTTATCAATACATTGATCAGACACACAGACCTTTTCATTATCCAATCCACAATTTGTCTAGAAAACCTAATAAAACTGTCACCCTCGCAAACTGAGCAATCCAGAGATTTAACAAATACCGGTCATAAATAGCTCAGTTGGAGGGGATGGCCAATACACATCTCTGCAGACAGGTTAGCAGTTATAACTCTGGAACTTCAGCATGTTTCATAACTCATGAAATAATAACAGCACAGCCAGTATATGGACACGTTTACCACCCTCGGTTAATTTATAGTGTTTTAAAGAACCAGCTCAATTTAGCTCCTAGGCAAATTGGGCATACAAAACTTGTCAAGTTTATATTTATTTCAAAGCTACATTCAAGCTAGCAATAATCTGCATGTTAGCAGGCTGTACCCAGTAGGTACTCAGAGATATAAGTACCTATTGAAAATCATAGATATCATAGAAAACGAGAATTTGGGACTTTTAAAGCGCAAACATAAACAAAAATATATAAAAATAGAAAATATTTATTCAAATTAAAAATACATAGGTGAAAAATATAAAACCACAGTACATCAGTAACAAATATCAATAGAAGTATAATTGTATCTCTACATGTTTCGCCATTCACGGCTTCTTCAAGAGATTCTGTTACAATAAACTCTGTATGTATAGACTGATCACTATAATAGAAAAATATACAAATCAGAAAAAAAACTAATTTTTTTTTAAAGAAAACAAACAATAAAATATAGCAAACAATCCTGATTTTAATGTTGTAAACTGATAAACAGTGAACTGTAAGCATGTTCTGACCACGGCACCAACGTTCAAAGTTTTAAAGTTATAATCATCAACAATTGTGGGGTGGCATGCAGGGCCATTTGAGAGCATCACAGAGAAGGGTAATAGACTTGGAAGAATTGAAAGTCCATCTAAATTGAAGATAAATACACAAAAACATAAGAAAAAAAAGGGGGGTGCAAAAGCAGAACTCCCCAATATCAAAAAGCCTACCTCAATGATTTTTCAGAGCAAATCAAAGTCTTGATATCCCCAGCAGGTTAACATTTGCTCCATTTGCAAACAAGGGAGAGAAATAGATAGACTTTTTAAATCTGAAAGATTCTCAAAGTGTTCCAGACTTCCCTTAAAAAATAAAAAAATAAAAAAATAAAAAGTAGAAAAACTAAGTTACAATGAAAGACAATTTTGAATAAAAAACGAAGTAGTCAAGTCCAAATTGATCTTTACCTATTGTTTCTGGAGCTTTAGACAGCATGCCTCCTTCCAAGGACCGAGCCTAACAATGAATAAGGATTACTTCCTTTTATACCCCCCTCCAGACCGTTTTGGCGCCACAAAATGGCGCCAAAAACGGTCTGAGGATGCATGAGTGGCTGGATTAAACCAGAGACCAGTCGTATAGGAAATGATACCCTCCTCCATTCCAGCACGCCGGAAATGACATCACAGCGGCCAAGAAAGCAAAAAAGGAAATGGAGGATCGCACAGAATAATCCAACTACTTCCTCTAAGGCAAGATGAAAAACCTATGGTGGCCGGAACTGGGAAAAAATCAAATAATGCAAGGATGGAATAAAAAGAGAGCTGGAAGCCCAAACCAGTTGGAAAGAGTAGAAAAATATATAATGATAAAACAGGGACCCAGGAAAAAAACAGCTAAGGCGGCATTCACCAAATTGGATAAATGCCTTGGGTGTCCATATGATGCCTCTGGCCCATAGCCAAACCTCCTTAAAATAAAAAATCACATTAATAGATATCCACAGAAAGTGGAGCACGGTTAAAAAAAAACAAAAACACAATTAATCTTCTATTAATAATAATAATAATAATAATAATAATAGGGTGCCGTGAACAGTCAGACATACACAATGTCCAGAGCAAATTCAGTCCAAACTATCAGTAAGGTAAATACAACCTCAGTTTAAATAGTTGACAATCCAAAAGAAATAATCAATACAAACAGAGAAATATTGATTTCTCAATTAACAATGGCTAAATTCCTAAAGAAAAGGCTTGAAACTCAAAGACTCATTTAGGCCTGGATGCACAGTAGCAGATAAGTTATGAATCCATTTTGATTCTCGTTGGAGAAGAATTTTGTCTATGTCACCACCCCTACCACAATCTGGTATATGTTCTAATGCAAAAAATTGCATCTTGGAGGCATCAAAGACATGATAAAGCCCCATGTGCCTGCTGATCGGAGTTTCCATCTTTTTTTTATTCAATAACTTAACATGATCTCTTTTCCTGTGGAAAAAGGTCCTTTTGGTTTTACCCACATAAAATGCATTACATATACATTTCATGTAGTAAACTATACTGTTTTTTACAGTCAACAAAAAAGCTTGGTTTGTAGACTTGACCATTAGGAAGAATCACCTCTGCAGTATTGGTAAGTAAATGACAGAAGTCACATCTTCCACAGGTATAGGTTCCTGTCAGAAACCATGAATCAGACCAAGACAGAAGTACAGTTAATCACACTTGTTTAATAATAATAAAAAGGTAAACAGAGTAAGCCTAGTCAATACATAGCCAGAGTTCAGTAACCAGATCGGGTAGTCAGCTAATGCCAATGTCAGAGAGCCAGAGATCAACGTAGTAGTACAGCAAGCAGGATCAGGAGCCAGAAGGGACGTCAGCCGAGCAAGTCTTCAGCGGGAACGCAGGAGAAAGTCTCAGAGATGTGATCAAAGGTGAAGGCAGAGATGAAGTGAGCTGGACGGCTTTAAGTAGCCAGGACTGACGAGCAGATCATCAACAGCTGAGTCACTGTGGAAAGAAAGGAGCTGGCAATTAGCCAACAGCTGAGCGGCCAGCTCAGAGAAGGAAGGGCTGAGCCCAGCCCTGACAGTTCCTTTATGTTTAATGTTAGTTCTAGGATAAAGATGGCTATGTACCAATTGATCTTTTAAAGATCTTGATTTGCGGTAGGTGATTTGAGGATTCTCCCCTATATATTTAGACGAAATTTCATCCGTAGCAAGTAAATACCAATATTTTTGAACAATTCCACAAACCTTTTTATGTTCCCCAGCAAATCTAGTAATAAGACATACAAGTTGTCCACTCTTATACCCCGTACACCAACGGAAAATGTGTGATAGGACCTTGTTGTCGGAAATTCTGACCGTGGGTGGGCTCCATCACACATTTTCCATCGGAATCTCTGACACACAAAGTTTGAGAGCTTGCTATAAAATTTTCCGACAACAAAATCCATTGTCGGAAATGCCGATCGTGTGTACACAAATCCGAAGCACAAAGTGCCACGCATGCTCAGAATAAATGAAGAGAAGAAAGCTATTGGCTACTGCCCCGTTTATAGTCCCGACATACGTGTTTTACGTCACTGCATTCAGAACGATCAGATTTTCCGACAACTTTGTGTGACCGTGTGTGTGCAAGACAAGTTTGAGCCCACATCCGTCTGAAAAAATCCATGGATTTTGTTGTCGGAATGTCCGATCAATGTCCGACTGTGTGTACGGGGCATTAGACATTTTTTTAGAGTGGATTAAACTTTTTCGATCCTTCTGTTTTACTCTCCGATAGGCATTTTTTAGGCAGGTCTTAGTATAACCTCTGTTTAGAAGATGAATTTGGAGTGCCTTAGCCTCCTGCTCATAGTCCTCATCCACACTATAGTTTCTCCTCAGTCGTAAATACTGACTGTAAGGTATACTCTGGATTAGAGAATCTGGATGCGAACTAGTGGCATGTAGAATAGTATTGCCGGCTAGTGATTTCCGATAAAGGGATGAACCAAGAGTACCATCTGAATTGATAAAGATTGTAATGTCTAAAAAGTCAAAAGAAATTTGGTCACAAGATAGAGTGAATTTCAAATTGTAGGCATTTGATTCCAATTTATTTAAAAAAAGCATTAGTTCATCCCTCGTTCCCAGCCAGATGACAAAAATGTCATCTATGTATCTTCTCCATAACAACACCCTTTCAAAATCAGCAACAAACTCATCCAAGGAGAAAATCTCATGCTCCCACCCCCCCAGGTACAGGACGGCATATGATGGGGCACATTTGGTCCCCATCGCAACCCCCTGCACCTGGAGGTAGTGGGAGCGGTCAAAACCAAAAACAAAAATGTTATTGGAGAGAAAAAAAATCAGGAGGTCCAGCGCAAAGTTGTTATATGCCTTGGATTGAGGTCCTCATTCCGATAGGAAGCCATCGACAACTCGAACCCCCAACTTGTGGATCAACTTTGGATTATTCTGTGTGATCCTCCACTTCCTCTTTTGCTTCCTTGGCCGCTGTGATGTCATTTCCGGCGTGCCGGAATGGAGGAGGGTGTAATTTCCTATGCGACTGGTCTCTGGTTTAATCCAGCCAATCATGTATCCTTAGACCATTTTTGGCGCCATTTTTTGGCGCCAAAACGGTCTGGAGGGGGGTATAAAAGGAAGAAATCCTTATTCATTGTTAGGCTCGGTCCATTAAAGCTCCAGAAACAATAGGTAAAGATCGATTTGGACTTGACTACGTTTTTCATTCAAAATTGTCTTTCATTGTAACTTAGTTTTTCTATTTTTTATTTTTTTATTTTTTAAGGGAAGTCTGAAACACTTTGAGAATCTTTCAGATTTAAAAAGTCTATTTCTCTCCCTTGTTTGCAAATGGAGCAAATGTTAACCTGCTGGGGATATCAAGACTTTTAGTTGCTCTGAAAAATCATTGAGGTAGGCTTTTTGATATTGGGGAGTCCTGCTTTTGTGTCCCCCTTTTTTCTTTTTTCTTATGTTTTTGTGTATTTACCTTTAATTTAGATGAACTTTTAATTCTTCCCAGTCTATTACCCTTCTCTGTGATGCTCTCAAATGGCCCTGCATGCCACTCCACAATTGTCAATGATTATAACGTTGAAACTTTGAAGGTTGGTGCCGTGGTCAGAACGTGCTTACTGTTCACTGCTTATCAGTTTAGAACACTAAAATCAGGATTGTTGTTTGCTGTGTTTTATTGTTTGTTTTCTTTAAAAAAAAAAATTGTTTTTTTCTGATTTTCATATTTTTCTATTATAGTGATGAGTCTATACATACAGAGTTTATTGTAACAGAATTCCTGAAGAAGCCGCGAATGACGAAACATGTAGAGATACAATTATACTTCTGTTGATATTTGTTACTGATGTACTGTGGTTTTATATTTTTCACCTATGTATTTTTAATTTGAATAAATATTTTCTACATTTCTATATTTTTGTTTATGTTTGCGCTTTAAAAGTCCCAATTTCTCCTTTTCCATGATATCTTTGCTAAAAGGGATGTGGTGCCTCAATTAAGTCTTTCCAACAGACTTGCTCTAAAAACTACACTTCTCCTATTGAAAATCATAGTAACATCCCAGAAATCACTTCTCACATGCTTAATTGGTTAGATGGCCTTTGTCACCCCTTTGATCCCAGAGAAAAAGGGGATGCCAGGACAGTTCTCATGTACCATCAACCAAGGAACATCTGTCAAGTTATGCGAGCTAATAACACCTTGCCCATTGACTGAACTTTGCTGAAGCAAGGACATTGCAATTATTCTACTTCTCTGTTTTTTATTGCCTTTTTTTTTCTTTGTAACACCCTTTTTCTGTAAATATTTTATTTGCACCATTTTGACCTTTTCATTATTCAACCCTATTTTGAAAAGTGTCAACATTATCTCTAACGCTTTTAATGCAAACTAAAAAGAATCCCCGTCTCTTGAAGAACTACTGTATAAAATAAATCCTCTGAACATACCTGTCTGTGGGGACAGTGTGTATTAAAAACGTTTATTCTAAAATCATAGTTGGTATTGCTAATCTTTGGAAAGTTACGACTCTTTAGTAAAACTCGCTGGTGGCAGTTAAACGGTTAAATGCTTAATTGACATAGCCCAGTGACAATCGCTCTCAGGCTGCTGGCACCTAGACTGGGCCCTGCAAGCTGAAAAATCTTTGTGCAGGGTGCAGCTGAGAGTGGCATTGTTACATTAGTGGGAGATTGTCTAGTTCTTTGTCATGAGTTGGTGAGAAGGGCAGGGATCTGATACCTCGTTTCGTCACATATTTGCTGGCAGCATAGTGGGACAAGTTCTGCACTAAAGCATTCAGTGCATCATTAGGAATTAGCTCTGCACTGAAGGATTGTAACCTCTGTGGAAGCAGTCCTTAGAAACAAGTCAGTGCATATTTTGGTTTTTAAAGTTACATACAGCAATAGCTCCTTCCTATTCCTGCTTTCTGTTCTATATTTTCTTGCAAATATGTCTGGGTTATCAAAGTACAAGATTGTCAAAAATGACCTGTTTGCTGAATGCGAAGCAAGACTTGGCATACCTGCAATTTCTTGACTGCTAGGCTGCAGCCAAGAGAGAGGAATGGCAGGCAGCGCAGAGGGAGGCTGATCGCTGGCACGAACTGGAGATGGCTAGGCTCCAGCAGTGATAGGCTCAGAATCTAAGATCCCTAGAGCACAGGGATGCCTCTCTGCCTGTGAACCAGGCAGCCAAATCCAGCCATTGAAAAGGACAGTGGCATTGACATGTATCTACTGTCATTTGAAAAAACTTGCCGTCAGTACCAACTGCCCCAAGCACAACGGGCTCAGTACCTGACGCCAGGGCTGCGAGGCAAGGCCCTGGATGCTTATGTTGAATTGCCAGCGTAGTAGGACAGCAATTTTGCGATCATCTGAAAGTATCAGTTAACCAGGAAGTCATTTCATTCCTTGCAAGAGGGGCCTGGGGACTCATATATGGATGTGACAAGTCTCTTAGGCACCGCATTCTGGCAGTGGACCAAAGGCTTGAAAGCCAATTCCTTTGAGTCCCTGGAGGATCTTATGGTCGAAGATCAGCTGCTACACATTTGTCCTGCTGACGTCAGACAGTTTGTGTTGGAGTGAAGGCCAACCTCTGCCAAAGCAGCAGCAGAACTGGCAAATACCTATATCAACACTTGGGTATCTGGCCATGGCAACCCCTCTAACACCTGTGAGTCAAGTTTCCCAGCAACCCGCACCTGCAGTCTCTGGTGTCACGCCAATTGCAACTGACACCCACAGAAGCTACACCTGTGGGAAACCCACACTTCTTACGATGCCGTGCCAGGCAGCCAGCAACTCTTCTTCCCGTGAAAGGGTTAAACAGCTGCTCATTATGTCTAGTCAGTCTAGGTGGCATGTATTGAAGGTGTCACCTGATCTGTGAAGATCCATGTGAAATCTCTAAGGCAAGGGCTGAAGTGACACACAATGGTTTGTGGCCTAGCTCGATTCTCACACAACAACCCTGCAGAGCGCATGTCATGACTAGTGGCAGTACAACTGGTGTCCTGATTTGTTAGCAGCAGGGTGGATAAAAACCAATGATTAAAAAAAAAATCAAAACATCACATTTTTTAAATTTAAATCAGATTTTTTTCATTTAAAATCGATTTTTTTTGCTTTTTATTAAATTTATTTTAATAAAATGCTTTTGAAGTAAAAAATCTATCTAAAGATAGTGTAACAGGTATGTTGTCAGCAAGACATACAGGACACCCATAGATTATATGTTATACAGTGGGGACGGAAAGTATTCAGACCCCCTTACATTTTTCACTCTTTGTTATATTGCAGCCATTTGCTGAAATCATTTAAGTTCATTTTTTTCCTCATTAATGTACACACAGCACCCCATATTGACAGAAAAACACAGAATTGTTGAAATATCACATGGTCCTAAGTATTCAGACCCTTTGTTCAGTATTTAGTAGAAGCACCCTTTTGATCTAATACAGCCATGAGTCTTTTTGGGAAAGATGCAACACGTTTTTTCACACCTGAATTTGGGGATCCTCTGCCATTCCTCCTTGCAGATCCTCTCCAGTTCGGTCAGGTTGGATGGTAAACGTTGGTGGACAGCCATTTTTAGGTCTTGCCAGAGATGCTCAATTGGGGTTAAGTCAGGGCTCTGGCTGGGCCATTCAAGAACAGTCACGGAGTTGTTCTGAAGCCACTCCTTCGTTATTTTAGCTGTGTGCTTAGGGTCATTGTCTTGTTGAAAGGTAAACTTTCGGCCCAGTCTGAGGTCCTGAGCACTCTGGAGAAGGTTTTCGTCCAGGATATCCCTGTACTTGGTCGCATTCATCTTTCCCTCAATTGCAACCAGTTGTCCTGTCCCTGCAGCTGAAAAACACCCCAACAGCATGATGCTGCCACCACCATGCTTCACTGTTAGGACTGTATTGGACAGATGATGAGCAGTGCCTGGTTTTCTCCACACATACAGCTTAGAATTAAGGCCAAAAAGTTTTATCTTGGTCTCATCAGATCAAAGAATCTTATTTCTCACCAACTTGGAGTCCTTCGGGTGTTTTTTAGCAAACTCCATGCAGGCTTTGATGTGTCTTGCACTGAGGAGAGGCTTCCGTCGGGCCACTCTGCCATAAAGCACTGACTGGTGGAGGGCTGCAGTGATGGTTGACTTTCTACAACTTTCTCCCATCTCCTGACTGCATCTCTGGAGCTCAGCCACTGTGATCTTTAGGTTCTTCTTTACCTCTCTCACCAAGGCTCTTCTCCCCTGATAGCTCAGTTTGGCCGGACGGCCAGCTCTAGGAAGGGTTCTGGTTATCCCAAACGTCTTCCATTTAAGGGTTATGGAGGCCACTGTGCTTTTAGGAACCTTAAGTGCAGCAGAATTTTTTGTAACCTTGGCCAGATCTGTGCCTTGCCACAATTCTGTCTCTGAGCTCTTCAGGCAGTTCCTTTGACCTCATGATTCTCATTTGCTCTGACATGCACTGTGAGTTGTAAGGTCTTATATAGACATCTGTGTGGCTTTCCTAATCAAGTCCAATCAGTATAATCAAACACAGCTGGACTCAAATGAAGGTGTGGAACCATCTCAAGGATGATCAGAAGAAATGGACAGTACCTGAGTTAAATATATGAGTGTCACAGCATGGGTCTGAATACTTAGGACCATGTGATATTTCAGTTTTTTCTTTTTTAATAAATCTGCAAAAATGTCAACAATTCTGTTTTTTTCTGTCAATATGGGGTGCTGTGTGTACATTAATGAGGAAAAAAATGAACTTAAATGATTTTAGCAAATGGCTGCAATATAACAAAGAGTGAAAAATTTAAGGGGGCCTGAATACTTTCCGTTCCCACTGTATGTAAGGCTATTTGTTATGCAAGCTCTCCATTTAGCCACAAGATGGCGAGAGGGACAGTCTCACCTTTCCTTTCTGAACATGGGGAGACACAAATGACACTGGGAAGTAAAAAGTTTCAGGAAGTGATACGGAGTGTGTTAGGGGAGAGGAGGAGTGTGTGTGAAGGGGAGAGAAGGCTGAGGTGATTCAGGAGAGAAGAGAGAGCCCAAGCCAAAGAAAAAGCCCCTGGGCAGTGGGCACCTGAAGCAAGAGAAAGAGAGCGAGAGAGAGAGACAGGCTTTCACACAGCACTACTGAGAGAGTGCTCTCAGGACAGACTGAGGAACGCCAGGAAAAGGGGACCACCACACAGTCCACCATCGTATACTGGAACCCTCAGGCCTGAAGCACCAGAGTTCATACCACAGAGCCAATCATTGACAGGCCAGGAAGATTTTCTGATTTCCCTAACTGCAGAGGACACAGAGACTCTTCAACCTTCTATGGTGGAAGAAGAAGCTATACCAGAACTATCTGAACCCAAAGAGCAAAGGGAAAAATGAACAATTCACCCGCCAAAAAGACTGACTTTACGATGCTCTAGGCGAAAGTTCTGAGGAAGCCATCTATACCTCTCAAAGAACTCACAACACGCCGACCCTTCCCACTACAAGTTTAGTGGAGGGCGACTCCAACTCACCCCCTGGCACATCTAGGTGGGCCATCCCAATATCAGTGGCTTATGAGCAAGACAACTTCACCTCTTATGACAAATGGGGGGGTTCCCTTGCCGGGATCATACATGCATGCGAATTGTTTGTTATCCTACATGTACTAACCTGCTTTTGCCTGCAGATACTACTTTTGAAAGCATATAACAGGATGTGGATATTATATGCTGATGGACTCCCTCCTTCCTTTGGGGGGCCAAAGGTTCTTTGGTGGTGGGAGTATGTAACAGGTATGTTGTCAGCAAGACATACAGGACACCCATAGATTATATGTTATATGTAAGGCTATTTGTTATGCAATTTCTACATTTGGCCACAAGATGACGAGAGGAAGAGGCTGACCTTTCCTTTCTGAACATGAAGAGACCCAAATGACACTGGGAAGTAAAAAGTTTCAGGAAGTGATACGGAGTGGTTGAGGGGAGAGGAGGAGTGTGTGTGAAGGGGCGAGAAGGCTGAGGTGATTCAGGAGAGAAGAGTGAGCCCAAGCCAAAGAAAAAGCCGCTGGAGTTGTGCCAGCCTGGGCAGTGGGCACCTGAAGCAAGAGAAAGAGAGAGAGAGACAGGCTTTCACACAGCACTACTGAGAGAGTGCTCTCAGGACAGACTGAGGAACGCCAGGAAAAGGAGACCACCACACAGTCCACCATCATTCAGCCCAGGGACCCTGCTCAGCAGCCCAGCACCATACAGCCCAATGGAGACGACCCACACCGCTTCAGGGATCACTTGACCCATCAAGGTATTGGGTCGGCCGCTGTCAAATCACGTTCCAAGTTTTGATACCCTTCATCTTGATCGGTTGTCAGGAGGTGATCCGGGGCCTCACTACATCACCAGGAGCCTGAACCAGTACTTGGGATTTACGGTTTGTCATCGCACAGAGGATTGGTGAGCGGGTGTAAACCCAACAGCCTTCTTAGCAAAGTACAGACACTGCCTGCAGACACTTATTCCCCTTCCTAGTGTCAGAGGATGCATGTTTGGAGTTGCCACCTTTAGCGGTTTGTCCTTGCAAATCACTACCCAATAGAACATCCTAGATGATTACTGCTTCACTCGAGCTTGATTAAACCTACTCTTAAAACAAGGGCCCAAATCGTTTGCTTGCAGAAGACACTAGTATTCTTCACCCTGGGACCTGTATTGCTACAGAACTTTGTTCACTGTACCTGATTAATCCAGATGGACATGTCAGAGATTGGGTACTGGGAACAGCAGGGAGAAGGCAACCAGAGATCTGGAACTGGGAAGGTTGAGGCTATCATGACCTGGCCTACTCCTCAAACCAAAATATGGGTAAGGTCAATCCTGGGTACAGCTAGCTACAGTAGGATGCTGGGGTGCAACTATAGTGGCTCAGCTGAACCTGTGACTGACTGATCAAAAGGGAAACTGACAAAAATGGCATCCTTACGCCAGTGTGTAAGAAGGACCATTCCATCTTGCCGGAGGTACTGGTCGGTGCACCTTTGACGCGGGCCCCGTAATTCACCTATCTGGATCCGGCGCACACTAGCATCACTACTTTTGGATCAGGTGCAGTCACGGGCCAGAAGGACGAGACAGGAGAGGAATATCTCATTCTCTACCTATGCAAGAAGTTACCTTCTAGCCAGTTAGCATATGCCATCCCAACAGAGGTGTCATGTGATCAGGTGGGCATCATGGAAGCTGTCACATTATTCAGGTGGTTACAGCCGACTGGTACTCGCCCATCAAAAAACACTCTGTTGGCCAAACAGTGTTGCTAGGGAGAACAGCCCACCTCTCAAAGGGAGCCTGGATCTCCAGTAATGCAATTAGACCAGACCGCACAAAAGTGAACACCTTGGCAAGGCGGACCTATGGCGCAACAAGCTAAGCCAACAGCAGTTGATTGTGTTAGGAGGGATTTTGCAGTTCCCTCCCATGCAGCCACCTGAGGGGGGAGGTGTAATGGTCATGCGTACTTGGCTCACAAATGTGTGAGTAGCACATGCGTGTAGCAGCCATTTTTTTCAAGTTCAGCCATTACATTTTTGTCATTAGCTTCTCTGTTTTAAAACCAGAGATCCAGCAGTTCTGATTCCTTTCCCCCTTCCTTCACTGTATACAATACACAAACTGTTAACTGATGCCAGGACCTTATCAATACATTGATCAGACACACATTTCCATTACCCAATCCACAATTTAAGTCTAGAAATCCTAATTAAACTGTCACTCTCGCAAGCTGAGCAATCCAGAGAACTAACATATACCAGTTGTAAATAGCTCAGTTGGAGGAGATGGCCAATAAACATCTCTGCAGACAGGTTAGCAGTTATAACTCTGAAACTTCAGCATGTTTCATAACTCATTAACCACTAAGCCACCGCCCACCGTCATATGACGGCGGGACGAGGCTTCTGTTGTTCTGGGAGGACGTCATATGACGTCCTCGACCTCCCGAGCCACTGCGTCACTCGGGACCCGGTGCGCGTGCCCGGCGGCCGCGATGTCCGCCGGGCACCCGTGATTGCCGGGTAACAGAGCAGGAGCGTGGATCTGTGCATGTAAACACAGATCCACGTCCTGTCAGAGAGGAGAGGAGACCGATGGCGTGTCCCTTGTACATAGGGACAGCGATCGGTCACCTCCCCCAGTCAGTCCCCTCCCCCCACAGTTAGAATCACCTCCTTAGGTCATACATTAACCCCTCGAGCGCCCCCTAGTGTTAACCCCTTCCCTGCCAGTCACATTTACACAGTAATCAATGCAATTTTATAGCATTGATCGCTGTATAAATGTGAATGGTCCCAAAAATGTGTCAAAAGTGTCCGATGTGTCCGCCGCAATATCGCAGTCACAATAAAAATTGCAGATCGCCGCCATTACTAGTAAAAAATAAATAAATAATAAAAATGCTATAAATCTATCCCCTATTTTGTAGACGCTATAACTTTTGCGCAAACCAATCAATATACGCTTATCGCAATTTTTTTTTACCAAAAATATGTAGAAGAATACATATCGGCCTAAACTGAGGAAAAAATTTGTTAAAAAAAAAAAAAAAAATTGGATATTTATTATAGCAAAAAGTAAAAAATATTGTGTTTTTTCAAAATTGTCCCTCTTCTTTTGTTTATAGCGCAAGAAATAAAAACCACAGAGGTGATCAAATACCACCAAAAGAAAGCTCTATTTGTGGGGAAAAAATGATAAAAATTTAATTAGGGTGCAGTGTAACATGACCGCGCAATTGTCATTCAAAGTGCGACAGCGCTGAAAACTGAAAAATGGCTTGGGCAGGAAGGGGGTGTAAGTGCCCTGTATTGAGGTGGTTAAATAATAACAGCAGAGCCAGAATATAGACATATTTGCCTCCTTCAGTTAATTTATAGTCCAAACATTGCTGCTCTAGGAGTACTGGGAGCAGAACCAACCCTATTCAGCTCCGAGGCCAACTGGGCATCCAAAACCTGTCAAGTTTATATTTATTTTTAAGCTGCATTCAAGCTGGACAATAATCTGCATGTTAGCAGGCTGTCCTTGGAGATATGAATACCTATATAAAACTATCTCTGGGACATAGTTACAACCATAGTGACATCCCAGAAACCACTCCTCAGACTCTTAATTGGTCAGATGGCCTCTGTCAACACCCTTTGGTCCCTAAGAAGAAGGGGATGCCAGGACAGTTTGACAGTTCTCATGTGCAATTAACCAAGGAACATCTGTCAAGTTTTGAGAGCAAATAACACCTTGCTCATTGACTGAACTTTGCAGAAATCAGGACATTGCACATAGTCTTCCTTTTCAACTCCTTTTTGTGTCTCTGTTGTAATATTGTCTCTTTATTTCTTTGTAGCGCCCTTTTTCTGTAAATATTTTATTTGCACCATTTTGACCTTTTCACTATTAAACCGTATTTTGAAAAGTGTCTCTAACGCTTGAAACATTGTCTCTAACGCTTTTAATGCAAACTAAAAATAATCCCTGTCTCTTGAAGGGTGCTGCTATATAGTATAAATCTTCTCAAGATACCTGTCTGTGGTGACAGTGTGTTTTACAGACATTTATTCTAAAATCATAGTTGGTATTGCTAATCTTGTGGAAGTTCCGACTCTTTGGTAAAAGTCGGTGGTGGCAGTTAAAGGGTTAATTGCTTAATTAATGTAGCCCAGTGACAGTCGCTCTCAGGTTGCTGGAACCTAGATTGGGTCCCGCAAGCTGGAAAATCTTCGTGTAGGATGCAGCTGAGAGTGGCATTGTTACGTAAGTGACAGCGCGGTGTGAGATTGACCAGTACTTTGTCACAAGTTAGTGAGAAGGGCAGGGATCTGATACCGCTTTTTATCACAGGGGAGATGCCATGTCTTGGAGACCCCCATGGTGGAGGAAAGCCAGGACCTGGTCGCAAGTGTGAACTTTGCAGCCCTGGTTGTTCCGCCACTGTCCTCCATCCCATCAGTATTTCCAGCATTCTACTCTAAATTAATTAATTATTATAAATTATTTCTTTTAATATAAATTCCTTATTTAACCCCTTCATGGAGGGTAAAACAAATCTTAACACTGTAAAACTGTACATATCATTGCATCTACTTAGTGAATTATGCCTTGTTTTTTTTCAGGACAAATTGGGTTTTCATTTGGTGTTAAATGGTATTGGATAGCTCCTGATCGTTTTTATTATCAAAGAAAAACTGGCAACATTTTTTTAAGCTGCATATATTGCTATTACCATAAACCAAAGAAAAACCTAAATAAATTCTCCTGATGATTGCAGTGATACCACATATGTGTATGTTATTTGTTGCTTTTTTTTTTTTTTTTTTTTTTAACGTTTAACTCTTTATTCAAAGATTTTTCCAAATATAAACAATCATGTAGAAAAAAAAGACAAACAAAGAAATAAATTCATATCATACAGTGAATACTATATATTGGTGAATAAATTCCATAGATATACCATATCATATGGTGAACATTCTAATGCCCCGTACACACGGTCGGACTTTGTTCGGACATTCCGACAACAAAATCCTAGGATTTTTTCCGACGGATGTTGGCTCAAACTTGTTTTGCTTACACACGGTCGCACAAAGTTGTCGGAATTTCCGATCGACAACCACGCGGTCACGTACAACACGTACGACGAGACTAGAAAAGGCCAGTTTAGAACCAAGCGCGGCACCCTTTGGGCTCCTTTTGCTAATCTCGTGTTAGTAAAAGTTTGGTGAGAGACGATTCGCGCTTTTTCAGACTCGTGGCTTTCAGATCGTTTTCTGCTGTTCAGTTTGTGCTTGTGGGTTTGTATCTGCTCTTCAGTGCGTGCAGTCAGTTCGTATCAGAGTTTTCTGTGTGATCTTGCCTGCTCGTTGCTGTTTTTCAGGTCGCTCTTCACAGGCCTTGCTGTTCTTCAGTGCGTTCTGTTACTTCGTTCTGAGCAGCCGACCGTTTTCTAGCCATGTTTCGTATGCGTACTCCTCGTACAGTTTGTGCTGTGCGGGGGCTTGGTGTTGGGGTCCTGACCTTGACACAAGTCCAGTCCATTAACAGGGTGGGGAGGAGTTCATGGACCAAGAATTGGTTGCTTCAGCGTCACCAGTTCTCTCATATGCTTTTGCTCCGTGAGATACGTGAGAATAATCCTGATGATTTCAGGAACTTTCTCAGGATGACGGACCCCGTGTTTCACCGTTTGTTGGCTTTGCTGACCCCTTATATTAGCAGGCAGGATACCTGCATGAGGCAAGCCATCACTCCGGAGCAGAGGTTGGTCGCTACCTTGCGGTATTTGGCCACAGGGAGAAGCCTGCAGGACCTCAAGTTCTCGACAGGCATCTCCCCCCAGGCTCTTCTTTGTGGACATTTACTGCTTGTGTTTGTTTGAGCTGACCCTGACAGAAATGTGTGGAGTGCAGAAAATGTCGTGATTGTGTAACCTTATACAAAGCACTGTTGGCTGTTATTTACTAAATGCAAAGACACTTTTCACTACAAGTGCACTTGCAACTGCACTGAAACTGCACTTGTAGTGCAAAGTGGATTTCCCCTTAGGAAATAACCCCCATTTTCTCATAAAACAACAATTACTTCACCCCAAAAGTGTTGTAGCGTGAGACAATAATCCACACATTCTTGATGAACAATCTTTTTAATACCTGCACAATCACATGTGCATTTACCAAAGGTTTTTCTGACAAACCAACATGTTTGTTGTATACCAATTTTTGTGGTGTCATTATCCAAAATCAAAATGTGCATTTTATAGAAAACAGGCCTGTGTAAAACCAACAAGAAAGACACAAATCTTGATCTTACAAAGTTCACATTTGGTAGAACTGGAAGGCAATATCAGACATGAGTATTTAGGAACTGTGTTTGATATAGCGTTCAGATGGGGGGAAATCACCCCTGGAAAAGCCAAATTTGGAAGATGCACACAAATTTCCCAATGTCAACATGTGCTAGCTGCCATCACGGGGGATCAAGGGATGTGTTTTGGGGGAGAAAGCCCTTCCTCACCGCTACTTTATTATTGAGGAAGGGGTTGCACCCCCAAAACGCGTCCATTGATCTCCCGTGATGGCAGATAGCACATGTTGATACACTGTGTGCATCTTCCAAATTTGGCTTTGGGAAAAATCACAAAAACATTTCGCACATTGTAGCACACAAAAGAAGAAAGTGATTTGGAGGGGCTTTAAACTCGCCCCAAAACATCAATGATGTTTTTATATTTTGGAATAACATCATTGATGTTTTGCTTGATGTTTTCCAATTGTATATTACACCCCATGATCTCCCCGATCAGGATCTGGGCACTTTCGGATGTGAAAGGATCTGGATCCACAACCTCACGATCACCTAAAAAGAGAGGAACCCCAAAATAAATTAGGTTTCAAAAAAATGCCGCAATCCATCTCTTATCGGAGCCTGTGGTTGCAGACACTCACCTGTTGTGGTAACTACTTCCACCACGTCTTCATCCTCCTGCTCATCTTGTGTTGGGGGGATTTCCCCTTCTTCCAGAGGGGGGGTGCTCTGGTCTCCTCGGATGAGGGGTGTCTTCCGAGTCTTTTCTCCCCTATGTAAAACAAAAATGGTATAATTAGCACACAGATATTTGATGGCAGAACTATAAAGATGAAACATTGCTTGGAAGTGGGGTACAATTATCTATTTTAGCAGAGTTCCAAGATGTAGCTTTTTTAGTGTCCTTTGTCAAGCTGCAATACTTTACCTGTTTGGTAAAAGCTTCACAGATGTAGCCCCCCCTATAGTATACACTGGAGCACCTGTGTGGCCCCCTAATAAAAATGGTGTTCTTGTGTCCCACACTAGTGCTCCAGTGTCCAGATGTGAAAACAGCTGCTCAGTGTCCTCTCCTTACACAGAATCTAGTTTGCATTTCATTCTAGTAACAAAGCCATCTACACAACCCAATTCTTTGAAGACAAGTATGGTGGCCAAATGCATATGGCCTAAACAATGGTATTTTATCGTCCGAAATAACAATGTGTGATCCGAACGAATAATGTGCCCATGAACATGAAAGTTGCCATTTTAAACTGTACAACAGTTCCTAAAAGCACATGGAGCAGCACGAACGTAATAAACATAAAGAATAGGAACACAGCACAACTACTTACTTTTTTGCAGCACTCTCCGGATCTTTCTGTACTGCTCATGTTCTCGTAATTTCAGGTCCGACCACCGCTTCCTGAGCTGATCTTTCGATCGTCGTACCCCGAATTTCCGGTGCAGACTCCTGACCACTTTCGCCATGATCTTGGCCTTTTCGGACATTGGGGTTGGGGTAAGGCCCATACTTTCCATCATAGTCGGCCTTCTTCAGGATGTCCACCATCTCCAACATCTCCCCAAAGGACATATTTGAGTCCTTTAATCTCCTTCTGGATCGGGACGTTTCAGGCTCTGGCCTTTCCTCCTCCTCCTCCTCCTCGTTGCTACAATTAGCATGATCCTGCTGTCTATCCGCCATGTGCTCTTCCCCCACTGCGCCGAACGAAAAGGGGCGGGGAATAGACTAGAAAGAACGTCAGGGGCGGGCGGAGTTATACGCATGCGCAGTGTGTATAAATCGTAACGCGCGTCTTACGTACGATCTGTGAGCGGAGGAAGGAGCATCGGAGACGCCGATCGTGCTAACGAAGGTAGGATCTAAACTTGGGCCTATACTGCTTCGAAATGGAAGCCTATATTGTAACAAGATTAGGGGAGTTTGGCCTGACATTAGGCTTTGTCTTGTGTTGTGTCTTACAGAGAAAATGGATGGGTTCAACGACCACAATTTCCTGCCCCTGTTCATAGACAAGTACAGGGAGCTGCCCTGTCTGTGGCAAGTGAGACACCCCCACTATAATCACAAACAGAAGAGGCAGGCAGCGCTGGAGAAACTGCTGGAGTTGGTGAAGCCGGTGGTCCCCACAGCAACCATCCCTTATTTGAAAGCTAAAATTGGTGGCCTGAGGAGCACTTATCTTAGGGAGCGCAAGAAGGTCACAGATTCCCAGAGGTCCGGAGCTGCAGCAGATGACATTTATGTCCCCAGGCTGTGGTACTACGAGAGACTGCGATTTCTGTCAGACCACACTGAAGTCAGGGAATCCCTCTCCACTCTTCCTTCCACGCTTCCTTCCATCCCAGCTGAGGCTTCCGATGTCCAACCTGGGCCTTCCAGCCAGGAAGAAGTGGAGGAGCCCAGCTGGAGTCAGGTATAGCATTCTTCTACAGATTTCTGGTCAATAAATAAATGATGTTTATTAGATGTTATTATTGATCACTAATTGCTGATTAAAAAAAGTGCTTTACATATCAATAGACAGTAGTGGGCACCCAAAATTGGGAAAAGAATGAAAACTGCTGGGCTCAGAAGGATAGTCTGTTATATTTGTTAACATTCAATTTGCAGCAGTCAGGAGGTGAAAATTGTGTGTGATTGATGAATAAAAAACTAAAACTATGTCCCTTTTTCATACACAGGAAGACCTCAGCCAGGAGGAGGCAGTGGAATGTGGCAGTCAAGAGGAGGCGGGGATTAGTGGCAGCCAGGAGGAGGCGGGGCTAAGTGTCAGCCAAGAGAAGCCAGGGACAAGTCGCAGCTTGACTGAGTCTCAGGTCCCTCCCCTCCGCCTGCCATATAAACGAGCCAGGAAGGCCACTCCGAGTCCCGTGCAGGATTCAGCGTACAGGCTGATCCAGGAGGCTTCGGTGTCCCTCCGAGCCTTCCCCAGTCCTGAAGAGGCCTTTGCCTGCATGGCTGCCACAAAATTGCAGGGCATGCAGGAGGGTCAACGCAAGATCTCTGAGGACCTGATTTATAAAGTCCTTCGTAAGGGGGAGAGTGGGGAACTGACACACAAGACGGATGTCATTGAGATCGACGATCCTGCTCCTCCTCCTCCTCCTGCTGCCACAACTCCACCACCACAGCCAAAGGCTGGAAGGAAGCGTGGAAAGAAGACCTGAGAGTGACTGCCCTGGGTTCAGTCTGGTCTGACAGAAGATGCAGTCTCTCGTATGACCACAGCCTGGGGACACAGATGTCATCTGCTGCTTTCCGGATCTCTGGGACTTCTGGACCAGACTGCCCTCCCTTATGATATGGACTCCTCAGGCCACCAATTTTGCTTTTAAATAGTTGATGTCTGCCCCGGGGGTCCAAGGCTTCGCCCACTTCTGCAGTTTCTCCAGCGTTGCCTCCCTCTTTGTTTAGTTGTGAGCCCTTAATAAAATTTTTTCGGGTAAATTCTACTCTCCTGTGTGTGTTTTCATCCAAAAAGGACAGTTTGTTGGTGACGATTCAGGTACATTTCTAAAGTACAATGTGAAATTAACAAGGGACAACAACACCAAACAATCTCCTACAGATTAAATAGAACAACATATTAGTGGTGTTGTGGGAACTTGTCACAAAAAACACACAAACATTTTCGGGAATACAAATCAAAATCACCAAAAAATAAAAATAAAAAAGAGAAACACAAAAAAAGAATCTACATTAAAGTCCAAAAAAAAAAAAAATTTTGTTGTCAGATGTGAGAAATCAAAATATATTGAGGGAATCCCGATAAATAGTAACTAAATAAGTTTGTGAGAAGTGTGTGTGAATATGAGCAGCAAAACTACTTAATTCTTGTCACATTATAAAGAAGAAGAGAGTCGCTGTATTAAACCATTTTGAACATTGCAGCGTAACGAAAGTGCTGTATCCATTCCGAACGCTACGTTTACCAGAACGAGCTGTCCCATGTCGGAATTTCTTCTGAGCATGCGTGGCACTTTGTGCGTCGGAACAGGCCACACACGGTCGGAATTGACGCGATCGGATTTTGTTGTCGGAAAATTTTATCTCCTGCTGTCCAACTTTGTGTCGGAAAATCCGATGCAAAATGTCCGATGGCGCCCACACACGGTCGGAATTTCCGACAACACGCTCCGATCGGACATTGTCCATCGGAAAATCCGACCGTGTGTACGGGGCATTAGTTGTATACATTGTATCCATGGCACAAAAAGATATTTTATGACACACTGATAATTGGTGTTCTAAATAAAATAAGTCCGTGAAAAAGTCCTGAGAAATATGATAAAGTTACAGCAAAAAGGTGGGACTTTATATGAGGGTGTAGGGGCCGTTCGAAACCCCTCCTCCATCCCAATGTAATAGTAAAAGTAGGGGGAGAGCAACTGTGGGACTTTAAACAAGGCACATGGGAGCAGAGGTATGAATTGGGTATAAAATGCAATTTATTAGTAAGGAAACATGGTTTAACAGAAATTCATACAGTACATACTTGAGCATAAATAAAACATAGATAGTTTTACAGAAATTCATACAATACATAATTAGGCACATGGCTCTGCATATGTTGGCACTTAGCTCTAAGATATTAGATATTAAAATTGTAATCAAAGTTAATGCATCAAGAATAACAAATACAAGCAAATGGGTAAATGTAAGTAGGAACGTAATATGGATTCATATAGTGTACACCTAGCGGTAGATTTGAGCTCTACGTCGTTACGTCGTTTCGGGGCCTTATAGCCACTCATCAGGAGCGATACCGAGGTGGTACCTATGGGTTGGGGAAATAGCGGTGATAAATGGTGTAAATATATAAGAAGGTAATTCTGGATCATGAATGTCAAATTATTAATTGTAGCTAAAAACTCACAGTGGTGTCTGCGCAGAGGCGACGCGGCCCAGGTGCCACGCCAACCCCAGATGCCCGGGCCTGAAGCTGAGGGAGCTAGGTCCGGCAGGCGAAACCAAACCAACGGACCCCCCGGGTGGGGTCGAAGTGTAGAGACAGATGTGTAGGTAGGGGGTGGTCCCATGATGAGGGAAGAATGGCACTGGGTGTCTGTGTTGAATAAAAAAAAAAATATTATGACAAGTGTGAAGTATAGTGGAGTGGAAAAGTGAGGCGAGGTAGGGTGTGGGGTGGAACAGAGAAAGTATGATAGGAGATGAAGAGGGGGGAAAGTCCCCCTTTGCACCCCCTTTTTCTTTTCTTTTTTCTTCCTCTCTACATTTCTCCTTCTTCTCCCTCCCCCTCCCCCTCCCCCTTTCCTTCCTCTCTCTCTCCCCCCTCCCTTTCCCCCCTCTTCATCTCCTATCATACTTTCTCTGTTCCACCCCACACCCTACCTCGCCTCACTTTTCCACTCCACTATACTTCACACTTGTCATAATATTTTTTTTTTTATTCAACACAGACACCCAGTGCCATTCTTCCCTCATCATGGGACCACCCCCTACCTACACATCTGTCTCTACACTTCGACCCCACCCGGGGGGTCCGTTGGTTTGGTTTCGCCTGCCGGACCTAGCTCCCTCAGCTTCGGGCCCGGGCATCTGGGGTTGGCGTGGCACCTGGGCCGCGTCGCCTCTGCGCAGACACCACTGTGAGTTTTTAGCTACAATTAATAATTTGACATTCATGATCCAGAATTACCTTCTTATATATTTACACCATTTATCACCGCTATTTCCCCAACCCATAGGTACCACCTCGGTATCGCTCCTGATGAGTGGCTATAAGGCCCCGAAACGACGTAACGACGTAGAGCTCAAATCTACCGCTAGGTGTACACTATATGAATCCATATTACGTTCCTACTTACATTTACCCATTTGCTTGTATTTGTTATTCTTGATGCATTAACTTTGATTACAATTTTAATATATAATATCTTAGAGCTAAGTGCCAACATATGCAGAGCCATGTGCCTAATTATGTATTGTATGAATTTCTGTAAAACTATCTATGTTTTATTTATGCTCAAGTATGTACTGTATGAATTTCTGTTAAATCATGTTTCCTTACTAATAAATTGCATTTTATACCCAATTCATACCTCTGCTCCCATGTGCCTTGTTTAAAGTCCCACAGTTGCTCTCCCCCTACTCCTGAGAAATATATAACACCAGGAAGTGTAAAGAAATTATATAGTTGTAGCACTAACCCACGGTGGAGCTGCTGGTTTAAGCGGGTCTGTTACCTTCACTTTGTTTCCCTCTGTTTCACCGGCACCGGGTCTAGGGGTTCCGTTGAGTTTACTTCTGGACGACACACGCACCAACACTGGAGTACGTTTTCAATGCTTTATTGAACAAACAAACTTTAGGAAGTAGCAGGAAAGAGGCGGAAAAGGAAACTTTCAGGAGAAACTCAAATATCTTCTTGCAAAAATCTTAGTGACAAATGTCCCGGTAGAATTCAGATAATTATGTGGAATGCGTTCCCCTTATGGGACACACTCTTTGCTCGTCTGGATAGGCCTCTCTCACCGGTCTAGCAGCCAGTACGCAGCACGAATCAAAAGTCTCTGCCACAGACTTATTTGGGGGAATAAATCCGTACGAACCTCTGCCACAGGATGTATCAGATTTTCTGTAGTGAAAGTCAGTCACAGTGCCTGAACCTTTAAGCCGAACCGGCAACACTATGCTGTATGGTTACTTCTTTTGGATACGTCCTCCAACCGAGTCACCAGGCCCCTCTATAGACCAGCATGCCGCGCAATCTCTCCAAGACGGGTCCTCCCCTGGGATCTCCTCGGTTGTCCAGCTTCGTCACACAAGACCAACAGCTCAGGACCATTCCTCAGCCGCGGTGGTAGGCCCCAGACAAGCCTCTGGACCCACCCCTGCGCCGTAGCATCATGGGCCTCCCGATCGGCAAAGAGGGAGAAAAAGGACAGTTTAAAGACATTATGAGACTTATATATATAAAACCTTATGTTCACAGCCGCGAACAAAACCACAATATAATTTTACATAACCTCACTAACTAACTAGCTGAAAAGCCTCCCAGCTATACATATGATCCGATGATCCCTGAAAAGGAAACATAGTTAAGTACAAATATATACATACTGCGCAACACCAGGAGCAAAGCCTCATTTTAAAATGAGACTCTCTTCCTATGATTTATATTAGAAAAAAATATATACTTTTGGAGTCCATCCCTGCATAAGAACTTTTCTTATAAAAGAAATCTGGCTAGCAAATAGAAGTCCTTGGATTTAAACACAAAACATGATCTGTAGATCTTGACCACGTAGATCTCTTTACCCTGTCGCTATCTAACTAGGTAACTTCAAAGTAATAGTGTCCATAATTACCAGTAAAACCAAGGATCTGGTAGAGTTACATATTTTCCTTCTTTATCTACAGTGGTAATAAAATATACAGCATTGTCCTTTCCCAGTCTGCGGATTACCACTTTATCAGCATAGATATGCCGACCATAGTTCCAATGTACAAAGCATCCGTTAAAATGTTCATCCATCCAGACAGAACATCCAGTCTTTCTAAAGGGCTTAGGCACAGACAAGTAGTCCCAAATGGCGTCACTGTACCAAAGATTAGCTTCAATCTCCCGCATGACATCCTGGGGCACATAGGGGAACTCTAATCCATACGCTGCGGCCACACGCTTGTTTAACATCCTTTGCAAGCGAGCACGTTTTGGCAAAGATCTGTCTTTTCCCATACCAGGCGGTACACAGGAATCGAATGACTTTTTCACCATAGACCCAGCCGGTGTCTGTAGCGAATCAAAAACTTTTGACAAAGTCCCAGCAACAGCACTGTGCATCTCCACATAGGGTGATGTCTTCCCAGAACTCATGGCAGTCCATTCAGGAAGGGTCATTGTGGAGGCAACATCCTCGCCTTGTGACCACAATAGTTCTTGCGACGTGGTTTCAAAGAAGTCATCATCCCCGGAAAGATCCGGCATGGATTCTATTTCCAAGTCTCTCAATTCTTCCACTGGCAATTACTTATTTACAGTCCCCAACAGTGGCTTACCCGTTCCAGGTGTAGACTCTGGTAGCTCTGGCTCAGGTAACCTCTGGGTCTGTTCTGCTGCAGCAGCTCTGCTTGTTTTGCCTCCTCTCATTCTCACATTCAGTGTACAGAGCCTTTTCACAGATAACAAGAATGGGAATAGGAAGTCCATCACACATCAATAACACTATGGATCCCAAACCTGTAATGCACATGGTCTGTTCTGCAGCAGAACAGACCTTGGATGCCTGATTGGATTTGCCCTCCTTGCCATATATATTCCTTACAAGTACTCGGGTCACCTGGATTTGTGTTTTTAGCAACAGATATCATCAAGGATCCCCACTTTTACAAGTTTGATTGACACAGTGGGTGTATACCCATCTGTGTCCAATCTTTCCGGTAAGCCCACTTTAAGAGCGGTGGTGGATCTTCTATCAACACTATATAAATTTCTTTACACTTGCTGGTGTTATATATTTCTCAGGACTTTTTCACGGACTTATTTTATTTAGAACACCAATTATCAGTGTGTCATAAAATATCTTTTTGTGCCATGGATACAATGTATACAACTTAGAATGTTCACCATATGATATTGTATATCTATGGAATTTATGCACCAAAATATAGTATTCACTGTATGATATGAATTAATGTCATCTACTATATTTTTTTCACTTTTTAGCGCTGCACTTTCCTTTACACTATTTTACTTACAGGATTAGATCACTTGTTTGTGCTAGCTGCTTACATCTTTACGACAGCGCAATATTTACACATATATTTTTTAAACAAAGAAATAAACCTATTACAAAACCAACTTCGCTAAGCATATACATCTAATAGGCCAACACTGACACTTATGAAATTTATAAAGTAAAGATATAAACTAGAGATAGGAGATTAATGCAGAATATAAATTAATAAGCCACTTTAATGCAAATTCACTTCGAATCAAATAATAACCTCCAAAATATGTCGATATGCATTGATTACAGCAATTGTTAACCTATATGCTTATACTTTATATAACTTCACTAATTTGAAATGAGAAACCTTTCTCCTGACCCAATCAATGGGGGTCCGGAGACAAAATCTACTAAAAAAACAGAGAAAAGGAGAAGAAAAAAAAAAGGAAGAGAAAAAAAGAAGGATTAAATGTAACTAACTCAAACTCAGAACCTTCGCTGCCTCCCCCCCCCCCCCTCGCCCCCCTTCCCTCCCAGAGTTCCCCCATCAGGGCCCAGCTCATCCTTATGAATCCACCCTCCCAACCTATACGGAAATGCAATCAACATATTAAGGGGTGCCTGAAAAGGTCATCCATGGCCGCCAGGTATCCCTACACTCCTCCTCTCTACCATAGAGAGACGCTGTCAAAATTCAATTGTCCTAATTTCGTCTATCCTAAAAAAACAGTGTTTCAGAGAAGGTGTAGTCGTGGGCTTCCACATGTCTGAAATACAAACCTGCATTTGCGCTAACAACGTCTTTCTATAGTGGTGAAGGGGTTGTTCATTTAAATGCAAGAGATAGCCCAAAGGGTCCGAACCAAGGTCAACAAATGTAAATTTTTTAATCATCTCCCCCACATCCTTCCAGAATGCTGTATATAAAGGGCACTGCCAAAAAATGTGTAGTAATATTCCAGTCTCTTTATTACATTGCCAGCATAGCTTAGAAATTTGAGGGTAGAATTTGTTCATTAAGGCAGGAACCCTATACCACCTAACCAATAGCTTATAACCCTGTTCTTGAAAGGGGCTTGCTATGGAGGATTTATAAGCCTATAGAATAATCATGTTAATTTGCGATCTTGTAAAAAAGATCTGGAGGTCCTCTTCCCAGCATCGTATATATGCAGGAATCTGGCCTTATGTAGGCTGAATAATCTGTTTATACAAAAGTGACAACTTGTGTGGTACTTGTTCCCCCTCCACCCTTTGAACATAAACGTTCAAAGGGTGTCAGTGGCCTTATATATAATTCCGCATCTGCTATAGACCTTACAAAAGTGTGACAATTGAAAGGCAGACCACGGGCTCAAGGGAGGCTGGGAAAGAGTGGAAATGTCTTGCGTTGACATCCAACCCTGTTGGGTAACAAAATGCATGCATCTGGTTCTACCTATTCCTTTCAACAACCAAAGCTGTTTTTTATCAAGCCCAGGCGTGAAGTCTGGATTCTGGATCACTGGTGTTAATGGGAATGGGAAGGGAGAGAGGCCTTTTGTTGAAAATATGTGAGTAAGAACTGCATCAGTGGCCCCAATTGTAGGATGCCTCTTCAATCCCCGATAGTATTTATGAGTGACCCATGGAAGTACAGACAGAGCAATCGGTGAAGCATGTTGTTCCACTTGTACCCACAGTATGCTTCTGTGAAGAGGTGCACCATGACACTACTCTGGACAAATGTAAGGCTCGATAGTAAGAGATCAGATCAGGCACACCAATACCCCCCCCCCATGATTTAAGCAAAACCAACAGCGAATAGCGAAGTCAACCGACTTTGCAGCTCCAGAGAAATTTAGTTAACAGTTTCCGGCACGAGAGAAAGAAAGCTTGAGGTAGTTTAATAGGAATCGCTTGCATTAAATATAAGATCTGAGGAAGCAGAGTCATCTTAAATGCATTACACCTCCCAAACCACGTGAGGGCAAGGGTCTGCCATAGTTGAAAATATGATAGCATTTTCGATAATAATGGGCAGAAGTTTGTCCCACATAGTAGGGCCGTATTCGGGGTCAGTTTGACCCCCAAGTATTTCAAAAAGGACTGAACCCATTTAAACCGGTATACACCTTGTAGGTTAACAATACTCCTTGGAAAGGAGGATACTCATCGATTCACATTTAGCGTCATTTATAGAAAAATTAGAAAGATCCTCATACTGAGCTAGACATTGAAGTAAACGAGGTAATGAAACCTCCGGATTGGTAAGAAAAAATAAGAGGTCGTCCGCATATGCGGCAATTTTATGCTCCGTATTTGAAACCTGAAGACCACTGATCAGGGGGTCCGATCTAATTTTGTAGAGAAAGGGTTCTAAGGTTAACACAAACATTAATGGAGAAAGAGGACAACCCTGTCTCGTCCCATTAGACAAAGAGAAATACTCTGAACGGGCCCCGTTGACCAGCACAGCCGCAGTAGGACCAGTATATAATGAATGAATCCATGACAGCATTCACTCCCCCAGGCCGATATATCTAAGAGTAAATTAAACATATTGCCAATCCACCCGATCAAATGCCTTTTCAGCATATGTTGATAAAAGGAGAAAGGGGCGGTTCTCTGAATGAGCAATATGAATCAAGTCTATCGCCCTTACAGTGTTGTCCCTGGCCTCTCTCTGTGGGATAAAACCTGCCTGGTCTGCGTGAATAAGATGAGGAAAGTGTGGCAATAACCTATTCGCTAGGATTTTTGAGAATAATTTTAAGTCAACATTTAAAAGAGCTATAGGCCGATAGTTCCACATTGAGTAAGATCTTTATCCTGCTTGGGAATCACAATAATGTGGGCCCTCAAAGCGTCCTCTTTAGCTTACCATTAGCTGAGATGGAGTTGTAAGCACGTAGGAATTAAGGAGAGAGAACGTCCTGGAATGTTTTATAGTATATAAGATTTAACCCGTCGGGACCGGGGGCCTTCCCTGGTTTAGAGAATTCTATCGCCAAGGCCAGTTCTTTATTTGTTATAGGGGCCTCCATCCCTGCAATTACCTCTGGCGGAAGTATGGGCATAACTGATGCTGTCAAAAAAGAGGAAATCAAATCTGTCCGGATGGAGGGTTAGCGCTGAAAAGGACACTCAAAAATAATCACAAAATCGCACAAAATTGCACAGTTGAGCAATTTCACAGTCTCACAGGCAGTATTTAAACAGTTTTAAACAGTTTCCTTTTTTCCCTTTTATCCTTTGGACTTTTAAGAATTATAAGAAGCCTTGCCTTGCCTTGCCTTGTCTTGCCTTGTAATAGGCAGGGGCAACAGCAGGTCCAGTCACCGGTGTGTTTCCCATATGTGTGTGTACCCCGTGTGTCTCGGCACCTCTTTTTGTGTTCTCCAACATGCCCCAGCATGATCTGAAATTTAAGGAGCCGGGTGCAGAGTGTAGGTGAGATCAGAGAGACCGCTGGTTAAGAGGAAAGAGGACAGTCAAAACCAACAAAGCAACGGTAAGACTAGTCTCAGATGGCAAATTTCAGAACAGCTGCTCAATCCGATATCCAACGCTCTCGCCGCTGTGCATGTCTCCATACCCCATGGCCCATAGCCTGAGATACCGGCAAAGATGCGGGTCAGCTGGTTCAATCCGACCCTCAAGGCTCCTTAGCTTCTCTCTCTCTCTCTCTCTCTTTAGATCTCTCCACCTCTCCATCCAGGCTCCAATCCAGTGCTGGGACAAGGTCACCCAGTGCCCAGGGCGAACATGCCAAATTGCGCCCCCCCCCCCCCCCCCCCCCCCGGTTTGGGCATGACCAATCATCTTCTGTCTGGTCTGATAACCACACCTGATCATCATACCTACCTATAGAATTCAAGAGTTAGGGCTGGATAAATTACAAAGTGCAAGGGTCAAGAGCAGATATAATGTACAGAGTATAGGAATCAGCAACAGGGGTATTTTATAAAAGCAGTGGGCTTGTGTGCAGGATCATAAGTTGGGCCCAGCTTCTAGAATATAAAGTGCGGTGAGTGGCAAAAACTGGGTGTGGCTTTCACTTTGCTGACTATTGAGTATGGCTTAAAAAGATTTACAGTGCAAGGGTTCAGTAGCAAGTGATGCAGAGCTCAGGAATGGGAAAAAAAAGTGTTATTTAGTATTGTGGAAATGGGGTTTAGAAGATCTGAAGTTTTTTAGGGTAGGAAGGGTCCTCTTCTTTTAGTGCTTGTTCAGAATATCTACAAAATTTTAGTGTGCATGAACTGAGGACTGGTGTAAAACCCAAGATGTTATATATTGCAGCTTAACAATCATTAGATGTGGTGGCTGCATTAGTTTTATTTTAGGCTTTTCCCTTCTGTTTTCACCTGGTGATCTGGCCAGTGGCACACGTCCTGTATTAGAGTGCCCCCAATCTGGATAAAGGAGCACAGAAGGCACAGCCGATAGCAGCATGGTCAGTCTGGGAAGGAGGGTAGTGTTAGATGTACTAACAGATTTAGCAACACTAACAAGTTGAAGCCAAACTCATGGAAAACAGGATCACACATTCTCCACACTTCAGCACACTGGACTCCTCTACCTTCTGCTCTGCTGTCTAAAGTCAACATGGGAAAGCGAATGAGGAGGACACGTTCTGACACACACAGGGGAGCTCTGACACACACAGGGGGACTCTGATACACACAGGTGAGCTCTGACACACAAGGGGGGCTCTGAAACACAAGGGGGGCTCTGAAACACAAGGGGGGCTCTGACACACAGGGGAGCTCTGACACACAGGGGAGCTCTGACACACAAGGGAGCTCTGACACACAGGGGGCTCTGACACACAGGGGGGCTCTGACACACAAGGAGGCTCTGACACACAGGGGTGCTCTGACACACAAGGAGGCTCTGACACACAGGGGGGCTCTGACACACAAGGAGGCTCTGACACACAGGGGGGGCTCTGACACACAAGGGAGCTCTGACACACAGGGGAGCTCTGACACACAGGGGGCCTTTGACACACAGGGGAGCTCTGACACACAGGAGGCCTCTGACACACAGGGGGGCTCTGACACACACAGGGGGGCTCTGACACACACAGGAGGGCTCTGACACACACAGGAGAGCTCTGACACACACAGGGGGGGGGCTCTGACACACACAGGGGGGGGCTCTGACACACACAGGGGGGGGCTCTGACACACACAGGGGGGCTCTGACACACAAGGGGGGCTCTGAAACACAAGGGGGGCTCTGACACACAGGGGAGCTCTGACACACAGGGGAGCTCTGACACACAAGGGAGCTCTGACACACAGGGGGCTCTGACACACAGGGGGGCTCTGACACACAGGGGGGCTCTGACACACAGGGGGGCTCTGACACACAAGGAGGCTCTGACACACAGGGGGGCTCTGACACACAAGGAGGCTCTGACACACAGGGGGGGCTCTGACACACAAGGGAGCTCTGACACACAGGGGAGCTCTGACACACAGGGGGGCTCTGACACACAGGGGAGCTCTGACACACAGGTGGCCTCTGACACACAGGGGGGCTCTGATTCCCAACGTCTATGGAAATTGCAGCTTGCTGAAATAATGTTTCCCCATCCTTCGTCCCCAGTCTGCACATGTACAGAGCTCTAAGCTAACACCTCAGCTCTTTGTTGGGAATGTGGGGCTGACAGAGCAGGGGAGGGCTCAATAGACTGACAGGAGACTGGGCTAATAGTGACAGGTATTTTTTTTTTCATTGCACCCAGCTTATTTCAGGCAAATAATATAGTAAGTACACTGCTGTTAGTGAGGCATATCCTGTGTTCAGGATAGGAGACAGCTGGCGGGAGTTAGTTAAGCACTGGATCCCCTCCCCATACACAAGTACTAGATGGATCAGCAGAGAACATTAACAACTGAAAAGTCCCAGTATATATTCCTAACATATATAAGAATTGTTCTTCTCTTTTAGTAAACCTGCTCTGCAAAGTACAGGGCGGGTTTACAGCACAGCCAGGTACAGATGGAAGGCAGTTTGGAAGCAGTGGGGACTCACATGGAAGAAAGCTGACATCCATCCCGTGAGATCTTCATGTTGGGAGAGCTGTGTGATGTATGCAGGGGGCTGGAAGCAATGCTCGGGACTGCACTGTTGTGTTATCATCTTGCTCCGCCCACCTGTAGAGGAGCTCTCAGTGTCACAGCCCGATCCAGCCAGGCTGATGAGAAATCAAGCCCGGGAGAGTGAATTCTTCTCCCTCTGTGCCAGGATGTGGTTGCCGCTGTAGAGAGGAGGCAAGCAATATGTATGGGCGCATCCTCAGCCCACTTTGTGGGCAGGCTGTAGCATTGAGTGAAGCCATAACCTAAATATACTCTGCCCAGATTCCTCTGCATACTGCTGCAGGCAACCCAGTGCCCCCTCCCACACTCCTCCCACACCCCGCCCAGGGCAGCCGCCCCTCCCGCCCACCCCTTGTACCGGCCCTGCTCCGATCACAGCACGTTGCCGCTCAGTCTACCAAGCTCTGGAGTTTTAAGCTGAAGCTAAAGTCTCTGCTCTCAGCAACTCCCAAGGATCCTCTGATATAATTGGGAGAGGTAAGGGAGAGGGAGACAGGGGGACAGGGAGACGTTGCTTGTACCCATTGTAGAGCCCAGAAACAATAGGGCACATTCTTTTTTTCTAACCTACGTAACATATACTGACACTAGAACTAAATTACAAAATGCTTTTTTAATACTACCTAAATTATACCTATCCTGACCTATCACTCTTACCATGACCTTTGACCCTAACCTTGACTCTGACTCTGATACTGACCTAAATCGATCCTTAATATAGCCATTTTACCTTTTTTTTTAAACACACTCTTACATAGTTACATAGTAGGTGTTTAAACACACTCTTACATAGTTACATAGTAGGTGAGGTTGAAAAAAGACACAAGTCCATCAAGTCCAACCTATGTCCAACCTTCTTTGTTTACATTTTCGTATCTCTATTTTTCCATTCAAGAGGAGGAAAAAAAACACACAGGGGCGGGCTGTACAATGACTGATCACTGTAAAAGCCAGTTAGAGGCTATCACAGTCATCAGGTGATCAGGAACCGGGCCTCCCAGTTCCCAATCGTTAGTATGAGACCCAGAGCTCTCAGTGAAAGCTCAGTCTCTGTAGTGGGAGTGTGCTGTGCAGTGCACTCTCAGCGCAAACACAGCAGTGCATATTTGCCCAACAGAAGAAGACCCACTTAAATGAGTCCATGTATATGAGTGTACACGTTGGCAAGGGATTAAAGATCCCCACTCAAAAATTCATGTTGCATATACTGTTCATGACACGACACATTACAATGTTTAATGTTCTTGCAGAGTATAACACATTGAAAATGCATACTACACACAGTGAAACTTGTTGTCAGACTCTACGTAGGTGGGAATGGACTTTATTTAATGGAAGTTTTTTTTCCATATCCGCAGAGGACAGTGATGACAATGCAAGGCTTTGTGGTTAGAGAGAAAAAAGACAAGGAGAGGGGCGCCTCTGAATATATATCAAGTAACAATTTATTTATAAAAACAATATCCACTCACATGGAAGAACATAAAGTTGAATTCAGGCAAATCTCTGGGCTGATGAGGTGGGACTACAAGTTACAGTCTGTCCGCTTCAGGCTTGGAGGATGCAGCACATCAAACATCAGTTTGGATGGTGTGGAACTGCAGGTCGCAGCAAGTCCTCTAGGTGCTGACCAGGAACAGCATTAGAAGATTCCACAGAGATTGTGCACTAGTGGCTTAAATTTAAAAGTCCCTTTGATGATGGCAAAGTCCAGGGGGGGAAAAGTGAGAATAGTATGGCGCCAGGTGGTTAGAGGGGGCATCAATATTTGGCAAACAGATTATGCCAATCTATGAAGAGTGAATCCTGTGGAATGGTTCTTGCACAAGTATTTTTCAAAATCCATCTCCAGTGGGAGAAACAAGATAGAGAGCAGATGTATACTAGATGTAGGCACAGGTACAGAGGTTTATCGCAAGGGCAAAGTACCTGTTGGTGGCTGCGGCAAAAGCACTGGTAGTTCTATGGGATTTAGCTGGAAGGAATCTTGTAATTCCAGTTACCCAAGATTGGTCATTAAGGACTAGATATATGATGTAACCCTACCCATAAGCCCCCGCACCCGCAGACACCGACAACCACCAGCCAGGGTTGTTGGGAAGAGGCCCTTGTCCCCATCAACATGGAGGTGCTTTGGAGGGCACCCCAAAGCACCCTTCCCATGTTGAGGGCAAGCAGGCAGGTATGGTTCAGGATGGGGGAGCTCGCTCATCCCCCCCTGCCAGGCTGCATGCTCAGATTAGGGCCTGGAATAGATTTTGGGGGGACCCCATGACATTTAAAAAAAAATCCATACCAGACCCAAACGGCCTGGTATGAACTGGGGGGGGGGGGCCACACCATTTTTTTTCTTTTTTTTTAATCTATATTGCAGGGAGCCGGCAATACATTACAGCCGCGAGCAAGATTAAATTTAATTTTTTCTTTAGAAATGTCATTATTACTGCAGCATGTTCTATACATTGTACAGATGCGCCACTTTACAGGCAGACTAAGGTGACCCCCCAGGCATGATATTTAAAGGAATGTTTCATTTTTACTGTTTCACTTTAAGCATCATTCAAATCACTGCTCCTTTAAAAACTATTGTTTTAAAAACTTTTTTTTGCATTCATAAATGTCCGCTAGGGCAGTACCCGACTCCCCATACACTTTTTATGGCAATAACTTACATAGTTACATAGTTTGTCAAGTTGAAAAAAGACACAAGTCCATCTAGTTCAACCAAAAAAAAAAATACAATCCCATATACACAACCCTTCACCCACAGTTGATCCAGAGGAAGGCAAAAACCCCTAGCAAAGCATGCTCCAATTTGCTACAGCAGGAGAAAACATTCCTTCCTGATCCCCCCCAGAGGCAATCGGATTTTCCCTGAATCAACTTTACCTATAAAGGTTAGTACCCAGTTAGATTATGTACATTTAGGAAAGAATCCAGGCCTTTTTTAAGGCAATCTACTGAGCTGACCAGAACTACCTCTGGAGGGAGTGTTGCATATAAGCCTTTAAAATGAGGACTTTTGATTTTTCATGTTCATATCCCATAGACTTTAATAGGGTTCGCATGTTCGCTAGAAATGTTTGCCTGTTTGAGGTTTTACATAGTTACATAGTTAGTCAGGTTGAAAAAAGACACAAGCCCATCCAGTTCAACCTTAAAAACAATAAATAGATAAAATAAAAAATATCGTACAATCCAATATACCCAATTTTATACCCACAGTTGATCCAGAGGAAGGCAAAAAACCCCAGCAGAGCATGCTACAATTTGCTACAGCAGGGGAAAAAATTCCTTCCTGATCCCCCAAGAGGCAATCGGATTTTCCCTGGATCAACTTTACCTATAAATGTTAGTACCCAGTTATATTATGTACATTTAGGAAAGTATCCAGGCCTTTCTTAAAGCAATCTACTGAGCTGGCCAGAACCACCTCTGGCAGGAGTCTATTCCACATTTTCACAGCTCTTACTGTGAAGAAACCTTTCCGTATTTGGAGATGAAATCTCTTTTCCTAATACGGAATTCTAGTGCGAACCGAACCAGGGGTGTTCAACCCATCCCTAACCATGAGAAACAAAATTCTCTGATTTGATAAAACAAAGATTGAACTCTTTGGCCTGAATGGCAAGCATAATGTCTAGAGGAAACCAGGCACCACTCATCACCTGGCCAATACCATCCCTACAGTGAAGCATGGTGGTGGCAGCATCATGCTATGGGGATGTTTTTCAGCGGCAGGAACTGGGAGACTATTTATTATTATTATTATTGTTATACAGGTTTTATATAGCGCCAACAGTTTGGGCAGCGCTTTACAACATGAGGGCAGACATTACAGTTACATTACAATTTAGTACAAGAGGAATCAGAGGGCCCTGCTCGTTAGCCAGGATCGAGGGAAAGATGAATACAGCAAAGTACAGAGACATCCTTGATGAAAACTAGGAATGAGCTCGATGTTCGGGTCAAACATAAGTTTGACTCGAACATTCGCCCGTTCGCCGAAGAGCCTTTGGCGAATCATGGCTCAGGGGGACCATGCCACACACTATATAAGGCTGCCTACACGATGGCTGTGTGTAGTGTTGTTGGCGTGGAGATAGCTTGAGTTAGATTAAGCAAGCAAGTTAGTGGCAGTGTATTTGATATATATATATATATATATATATATATATATATATATATATATATATACTCTGCATTTAGCATAGACTATTCAGTGTTTACTCGATATTCAGTCAGTGCAGGCAGTGTATATATATATATATATATATATATATATTTAACAGTGAGAGACAGAATAAATACAAAAAGATCCAGAAAAATGCATTTCAAAAAAGTTATACATTGATTGCAAATTTAATGAGTGAAATAAGTATTTGATCCCCTATCAATCAGCAAGATTTCTGGCTCCTAGGTGTCTTCTATACAGATAATGAACTGAGATTAGGAGCACTCTCGTAAAGGGAGTGCTCCTAATCTCAGCTTGTTACCTGTATAAAAGACACCTGTCCACAGAAGAAATCAATAAATCAGATTCCAATCTCTCCACCATGGCCAAGACCAAATAGCTGTCCAAGGATGTCAGGGACAAGATTGTAGACCTACACAAGGCTGGAATGGGCTGCAAGACCATCACCAAGCAGCTTGGTGAGAGGGTGACAACATTTGGTGCGATTATTTGCAAATGGAAGAAACACAAAATAACTGTCAATACCCCTCGGTCTGGGGATCCATGCGAGATCTCACCTCGTGGAGTTTCAATGTGTGAGAAACCATGAATCAGACCGAGACAAAAGTACAGTTAATCACACTTGTTTAATAATAAAAAAAGGTAAACAGAGTAAGCGTAGTCAATACATAACCAGAGTTCAGTAACCAGACTGGGTAGTCAGTCAATGCCAATGTCAGAGAGCCAGAGATCAAAGTAGTAGTACAGCAAGCAGGATCAGGAGCCAGAAGGGACTTTAGCCAAGCAAGTCTTTAACAGGAACGCAGGAGAAAGACTCTGAGATGTGACCCAAGGCGAAGGCAGAGATGAAGTGAGTTGGACGGCTTTAAGTAGCCAGGACTGAGGAGCAGATCATCAACAGCTGAGTCACTGTGGAGAGAAAGGAGCTGGCAATTAGCCGACAGCGGCCAGCTCAGAGAAGGAAGGGCTGAGCCCTGCCCTGACACAATGATCGTGAGAACGGGGAGGAATCAGCCCAGAACGTCAGAAACGGAGAATCTCGTCAATGATCTCAAGGCAGCTGAGACCATAGTCACCAAGAAAACAATTGGTAACACACTATGCCATGAAGGACTGAAATGCTGCAGCGCCCGCAAGGTCCCCCTGCTCAAGAAAGCACATCTACAGGCCCGTCTGAACTTTGCTAATGAACATCTGAATGATTCAGAGGAGAACTGGGTGAAAGTGTTGTGGTTAGATGAAACCAAAATCAAGCTCTTTGGCATTAACTTAATTCTCTGTGTTTGGAGAAGGAGGAATGCTGCCTATAACCCCAAGAACACCCTCGCCACCGTCAGACATGGAGATGGAAACATTATGCTTTGTGAGTATTTTTCTGCTAAGGGGACAGGACAACTTTACTGCATCAAAGGGACAATGAACGTACCCTCAAATCTTGGGTGAGAACCTCCTTCCCTTAGCCAGGGCATTGAAAATGGGTCGTGGATGGATATTCCAGCATGACAATGACCCAAAGCACACCGCCAAGGCAACAAATGAGTGGCTCAAGAAGAAGCACAGTAAGGTCCTGGAGTGGCCTAGCCAGTCTCTAGACTAGAGGTCGACCGATATATCGGCCGATATTTTGCGTTTTTTATTTATTCGGCATCGGCCGATTGTGCTGATAAAAAAGGCCAATTATAACTTCAGCATGACTTGCAAATGACTTCTGTAATAGAAGTCAATGCAAGTTGCCTGAAGTCTTCTGTGAAGTGACTTCTCTCCTCTCTGGGCAGCCTGCCAAGTCTGATAGAAGAAACTGAAAAGATACAATGTTTACACTTATCAATGAGCTGAACTCTGTGTGTAGAAGCTCTCAGTTTAACCATTTAAAGACTAAATCTTTTCTGACACTTGTTGCTTACAAGTAAAAATCCCGTATTTTCTGCTAGAAAATCACTTAGAACCCCCAAACATTATATATTTTTTTTAGCAGAGACCCTAGGGAATAAAATAGCGGTTGTTGCAATATTTTATGTCCCACGGTATTTGCGCAGCTGTCTTTCAAACGCAATTTAAAAAAAAAAAATACACTAATGAATTAAAAAAAAACTAAGCAGTAAAGTTAGCCCATTTTTTTTTGTCCAAAAGTTTTGATTGCCTGTTTTTGTGTATTTAATATTTAAGATATAGTTTTTCTTTTTTGTTTTTTTTTTTAATCTAAATTATACATACAAGTGAACTGATTGGAGGTTTGTTTTGTTTAATAAATGTTTAAATGTAAAAAAAAATTTCTGTATCACTTATTACTTAAGGTTGCTTTCACACTGGAGCGGGCATGCATTGATGGTAAAACACTGCTAGTTTTAGCGGCGCTTTATCGTCATTTTCTGTTGCTAGCGGGGCGCTTATAACCCAGCTAGCGGCCGAGGAAGGGGTTAAATGCATCGCTGCCGAAACGCTTTGCAGGCACTTCGGCAGCGGTGCACATTCATTTCAATGGGCAGGAGTGGTGGAGCAGCGGTATGCACTGCTCCAAAGATGTTGCTTGTAGGACTTTTTTTTAACATCCTGCCAGCACATCGCCTCAGTGTGAAAGCACTCGGGCTTTCACACTGAGACTACAGGGGAGCCGTTTTGCAGGCACTTTACAGGCGCTATTTTTAGCCCAAAAGCGCCTGAAAAACGCCCCAGTGTGAAAGGGGCCTAACTGTTAGATTTTATGAGATGAAGGGAAAAAAAAAAAAATCGGCCTAACATATCGGCCAAAAAAAATCGGCATCTTATATCGGCCATCGCCCACCGAGATTTCTAAATATCGGCATCGGGCAGAGAAAAACCCATATCGGTCGACCTCTGCTCTAGACCAATGATGGCAAACCCTGGCACCCCAGATGTTTTGGAACTACCCATTTCCCATGATGCTTGTGCACTCTGCAGTGTAGATGAGCATCATGGGAAATGTAGTTCCAAAAAATCTGGGGTGCCAAGGTTCGCCATCACTGCTCTAGACCTTAACCCCATAGAAAATATGTGAAGGTAGCTGAAAGTTTGAGTTACCAAACGTCAACCTCAAACCCTTAATGACTTGGAGAGGATCTGCAAAGAAGAGTGGGACAAAATCCCTCCTGAGATGTGTGCAAACCTGGTGGCCAACTACATGAAACATCTGATCTCTGTGATTGCCAACAAGGGTTTCTCCACCAAGTCGTGTTTTGCGAAGGGGTCAAATACTGATTTCACTCATTAAAATGCAAATCAATTGATAGCTTTTTTGAAAAGCGTTTTTCTGGACTTTGTTGTTGTTATTCTGTCTCTCACTGTTAAAATAAACCGACCATTAAAATTATAGACTGATTATTTCTTTGTCACTGGGCAAACGTACAAAATCAGCAGGGGATCAAATTGTTTTTTTCCCTCACTGTATATATATATATATATATATATATATATATATATACTCTGCATCCAGTGTAGCCTATATCTACAGTGCATTCTGTGGTGTACTGTTTCTAATACACTTCAGGGGGTGTACACAGTATCTAATACAGTGTGTACAATTTCTACTACACTTCTGGTGGTGTACACAGTATCTAATACAGTGTGTACAGTTTCTACTACACTTCTGGTGGTGTACAGAGTACACAATACAGTGCACGTAGCATAGGCCCCAGAATGCGGGAGTGGATACAAATGCTCTATAAGAGACCCACCGCATCCATAAGGGTCAATAGAGCACTATCTGCCCCTTTTAGGATGTATAGAGGGACGAGACAAGGTTGTCCGTTGTCACCACTTTTATTTGTACTGGCGCTGGAACCACTATTGGCAACAGAGAGGGGAAATGTGGACATAGGGGGCGTAGAGGTGGGAGGGGAGACACATAAATTGGCTGCATACGCAGATGATATTATATTTTTTGTCTCCAACCCTAGTATCTCTATGCCCAACCTATTAAAAACATTAAAGGAATATGGGGACCTATCCAATTTTAAGATCAACCCGGGTAAATCGGAAGTTTTAACCGGTTCCCGACCGGCTCCTGTAGATATACGTCGGCAGAATGGCATGGCTGCGCAAAGTAACGTACTCGTACGTTACTTTCAATTTGCCGCCGTGTGCGCACACGCGCCGCCGGCAGCGTGCACCTGCCGAGATCTCCGTGAGTCGGGTCGCGGGTCCCGCGGACGCGATCGCCGCGGGCATACCCGCGATCGCCTCACGGTGAGGACGAACGGGGAGATGCCATTGTAAACAGCATCTCCCCGTTCTGCCTAGTAACAGTGTCACTGGATCTCTGCTCCCTGCATCGGGAGCAGAGATCAGTGACGTCACACACACAGCCCACCCCCCTGACAGTTAGAATCACTCCCCTAGGACATACTTAACCCCTCCCCGCCCCCTAGTGCTTAACCCCTTCACTGCCAGTGTCATTTACACAGGAATCAGTGCATTTTTATAGCACTGATTGCTGTATAAATGACAATGGTCCCAAAAATGTGTCAAAAATGTCCGATGTGTCCGCCATAATGTCGCAGCCACAATAAAAATCGCTGATCGCCGCCAAAACTAGTAAAAAAAAAAAAATACTAATAAAAATGCTATAAAACTATCCCCTATTTTGTAAACGCTATAACTTTTGCGCAAACCAATCAATAAATGCTTATTGCGATTTTTTTTACCAAAAATATGTAGAAGAATATGTATCCACCTAAACTGAGGAAAAAAATGTGTAACATATTTTTTGGGGATATTTATTATAACAAAAAGTAAAAAATAATGAGTTTTTTTCAAAATTGTCGCTCTTATTTTGTTTATATCGCAAAAAATAAAAATCGCAGAGGTGATCAAATACCACCAAAAGAAGAATCTATTTGTGGGAAAAAAAGGACGTCAATTTTGTTTCGGAGCCACGTCGCACGACCGCGCAGTTGTCAGTTAAAGCGACGCAGTGCCGAATCGCAAAAAATGCTCTGGTCAGGAAGGGGGTAAATCCTTCCAGGGGCGAAGTGGTTAAATATAAACATAAATATAAAAGAAGAACAACATCTATGACATGATTATTCTACCTAAAATATTGTATAAGTTTCAGATGCTCCCTGTTTATATACCCCCAGCGTACTTTAGAATCATCAAATCGTTAATGGTGAGACTAATATGGCATAACAAGAAACCCAGAATAGCCCTTTTAACTCTTCAGAAAGTGAAAGTACAGGGTGGATTAGATGTGCCTGACTTCAAAAAGTATTATGAAGCAGTTCTCTTATCACGTATGGTTGAATGGGTAAAGATGAAGAGTGAGAAAAGATGGGTAAAAATAGAGCACACAATGGCAGATACAAATTTAGGGAGGAACATTTGGACACCACCACACTACAGAGCAATAGGGGTTAATACACACATACTGCCACATAATGTACTGAGGGTATGGGATTTGTTGCATAAACAAAATAAATGGGAATATAACTCCCCACTAATGTCACTAAAAAATAATAACTATTTTGCACCAGGCAAGGATTTGCTTGGAGGAAATTGGATAAATTTCACAATTAGCACACAATTACGACACGTAACACATAAGGGAAAAATTTGCTCACTGCAAGAATTAAAAATGAAAAAAATGGATTTTTAATTAATGAATAGCGGTACTTCAAGCTTAAACACTTTGTAGCATCCCTACCACAGCCGGTGGGGGGAGATTTGACAGCTCTGCAGCGCCTATGCTACACAGAAACAGCACGGGGAGGTATATCTAGGATCTTAATGAAGGGAAAGAGGTCCCGTTATTTATTAAAAGTTGGGAGAGGGAAATAGGACAGCGGGGAACGAACCAAGGGGTTGAAAAAATTATGAGATTGGTTCATGGGTCGTCAGCAAACATCAGAGTGGCGGAAATGAATTATAAATGTTTAACTAGGTGGTATAGAACCCCGGATAGAGTAGCAAAATACCAAAAGGGGCTAACAATGGAATGTTGGAGGGTTTGCAAACAAACTGGGACTATGGCCCATATTTGGTGGAGCTGCCCTAAAATCAAAACATTTTGGCAGGAAATACTAAAGTACATTAAGGAGATCACTAGAATAGAATTCCCTGAGAATCCCTGGACATGTCTATTCAACAGGGTTGATATTCCAATAAAAGAATATAAAAAGTCAATGCTGATACATCTGATCAACGCCGCTAAAAGCTTGATCCCGAAAAAATGGATGGAAGTAGACTGCCCAAAAATAAGAGACTGCTTTGATAAAATAGAGGAGATTTATGGGATGGAAGGACTTAGGCATTGTGAAGAGGGAGGTAGTGAGGGTTTCAATAAGAGGTGGGAAAAGTGGAAAATGTTTAAACAAACAAAGGAGTATAGTGAGGTAAAAGATTGTAGTGTAGGGGTTTGAGGTGTTCGGGGGAGGGAGAGAGGGGGGGAGAAGGGAGGGGCTTTGGAGGGGTCGAGAAGGAGGAGAGGAGGGAGGGTTTTTTTTTTTTTTTATTGTGGTAGATATATTGTAATAGATACCCACATTATGTCGGATGGGGGTTTATGATGTTTATGTTGCTCTTTATCTTCCTCCTCCTTTGCCCTTTTTATTTGGTGTATGAAAATTTTGAAAAATAGAGAATTAAAAAAAAAAGGCATGGAGATGCAAAGTTCTATGCACGAATATAAAATTGAATGAGTCTGAAATTGAGTTTGAGTCTCAACTGAAACTCAAATTGAGTTTGAGTCTGCTTATGAAGCCAAATGAAAATTTGTGATGTTAGATTTGTATATGTATCATAAAACAATAATTCAATAAAGCTTTGAAAAAAAAAAAAAGAGAGATACACAGTACACAATACAGCTCAAATTGTTCTCTACAACCATTTAGCTATGTATGGAGTGTATAACTTGTAAAACTGTGTGATCATGAACTGAATTCTATTTGTTTCTCCTTTTTATTCTTATATTTTAAATATTTTCTAATGAACTAGAATTTTAAGCATACACATTTAGTAATTATTGTGCCTATAAAGTCCCAAGCCCAAATTTGCCAATTTCCTCCAATAATTCAATAAAGCTTTGAAAAAAAAAAGAGAGATACACAGTACACAATACAGTGCAGCCGTAGCACAGTTTCTACTACTTTTCTGGTGGTGTACACATTATCTAATAAAGTGTGTACAGTTTCTACTACACTTCTGGTGGTGTACACAGTATACAATACAGTGCAGCCATTGTACAGTTGCTAATACAGTACAGGCGGTGTACACAGTATCTAATACAGTGTGTACAGTTTCTAATGCACTTCAGGCGGTGTACACAGTATCTAATACAGTGTAGTGCGGTGTTGCAAAACAAAAAATACATCATGTCTGGAAGGCCACCAAGGAGAGGCAGACGCTCACAGGCCACTAAACGAGGGCAAGCAGCCTCTGTGTCTACAGTCAACAGTGGTGGTCGTGGACATGGTTCATCTTCTGCAGGTGGCCGTGGGGCACGCCTGTCCTTTTTTTCTGCTGCTGGCCGTGTTATTGAGCCAGAACATGCAGAAGAGCTGGTGGAGTGGATAACAAAGCCGTCCTCATCCTCCTCATCCTCTGTCACCCAGGTTCAGAGTAGTTTGCCTTCCAATGCAGCTGCCAAAGTGGCCTATTCCACTGGCTCCTTATCCAGTCACTCCTTCCGTAGCCCCACCACCATGCACAGAGGAGTCCCCAGAATTATTCAACCAGTGTCGGGTACATACTGCTGGAGGATGTGCAGCGATTTGAAGGCTCCGTTGGATTTCCAGGTTGAGGAAAGTAGTAATGTGAGCCTAGAGAGAGGGGGTGCCCAATAAGGACAAGAAACTGGCAGTCATGTTCCCCCAGCTGTAGCATACTGCCAAGTTTGCTCCAGTGATGAGGAGGGAGGGGATGATGAGGTCACTGACTGTACTTGGGTGCCAGAGAGAAGAGAGGAAGAGGAGGAGGAGGCACAACTCCAATGGGGCAGGGTGTCCTCTAGGGGGCAGCTTAAGGGCAGCCACCCTATTACATCACACCTCAGAGCTCAGCAGGTGCAGGGCGCTGATGACTCCCGCTGACTTTTAAAAGCTCCTTGGTGTAGGCCTTTTTGGACACATGTGCAGCAGATCACACCATTGCTGTGTGCAACCTATGTCTGAAGCGGATCAAATGTGGCCAGAACAGCAGCCACTTGGGCACCACATGCTTGACCAGACATGTGACAACCTGCCGTGCAGTCCGTTGGCAACAGCACTTGAAAGACCCACATCATAGAAAAAACTTCTCCTTGCTCCTCATCTGGGATCTCCAACCCTACTATACCTCCAGCCCTCTCAAAAACTGAGAGGAATGAAGGTATAGCAATAGGCGCCCAAAGTACTTGTAGCCAAGCTGCTAGCAGTACACCACCATCTGATTTTAGCAGGCCAACTTCCCTACCCCAGTTGCTGAACCGTAAAAAGGAATTCGGTCCCAGCCATCCACATGCTCAGCATCTAAATGCTAGCTTGGCCAAATTACTAACACTGCAACTGCTGCCTTTTCAGCTGGTAGACTCTGCCCTCTTTTGTGAATTTGTGGAATGTGCTGTACCTCAGTGGCAGGTTCCAAAATGCCATTTCTTTTCACGGAAGGCTATTGCGGCTCTCTACCGACATTGGAAGGCAATGTTTTGGCCTTGTTGGACAGGGCAGTCAGCAGTAAGGTTCATATTACCGCTGACTCATGGTCCAGCAGGCATGGGCAGGGACGTTACCTTTCCTTCACAGCGCACTGGGTAACTCTGCTGGCAGCTGGGAAGGATGCAGGACAGGGTTCAGTGTTGTTGGAGCTTGTTTCATGACCACGCCTCCAAAATGCTAGTGGTGATTCTGCCACAGCTCTCTCCCCCCCCATCCTCTTCTTCTTCCTCTATGGCCTCTTCTGCAGATTTGTCCTCTGAACCAGCGGTGCTCCATAAGCGTTCAAGGGGCTACGCAAGCAGTCAGGCTAAAAGATGTCATGCAGTGCTTGAGTTGGTCTGCCTAGGGGACAGGAGCCACACTGGGGCAGATATTCTGTCAGCCCTGCAGGGGCAGGCTCAGAGGTGGTTGAAGCCACGCCAGCTTCAGCTAGGAATGGCTGTATGTGACAATGGCACCAACCTTCTCTCTGCCCTCCGACAGGGACACTTGACCCATGTTCCATGTTTGGCACACATCCTGAATTTGGCGGTGCAGCAGTTCTTGAGCAGGTACCCAGGCTTACAGGATCTCCTGAGGCAGGCAAGAAAAGGCTGTGGTCATTTACGCTGGTCATACAATTCCAGTGCTCAGCTGGCTGACATACAAAGGGAATGCAACCTGCCCACCATCCGCCTCATTTGTGACATGCCCACCAGGTGGAACTCAACGTTGGCAATGCTGCAGCGGCTGCACACATAGTAGAGGGCCATTAATGAGTACATGTATGAGTATGGCACCAGGACAGGGTCAGGGGAGCTTGGCTTCTTTTCGCCAAGACAGTGGCTACTGATCAAGGATGCATGCACTGTCCTGTCACCATTTGAGGAGGCCACAAGGATGGTGAGCAGTGACAATGCATGCATCAGTGACACCGTCCCTCTAGTCTTCCTGTTGGAGCACACGCCTCATGGAATTATGGACAGGGCACTTGAGGCAGAACAGCGGGAGGAAGAGGATGACTTCCTTAGCTCTCAAGGCCCACTTTATCCAGATAGCATTCCTGCAGGCCCACAAAACACGCAGGAAGATAAGGAGGAGGAGCAGGAGGATTGTGTCAGCATGAATGTAGAGGATAACACTTAGCAGCAGTCTTCAAGGGATGGTTTTCAGTCCCCAGAAACCCAAGGAGTTGTACGTGGCTGTGAGGAGGTAGTTCCTGCCAACGTCATCCTCAGTGAACAAGAGGACTCTGAATTGAATGCCTCTGCAAACTTACTTTGCATGGCCTCATTGATTCTACAAAGCCTGCGAAAGTACCCTAGGATTCGAGGCAACCCTTCCTAAACCACGTTACAAGGGTAAAAGTTGCAGAACTCATCCTGCCTTCGCAGAGGGAGCAGAGGATGAAACATCTTCAGGAGGCCTTGAAGAAAAGTTTGTGTAATGCATTTCCAGACCCTGGGAGGTTACCATTTCCTGGTGCTGGACAACGTGTTTCTGAGGCTTCATTCGGTCAGAGGAAGAGCGGTGGAGAAGGTGGCCGGCTGACTGATGCCTTTAAACAATTTGTCCATCCTCAGCGCCATCGCCAGTGTCTGAATTATATGGTGTAGGAATATCTAGGAGCAAGAGCAGACTTGGAGACCTCTCCAACAGAGCATTCACTGGGTTACTGGGTCTTGAGGATGGACCACTGGGCAGAACTTGCTCAATATGCAATTGAGCTACTGGCCTGTCCTGCATCCAACGTGCTTTCTTGAACGCACATTCAGTGTGGCTGGAGGGTCTGTAATGGATCAAAGAGTGCACCTGTCCACAGACTCAGTTGATAGGCTTACATTCTGTCAGGGCTGGGCTCAACCCCCCCTTCTCGGAGCTGGCCGCTCAGCAGTCGGCTAATTGCCAGCTCCTATCTCTCCACAGTGACTCACCTGTTGATGATATTCTGGTCATCAGTCCTGCCTACTTAAGCCATCCAGCCCAGAGGATCTCTGCCTTCGCCTTGGTCAACATCACAGAGATGATCTCCTGCATTCCTGTTAAAGACTTGCTTGGCTGACATCCCTTCTGGCTCCAGATCCTGCTTGCTGTTTTACTACGCTCATCTCCGGCTCCCTGACGTTTGGCTTGTCTGATTATCCGTTCCGGTTTCCAAACTCTGGCTATGTTTTGACTATGTTTGTTCTACTTACCTTTATTATTAAACAAGTGTGATGGTTTCTGATACATTCATAAAAATGAATTAGTCTTGGATCAGCAGCTATCAAGCACCTGATGCTGATGTAACCGATTGAATTTGCTATGGATGTGGGATTCCTTGAAGACTGCCTATGCTGACTATCCTACTCTTCCTCACTCTTGATGATGCTAGCTTCCAACAATATTTTTGGTTTAGGGCACAACCACCACCACCCAAGGCCCAATTTTTCTGCCCCTGTTTAACAGGGGCATGTAATTACAATTTTCAATCGAATATTTCACAGCAGGGCCCGTTCCTGCGCCCAACAAGAGTATCTGTGAGGGATTATGGTGTTGTGGCACCCCCACCACCGCCCAAGGCCCAATTTTTCTGCCCCTGTTTAACAGGGGATGTAATTACAATTTTTGATATAATATTTCAATGCAGGGCCCGTTCCTGCGCCCAACAAGAGTATCTGTGAGGGATTATGGTGTTGTGGCACCCCCATCACTGCCCAAGGCCCAATTTTTCTGCCCCTGTTTAACAGGGGCATGTAATTACAATTTTTGATATAATATTTCACAGCAGGGCCCGTTCCTGCATCCAACAAGAGAGTTCTGGTACCACCAACACCAAGGCCCATTTTCTGCAGAGTATATAGGGCAGGCCATATAGTAATATATACTGCCGTTCAGAGTATATAGTGCCTGGTGGCCCCCCCACACCATTTAAAAAAAAATTGGGTGCAGGGTTCCCCTTAAAATCCATACCAGACCTGAAGGGCCTGGTATGGATTTTGGGGTGACAAAAGTTTTAAATTACATTTTTTCCTTTAGAAATGTCATTTTGCTGTGGCACTGTTATGAACATGGGAAAGATGTGCTACTTTACAGGCATACTAGGGACACCCCCCAGGCACGATATTTAGGAATAAGGATAATAAGGAATATTTCATTTTTATTATTTCACTTTAAGCATTATTAAAATCACTGCTCCCCAAAAAAACGGCCGTTTTTAAAACTTTTTTTGCATTGATACATGTCCCCTGGGGCAAGACCTGGGTCCCCAAACACTTTTAATGGCAATAACTTGAGTATATAAAATTAGCATTTTTGATTTTTGACGTTTTGTGTCCCATAGACTTTAACGGTATTCGCGTGTTCGAAAAAATTTTTTGCCTGTTCGCATGTTCTGCTGTGAAACCGAACTGGGGTGTTTTCGGCTCATCCCTAATGAAAACCTGCTCCAGAGCACTCTGAACCTCAGACGGGGGGGGGAAGGTTCACCTTCCAAAAGGACAACGACCCTAAGCACACAGCCAAGATAACAAAAGAGTGGCTACAGGACAACTCTGTGAATGTCCTTGAGTGGCCCAGCCAGAGCCCAGACTTGAACCTGATTGAACATCTCTGGAGAGATCTGAATATGGCTGTGCACCGACACTCCCCATTCAACCTGATGCAGCTTGAGAGGTCCTGCAAAGAAGAATGGGAGAAACTACCCAGAAATAGGTGTGCCAAGCTTGTAGCATCATACTCAAAAAGACTTAAGGCTATAATTGGTGCCAGAGGTGCTTCAACAAAGTATTGAGCAAAGGCTGTGAATACTTATGTACATGTGATTTTTTTCGTTTTTTATTTTTAATAAAATTCCTTCCTGATCCCCCCCCCCCCCGAGAGGCAATCAGATTTTCCCTGGATCAACTTTACCTATAAATGTTAGTACCCAGTTATATTATGTACATTTAAGAAAGAATCCAGGCCTTTTTTAAAGCAATCTACTAAGCTTGCCAGAACCACCTCTGGAGGGAGTCTATTACACATTTTCACAGCTCTTTCTGTGAAGAAACCTTTCCGTATTTTGATATGAAATCTCTTTTCCTCTAGACGTAAAGAGTGCCCCCTTGCCCTATGTGATTACTTTACAGCGAATAACTCAACACCAAGTTCACTATATGGATCCCTTATGTATTTGTACATGTTGTCATACCCCCCTAATCTCCTCTTCTCAAGAGAGAATAAATTCAGTTCCTCTAATCATTCCTCATAGCTGAGCTCCTCCATGCCTCTTATCAGTTTGGTTGCCCTTCTCTGCACTTTCACTAGTTCCCCAATATCCTTTTGTAGAACTGGTGCCTAAAACTGAACTGCATATTCCAGATGAAAACTTTCTAATGATTTGTACAGGGGCAAAATGATATCTTGCTCCCCGGAGTCCATACCTCTCTTAATACAAAGAAAAGACTTTGCTCGCTTTGGAAACCGCTGCTTGGCATTGCATGCTATTATCAAGCTTATGATCCACTATGGATTCCCCCAGGTGTTCTCCTCATAGTATGTATGATACATGCATATTCTTAGCCCCAAGTGCATAACTTTACATTTATTAACATCAAACCTCATTTGCCACATAGTTGCCCAATTAAACAGTGCATTGAGGTCGGCTTGTAAGTTGGAGACATCCTGTAAGGACGTTATTCCACTGCAAAGCTTGGTGTTATATGCAAACATTGAAATGGTACTTTTAATCCCAGACCCTATATCATTTATAAAGATATTAAAAAGTAAGGGTTCCAACACTGAACCTTGGGGTACACCACTAATAACTAGGGATGAGCCGAACACCCCCCGGTTGAGTTTGCAGCAGAACATGTGAACAGACAAAAAATTTGTGCAAACACCGTTAAAGTCTATGGGATACGAACATGAAAAATTAAAAGTGCTAATTTTAAATGCTTATATGCAAGTTATTGCCATAAAAAATGTATGGGGACTTGGGTACTGCCCCAGGGGACATGTATCAATGCAAAAAAAAGTTTTAAAAACAGCAGTTTTTTCAGTAGCAGTGATTTTAAGAATGCTTAACCGCTAGCCGACCAGCTGCCGCAGTTATACTGCGACAGGTTGGCACGGCTGCGCAAAGCTCAATAGCTATACGTTGCTCCTTTAAAGAGGTCATAGCAGGCGGGTGTCCAGGAGCCGATGTGCATGCCCAGCGGAAGCGATGTCCGCCGGGCACCTGCAATCGCTCGTGTTAGAACGAGAATGGGGATGTGTGTCCCGCTTCTCTCGGGGGAGAAGAGACAGATCGAGTGTTCATACTAAGTAGGAACACCAATTGGTCTCCTTCCCCTGTTAGTCCCGTCCCCCCCTACAGTTGGAACAACACCTAGGGAACCCATTTAACCCCTTGATCACCCCCTAGTGTTAACCCCTTTCCTGCCAGTGACATTTATACAGTAATCAATGGCTATTTTTATCTCTGATCACTGTATAAATATCAATGGTTCCAAAATAGTGTCAAAAGTGTCCGATCTGTCTGCCACAATGTCGCAGTCCTGATAAAAATCACAGATCGCTGCGATTACTAAAAAAAAAAAAAATAAATAAAAGTGACATAATTCTATCCCCTATTTTGTAGACGCTATAACTTTTGCGCAAACCAATCAATATACGTTTATTGCGATATGTGGAAAAATATATATCAGCCTAAACTGATGAAGATATTTTTTTTGGGGATATTTATTATAGCAAAAAATGCAAAATATTGTGTTTTTTTCAAAATTGTTGCTCTTTTTTGTTTATAGCGCAAAAAATAAAAACCACAGAGGTGATCAAATACCACTAAAAGAAAGCTCTATTTGTGGGGGAAAAAAGGACACAAATCTTGTTTGGGTACAACGTCGCACGACTGCGCAATTGTCAGTAAAAGCGACGCAGTGCCCTATCGCGAAAAATGGCCTGGTCAGGAAGGGGGCAAGTGGTTAAAGTGAAACAATAAAAATGAAATATTCCTTTAAATATTGTGCCTGGGGGGTCTCCTTAGTCTGCCTGTAAAGTAGTGCACCTTTCCCATGTTCATAACAGTACCAAAGCAAAATGACATTTCTAAAGGAAAAAATGTCAATTAAAATTGCTTGCGGCTGTAATGTGCTGTCGGATCCCGGCAATATAGATAAAAATCATTGAAAAAAATGGTGTGGATTCCCCCTCCAGTCCATAACAGGCCCTTTTAAAAATGGTGTGGGCCCCCCGCCCCAAAATCCATACCAGACCCTTATCCGAGCATGCAACCTGGCAGGCCGCAGGAAAAGGGGGGGAAGAGAGAGCGCCCCCCCCCTCCTGAACCGTACCAGGCCACATGCCCTCAACATGGGGAGGGTGCATTGGGGTCATCCCCACAACCCTTGCCCGGTGGTTGTGGGGGTCTGTGGGCAGGGGGCTTATCAGAATCTGGAAGCCCCCTTTAACAAGGGGGCCCCCAGATCCCAGCCCCCCCTATGTTGAATGGGTATCGGGTACATTGTACCCCTACTCATTCACCAAAAAAAGTGTAAAAAAAAGTAAAAATGACAGGAGACAGTTTTGGAAATTCTTTTATATAAAAAAAAAGTTTTTCCGCGATATCAATCTTCAATCACAGCACCAACGGTCCCGAAAAAAAAAAGAAATAGAAAAACTCCGCCTCCATGGGAGGCATCCCGCCAACTGCAGGCTTTTCGCAGTGACCTTACATAGTGTGGGGTATGGACTTAGCCCCCTGAGCTATGATTGGTTAAAGTCACCCTGCCTTTGGCCAATCATGGCTCTCACAGCAGAGGGCTCTGTGAATCATTGGACATCAATGCACTGCGATCTCGCAGTGCATTATGGAGTGTTCCGTGGGCACTCAAATTTCCCGTGAACACCCCATAATGTCCAGAATTTGGCAAACCAGCCATCTCAACCCTTCTCTTCTCTACTCTGCTATCGACAACGTCTACGACAAAATCTCACCCCTATCCTGCATCAACCTAGCCACTTCTGTCTACAATGCCTCACTTGACTCACTGGCCCCCCTCACTAGACACAGAATCAGGCCCCGACCCCTCCAACCTTGACAAACAGATGATACTAGAAGTCTGAAAAAATGTAGTTATGCTCATGAGCGCCTGTGGGGTAAGACTTATGCCACGTACACACGATCAGACTTCTCGTCGGAAAAAGCTACTGTATGATGGTTTTTCCGACGGAATTACGCTCAAGCTTGTCTTGCATACACACGGTCACACCAAAGTCCGACCGTCCAGAATGCGGTGACGTACAACGCGTATGACGGAACTAGAAAAGGGAAGTTCAATAGCCAGCGCACCACCCTGCTAATCTTGTGTTTATCTCGTGTTAGTAGAAGTTTGGTGGTAGATGATTCATGCTTTTCAGATTCCTTTTCAGATCGTTTTACTGCTGTTCAGTTTGTGCTTGTGGGTTTGTATCTGGTTTTCAGTGCGTGAAGTCAGTTCGTATCTGTTTTTCAGTGCATTCTTGTCCGCTCGTTACTGATTTTCAGCTCGCTCTTCACAGGCCTTGCTGTTCTTCAGTGCGTTCTTTTTAGTTCGTTCTGACCAGCTGACCGTTTTGAAGCCATGTTGCGGGTACGTGCTTGTCGTAGAGTTCATGCTGTGCGTGGGCTTGGTGTAATAATCCTAATTATGTTGCCTCAGTTGGGCCTGGGGCCAGGCTTTCAGAAACTCCAATGACGACCCTGGAAGCTGGCCGTCCTGGCTTGCCCCCCCCCAAAGCGCCCGTGAAGTGCGAGAAAAATATGTAGAATATTTTACGGGTAGGGGGGCTATTGCTATGCCAGTACATTTTGAATACATTTTCTCTTTTATCAGATCAAATCTTGATTTTCATTTACTGCTTGGGTTTATTTTTGTTGCCTCCTATATTCTCCTAGTGCACTTGTAGCGCCAAGTGGTTTTTCCATTATTAAATAACACCCATTGTCACTGTAAACACCAACTTAACACAAAAAATGTATTGATCATTGAAAGAAGAAGCCACACATTGTTGAGTATAAAACCTTTTACTCTGTGCACATTCACATGTGCGTTTTATAAAACATTTGGCGGTAAAAAAAAAAAAAAAAAAAACACTTTTATTTTTTACAAAGTTTTACCTTGAAATTTCTGAAAAAATACAGAAACAGGCATGTTTACAAACATAACATACACAACTTTGGAACTTACAAAGTTCAACATTGCAAAAAAGAAGGCAATATCAGACATTTTATAGTGTGAAAAAGGTCTTGATCTTGCCTTCATCAGATGGGGTGAAGTCACCCCTGTAAAAGCCAAATTTAGAAGATGCACACAAATTGTGAGTCAACCACTTCCTCTCACCTACTAGAGTTGGGAGGAAGAGGTTTCACCCACAAAATGCGTACATTGAAATCCCCTGATGGCAGAGAGCACATGTTGACATACTGTGTGCATCTTCCAAATTTGGCTTTTAAAATGTATTAAAACTTTAGATAAAATTATTGTAAAAAAAAACAAATTCCAGGAATCTTTTTAGGATTTAAATTCTCCCTTGTACATCAATCATGTTCTTCAGTCTTTGTTCAATCTCCTTGGTTTTTTCTTTGATAATGTCCAAATCATGACTACAAAACATGATTTCCTGGATCATCCGTTGTGCACTGTCACTTGTGAAATCATTGGATTTTGGTACCACAACCTGAACATCACCTAAAATAAAAATACACACCATGTATTATAAATATGCAGGCATACATCTATTACCTGAATCTGTGGTGTCCGACACTGACCTGTTGTGGTGACAATCTCCACCACATCTCCTTCCTCCACATCCTCAGGTTGTGACCTTTGTTCCCCTTCTTCAGGAGGTGGGGGGGTCCCTGGTGTCCTCATATTTTCAGAGTCTTTGCTCCCCTATGAGAATGAAACAAAAGGTTTACTTAGAACAAAGATATTTGAGTCCAGAAATAGGAATATAAAACATTGCTTGGAAGTGAGGTACAATTGTCTGTTTTGGCAGAGTTCAAAGCTGAAGACATGATTTTTTTTTTCCCTTACCAAAGCTGGAATACTTACCTTTTTTGAACAATTTTTCCACATGTAGACACCGAAAGTATACACTGGAGTACCTGTGTGGGACACCCTAAAAAGTTTGTTCTTGTGTCCCACACTAGTGCTCCAGAGTCCAGATGTGTAAACAGCTGCTGAGTGTCCTCTCCTTACATTACACTGAATCAAGTTTGCAATTCATTCTAGTTTGAAACACATCTAGATAACAATGTCCTAAACTTCTTTGAATACAAATTATCATGACCAAATGTAGTTAACCCTGTATCTGGCAAAAACAGTGTATTTATTTGCAAATGAACAATGTTTACTACGACCGATTACTGTGTCCACGAACATGAAAGTAGCCATTTTAAACTGTCCAACAGTAAAGAAAAGCACATGGCGCAGCATGCAAGTAATAATAAGAATAGAAACACACGACAACTACTTACTTTTTAGAAGCACTTTCTTGATCCTTCTGTACTGATCCTGCTCCCTTAATTTGAGGTCCGACCAGCGTTTCCTCAGTTGCTTCTTGGATCGTCATACCCCAAAATTCCGGCGCAGGCTCTTCACAACTTTAATCATGATCTTGGCCTTTCTCACATGTGGGTTTAGGTACGGTCAATACTTCCCATCATAGTCGGCCCTCTTCAATATGTCGACCATCTCCACTATCTCTTCAAAGGACATATTTGAGGCCTTAAATCTTCTCCTCCTGGATCAGGACGTTTCTTGCTCTGGGCTTTCCTCCTCTTTACTGCTATTAAGCACCTGCTGTGTCTCCGCCATGCTCCTCTCCCACTGCGACGAAAGAGACGGGGCAGGGAATATTCTAGAAAGAACGTCAGGGGTGGGCAACGCGGGTGTAGTTTCACGCATGCGCAGTGTATATAAAGCGTAACACACGTGCGTCGTACGTACGATCTGTGAGCGGAGGAAGGTGTAGCGGAAGCGCCGATCCTTATAACGAAGGTACAATTTTAGATTGGTGCATCAGTGGCCTATACTGCTTATAGAGAGGCCTATATTGGGTCAAGATTAGAAGAGTTTTACCTGACATTAGGGTTTGTCTTGTGTTGTGTCTTGCAGAGAAAATGGATCTAATCAATGATGAGGACTTTATGCCCAGATTCATTGATATGTACAAGAAGCTGCCCTGTCTGTGGCAGGTAAACCACCCTTATTATAACAATCAAACAAAGAGGAAGGCAGCGCTGGAACAATTGGTGGAATTTGTGAAGCCGGTGATCCCCACAGCAGACATCCACTATTTGAAGGCCCTAATTGGTGGCATGAGGAGCACTTATAATAGGGAGCGCAAGAAGGTTCAGGATTCCCTGAGATCAGGAGCTGCAGCAGATGACATTTATGTACCCAGGTTTTGGTACTATGACAGACTGCATTTTCTGGCAGGCCAGACTGAACCGAGGCCAGCACTCTCCAGTCTTCCTTCCACACTTCCTTCCCCCCAGCTGAGGCTTCTGACATCCAACCTGGGCCTTCCAGGTAGCAACATGTGGAGGAGCCCAGCTTGAGCCAGGTATAGCATTCTTCAAAATATTTCTGGTTGTCAAATTAATGAAGTTAAATATGTGCTAATTTTGATCAATAATTTCTGATTTCACAAAGTGGTTTACATATCAATAGACAGTAGTGGCCACAAATGATTGGGACAAGAATGAAAAATGCTGGGGTCAGAATGATAGTCTTTTCTATTTTATTAACATTAAATTTGCAACAGTCATGAGCTGAAAATTGTGTGTGATTGATGAACCAAAAACTAAAACGATGTCCCTTTTTCATACACAAGAAAGCCTCAGCCAGGACCGTGGAAAGTGGCAGCCAGGAGGTGGCCGGGCCCAGTAGCCTGCCAGAATCGCAGGTCCCTCCCCTCCGCCTTCCATCAAAAAGTGTCAGGAAGAGGAGTAACGTGAAGGAGGCAGCAATTGGCCTATTTATGAAGGCTACTGCGGCCCTCAGAACCCCACACAGTGTTCAAGAGGACTTTGCGTACATTACAGCCTGCAAAACGCTGGAAATGGAGGAGGGCCAACGCCTCTTATGCGAGGAAGTAATGTTACAAGCCCTAATCAAGGGCTTGAGGGGCCAGCTCAAAAGTCAAAGCCACATTTGCGAGTTGAACCATGGTCCTCCTCCTCCAGGTCCTCCTCCTCCTCCTCCACCTCCTGCCACACCTCCAACACCACAGCCACAGCCTGGAAGGAAGCATCTAAGGAAGTCCAGAGAGTGATGGCCTGGGTTGAGTCTGGTCTGGCAAAAGATGCAGGCTGTTGTATGACCACAGCCTGGGGCCAGATATGTCATCTGCTGCTGTTCCTGATATCTTGTAGTCCTGGACCGTATTGTATTATAAGGACTCCTTAGGCCAACAATTTTGACTGTAAAATTATTGATGTCTGCCCTGGGGTACAAAGGCTTTGCAAACTTCACCAGTTTATCCAGCATTGCCTTCCTCTTTATTTTGTTATGACCCAGAATAAATGGATATTTTGTTTTCAGAAATACTTGCCTATGTGTTTTACTTCAAAAAGGATAGTTTTGAGTAGCCAGGTACATTTAAAAAATACAATGTCAAATTAACAAGGGACACCAACCAACCTCATTGAGATTTACAAAGACAAGATAATAATGGTGTTGTGGAAACGTGACATACAAAAAAAAAATGGAGATCACTATAAAATAATTAAAAAAAAAAAACAACAGGACATCTTGATTCCAAAAAAATAAAAAATGACTATATAAATTAATTATAAACATTATTAGGGAGATCTGGCTTTAAAAACCAAAAAGATTATTCAGGAGATCATGAGGAAATAATAAAGAAATAAGTTTGTGAGAAGTCTGTGTGAATATGAGCAGCAAAACAACTTCATTCTTCTAGCATTATAAAGAAGAAGAGAATGCGCTGCATTGAAAGATTTAAAAATTTGCAGTGTGACGAATGTGCCATCTCCATTACGAACGGTCATTTTACCAGACTGAGCGGCTCCGTCTCGTACTTGATTCTGAGCATGCATTTTGCGCGTCGGAATTGCATACACACAAACGGAATTTCCGATAGAAACTTTTTCCGTCTGGAAAATTGAGAACATGCTCTCAATCTTTTGCTGGTGGAAATTCGGCCAGCAAAAGTCCGATGGAGCATACACACGGTCACATTTTCCGACCAAAAGCTCTCATCAGTCTTTTGCTGGCCGAATTTCCGATCGTGTGTACGCGGCATTAGTCTCAGAGAGATTTCAACCAATATAAATCTGCCCTCCAAAAATACAATTCTAGCCTCCTCACTGCCAAGCAGACCTATTTTATCACTCTCATTAGCAACTTATCATCCCGTTCCCTTCAACTCTTCTCTACCTTCAACTCTCTAGTTCGTCCTCCACCGCCTCCACCCGCCAACTCACTCACTGCCCAGGAGATGGCCAATCACTTCGAACAGAAGATTGATACAATTCGCGAGGAGATCTCTACTGTTCGGATACCCTCCACGCTTTACACTTCATGCCCACGGGTACAATCATTACTTCCCTCTTTCAACCCCACCACTATATACGAGGTTGCTAAACTACTTGCTAATGTCCACCTTACCATCTGCCCTCTGGATCCTGTTCCCTCACAAATGCTACGTTCATCCTCTGGCTCTATGCTATACTCTCTAACCCACATCTTCAATCTCTCCCTCTCCTCTAGCATCTTCCCCAACTCTCTAAAACAGGCACTTGTCAGACCCATACTTAAAAAGCCCTCACTGGACTCATCCAATCTTAACAACCTATGCCCCATCTCCTTGCTCCCCTTCTTATCCAAACTCCTCGAACGTCTGGTCTACAACCTACTGAGCATCCACCTTGCTGATAATAGCCTCCTTGATTGCCTTCAGTCTGGATTTCGTTCTCAACACTCCACAGAAACTGCTCTCCTAAAACTAACAAACGATCTACTAATGGCCAAAACCAATTGACACGATTCTGTACTCCTACTCCTGGACCTCTCTGCTGCCTTTGATATGGTTGACCACCCCCTCCTCCTTAAAAAACTCCATGCCTTTGGTCTCCGTGACTATACTCTTCGCTGGTTCTCTTCCTACTTATCCAACCGCACCTTTAGCGTCTCTTACAACTCTACTTTCTCCTCTCCTCTTCCTTTCTCGGTTGGGATCCCCCAAGGTTCTGTTCTTGGACCTCTCCTATTTTAAATCTACACCTCCTCCCTGGGTCAGCTGATAGCCTCCCATGGCCTGGGATTGTTGTACTGGAGGCTGGGATTGTTGTACTGGAGGCTGTCTAGGGACCCTGACTTTGGGAGTGATCGGGAGTGGCGTTTGGAGGAAATAATGGAGCACAGAGAGCGAAGACTGAATGTCTCGGAAGTGCACTGGGCACAGGAAGATTTGGAGTTTCTGGCCGTTCAGGAATGGGAGCTTGAGATGGCCTACAGACAGCTGCTAGACTCTGCTCAGCAGCAGGGTGGGGCTCCCTTTGCCTGGGATGATCAGGAAACACCAGTTGACAACTCTGAAATCCTGGCTGAAGAGTTGACAATGTGGCAGAGTAACAGTGTACTTTGCCAACCTGCCCTCGCAGCTATGGAGGCGGAGGTCTTATGGCGGATGCAGCAAGTGCTGATTGACCTTGATGAACCTGTTTCTGCATTGGATGATCTTGGATGGAGGAATGTGCCTGTCCAGCAGCATGCCAGAGAATCGGCAGTGTAAAATCTGAAGATTACCGTCCCCAAACCTGAAGTGCTGACAACAGGGCAGAGCTCTGCTTACCTCTGCCCAGCACTGATAGCATCTTCTGGGTTCCACGGAGAGGAGATGGTGAACCTTTATCCCAGACACCAGTTGCAGAGACAGGGGATTTGATAGACTTTTCTGCTGAGGCAGAACAACCTGGTGAGCCTCCAGCAGAAGAAGAGCTGTTATTAGGGCCAAACTTCACTGTGCTCTGCCCAGCACCAACAGTATCTGTGAAGTTACAAGGAACTTCCCCAGCTGAAGCGCTGGCAACCCGACAGAGGGTCCAAGATCTCTGCCCTACACCTGCGGCGGTTCCGGAGGCTCAGGGTGAGAAGGAGGTGGTCACTTCCCAGCAGCAGATCAGGATACAGGGGGAGAAGGAAGAGGAGGTGTCCATCGTCCCTCCCCAACAGTTGGCCAGGGTGGAGGAAGTGGTCTTTCCTCCCCAGCAATGATCCGTGCACCTGGGAGACAGTACCACAGACATATCGTCCCAACATCCAGATGAGGGAATGGAAAAGGAAGCAGCCGGCTCACCTCCCCAATGGCAGCTACACAGTTTGGGAGTGGAGGAAGCCAGCCTCCTGCCCCAACGGTTAGCTGGAGCGGAGGATGCGCAGTCCCCAGCAGAAGTGCTGGCAACAGGGCAGAGTGCTACCAACCTCTGCCCAGCACCGGCAACAACTACAGTGTTCCAGGGAGGCGGGGAAGTCGGCCTCCCTCCCCAACAGTTAGCCAGAGCAGATGGTGTGGGGTTTCCAGCATAAGGGCTGGCAACAGGACCGTGTACTGCTGGACTCTGTCCTCAAATAACAGAGGATGGATTTCCTGTGAAGGTGGATGGGACTTCAGTCTCCACCTGTATACCCCAGGGATGCTGGGCAGTCGGCCCAGATCCCCAACAGCATGACAGAGTGAGCCCAGATACCCTGTCTTCTCTCCAGCGGCAGAAAGGACTCCAGGGAGAAGGGCCAGTCCAGGCCTCTCCCCAGAGGCAGATATGTTCTCTGAGAGAGGCAGAGTTTGGCTGGGTGAGTAATGCTTTGTTTGGAACAATTTGTTTGGGGTACTGTGTGGGTACAGGCATTAGAGGATTGGAACTACTGACTAACTTCGGAGTCAACCCGTCTGGGGTCTCCTCCTGTGTTAGTCTCCTGCCAAAAGGGGAGAAATGTGACAGACCTAGCCGGGAGAGAGACCTTTGGAGGGGACTGAATGCTAGCCTCTTGCCGATCGATCGTGGGCCCTGGCATTTGGGGGAACGGTGCTCTTTGTGAGCTGTATGCCTGGGGACCCTTGAGGTGGTATTACTGTGGATTCGGGTCCTGGTCCCCCAGGACACACAGACTCTGGGGACCCTGGATTTGCCATATTAGGAATAGTGGCTGATTCATAATGCTGGGACAAATACTGTTAGGAGATGCTGATGTCAATTCCAGTCACCTGTCTGTCTGTTGCCTGCTAGAATGTGTATTGTAAATAAGTCTAGTATGGGATCTAAGAGTCATTAGATCCCCATTGTTGTTTGTGTTAATTAACTCTGCTATTGTGTGAAGAAGAGTCTGTGTTGATTTGTGATAATGTTGATTTTGTTTTCTGAGCTACAAGACGGACAGTCTGGCCTAAAGGTCATGTCTGAGTCATCTAGGCTGTCTAAAGGGATTAGTTAATTAGCCCATGTTAATTAGGTTTCTGGTCACAGGTGTATGTTTAGAGTAATATGAGCAGGAGGTATGCACCTCCTCTTTTACTGTATAAAAGAGCCTGTATTTTTCAATAAAAGAGATTCCTGGTTGAACTTACATACAGCCTGCCTGGTGTTTGTTCTGAGCTACACAACTGGATTAGAATGGCACATACTGTAGCTGTAGATCTAGTCCCGGAGCATCGGATGACCGAACCATCAGATGTTGCGATCTGCAATCTGATTCTATAGCCGCAGAGGAGTGTCGGGAGAGTGGAACCGAGCGAGCAGGGGCTCGTTACAACACCCAAATCTATTTCTCTACCCCTCAGCTCACTGCCTCTGTCTCCTCACGTATCACTAATTTACTTTCAGATATGTCAGTCTGGATGTCACACCACTTCCTCAAACTCAATCTATCCAAAACTCAACTCATAATTTTTCCTCCCCCATATGCCCCTTCTCCTGATCTCTCTGTCAAAATCGATGGCACAACTATAAGCCCATCCCCACATGCCAAGGTTCTAGGTGTAGTCCTGGTCTCTGAACTCTCCTTTAACCACTTGACCACTGGGCACTTAAACCCCCTTCCTAACCAGACCAATTTTCAGCTTTTGGTGCTCTCACATTTTGAATGACAATTACTCAGTCATGCAACACTGTACCCATATGAAATTTTTGTCCTTTTTTTCACACAAATAGAGCTTTATTTTGGTGGTATTTAATCACCACTGGGTTCTTTATTTTTTGCGCTATAAAAGAAAAAAGACCGAAAATTCTGTAAAAAAATACATTTTTCTTCATTTCTGTTATAAAATTTTGCAAATTAGTAATTTTTCTTCATATATTTTGGCCAAAATTTATACCGCTACATATCTTTGGTAAAAATAACCCAAATCGGTGGATATTATTTGGTCTTTGTGAAAGTTATAGTGTCCACAAGCTATGGTGCGAATATCTGAAAATTGATCACACCTGAAGTACTGACGGCCTATCTAATTTCTTGAGACCCTAACATGCCAGAAAAGTACAAATACCCCCCAAATGACCCCTTTTTGGAAAGAAGACATTCCAAGGTATTTAGAAAGATGCATGGTGAGTTTTTTGAAGTTGTCATTTTTTCCCACAATTCTTTGCAAATCAATTTTTTTTTTTTTACTTTTTTTTTTTTCACAAAATTGTCATATTAGCAGGTTATTTCTTACACTCCACATATGCATACCACAAATTACACCCCAAAACACATTCTGCTATTACTCCCGAGTACGACGATACCACATGTGTGAGACTTTTACACAGCGTGGCCACATACAGAGGCCCAACATGCAGGGGAGCACCTTCAGGCATTCTGGAGTGCCCAGGCCAATTCTGACATTTCTCTCCTACATGTAAAAATCATCATTTATTAGCTAGAAAATTACATAGAACCCCAAAACATTATATATGTTTTTTTTAGCAAAGACCCTAGAGAATACAATGGCGGTTGTTGCAACTTTTTATCTCACACGGTATTTGCGCAGCAATTTTTTTAACGCTTTTTTTTGGAAAAAAAAACTGTTTTGTGCTTTACAAAAACCAAAACAGTAAATTTAGCCCAATGTTTTTGCATAATGTGAAAGATGAAGTTACGCCGAGTAAATAGATACCCAACATGTCACCTTTCAAAATTGCACGCGCTTGTGGAATGGCGCCAAACTTTGCTACTCAAAAATCCCCATAGGCGACGCTTTAAAATTTTTTACTGGTTACATGTTTTGAGTTACAGAGGAGGTCTAGGGCCAAAATTTTTGCGCTCGCTCTACCGATCGCAGTGATACCTCACATGTGTGGTTTGAACACCGTTTTCATATGTGGGCGGGACTTACATATGCGTTCGCTTCTGCATGCAAGCACACAGGGACAGGGGTGCTTTAAAATTTTTTTTTTTTTTTTACTGTTCATTTTACTTTATTTATTTTTGTTTGATGCTTTTTTACAAAAAAAAAAATTTTGACCACTTTTATTCCTATTACAAGGAATGTAAACATCCCTTGTAATTGGAATATGGCATGACAGGTCCTCTTTACAATGAGTTTTGGGGTCAATAAGACCCCACATCTCACCTCTAGGCTGGGAAGCCTGAAATAAAAAAAAAAAAAAAAAAAAAAACGATCCTGGCTTCGATCGTAGCGGTGAGTCGGTAGAAGCAGCGGAGTGCGGCGGGAGGGGGGACATCCCCTCTCGCCTCCCGTAAGAACGATCAAGCAGTGGAACAGCCGCTATGATCGTTCTTATGGTGTAGGGAATCGCCGGCTGAAAAAGCTGATATCTGAATGATGCCTGTAGCTGCAGGCTTTATTCAGATATCCCCGCACAAAGTCAAGGACGTTGTATGACAGTCGGCGGGCGGGAAGTGGTTAAAACGTATTTTTTTTTTTTTAACACAAAGTTGTCCATTTATACAATATTTCTAACACATAGCATGTACATACCAAAAATGACACCCCAAAATAGATTCTCCTGCTCCTCCTGAGTACGGCGATACCACATGTGTGAGACTTCCACAGCCTGGCCACATACAGAGGCCGAGTACAGCCGAGCGTGGCTCAGCATGGCAGGGTATGGCGGGGTATTGCAGAGTATGGCGGGGTATTGCAGAGTATTGTGGGGTATTGCAGTGTACTGCGGGGTATTGCAGAGTACTGCGGGGTATTGCAGAGTATTGCGGGGTATTGCAGAGTATTGCGGGGTATTGCAGAGTACTGCGGGGTATTGCGGGGTATTGCAGAGTATTGCGGGGTATTGCAGAGTACTACGGGGTATTGCAGAGTATTGCGGGGTATTGCAGTGTACTGCGGGGTATTGCAGAGTATTGCGGGGTATTGCAGAGTACTGCGGGGTATTGCAGAGTACTGCGGGGTATTGCAGAGTACTGCGGGGTATTGCAGAGTATTGCGGGGTATTGCAGAGTACTGCGGGGTATTGCAGAGTATTGCGGGGTATTGCAGAGTATTGCGGGGTATTGCAGAGTATTGCAGAGTACTGCGGGGTATTGCAGAGTATTGCGGGGTATTGCAGAGTATTGCGGGGTATTGCAGAGTATTGCAGAGTACTGCGGGGTATTGCAGAGTATTGCAGAGTATTGCGGGGTATTGCAGAGTATTGCGGGGTATTGCAGAGTATTGCAGAGTATTGCGGGGTATTGCAGAGTACTGTGGGGTATTGCAGAGTATTGTGGGGTATTGCAGAGCAATGTGGGGGTATTGCAGAGCAATGTGGGGGTATTGCAGAGCAATGTGGGGGTATTGCAGAGTAATATTGGGGTATTGCAGAGTAAGGTGGGGCATAGCAGAGTATTGCAGAGTAGTGGGGATGGCTGAGCATGGATGGATGGATGGATGGTTGGATGTCTCTGTGCAGCGCTGTGGGCACTACACAACCAGCCCACAGCGCTGCAGCCATCCATCCATCTCCCTCTCCTCCACAGTGTACCGATCGGTACACAGGAGGGGAGGAGAGGAACCGGCGTCATCAGACGCCGCCGGTCTGTTTACATGTGATCGCGCCGTCATTTGACGGCGCGATCACATGGTAAATGGCCGCGATCAGCGGCCATTTACCGGGATCCGTGATGCGCCGGGTCCTGAGGACCCGGCGGTCACGGATGTGTTCGGGTGCGCGCCCCAGGGGGCGCGCGAGGGGAATTCTGAGAGGACGTCATATGACGTCCTCCCAGAGTTAAGCAACCGCCCTGCAGCCGTCATTCGGCTATGGGCCGGTTGTTAAGTGGTTAAGCACCACGTCCAATCACTGTCCAAATCCTGCTGCCTCGACCTCTGCAACATCTCCAAAATATGCCCCTTTCTAACCAATAAAACAACAAAGCTCTTAATTCACTCACTGGTCATCTCTCGCCTTGACTACTGCAACTCCCTTCTCATTGGCTTACCTCTACATAGTCTATAACCTCTTCAATCCATCATGAATGCTGCTGCCAGACTCATCTACCTTACCAATCGCTCTCTCTCTACTACCCCTCTCTGTCAATCCCTCCACTGGCTTCCGCTCGGCCAAAGAATTATATTCAAAATACTAAGAACTACGTACAAAGCCATCCACAATTTAGCCCCCAGCTACATCACTAGCCAAGTGTCTAAATACCAACCTACTCATTCTCTTCGTTGCTCTCGAGCTCCCTCATCACCTCCTCCCATGCTCGCCTCCAGGACTTTTCCAAAGCCTCTCCAATCCTATGGAATACCCTACCCCAATCTGTCCGCTTATGTCCTACTCTATTAGCTTTTAGACGATCCCTGAAAGCCCTTCTCTTCAGAGAAGCCTACCCTACCCACACCTAACAACTGTTTTTTCATTTTCTCCATCAGCTCATCCCCCACAGTTATTACCTTTTGTTTCCACTTGACCCTCCCTTCTAGATTGTAAGCTCTAATGAGCAGGGCCCTCTGATCCCTCCTGTATTGATTTGTATTGTAAGTGTACTGTCTGCCCTCATGTTGTAAAGCGCTGTGCAAATTGTTGGCGCTATATAAATCCTGTATAATAATAATATAATAATAATAATAATAATAATAATAATAAACAGGCGAACACCCAATGTTCGAGTCAAACTTATGTTCGACTTGAACCGCAGGCTCATCCCTACTAAAAACCTTAGACCATTCAGAGTAAGAATCATTAACCACTACTCTCTGAATTCTATATTTTAGCCAATTTCCTATCCATTTACAAACTGATCTTTCCAAGCCTGTAGACCAGGGGTAGGCAACCTGGGGCTCTCCAGCTGTTGCAGAACTACAAGTCCCATCATGCCTCTGGGAGTAATTGTAACTGCCAGCCTTGCAATGCCTCATGGGAAATGTACCCTTTAAAATTATGGACAATCTCGAAGCACCCTCCAAAATTATGAACAGTCTTGAGGCACCCTATCCTAAAATGTAAACACTATTCTAATAGTTTTACATAATGCAGCAATATCCACACACGTAGGAAACCCAACATTAGAGGTGCAAACTGCTACTGACTAATATTCCAATGTTTTCCTTCTTCCTCAGTTTTTCTCCATCGCTCAGTTAATCTGACTGCAAAGCTTATGGAGAGAGGCAGGGGATGGTCAAACAAGGATGCTATACAGACAACTGACATCCTCCTTATCAACTGATGATGTAATTGGTCATTAACCTCCCTGGCGGTATGATTATTTCAGATTTTAGGTGCTGAAAGCGGTACAGTTATTTTGCACAGAAATTTGGCGTTTTATATTGTAGGCCTGTAATTCTTAGGAATAATTCACTTAAATCTGTCCAAACAAGAGTCTAGTAGACATCCCGGGTATGACAAAGTTTGAAAAACAAAATAAAAAATTATAATATAATAAATAACTATAAATAATTATAACAAATAATAATATAATAATAATACAAATTATTCAATAATGTAATCAAATCAAAATCACTAAAATTTGCTCAGTTGCAGAATTGTCGCTTTCGTTACTTTTAGTGTTTGGTGACAGATTCCCCCACAAATCACTATCACTCAATTCTGTGAGTGATTCTAATTTATTATCGCTGTTTTCTAGCTGGTCTAAAGCCATTTTTGATGTAAAGGGACAGTTTTGGTTGCTATGGAAAATCTCCAGTTTCCAGGCAGAAAGAACAGTATTTATAATATAAAACTGCATGCAGGACACTGGGCAGACCACTAGGGACAAAGGGGATGTGAAATTATTTGATACAGTACTGTAATCTGTAAGATTACAGTATACTGTATCTGTACTGTGTGTTTTACGTTTTGAATTTGCCGCCGAACTCCGTCCCCATCGCCAAACTCCGTCCTCATCGCCGAACTCCGTCCCCATGCGTCGCAACGCTCGCAGGGAATGGAGCTCGGCACTGTGAATCGAGCGAGACACGGCGGCTCGCTGATCACAGCGGGGAGACATCGCAGGATCCAGGGGACAAGGTAAGGAAACTCTTTCTGGATCCTGCGATGCGATCCCGAGTCTGGCTCGGGGATACCGCTTTTGGTATTGAAAATCCACCCCGAGCCAGACTTGGGAATACCGCTAGGGGGGTTAAGGAGGTCAATAGCTAGAAGGTCGTAATGGCGCACAATGAAAACCTGTGGTTTTGTGTAACTAAAAGGCAGGCTTCATATACACGCCGACTTGTATACAATTTTTGGCCAATTTTTAGGCATTTTGCCAAGGCCCCCCTGAAGAAACCTCAAGGTACCACAGGGTGCCTGGGCACTCTGGTTGAAAAGGCTGATTTACGGTCCCCAACTCACACTCATACATACACAAACAAGGGCCAATTGAACAGGAGCCAATTACCCTACCAGAATGTCTTTGGAGTGTGGGAGAAAACCCACTCAGTCACAGAGAGAACATGCAAACTCCAGGCAGGTAGTGCCATGTTGGGATTCAAACCAAAGACCCTAGTGTTACTAGGCATAACTGATAACCACTTAGCCACTGTGCTTTATAAATATTTTAAAAAGTAAGGGGCCCAACACTGAACATTAGACCATTCAGGGCATTAATCATTAATCACTACTCTGAATACAGTCCTAATAGCTAATTTTCTATCCATTTACAAACTGAATATTTTAAACATGTAGACCTTAACTTACATATGAGCCTTGGCTGGGGAACTGTGTCAAAAGCATTTGCAAAATCCAGATATACTATATTCACAGCCACTCCTTTGTCTATGTTTTTGCTTATTTCCTCATAAAAAGAAATCAGATTTGTTTGACAACTTTGGTCTTTTATAAAATCATGCTGTCTATTGTGTAAAATATTATTTTCTACCAACAACTCCTATATGTGGTCTTTTATGAAACTCTCAAGTATCTTTCTGTTTATAGAAGTTAAACTAACGTACTTACTTGGTTAAGACTTTGATCCCATTTTAAATATAGGCACAACATAGGTCTTGTGCTGCAATCCAGTGGTACCGTGCCAGTCATTAAGGAGTCTCTAAAAATTAGAAGCAATGGGTTTGAAATAATAGAGCTCAACTCTTTGAGGACACATGGGTATAAACCATCTGGTCCAGGTGCATTATTCACCTCCTTTATTCATTAATGGAACATCAATTTTGAGCCATTGGGGCTATGTCGATACTATCCCCATTATGGACTTGAGCTTCCCCATTTTGCTTTTTATACACAAAGCTGAAGAAGGCACTTAATACATTTGCCCTCTATTTGTCACCAATAGGGATGAGCTTCGAGTTCGAGTCGAACCCATGTTCGACTCGACCATCGCCTGTTCGACCGTTCGTCGAATTGCGAACGGTATGGGCCGTTCGCGCCAAATTTGAGTGCCGCATCACGGCCCATAATTCACTGCAGCACCGCAGTGCATTGCAGGCTGATGATTGGCCAAGCATGCACTATGACCCGCATGCTTGGCCAATCACAGTGCCGTCTGTACAGAGAGCCGTAATTGGCCAAAGCCAGGGTGGCTTTGGCCAATTATGGCTCGGGGGTTTAGTACACGCTATACACTATATAAGGTCACCTGCGTGGCGGCCTTGTGGAGTGTGTTGCGGCAACGGAGAGAGATAGACAGAGAGACAGTGTCATTTGATTTAGGTTAGACAGAGTAGGCAGGCGAGTCAGTTAGCTGCACTTACAGTGTATTTTGTATATATATATGCGTCCCAGGTGTTGTGTATATATATATATATATATATATACACACACACACACACACACACACACACACACACACACACACACACACACTGTATTCAGTTTAGTTTTTCCTGTTATTCTCTTCCTGACAGGCAGCCAGGTGTTTTTACAGTATTTACAGTATTTAAGTTAGTGTACTGTGTCCTTTGCACAGTGTGCACCTAAAGCTACCTGAAGAAAATTGCTGGTGTTCTTCTGATCCTATTAATACCACAGGCAGGCAGCTGCAGTATTTACAGTTAGTGTACTGTGTCCTCTGCACAGTGTGCACCTAAAGCTACCCGAAGACAATTGCTGGTGTTCTGATCTTATTAATACCATAGGCAGGCAGCTGCAGTATTTACAGTTAGTGTACTGTGTCCTCTGCACAGTGTGCACCTAAAGCTACCTGAAGACAATTGCTGTTGTTCTGATCCTATTAATACCACAGGCAGGCAGCTGCAGTATTTACAGTTATGCCGCGTACACACGAGCGGACTTTACGGCAGACTTTGCTCGGCGGACTTTGACCTACTTTACGACAGACTTTCTGAATGAACGGACTTGCCTACACACAGTCCACCAAAGTCTGTCAAATTCGTACGTGATGACGTACGACCGGACTAAAACAAGGAAGTTCATAGCCAGTAGCCAATAGCTGCCCTAGCGTGGCTTTTTGTCCGTCGAACTAGCATACAGACGAGCGGACTTTTCGACCGGACTCGATTTTGACGGATTAATTTAAAACATGTTTCAAATCTAAGTCCATCCAACTTTTGAGAAAACAAAGTCCGCTGGAGCCCACACACGATCGAATTGTCTGACGAAATCCAGTCCGCCGGGCAAAGTCTGCCGTAAAGTCCGCTCGTGTGTACGCGGCATTAGTGTACTGTGTCCTCTGCTCAGTGTGCACCTAAAGCTACCTGAAGACAATTGCTGTTGTTCTGATCCTATTAATACCACAGGCAGCTGCAGTATTTACAGTTATGCCGCGTACACACGAGCGGACTTTACGGCAGACTTTGCTCGGCGGACTTTGACCTACTTTACGACAGACTTTCTGAATGAACGGACTTGCCTACACACAGTCCACCAAAGTCTGTCAAATTCGTACGTGATGACGTACGACCGGACTAAAACAAGGAAGTTCATAGCCAGTAGCCAATAGCTGCCCTAGCGTGGCTTTTTGTCCGTCGAACTAGCATACAGACGAGCGGACTTTTCGACCGGACTCGATTTTGACGGATTAATTTAAAACATGTTTCAAATCTAAGTCCATCCAACTTTTGAGAAAACAAAGTCCGCTGGAGCCCACACACGATCGAATTGTCTGACGAAATCCAGTCCGCCGGGCAAAGTCTGCCGTAAAGTCCGCTCGTGTGTACGCGGCATTAGTGTACTGTGTCCTCTGCTCAGTGTGCACCTAAAGCTACCTGAAGACAATTGCTGTTGTTCTGATCCTATTAATACCACAGGCAGCTGCAGTATTTACAGTTATGCCGCGTACACACGAGCGGACTTTACGGCAGACTTTGCTCGGCGGACTTTGACCTACTTTACGACAGACTTTCTGAATGAACGGACTTGCCTACACACAGTCCACCAAAGTCTGTCAAATTCGTACGTGATGACGTACGACCGGACTAAAACAAGGAAGTTCATAGCCAGTAGCCAATAGCTGCCCTAGCGTGGCTTTTTGTCCGTCGAACTAGCATACAGACGAGCGGACTTTTCGACCGGACTCGATTTTGATGGATTAGTTTAAAACATGTTTCAAATCTAAGTCCATCCAACTTTTGAGAAAACAAAGTCCGCTGGAGCCCACACACGATCGAATTGTCTGACGAAATCCAGTTCGCCGGGCAAAGTCTGCCGTAAAGTCCGCTCGTGTGTACGCGGCATTAGTGTACTGTGTCCTCTGCTCAGTGTGCACCTAAAGCTACCTGAAGACAATTGCTGGTGTTCTTTTGATCCTATTAATACCACAGACAGGCAGCTGCAGTATTTACAGTTAGTGTACTGTGTCCTCTGCACAGTGTGCACCTAAAGCTACCTGAAGACATTTGCTGGTGTTCTGATCCTATTAATACCACAGGCAGGCAGCTGCAGTATTTACAGTTAGTGTACTGTGTCCTCTGCACAGTGTGCACCTAAAGCTACCTGAAGACAGTTGCTGGTGTTCTGATCTTATTAATACCATAGGCAGGCAGCTGCAGTATTTACAGTTAGTGTACTGTGTCCTCTGCACAGTGTGCACCTAAAGCTACCCGAAGATAATTGCTGGTGTTCTGATCCTATTAATACCACAGGCAGGCAGCTGCAGTATTTACAGTTAGTGTACTGTGTCCTCTGCACAGTGTGCAGCTAAAGCTACCTGAAGACAATTGCTGGTGTTCTGATCCTATTAATACCACAGGCAGGCAGCTGCAATATTTACAGTTATGCCCTGTACACACGGTCGGATTTTCCGACGCAAAATGTGTGATAGGACCTTGTTGTCAGAAATTACGACCATGTGTGGGCTCCATCACATATTTTCCATCAGAATTTCCGACACACAAAGTTTGAGAGCTTGCTCTAAAATTTTCCGACAACAAAATTCGTTGTCGGAAATTCCGATCGTTAGTACACAAATCCGACGCACAAAGTGCCACGCATGCTCAGAATAAATTAAGAGACGAAAGCTATTGGCTACTGCCCCATTTTTAGTCCCGACCTACGTGTTTTACATCACCGCGTTCAGAACGATCGGATTTTCCGACAACTTTGTGTGACCGTGTGTATGCAAGACAAGTTTGAGCCAACATCAGTCGGAAAAAATCCATGGATTTTGTTGTCGGAATGTCCGATCAATGTCCGACCATGTGTACAGCGCATTAGTGTACTGTGTCCTCAGCACAGTGTGCACCTAAAGCTACCTGAAGACAATTGTTGTTGTTCTGATCATATTAATACCACAGGCAGGCAGCTGCAGTATTTACAGCTAGTGTACTGTGTCCTCTGCACAGTGTGCACCTAAAGCTACCTGAAGACAATTGCTAGTGTTCTTCTGATCCTATTAATACCACAGGCAGGTAGCTGCAGTATTTACAGTTAGTGTACAGTGTCTTCTGCACAGTGTGCACCTAAAGCTACCTGAAGACAATTGCTGGTGTTCTCATACTAATAATACTACAGGCAGACAGTTGATCCTGCTAGCTGCAGTATCAGTATATATATATATATATATACATCCCAGTTTTGTGCAGCTACATCTCACTGCAGGGCATTAGTATGTCTGGAAGGCCAACAAGGAGAGGCAGACAGCCAATAAAAGAGGGCAAGCAGGCTCTGTGTCTAGAGGCAACAGTGCTGGTCGTGGACACGGTGTATCCTCATCAGCACGTGGCCGTGGGACACGCTTGTCCTTTTTTCGGTAGCTGGCCATGTTGAGCCGAAACATGCCGAAGACTTGGTAGAGTGGATAACCAAGCTGTCCTCATCCTCTTCATCCTCTCTCACCCAGGCTCAGGGTACTCTGTATGGCAAATCAGCTGCCAACGCAGCCTCTTTCCTCGGCTCAATGGCATCAGTCACTCCTTCCCTAGACCCACCACGTCCTCCTGAGGAGTCCCCCGAACTGTTTGACCACAGTGTTAGGTACATGCTCCAGGAGGATGGCCAGCGTTTTGAAGGCTCCAATGATGGTACCCAGTTAGAGTAAGGCAGTAACGTGAGCCTAGAGAGAGGGGGTGCCCAAGAAGGACAGCAATCTGGCAGTCATGTTCCCCCAGCTGCAGTATACTGCCAGCTTTGCTCCCGTGATGAGGAGGGAGGGGATGATGAGGAAGTCACTGACTCCACGTGGGTGCCTGATAGGGGAGAGGAGGAGGAGGCACATCTGGGGGATACCCCCCAGGGGCCAGTTTAAGGGCAGCACACCGTCTGCATCACACCGCAGAGCTCTGCATGTGCAGGGCGCTGCTGTCTCTGTGCGTTATTACAAAAGTTGTTTGGTGTGGGCCTTTTTTGAGACAAGTGCATCAGATCGCACCGCTACTATTTGCAAGATATGTCTCAAGCGTATCTCGCGTGGCCAAAACATCATCCGCTTGGGCACCACATGCTTGACCAGACATATGTCGACCTGTTATGCAGTTCGCTGGCAAGCGTACCTAAAAGACCCACACCAAAGAACAAAGCGGACCTCTCCTTGCTCCTCATCAGCTGGGATCTCCAACCCCACTATACCTTCAGTCCTCTGAAACCTGCACTGAGAGGAATGAAGGTGTAGAATTAGGTGTGTCACAGCCAAGTACTTGCGGACAATCTGCTATCGGTACATAGACGTCAGATTGTATCAGGCAAATTTCCCTGCCCCAGCTGCTGCACCACCAAAAGAAGTTCGCTCCCAGCCATCCACATGCCCAGCGGTTGAATGCTAGCTTGGCTAAATTGCTAGCACTTCAACTGCTGCCTTTTCAGTTGGTAGACTCTTCCCCCTTCCATGAGTTTGTGGAATGTGCGGTTCCTCAGTGGCAGGTTCCCAAACGCCACTTTTTCTCACGGAAGGTGATACATGTCCCCTGGTGCAGGACCCGGGTCCCCAAACCCTTTTTAGGACAATAACTTGCATATTAGCCTATAAAATGAGCACTTTTGATTTTGAAGGTTCGAGTCCCATAGACTTTAACGGGGTTCTAAAGTTCACACAAACTTTCGGCTCATTCGCAGGTTCTGGTGCGAACCGAACCGGGGGGGGGGGGGGGGGGTTTGTTCGGCTCATCCCTAGTCATCAACTCTAAATTATCTTGTAAAGAGCATACATGCTCAGACCTAACCTTTTTTACTATTAATATATTTGAAGAATGTCTGGGGGTTTGTCCTACTCATTTTTGCAACCTGTTATTTGTTTTGAATTTTTGCGTCCTTGATTTTCTTTTTACATATCTGTTTTATTCTTTGTACCTTTTAAATGATTATAAATTTCCTTAATTTTTCTATTTTTTTTAAAGGCTCTTTTTAAAAACCTCATAGCCAAAAAAAATAAAAATTAAAAGCTAGCTGGTGTCAGGGCGGGCATAGTGTTCCAAATTTTGCCAAGCATTACCAGGCACCCCAGCTGGTACAAATAGCCCAATACCATACAACAAGCAAAGTACCACTATGGATCAGCCACTAGCCATTGATGATATTCTTTGAGAAAGAAGAATAGTCTCCAACCTGATCACCCAGCCATCTCTGATGCTCTGGGATAAATTAAAGCACTGATTAAAGCTGCATCCCCCACATCTTCCCTTGTTATCATTTTCCAAACACCCAGTGTCCTACAGGCCCGCATGTCCCCCTCTTCTTTCAGCTTGTGGCAAACACTAAAATGCCTGTGTCAGCTGGTCACAGTCACCACATTGTACTCTTATTGTACTCTTATGCTACGTTCCATGACAATTACAAGCTTCTCAGCTCAGAGATATTCAGATACCTCTAAATCTCTCACTTCTGTTCATCTTATATAAAGAGCCACACATCCTTGACCTCCCTTACACAATTTGAAAATATCTGTCAGTCAGATCTCCAGGTGCCAGGCCTGATCTCCAAGCTGTATGATCATCTAAATTCTGCACCCAATTCCTCCCTCCCTGCATATGCTAATTGGTGGGCCACAGATCTAAATCTTTCTTTAGACCCTGAGGATTAGACCGATATATATGGCAATCAACTAAATCATCTACTATAAATATATTAGCACTGGAAGCCAATTACAAAGTCCTTACTAGGTGGTGCCTAGTCCCAGCAAGGATCCCAAAATTTTGTCCGTCCTACACTGCCGAAGGTTTTAGAGGCTGCCAAGGCATAGGTACTCACCAGCATATTTGATGGTCCTGTCCCATAGTTACTTTTGGGTTGACATTTTTAAGCTGCTTTCTAACCTTTTGAGGTGCCCACTTTCTCCCAATCCAATGATAGCTCTGTTGAACAGGTGTCCTCCAGACCTATCCAGAGCTCAATTCAAACTTCTTCTTTATGTCACCTCATCCGCTAAACAAATCATTGCGAAAGCCTGGAAGAAACCCAACCTTTCCACTCTCGAGGCCCATCAACAGGTGACGCAAGCCATGATCCATAGCAAGATAGAGGCTACAATAATGGATCATATCCCTAAACACCAAAAAAAATCTGGCAATCTTGGGTTGATAATTACTTCCCTCCCCCCCGAACTTTGATCACTCCTTGCTCGAACCCTGAGCCAGCCTGTTTCTGAGCCCAAATCATTTAAGTTTGGCCCACGCAGATCGGCCTGGAGAGACATGACTCCATACCTCCCTCCTTTACCACTAACCTCTTTCTCCCTTATTTCTCTTTCTCTATTTTTTTTTTTTTCCCAACAAAGTTTTTTATTGTGAATCAGAATGCGTACAAGTCATATCATTTGCACATATTTATACATGTATACATTGCAATGTAATTGTACGTAAAATAAAGATGGTTACATACATGAATGGTCTGTAGTACGTTTCTTCTGATGTTCTCTATTGATATTATCGTTTAATGTAGGGTATGATTATAGTATTTTCATTGAGGGGAGGTATTTCTCCAGTGTAAAGAAATTTACAGTGGTCATGAGCAGGTTTCCGAGTCCTGTAGCCATCGATCCCATATTCTATTGTATTTGTCTGGGCACCCTCTATTGATGTATATCACCCGTTTATATGGGAGTGTCCCATTTACCTCTGCTTTCCATTCTTTAGTCTCGGGTGGTAAGGGACGCATCCATTTCCTAGCTATTACCTTTCTGCATGAGAACAGGGTCTCCTGTAGAAATACCTTGGTGTATTTTTCCAGTGGGTTCGGGAATACACCTAACAGGCATTGTTTGGGGTCCAGTGTCACAGGTGAGCCCATGTTGTCATGAAGGAAGGTCACTATCTGTTTCCATAGGCCCTGTATCTGTGGGCATGACCAGAGGAGATGGTAGAACGAACTCTCCGTGGACTTACACATTGGACACAATGTTGAGCAGTTGTGTTTGTATCTGGCTATCCTGTGCGGGGTTAGGTATGTACGGTGTATTATATTTAATTGTGTCAACCTGTCTGATAGTTTGGGAGATACTTTTTTACATGTGTCCAATGCTTCTTCCCATTCCTCATCTTCTAAGTTACCCAGATCCCTTTCCCAGCGGGATTTGAGGCCGTATGCTATTTTTGTGGCTATTGGGATAGTGAGCATGTTATAGAAACAGGAGATTAATTTTTTTGGGTCTGTGTCTTTTATGATTGCTATTAGAGGATTGGGGGCTGACTGTAGTGGGAGTTGTGGAAATTGTGCCTGTATTGCGTGTCTCAATTGGAGGAATCTGAATACCATATTGCTGGCCAGATGGAATTCCTCTTTAAGGGTGTCAAAACTTTTAAGGGTTCCGTTTGACCAGACATGGTGCAAGTAGAGTATACCCCTCTCCATCCAAGGTCTCGGGTCATGGATATTGTGGAGCTCTGGTAGGTCTCTGTTACACCATAAGGGAGTGAAGTCGTTATGTCTGGGTATATTGAGTTTGTTGTTTGCGAGTTCCCAGATGCGTCTGTATTGGTACAACAGGGATGTTTTGTGTGTGTTACCTTCATTGGTCCTAGTGCCCATGGTGATAGCATATATGGAATCTGAGGTTCCTTGGGCCCATTGTGGGCAGAGTAGCATCCGGAATCTTTCACTGTCCACCTTATCTATATGGTAAAGTTGGGAGAGTTGGGATGCAATATAGTAGTGATTAAGGTCTGGAAGTGCTGTACCTCCCATGTCTGTTGGGTTTTTGAGGGTTTGCCATGCAATCTTGTGTCTATTTTTCCCCCACACAAAGGGCTTGAGAAGGGACTCCATTATTTTAAAGTGTTTTAGAGGTATGTATGTTGGGGTATGCCAGAGTATATATAATATTTTAGGGAGTAGTATCATTTTTATAAGGTTGATGCGGCCCCATACTCCTAAGGGTAGTCTAGTCCACGATTGTGTTTTAGTTTTAATAAGGGAATATAATGGTTTAATGTTAAGTGTTATATAGTCTGCTGGATTTTTGGAGGTATTTATTCCTAAGTATTTAATTGTGTCTACTCTTTGTAATGGTAGGGTGGCTTGGAATTCCGTGGGTGGGAAAGTGTCTATTGGTAAAACTTGGGATTTCCCCCAATTTATTTTGAGGCCCGAGAATTTCCCAAATCGTTCAATTGTCTGAAGAGCCCGGTGGAGGGAAGGACCTGGGTCCGCCAGATAAAGTAATGTGTCATCAGCGTACATGCTGATTTTTTCTGTGAGGGTTCCAGTTTTTAATCCTATGATCTCTGGGTCTGTCCGGATAGAAATAGCCAGTGGTTCCGCAGCCAGAGCATACAGTAGTGGGGACAATGGGCAGCCCTGTCTCGTGCCTCTGTGGAGGTCGAACTTCTGAGACGGCCATCCATTTGCCACCACTCTGGCCGCGGGGTTCTGGTATAGTAATTGTACCCATTGAATGAAGTTTGGACCAAAGCCATATCGTTCAAGACAGCACCAGAGATATCCCCACTCAACCGAGTCGAAAGCCTTGGCTGTATCAAGGGTGACTATCACTCTTGTGCCTACATTCTCATGTGTAGCCTGCAGGTTTATAAATAATTTCCGTAGGTTAAAGGAAGTGTTACGTCCCGGCATAAAACCTGCCTGGTCAGCATGTATAAGGTTGAGTATCACTTGATTGAGTCGCATGGCTAGAATTTTGGCCAGAATCTTAATATCAGCCTGTAGTAATGAGATAGGGCGGTAGGATTCCGGGTGACCCAAGTCCTTGCCCGGTTTAGGTATCAAGACAATTGTGGCCTCACCCATAGAGGATGGGAGGGTGAATTGTTGAAACATGACATTATAAAGGGTAAGCAGTTTGGGGGTGATTATTTCATTGTAATGTGAGTAAAATTCTATGGGTAACCCATCTGAGCCAGGGGATTTAGATTTGGCAAAACTTGCAATTGCGGTGTCTATTTCTTCTTTAGTGAGAGGGGCCTCTAGAAGCTCCCTTTGTTCAAGCGTAAGTTGAGGGAATGCTACTCCTTCCAGAAAGGGGATCATATCGTCTGGTCCCTCTTGGGTCCTAGAGTTGTATAAGTCCACAAAGAACTCCCTAAACTTAGATGACACAACAGGAGGATCTGTGATTTTTTGCCCCTCTGGGCTATGAAGTGCAATTACCACTGGGGGTTTGTCCTCATTTCGAGCTAGAAACGCCAGGAGTTTTCCAGCTCTCTCACCCTGCTCAAAATACTTCTGTTTGGCAAAAAATAATTTCTGTCTTGCTTTTTCGTATTGGAGTTGGTTCATGATCCTAGATTGTAGTTTTAAGTGGGAGGCGTTAGCTTGGGATGGGTCATTTTGGTATGTGTGTTCTGTGCGTGAGAATTCAGTCTCCGCCTTCTCATATATATCTGATGAGTTTGCTTTGATCTTGTTGATGCGAGTTATTAGGGTAGCCCTGGCGTGTATTTTAAAAGTTTCCCATACCATCAGGAAAGAGGCAGAGTCTGTGTTTTCTCGGAAGAAGGTCTCCCATTCGGCTGACAAGTCGTCATCCTCTGGCAACAGCGTCAGCCAGAACGGATTAAGGCGCCATGAAGTTGGTGGTTTATCTATATGGAAGGTGAGGGTGATCCAGTATGGAGCGTGATCCGAGAGCAGTCTAGGACCAAACTCTGTCTCAAGGAGACGTGCTAACAGATTTTGGGATATAAAAATAAAGTCAATTCTTGACATGGTATTGTGTGTTGCTGAGAAGCAGGAGTATTTACGTGTGTGCGGGTGTTTATGCCTCCAGGTGTCTATCAAGTGAAAGGGTGAGAAAAGCCCGGCAAGTTTAGTATCCCTGGGGGGGTTTGTAGCAGGTGGAGTTGGTCTCAGTCTGTCCAGTTCCTCATTAAGTGTACTATTGAAATCTCCCATCCATATTGTCTGAGCTGTTGGGTATTTTGCTATAAAGGAGATTCCCTCTAGTAGTATGGAGGTGGAAAATGGGGGAGGGACATAGACAGCCAGGATCAAGAAGGGTTCCCCGTGTAATTTAGCGGATATAAATATATATCTACCTTGTGGGTCGGTGTGTAGCTCGCATAATTCAAAGTGCACTGTTTTTGCGATAAGTACCGAGACACCTCTCGAGTGTGTTGTATGGGTCGAGTGGAATGCCCAACCCACCCACGGGCGACGCAGTGTCATCTGAAGTCTACCCTCTATGTGGGTCTCAACCAGGGTCACCACATCCGCTCTTTGCTTTTTAATAAATGCGAGGGCTGCCGCCCGTTTAATTATATCACGTAATCCCCTCACGTTCCATGTAAGGAACTTCAGTGATATTCTAGGCATTGTTGTTTGTGCCTATATATTAGTATGTTAATGTAGCTTTTAGCCCCATTGCGGCGGGGCGATGTAGGATGGTTAAACAGCAGGGATGGGTGATATAACATATTGTATTGTTCCAGTAGACACCTGATGGAACCGGGACGTGTTGGTGTTGTAGACGTAGCAGTTAAAGTACGCACATTTAAGTTCAGTTTTTCAGCTTCCCTTTTCCGCTCCCCCCTCCCAGCAATGTCCCCCACCCAGTCAGTGCTAGCCTGCATCAGTAACAGATTTTTCTTTATGTTTTTGCATCTGGTAGCGTAATAAAAGAAGAAATAATAAAAGGGCAATAAATAAAATGGGACGGATTTCTGTGCACCCAGCCAGAGGCTCCCTTTCCTTAGAAGAAACAGAACAGATAGTATCAGGCTCCCAATACATCTGCGATATAGCATGCTATGGGTAGCAATTGAACACCAGCTAAACGTAGGATATAGCATTGTCACACACAGGTTAACCGGAGCACGTGTAGTTGAATCTGGTTTTTTAGTTTCCCCCTCCCCCTCCCCCCCCCCCCGATACGTATTCTCTCCAATTGGTCTCGGTGTGTATGCATGACAATGCTTTCCCTATGAACCCAGACTTGACTCTATATTGGAGGGTAACATATTTATATAGAAACGGGAGTTGTAATAGAATATGTTTTTGTGATCTCAATCTACACCCTTCTTTCCTTAATTGGAAAAAAGCAAAAATGGTTATATTCTTTCTGGTTATGTGATGTAACTCACTGCATGCAGCGTCTGAACACCAGTGAAACAAAAGGTATGTCAGCGTCGTGCGCTTGAACATTAAAACACTTACATTGAAATTCAACTTGTAGGTTTCCCCTCCCCCCTCCCCCCTCCCTGCTTTGCATCTTCCCCAACTGATGCTAGCATTCACCCATAACAAAACTTTCTGTACAGTCTCGGCCCTGACGGCATATTGAGAGAAAAAGTAATGAAAGTAAAGTACTTGAAGTAGGATGATTGTCTGTGCACCTCTAAACTTCTCTTTCCATGGAAGAAAAAACAAAGAGAGGGCTAACCTCTCTTCACTCAGGTGTGTAACTGGAGTTTGCACATTATCAAGGTTGGTGCTGTTGTGGTATTTTGTTCTTAGGCCGCCAGTTCCAGACTTGTATGGGGGCAGAGTACGCTGCACTCTGCTTGTGGACTGTAGGACTGCAGCAGTCCAGAGCTCCATTGAGATGTAAAAAGTAATGAGTGTAGTTCGATCATTTAGGGAATTGTCCCAGGAAAGTTCCAGCATTGTGTATCAGAAATGATCCGCAGAATATAAACTGGATCTAAGCCCACAACAGGGGAGTACATGTAGATATTTGTGTAGGCACTGTGTTCCTCTAACCCCATGGGCTATTCTTCACAATGGTAACAACTGGTGAAGTAAATAGGGGTGGGTGTTCAGTGGAGATTGATAGTGGGTTGTTGTTGCATCTATTTCAGGGGTGTGCATGTGGAAGATTAACGTATGATTACATACTCACAGACACTTTAATCCGCCTTTTCCAGGTTGTTTCTGCGTTCCAACCAGGCCATCAGCTCAGCGGGATCTTCAAAAAAGGAAACACGGCCGTCATGTTCCACTCGGAGACGCGCTGGAAACAGCATGGCATATTTCATGTTGAGGTTTCTAAGCTTGCGCTTTGCTTCCATGAAATTTTGTCTGCGTCGCTGCACCTCCGCCGAAAAGTCAGGGAACACCGCAATTTTTACGTTGCCTAGGGGGATGTTGCCCCTTTCCCTTGCAAGTCGCAGGGCAGCGTCTCTATCTCTGTAGTTGAGCATTTTGGCTATAAAAGTACGTGGTGGGGCTCCTTGTGGCGGCGGTCTGGCGGGCATGCGGTGGGCTCTTTCAACTGCCAGCATGGGGGAGAAGGCCTCTCTACCATAGGTCTTGATGAGCAATTGCTCCAGGAAAAGCGTGGGGTCCTTACCCTCAGCCCCCTCCGGCAGACCAATGAGGCGGAGGTTACATCTCCTGCTTCTGTTCTCAAGGTCTTCTTGCTTGGAGAATAGTTGTTGGATTTGCTGCTTCATGTGGTGCACCTCCGTTCTCATTGGGGGAATGGTGTCCTCCATGTCACTGATGCGGGTTTCAGTTTCTTTAACACGGTCTCGGAGTTTGTGGAAGTCTTGTCTGATCAAGGATATGTCTAACTTGACTTCTTCTATCTGTGAGGCAAGTGATGTTCTGCAGAGGGTTATTGCTTCCAGCAGCTTTTCTGTGTCTCCCGCTGTACGCTCCTCGCCATGTGCAGCGTCGCCGTCATTTTCTGCCTGTTCCTCCCTGTCCTGTCGGCGGTATTGATCCAATTTAGATGCGGCGGCTTTCTGAGATTTCGATGGCGACATGATGTCCAGATGTTAGGGTATCTGGGAAAATGGGGACAGGAGCTAATCTTGCTGTGTCAGTGTGTGAGGTATTACCCCTCCTTTCTCAGAGATATTGGCAGACTGGAACTATGCCCTGTGAGACACAGAGGGCCGAGTAGGTACTGTTTGGAGGGGAAGAACAGGACCGCAGGCTGTGTTACAATACAGGCAGAGGAGGTAGGTGTACCAAAATGGCCGCCGGTCACAGCATAGAGGTCTAGGCCGCAATCCAGGCCGTTCTCCCTGGGCCTTTGATGATTATATAAGTTAGTAATCAGGGGGATGAGTGCAATCCCGTTCTCCCAGGGGGTTATCCCGCAGCTAGGTACCTGTATATTGATGCAGGCTTCAGGCAGGGCCGCAGATGAGGAGGACCAAGATGGCCGCGACCTCCGATGGTAGACCGAAGCCGCGGTCTAAATTTAGTGGGCCGCCGGGCGGGAGATCGCCGCTCCGTTCGGGCCGTCACGCGCTCTCCCTCCGCAGGAACCGGATAATTCTGCTCCAGGTGTCCCAGGGACACAATCCAGCCGGTTTGTTAGTGCAGGATGTCCAGGATTAATGAGGATTAGGAGTGATGGACGGAGCTCTGTGTCTATACGTCCCACTCCATGCTACGTCAGGCCACGCCCCCTCTTTCTCTATTTTTACCTTCTCTCTTTATAATGACCTTTACTGGAATTTTACACTCTATGTAAATCAATATGGAGTATGTAGGTCAATTTCTCCCAGATGGTCTGGGGATAATTTTTCTTCTTGACTGTACATGTAATGCTCATGCTGTGATAAGATTGTATTTTTTTGTTCACCATTGTTGACTGTACTTCTCTATGGGTACACTTTTTACTTACATTAATAAAAATTTTGAACAACAAAAAAGATAGCTGGAGGATGATCATAGGCACCACATCAAATTTGTCCAAACAACATACATTTATTGAAAATGGCTAAAACACAAAGATTTTTCAGACCTTCGTGGATACCCAGTTGTATCCAGCAACAGACTTCAAACTGATGCATGCCTATTCGTTGATAACTACCTTAGACAACTCTCCCTCTTATATCAAGGATACTAGTGATTTGCTAAAAGTCATGAAAGATATCACGACACAACCAAACTCCTGGCTAGTTGCTATTGACATCAAAGGCTTGTATAGCAGCACCCCACATCAAAAAGGACTAAAAATAGTTGAGGACTTCCCAAAAGTATGTGAACAGCTCCAATGGACATTTATCTCTTGATTTGCTGAGGCATATGTTAACCCAAAATTAAATTTTGTTAAAGGAATCCCACTATCTCCTGGTGCAGGGGCGGCAATGGGCAAGCTTTTTTTGCCATCATATACCAACCTGTTGTCTGCAGGGGTGGGATTGAACACTCTTTGCAGACAAGTCATTGTTGATGTACCTGTGCTACTATCTGCCATGGCACAGGTGCATTGATGGATATATTCATGATATGGACTGGTGAATTTAAGCAGCTGCATGACTGTATGGAAAAGATACAAAACAGTACATTTATTTGAAGTTCACTATGGACCATAGTCAGACCAGAATGACATTTTTCAATATTCAGATTGGAGTTCATTCAGATGGCTCTGGCAACCACTGGCAATACAATTCTTCATTTAGCCAGTGCTCACCCGCAACCACTAATGAGTAGTATACCATATGAGCAGTACTTAAGGATTAGGCACAATTGCACAAAAGAAGAATAGTTTGAGGTTAAAGCAAAGGTTTGGAGGTCTAGACTGAGCCAAAGAGCTATAGCAAGAATTCCTTGAAAAAAAAGCTTACAGAAGGGTGAAAATGAAAACCCACACCAGATAGTCACTTCTGTTTAATACATCTAATAAAAAAAGATTCCTACAAAACTAAAATAGATAAGAATATTCATTACAACACAGCCAACCCCGAAACATACTAGACAAATACTGGTATCCTCTAACCAGCGACAAGACCATTAAAAGCACATCAAGGAAAAACCTGAATTGGTCTTTAGACAAGCAACATCAGTCAGAGATTTAATAACATATAGCCATTAAAAAGGAGAAAAAAAGCAGACCCCTGCCTGAATGATAAAAGAGGGGCATTTCCATGTTAGACATTGCATCAATGTACTTACATTGATGCAATGTCTAACATGGAAATGCCCCTCTTTTGAAAGGTAAAAATATTAGACTTCCTAACGGCCAAATTTGAATTGTCAAACCATCAATGTCAGACAACTGGTGTCATTTATCTTATGTTATGTAAATGTGATGCATTTTACATAGGAAAAAAACACTTAGAGGCATATGTATGACCATGTCTACCAAATTTCAAATAAAAAAATGACTACATTAGTAAGATCAGAACTTCAACGCTTCTGCAATATCCTTCTTTGGCCTTAATCACATACATGGCAATGTGAGAGGAAAGAAGAATTAATCAACCCCTCTTATGGTAGGAAGTCAGATGGATACATCATCTGAAAGCTACTACTTATCCTGGTCTTAATAAGACATTAAAGAGGAAGTAAACCCTGATGGGTTTTACTTCCTCTGTTGTTCCCTGCAAAGTAAAAGCATAATGGGCTAGTATGCATCTCATACTAGCCAATTATGTAGCACTTACCTGCAAGCGAAGGCCGCTCTGTCCCTGTTGGTGGCCGCATACATCTTTGCCCCTCTTCCTTCCGGGGCCGCGGACTCCGGCTCTTTAACTGGCTGGAGCTGCATGACGTCAATCCAGCACATGTATGCAGGAGCCACCAGTCACGTCACTCACTCGGGAAGAAACGGGCTGGAGGGCCGTTTCTTCACAGCGTATGCACCGATGACATCATCGGCGCACAACACAGTAGATATCTCCTAAACGGCGCACGTTATTCTATTACCTATAGGTACAACTTGCACATTGAGGTTTACAACCACTTTAAGTTTCAGACCTTTTTTACACATTTCTGATACATTACACACTCACCAGCCACTTTATTAGGTACACATTGCTAGTACTGGGTTGGACCCCCATTTGCCTTCAGAACTACCTTAATTCTTTGTGACTAGGGATGAGCTTAATGTTCGAATCGAATGCATGTCGTTCGCCGAATTACGAACGATATGGACCGTTCGCGCCAAATTCGAGTGTCACAGCCCATAATTCACATCGCAGTGCATTGCTGGCTGATGATTGGCCAAGCATGCACTATGACCCGCATGCTTGGCCAATCACAGCGCCGTCTGTACAGAGAGCCGTAATTGGTCAAAGCCAGGGTGGCTTTGACCAATTATGGCTCAGGGGGTTTAGTACATGCCCCACACTATATAAGGCCGCCTGCACGGTGGCCCTGTGTAGTGTGTTCCGGCGTTGAGAGAGAGATAGATAGACAGAGAGACAGTGTCATTTGATTTAAGTTAAATAGAGTAGGCAGGCGAGTCAGTTAGCTGCACTTACAGTGTATTGTGTATATATATATATATATATATATATATATATATATATATATATATACACTGTATTCAGTTTAGCTAGATCCGTTCCTGTTATTCTCTTCCTACTACTGACAGGCAGGCAAGTGTTTTTTACAGTATTTACAGCAACCTGTAGAAAATTGCTGGTGTTCTTCTGATCCTATTAGTCCTATTAGCTTCAGTATTTACAGTTAGTGTACTGTGTCCTCTGCAGTGTGCATCTAAAGCTACCTGAAGAAAATTAGTGGTGTTCTTCTGATCCTATTAATACCACAGGCAGGCAGCTACAGTATTTACAGTTAGTGTAGTGTGTCCTCTGCACAGTGTGCACCTAAAGCTACCTGGAGACAATTGTTGTTGTTCGCTCCTATTAATACCACAGGCAGGTAGCTACAGTATTTACAGTTAGTGTAGTGCGTCCTCTGCACAGTGTGCACCTAAAGCTACCTGAAGAAAATTAGTGGTGTTTTTCTGATCCTATTAATACCACAGGCAGGCAGCTACAGTGTTTACAGTTAGTGTACTGTGTCCTCTGCACAGTGTGCACCTAAAGCTACCTGAATAAAATTGGTGGTGTTCTTCTGATCCTATTGGTACCGCAGGCAGCTGCAGTATTTACAAGTTAGTGTAGTGTGTCCTCTGCACAGTGTGCACCTAAAGCTACCTGAAGAAAATTAGTGGTGTTCTTCTGATCCTATTAGTACAGTACCGCAGGCAGCTGTAGTATTTACATGTTAGTGTAGTGCGTCCTCTGCACAGTGTGCACCTAAAGCTACCTGGAGACAATTGCTGTTGTTCTGCTCTTATTAATACCACAGGCAGGCAGCTACAGTATTTACAGTTAGTGCACTGTGTCCTCTGCACAGTGTGCACCTAAAGCTACCTGAAGACAATTGCTGGTGTTCTCATACTAATAATACTACAGGCAGACAGTTGATCCTGCTAGCTGCAGTATCAGTATATATATACATCCCAGCTTTGTGCAGCTACATCTCACTGCAGGGCATTAGTATGTCTGGAAGGCCAACAAGGAGAGGAAGACAGTCACAAGCCAATAAAAGAGGGCAAGCAGACTCTGTGTCTAGAGGCAACAGTGCTGGTCATGGAGACGGTGCATCCTCATCAGCACGTGGCCATGGGATACGCTTGTCCTTTTTTTCGGCAGCTGGTCGTGTTGAGCCGAAACATGTGGAAGACTTGGTAGAGTGGATGACCAAGCCGTCCTCACCCTCCTCATCCTCTCTCACCCAGGCTCAGGGTACTTTGTCTGGCAAAGCAGCTGCAAAGGCGGCCTCTTCCCTCGGCTCAATGGCATCAGTCACTCCTTCCCTAGCCCCACCATGTCCTCCTGAGGAGTCCCCCGAACTGTTTGACCACAGGGTTGGGTACATGCTGCAGGAGGATGTCCAGCATTTTGAAGGCTCCGATGATGGTACCCAGCTAGAGGAAGGCAGTAACGTGAGCCCAGAGAGAGGGGGTGCCCAAGAAGGACAGCAATCTGGCAGTCATGTTCCCCCAGCTGCAGCATACTGCCAGCTTTGCTCCAGTGATGAGGAGGGAGGGGATGATGAGGTCACTGACTCCTGATAGGAAAGAGGAGGAGGAGGAGGAGGCACATCATCAATGAGGCAGGATGCCCTCCAGGGGCCAGCTTAAGGGCAGCACAACGACTGCATCACACCGCAGAGCTCCGCATGTGCAGGGCGCTGCTGTCTCTGCGCGTTATTCCAAAAGTTCTTTGGTGTGGGCCTTTTTTGAGATGAGTGCATCAGATCCCACCGCTGCTATTTGCAACATATGTCTCAAGCGTATCTCTCATGTCCAAAACATCTACCACTTGGGCACCACATGCTTGACCAGACATATGTTGACCTGCCATGCAGTTCGTTGGCAAGCGTACCTAAAAGACCCACACCAAAGAACAAAGAGGACTTCTCCTTGTTCCTCATCATCTGGGATCTCCAACCCCACTATACCTTCAGTCCTCTCTGAGACCTGCACTGAGAGGAATGAAGGTGTGGAATTAGGTGTGTCACAGCCAAGTACATGGGGGCAATCTGCTATCGGTACACCAACGTCAGATTGTACCATGCAAATTTCCCTGCCCCAGCTGCTGCACCACCAAAAGAAGTTCGCTCCCAGCCATCCACATGCCCAGCGGTTGAATGCTAGCTTGGCTAAATTGCTAGCACTTGAACTGCTGCCCTTTTCAGTTGGTAGACTCTGCCCCCTTCCGTGAGTTTGTGGAATGTGCGGTTCCTCAGTGGCAGGTTCCCAAACGCCACTTTTTCTCACGGAAGGCGATTCCGGCTCTCTACCGGCATGTGAAAGGCAATGTCTTGGCCTCGCTGGACAGGGCGGTCAGCGGTAAGGTGCATATTACCGCTGACTCATGGTCCAGCAGGCATGGACAGGGATGTTACCTATCTTTCACCACGCACTGGGTGACTCTTCTGGCAGCTGGGAAGGATGAAGGACAGGGTGCAGTAGTGTTGACGGTTGTTCTGCCACCACTCCTCCAAAATACTACTAGTGGTGATTCTGCCACAACTCTCTCCTCCACCCACTCCTCTTCTTCTTCCTCCATGGCCTCTTCCTGTGCTGATTTGACTTCGGAACCAGTGGTGCTCTGTAGGCGTTCAAGGGACTACGCAAGCACGCAGGCCAAAAGATGCCATGCGGTGCTTGAGCTGGTGTGCTTGGGGGACACGAGCCACACTGGGGCAGAGATTCTGTCAGCTCTGGAGGGGCAGGTTCAGAGGTGGTTGACGACATGCCATCTTAAGCCAGGTATGGTGGTTTGCGACAATGGCACCAACCTCCTCTCCGCTCTCCGACAGGGACAACTGACCCATGTGCCCTGTTTGGCTCATGTCCTTAACTTGGTGGTGCAGCGGTTCTTAGGCAGGTACCTGGGCTTACAGGATGTCCTGAGGCAGGCCAGGAAAGTCTGTGTGCATTTCCGCAGGTCATATAATGCCAGTGCTTGGCTTTCTGGCCTCCAAAAGGAATTTAACCTGCTCAAGAACCGCCTAATCTGTGACATGCCCACCAGGTGGAACTCAACATTGGCCATGCTGCAGCGGCTGCACACGCAGAAGAGGGCCATCAATGAGTACCTGTGCGACTATGGCACCAGGACAGGGTCAAGGGAGCTTGCTTGTTTTTCCCCACGCCAGTGGACCATGATCAGGGATACATGCACTGTCCTGTCACCATTTGAGGAGGCCACGAGGATGGTGAGCAGTGACAGTGCATGCATCAGTGACACTGCCCCCTTGTCCACCTGTTGGAGCACACGCTGCATGGAATAATGGACAGGGCACTTGAGGAGGACTTTTTTAGCTTTCAAGGCCCCCTTTATCCAGACAGTGTTCCTGCATGCCCGCCGATCACACAGGAAGAGGACGAGGAGGAAGAGGAGGAGGAAGTGGAGGATTGTGTCAGCATGGAGGTAGAGCCTGGCACTCAGCATCAGCAGCAATCTTTAAGGGATCATTTACAGTCCCAAGAAACCCATGGACTTGTACATGGCTGGGAGGAGGTGGCTGTCATCCTTAGTGACCCAGAGAACTCCGGACCTAATGCCTCAGCAAACCTACGCTGCATGGCCTCCCTGATCCTGCAAAGCCTGCGGAAGGATCCTCGTATTCGTGGTTTCAAGTCGAGGGATCAATACTGGCTGGCAACCCTCCTTGATCCACGTTACAAGGGTAAGGTTGCGGACCTTATCTTGCCGTCACAGAGGGAGCAGAGGATGATACATCTTTGGGAGGCCTTGCAGAAAGGTCTGTGCAATGCGTTCCCAGAGACTGGGAGGTTACACACTCCTGTTCCTGGACAACGTGTTGCTGAGGCTTCGGTCAGTCAAAGAAGGAGCGGTGGAGAAGGTGGCCGTCTGACCGATGCGCTCAGACAATTTTTTAGTCCTCAGCCCCTAGGTATGATCGGTTCCAGCAACCATCGCCAGCGTCTGTTTTACATGGTGCAGGAATACCTAGGGACAAGATCTGACTCGGACACCTTTCCCACCGAAAATCCTCTGGGTTACTGGATCTTGAGGATGGATCACCTGCCAGAACTTGCACAGTATGCAATTGAGCTACTGGTCTGTCCTGCATCCAGCATCCTTTTGGAACGCACATTCAGTACTGCTGGAGGTTTTGTAACCGATCAAAGGGTGCGCCTGTCCACCGACTCGGTCGATCGACTGACCTTCATAAAAATGAATCAGTCTTGGATCACCACCAGCTACCAAGCACCTGACTTACACTGGCACCAGCACCACCAAAGGCCCAATTTTTCTGCCCCTGTTCAACAGGTGCATGTAATTACAATTCTTGATCTAATATTTCACAGCAGGGCCCGTTCCAGCTCCCACCAAGAGTAACTGTGAGGACTTACAGTGTTGTGGCAACACCACCACCACCAAAGGCCCAATTTTTCTGCCCCTGTTCAACAGGTGCATGTAATTACAATACTTGATCTAATATTTCACAGCAGAGCCCGTTCCTGCGCCCACCAAGAGTAACTGTGAGGGCTTACAGTGTTGTGGCAACACCAACACCTAAGGCCCCAATTTCTGCAGAGTATATAGGGAAAGCCCCTACTTTCAAACATCCAACTTACAAACGACTCCTACTTGCAAACGGAAGGAGACAACAGGAAGTGAGATGAAATCTACCCCTAGGAAGGGAAATTCTCTCCTTTAAGAGTTAATATGGGAAAAACGTGTCCCCTCTCCACTGATGCTTTATCACCAATCCTTGTTTCACTAAAAACCCCAAATCAAAAAACATTTGTTATTGGGACAGAAAGTGAGGTAAAATCTTCTGAAGAGGTGCACAGACAGCAAAACAAATGTCACAGGGGTGATAACCCTTTCCCATGTTTTCCAAAAAGCTTAAAAATTGATTTTTTTGGCTGGAGCAACACTTTAAAAATGTACCAGTTCAAAAATTACAAACAGATTCTACTTAACAACAAACCTACAGTCCCTGTCTTGTTTGCAACGCCTGTATACTGCCGTTCAGAGGGCCTGGGGCCCCATGCCTTTCTTTTTTTTAATTTGGGTGCGGGGTTCCCCTTAATATCTATACAAGACCCAAAGGGAATGGTAATGGACTGGGGGGGTACCCATGCCGTTTGTCTCACTGATTTTCATCCATATTACTGGGACCGGACATTACATTAAAGCCGTAAGCAGTTTTAAATGACTTTTATTCCTTTAAAAATGGCATTTTGTGCAGGGACTGTTCTAAGCATGGGAAACATGCGCCACTTTACAGGCATACTATAGACACCCCCCAGGTACGATATTTAAAGGAATATTTCACTTTTTTCTCACTTTAAGCATCATTAAAATCACTGCTCCTAAAAAAAGGCCATTTTTAAAACTTTTTTTTGCATTGATACATGTCCCCTGGGGCAGGACCCGGGTCCCCAAACCCTTTTTAGGGCAATACCAAGCAAATTAGCCTTTAAATGAGCACTTTTGATTTGGTACGTTTGAGTCCCATAGACTTCAATGGGGTTCTAACGTTCGTGCGAATTTTCGGTCCGTTCGCAGGTTCTGGTGCGAACCGAACTGGGGGGTGTTCGGCTCATCCTTATTTGTGACATAGATTCAACTAGGTGTTGGAAACATTCCTCAGAGATGTGAATCTCCCCCACATCCAAAAGTTGCTCCTGGGATTGAGATCTGGTAACTGTGGAAGCTACTGTGTCAGGGCTCAGCCCTTCCTTCACAAAGCTGGCCGCTCAGACATCGGCTATTTGCCAGCTCCTTTCTCTCCACAGTCCACTCATCTGTTGATGATATCCTGCTCGTTAGTCCTGCCTACTTAAGCCATCCAGTCCAGATGATCTCTGCCTTCATCTTGGTCACATCTCTAGAGACACTCTCCTGTGTTCCTGATAAAGACTTGCTTGGCTGACATTCCTTCTGGCTCCAGATGCAGCTTGTTGTTCTACTACGCTCATCTCTGGCTCCCTGATGTTTTGACTTGTCTGACTATCCATTATGGTTCCTGAACTCTGGCTGTGTTTTGACTACGTTTACTCTGTTTACCTTTTTTTATTATTATTAAAGAAGTGTGATTTAACTGTACTTCTGTCTCAGTCTGATTCATGGTTTCTGACAGTAGGCGAAGGCCATGAATTCAGAAGATGCAGTCAATCCACTTGTTGGTAATATTTTTTCCAGATTGGATGAGCAGGATCACCACATGGATCAGTTTGCCATGGCGTTACAAATGCTTCTGAGTCACAGAATCTCCCACTGTGGCTGTTCTGGTACAACCTGTGTTGCAGGCCATCCCTGCTGCTGCTCCAGTCTCTATGCAGGCACCTGCCTCGAGTATTACCTCTATAAGAGGTATGACTGGTTCCGCTCCGCTTCCCAAGCGATTTAGGGGCGATCCATTCCAATGCAGAGGGTTTCGCAACCAAGTTGAGATATACTTTGAGATACTGCCCCAGGCGTTTCCCACGGATAGAAGCAAAGTAGGTTTCGTGATATCTTTGCTTTCTGAGAGAGCCTTGGCCTGGGCAAACCCTCCATGGGAGACGTAAAAACTTGTTGTCTTGAGTTACTCTGAGTTTGTGACTTCTTTTAGAAGGGTATTTGACGTTCCTGTATGCTCCGCTTCTGCTGCCAAGTGCCTCATGTTCATCAAACAGAGAACGATAACTGTTGCCGATTACGCCATTGAATTCCGTACTCTGGTAGCAGAGGTTGCTTGGAACAATGAGGCCCTCATGGCTGCTTTTTCTCATGGTCTCTCTGATACCATCAAGGATGAGATAGCAGCCAGATATATACCAACTGAGCTGGAGAGGTTGATCACGTTTGCCATCCTCATTGACTCAGACTCAGAGAAAGACTCTTTTAAGGAGCGCTCCTGTACATTTGTCTCTGAACTTTGCAGTCCCACCATTGCCTCCCTCACCTCCCTTGCCTCCTGGTAACGAGTCGGTCTGTGAATATGAACTCATGCACTTGGGCTTCACGTGTCTCTCTGCAGATGAGAGAACCCTTAGGAGGAGGGAGAGATTGTGTCTTTATTGTGGCCAGGCAGGTCAGTTTTTGAAGTCTTGTCCTACCCATCCAGGGAACACCCTAACCTTGAGGTCCTGTCACGGACAGACCTTAGGTGGCGTTGTTTTGTCCCCTGTTATCCAGAAGGATAAGCGCTTGGTTTCGGTTACCCTTTCTTGGGCTGAGTCGTCCGTCGAGATACAGGCTCTAATCGACTCTGGGGCTGCAGGCCTGTTCATTGATGCTGCCTTTGTATCAAAGCACTCGATTCCGCTGCAACTGTGTGACACTCCACTTGCCATTAAGGCTCTTGATGGGAGACCTCTACAGCCTGCCCATGTGACTCATGAGACTGTTCTATTGCCCATGGCCAAGTCTTCGCCATGAGATAATCCAATTCCAAGTTATTTCTTCACCTAAGTTTCCGCTGGTTATTGGTTATCCTTGGTTACAGAGGCACAACCCCTCTTTTGATTGGCTCCATGCTGAGGTTTTCTCCTGGTCGCCACAATGCAGAAAGACAAGGTAGCCAAGGTCTTGTGCACCTCTTCACTCTCCTCCCTGCCGGAGGAGTACAGTGATTTTAGCGATGTCTTTGGCAAAAGTCATGCCAGTAGTTTGCCTCCACACCAGTCGTATGATTGCGCAATTGACCTACAACCTGGTGCCATACCCCCTTGTGGCTGGGTTTACCCTTTGTCGGTCTTGGAGGATAAGGCCATGGAGGAGTATGTTGCAGACACACTTTCTTGAGGTTTCATCTGAAAATCCTTGTCTCCTGCTGGTGCTGGTTTCTTCTTTGTGAAGGAGAAGAGTGGTGAACTGAGACCTTGTATTGATTATAGGGGTCTCAATCATTTCACGATTAAGAATGCCTATCCGATTCCATTGATTACGGAGTTGACCGCCCCGAGCAATGGTTATCATGAAGCTTGATTTGAGAGGGGCATACAATCTCGTGTGGATGAAGGAGGGCGACGACTGGAAAACTGTGCTTAATACCAGAACAGGCCATTATGAGTACCTCGTAATGCCTTTTGGCCTTTGTAATGCCCCGGCAATTTTCCAGGAATTTATTAACGATGTCCTCTGAGATTTGTTGCAGTTATGTGTGGTGGTTTATCTCAACGTCCTCATATTTTTCAAGTCCATGGAGCGCCACCACACAGATGTCTGTCATGTGCTTCAGAAACTAAGAGAGAGCAATTTCTATTGTAAATTGGAGAAGTGCGAATTCCATCGTGAACAGGTTAAATTCCTGGGTTATGTCATTTCCACTACTGGTTTTTCAATGGACCCAGAGAAACTTTCAGCAGTCCTACAGTGGCCCCAACCCGTGGGTTTACATCCTCTGCAGCGTTTCCTTGGCTTTGCCAACTATTATCAAAAGTTTATATGTAACGTCTCGTCTCTAGTCAAGCCCCTGACTGATATGACCAGAAAGGGCGGTCTAAGAGCACAGTGGCCTCCATAATCCTTAAAAATGGAAGATGTTTGGAAGACCAGAACCCTTCCTAGAGCTGGCTGTCCGGCCAAACTGAGCTATCGGGGGAGAAGAGCCTTGGTGAGAGAGGTAAAGAAGAACCCAAAGATCACTGTGGCTGAGTTCCAGAGATCCAGTCGGGAGATGGGAGAAAGTTGTAGAAAGTCAACCATCACTACAGCCCTCCACCAGTCAGAGCTTTATGGCAGAGTGGCCCGATGGAAGCCTCTGCTCAGTGCAAGACACATGAAAGCCTGCATGGAGTTTGCTAAAAAAACACCTGAAGGACTCCAAGATGGTGAGAAATAAGATTCTCTGGTCTGATGAGACCAAGTTAGAACTTTTTGGCCCTAATTCTAAGCGGTATGTGTGGAGAAAACCAGGCACTGCTCATTACCTGTCCAATACAGTCCCAACAGTGAAGCATGGTGGTGGCAGCATCATGCTGTGGGGGTATTTTCCAGCTGCAGGGATAGGACGACTGGTTGCAATCGAGGGAAAGATGAATGCGGCCAAGTACAGGGATATCCTGGACGAAAACCTTCTCCAGAGTGCTCAGGACCTCAGACTGGGCCGAAGGTTTACCTTCCAACAAGACAATGACCCTAAGCACACAGCTAAAATAATGGAGTGGCTTCACAAATCTGTTCTTAAATGGCCCAGCCAGAGCCCTGACTTAAACCCAATTGAGTATCTCTGGAGAGACCTAAAAATGGCTGTCCACCAATGTTTACCATCCAACCTGACAGAACTGGAGAGGATCTGGAAGGAGGAATGGCAGAGGATCCGGAAGGAGGAATGGCAGAGGATCCCCAAATCCAGGTGTGAAAAACTTGTTGCATCTTTCCCAAAAAGACTCATGGCTGTATTAGATCAAAAGGTTGCTTCTACTAAATACTGAGCAAAGGGTCTGAATACTTAGGACCAAGTGATATTTCAGTTTTTCTTTTTTAATAAATCTGCAATAATGTCAACAATTCTGTGTTTTTCTGTCATTATGGGTAGCTGTGTGTACATTAATTAGGAAAAAAATGAACTTAAATGATTTTAGCAAATGGCTGCAATATAACAAAGAGTGAAAAATTTAAGGGGGTCTGAAAACTTTCCGTCCCCACTGTATGTTTAGAATAGAAAAACGAGTATACCCATCCCAACTAATACTTCAAATAGTTCAAATTGAAATCAAAGTGTATGGTTGGTAGTGATACTATAATCTCTGATGTGGGGGTTGTACGGATGCCCGAGTTGTGGGAGTAGGCTGACCATTTTGTTCAGTCTGTTTTCCCGTGCCATCTTTTTCCCTCATACAAGACCTCTGGTACATTTTTTTTGTTTGGGTCACTAGAGGTTCCCCGGCCATGGCCAGTTAGGGAATAGAGGAACTATTTGGTCCTCTAGAATGTTTCCATCAATAGCGGCCTTTCCCTTTTTTCCACCTGTGTATGCCCCTCCTTTATGTGGGGGGTTCTTATGGGTGGGTTTGGAGGAATCTCTAGGAAAGAACTGTAGGGCCCCAGCGAATGGATTGAAGGGTTTCCTCCCCTTTGCTGGTCTCCCGATAGACCAAGATAGCTGTGGAAATACTTCACATGTGCACAGGAACCAAGAAGGCAACGGATACTCCATGCATGCATAGTGGAAGTGCCCACATCTCCGCTGACATCACACATCAGTTCAAGCAGTGTGGTCAGCAGGGATGGGGAAGAGGAGTATTTAAAAGAGAAGTATGATCTAGCACAAGCTATCCGTTATAATCCCTCCATTCATGGCATTCAGAGATCTGGGCGGATCCTGACTCTATGGCCATTATGACACCCGAGCCTGCATCGATTCTGTGATGTCAGCAGAGAGCGGACTTCAGCCCGCTCTCTGCTGAAAATGGGTCACTGGACTGCAGAACAAACTGCACTCCTGTGATCCACATTAGAAGTACAGCCAAACGAGGTTTTGGCTGTACTTCTCCTTTAAGGGACCTAATCCCCTTAAAGAGTCACTGCCAGTGTGCAATGGTAGCCCAGTGTTAAGGCATGCAGGTTTTGGTAAGACATTTTTTAAACCATTTCACACCCTAATTCTCTTGGGGGTACAGAAAGCCTTTGCTTGAGCCCCCCTCTTCTGCCATCTAATATTATTATTGCCCTCACTAAAATTGCTTAACTATTTTAGACATCTAGAGCAGTGGTTCTCAACCTGGGGGTCGGGACCCCCTCGGGGGTCGAATGACGATTTGCTAGGGGTCACCAAATCCTGGGCTGTTCCTGAGGCTCTCCCAGCCTTTTTGTGGCCACCCAGCTGGCCTTTTCCTGGAGCCTGCGGCCGCCCACTCAGCCTCTTTGCAGCCACCCATTCAGTTCATGGCATGGCTGGGGGGCAGAGACTGGAGTTCAGCTGACTGGTGAGGAATGTGAAGTGGGAGGGGCGGAAGGAGACCCCATCTCCTGATTTCGGCATAGGGGTTACTGCTGCGAGACACCACAAAGTCGGAGACACAGTGAGTAACAATACCTGTGATTATAGTTGCCATTAAAAGTCCCCACTACAGTTCTCAGATCAGCAGATAACCTTGATCAAGAGCACCTAAGTTGGCTGATCAGAACTTCCCTAGCACTGCCACTGATCCCACCCCCCATTAGCACTGCCACTCATCCCAACTCCCCGCCAGCACTGCCACTCATCCCATTCCCATTGGGAAGCACAGTGGTGTAGTGGTTAGCACTCTCGTCTAGCAGTAAAAAGGGTCGCTGGTTCGAATCCCAACCATGACACTACCTGCCTGGAGTTTGCATGTTCTCCCTGTGCCTGCGTGGGTTTCCTCCGGGTACTCCGGTTTCCTCCCACACTCCAAAGACATGCTGGTAGGTTGATTGGCTTCTGTTCAAAATTGGCCCTAGTATATGAATGTGAGTTGGAGACCTTGGATTGTGGGCTCCTTGAGGGTAGGGACCGATGTGGGTGTATGCAGTACGAGTGCTGCGTGAATTGGCGGCGCTATATGGGTACCTTAAATAAAAATAGGAATGATTGTAGACACGCACCCACACTCACTCAGGTTGAACTGGATGGACTGGTGTCTTTATTCAACCTTACTAACTATGCAACTATGCATTCCCCCCAACCCCCCACCAAGGAGTAAGAGAAGGAATAAAAATAGAGGAGAGGAAAAGAGGGAGAGGAACAAAAAAAAAAAGGGAGAGAAAGAATAAGAGAAAGAACAAGAAAGACGGCTAGAAAGAGGGATGGGGGAAAAAAAACAAGAAATTAGGATAGAGAGAGATAAAAGGGAAAGAAAGGAGAACAAAGGCAAAGAGTGGTACATTCACAATGTACCATAAGGGGTTTTAATACTGTACAAGTGCAAGGGACTCGGGGAGTGCTAAATATCCATGGGTTAGGGGCGCAAATTACTTGTCTTGCCTTTGGTACTGACAATCCACGCTACGAAAATAATTTTAATCTTAGGGGTCCCCACAACTTGGAAAATTTTATCAAGGGGTCACGGCACTAGGAAGGTCACTGATCTAGAGTGACTGTGCAGCATTTTCATATTATGCTGAATGAAGGCAGAAAGTTACACTACAGCTGCCATATACAGGTAACTCTACAACTTTACTCTAACTCTACAGGTAATTATTATCATTAGAAGATATACCTAGCTTCTACCTAATAGATACATGGTGGTTTTGTTGAATCGTGTGAGTAAAAATCAACACGATATTGTTATACAAGTCTCTAAAGTATTCTCAAATTAACATGTTATATTAATATTGTAGATTATTCTAATTTCCCGTATTCTGAAGAATCAAATCACATCACAAAAACACATAAATAACGTTGTTTAAATTAATAAATATAAAATTATTTAAAATACCAGTATATATCTTTCAAGATGTTTTTTTCTGTGCAAAATAACAATGATTTTAAATGGTAATTCACGATATTCCAGAAAAAAAGCTATTGCAATCTACTCCATGAACTTGATTTTAACCACTTCAATACAGAGGGCACTTATAAACTCTTCCTGCCCAGACCAATTTTCAGCTTTGCGCTCTCACATTTTGAATGGCAAATTACTCATTCATGCTACACTGTACCCAAACTAAATTTTTAGAATTTTTTTCTCACAAATAGAGCTTTGGTGGTATTTAATCACCACTGGGTGGTGAAAAAAAGAGTAAACAATTAAAAAAAAAAACTTTTTTTTTGTAAAATTTTGCAAATAAGTAATTTCTCTTCATAAATTTGGGGCACAACTTATACTGCTACATTTTTGGTAAAAATAACCCAAATTAGTGTATATTATTTAGTCTGTGTGAAAGTCAGAGTCTACAAGCTTTTTATTTTATTTTTTTTTAATTTTACACAAAATTGTCATATTAACAAGTTATTTCTCTCACACAGCACATGCATACTTGCAATTACACCCCAAAATACATTCTGCTACACTTCCTGAGTATGGCGATACCACATGTGTGAGACTTTTACACCATCCAAGTAGCACCTCCAGGCGTTCTAGGATTATAAACTACACATCTAATTTGATGACGACCTATCACACTTTTGAAGGCCCTGGAGCACCAGGACAATGGAAACGCCCACAAAATGACCCCATTTTGGAAAGCAAACACCCCAATGTATAATCCATGAGACATAATGAGTATTTTGAAGGGTTCATTTTTTTCAAAAAGTTGTCTATTTTTTAGTTATTTCCAACACATAGTATGTATATAGCAAAAACGACACCCAAAAGTACATTCTATTACTCCTCCTGAGTATGGCGATATCACATGTGTGAGACTTTTTCACAGCCTGGCCACATACAGAGGCCCAACATCCAAGTAGCACCTCCAGGCATTCTAGGAGCATAAATTACACACACAAATTCCTGCCAACCTATCACATTTTTGAAGGCCCTTTATATTTCTAACACATAGCATGTACTGTACATACCAATTACAAACCAAAATACATTCTTCTGAGCAAAGAGTAAACAAAAGATTACCTGCGGTTTTAGTAGTGCAGTGGTCCACAGAGGAGAGCATTGGTCCAGGTAGCAGGCAGGGATGTGGTCAGCAGCAACGAAAGGATCGTCCATGCAGCAGGCAGGAATACTGTCCATAGTACATGCAGCAGGCAGAGATATGGTCAGTGCAGCCAAAGTATTGGTCCAGGCAACAGGCACATGGTCCATGAAAAGTCCTGGGTCAGTGAAGGCAGAGTTATTGTCAGCACAGGCAGTATTGGTCCAGGCAGCAGGCAGGAACATCAAGGGGTAGAGGCTTCTCCCACCCAAATCGCTTTGAACCCTCCGGACTCCAGACCCTGTTCTGGGAATTACAAAACAAAGAGAAAACCAAAAACTGGTTTTCTTAACTCAGAACACTATTCTGGAGACCCCCACATATGCCAGACCCCTGTGTAGCAGGGTGAAAGATCAGTCCAAGGGGCAGGCAAAAACATGGTCAACACACCGAGGTCAGTGCAGGTAAAAGGCAGAAATAGACGGTAGGCAGAGGCATAGTCGATAGTCCAGGGTTAGTTCACGTGAAAGGCAGAAACATGGCGGATAAACAATGCAGACGGCAGGCAGAGACATAGTTGATAAACAGGCCAGGGTCAGTTCACATGGAAGCCAGTCATATGGTTGGTTGAGGCACCAGGGAAATAATCAGCACAGAAATTTAAAACGGGGAAATGGCAGTCTATTAGAAATTTGGGCTAATAGTTTACGAGAGTGTGATAGCGCCTGAAGCGTCCTCCTTTGCATAGGCCAGGTTGGGAGGGACATTGGGGACAATGGAAACTGGTGCCTTTCCTAACTCCTCTTTTGCTGCACACCCGACATTTTTGCAACTTTTTTATACCAGAAAAGGGACTTTCGTGTTGATAGATAGGGCTGCAGCATTTAATTGTTTAAATCCACCCCCCCCCCATGAACTTACAACATCTTTCCTATCCCTCCACTTCACGGCCAACACTTCCTCATTCCTCAGGCTTGCGGATTCCCCCCTTTGTAGCCTTGTGGTGAGTAGACGCTGTAGGAAGCCTTTCCTGTTTTTTCTTGCTGTACCGCAGGCCAAAGTTTTCTTCAGGTATAGGTGGCGAAAAAGGGGCAAACTGGTACAGTAATTGTCCATGTAAATGTGATACCCCTTTTGGAGGAGTGGGAATGCCAACTTCCAGACAATTTTCCCGCTTATTCCTATGTATGGTGGACACTCAGGGGGCTAGAGCTGGGAGTCTTTGCCTTTGTACACATGAAAGGCATGCACATATCCGGAGGAGCTTTCACAGAGCTTGTTGAGCTTTAATCCATACCTTGCCCTCTTACTGGGGATATACTGCTTGAATCCCATCCAGCCTGTGAAATGGACCAGGGATTCGTCCACAGAGATGTTCTGGTCATGGGGTGTAAAGTTTGGCAAACCTCTTATTAAAAAAATCAATTAGGGAGCAAATTTTATACAAAGTCCGGATGATTTCGGGGGGGGGGGGGCAATGCAAGTTATCACTGAAATACAGGAACTGCATGATCATGTCATAGCGGGACCTGGACATCACAGCTGACAAAATTGGCATGTGGTGGATGGGGTAGACCAATATGCATGCAGTTTAGTTTTTTTGAAAGCCCCATGTTGAGCATAAGGCCTAAAAACAATCTAAGCTCCTCCACTGTTAGGGGTCTCCATTAGAAAGGGTGGGCATAGCATGAGTTGGGGTTGTTTTCTATGTACTGACGGGCAAAAAGATTTGTTTCTCCACGATGCTTTGAAGTAACTCATCAGGGAAAAATAAATTTTAAAAATTTATTTCAGAGAAACTTTGGGTGTTGGCCTGCAGACCTGGCTGTGCTGTAAAAGGGGGGATTGTGGCTGACCCTGTGCTAGGAGGCAGCCACATAGGGTTTGCCAAGGCATCCGGAAGATGGGTTTGGGCCCTACTTCTTTGGCGTGAAATTCCAGCGGTTGTACTGGGCCTTTCCTCCTGGGGTCTAGCAGCGCTTGTACTTGGCCTGTCCTCCTGGGGTCTAGCAGTGCTTGTACTAGGCCTCTCCTCCTGGGGTCTAGCGCCTTTGGAATTTGTCGCTGCTGGTAGCTGCCTGGTGTTTAGACCGTCTTCTTTTAGGATGGACTACTTCCTCCTCTGATTCGGATGTACTGCATTCAGCGGGCTCGTATCGTGCACCAGAATCGGAACTGGAATCAGAACTGTACTGGGGCGGTGAGAGCTCCCTGCTGCTCTCATCGGTCGGGCTTAGCATTTGATATGCCTCTTCTGGAGTGAATACTTTTATGGACATGGTGGCTTATGACAGGTGGCACTGATGGGCTGCATGACAGGGACTAATGGGCTGCACGACAGGCACTGCTGGGCTTATGGGACAGGTACTCAGATGGGATGACAGGTACTCTGATGGGGTGACAGATATTCCAGATGAGGTGACAGGTACTCTGATGAGGTGACAGGTACTCTGATGAGGTGACAGGTACTCCTGATGGGGTGATAACAGGACCTCTTTATTCGAGAGGGGGCCATCTGGGCACAGTAGTAATACACGGTAACACTGTAACTCCGCTTTCTCCTCTTCACACTGGATCGGTGTGTGAGGAGGGGAACCCAGTAATAGCAGTTACAACTGGTATGTTTACACTTGTCACTGGCTGTGATTGGACACATCCAGTCACAAGGTAACGAGCCAATTTAATTGGCTCCTTACCCTAATCGGGGCTGGGCTTTGTCCACCAAATTTAACACATCTGCTCCCCATTCACACCTGAGACCTTGTAACACTAACGAGTCACATGACAACGGGGAGGGAAAATAGTTAGTTGGGCCCAATTTGGACATTTTCACTTAGGGGTGTACTCACTTTTATTGCCAGCAGTTTACACGTTAATGGCTGTGTGTTGAGTTATTTTGAGGGGACAGCAAATTTACACTGTTATACAAGCTGTACACACACTACTTTACATTGTAGCGAAGTGTCATTTCTTCAGTGTTGTCACATGAAAAGATATAATAAAATATTTCCAAAAATGTGAGGGGTGTACTCACTTTTGTGGGATACTGTATATCTACCGCGGTTAGTAAAGATTCAAACACTATGTGATATCTATATGTTATTCAGATAATTCTCTGTTACTTAATGACTTATTTTTCTTATTGTAGACCAATGTAATTTGATAAACCATATATATTCCTGAAGAAGGTCATAGAAACAAATTTTCTAAAATGGGTTAGGTGTTTTCTGTTGCCTTGATCTATCAGCTGACAAAACTTTATGTTTTTTTTGTATAAATCACGCATAACATTGTTACATGACTGGATCCATTTTTGTATTTTGTATACACTGATTTTAATCAGAACAAATAAAGTTTAGATTGATTTTATACAGTTGTATCTTCTGTGCCCATTAAAAATCCCATTACAGAGGGTTTGGTTTTGGTATGTAGCATTTAGGAATGTGGGCATAACTTACAATCCCCATCAACAGTCTTCCTATGTTCACCTGTATGTATGTGGGTGGGTGTTGTCATAATGCCTCATAAGTGCTATGAATAAAGCAGGTGCAATGAATCATAGGAGGTACATCAATATAATATAATATAATCAATACAGGTGAAGCCCCTCCCCTTCCCCACTGCAGAAAATGAGGCAGGGAAGTTTTGTGCTGGACAGAGAGATTTGGGGAGGATTAAGGTTTGTGCAGAAAGAGTTGGGGGGGAGGGGGTTGACTTGTATAGGGAGAAGAGACTTTGGGGGGTGGAGTGAAGACTTGGGCTGGGAGGAGAAATTTGAGGAGAGAGAATATTTGTGTGGGGAGAAGGGATGAGGGGGCAAAGGTTTGTGCTGGGAGGGTGGATTTCAGCAGAGGAGGAGATTTGTGTTGGGAGTGGGTGGTTCATTTTGCATTTTTGTTTGGGGAGAATTTTGACTTGAAGAGGGCAATTGTGCTTGAAGGGCTGAATTTGCAGATTAGGGCTGGATTTTTAGGGGGTGGAGGAGGGGTTTTGCTGAGAGGAGAAGATGGGAGAGATTAAGGCTTGCCGGGGGGATTTTGCACTTCCCTGACCACAGCACTCTGGGCGTTACACACTCTTGACCTCTACAATCTGTGCATTATATATTACTGACCCCTGTTCTGTGTGCATTATACACTCCAAACCCTTGCATTCTGTACATTATACACTCCTGACTCCAGTGCAAGGTGCGTTACACATTCTTATCCCCTACACTCTGTAGATTACACACCCTGACCTCTGAATTTTGGTGCATTAGGAGGAATACACAAGAAGGAATACGCAGAAACCCGGGTGCACACTCTCTTGTAGCAAAGTCCTTGAGTACCTTACAAGGGCTCTAGGTGGAAGTCGGATAAATTGTGTAACCTGTGCTGTGATGTAGCACTAATTGTCTGAGTGGCTGAATTTCCATGGAAAGTTTACACTGTAAAAGTGACTACATTCCAAACATAGCCCTGGTTTTTACAGTAACAGTCAAAGATACACAATGACCCTGTCTTACATGTCCATAACATGGCCCCTACAGGGTCTGTATTTCATAGGGATCGACCACAAACCTGTATAGCACCCTGTGACAAACTATATTCATTGCACAAAGTGGTGAGGTGAGTGCCCATGCAGAACCCAGTGCTTGAAGCAACATTACAGGCCGCCCCTAAAGCATATGGCACCCAAGGTTTTAGTAAGGTTGCACCGATCTGGATACACTGCTTCTATTGTTGTATTAAAAGATAGTAAAGAGTTGATTGAATAGTTCATTGAATAATCCAAAGATAAAATAATAAAGTAGGTAAGCCAAGAGTGATTTCTCCCTAAGGGAATAGGCCCATCACATTAGGCCACTAGCAAAAAACTGAGGACTTATGGAGTCGAGTAGGGTTATAGGGGAGGAGCCCAGAGGGAGTATATTCAAAAGCTTTGCCAGTGTTCAATCAAGTGAAGGTATAAGCCTATAACTTAGGATCTATGAATATCTAGCCTGTGTCTTGTACTATAAGATTAAGATATGCCCTACCTGTCTACCTACCTACATACCATTTCCTACCCCAATATGTCTGACCCCCTACCCCAAGCTTTCTGACTATCTTCTACACTGTCCACTTTTAGACAATCACTGAAAACCCTTCTCTTCAGAGAAACCTACCCTTCCCCTACCTAACAACTGTATTTCCACTTCCTTCATCAGCTCATTCCCACAGTTATTACCTTTTGTATCTCTTGACCCTCCCTATTAGATTGTAAGCTCTAACGATCAGGGCCCTCTGATTCCTACTGTAAATTGTATTGTAATTGTACTGTCTATCCTTGTGTTGTAAAGCGCTAAGTAAACTGTTGGCACTAAATAAATCTTATATAATAATAATAATGCTGATATCCTAAATGGAAAGAGACATATATGAGAGTCGACCAGGCTGCACACCCCAAAAGTATACAGAAAATGGAAGAGTTTCCCCGGAGAGTTTTTTTAGCAGCGAAAACTTTATGAGAAAAATGATTAGTTAAAAATCTTTTATTGAGGCAAAGAATGAATTCAATAATACAATAAACTTAAAATATAAATTGTGGTTAGTGACACAAACAACAAAATAGACCATCACCAATAGCAAACAATGCACCAAGGAAACCATAGTTTATCAATTACAGTGAGGACGGAAAGTATTCAGATCCCCTTAAATTTTTCACTCTTTGTTATATTGCAGCCATTTGCTAAAATCATTTAAGTTCATTTTTTTCCTCATTAATGTACACACAGCACCCCATATTGACAGAAAAATACAGAATTGTTGACATTTTTGCAGATTTATTAAAAAAGAAAAACTGAAATATCACATGGTCCTAAGTATTCAGACCCTTTGCTCAGTATTTAATAGAAGCACCCTTTTGATCTAATACAGCCATGAGTCTTTCTGGGAAAGATGCAACAAGTTTTTCCCACCTGGATTTGGGGATCCTCTGCCATTCCTCCTTCCAGATCCTCTCCAGTTCTGTTAGGTTGGATGGTAAACGTTGGTGGACAGCCATTTTTAGGTCTCTCCAGAGATGCTCAATTGGGGTTAAGTCAGGGCTCTGGCTGGGCCATTCAAGAACAGTCACGGAGTTGTTGTGAAGCCACTCCGTTATTTTAGCTGTGTGCTTAGGGTCATTGTCTTGTTGGAAGGTAAACCTTCAGCCCAGACTGAGGTCCTGAGCACTCTGGAGAAGGTTTTCGTCCAGGATATCCCTGTACTTAACCACATTCATCTTTCTCTCGATTACAACCAGTCGTCCTGTCCCTGCAGCTGAAAAACACCCCCACAGCATGATGCTGCCACCACCATGCTTCACTGTTGGGACTGTATTGGACAGGTGATGAGCAGTGCCTGGTTTTCTCCACACATACCGCTTAGTATTAAGGCCACAAAGTTCTATCTTGGTCTCAGCAGACCAGATAATCTTATTTTTCACCATCTTGGAGTCCTTCAGGTGTTTTTTAGCAAACTCCATGCAGGCTTTCATGTGTCTTGCACTGAGGAGAGGCTTCCGTCGGGCGACTCTGCCTTAAAGCTCCGACTGGTGGAGGGCTGCAGTGATGGGTGACTTTCTACAACTTTCTCCCATCTCCCGACTGCATCTTGAGCTCAGCCATAGTGATCTTTGGGTTCTTCTTTACCTCTCTCACCAAGGCTCTTCTCCCCCGATAGCTCAGTTTGGCCGGACGGCCAACTCTAGGAAGCGTTCTGGTCGTCCCAAACGTCTTCCATTTAGGGATTATGGAGGCCACTGTGCTCTTAGGATCCTTAAGTGCAGCAGAAATTTTTTGTAACCTTGGCCAGATCTGTGCCTTGCCACAATTCTGTCTCTGAGCTCTTCAGGCAGTTCCTTTGACCTCATGATTCTCATTTGCTCTGACATGCACTGTGAGCTGTAAGGTCTTATATAGACAGGTGTGTGGCTTTCCTAATCAAGTCCAATCAGTATAATCAAACACAGCTGGACTCAAATGAAGGTGTAGAACCATCTCAAGGATGATCAGACGAAATGGACAGCACCTGAGTTAAAAATATGAGTGTCACAGCAAAGTGTCTGAATACTTAGGACCATGTGATATTTCAGTTTTTCTTTTTTAATAAATCTGCAAAAATGTCAACAATTCTGTGTTTTTCTGTCAATATAGGGTGCTGTGTGTACATTAATGAGGAAAAAAAATGAACTTAAACGATTTTAGCAAATGGCTGCAATAAAACAAAGAGTAAAAAATTTAAGGGGTCTGAATACTTTCCATCCCCACTGTACATTGTGACATTACTATCCACATGAATAAGGGGGTTATTTTTTTGGATAGTAATATCACAATGTAATTGATAAACTGTGGTTTCCTTGGTGCATTGTTTGCCATTGGTGATGGTCTATTTTTTTGTTTGTGTCGCTAACCAAAATTTATATTTTAAATTTATTGTATTATTGAATTCATTCTTTGCCTGAATAAAATATTTTTAACTAATAATTTTTCTCATAAAGTTTTTGCTGCTAAAAAACCCCCGGGGAAACTCTTCCATTTTCTCAATGCTGATATCCTGCTGCTTCTTTACACCCTGTCCCTGTCCATATGTACTGGGCTGGAAATACTTACTAATCATTGCTTGCTGCCAGTGCTTTTTTTTAACCACTTCAATACCAGGCATTTATGTACCTTCCCGCCCAGACCAATTTTCAGCTTTCAGTGCTCTCACACTTTGAATGGCAATTACTCAGTCATGCTACATTGTATCCAAACAACATTTTTATCATTTTCTTCTCACAAATAGAGCTTTCTTTTGGTGGAATTTAATCACCACTGTTTCTTTTATTTTTTACAATATAAGTGAAAAAACAGCGAAACTTTTGAAAAAATACACACTTTTTTTTAGTTTCTATTGTAAAATTTTTCAAATACCGTATTTATCGGCATATAACATGCACAGGCGTATAACACGCACATTCATTTTAAGAGGGAAGTTTCAGGAAAAAACTTACATTTTAAATAAGGAACCTTGAAGCAAAATAAGGGTCAGTGCCCATGTGCAGCCTCACCATTGCCATCAATGCAGCCTGATTAATGCCCACCTGCAGCCTCACAAGTGCCATCAATGCAATTAGTCCACATCAATACAGCCTCACCATTGCCATCAATGCAGCAGCCTCACCATTGCCATCAATGCAGCAGCCTCGCCATTGCCATAAATGCAGCAGCATCACCATTGCCATAAATGCAGCAGCCTCGCCATTGCCATCTATAGACTTCCTATTACAGAGGCCGCCAAGTAAACAGGAGAACAGGAGATTCTCACTGTATGTAATCTGATGGCACTCGCCCCCCCCCCCATTGCCTCCGAGGCAGCTGAAATTGAAGTATCGGCGTATAACACGCATACGCTATTTGCACCCGATTTTCATGGTGAAAAAGTGAGTGTTATACGCCAATAAATACAGTAAGTAATTTTTCTTCAAAAATTTGTGCCAAAATTTATACTGCTACATATCTTTGGTAAAAATAACCCAAATTAGTGTACATTATTTGGTCTTTGTGAACGTTATAGAGTCTAAAAACCATGGTTCCAATCACTGAAAATTGAGCACATCTGATCACACCTTATTTACTGAAGGCCTATCTCATTTCTTGAGACACTAACAAGCCAGGAAAGTACAAATACCCCACAAATGACCCCTTTTTGGAAAGTAGACAGTCTAATGTATTTACTAAGAGGCATGGTGAGTTTTTTGAAGTTGTAATTTTTTCCCACAATTCTTGGGAAAATTAAGATTTTTTTATTTTTTACACAAACTGGTCATATTAACAGGTTATTTCTCTCACACAGCATATGCATAATTGCAACTACACCCCAAAATACATTCTGCTACTCCTCCCGAGTATGGTGATACCACATGTGTGAGACTTTTACACAGCCTGGCCACATACAGAGGTCCAACATTGAAGTAGCACCTTCAGGCGTTCTACAAGCATAAATTGCACAAATCCTTTCTCAACCACCTATTACACTTTTGAAGGCCCTGGAGCACCAGGACAATGGAATTGTCCACAAAATGACCCCATTTTGGAAAGCACACACCCCAACATATAATCTGTGAGGCATAATGAGTCTTTTGAATGCTTCATTTTTTCCAGAAAGTTTTGGAAAATATGGAAAAAAATAAAAATGCATTTTTTTCCCACAAAGTTGTCCATTTTTAAGATATTTCTAACACATAGCATGTACATAGCAAAAATGACACCCCAAAATGCATTCCGCTACTCCTCCTGAGTATGGCGATACCACATGTTTGAGACTTTTACATAGCCTGGTCACATACAGAGGCCCAACATTGAAGTAGCACTTTCAGGCGTTCTACAAGCATAAATTGCACATATCCTTATTCAACCACCTATTACACTTTTGAAGGCTCTGGAGCACCAGGACAATGGAATTGTCCACAGAATTACCACATTTTGGAAAGAACACACTACAACGTATAATCTATGAGGTATAATGAGTCTTGAACGGTTCATTTTTTTTCCAGAAGGTTTTGGAAAATGTGGGGAAAAAATGAAAACGCATTTTTTTTTTACACAAAGTTGTCCATTTATAAGATATTTCTAACACATAGCATGTACATAGCAAAAATGACACCCCAAAATACATTCCGCTACTCCTCCTGAGTATGGCGATACCACATGTTTGAGACTTTTACATAGCCTGGTCACATACAGAGGCCCAACATTGAAGTAGCACTTTCAGGCGTTCTACAAGCATAAATTGCACATATCCTTATTCAACCACCTATTACACTTTTGAAGGCTCTGGAGCACCAGGACAATGGAATTGTCCACAAAATGACCCCATTTTGGAAAGCAAACACCCCAACGTATAATCTATGAGGCATAAAATGAGTCTTTTGAACGGTTCATTTTTTTCCAGAAGTTTTTGGAAAATGTGGAAAAAAAATGAAAATGCATTTTTTTTTTACACAAAGTTGTCCCTTTATAAGATATTTCTAACACATAGCATGTACATAGCAAAAATTACACCCCAAAATGCATTCCGCTACTCCTCCTGAGTATGGCGATACCACATGTTTGAGACTTTTACACAGCCTGGCCACATACAGAGGCCCAACATCCAAGTAGCACCACCAGGCATTCTAGCAGCATTAATTACACATATCATTTTCTGACTACCGATCACATTTTTGAAGGCCCTTCATATTTCTAACACATAGCAGGTACATACCAAATAACAAAAGATTACCTGTAGTTTTAGAAGTGCAGTGGTCCACAGAGGAGAGCATCAGTCCAGGCAGCAGGCAGGAATGAGGTCAGCGACAGCAAAAGCAATCATCCAGGCAGCAGGCAGGAATACTGTCCATAGTTCGTACAGGCAGAGATACTGTCAGCACAGCCAGAGTACAGCCAAAGCACAGGTCCAGGTAGCAGGCAGAGGTGTCCCGGCAGAAATACTGTCCAAAGTCAGTAGAGGCAGCAGGCAGATATATGGTCAACACAGCCAAAGTATTGGTCCAAGCAGCAGGAAGAAACATGGTCCATAATGTAATGGGTCATTACAGGCAGCAATATGGTCAGCACAGCCAAAGTATTGGTCCAGACAGCAAGAAGGACCATCAAACTTAGGGCCAGGGGGACAGGGGTAGAGGCTTCTCCTATCCAAATCACTTTGAAGCCTCCGGGCAACCGGACCCTGTTCTGGGAGCACAGAAAACGAAAAACTGGTTTTCTCTACTCAGAACGCTATTCTGAAGCCCCTCACATATGTGAGACCCATGTGTACTAAAGTAGATGACCAAAAGATCAGTTCAAGTGGCAGGCAAAAACATAGTCGATTAACAGACCAAGGTCGGTGCATGTGGAAGTCAGAAACATGGTTTAAATCAGCAGGCAGAGGCAGAGACATCGTCGGTAAACAGGCTGAGGTTGGTGCACGTGGAAGTCAGAAACGTGGTTTAAATCGGCAAGCAAAAACATCGTCGATAAACAGGCCAGGGTCAGTTAATTAACACGGTAGCAGGCAAATGGGGAAATGGCAGTCTGTTAATAATAAGGGGAACTAATATTGGATGGATATATGATAATTTTTTAAGCAATCTCTGGTGCACAGGCCAGGTTGAGAGGGACATTGGGGACAATAATAGCTGGTATCTCTTCTTACTCCTCTGCTGCATACACAGCATTTATTTTGGCGTCTTCTTCCAGATTCTGTGAGGGGAATGTGATAGGGAAAGTGTTGCTTGTGAAGTTGACTCACGCTATCAGGGCGAATGCTTCCTGGGGCGGGACCTTGTTGGTAAATGAAGGGCAGTAATGATATCTTCAATATACTTGAGATAGGTGATTTGTTGGTTTTGAGTTGCTTTTTGGTAGCAGACAAATGAATTAAAAAGGGCCATGTGAAACAGGTGAAACGCAACTTTCTTGTACCAATAATGGGACTTTCTGGTTGATAAATAGGGCTGTAGCATCTGATCGTTTAAATCCACCCCCCCATGTACATATTGTAGTCGTGGACACATTCGGGCTTTACAATGGGGCCGCGTCTTCTTTGAATCTCCACCACGGTGTCATTGTGGATGATAGGGAGGATGTGGACATCTTTCTTGTCCCTCCACTTCATGGCCAACACCTCCTCGTTCCTCATGAATGCCGATTCTCCGTTTTGCAATTTTTTTGTCAACAGATTTTGTGGGAATCCCTTCCGTTTTTTTTTTTTAAAGTACCGCAGGCCAGGGTTTTTTTTACTATAAAGGTGACGAAAAAGGGGCAGGCTGGTATAATAGTTGTCGACATATAAATGGTATCCTTTTTCGAACAGGGGGTATGCCAGCTCCCAGACAATTTTCCCACTGGTTCCAATATATGTGGGGCAATCACGGGGCTGGAGCTGGGAGTCTTAAAACAAAAGAAAAGGGTTCCCCCAGGGTGGGGTTTTTAAGCAGCGCAATAACAAAAAAGGAGTCAAATTGGATATCAAAAAATATGACAAATTTATTAAATAGTATACCATGAAAGCTAAAACAATGAGCTCCAGTGGGGGGTACTTTAAATAAAATTATATATTAAATAAGCTGAACACACATTGGCAGACACATATTCACAACAACGCTGGGTAGCATGAATATTTAAACCTGACGCGTTTCAACCCCTGTGCTTGGGGTCTTCTTCAGAGGATCAGTCTGCTGGAAAATATACATAAGTAGAATTGATACACATAAGTAGGTTGCATTGATATAACAATAATTACATTCACCATATGGTGCATAAATGCAGTATAGTTACCCAATAATGTGTGTCCAGCAGGAAAAAGAACAGAACCTCCCACATGGAGATCCCCTAAAAGGACTGTCCCCCCGTCTTCCCCAAAGGGAGAACACCAGGCGCCTCTATCACCAACACAACTCAGACCAGGGCAGTGAAAGCAGCGACGTGACTTGCGAGAGGTCACACTCTTGAGCACCGCCCGCCGAGCCAACGACCGACCAGGGAGCACAGAAATTACACCTGTAGTGGGAACCAAAAAAGTGTCCATAGTAAATTAGGTCACTTAAGCCACATTAATTATGTGTCCAAGAAGAGACGCTGGGGGACAGGTGCCTCCAACATACACCAAGAGTACAGACATAAGGTATATGAGTATGTATGATATTCTTCATAAACAACCACTAAATGTGAGAATGTGATAAAACAAAAGCGAATAGACCAAAATGTTTTTTTTTTTTTTTTCCCCCTCCCCTTCCCCCCCCCTTTCCCCTCCCTTCTCCCTCACCTGTCCTCTCCCTGGTACATTTTGGTCTATTTGGTCTATTCACTTTTATCTATCACATTCTCACATTTAGTGGTTGTTTTTTACCACCCACTTTTCTCATCACTTCACTATATTTCCTATTCGTTCACTGGACCACTTTCACATAGAGCATCAACTGAGGGATTGCCTACACTCTATATTGCCTATGAAGAATATCATACATACTCATATACCTTATGTCTGTACTCTTGGTGTATGTTGGAGGCACCTGTCCCCCAGCGTCTCTTCTTGGACACATAATTAATGTGGCTTAAGTGACCTAATTTACTATGGACACTTTTTTGGTTCCCACTACAGGTGTAATTTCTGTGCTCCCTGGTCGGTCGTTGGCTCGGCGGGCGGTGCTCAAGAGTGTGACCTCTCGCAAGTCACGTCGCTGCTTTCACTGCCCTGGTCTGAGTTGTGTTGGTGATAGAGGCGCCTGGTGTTCTCCCTTTGGGGAAGACGGGGGGACAGTCCTTTTAGGGGATCTCCATGTGGGAGGTTCTGTTCTTTTTCCTGCTGGACACACATTATTGGGTAACTATACTGCATTTATGCACCATATGGTGAATGTAATTATTGTTATATCAATGCAACCTACTTATGTGTATCAATTCTACTTATGTATATTTTCCAGCAGACTGATCCTCTGAAGAAGACCCCAAGCACAGGGGTTGAAACGCGTCAGGTTTAAATATTCATGCTACCCAGCGTTGTTGTGAATATGTGTCTGCCAATGTGTGTTCAGCTTATTTAATATATAATTTTATTTAAAGTACCGCCCACTGGAGCTCATTGTTTTAGCTTTCATGGTATACTATTTAATAAATTTGTCATATTTTTTGATATCCAATTTGACTCCTTTTTTGTTATTGCGCTGCCTAAAAACCCCACCCTGGGGGAACCCTTTTCTTTTGTTTTCAGTCTCTAAGGGGTGAGCAGCAATCCCTTTCCTCCTCTCTAGTGTCTTCTTCCATTTTTTGGAGCTGGGAGTCTTTGCCTTCATAGATCCGGAATGTGAAGACATATCCAGTGGCTCGATCACATAATTTATTTAATTTCAGCCCATACCTGGCTCTCTTGCTTGGTATATACTGCTTGAAGTGCAGTCGGCCAGTGAAATGTATGAGGGACTCGTCCACACAAATTTTTTGGTCTGGGATAAAAAGTCTCTAAATCGCTGGGAAAAAGAAATGATTAGGGGGCGTATCTTGTACGTCGTGGTTGGGACGATCTCAGGGAGGGCACTGTGAGTTGTCATTGAATTGGAGAAAACACATGATCATATCTTATCTTGTCCTAGACATGACAGCAGAATATATGGGAATGTGTTGGATGGGGTTGGTGGACCAATATGCATGGACTTTGTTCTTTTTTGTAAGCCCCATATTAAACGTAATGCCCAAAAACAATTTAAATTTGTCCAGGGTTAGGCGTCGCCACTGGAACATGCGGGCATAGGAAGAATTGGGGTTGGCAGCAATAAATTGGGATGCATACAGATTAGTTTGATCCACCATATTCTGCAGCAAATCTTGTGGGCTCCTCTTCCTGGGGTCTGGCGCTGCTGGTGGTGGGTAGATCTCCTGATCTTATTCTTTTGGGAGAGACGGTTTCCTCCACGGACTCAGACTCTGATCTACTATCCTCCACTGGCTCGTATTCCAAACCAGAATTGGATGATGGGAGCTCCCCGCTGCTCTCATCATCCGACATGGTAAGAATGGCATATGCCTCCTCAGGTGTGTAAACCCTTTGTGACATTATGGTAGTGCTTTTTGGGCCTATGTAATGGTACTGCTGGTGGTAGTGGTGGTACCAGTGTGGTATTAGTGGCGAGCCTGTGTGGCGGTACTGATAGCGGTACAGGTGGCGGTACGGGAGGTGGTGGTGGTACTGATGGCAGTACGGGTGGTGGTGGCGGTATCGATGGCGGTACAGGTAGCGGTACGGGTGGCGGTGGTGGTACCGATGGCGGTACAGGTGGCGGCACGGGTGGCGGCGGCATGGGTGGCGGTACCGATGGCGGGCCTGATTGCGGTACTGGTGGTGGTACTGATGGCGATACTGGTAGCAGGCTTGTGTGGCGGGCCTGTGCGGTGGTATAGATGGTGGGCCTGATGGCGGTACCGATGGCGGCACTAGTGGCGGGCCTGATGGCGGAACTGGCGGTGGTACCGATGGAGGTACTGGTAGCCTGTGTGGCGGTACCAATGGCGGTGGGCCTGTGACAGATGATTGACAGATGGGCTTATTGCTTGATTGATTGATTGATTGACAGATGGACTGATTGATTGATTGACAGATGGACTGATTGATTGACAGATGGGCATAATTGACAGATGGGCTGATTGATTGGTTGGGCTGATTGACAGATGGGCTGATTGATGGGCTGGGCTGTGTGACAGGTCCTCTTTATTGGGGGGGTCGTGTTGTGTACAGTACATATAGACGAACACTACACTGATAGCTCACTTACTGATCTCTGCTCTCTCCTCACACGATCGGAGAGAGAGCAGAGATCAGATAGTAACTGCTCCTCAGTGTTTACATTTGTGACCGGCTGTGATTGGACACATCCGGTCACGTGGTAAACAGCAATTTCATTGGCTGTTTACCCTGATTGGGGAAGCGCTGTGTCCAAGGGACACTCGCCTTCCTCGATCCCTGCTCTGTATGCCTCCGGCTGCGCGCACGGAGCGTGCCGCCGAGTTTGTTATGACTGGTGATCGGCACAGCCGATCACGTGGTAAACAGCCAAATTCATTGGCTGTTTACGGTGATAGCGGAAGCGCTCTGTCCAAGGCACACACGCTATCCCCAAACGCCAAGCTGCACGCCCCTGCCGGCCCGCACTAGGGGGTTATCCTGCTGGGCATCATATGACGCCCAGTCCGGATAACGCAACCACTTCCCGGCCGTCAATATGCTATAGGCCGGGCGGGAAGTGGTTAACAAGCTGTTTTTTTTAATGGTGACATTAGTGGTATTCCACAATAGTTGGTAAGGTTTATTATCCCTAATTAAAACTGCTCTGTTCCTGGCAAGTTTTACACTGCTGAATCCTCTGTAGGCTCATACTTTCTGTAAAAACAGACCCAGCCTGTGCTCGTTTTCTCTAGAAAATGGGGCACAGACTACTGCTATTTAAAATTGTCCTCCATGTCTGAATGGACACACAGAGCAGTGGCTCAGCTCAGGTGCCCTCATAGCAAGCTGCTTGCTGTGGGGGCACTCGGCAGGAGGGAGGGGCCAGGAGTGCCAGAAAGGGACCCGAGAAGAGGAGGATTTAGGCTGCTCTGTGCAAAACCACTGCACAGAGCAGGTAAGCATAACATGTTTATTTCTTTTAAACAAAAAATCGAGACTTTAATATCACTTTAAGCCATTTAGGCATAAACAGGGCAACTGTTGTATTTTGCGTGCAGGATGTATTTTCAAAACTTTAGGGGTTTTTTTGCATATCCAGTGATCAATTAGAGGGAGTAGGAAGGGGTTAACGGTATCCCAGAGATTAGCTTTAAAACCTAATTTGGTTGTCTCTGCAGTTCAGATGTGGTCTTCTTAACTCATTAGAAGCACATGGTATTGCTTGTAGCCAGCACCTCTGCAAGGTGAATATCTGAGAGCTGGCAATCATATTTAGTAATGAACCCCTTTTGATTTTGCATAGGGACAAGCTGATCTGGAGGCCTAGGACTTGCTTCACCATGGCAAGGATGGCCTTACTCCACATGCAGAACCCCTGCCTCTCACTTTAGGGCTGCCTGACCTTTTTTAATAAAGGGAATTGCCTAAAGGTAATGGGAGCTATGGCAATAGTGGGGACAAATATGTGGCGCTTTGTTGCACACTATTTTATTGCACAAGTTGAAATCAATTGGGGTGCTGCTGCTGTATTCAAGCCAAGTTACATGTACTGTAGAAATTAGAAAATCAATTACATGTCTAAAATACTGTATATCATGACAGAAAATGGTGTCACTGATGCTGTCTGTGAAAATCGCACTAATTGGAATTTATTTTCTCTGTTTAGACATATTTTTTTAATATGAAGGTCACTTCACTTAGGCCACTAAGCCCTAAATATAACAGCATGGGTCTACATTATTTTGTCAGGATCATAAAAATATAGTGGATTACCATTTAAACTTAAGGGCTGCTAACTGGATAAACTTTTAAACTGGACACCCCAAATAGTTTGTCATCTGAGCGCACCCTGTTTTAAAGCTGAACTCCGGGGGGCAAAAAATCTTCAGTCTTGCAGTGAGTACCCCTCCTCGCTGCAAGGGTTAATTGTTAATTTTGATTAGGGGATAATGCATAAAACATACTTTATTTTTCACGATGCTCAGGATGTGAGGTAGCCCTCAGTGTCCTCCCATACAATGCAATACTGCTGGTCCTGCATTGTACAAGATGATGTCAGAGAGCTGTGACTGGCCAGGCAGCAAAGGGAAGAGGTTTCAGGGGACAAGTCATATGAAAAGGAGTAAGCCTGCAGGAGTGATGCATAAGGGACATATATCACCATATTCATCTGGGTAAAGGTAAAGACTTTTTTGTCTCTGCAGTTTTAAAGTCAGTGGAAGCACTGCTTTGTCTTTTTCCACAAATGCAACTGACAGCTTTTACATACTGATGAACCCAAACTGTCACACTTGCTTATAATATTTTTCAAAGTGAATTTATAGAAATTCTAACCTGTACCCACTTTAAAAAAAGAGTTTAAAATTTAATTATTCACTGTGTATGTGTTTTCTTTTTTTTTAATACCAGATATCACCAGATTGTGAAAATATGGCCAGGTTTAGAAGATACATATCTTTTCATGATTACTGCACTCTAAAAGCACTTTTGTTTTATGGTTCTATGAAGTATAGAATAAAAATATGATTCTGCATATTTACTGCAGAATCATAAATTATCTAAAGTTAAATAAATGCATCCTGGGAATTTTCTGAATGAAAAAAAACTGGTGAGCCACTAATTAGTGGTGTAATTGAAAATTAAAAAAACTGCACTGTCCTCATATAGCTGAAACTGGATCTTTAACTCCCCCACATTCCAACTATGTCTATGTCACACACCCACTAGTCCTTCCAACACAGAGACTCGTCCTACTCAAATTACTACAATAAAATGCATACATATATTTATGCAGGATTACAAAATGCAATTCCTGTAGATCAGGGGTAGGCAACCTTTTGAGCACAGTGAAAGAAGTGAAAGAAATTGAGCGTGCCGATTTTATAACAAAAAAACTTCACACTCTCAATCACGAAAAAGGATTTTTTATAAAGTAAATGCTGTAAACTACTTTAGTAGTGAGAAATTAACATCCTGCACTCTTACGCCTCAGATCAGCCCCAATTCATGCACCTTCACACTTCAGATCACTGTCCCCCCCTGCAAATCTGTTTCACCACTGTACCCCCCTGCTCATCTGTCCCACCACTGTACCCCCTGCTCATCTGCCCCACCACTGTACCCCCTGCTCATCTGCCCCACCACTGTACCCTCTGCTCATCTGCCCCACCACTGTACCCCCTGCTCATCTGCCCCACCACTGTACCCTCTGCTCATCTGCCCCACCACTGTACCCCCTGCTCATCTGCCCCACCACTGTACCCCCCTGCTCATCTGTCCCACCACTGTACCCCCTGCTCATCTGCCCCACCACTGTACCCCCTGCTCATCTGCCCCACCACTGTAACCCCCTGCACATCTGCCCCACCACTGTAACCCTCTGCACATCTGCCCCACCACTGTAACCCCCTGCACATCTGCCCCACCACTGTAACCCCCTGCACATCTGCCCCACCACTGTAACCCCCTGCTCATCTGCCCCACCACTGTAACCCCCTGAACATCTGCCCCACCACTGTACTACCCTACACATCTGCCCCACCACTGTAATCCCCTGCTCATCTGCCCCACCACTGTAACCCCCTGCTCATCTGCCCCACCACTGTAACCCCCTGCTCATCTGCCCCACCACCAATAGACCACCTTTCACATCTGCCCCACTGCTCTACCCCCCTACTTTTCTGGCCCAACACTGAACCCCCCTGCTCATCTGGCCCAACACTGACCCCCCCTGCTCACCTGGCCCAACACTGAACCCCCCTGCTCATCTGCCTCAACACTGTACCCCCCTGATCATCTGCCTCAACACTGTACCCCCCTGCTCTTCTGTTCCACTGCTGAACCCCCTTCTCATCTCTTCCACCACTGTACCTCCCGGCACATCTGCCCCACCGCTGTACCCTCTTGCTCATCTGTCCCACCTTTGAACCCCTCCTGCTCATTTTTCCCACCACTGTACCCTCTTGCTCATCTGCTCCACCGCTGTACCCTCTTCTCATCTATGATATGCGTGAATTGCAGAGTGGTGAAAGGAAGCAGAGATGAGACACATCTACCTTTCCTAGCACACTCATTCTGCTGCTCCACCTCTCGCATCCAGCCCGCGTGCTTGTATGTGATGTCACATACAAGCATCTGGAATGGATGCGCAATGATGAGCTCAGGTCAGGGGCATTTTCTAAAAAGCAGTGGGCCTTGTGTGCAGGATCATAAGTTGGGCCCCTGCAGCCGAGAAAGTGCGGTGCTCTGCGCCACAGGAAAATTTGTATGCGATTTTCATTGCGCTGAATACTGGCTCTGGCTTAAAGGGACACATAGTGCATGGGTTCAGTAGTAAGTGACACAAAGGTTTAGGAATAATTTCAACAAAGTTCACAGAAGCTCAACAGTAATTCCACAAACTGTAACCTGATTGTGGTTTTCTCAATCGCAGTGAAATCCCTTCTTTCTGAGATTGGTATTGGCAACCAAGTAAGTCATCTTCCTCCAGATGGTGGGTGGGGCTAGCAGGACTGTGACTGGCTTTAGGAGTGGCCAATGACAGTCCTCCTCCTCCTAGAAACAGGGACCGCCCTCCCCAGCAGGACTGCACCCAATCTCTTCCCAATCACAAAAGCTGACGATCGCAGCTACCGCAAAGTTAGAGAACCAAACAATGTTTCCCGTCTTTTACAATGTGTGGGGACACAGAGTCTCCTCATCAGTGTAGGTGCGGCGTGGGGAACTCTGAAATTGGAATGCATTAGTGTCTCTCTGACACTTTCCTGCGCTGCTCTGCTGATGGGGAGGGAGTCGAGTGCCAGCAAAAGAGGATTCGTGTTCCGCTTGCAGCACCAGTGTCAGGGGTTGCCTACCCCTGCTGTAGACAAAAATTATCTGTTATTTTTTTATTGTTTAATATTACCTACTTAAAAAAAAAACTTAAACAAATTACAAGTGGGGTAGGTTTATAAAGCAATGATTTTGACATTCACCAAACAATTACTGTAGGTACTGTAAATGCTCCTGGTGAGAGCATCTTAATATACAGTGAATTATTCACCACCAGTGAAGGTTTGCTAAATGTAACATTCACGGATTTATATACAGTATATGCCTCTAGGAGTTATAACTACAACCAGCTTTTCAAAGCTTACGGTTGTTAATAACAAATGCCATAATTGCTAGATGCAAGCATCACTATCAAAAATCATTAATTACAGGGGTTAAAGAAAGTAAAGAAAGGAATGTGTGGAACTTTCTCAGTATGCTGGAAAATCTATGTGACTAACTTCTCATAGGAAAGATAAACATCTATCTAATGAAACATAGTGTTAGACCCCATACACACTATACAACTTTTGTTGTCTGATTTCCTTTAGATTTACCAAAACCACGTAGTGCAAGGGCCTGCCTGATTGCATACAAATTTAAACTCTTAAGCTGGATACACACTATACAATTTTCTGTCTTTTCTGTATTTTTTGCATTTTTCCTTCAGATTTACCAAAAACCCTATAATATGAGGTCAAACCTTAAGGCTGGGTTTACACCGTTGCAAATTGGATGCGGGTTCCCTGCATCCAATTTGCAATAGCGGGAGATCTTGCCTGGCTCTCTATGGAGCCGGTTCACATATCTCTGCAGCAGGTCCTGTGCGTCTTTTAGATACAAAATTCGGGCTGAAATTGGACCTGTAATGGTGAATCCGGACACACCAGACCCCTGCTGTGAAACTGATTCGGGAATGGTGTGAACCCAGCCTAATGCTGCGTACCCACGGTCGGAATTTCCGACGGGAAATGTTGGATGTGAGCTTGTTGTCAGAAAGTCCAACCGTGTGTATGCTCCATCAAACATTTGCTGTCGGACTTTACGACAACAAATGTTTCTTAGCAGGTTCTCAAATTTTCCGCCAACAAAACTTTGTTGTCGGAAAGTCCGATCGTGTGTACACAAGTCCGTCGCACAAAAGTTCACGCATGCTCAGAATGAAGCAGAAGGAGCCGCACTGGCTGCTGAACTTCCTTTTTCTCGGCTCATCGTACGTCTTGTACGTCACCGCGTTCCCATGTTCGGAATTGTTGGCCAACATTTGTGTGACCGTGTGTATGCAAGATAAGTTTGAGCCAACAACCTTCGCACAAAAATCCATGGTTTTGTTGGCGGAAAGTCTGATCGTGTGAACGTGGCATAAGAGTTTCAATTTGTATGCAATCAGGCAGACCCTTGCACTACATGGTTTTGGTAAATCTGAATAAAAGCAGACAACATAAGTATTATGGTGTGTATTGGGTCTTAAGGTTTGACCTCATATTAAATGGTTTTGGTAAATCTGAAGGAAAAAAAAAAAAAAAAGCGACAGAAAATTGTATAGTGTATATCCAGCTTTAGTTGGGAAGAAAAATTATGGGGGGAGGGGGGTTCTAATGTGCAGTGGCTGATCTAATTTTTCATGTACTCAGATGACTCTTGGGGCTACCATATGTAGACACTTTCTGTAGGCAAGTACAAGATAATTTCATGATCTGTGCAGCTGCCGAACACTGCTGTTTGCTGGAATTGTCAGCTGTGAAGTCTTGTATTGTTGCATTGAAAGGATTATTCATTTTTCATGTAAAAAGGAGAATATTGAAGGACCAGTTGCAAGATATTTTCAGCACAGAAAATCACTTCATTTGGCCTTGTGGGCAGGGTGAATGACATCGTCCCCTATACATTATGCAAAGCATGACTGCAATATCTCAATACATAAATACATTTTTTAGATTGTAATCTCTAACGAGCAGGGCCCTCTGTACTATGATGTGTGAGGATGGTATGTTAAGATTACTGTATATATATATATATATATATATATATATATATATATATATATATATATATAAATATATAAAACAGTTAGACCTCACGTGGAAGTTAATATAGTTTGTTAAATTGATAGTTTAAAACAAAATTTGGCTGTGTAGCTGGGATTAGTCATCTACACCACAGAGATAAAGCAACAAACAAATTAAATGAAATCAATAAAGCTATCATTAAGTGTGTATACACACACACAATATGCACAGCAGTGACACGTGTAATAGTAAAAGCTATTACATCAGCAATAACAAAATGCTGGTCTATTTACACAGCATAAATGCTGGGAATGATGATATTCTGATGAGAGAGAGAGGAAGAAAGAGACAGAAAGAGAGAGAGCGAGAGAGAGAAAGAGAGAGAAAGGAGAGTGCTACAGAGAGACAGGGAGAGACAGAGCACATGTTGTGACATTGTAACATGCAGAACAAGTTTTCCTTTCTCAGTGCCACGTGTTATAGACAAGAAGAAAACATAGTTTAGACAAAGTTAAAAGAGTCCAATATATATATCTATCTATATATATATAGATAGATATATATAGATAGATATATATTGGCATATACAGTTGAAAAGCTTCTCCAAATATGTACTTACATTGGGTACACTGTACTAAGTGTGAACTGCTTTAACTATCAGATGTCTCCTACAGACTGAGTGAAAGAAAGCAGGGTTATAGACACAGGAAATATCCACACTACTTTATAAGGTATGGGTTAGGGGGTGGGAGAGTGGAAGGGAGGAGATACAAAAATCATATTGGTCAGACTCAGAACAGAGGCGAACACGTGATAATGCCTTAAGGAAAGTCAAACTTGAGGCACATGTAGCAACCTACAAGCACTGAAAGGTTGAACAGCTAGAAAAACAAAATTGTATACAGTCAACAACAGCAGAAAATGGTTAAAAAGATATAAAGACGATAGTATTCAAAATATCTTGCTGACTGCAGAAGCAGAAGAAAAGCCAATTTCAATTAAAAAAAATAAGTTTAAACAAAAACATTTTCATTACAAATTCTCATACAGATTTGTAGCTGATATGAGCAAAATGTAACAAGGGTCCACGACAGAGAGGAGATTGGAACTCAGATTGGAAAAATTGGCTATATTGTACAGTAACGCTTACAAATTTGGAATTTAATAGCAAGATACCCATAAATTAATCAGAAATTATATAAAAAAGTTTGATTGATAGAAAGGTCATATGAAGTCATATGAATGAAGCATTAAAACATTTTAATTACAAATTCTTATTCAGATTTGTAGTTGAAATGAGCAAATGGCAGAGAAGAGATTGGAGCCAACCAAACTGGAGAACTTGGCTAAAATATACACTAGTGCTTAAAAATTTGGAATTTAATAGCAATTTACAGCTGTACCAAGATCAATAATAAATTAATCAGAAATGGTATCAGAAAGTTTGATTAGTAGAAAAATTATTGAATATTACATTGTCTAAGTCTCTGGCAATATAACAACATTCTATTTCATATGCAAGCGCACCTCAAAGTTTTGCAATTCCTAGTCTACCACCCCTCCCCCAAACAAGCAGCTGTAAAAATTGAAAATTGTGTCAAATGCTTATAGTAATTTTCCTTGCTTGACGCCAATACATGGCAGCATACATACGATATAGCTCCACCCCTATATCCACCCACAGGACCTGTTTAGCTCTATAAAAGTCTGACTGAGAGCTACCTCCCCCATTCTCCATATAAAGCACAAAGATCAGAGGGAGGGTTCGTATGCCGCCATGTATTGGCATCAGGAAAGGAAAATTACGGTAAGTATTTGATACAATTTTCCATTTTCCTGAGGTCAACATGGCAGCATACATATGATACATAATGAGCTTTTGAGAGGGAGGGTTTAATTCTTCAAACCTAGTCTTTGACAATAGACATAAAAGCTTGGATGGTTTTCCTCCCAAACTCTACTGTAGTAAGAGCTGCTGGATCCACTCTGTAGTGTTTTAAGAACGTATGATGTGATGACCAGCTAACTTCTTTGCAGACTGTCTCCAGAGACAATCATGCCCGTGCCCCCCAAGAAGAAGACATTGCCCTGGTTGAGTGAGCTCTAACCACCTCTGAAGGATCCTTCCCGGCCACTCTATATGCTCGGTGAATAGTTTTTACTATCCAGGCCGAGATGGTTCTGGCCGAGGCCTTGTTCCCTTTAAATTTTCATGATGATGAAAAAGTCTGTCAGAACGTCTGAATGTAGAAATAGCATGGAGATAGGCTTTGAGGACTTTTAGAATGTCCAACTCGTGCAGATCAGCATCTGATTCCGCTGGGAAGGCTGGAAGCACCCATTCACTGGAAAGATGAAATATCGATGCCACTTTTGGGACAAAATGATCCAATGGTCTCAGCACAATCCTGTCTGGGAAGAACATGGAATAAGGTTCTGCTGCCCCCAATTCTTGGAGTTCCGACACTCTTCCCCCTGAAGTTATGGCTAATAGGAAAGCCATTTTTAAAGGTGATATCCCATAATGAACAGTCTTCTGTCGGAATACGAGGAGGGTCTGCTAGAATATTGAGGACTACTGCCAGGTCCCATTGATGGAACCTATGTCTCATGGGAGAGCGTAGTCTAAGTACTGCTCTCATGAAGTGCTCCACCAGCAGGTTTGCTGCCCATTTCTTTTGGGTAAAAGCTGAGGCAATGCCACTGAGGGGGCATGGTTTAGACATGGCGGAGTGAGGACCTGCTTGCCCTAAGCTCCGATCTCCCTCCAACGAAAAACAGGGAATTAGCGACCTGTTCAACACGGCATGTGCCCTGCTAAGTGCAAGAAAACCCAGGTACCACCATAATTCCAACACGGTCGGATATTAAGCACTATTTTTCTGGCGTCCAGACTCGCAGTTCGCAGAAGAGAATAGTGGAACCATGTGGAGGTAATGTAGAGATGATACCCCCGACGGAGTCGACTGTGTCCTCGGCTGCATCGGATACTTTTGTTTCATGCTCTGGTCACCCTAAAGCCTCAGTTTCATACACGCCTGCCCCTGGATCACAGCCGGAGAGACCCTCCGTGCACCCCCTATGAGGGCAGACATTGAAGCCCTGCTCCTTCATGTGACTGAAGCGCATCGACATGACCTGCAAGAGGTTCACTCTGATGTCCAGCAGCTTTCTGAGTGGATCGCAGAGGGGGAATCTTCAGTGCTGGCGGTGGAAAGGAGGATGGCGGCAGTAGAACAGGAGCAAGCACGCCAGGTAGAACAATTACTGTATAATCCAAAAAAATATTGCGCTATTTTAAAAAAATTAAAAAAATAATGATGATAAAGCAGCTACATACGAATATGACTAAAATTCATGACAAGAATGCAGGTGAAAATGTAGTGCTAGTGCAAAGCCGTGTAGGGCATCAAAGCAAACCAAAATAAAAAGGGTGTATATACACATATACAAAAATGTGATCTCTGTTGAGTCTGTTACAGAGGTCACTAGGAAAGGAGGGGTGGCGTGTAAACCACAATGGATGGAGGGTGAACTTCAAGTTGAGAACATCTTCATAAGAACTATCAGGATCCCCGGGTATGTTTGTCTGACAGCAGGTATCACTGACGAGAAATAAGGAGGAGCAAACTTCACCCAGGTACTGACAGATCACTATATATATATATATATATATATATATACACACACACATATACACATATATACTGGCTCCAGGTCGCGACCCCCAGGGTCCCCCAGCTCACACCCACAGTAGGCAACAGGAGGATAGGGATAGTAAAGGAATAAGCCAAGGTCAGGGCCACAAGCAGACAAGGACAACAGAGTACACGCCAAGGTTCAGGGTCACAGGCAAACAGGGATAGTCGGGGACACGCCAAAGGTCAAGGTCACGAGCAGACAAGAATAGTAGAGAACACGCCAAGGTCTGTAGCAGAAACAAACGTAGAGCACACGGCAGGCAGGAACAGGAAGCCAAAACACACAAAGGTTGATCAGCAGGGCTGGCCTGCAATGCAGAGGTTAATATAGAGTTCTCTGATAGGAGCTGGGGTGGAGCCATGCTAGAGGAGAGTTAATAAAAGCAGTCAGGTGAGAGACAGCTGGTCTTTAGAGATGAACACATGGAGACAGGTAAGCTGAGAAACAAAACTCTATTGCATAACCATGACAGTACCCCCCCCCCCTTACGAGGCCTCCCCCTTCCCCGCCTGGGACCAGGTTTAGAGGGGAACTTCAAATGAATCTTCCTCAACAGACGAGGTGCAAAGACCTCAGAAGCCTTGATCCACAACCTCTCCTCAGGACCAAACCCCTTCCAATGCACAAGGTACTGGAGAATACCTCTACAGAGTCGGGAATCCAAAATTTGGCTAACCTCGTACTCCTGATTATCCTCAGAGACCAGCGTTGTGGTAGAGAGAGGACGAGAGAACTTATTGAGGACTAAAGGCTTCAGAAGGGCAACATGGAAGGAGTTAGAGATTTTGAGGCTTTGGGAATCTGGAGCTTGAAACAAACCGGATTCAGTTAGAAGTTATGGTGTACGGACCAATGAATCTTGGGGCAAATTTTAGAGAAGGAACCCGGAGTTTGATGTTCCTGGTGGAGAGCCAGACTTTGTCTCCTGGCTGAAGAGAAGGCGGCTTGCGCCTGCGACGGTCAGCAAAACTCTTGAATTTGTTGGCAGCTTTCTGGAGGGAATCATGACGTCAGCCCACATGGAATTGAATGATTCCTGAACATTAGCCAAAGCTGGAATGTCGGAAGAACAGGTCATAGGAAGAGGGAGTTGAGGATGTCTTCCATAAACAGTGATAAAGGGTGTTTTCTGAGAACGGACGTTGACATGATTATTCTGGGAGAACTCTGCCCACGGGAGTAGTGATGTCCAATCATCGTGATGAGCCGAGACCAAGGTACGGAGAAAGACCTCCAACTCCTGATTAACCCTCTCAGACTGGCCATTGGATTGGGGATGGTAAGAAGAGGTAAAATCCAAGGTAATGTTGAGGGATTTGCAAAAGGCTCTCCAAAAACGGGACTTAACTGAACACCCCTGTCTGAAATGACATGGGAAGGAACCACATGATGGCGGAAAATCTCTCGTACAAAAATGGGAACCAAGGCAGAGGCAGAAGGGAGACCAGGAAGAGGAACAAAATGAGCCATCTTGGAGAACCGATCGATTACCACCAAAATGGCTGTATTATTCTCCGACAGTGGAAGATCAGTGATAAAATCCATGGCAATGTGAGACCAGGGCTCCTTAGGAATGGGCAAGGGCATGAGAAGACCAGCAGGGACTTGTGTGGAAGATTTAGACTGAGCACAGACATGACAAGCCTTAACGTAATCTTTAACATCCGAGCGGAGGTTAGGCCACCAGTAGAGACGACTGATGAGCAGGAAGGATCGGAGGAACCCAGCATGACCTGCCACCTTGGAATCATGTCCCCAATGAAGGATCTTAGCTCTGTGGGAACAAAGGTCTTGCCAGGAGGAATTTTTGATTCCAGGGTGGTAGAATGGGCAACAATGCATGAGGTCGGAATGATCGGCTCAGGATAAGGGGTGGACTCCTCGTCCAAAGTGTCAAATGACCTAAAGAGCACATCAGCCCGACCGTTGCAGGAACCAGGTTTGTACTTAATCGGGAATTTAAAATGAGAAATGAAGAGACTCCACCTGGCCTGTCTGGGGTTCAGACGTTTAGCATTCTGTAGGTATTGTAGATTCTTGTGATCAGTAAAGATCGTAATGGAGTGAGGGGAACCCTCCAAGAGATGACGCAACTCTTCCAACGCCAATTTAATTGCGAGAAGTTCCCGATCACCAATGGCATAATTTCTCTCTGCCCGAGAAAATTTTTTGGAGAAGAACGCACATGGTTGATGTCTCTTCTCAAAGAACTGAAGAAGCACAGCTCCCACCCCCATCGAAGAAGCGTCTACTTCAATAAAAAATGGGTCCCCAGGATTTGGTCTCCTCAAGAGAGGTCCAGAAACAAAGGCCTGTTTCAGATCGTGAAACGCAGAGACAGCCTCGGGAGGCCAGTCTTTGGCATTTGCACCCTTCTTGGTTAAAGCGATAATAGGTGCGGCAATGGAAGAGTAATTCCTTATGAACTGCCTATAATAATTTGTGAAGCCAAGAAAGCGCTGTGTGGCCTTGAGGCTAGCAGGAAGGGGCCAGTTGGTAATGGCCGAGACCTTTCCGGGATCCATGCGAAGACCCAAACTAGAAATAAAACATCCCAGAAACAGGACCTCAGGACATTCAAAGGAAAATTTCTCCAGCTTGGCATAGAGATTATTCTCTCTAAGGCACTGAAGTACGGTGCGGACATGGTTTCTGTGAGCAAGCAGATTTTCTGAAAAGATGAGAATGTCATCTAGATAGATGACAACAAACTGGTACAGTAGATCCCTGAAGATTTCATTGACAAAGTTCTGGAACACAGCTGGAGCATTACACAAACCAAAAGCCATAACCAGGTATTCATAATGTCTGTCCCTAGTGTTAAACGCAGTCTTCCATTCGTCCCCTTCCCGTATTCTAATGAGATTGTATGCACCTCTGAGATCCAACTTGGTGAAAATGGAAGCCCCCTTCAACCTGTCGAATAGCTCAGATATTAGAGGTAAGGGGTATCGGTTTTTGATGGTCACTGCGTTTAACCCTCGATAGTCGATGCAGGGTCTGAGGGTACCATCCTTTTTAGCAACGAAAAAGAACCCTGCTCCTGCAGGCGACGAGGATTTCTGGATGAAACCTCTCTCCATATTCTCTGCGACATACTGAGACTTGGCCTGGGTCTCTGGAATGGACAGAGGGTAGGTACGACCCCTGGGCAGAGTTGCTCCAGGGCCAAGGTCAATGCCACAGTCAAAAGATCTGTGGGGAGGAAGCACCTCAGCAGACTTCTTACAGAACACATCCTGGTAATTGCTGTATGCCACGGGAAGATCAGAAGATAGGGAGGTGGTAGCAATGGGAAGTCTCTCCTTGGGGACCACCTTGAGAAGACAGGACGAGAAACACGAAGGACCCCAAGCCAGGATCTGCCCAGAGACCCAGTCCACATGTGGAGAGTGGAGCTGTAGCCAAGGAAGGCCCAATACAATGGGGGTAGAGGCCTTGGGTAGAATGAGGAAGGAAATCCACTCCTGGTGGAGTATCCCTACTGACATCCTAATAGGTAGTGTCTGGAAACGTATAGGGCCCCCTGGGAGCACAGTGCCATCAATTGCCGAGACTACCAGTGGTGTAGCGAGGGGAGAAAAGGTAAGCTTCATAGAAGAAGCAGTTCTCCAGTCCATAAAATTGCCGGCAGCCCCGGAGTCCAGATATGCTAGGACCGATTGGGGAGAAGGGCCTACATGGAGGAACACCGGAAGAAGAAGAGGAGAAGGTGATGTTTCTGGGTCCAATACTTCACCTTCCAAATGTATTAGACCCGAGCGTTTCCCGAACGAAGCGAGCAGGAGTCACGAAAATGACCCTTGCCCCCACAATAAAGACACAAGCCCAGAGTTCTGCATCTAGCACGTTCTTCGGGGGTTAGTCTGGTCCGGCCCAGCTGCATAGGTTCCTCAGCAGGCAGAGGATGCTCCACAGAGCAATGGGGGAAGAGTTCTGGCTGACTAGGACCTAGGGGGTGCTGGCGTCTTTTTTCTAGGGACCTCTCCTGGAAACGAATGTCAATCTGATTGCACAAGGAAATTACATCGTCCAGACTGGCGGGGATGGCTCTTCCTGCCAATTCGTCCTTCACTCGGTCAGAGAGGCCATGTAAAAAGGTTGCGACCAGGGCCTCATTGTTCCAGCTCAATTTAGCTGTGAGGATATGGAACTGAAGCACATATTGTCCCACCGAACAAGATTCTTGTCAAAGGCGTAAAGGGGCACTAGCCGCTGAAGAAACCCGAGCTGGCTCCTCGAAGATATTACGAAAAAGCTTCAAGAAGTCGGACAGGCTGGAAACCATCGGGTCATTCTTCTCCCACAGGGGGGCAGCCCAAGCTAAAGCTTCACCATAGAGGAGGGAAATGATATAGTCTACCTTAGCCCGATCAGACAGAAAGTTTTGAGGCTGGAGCTCAAAATGAATGGTGCATTGGCTGAGGAAGCCCCTGCAGGCCTTGGAGTCCCCAGAGAAACGGGACGGAGCTGGCAGTAAATATGAATGTGTGGCTGCGACTGGTGCGATAGGTGCAGCTGCTGATTGTACTTGAGGCTGCAGGTTTGGGTTTCCCAAGGAGGCCTAGAGCTGCTCGAAGCGGGAAGCCAGATCCTTAAGGAATCGCATCACCTGAGTCTGATTAGATTCCTGGGTCTCGAGTCTGCGAACTATGCCCGGCAATGGATCGGCTGCAAGAAGGGGAATGTCAGCCGGGTCCATGGCTGATTAAACTGTCAGGTCACCTTGAGGCTAGGTGACAGATGCACACCGTTGGGATCAGGAGTGCACTGCAAGGCAGTGGACCCTACGGCTGACTGCTGCGGATGGGAGTCCGGGTGTAAGGAAGGCAGGGGCGCTGGAACACCAACACGGATCCCACCGGGGTTAGAGCATAGGATTCCCTGGGGCGCGGAGTCTAAGAGCCAGCAGGTGTTCACCAGAGCCTCTAGTGGTGAGGATGAAATGGGCTGCAACTGGCTCCAGGTCGCGACCCCCAGGGTCCCCCAGCTCACACCCACAGTAGGCAACAGGAGGATAGGGATAGTAAAGGAATAAGCCAAGGTCAGGGCCACAAGCAGACAAGGACAACAGAGTACACGCCAAGGTTCAGGGTCACAGGCAAACAGGGATAGTCAGGGACACGCCAAAGGTCAAGGTCACGAGCAGACAGGAATTGTAGAGAACACGCCAAGGTCGGTAACAGAGGTTAATATAGAGTTCTCTGATAGGAGCTGGGGTGGAGCCATGCTAGAGGAGAGTTAATAAAAGCAGTCAGGTGAGAGACAGCTGGTCTTTAGAGATGAACACATGGAGACAGGTAAGCTGAGAAACAAAACTCTATTGCATAACCATGACAGTACCCCCCCCCCTTACGAGGCCTCCCCCTTCCCCGCCTGGGACCAGGTTTAGAGGGGAACTTCAAATGAATCTTCCTCAACAGACGAGGTGCAAAGACCTCAGAAGCCTTGATCCACAACCTCTCCTCAGGACCAAACCCCTTCCAATGCACAAGGTACTGGAGAATACCTCTACAGAATCGGGAATCCAAAATTTGGCTAACCTCGTACTCCTGATTATCCTCAGAGACCAGCGTTGTGGTAGAGAGAGGACGAGAGAACTTATTGAGGACTAAAGGCTTCAGAAGGGCAACATGGAAGGAGTTAGAGATTTTGAGGCTTTGGGAATCTGGAGCTTGAAACAAACCGGATTCAGTTAGAAGTTATGGTGTACGGACCAATGAATCTTGGGGCAAATTTTAGAGAAGGAACCCGGAGTTTGATGTTCCTGGTGGAGAGCCAGACTTTGTCTCCTGGCTGAAGAGAAGGCGGCTTACGCCTGCGACGGTCAGCAAAACTCTTGAATTTGTTGGCAGCTTTCTGGAGGGAATCATGACGTCAGCCCACATGGAATTGAATGATTCCTGAACATTAGCCAAAGCTGGAATGTCGGAAGAACAGGTCATAGGAAGAGGGAGTTGAGGATGTCCTCCATAAACAGTGATAAAGGGTGTTTTCTGAGAACGGACGTTGACATGATTATTCTGGGAGAACTCTGCCCACGGGAGTAGTGATGCCCAATCATCGTGATGAGCCGAGACCAAGGTACGGAGAAAGACCTCCAACTCCTGATTAACCCTCTCAGACTGGCCATTGGATTGGGGATGGTAAGAAGAGGTAAAATCCAAGGTAATGTTGAGGGATTTGCAAAAGGCTCTCCAAAAACGGGACTTAACTGAACACCCCTGTCTGAAATGACATGGGAAGGAACCCCATGATAGCGGAAAATCTCTCGTACAAAAATGGGAACCAAGGCAGAGGCAGAAGGGAGACCAGGAAGAGGAACAAAATGAGCCATCTTGGAGAACCGATCGATTACCACCAAAATGGCTGTATTATTCTCCGACAGTGGAAGATCAGTGATAAAATCCATGGCGATGTGAGACCAGGGCTCCTTAAGAATGGGCAAGGGCATGAGAAGACCAGCAGGGGCTTGTGTGGAAGATTTAGACTGAGCACAGACATGACAAGCCTTAACGTAATCTTTAAAAATCCGAGCGAAGGTTAGGCCACCAGTAGAGACGACTGATGAGCAGGAAGGATCGGAGGAACCCAGCATGACCTGCCACCTTGGAATCATATCCCCAATGAAGGATCTTAGCTCTGTGGGAACAAAGGTCGTGCCAGGAGGAATTTTTGATTCCAGGGTGGTAGAATGGGCAACAATGCATGAGGTCGGAATGATCGGCTCAGGATAAGGGGTGGACTCCTCGTCCAAAGTGTCAAATGACCTAAAGAGCACATCAGCCCGACCGTTGCAGGAATCAGGTTTGTACTTAATCGTGAATTTAAAATGAGAAAAGAAGAGACTCCACCTGGCCTGTCTGGGTTCAGACGTTTAGCATTCTGTAGGTATTGTAGATTCTTGTGATCAGTAAAGATCGTAATGGAGTGAGGGGAACCCTCCAAGAGATGACGCCACTCTTCCAATGCCAATTTAATTGTGAGAAGTTCCCGATCACCAATGGCATAATTTCTCTCTGCCCGAGAAAATTTTTTGGAGAAGAACGCACATGGTTGATGTCTCTTCTCAAAGAACTGAAGAAGCACAGCTCCCACCCCCATCGAAGAAGCGTCTACTTCAATAAAAAATGGGTCCCCAGGATTTGGTCTCCTCAAGAGAGGTCCAGAAACAAAGGCCTGTTTCAGATCGTGAAATGCAGAGACAGCCTCGGGAGGCCAGTCTTTGGCATTTGCACCCTTCTTGGTTAAAGCGATAATAGGCGCGGCAATGGAAGAGTAATTCCTTATGAACTGCCTATAATAATTTGTGAAGCCAAGAAAGCGCTGTGTGGCCTTGAGGCTAGCAAGAAGGGGACAGTTGGTAATGGCCGAGACCTTTCCGGGATCCATGCGAAGACCCAAACTAGAAATAAAACATCCCAGAAACAGGACCTCAGGACATTCAAAAGAAAATTTCTCCAGCTTGGCATAGAGATTATTTTCTCTAAGGCGCTGAAGTACAGTGCGGACATGGTTTCTGTGAGCAAGCAGATTTTCTGAAAAGATGAGAATGTCATCCAGATAGATGACAACAAACTGGTACAGTAGATCCCTGAAGATTTCATTGACAAAGTTCTGGAACACAGCTGGAGCATTACACAAACCAAAAGGCATAACCAGGTATTCGTAATGCCTGTCCCTAGTGTTAAACGCAGTCTTCCATTCGTCCCCTTCCCGTACTCTAATGAGATTGTATGCACCTCTGAGATCCAACTTGGTGAAAATGGAAGCCCCCTTCAACCTGTCGAATAGCTCAGATATTAGAGGTAAGGGGTATCGGTTTTTGATGGTCACTGCGTTTAACCCTCGATAGTCGATGCAGGGTCTGAGGGTACCATCCTTTTTAGCAACGAAAAAGGACCCTGCTCCTGCAGGCGACGAGGATTTCTGGATGAAACCTCTCTCCAGATTCTCTGCGACATACTCAGACCTGGCCTGGGTCTCTGGAATAGACAGAGGGTAGGTACGACCCCTGGGCAGAGTTGCTCCAGGGCCAAGGTCAATGCCACAGTCAAAAGATCTGTGGGGAGGAAGCACCTCAGCAGACTTCTTACAGAACACATCCTGGTAATCGCTGTATGCCGCGGGAAGATCAGAAGATAGGGAGGTGGTAGCAATGGGAAGTCTCTCCTTGGGGACCACCTTGAGAAGACAGGACGAGAAACACGAAGGACCCCAAGCCAGGATCTGCCCAGAGACCCAGTCCACATGTGGAGAGTGGAGCTGTAGCCAAGGAAGGCCCAATACAATGGGGGTAGAGGCCTTGGGTAGAATGAGGAAGGAAATCCACTCCTGGTGGAGTATCCCTACCGACATCCTAATAGGTAGTGTCTGGAAACGTATAGGGCCCCCTGGGAGCACAGTGCCATCAATTGCCGAGACTACCAGTGGTGTAGCGAGGGGAGAAAGGGTAAGCTTCATAGAAGAAGCAGTTCTCCAGTCCATAAAATTGCCGGCAGCCCCGGAGTCCAGATATGCTAGGACCGATTGGGGAGAAGGGCCTACATGGAGGAACACCGGAAGAGGAAGAGGAGAAGGTGATGTTTCTGGGTCCAATACTCCACCTTCCAAATGTATTAGACCCGAGCGTTTCCCGAACGAAGCGAGCAGGAGTCACGAAAATGACCCTTGCCCCCACAATAAAGACATAGGCCCAGAGTTCTGCATCTAGCATGTTCTTCGAGGGTTAGTCTGGTCCGGCCCAGCTGCATAGGTTCCTCAGTAGGCAGAGGATGCTCCACAGAGCAATGGGGGAAGAGTTCTGGCTGACTAGGACCTAGGGGGTGCTGGCGTCTTTTTTCTAGGGACCTCTCCTGGAAACGAATGTCAATCTGATTGCACAAGGAAATTACATCGTCCAGACTGGCGGGGATGGCTCTTCCTGCCAATTCGTCCTTCACTCGGTCAGAGAGGCCATGTAAAAAGGTTGCGACCAGGGCCTCATTGTTCCAGCTCAATTTAGCTGTGAGGATATGGAACTGAAGCACATATTGTCCCACCAAACAAGATTCTTGTCGAAGGCGTAAAGGGGCACTAGCCGCTGAAGAAACCCGAGCTGGCTCCTCGAAGATATTATGAAAAAGCTTCAAGAAGTCGGACAGGCTGGAAACCACCGGGTCATTCTTCTCTCACAGGGGGGGCAGCCCAAGCTAAAGCTTCACCATAGAGGAGGGAAATGATATAGTCTACCTTAGCCCGATCAGACAGAAAGTTTTGAGGCTGAAGCTCAAAATGAATGGTGCACTGGCTGAGGAAGCCCCTGCAGGCCTTGGAGTCCCCAGAGAAACGGGACGGAGCTGGCAGTAAATATGAATGTGTGGCTGTGACTGGTGCGATAGGTGCAGCTGCTGATTGTACTTGAGGCTGCAGGTTTGGGTTTCCCATGGAGGCCTAGAGCTGCTCGAAGCGGGAAGCCAGATCCTTGAGGAATCGCATCACCTGAGTCTGATTAGATTCCTGGGTCTCGAGTCTGCGAACTATGCCCTGCAATGGATCGGCTGCAAGAAGGGGAATGTCAGCCGGGTCCATGGTTGATTAAACTGTCAGGTCACCTTGAGGCTAGGTGACAGATGCACACCGTTGGGATCAGGAGTGCACCGCAAGGCAGTGGACCCTACGGCTGACTGCTGCCGATGGGAGTCCGGGTGTAAGGAAGGCAGGGGCGCTGGAACACCAACACGGATCCCACCGGGGTTAGAGCATAGGATTCCCTGGGGCGCGGAGTCTAAGAGCCAGCAGGTGTTCACCAGAGCCTCTAGTGGTGAGGATGAAATGGGCTGCAACTGGCTCCAGGTCGCGACCCCCAGGGTCCCCTAGCTCACACCCACAGTAGGCAACAGGAGGATAGGGATAGTAAAGGAATAAGCCAAGGTCAGGGCCACAAGCAGACAAGGACAACAGAGTACACGCCAAGGTTCAGGGTCACAGGCAAACAGGGATAGTCAGGGACACGCCAAAGGTCAAGGTCACGAGCAGACAGGAATTGTAGAGAACAGGCCAAGGTCGGTAACAGAAACAAACGTAGGGCACACGGCAGGCAGGAACAGGTAGCCAAAACACACAAAGGTTGATCAGCAGGGCTGGCCTGCTGTGCAGAGGTTAATATAGAGTTCTCTGATGGAGCTGGGGTGGAGCCATGCTAGAGGAGAGTTAATAAAAGCAGTCAGGTGAGAGACAGCTGGTCTTTAGAGATGAACACATGGAGACAGGTAAGCTGAGAAACAAAACTCTATTGCATAACCATGACAGAAGGACTGATGGAATAATTTGTCACCAGGATCACTTCAACCGAAGGGTTTGCTGTCTCCCTGGTGCTAGGGTTCGGCATGTGGTGGACCAGGTGGATAAATTACTGGGAGGGGCTGGGCATGACCCAGCTGTCTTGGTCCACGTTGGAACCAATGACAGTATACATGGAAGGTGGAGGCTCCTTAAGAATCAATTTAAAGAACTAGGCTGCAAGTTGAAGGGAAGGACCTCCAAGGTGATATTCTCTGAAATATTGCCTGTGCCATGCGCAACACAGGAAAGGCAGGGGGTGATTAGAGAGCTGAATGCATGGCTAAGGGTTTTTAGAGCACTGTGCTGACTTTTCATTGGGGTGAAACCTATATGCTAAAGACAGTTTGCACTTGAATGGAAGGGGGTCTGCTGTGCTGGGGGAGAGGTTTATGGGAAGGCTGGAGGAGTATTTAAACTAGGATTGAGGGGGGAGGATGAACTAGAATTACATCAGGCAGACAGGTCAGTTAGGGGTCAGACATTAATGGAGGGTAGAATGGGGATAGATGGGGGGAGGGTTATGGCAGGTGACAAGAAAGTTCCCATGTTGCAAACAGCCATTGGAAACTATAGTGCCATTTGTACTACTAAAAATGATATGAAAAACACCAGAGCAAAATGTAATAATGCATTAAAGTGTTTGTTCACCAATGCCAGAAGTCTGCCAAGCAAAATAGGTGAGTTGGAAGCTCTGGTGCATGAGGAGAGCTATGATGTAATCGGTATTGCTGAAACTTGGCTTCCTCACATGACTGGGCTATTAATATTCCTGGCTATGCACTCTTTCGGAGAGACAGGGTAAAAAGGAAAGGTGTCTGTCTCTATGTGAGAAGTGATCTCAAAGCAAGTGTGAAAGAGGACCTGGTTGATGGAGAGTGTGATGAGTCTGAAGCATTATGGGTGGAACTGTATATAGATGTGCGTAGTTCAAAGTTAATCATTGGAGTTTGTTATAGACCACTCAATGTTAACGAGGAGGTGGAGACTCAGCTCCTTGCACAGATGGAAAGGGCTACAAGGGCTGGGACGGTGATAATAATGAGGGATTTTAACTACCCAGAAATTGACTGGAGTAATGGCACTGCTGGGATAGTTAAAGGGCACAAATTTATAAACCTATTACAGGACAATTTTATGGTCCAGTTTATTGAGGCCCCAACTAGGAATGAAGCTCTGTTGGACCTAGTAATCTCAAACCATGCAGAGCTTATTACTAATGTTCAGATAAAGGAACAAAAGAAAAAACGACTCCTGTGCACAAGTGGATCACCATATGAATGGTACATCAAACACAGGCCTTGCTGCCCTCAAGGATGGGGGATCCTAATAGAGACCGAGATAAAAGAGAAACAGGGGCGCACCAGCCTTGTGCATTATCTTTTAAAATGTTTATTGAATAAAAAATGGTAAAAAGAAACAACTCACAAGCAATTGGTAGAGGAGGTACAACGTGAAAGTGCACCGTCACACAGCATGCGACTTAGGATGAGCGATACCTTTCAAAGATCGTGGAGGAACGCACAGGCATCACAATCAGCTAACACATTTCGAAGGGAACGTCCCTTCTTCATCAGAGCTATGCAGTGAACTCTCCTTCAGCAGTCCCTATTTATAAGTGCCTGAGTGTCAAGGAAACAAGGATGGGATATGGGGCTCCTCCCCCTCAAAAGATCCCTCCCTCTTTTGCCCTCCAATCATACGGGCAAAACTCCAATATACAGAGAATAGTTTATATATATATATGAAGACAAATATAATAGATAAAATAGAAGTATAATAGAGGCAAGCTGAGCCATTGTTAATGGATCGTGGCATGCTGTGCACACAGAATGCAGAGATGACACTAGCATGAAGTGTATCAAACATACCAGATACGAACCGTAGTGAGCAGTAGTAACCATGGTGGGTGGGGAACCCCCCACTCCAAAAACCACCAGTCGCATCAAAGAATATAAAAGAGTATAAGAATATAAAAATATATAAAAATATATATAAATACCTACAATATTATCTCAGGGGGTCAGTGTATGTGGAGCGCCTCCGCATCGAGTGCACAGCAGGCCGGTAGCAACAGCGTGGCAATGCCGAAGTAGAACGCACGTCGATGTGTTTGCGTTCCAAGCTGGAGGAAGGGGGCGGGATCCACATCGCCCCTTCTGCATCTCACAAAGCCCGCTGACAACAAGACCGGCGAAAGACAGCCCGGCGGCATGCAGCTGGGGGCGGGACCAGAATGTTAAAGGCCGTCCACTCACTAGAGCCATCCTAATGTCAGTCCAAGCTAGCAGCTGCCCCACAAGCATCGGCCCACATGGACAAGAGTGCCAAGTGGCCCCCAGCAGGAGACCAAATGGCCCCTAGAAAAAGATAATGTATATGCCAAGTGGTAAAATATTAATAATGATGATGCTAATAGTGATGTAAATACTATTAGATAATAAAATTGAATTAAATAAATGGCTGAGATAGTAGTAAATACATATTAAATAATGAAATAAAAATGGTGAATTAATACTAATAGTAATGTATATAATATAATAATAAAGATGATAATGATGATGATACTATTAAAGAGATAAAACAATAGTGATATGATATCATATCAATCATCTGACCGCCAGCGCAAAAAAACATGCGCCACACCTAAAACTCTGCACACGCATATAAGTGCCCACAGACTAGCACGCCACGACTCAACAACAGGTCAGCAATTATGAGGACTGTGTAAACAGAAACCAACCCAATTGGAATTGCAATAAAATAAAGATCATGCTGAAGGAAATATGCACATGCGGCAACATACTGCGACTGGAGAAGCAATGTCTGAAAACTGGTAATTACAAAGTACTAGGCATACATAAATCCCATTGTAATAAAACAACTAATAGTATAATAAAAGTAAGTACTCCCTCTCCAGTCGCTGTGTGCAATAAATGGTTGTGAAAGTGACTACAAAATCAACAACAAAACGATACATGTATTTTACAAATGCAATCATGTCATGGATGGTGTCACAACTACAATATTAATAAACAATAATTGATAATAATTATTAATAATCAACTATTATCTAAAATTGAATAAAGGCTACATCAAATTAAATAAAATAGATAATACACTGAACCCGTTGCTGTATATTGAAGATTGTATATAAACACACGGCCTATCCCCATGAAGAGGGGGGCAGAGATGGACAGAAAAGGGGAAAAAAGAGAGTGGGGAAGGCAGGAGAGTAACCAATGGACTCTATACGGTCAGACAATTTTGTGAACCTCAGGATCCTCATTCAACCCCCCGGGGGTCATGCTACCTAATGTGAAGATCCAATAGGCCTCGCGTTTGCAGAGCCTTTGGTGTCTTCTACCTCTATCGAGATCACCCCTGATGGACTCAATCCCAAACACTTTCATACCAGATGGATCTCCGTGGTGTACATCATGAAAGTGCCGAGGGACAGGGTATTTGACTCGTGTGTTGGTAATATCACATTTGTGCTCGCCAATGCGCACTCTCATGGGGCGAGAGGTGCGGCCAACATAAAGGCGCCCAAACGGACAAATGATGCCATAAACCACGTGGTCCGTCCCACAGTTAATGAACTGCTTCAGATGGTGAACTCTACCATCACTACCAGTGACAGACTTTTTTCTGTGCCACATGTATTGACAAGTGCCACAGTTCCTAACACTATACTTGTAGCTACCTTTCTGATCAAAAATAGTCGACCAGGCATTAGTGGACTTATTCAGGGGTTTCTTCACCATGCTGGGAGCTATCAAGCTTTCTAAATCTCGTGGTTTTCTATAGACTATATTGGGTCTGTCAGGAAGGTGCTTACTTAAAATCGGATCGTGTTTGAGGATACTCCAGTTCTTCGGTAAAATGCTTTGTATTTCAAAGGCTTTCTTGGTATATTGAGTGGAGAACTGGGTTTGTATAATGTCCTGATCACTGGCAGAGGTAGACCGTGAATCATGTACCAGGGGCTCATCATATAGATGAGCATATTTATTACAGGCAGTATCAATTAAGGTGGAATCATAACTCTTGTCAATGAATTTGTTCCGGAGGATCTTGCTCTGTTCTATATAGTCACTTTTCATTGTGCAGGTGCGCTTTAGACGGCAGAACTGTCCATATGGGGCATTCCTTATCCATCTAGGATGATGATTGCTCTCAGCATGTAAAAAGGAGTTAACACTGCTGGGTTTAAAGTGTGTTTTGGAGATGATACTGCCATCAGGGCCATTCCTGAGCTACAGATCTAGGAAAACAAGGCTGTCACTACTGATGACATGAGTAAACTCAATCCCAAAAGGATTGTCTCTACAGTGCTAAAGGAATAGACATAGTTCCTGATCGGATCCATCCCAAATGATAAGGATATCATCGATATATCTGGCAAAGAGGACCAGGTTTGCCCCAAAGGGGTTATTGTTCCAGATGAACAACTCCTCCCAATAACCCATAAAAATGTTGGCATAGCTAGGGGCGAACCTGGCCCCCATCGCAGTACCCTTAATCTGCAAATAATGCTCTCCAAGAAAAGAGAAGTGGTTATGTTTGAGAGAGAATTCAACACAATCAAGTACAAACTTTGCCTGCACAGAGTTAAGTGCACCTTCTTTGGATAAATAATTATTTACTGCTCTTAGGCCATAGATGTAATCAATCGATGTATAGAGCGAGGCTACATCTAAGGAAAGCCATTTGTATCTAGGTTGCCATACATAATGCAATAAAATTTCCAACATATGGCTCGAATCCCTAACGAAAGATGGAAGATTCGTGACTATTCCCTGTAGAAAATGATCAATGTAGCATCCTACATTGCTAGTGATACTGTCGATGCCTGCAATGATGGGTCTACCAGGGGGATCAACCTCGCTTTTGTGCACCTTAGGAATGTGGTAAAAATGTGGGGTCAGGGCATGTCTGTTATAGAGAAAGTGATATTCATTTTTGGTGAGGACCACATCCAATAAAGCTTGATCTAAAAGTGATTTCAGATCTTTCGTATATTCTATAACAGGGTCACCTTTCAATTTGATGTAGGTACCTGTATCCCCCAATAGCCTCATAGCCTCAGCAATATAATCATCTCTATTTTGAATGACTAAACTACCACCTTTATCAGCTTTCCAAATGATGACGTCCTGATTCTGCCTAAGGCTAGTGACAGCGGGTCAAGATGTTTTTCGAACTTGTTCCCTTTGGTGTTAGCATGGCAAAATCTCATTCTAAAGGATTCAAAGACCACATCATAGAATGTCGAGATGTATTTCCCCTTAGCCCAATTGCTGACCTGTTGTTGAGTCGTGGCGTGCTAGTCTGTGGGCACTTATATGCGTGTGCAGAGTTGTAGGTGTGGCGCGTGTTTTTTGCGCTGGCGGTCAGATGATTGATATGATATCATATCACTATTGTTTTATCTGTTTAATAGTACCATAATCATTATTATCTTTATTATTATATTATATACATTACTATTAATTTCACCATTTTTATTTCATTATTTAATATGTATCTACTACTATCTCAGCCATTTATTTGATTCAATTTTATTATCTAATAGTATTTACATCACTATTACCATCATCATTATTAATATTTTACCACTTGGCATATACATTATCATTTTCTAGGGGCCCTTTGGTCTCCTGTTGGGGGCCACTTGGCACTCTTGTCCGTGTGGGCCGCTGCTTGTGGGGCAGCTGCTAGCTTGGACTGACCTTAGGATGGCTCTAGTGAGTGGACGGCCTTTAACATTCTGGTCCCGCCCCCAGCTGCATGCCGCCAGGCTGTCTTTCGCTGCTCTTGTTGTCAGCGGGCTATGTGAGATGCAGAAGGGGCAGTGTGGATCCCGCCCCCTTCCTCCAGCTTGGAACGCAAACACATCGGCGTGCGTTCCACTTCGGCATTGCCACGCTGTTGCTACCGGACAGCACGCCGTGATCCATTACCAATGGCTCAGCTTGCCTCTATTATACTTCTATTTTATCTATTATATTTGTCTTCATATATATACAAACTATTCTCTGTATATTATTTGGAGTTTTGCCCATATGATTGGAGGGCAAAAGAGGGAGGGATCTTTTGAGGGGGAGGAGCCCCATATCCCATCCTTGTTTCCTTGACACTCAGGCACTTATAAATAGGGACTGCTGAAGGAGAGTTCACTGCATAGCTCTGATGAAGAAGGGACGTTCCCTTCGAAATGCGTTAGCTGATTGTGATGCCTGTGCGTTCCTCCACGATCTTTGGAAGGCATCGCTCATCCTAAGTCGCATGCTGTGTGTCGGTGCACTTTCACGTTGTGCCTCCTCTACCAATTGCTTGTGAGTTGTTTCTTTTTACCATTTTTTATTCAATAAACATTTTAAAAGTTAATGCACAAGGCTGGTGCGCCCCTGTTTCTCTTTTATCTCGGTCAGATAAAGGAACACCTGGGTAGCAGTGATCATAACATGGTTTCATTTGATGTTAGCTGTAAACAAGAAATACATACGGGAAAGATAAAAACACTTAACATCAAGAGAGCAAATTTTCCAAGGATGAGGGCTGCTCTCCAGGATTTAGACTGGGAGGGAATATTGGCATTGATAAACACATAACAGAAATGGGAATTCTTCAAAAAGACTGTTTGGGACCTCACTGCAAAGTATATTCCCATGGGCAATAAGTTTAAAAGGCTAAAAATAAAACCTGTGGCTCATGGTCAAAGTTAAAAAAGATATAAACAATAAGAAAAGAACTTTTAAAAAATATAAAAATGAAGGAACACTAGTGTAGTTTAAATGTTACAAAAGAATTTAACAGAATATGTAAAAAGGAAATCAAGGATGCAAAAATTCCAAAACGAACGACAGATTGCAAAAGATAGTAGGACAAACCCCAAAAAATTCTTCAAATATATTAATAGTAAAAAGGTCAGGCATGTAGGCCCTTTACAAAATAATCTAGAGTGGGTGAATGGGGACAAAGAGAAGGCTAATTTATTAAATACTTTCTTCAGCTGTGTGTATACAAAAGAGCATGGGGGAGCTCATGTCCATAATGGGGGTGGTATTGACACAGCCCCGAATGATCCACAATGGCTCAAAAGTGATATGGTCCAGAAATATTTAGACAGAATAAAGGTGGATAAAGCACCTGGACCTGATGGCATCCACCCACAGATCCTAAAAGAATTGAGCTATGTAATTTCAAAGCCATTGTATCTAATTTTTAGAGACTCATTAATGACGGGAATAGTACCACTGGATTGGCGCAGGGCGAACGTGGTGCCTATATTTAAAAAGGGATCAAAGTCTTTACCAAGTAACTATAGACCTGCTAGTTTAACTTCTGTAGTTGGGAAGATACTGGAGCATTTAATAAAAGACCACATAGACGAGTTCTTGCTGGAAAAAAAAACATTTTAAGCAACAGATATCATGGATTCATGAAAGACAGAAGTTGTCAGACAAACCTGATTTCTTTTTATGAAGAGGTAAATAAAACCTTGGACAGAGGGGTGGCTGTGGGCGTGGTATACTTGGATTTTGCAAAAGCGTTCAATACAGTTCCGCACACACGGCTCATGTGTAAGGTAAAGTCTACAGGCTTGGAAATATCAGTTTATAAATGGATAGAAAATTGGCTAAAAGACAGAATTCAGAGAGTAGTGGTTAAAGATTCTAATGGTCTAAGGTTATCAGTGGTGTACCCCAAGGTTCAGTGCTGGGAACCTTACTTTTTAATAGCTTTATAAATGATATTGGGTCTGGGATCAAAAGTAACATTTCTGTCTTTGCAGATGACACCAAGCTATGCAGTCACAGTGGAATAACATCCTTACAGGATGTCCCCAATTTACAAGCCGACTTCAATGCACTGTCTAATTGGGCAACTATGTGGCAGATGAGGTTTAATGTTGAGAAATGTAAATTTATGCACTTGGGGGCTAAGAATATGCAAACATCATACATGCTAGGGGGAGTACAACTGGGGGAATCTGTAGTGGGGAAGGATCTGGGGGTTTTATAGATCATAAGATTGTGACAGGCTGGAGGGATATATAGTGTCTCATGGGGGGTAGGGGTTTAGGGGGGGGTAGTAGTATTGTTTCCCTCAGGTTTCTTAAGGCCTAGAGATGCTGAATATTATAACATGGATGCAACTGCACACTATGATGTGGGCCTGCCTCGGAGGAGATCGCTGACTTTACATCAGGTGCCCCCTGTACTAGGAGAGCCCCAATTTTTATTTTTTTATGTTCCTAGTGGGGCGTTACCTTTTGTTATTTCATTAGTTTGCAATGGCAGGTGTTAGCTATGTGACAGTCCTGAGAATCCATGACATGGGCACCGTGGTTCCACCTTGTGGAGGAGGGTCTGGGGTTTCCAGGTGAGAGCTAATAGCCCAGGTGTAGAGGATACACTTGAAGGGGGAAGGAGGAAAGGAAGAGAAATGGAAAGGAAATGTGTGACACATATTGCGCTGCCAAGAAGGGGAGGCCTGCCTCGCAGGTAAAAATTGTGGGTAGTGTGGGGAGATGTTGGGGCGGTGTTGGCGGCGGTAGGAGCGAGCCGGATCCGAGGAGTGATTTTATTTTCACTTATATATCTAGCTTGAGGATCACTGTATATATATATGTGCACTTTAATTTTTTATACAAGTACTATGATAAGTATAGTACTCTTACATCTTACATTGGGAGGTATTCCCTCTTTCACTTGGTATACAATATTTGGATTTTTATATATAGAAGTGGTTTAAGGGGTTTTTTTTTGTTTGTTTTTTTCTCGGTTTGTCTCAACACATTATAGATCACTCGCCGCTCGCGCCTGGCTCGTTCTGATGGGTGCTGGTGTTGTACCATTATCCTACCGCTGAAAGTACATTTATAGATGCCTCCACGCCTTGGTCTTGACGGTGGAAAGCCTGACCCCCTTTTTTTTTTTTTTTTCTTTTGTTGGGTTGTCGAGACCGGGATATGGAGGCTCCAGATCTTGGCGAAGGGTGGCAACTCCCACCTATGCCTCTATATGGAAGAGAATTTTGAAAATTGGGAAAATAATAGATTTGACAAAGTCGCCTGACAGGGTGCAACAAATATTGTTATTTTGTACAAGACATCTAGAGTTTATATTTGATATTTTATACATAGGTTGTTGAGTATAATATGATTTTACGGTCATCGGAGGGAGGGGAGCGGTCTCTCCCCGCCAACTCTTGACCACGTCCCCATTTAGGTCTGCGCTCACTTAAATGGTAATTTGAATGTGAGTGCCTATATTTTCTTTATCCCTCTTTATCTGTAAGAGGGAGGCGTGGGTGGTTAATAAACTTCCTGCCCACACATCAGTGTTAATAGAACCTGTAGCGCCCACCCCATTCAGGTGGGTGCTTAGTGTGTTCTGTTAATAGTGATAGGTAAAATTGGCCTAGGCCTTACATTTTTTCCTTAGGCCTGGTTATTTGTTTGTGGGTGGGAGTGTTAGAATAGAGGGGGGTGTGGCCACCTACACTCTGGCTAAAGGAGGTCCCCTCGTCCTTCCAGTGGAGATGTTCTGGAAGGGAGGCAGGATTTGGGATTTGAGTGGCAGGCAGCTTATATGGAGAGCTCTGGACCAATCATTAAATTGTATTGGCAGGGGCAGGACTTGCATATAAGCTGGGGTCACATGCTTCCAGGGAGAGATTCAGGAGTCAGGAGGAGTTGGAACCATGTAAAGAGTGCTGGAGAAGGAGGCTTGAAGGCCTGGGGGTTCAGAGACCGGATAGCAGGAGCAGAGGTCGTCATGTAGACCAGAGGAGAAACCGGGCGTCCCAGCCGGGGATGTACCGGACCTTGAGGAGGAGGAAGTAGGAGCAAAGCAGACGGAGGAAACTGGGAATTGACTTTCCGTGAGTACCATGGACTGTTAATTGGGAGTGAGTGCAACCCAGTGGTGCTTATCTGTAAACTTGCTATGAGTCCAAGGACCTTGTGAGAAGTACTTTTCTGAACTGACAGGGATTGATTGGAAGAGTCAAGGAATTAGGCGGTGGAGGCCTGGGACTTTGGAATCTTTTATCCACAGCATTATTCAGAGTGATGCTGGTCCGCTCAAAAAGGAAAGTACACAAGACCAGAGACAGGAACCAGAATTAATAGAGGCATCTCATATCTTCTAGCTACTTGTTTACCAACCTAAGTTCAAGAATAAAATTCTTTATAAAATATAAAGACTGTCTGTTGTTCTGAAGTTGCATGGGAAGGAAGAACGGGGTCACTGACATAAAGGTAAAGAACAACTTTGCAGCTCCCAAGGGAGTAGTGCGCTACATGGAGGTCCCACCGAGATTATCTTTATTGTCAACCCGTTACTCATGGCAATTACACCGGATTTAAACACTGTCCTACATCACAGTTGAAGATGTGTATGAGGTCTGTGGATGTCGCTGTTGCCCTTGGAAACATGGATACAGGGGGTGGCGTGGCCAGAGACTATGGGGAAATTGCTCTCAGAGTGGGACATCACAAGAGGAACATTTTCTTTTACTATGAAAATCATGACTGCTGCTTTAGCCTCCAATTCTACAGTGCCTGCCACCAGGCCACGTCCAGGAGGAGAAGATACCAGCATTCAGCATGCCACACGCCAAACCCAAGGCAGAGGAAGATGGCGGAGGGTGTTCAGAGCGCACCCACCATGCAGCGGTTATCTGATCAGCAGGACCAGGTCCTTGTGGACACCGGTATTAGACTGGAACTCACTGGAGGACTGGCGCTAGTAGTAGTAGGAGTGGAGAGGCTCTGCATGTTGTGTCCCAGCTGTCAGAAGCCTACCGTAGGAGTCAGCGCCTGGGCCCGGTGTGGGCATTGTGGTACGCAACTGACACGCCTGGGACCGGTACAGCAGGAGGTCCAGTACTACTTCGCCAGTTCTGTAACCGGACTATGTTTGCCGCAAATCCAGAAGACCCAGAGGGCCGGGGAAGGCCATGTGTCGCCTGTGTCTGCAGCGGAGGAGTTCCCGACTGGTTCAGGGGAATCGTAAGTACCAGAGGTTCAGGTAGGACCTGATGGGGAAGCCTGTGGCCTGGACAGGGATCTGGGGACTGCCGGAAGAACACCCTGAAGAAACGGCCGCTTTAAGTAAGCCTCTTGCTGAGCCCGTTCGGAAGGAGCCACAGCTGCAGGAGGGGGATCCCTCGGGTGAACCGAACAGGGTAGGCAAGGGCCAGGCTGTGGACTGGGGGTCAGAGGTGCTGGACAAGTATGGGTCCATGGAGCGCTTTTTGAGTGGTCATCTCCAGAAGAAGGTAATTCCAGTGAAGAGGAGGAATGGTTCCTAGAAAGTTCTACCTCTGTAGGAGCTTCCACTGGCGTTCCTGAGAGTAAACCAACCTACCTAAAACCCTCAGTACCCCCCATTAGACTTTCATCCAAGTCATCAAAGACTCTTTTTCCTGGAACATTCTCCTACCAACAACGGGCTATCAGAGCCCTGGACTCATGCGTTCTGCCTGGGTGGGGAAGGCCAAAGGAATTACCACAGTTGTCTCGATTCCAGAGGGACGTGCAAAGAAGAGTCGCACAGGAGTGGGGTCTTGATTATCTGTACGTTCCAGATCAGGTCATGGAAACAGTTGAGGCTTCCAGGGAACAGTGGGAGAGTGACCTGATCTGGGATTACTTACATGTCCCTAATAGGGATGAGCCGAACCCCCGGTTCGGTTCGACCCAGAACCTGCGAACGGACCGAAAGTTCGCACGAACTTTAGAACCCCATTAATGTCTATGGGACTTGAACGTTCAAAATCAAAAGTGCTAATTTTAAAGGCTAATATGCAAGTTATTGTCCTAAAAAGGGTTTGGGGACCCGGGTCCTGCCCCAGGGGACATGTATCAATGCAAAAAAAGTTTTAAAAGCGTCCATTTTTTTGGAAGCAGTGATTTTAATGATGCTTAAAGTGAAATATTCCTTTAAATATCGTACCTGGGGGTGTCTATAGTATACCTGTAAAGAGGCGCGTGTTTGTCGTGCTTAGAACAGTCCCTGCACAAAATGAAATTTTTAAAGGAATAAAAGTCATTTAAAACTGCTTGCGTCTTTAATGTAATGTCGGGTCCCAGCAACATGGATGAAAATCAGTGAGACAAACGGCATGGGTACCCCCCCCCCCACCCAGTCCATTACAAGGCCCTTTGGGTCTTATATGGATATTAAGGGGAACCCCACACCCAAATTAAAAAAAGGAAAGGCGTGGGCCCCCAGGCCATATATACTCTGAACAGCAGTATACAGGCGGTGCAAACAAGACAGGCACTGTAGGTTTGTTGTTAAGTAGAATCTGTTTGTAATTTTGAACTGGTACATTTTTAAAGTGTAGCTCCAGCCAAAAAATCTATGTTTAAGCTTTTTGGAAAACATAGGGAAGGATTATCACCCCTGTAACATTTGTTTTGCTGTCTGTGGACCTCTTCAGAAGATTTCACCTCACTTTCTGTCCCAATGACAAATGTTTTTTGAAAATTTGGTGTTTTTAGTGAAACAAGGATTGGTGATAAAGCATCAGTGAAGAGGAGACATGTTTTTCCCATATTAACTCTTACAGGAGAGAATTTCCCTTCCTAGGGGTAGATTTAATCTCACTTCCTGTTGTCTCCTTCCATTTGCAAGTAATAGTCGTTTGTAAGTTGGATGTTTGAAAGTAGGGGCCTGCCCTATATACTCTGCAGAAATTGGGGCCTTAGGTGTTGGTGTTGCCACAACACTGTAAGCCCTCACAGTTACTCTTGGTGGGCGCAGGAACGGGCCCTGCTGTGAAATATTAGATCAAGAATTATAATTACATGCCATTGTTGAACAGTGGTAGAAAAATTGGGCCTTTGGTGGTGGTGGTGCCACAACACTGTAAGTCCTCACAGTTACTCTTGGTTGGTGCTGGAACGGGCCCTGCTGTGAAATATTATATCAAGAATTGTAATTACATGCACCTGTTGAACAGGGGCAGAAAAATTGGGCCTTTGGTGGTGGTGTTGCCACAACACTGTAATGCCCCGTACACACGGTCGGATTTTCCGATGGAAAATGTCCGATCGGAGCGTGTTGTCGGAAATTCCGACCGTGTGTGGGCTCCATCGGACATTTTCCATCGGATTTTCCGACACACAAAGTTTGAGAGCAGGATATAAAATTTTCCGACAACAAAATCCGTTGTCGGAAATTCCGATCGTGTGTACACAAATCCGACGCACAAAGTGCCACTCATGCTCAGAATAAATAAAGAGATGAAAGCTATTGGCTACTGCCCCGTTTATAGTACCGACGTACGTGTTTTACGTCACCGCGTTTAGAACAATCGGATTTTCCGACAACTTTGTGTGACCGTGTGTATGCAAGAAAAGTTTGAGCCAACATCCGTCGGAAAAAATCCTAGGATTTTGTTGTCGGAATGTCCGAACAAAGTCCGACCGTGTACGGGGCATAAGCCATCACAGTTACTCTTGGTGGGCGCAGGAATGGGCCCTGCTGTGAAATATTAGATCAAGAATTGTAATTACATGTCCCTGTTGAACAGGGGCAGAAAAATTGGGCCTTAGGCACTAGTGCCACAAAACTGCAACCCCTCACAGATACTCTAGTTGGAGCGCAGGAATAAGCCCCGCTGCAAAGTATTGCATCAATAATTGTAATTACATGCCCCTGTTATACAGGGGCTGAAAAATTGGGCCTTGGGCACTAGTGCTGGTGCCAAAACACTGCAACACCTCAGATACTCTAGTTGGAGTGCAGGAATTGTCAATCAGCATCAGCATAGGCAGTCTTGAAGGGATCTCACACTTAAAAAAAAAAAATCAATCGGTTACATCAGCATCAGGTGCTTGGTAGCTGGTGATCCAAGACTGATTCATTTTTATGAAAGTCAGCCGATCGACCGATTCGGTGGACAGGCGCACCCTGTGATAGGTTACAAAGCCTCCAGCAGTACTGAATGTGCGTTCCGAAAGAATGCTGGATGCAGGACAGGCCAGTAGCTCAATTGCATACTGTGCAAGCTCTGGCCAGTGATCCATCCTCAAGATCCAGTAACCCAGAGGATTTTCGGTGGGAAAAGGTGTCCAAGTCTGATCTTGCCCCTAGGTAATCCTGCACCATGTGAATAAGACGCTGGCGATGGTTGCTGGAACCGATCAGACCTTGGGGCTGTGGACTAAAAAAATTGTCTGAACGCATCGGTCAGATGGCCGCCTTCTCCTCCGCTCCTTCTGTGACTGACCGTAGCCTCAGCAACATGTTGTCCAGGAGGACCAGGAAATTGTAACCTCCCAGGTTCTGGAAACGCATTGCACAAACCTTTCTGCAAGGCCTCCCAAAGATGTTTCATCCTCTGCTCCCTCTGCAAAGGCAAGATAAGGTCCGCAACCTTACCCTTGTAAAGTGGATCAAGGAGGGTTGCCAGACAGTAATCATCACTCTCCTTGATACCACGAATACAAGGATCCTTCCGCAGGCTTTGCAGGATCAGGGTGGCCATGCTGCGTAGGTTTGCTGAGGCATTCGGTCCAGAGTCCTCTGGGTCTCTAAGGATGACATGATCCGCAGCCACCTCCTGCCAGCCACGTACAAGTCCATGGGTTTTTTTGGACTGTAAATGATCCCTTGAAGACTGCTGCTGATGCTGAGTGCCAGGCTCCACCTCCATGCTGACACAATCCTCCTCCTCGTGCTCTTCCTGTGTGATCCGCGGGCACGCAGCAACACTGTCTGGATAAAGGGGGCCTTGAGAGTTAAGGAAGTCCTCCTCTTCCTCCCTCTGTTCTCCCTCAAGTGCCCTATCCATGATTCCACGCAGCATGTGCTCCAACAGGTGGACAAGAGGGACAGAGTCACTGATGCATGCACTGTCACTGCTCATCATCCTCGAGGCCTCCTCAAATGGTGACAGGACAGTGCATGCATCCCTGATCATAGCCCACTGGCGTTGGGAAAAAAGCCAAGGTCCCCTGACCCTGTCCTGGTGCCATAGTCGCATAGGTACTCATTGATGGCCCTCTGCTGCATGTGCAGCCGCTGCAGAATGGCCAACGTTGAGTTCCACCTTGTGGGCATGTCACAGATTAGGCGGTTCTTGCTCAGGTTAAATTACTTTTGGAGGTCAGCCAGCAGAGCACTGGCATTATATGACCTGCAGAAATGCACACAGACATTCCTGGCCTGCCTCGGGACATCCTGTAAGCCTGGGTAAATACACAAGAACTGCTGCACCATCAAGTAAAGGACATGAGCCAAACAGGGCACATGGGTCATTTGTCCCTGTCGGAGGGCGGAGAGGAGGTTGGTGCCATTGTCACAAACCACCATACCTGCCTTAAGCTGGCGTGGCGTCAACCACCTCTGAACCTGGCCCTGCAGAGCTGACAGAATCACTGCCCCAATGTGGCTCCTGTCCCCCAAGCACACCAGCTCAAGCACCGCATGGCATCTTTTTGCCTGCGTGCTTGCGTAACCCCTTGAATGCCTACGGAGCACCGCTGGTTTTGAGGACAAATCAGCACAGGAAGAGGCCAAGGAGAAAAAAGAAGAGGAAGAGGTGGAGGAGAGAGGTGTGGCAGAATCACACATAGTAGAATTTTGGAGGCATGGTGGCGGAACAACCTCCAACACTACTACACCCTGTCCTGCATCCTTCCCAGCTGCCAGCAGAGTCACCCAATGCGCCGTGAAACTTAGGTAACGTCTCTGTCCATGCCTGCTGGACCATGAGTCAGCGGTAATATGCACCTTACCGCTGACCGCCCTGTCCAGCAAGGCCAAGACATTGCCTTCCACTTGCCGGTAGAGTACCGGAATCGCCTTCCGTGAGAAAAAGTGGCGTTTGGGAACCTGCCACTGAGGAACCGCACATTCCACAAACTCACGGAAGGGGGCAGAGTCTACCAACTGAAAAGGCAGCAGTTGAAGTGCTAGCAATTTATCCAAGCTAACATTCAACCGCTGGGCATGTGGATGGCTGGGAGCAAACTCCTTTTGGCGGTGCAGCAGCTGGGGCAGGGAAATTTGCCTGGTACAATCTGACATCGGTGTACCGATAGCAGATTGCCCGCAAGTACTTGGCTGTGACACACCTAATTCTACACCTTCATTCCTCTCAGTGCAGATTTCAGAGAGGACTGAAGGTATAGTGGGGTTGGAGATCCCAGATGATGAGGAGTAAGGAGAGGTCTGCTTTGTTCTTTGGTGTGGGTCTTTTAGGTACTCTTGCCAATGAACTGCATGGCAGGTCGACATATGTCTGGTCAAGCATGTGGTGCCCAAGCGGGTGATGTTTTGGCCATGCGAGATACGCTTGAGACATATGTTGCAAATAGCAGCGGTGGGATCTGATCCACTCATCTCAAAAAAGGCCCACACCAAAGAACTTTTGGAATAATGCGCAGAGACAGCAGCCCCAGGACATGCGGAGCTCTGCAGTGTGATGCAGTCGGTGTGCCGCCCTTAAGCTGGCCCCTGGAGGGCATCCTGCCTCGGAGATGTGCCTCCTCCTCCTCCTTTCTCCTATCAGGCACCCACGTGGAGTCAGTGACCTCATCATCCCCTCCCTCCTCATCACTGGAGCAAAGCTGGCAGTATGCTGCAGCTGGGGGAACATGACTGCCAGATTGCTGTCCTTCTTGGGCAGTCCCTCTCTCTGGGCTCACGTTACTGCCTTCCTCTAGCTGGGTACCATCATCGGAGCCTTCAAAACGCTGGGAATCCTCCTGGAGCATGTACCCAACACTGTGGTCAAACAGTTCGGGGGACTCCTCAGGAGGATATGGTGGGGCTAGGGAAGGAGTGACTGATGCCATTGAGCCAAGGGAAGAGGCTGCTTTGGCAGCTGCTTTGCCAAAGTACCCTGAGCCTGGGTGAGAGAGGATGAGGAGGATGAGGATGGCTTGGTCATCCACTCTACCAAGTCTTCCGCATGTTGCGGCTCAACACGGCCAGCTGCCGAAAAAAAGGACAAGCGTGTCCCACGGCCACGTGCTGATGAGGCTGCACCGTCTCCACGAGCAGCACTGTTGCCTCTAGACACAGAGCCTGCTTGCCCTCTTTTATTGGCTTGTGACTGTCTGTCTCTCCTTGTTGGCCTTCCAGACATACTAATGGCCTGCAGTGAGACGTAGCTGCAAAAAGCTGGGATGTATATATATACTGATACTGCAGCTAGCAGAATCAACTACCTGCCTGTAGTATTATTAGTATGAATACACCAGCAATTGTCTTCAGGTAGCTTTAGGTTCACACTGTGCAGAGGACACAGTACACTAACTGTAAATACTGCAGCTGCCTGCCTGTGGTATTAATAGGATCAGAACAACAGCAATTGTCTTCAGGTAGCTTTAGGTGCACACTGTGCAGAGGACACAGTAGACTAACTGTAAATACTGCAGCTGCCTGCCTGTGGTATTAATAGGATCAGAAAAACAGCAATCGTCTTCAGTTAGCTTTAGATGCACACTGTGCAGAGGACACAGTAGACTAACTGTAAATACTGCAGCTGCCTGCCTGTGGTACTAATAGGATCAGAAGAACACCACCAATTTTCTTCAGGTAGCTTTAGGTGCACACTGTGTGGAGGACACAGTACACTAACTGTAAATACTGCAGCTGCCTGCCTGTGGTATTAATAGGATCAGAACAACAGCAATTGTCTTCAGGTAGCTTTAGGTGCACACTGCGGAAGACACACTACACTAACTGTAAATACTGCAGCTGCCTTCCTGTGGTATTAATAGGATCAGAACAACAGCAATTGTCTTCAGGTTGCTTCAGGTGCAAACTGTGCAGAGGACGCACTACACTAACTGTAAATCCTGCAGCTGCCTGCCTGTGGTACTAATAGGATCAGAACAACAGCAATTGTCTTCAGGTAGCTTTAGGTGCACACTGTGCAGAGGACACACTACACTGACTGTAAATACTGCAGCTGCCTGCCTATGGTACTAATAGAATCAGAAGAATACCACCAATTTTCTTCAGATAGCTTTAGGTGCACACTGTGCAGAGGACTCAGTACACTAACTGTAAATACTGCAGCTGCCTGTCTGTGGTATTAATAGGATCAGAACAACAGCAATTGTCTTCAGGTAGCTTTAGGTGCACACTGTGCAGAGGATACAGTACACTAACTGTAAATACTGCAGCTGCCTGCCTGTGGTATTAATAGGATCAGAACAACAGCAATTGTCTTCAGGTAGCTTTAGGTGCACACTGTGCAGAAGACGCACTACACTAACTGTAAATACTGCAGCTGCCTTCCTGTGGTATTAATAGGATCAGAACAGCAATTGTCTTCAGGTTGCTTCAGGTGCACACTGTGCATAGGACGCACTACACTAACTAAATACTGCAGTTACCGGCCTATGGTACTAATAGGATCAGAAGAACACCACCAATTTTCTTCAGGTAGCTTCAGGTGCACACTGTGCAGAGGACATAGTACACTTATGCCCCGTACACACGGTCGGACTTTATTCGGAGATTCCGACAACAAAATCCTAGGATTTTGTCCGACGGATGTTGGCTCAAACTTGTCTTGCATACACACGGTCACACAAAGTTGTCGGAAAATCCGATCGTTCTGAACGCGGTGACGTAAAACACATACGTTGGGATTATAAACGGGGCAGTGGCCAATAGCTTTCATCTCTATATTTATTCTGAGCATGCGTGGCACTTTGTCCGTCGGATTTGTGTACACACGATCGGAAATTCCGACAACTAATTTTGTTGTCAGAAAATTTTATAGCCTGCTCTCAAACTTTGTGTGTCGGAAAATCCAATGGAAAATGTGTAATGGAGCCCACATGCGGTCGGAATTTCCGACAACATGGTCCTATCACACATTTTCCGTCGGAAAATCCGACCGTGTGTACGGGGCATAACTGTAAATACTGCAGCTACCTGCCTGTGGTATTAATAGGATCAGAACAACAGCAATTGTATTCAGGTAGCTTCAGGTGCACACTGTGCAGAGGACACAGTACACTAACTGTATATACTGCTGCTGCCTGCCTGTGGTATTAATAGGATCAGAACAACAGCAATTGTATTCAGGTTGCTTCAGGTGCACACTGTGCAGAGGACGCACTACACTAACTGTAAATACTGCAGCTGCCTGTCTATGGTACTAATAGGATCAGAAGAACACCACCAATTTTCTTCAGGTAGCTTTAGGTGCACACTGTGCAGAGGATGCACTACACTAACTGTAAATACTGCAGCTGTCTGCCTGTGGTATTAATAGGATCAGAACAACAGCAATTGTCTTCAGGTAGCTTTAGGTGCACACTGTGCAGAGGACGCAGTACACTAACTGTAAATACTGCAGCTTCCTGCCTGTGGTACTAATAGGATCAGAAGAACACCACCAATTTTCTTCAGGTAGCTTTAGGTGCACACTGTGCAGAGGACACAGTACACTAACTGTAAATACTGCAGCTGCCTGTGGTAATAATAGGATCAGAACAACAGCAATTGTCTTCAGGTAGCTTTAGGTGCACACTGTGCAGAGGACACAGTACACTAACTGTAAATACTGCAGCTGCCTGCCTGTGATACTAATAGGATCAGAACACCACCAATTTTCTTCAGGTAGCTTTAGGTGCAGACTGTGCAGAGGACACAGTACACCAACTGTAAATACTGCAGCTGCCTGCCTGTGGTACTAATAAGATCACCACCAATTTTGTTCAGGTAGTTTTAGGTGCACACTGTGCGGAGGACACAGTACACTAACTGTAAATACTGCAGCTGCCTGCCTGTGGTTTTAATAGGATCAGAACTCCAGCAATTGTGTTCAGGTAGCTTTAGATGCTCACTGTGCAGAGGACGCAGTACACTAACTGTAAATACTGCAGCTGCCTGCCTGTGGTACTAATAGGATCAGAAGAACACCACCAATTTTCTTCAGGTAGCTTTAGGTGCCCACTGTGCAGAGGACACAGTACACTAACTGTAAATACTGCAGCTGCCTGCCTGTGGTAATAATAGGATCAGAACAAAAGCAATTGTCTTCAGGTAGCTTTAGGTGCACACTGTGCAGAGGACACAGTACACTAACTGTAAATACTGCAGCTGCCTGCCTATGGTACTAATAAGATCAGAAGAATACCACCAAAATTTGTGTCCTTTTCTTCCCACAAATAGAGCTTTCTTTTGATGGTATTTGATCACCTCTGCGGTTTTTATTTTTTGAACTATAAATGGAAAAAGACCGAAAATTTTGAAAAAAAAAAGATATTTTCTACTTTTTGTTATTAAAAAAAATCCAATAAACTTAATTTTAGTCATACATTTAGGCCAAAATGTATTCGGCCACATGTCTTTGGTAAAAAAAAATGTCAATAAGCGTATATTTAATGGTTTGCGCAAAAGTTATAGCGTCTACAAACTAGGGTACATTTTCTGGAATTTACACAGCTTTTAGTTTATGAATGCCTATGTCATTTCTTGAGGTGCTAAAATAGCAGGGCAGTACAAAACCCCCCAAATGACCCCATTTTGGAAAGTAGACACCCCAAGGAAATTGCTGAGAGGCATGTTTAGCCCATTGAATATTCATTTTTTTGTCCCAAGTGATTGAATAATGACAACAAAAAAATTACAAAAAGTTGTCACTAAATGATATATTGCTCACACAGGCCACTGGCATATGTGGAATTTCACCCCAAAATACATTTAGCTGCTTCTCCTGAGTATGGGGATACCACATGTGTGGGACTTTTTGGAAGCCTAGCCGCGTACGGGACCCCGAAAACCAAGCACCGCCTTCAGGATTTCTAAGGGCGTAAAATTTTGATTTTACTCCTCACTACCTATCACAGTTTTGAAGGCCATAAAATGCCAAGACGGCACAAACCCCCCCAAATGACCCCAATTTGGAAAGTAGACACCCCAAGCCATTTGCTGAGAAGCATATGGAGTCCATGGAATATTTTATATTTTGACACAAGTTGCGGGAAAGTGACAATTTTTTTTTTTTTTTGCACAAAGTTGTCACTAAATGATATATTGCTCAAACATGCCATGGGCATATGTTGAATTACACCCCAAAATATATTCTGCTGCTTCTCCTGAGTACGGGGATACCACATGTGTGGGACTTTTTGGGAGCCTAGCTGCATACGGGGCCCTGAAATCCAATCACCGCCTTCAGGATTTCTAAGGGCGTAAATTTTTGATTCACTCCTCACTACCTATCACAGTTTCGAAGGCCATAATATGTCAAGATAGCACAACCCCCCCCCCCCCAAATGACCCCATTTTGGAAAGTAGACATCCCAAGCTATTTGCTGAGAGGCATGGTGAGTCTTTTGCAGCTCTCATTTGTTTTTGAAAATGAAGAAAGACAAAAAAATTTTTTTTTTTTCTTCAATTTTCAAAACTTTGTGACAAAAAGTGAGGTCTGCAAAATACTCACTATACCTCTCAGCAAATAGCTTGGGGTGTCTACTTTCCAAAATAGGGTCATTTGGGGGGGGGGGGGGTTGTGCCACCTGGGCATTCCATGGCCTCCGAAACTGTGATAGACAGTGAAGAGTGAAATAAAAAAATTTACACCCTTAGAAACCCTGAAGGCGGTGCTTGGTTTTCGGGGTCCCGTACGTGGATAGGCTCCCAAAAAGTCTCACACATGTGGTATCCCCGTACTCAGGAGAAGCAACAGAATGTATTTTGGGGTGTAATTTCAGATATTCCCATGGCATGTTTGAGCAATATATCATTTAGTGACAACAAAAAAAAAATGTCTTTTTCCCGCAACTTGTGTCACAATATAAAATATTCCATGGACTCGACATGCCTCTCAGCAAATAGCCTGTGGTGTCTACTTTCCAAAATGGGGTGATTTGGGGGGGTTTTGAACTGTCCTGACATTTTATGCACAACATTTAGAAGCTTATGTCACACGTCACCCTTTCTGACACTTTTTGTTTACATGAAAAAATTTTTTTTTTTTTGCAAGAAAATTACTTTGAACCCCCAAACATTATATATTTCTTTAACCACTTGCTTACTAGGCACTTAAACCCCCCTCCTATCCAGACCAATTTTCAGCTTTCAGTGCTCTCACACTTTGAATGACAATTACTCAGTCATGCAACACTGTACCCAAATGATTTTTTTTGTCCTTTTTTTCATACAAATAGAGCTTTATTTTGGTGGTATTTGATCATCCCTGGGTTTTTTATTTTTTGCGCTATAAATGAAAAAAGACCGAAAATTTAGAAAAAAAACAATTTTTTCCTAATTTCTGTGATAGAATTTTGCAAATTCGTAATTTTTCTTCATAAATTTTGGATACAATTTATACTGCTATATATCTTTGGTAAAAATAACCAAAAATTTGTGGAAATTATTTGGTCTGTGTGAAAGTTTTAGAGTCTACAAGCTATGGTGCAAATCATAAAAAAATTCTCATTTCCTGAGACCCTAACAAGCCAAGAAAGTACAAATGCCCCCTAAATAACCCCTTTTTGGAAAGTAGACATTTCAATGTATTTAGTTAGGGGCATGGTGAGTTATTTGAAGTTGTATTTTTTTCCCGCAATTCTTTGCAAAATTGAGATTTTTTTTTTCCCCCCACAAAATTGTCATTGTAATAGCTTATTTCTCTCACATGGCATGTGTATACCACAAATGACACCCCAAAATACATTCTGCAACTCCTGCTGAGTATTACGATACCACATGTGTGGGACTTTTTCACTGCCTGGCCACATACAGAGGCCCAACATGCATGGAGCACCATCAGGTGTTCTAGGAGCATAAATTACACATCACATTTCTCAACCACCTATTACACTTTTGAAGGCCTTGGAGCACCAAGACAATGGAAACACCCACAAAATGACCCCATTTTGGAAAGCTAACACCCCAACGTATAATCTATGAGGCATAATGAGTCTTTTGAATGGTTCATTTTTTTCCGAAAGTTTTTGAAAAATGTGGAAAAAAAATGAAAACACATTTTTTTTACACAAAGTTGTCAGTTTATAAGATATTTCCAACACATAGCATTTGGATAGCAAAAATGACACCCCAAAATACATTCTGCTACTCTTCCTGAGTATGGCGATACCACATGTGTGAGACTTCTACACAGCCTGGCCACATACAGAGGTCCAACATGCAAGGAACACCATCAGGTGTTCCAGGGACACATAGCATGCACATACCAAGAATTACACCCCAAAATACATTATGCTGAGCAAAGCGTAAACAAAAGATTACCTGTGGTTGTAGTAGCGCAGTTGTACACAGGAGGATAGCACTGGTCCAGGCAGCAGGCAGGGTTACTGTCCATACAAAGTCCAGGGTCAGTGCAGGCAGAGATATTGTCCGCAGTGCCAAAAATATTGGTCCTGGTAGTAGGCAGGTCCATGTGGTGTGGTCAGTGCGACAGGCAGAGGCATAACGGCAGTAAGTCCTACAGGCAGAAGTAGGGCCTCGTTCAGGACAGAATGGGGACAGGGGTAGAGGCTTCTCCCACCCAAATCTCTTTGAAGCCTCCGAGTCTCCAGACCCTAATCTAGGATTGAGAAAACAAAAAAATGTTTTCTTCATCCAGAAAAACAATTCTGGAGCCCCTCACATAACTGAGACCCCTGTGTTAAATCCCACTAGTCCAGTATCAGGGTACAAGATCAGTCCAAGAGGCAGGCAAATATCATGGTCAAACAGTCCAAGGTCAGTTCCAGATCAGGCAGATGTATGTACAGAATCGTTAGGCAGAAGCATGGTCGAATAACAGTCCAGGGTCAGTTCCAGATCAGGCAGAGGTATGTACAGAATCGTTAGGCAGAAGTGTGGTCAAATAACAAGCCAGGGTCAGTTACAGAGGAGGCAGTGGCATAAGGGGTGTGAGGGTAAATTGCAGGAACGGAGGCTTATGTTTACCATACTTCACTAATAATTTAGTGAAGTATGGTAACGACGAAAACATTCACCTACGCAGAGGCCTGGTTCAGAAGGACATTGTGCACAATAATAAGATGTGTCTCTTCTGACTCCTGCTCTGGTACACACCTTACATTTTTTTTGCCGTCGTTGGCCTGTTGGTTTGGGAGGGATCTTATCGGGAAAGTGGCGTTCGGAGAGTTGACTTAGAACATCTGATCGGATATTTTCTGGGGGGCCGTTCAGGAATGTAAGGGCAGTGAAAACTTCCTCCTGGTAGCCAAGGAAGCGTTTGGGGTTTTGGGTGGAGTTACGATAAATGACATATGAATTGTAGATGGCCAAATGAAAAAAATAAATTGCGACTTTCTTATACCAATGGTATGTCCGTCTTGTAGCAAGGTACGGTTCCAGCATCTGGTCATTCAAGTCGACTCCCCCCATAAACAAATTATAATCAAAGATGCATTTAGGTTTCTGTATGGGGCCATTTCTTCTGGGGATTTCCATGAAGGTATCATCGTGGATTGAAGATAACATGTACACATCTCTTTTGTCTCTCCACTTCACTGCCAAAATCTCGTTGTTTCTTAGACTTGCCGTTTCTCCTTTTCTCAATTTTTTATTGACCAGACTTTGAGGAAAGCCCTTCCAGTTCTTTTTAACGGTACCACATGCAGGCGTCTTCTTCCGATGAAGGTTGTGGAACGGGGCAGAGATGTGTAGAAGTTATCTACATACAGGTAGCCTTTCTCCAGTAGGGGGTATGTGAGGTCCCAAACAATTTTCCCGCTTGATCCCAAGTAGTCTGGGCAATTAGGGGGTTGCAGCTGGGTGTCCTTCCCTTCGTACACTTTGAAGGCATACAAGTAACCTGTGACTCGGTCACATAATTTGTATACCTTCACCTCATAGCGGGCCCTTTTACTGGGAATATATTGTTTTATTTTAAGCCTGCCACTAAACTTAACAAGGGACTCGTAAAAGTGGCTGAATTTTGAAAAGTCTGTCATAGTTTGGGTCATTTCGGGGAGGGCACTGGGTATTGTCGTTGAAATGAAGAAACCTCAATATCATGAGGTATCTGTTTCTGGGCATTACCTTGGAGTATACTGGCATGTGTTGGAGGGGGTGGGTTGACCAATAGGACAGCAAAGTGTTTTTTTTTGTGAGTCCCATGTTAAATGTGAGCCCTAAAAAAACCTTCAATTCCTCCACCGTTAGGTCTCTCCACTCATAGGGACGGGCATAGTAGGACGTTGGATTATTTTAAATGAATTGCTGTGCATAAAGGTTGCACTGGGCCACAATATTTGACAGCATGTCCTCTGTAAAAAATAAATTTAAAAAATCTATTGGGGAAAAATTCTCTGTGTTCACCTGGACTCCTGGCTGGGCAGTGAAAGGGGGAATGTTGGCTTCTCCTGAATTAGGAGGAAGCCACAAGGGGTTCTGCAGGGCATAGGGAAAGCTGGCTTGGGTCCTTGGCCTTTCTTGCCGAGGCACTGCGGTGCTGGTGGATGGCACTGCGGTGCTGGTGGATGGCACTGCGGTGCTGGTAGATGCCACTGCCTCCCCACCAGAACGCCTTCGTTTGGCGGGCCGAATCTCTTCCTCCTCTGAGTCACTCAGTGTTCCACTACTGAGGACTGGCTCATAATTTATGTCCGACTCAGAATCGGAGTCAGAAAGGGAATCCGAAAAAGAGAGCTCCCCGTTGCTCTCGTCGGCCTGGGACAGTATTTGGTACGCCTCCTCGGCGGAAAAGCTTCTTTTGGCCATGGTTGCTGAGCCTGCACTGATGGGCACTGATGAGGCGGCACTGATGAGCACAGATGGGCACTGATGAGGTGGAACAGATGTGCACTGATGAGGTGGCACAGGTGGGCACTGATGAGGCGGCACAGGTGGGCACTGATGAGGCGGCACAGGTGGGCACTGATGAGGCGGCACAGGTGGGCACTGATAAGGTGGAACAGATGTGCACTAATGAGGTGGAACAGATGTGCAAGTGTACACTGATGAGGCGGCACTGGTGTGCACTGATGAGGCGGCACAGGTGGGCACTGATGAGGCGGCACAGGTGGGCACTGAGGTGGAACAGATGTGCACTGATGAGGTAGCACAGATGTGCACTGATGGGGCGGCACAGATGGGGCGGCACAGATGGGCACTGAAGAGGCGGCACAGATGTGCACTGATTGCACAGATGTTCACTGAGGCAGCACAGATGGGCACTGATTGGCACAGGTGGGCACTGATGAGGTGGCACAGGTGGGTACTGATGAGGTGGCACAGGTGGGCACTGATTGTGCAGATGTGCAGCTGGACACTGATCACCGCTGGGCAGACAGGTGGGCACCGATTGGCACAGGTGGGCACCGATTGGCACTGTACTGATGGGGCACTGTAATGATGGGGCACTGTAGGCACAGTAAAACACACTGTATACTCAAAGTAAACTCACAGATCTCTCTCCTCACACGCTGTCTCTGTGTGAGGAGAGAGAGCCGGCAATGAGAGATGATCTCAATTGTTTACATTTCAGATCATCTCTCATTGGAGGCAGCGATTGCGCTGTAAACGGCCGCTGTGATTGGCCGTTTAAAGCGATCTGTGATTGGCTGTGTCCAAGGGACACGGCCAACACAGAATCTCCCCGTTGCGCGCTCGTGAGCGCGCACAGGGAGCGAGGAAAGGGGAGGCTGTCATATGACGGCCTCCCGGGAATTGACATCTGCGCTGAAGCCATCATTCGGCTATGGCCGGATGTCAAGCGGTTAAAGCAAATGCCCTACAGATTAAAATGGTGGGCGTTTCATTTTTTTTTCACACAGTATTTGCGCAGCGTTTTTTCCAACGCATTTTTTTGGGAAAAAACACACCTTTTTAAATTTTAATGCACTAAAACACACTATATTGCCCAAATGTTTGATTAAATAAAAAAGATGATCTTAGGCCAAGTACATGGATACCAAACATGACATGCTTTAAAATTGCGCACAAACGTGCAGTGGCGACAAATTGAATACATTTTTAAAAGCCTTTACAGATTACCACTTTAGATTTACAGAGGAGGTCTACTGCTAAAATTACTGCCCTTGATCTGACCTTCGGGGCGATACCTCACATGCATGATGCAATTGCTGTTGCCTTTGCGCGAGAGCAGGGGGGGGCAGGGGTGCTTTTTTTTTTTTCTTTATTATTTTTTTGCTTTTTTATCTTATTTTTAAACTGTTCCTTTCATTTATTTTTAAACATTGTTATTGTTATCTCATGGAATGTAAATATCCCCTATGATAGCAATAGGTAGTGACAGGTACTCTTTTTTGAAAAAATTGGGGTCTATTAGACCCTAGATCTCTCCTCTGCCCTCAAAGCATCTGACCACACCAAGATTGGTGTGATAAAATGCTTTCCCAATTTCCCAATGGCGATGTTTACATCCGGCGAAATCTAAGTCATGAAATGCTCGTAGCTACCGGTTTCTTAGGCCATAGATATGTTTGGAGCCATTCTGGTCTCTGATCAGCTCTATGGTCAGCTGGCGGAATCACTGCATTTTCAGGTTCCCTGTTGGGACAGGAGAGCCAGAGAAAAACATGGAAAACGGTGGGGGGGCATTCCCTCCCACTGCTTGTAACAGCAGTCTAGAGGCTAATTAGCCGCTAGGATTGCTTTTACATGAAAGTCAACCGCTGGCTGAAAAGAATGATACTAAGATGATACCTATACTTGCAGGCATCATTCTGGTATAACCACTCAGAGTCCAGCAACATACCAGTACGTTGCTGGTCCTTGTTGAGCATATATTGTAAACTTTTTTTTCATGCAGCCTGCAGCCTGTGGGCTGAACGAAAAAAAGAGATTGATCGGTGGGTATGCCCACCCATTAGAACACCTCCCTTCATCCATCCACTTCTAATGATGGGCATACATGCACCGTATATATATTGCGAAGCATGGGGGCATCCGCCCCGAAAGGTAGGAGCAAATCACTCCTCCGCCCCTGCTGCCCCCATGCTTTGGCATATATGCTCTTTTTTTAACTGTGGTGGTGAAATCAACTCCTACAGCGCTGGAGTCACGGCTTTATGTATCGTGGGAGCAAACGCTGTTGCTGTCAAGATAAATAAATCCGCGCTGCAACTGAATGGCGTACCTGCTAAGCAAATGATGGTTAACAATAAAACAAAGTAACATTACAGTATAACAGTAATGCCCCGTACGCACGGTCGGATTTTCCGATGGAAAATGTCCGATCGGAACGTGTTGTCGGAAATTCCGACCATGTGTGGGCTCCATTGGACATTTTCCATCGGATTTCCCGACACACAAAGTTGGAGAGCAGGAGATAAAATTTTCCGACAACAAAATCCGTTGTCGGAAATTCCGATCGTGTGTACACAAATCTGACGGACAAAGTGCCACGCATGCTCAGAATAAATAAAGAGATGAAAGCTATTGGCCACTGCCCCCTTTATAGTCCCGACGTACGTGTTTTACGTCACCGCGTTTAGAACGATCGGATTTTCCGACAACTTTGTGTGACCGTGTGTATGCAAGACAAGTTTGAGCCAACATCCGTCCGAAAAAATCCTAGGATTTTGTTGTCGAAATGTCCGAACAAAGTCCGACCGTGTGTACGGGGCATAAGACTTACCATACCTGCAAAGCAAATACAAAAAAAACACAGTAAATAAAACATTTAACGCAACCTGTGCCTAATATATATATACATATATATATATATACCGAAGCATGGGGCATCCTCCTGCAAAAGGTAGGAGCAAATCGCTCTTCCACCCTCTGCTGCCCCCATGCTTCAGCATATATGCTGAAGTATGTAACTGTGGTGGTGAAATCACCTCCGACAGCAAATGCTGTTGCTGTCAAGATAAATAAATCCGCTCTGCAGCTGAATGGCATACCTGAAAACAAAAAAAATGGTTAACAATAAAACACAGTAAACAGTAAAGTGTAAGAAAATTGCATACCTATAAAGCAAACATGATAAAAACATACTGTAATAACAATAAAACATTGCAGAATAGAATACAGTAAAAAAGAGCAGAACAATAGAGAGAGAATAGAGAGAGAACAATAAAACGACAACTATTTTTGTTTTTTTTATTTTATATTTTTTTGTTTTTTTACTTTTTTTTGTTTTTTTTACACTTTTTTTGTAACTATAACTTTTGTAACTGTAACTGTTTCCAGGTTCGGGTCTCTCAAAATGCGATGGCATCTTGGGAGACCCTGTGAAAGTGTGTCCTTGTCTGTACAGTGCTGTACCCTACGCTAATACTCAACTAGTGTATGGTAGCGTTCAAAACATTCACCAATGCAAAGACCAGGATTAAATAAAAAGAAACAAGGGAACAGGGACTCATCCAATCTAAAACGGATCCGCTTTCACCGTCAGCCTGAGGTTTAAGAATACAAAAGTAGATATTTTTATATACCCTTATATAAGGTCTCAAGGGGTGGTTATCCTCTGAAATTACGATTATTAGCATATAAAAATGGGAAGACCCAGAGAATTTCTTCAAAAAGGATAGGCCGGTGAAATACTAGAAATCATATAAAGATTATCCAAATATACTTTATTAAATACATTGGTGTAAGAAAAATATCAAAATACACACCAACCTTCAACACATAATCTAAAATAGACTGTACGTCTAGATGAGAAAACAGGTGGCCACCAAAACTGTATCACACACTCCGCAGCACTCTCATACACACAGACAGACACACACCGACCCAAGTATCTGGTCTGGGAAAGCAATCCTGAAAACCCAATTTGAAAGTAAAGGAAGATGTTTAAATTTTCTGGAAAATAAATTTCCATAAGATGATATATGAAATGTCAGTAATGCTGTTTCCTTATGGTATCAACAGGATACTGCTGAAATTCAGTTCAAAGTTCCCATATGCATGTGCACTTAGTACTTGTCATGTGTAGAGATTTCCCCGTTTGCAGGTAAGCTTTTGTTGTTATGCAAAGCGGTCCATGGATCAGTAATTGAAAGGGTTATTTTGAAGAGGAGATTACAGACAGCTGACAGGTGCTGTGGGAGATAACTTTAACACAGTTTGGAAGGACGGAGATTGCTAGTACTAGATCTTAAAAAAGATAGTTTGAAAGTACATCTCACCGTTTTCAGCCTTCTCTGTGTAGATCATCATAGCCTCCACTGTCTTGTCTCCATTCTAATCATCTTTCACCATTCTGATTGCAGGAGAAGTCAAAGTCAGGATATCCCATGAAGTTAGTTCCACCCTTAGGTGGTTGTGCAAAGTTAGTGGGTCAAAATCCAATGGCTTCAGTGCTTGCAGAGATATATTCAAAGTCCTGGACTGGGACAGCATAATGAACCTGGTCCCTGTCAGCAAATAAATTGCATGTAACCACTCGGGGTAAGCTGCAGGGGGGGGTCACATCAATTGGTTGAGTTCACCGTGTTTTCACCACGGATACCATGATTTAGAAATGCTTACATGTTTCGCTTGACCTCAAGCTTCTTCAGAGCATGTGCAGTGGTGCTTAGTCCTTGTTTAAATAATTGGGTAAATTAAAGGGAATTAGTTCCCATCCAGGTCATTCCCAACCCACTGCTAACCAATCAAGGTATCATTCACCCATAGTGCAAACACACAGTCACATACAGGGGCGATCAGAGTCTGACATATATATGTATATCTGTTGCCGCATGGATACATGCATGCTCATATATATACACATATATCTCCAGAGCAGATTGAATATAAACCTTAGTTCCCAGGTATGTAGATAAATAAAATAGTTACACATAGACAACTGGTAACATAAAAATCCAAGCTGCTGAAACAAAACATCCACAAAAAACCTCCACAAAAAGGAGGGGATAATAAGATGCCAGAAAGGGAAAGTTTATGCAGTAACTCTTCCATTGTTGAGATCCTAGTGTGAATATGTAACCTAGGATAGCTATATCCTTCATATATGAATGTAGTCTTCTCTCTGTTTAGGGACTAGATGTTCAGATCCATTTAAGATGTCAGAGAAATGGAGCCCTAACATAGAGGGACAAAGACTGGAATTGCATAAAGCAAGAATAGGGCATTACGGTCCATATTATTGCTCCAAAAAGACAGATAAATTGCATTCATTGTTTAAGCCACGTGGATGCATGCTGTTTAAAGTAAAGATCCACATTTTTTCTTTTTGAAGCAATATTTTATCGAAGTCTCCTCTTCGAGACGGAAGGTTAAATCTGTATATGCCTTTGCATTTTAAACCCCTGGGGTCACCCCCATGTTTTTCATAAAATGCAAAGATAGTGGACGATCATCATCTTTATTAATGATGCTCTGTATATGTTCGCCAACTCTGATCTTCAACTGCCTTTTGGTTTTTCCCACGTAGATCAATCTACATGGACAAGTGAGCATGTAAATGACGCGTGTCGTTAGGCAGTTTATGAAGTTGTAAATTTTAAATTGTTTATTTCCACATACTTACAGATGTGGCATAGACCAGGCAAAGACCAGGCAAAGACCAGGATTGTCAGGACAGGAGGGACAATAATAGCAGGTGTCACGCCTATATCCGCGCTTGCTGCAGACACGACATCTTTTTTGGGGGGGTCGTTGGGTAGGGGTACTCAGGAGGACATAAAGAAAATGCCTCTCATGCAGCCGGCTTACTGCATTTGGTTGGGGAAGGTGAGGTGGAACACCGTCTGCAAACAGAAGGGCTCTGATGATCTCTTCCTGGAATTTAAGGAAGGATCCAGTCCGTCCTGAAGCTCTGTATAGCATATAAGCGTTCAGCAAAGCCAATTGAAATAAATAAACAGACACTTTTTTGTACCAGCATCTGGCCTTACGGGCAACTAGGTACGGCGCCAACAACTGGTTGTTGAGGTCCACCCCTCCCATGTTAAAGTTATATTCGTGGACACAGAGGGGTTTCTCCACAACACCAGATGCCGTAGTAATTTGGACCGTCGTGTCTGCATGAAGGGAGGTGAGAACGAAAACATTCTTATTATCCCTCCACTTCATAGCAAGCAAATTATTACACTGCAAGCAGGCTCTCTCCCCCAGCCTAAGATGGGAATCTACAAGCCGCTGGGGAAAGCCCCGGCGATTAGGTCGCACGGTGCCACATGCTCCAATCTGATGATCAAAAAGGTGACTAAAAATTGGCACGCTCGTATAATAATTGTCCACGTACAAGTGGTACCCCTTTCCGAATAAGGGTGACACCAAGTCCCACACAATCTTGCCAGTGCTTCCTATGTAGTCAGGGCAGTTTGTCGGCTCTATGTGACTATCTTTTCCCTCGTAAACCATAAAATTACATGTATAGCCTGTGGCCCTGTCACAGAGCTTATACATCTTGATGCCGTATCTGGCACGCTTGCTGGGAAGGTACTGTTTGAATGACAAGCGGCCAAAAATGTAATCAGGGACTCATCAACGCAGACAACTTGATGGGGAGTAAACAAGTCTGCAAAACGTTGGTTGAAGTGGTTTACGAGGGGCCGAATTTTGTAGAGCCGATCATATTCAGGGTCTCCACGAGAACGAGTTCATTGTCATTGGTTCTTGCACATCTACGACAGAAGAACTAGGTACTAGGCCGCTGGTGCTTGCCAGTTCACCAGAAGGATGAGCGGCAGTTGTACTGGCTCTCTGCTCCATACGAGAGCCCTGTGGTTCTTGCAGCTCAACGACAGCAGAAGAACGGAGTCGGGTACGCCTGACCTTGGCAGGGACCACTACTCCGTCGTCAGAGCTATCTGTCAGGGTGCTGCTGCTCCCTACCGGTTTGTATTCTGAGCCTGAATCTGACAGATGAGTGACTTCCTCTTCACTATCTGTCATGCTCAGAAACATGTAGGCCTCTTCACTAGTGTACCTTCGATTTGCCATTTTGGGCTCTAAATTTAGTGGTACACTAGTGAGACTCACAGGCAAAAAAGGTCCTGACTGTTAGCGACTGTATCAAAATGCTACCAACAAAAACTGTTAGCAATCGCAGGGATCAGGCCTGACTCTGCAAACACTGCAGTTATGTGTGTTTAGTGTTTTGTAAGTGACAGTGATCGATCGATACTGCATTTGGGTGGGCTGGGCCGAGGGGCAAAACTCAGGTGCTAGCAGGTATCTGGGCTGATCCCGCTAACACTGCGTTTTTGGGAACCCTAAACTGCTGGGGACGCTAGTATAGATCTGATTGGACCAGATAGTGATCCGTTCAGATACTATACCACTAAGGGAGGTGTATGCTGTGTGCGTGGGTGTTAGCGGTACTGGCGCTAACCTGACGCAGACCTTATCTGACCCTAAAACTTAACTTATATCACCGCCGGGCGATTAGGGGGTTAAACCTTTATTAGGTAATTGTTAGGGAAATAATTCACCGTCTCAGACCGTCCTCGGGCATCAAGGTAATATTTATTGCATATGCAAGAGAAATGAATAGCATTACATCTTCATGCTGTCATCATCATTTCTAAGGAAAATACTGTGGTACATGTCTTTTTTATAAGCCCTGGACACCCCCCTTTCCTGTCTTAAAACATGCCCAGTCTCATGTATTTTCAACTTCATTCTGGACAGAACAGGAAAGGTGGAAGTGTCTGTTACAGACTGTTATCTTCATCTAACAATGGTTACAGGATACTGACTTGAAAACTCCCCAAGCCAACACAAAAATACAGGATATATGCAGAACTGCATATCTAAGCATATTATATTGCTGACTCCATTTTATTACTAGTCTTTAGCTTTATCCTAGATTCATAGCTTATTTCTAGGCCATGATAAACAAAATGGCGTCTTTCATAACTGACATTTAAAGTATAATTTCTCTAAAATCTCCCCCCTTTTATACTAATAATGTCAATAATTCAAATATCCAGGTTTTTCATTTTACCAGGTATTATCATTTAGACAGATAAGTCTTTAGCGAGAGTTGTAAATTCATCATCAGGTTCCGAGTATAGTTCCGTGTCGCTCTGGAGGAGCATAGTTTTTGTTAAAGGTGTGTCAATCAGTCTTTGAAGAATTCCCCTAATACAGGGAATGCAGCAACATCCACACAATGTAAGAACTGCGGCTGCCATGACAATAGAGATAAGCAAACTTTTTGCAAGATCACCCCATTTACCAAACCATTTTTCAAAGAGTCTCGTCAGGGGGTTCTCTACACCAGAGTTCTCAGCTAATTCTTCGGATAGCATTTGTAGGCCTTGTAAGGCTTTGGTAATACTTCCATCAGGTGCCGTATTGTTTGGAATAAAAGTGCAGCAGAAGGTGCCGAACATTTTGCATACCCCGCCCCTTTCTGCCAGCAACATATCCAACGCTATACGGTTCTGCCACGCTGTCAAAGAGGTGGCGTCCAATTGTGCTGCTATACCTTTGATAGCATCTCTGGTGTAATTCACAAACCTCTGCTGGTTGTAGTAGATGTAGTTTATCCAGTCGATGTTCTTTTTGGGCTGGACTCATATGAAGAGTGAGGTGAGTCCTGCTGTTATTTGATTCTGCGCTTTAATTTCATCTGGAACTCCTCGTGGAACACCTATTTCGTCTATATACACTCGGTTGTCAAATGATCCTTGTGGTGTTTCTCACTTAATTCGTTTAAAAAAGTATTTACCTGGTAGTTTCATTGATTTATTACTCATAGGAACTATATAAAAGGGAAGCAGCAATCGGGTAAGGGCACAACTACCCTCCCATCTAGGTGACAGTCTGGGCCTTAGTCTCTTATCTCCACACAGCCACCAAACATCAGCCAATTGCTGTTTTTGTTCCTGAAACCATTTTAGTTCATACTTAATGTCTGTAGTAAGGATTGTAGTTGCACAGTATTCTGGGGACAGGGTGCCAACATTTGTACCATTACTGTCATTGTTAGAAAAACAAGTAAAATTTCCTGGTAATGCTTGTACTGATGGGGGTATACTTTGCATTTTAGTCTTAGGGTAACTCTTTTTCTCATTTACACATTCTGACCCAGTAATATTTTATGAAAACATTCTTATTATACAAGTCAAGTCTATTTCGTCTCTAGGGAGAGGAACGGTGGCTAGTTGTGGAATATAATAAGGTTTACAATACAACATTTCATACGGTGTTAGTCCTTTAGCAGTAGGGGTAATTCTTATACTCAACAATGCCATTGGCAAACACTAAACCCATTTATTTTTCCCTGTTTCCTCCAACAATTTTCTTAGTTTACTCTTTAAGGTACCATTGTGTCTCTCCACTGTGCCCACAGATTGTGGGTGGTAGACGCAGTGGTTTTTTAGGTCAATATTGTACCATTTACCAATTTGTTGTATTGTTCGGTTTACAAAATGGGAGCCATTGTCGCTGTAAATCACATAAGTACTTTGGCTACTGACTGCCCATTTGGGTGTGTCAGGAAAAGCTTCCGCCCACTTTATAAACAACAATAATCATAAAATCCATGCATATCATGTGAAAGGGATAAGAGGGTTGTGGGAAATGACCTCTTAAGGGTCTTAGGGCATCTTGAGCATGGTATCTGGTACAAAGCGGACATGTGAGGCAAAAATTTCTAGAGTCGTTCGTAAACCCATATGTTGTGAACACCTTATTGATCACCTGTACCATCCCTCCTTTTGAGATATGGGCTTGCCCATGGCTCAATAACGCAGCATATCTAAATAGTGATGTAGGTAAAATGGGTTTACCTTCTGTACTTGTGTATATACCATTGACCAGCGTTGCCCCTTTAGATAACCACTTTTGTTTTTCACCTGCCGGTGATGTTTTCTGCATTTCTGATAACCATGTTTTATCAATAGCTTTCCGTACCTCACCATTTTCTTGGGGACCTGTATAGTATATGTGTGTTTTTTTTTTTGCGGTCCTGTAGCAGCTTCCCTTGCGGTCTTTGTCTGTTAGTGCATTCCCTAGAATAATTGGATCTGTTCCCTTTCTGTGTGCTGTACATTTACAAATAGCCACTTGTGTTGGTTTCTGTACATTTTCTAGAAGGGCCAGGATAAGATCTCTATGTGAGATTGGTTTACCTGTGGACGTAATCATACCCCTATTTTTCCATTGCTGGGCAAATATGTGAATAGTAGAAAAGGCGTATTGGCTGTCTGTATAAATATTTATTTTCTTCCCTTCCCCTAGACTACAGGCCCTAGATAGGGCAATCATTTCAGCTTGTTGTGTAGAGTAGGAACTGGGAAGGGGTCTGGCTTCAATGACCTGGTCATGTGTTACTATAGCGTATGCCGTTTGATTTACCCCTTTATCGTCCTTTTTACAAGACCCATCAACACAAAAGGTAATGTCAGCATCTAGAAAGGGAACATGAGTGAGAACCCACAATGAGGTGGTTTACCTTCGTAAATGCATCCTCTGCTTGCACATTCCACTGAATGGAATCTTTTGCAGCCATTAGTGAACCATAGATGAGATCAGAAAGAGGCGCCACCTCCGTAGCATAATTTGCTATCCATGCTCTACAGACATTTGCCTTCCCAAGAAATTACATCATTTCTTTTTTGGTATGTGATTTGGGGACTTGAAGGATGGCCTCTTTTCGGATCTCATGCAAAAGTCTACCTTCTTGAGATAAAATGTAACCCAGGTATTTCACCTTTTCTTTCCACAGTTGTAATTTGTCTTTGCTGACCTTTTGACCTTGGTCTGCGAGGAAATGCATCAGAACCATGGTAATTTTACATACATTACTACCAGACTGTCATCCACATACAAGAGTATTTAACTCCCACTGGGAGGTACAAACCGAGACAAATTATTGGACATTCTTTGTGAGAAGGTAGTTGGACTTTCACAATATCCCTGGGATAACCTAGTGTATGTGTACCTCTTTTTTTTTTTTTCCTGTACATAAATGCAACCCAGAACTGACTGTCTTTGTGTAAGGGAATGGAAAAGAAGGATTACTGTTATCGATAACATAAAATACCTTGTTCTCTGGGTAGAGCTCGTTCAGGAGGACATGCATGTCTGGGACCACCGGGACCCTCGGTAATACGGCCCTATTAACTGCCTGTAAATCCTGTACGAGTCTCCACCCATCTTTCTCTCCCTTATGCTTCCTATACCTCTGAATCCCTCTGGATTTTAGTTTCTCATCTGTCAGTTGGACCCAGTTTGTGATAAATTCTCCTAGCTCATGCCATGATACCTTGGGATTCTGGGTGACCGAAACACAAGGACAGTATCCTGCCTGTAAGTTTTGCAGAATAGGCTGTGGTAGGAGATAAGTAGCCACGCTATTTCCTTCCTTATCACAGTCCAAGCATTTTAAGAGAACTTCAGTGTTAGTGAGACTCATTAACTGTTTCTCATAGGACTTATCAGGCCCAGAGGTCTTTCTGTAATACATGGTGCAATAGAGGTTTGTCTGGACCTTATACCTTTTCCTCACAGACTCTTTGTCAATTATTTCTGCCAGGGTTTTGGGTATATTTAATCTCTCAGTTTGCAAATTCCAGGCTGTACCAGTATCAGGGCTCATTATCCACGGCTGTGATTTGTTTTTCACACAGCCGATGGGCTCTGAGACCTCCCTCCACTGGTACGACAGAAATATCAAGAGCGTGCAACATGTCTCTACCCAACAAATTAACAGGACATTTAGTCAAAATGACAATTTTACACTGATCCTTTTTACCTGTCTGTGGATCTTCCACAGTAAGGCCTTCAGACATAGACTCCTGGTGCATCAACCCATTTTGCAGATTTTTGCAGATTTTACATATAATACACCTTTTTCTTTACCTTTTTCATATCCAGCGGCTGTATTAGGGTCCTACAAGCCCCAGTATCACAGAGAAATGTTAGCCATCTACCCTTCACAACCAAGGTTATTTCTGATTTGACTTTAGCATGCAAACAAGTTTCAACAGTGCACACATCCAAAATTTCAGATTCTTTCTCATCATTTTCTTCTGTATCTCTCTCTCTGCAGACATACCAACATCTTCTAGTCATGCTTCTTCCTCTCTGTGTGACCTGCATTCTTTTACCAAATGACCTCTTTTACCTCACAGGAAACACTCCCCTCTCTTTTTTTTTTTTGTTCATAGTCCTGAATGTGGGGCCTTGTTCAGGTGTTTCCCATCCTTCTGTTCTCCTTCTCAATGACATACACATCATTACCTTCACCTACCATAAGCACTTTCCCTTTCTTTACTCTCTTTTTTGATTGGAAGTGCCGCTCAGCATGCCTCGCATACTCAATCAGCTCCTGAAGTCTGCAGATCCTATGGTTGATCATGTGTTTGGTAACAAACTTGATATAGGGCAAACAGCCCCTTCAAGATTGCATCCTTTAGCTGTTGCTCATATGGGCTATTGTTTACTTGATTTACTGGGACTTCTATTCCTGAGTGATTATTGAAAATCTCCCTCATCCTAACAATGAAATTGTCCACTGTTTCCTCTTCTCCCTGCACACACTGATTTATAATGGACCAGTCGGCTCGACATATCCATCTATTCTCTATCCTTGTTATAAGAGCATTTCTCCTGTTTTCTAGTGCTGCATCATCATGAGGCAACACAACTCCCTGTTTGTTTAATCCACTCTAATCCTCTACTACATGATGCCAGTCGGGACCCAGGATCTGTCTGATGACCTGCTCTATTTCCCTCCCAATAAGATGATAGTTAGCAATCATTCCCATGATACCATCCCTGATTTGAGCTATGTTGACCTTGGGATGTGGTACCCCTTCAGTAGTTTTTTTTAACATCCTCAGGGGTCCAGGGGCGATATACCATCATAGTGTTGGGGACTACTATACCACCTACATTTTGTCCTGCCCTAGGTTTGGGAACTTCAATTAGTGGAAACTCTTCCTCTCCACATTCTGTTTGTTCCCCAGCTGAGGTGGATATCAATTGGTTCACCAGGTCCCCGAAAAATTTTGTAACCGTTGCTGTAAAGGGGGTCCCTTGTGGACTCCTCTGGACAGCAAGAGTCATCTTGAGAGGGGGTTTAGCTGCAGCCATAGGAGAATCGGTTGCATCTGCGGGTGACCCAGGTGACCACGGGGGAACAACAAACAGTGGAGAGTCAGGTTGCATTTGGTTTGTTACGTTTTGTTCAGTCAATACTTGCTGAACTAAACTTCGGAGGACGGTCATATTATTGTCCTCCTCTTTGTTCAAAAACATAGTCTTTTTATGGTTTTCTGAATTTAACCTATGGTTAGCCTCCTCAAGCCATTTCTTTGCCTGGGGAAGGCCTAATTTCTTCTGTTTTCTTATTTTCACGCCGGCATCATTTTTAAGCTTTCTAAACAGTATTAAACAATAATCCTTATTTAAAAATGCATCAAAATCATACTTTGTTTTCAAACATTTTAAGAAATGTCACATTCTCTTTGTCTAGACTACACATATACTTAACATCTTCATTCATACCAACAGATTTTCCATGGATCATACCTACTTTGTTTATCGTGCACACGGAGCTCTTTTTTTGTTAATGTCTTCTCACAATGACACAACACACACACAGTATCTTATCACTTGCAGTCACTCACAGACTTTCTAGTCATGATATATCACTTCTAGATTACTGATCTTGTGTATTGCTAAAACACTGGTGTCTTAGAGAATTACAGAATTACGAGGAGACTGAATTCTCCCGACTGTTCTTTCATTGTTACTTAAAACTTCACTAATTTGTAGAGAGCATTTACAGAATTACGAGGAGACTGAATTCTCCCGACTGTTCTTTCATCCTAGCAAAACATTTAATATTTCAGTCCTTGATCCAAGGGTATTTATGTGCCTGCTCAGGATTAATACAACATATGAGGCTGGCATGAACACTGCGGTCCGCCAAATGTCCTCTGTTTGTTACCTGGAAATCTATCAGGCCACACCCTTGTATCGGGGGGGGGTTCTTTATCTGGAAGTATTTTTGATCCAAGGGTATTTATATGCCTGGAAAGCTATCAGGCCACACCCTTGTATCAATGGGGGGTTCTTTAGGTTTTGATCTAGGAGTATTTATGTGTCCCCAAGGGATTTTCTGCAGTTTACAAGGCTGTCTGGATCTAAGATCCAATCTCCAATATCCAAATTTCCTTTATCTGCACCCGGATATTAGTATGGGACCATACCCCTATATCAAATGACAATTAACCAGAAGAAACAAACAAGAACACACAAGAGAGAACACCCGCAGTGCTCGACTGCCGCCAGGTCGCCCTGAGCGCGTCTTCCCAAAACGTGGGCTAGTCACTAGGTCTGCCCATCCAGGATGGGCACAGACGGATCTATACGGGGAATACGTGACCACTTATTTCCCCTCAACAAGAGTAAAGCAGATAGGACAGAAACAGATAAACATTCGATCAATCTCTATATTGTATGTATATATTCAAATCCCTTATTCATCAAATTCCTAATCAAGTCTAACACAAAAGGTTAATAATAAAATAAAAATAAAAATCTTACCTTGTCCCGAGAGCGGTCTCTTGTGCTGATCCGGTAAGTCGCTGCCCGGGAGGCACTAGTTCAGCGGAGACGAAGACGGAGGACTTACAGTTTTGCCGTACGGTCATCGGTCACTGAGTTGGACCAGTGCTTCTCGGGGGACTCCCGGCTTCTCGAAGGACCAAATTGTTAGGGAAATAATTCACCGTCTCAGACCGTCCTCAGGCATCAAGGTAATATTTATTGCATATGCAAGAGAAATGAATAGCATTACATCTTCATGCTGTCATCATCATTTTTAAGGAAAATACTGTGGTACATGTCTTTTTTTATAAGCCCTGGACACCCCCCTTTCCTGTCTTAAAACATGCCCAGTCTCATGTATTTTCAACTTTATTCTGGACAGAACAGGAAAGGTGGAAGTGTCTGTTACAGACTGTTATCTTCATCTAACACTGGTTACAGGATACTGACTTGAAAACTCCCCAAGCCAACACAAAAATACAGGATATATGCAAAACTGCATATCTAAGCATATTATATTGCTGACTCCATTTTATTACTAGTCTTTAGCTTTATCCTAGATTCATAGCTTATTTCTAGGCCATGATAAACAAAATGGCGTCTTTCATAACTGACATTTAAAGTATAATTTCTCTAACAGTAATAAACGGCGGGTGCCCTGAAACTATAAAAAACAAACTAACCAGTGCCCCCCGTAACAGTTATATGGTGATCACTGGTGGAAGGGTTAACTAAGGGGCAATCAGGGGGTTAAAACCTTTATTAGGTAGTATATGGGGGTCCCTGTCGCTATAAAACACTGACGGCGAACCTATATACTTACCTCCCTAACTAGCGTCACCTGTGACACTAATACAGCGATCAGAAAAACGATTGCTTAGTGACACTGGCGATGGGGGTGATCAAGGGGTTAAAACTTTATTAGGGGGGTATCCTAGACCTAAAGGGGGCTACCACCAACTGCCCTACCACTTATAACTGTCACAAACTGACACCAATGCAAAAAAAAAAAAAAAAAAACTGCTATTGGTGTCACTGTGACAGGGGATACAGGGGGGTGATCGGGGGTGATGGGGGGTGAAAGTGTGCCTAGTGTGTTCTACTGTTAGTGTAGTGTTGTGCAACTCACATAGATGTCTTCTCTCCTCGGCACCGGAACGAAAAGACCGGCTCGAGGAGAGATGACATCACTTCCTCTGCCGCTGTTTACATTACAGCAGCAGAGGAAGATTTTCATTCGTTAGGAGCAATCGCGAGGGGGTGGCCACGAATGAGTGGCCTCCCCCTCAGCCTGGATCGCTCCCCTAACAAAGCCGACCGCCTCGGGCTGTGGGGGGGCACAATGCGCCCCCCGCCCGCGGGAGGCAGATCACGTACCAGGCACATCATTACTTTCTACAGTTCCATCTCAGGGACTGATTAGGGGAGGCTGCAACCTTTTATAATATTTTTATAATATTGTTGCTATCCTGACGCTGAGTTTTTCTCTATAATATTCAAGTCTTGCTACAGATTCTCAATTGGATTTAGGTCTGGACTTTGACTGGGCCATTCTAACACATAATTATGCATTGATCTAAACCATTCCCTTGTAGCTCTGGCTGTATGTTTAGGGTCGTTGTCCTGCTGGAAGGTGAACCTCCACCCCAGTCTCAAGGCTTTTGCAGTCTCTAACGGGTTTTCTTCTAAGATTGCACTGTGTTTGGCTCCATCCATCTTCGCATCAACTCTGACCAGCTTCCCTGTCCCTACTGAAGAAAAGCATTACCAAAATATGATTCTGCCACCACCATGTTTCACGGTTGATATGGTGTGTTCAGGGTGATGTGCATTGTTCGTTTTCTGCCACACATAGCGGTTTGCTTTTAGGCCAAAAAAGTCAAATTTTGGTCTCAACTGACCAGAGCACCTTCTTCCACATGCTTGCTGTGTCCCCCACATGGCTTCTCACAAACTGCAAATGGGACTTTTATGGTTTTCTTTCAACAATGGCTTTCTTCATGCCACTCTTGAATAAAGACGAGATTTGTGGAGTGCATGACTAAAAGTTTTCCGGTGGACAGATTCTCCCACCTTGAGATGTGGATCTCTGCAGCTCCTCCAGAGTTACCATGGGCCTCTTGGCTGCTTCTCTGATGAATGCTCTCCTTGCCCGGGATGTCAGTTTAGGCAGACGGCTATGTTACGTTTTTGGTGGCAACATAACAAAATATGGAAAATGTCAAGGCGTATGAATACCTTTTCAAGGCACTGTATATCCACAGTGGAACCCTGTAGCACCACGTGCAGCTCTGCACTGTCAAACATGGCTGCCCTCTTTTGCTCAACCAGCTCTGATGATGGAGGAGAGGCATAGTCATTAGGAACAGAGTGACTGATGGAGGCAGTTAGCGTCCACACATAAAACAACATATCTCTCGGTGGCTCCTTCCCAGACGGCATGGCCACCTTACCAGGCTTATAGGAGGTTGGCCATCTTCAGTTTCCGCAGCTTCTTCCCTGCCCTTATGAGGCATCATGAGAATGGCAGAATTGGGTCCAAGTAAGTCTAGGTACCTGGAACCAGTGAACCGGGTTGGTGCAGTGCATGATTAGAGTTGAGAGAAGGATCGATGCAAGATTGTCAGTGAGAGCTCTGTGAAGTGCGTCCGCTCACATGATGCTTTAAGGCCCCCCATCCCCCTTAAATTCAAGACAATTTAAATGCTGCCAATACTTTTATGGTAAGAATAATTTTTAATTCCTATGTGCGGTGCGCACTAGACTGTCCACTTTAAGACCCCTTTCACACTGGGGCGCTTTGCAGGCACTACAGTGCTAAAAATAGCGCCTGCAAAGCACCCTGAAAGAGCCGCTCCTGTCTCTTCAGCCCGAGGGCTTTCACACTGGAGCGGTGCGCTGGCAGGACGGTAAAAAAGTTCCTGCTAACAGCATCTTTGGAGCGGTGAAGGAGCGTATACCGCTCCTCCACAGCTCCTGCCCATTGAAATAAATGGGCAGCGCAGCTATACCGCTGGCAAAGCGCTGCTGCAGCAGCGCTTTGCGGGTGGTTTTAACTTTTCCTCGGCCGCTAGCGGGGGTTAAAAGCGCCCCGCTAGCAGCCAAATACCTCCGCAAATACGACGGTAAGGCCCCTTTCACACTGGGGCGGTGGGTCAGTCGGCAGTAAATCGCTGCTATTTTTAACGGCGTTTTACCATCAATTTCGCAGCACTATTCGGCCGCTAGTGGGGCGCTTTTACCCCCCATTAGCGGCCGAGAAAGGGTTAAAAACCAGCCACGAAAGGGTTAAAACCACTGCAAAGAGCTGCAGTGGCAGTGCTATGTCGGCGTGCTGCCCCATTGATTTCAATGGGCAGGAGCGGTGAAGGAGCGGTGTATACACTGCTCCAAAGATGCTGCTAGCAGGACTTTTTTTAGCATCCTGCCAGTGCACCGCCCCAGTGTGAAAGGGGCTTAATTTTTTCAAGAGATTCTCCAATGAGGATGAGACTATAGCAGGACATGTGCTGGAGGAGTTGATAAGGCTTTTACAGCCGAACCCTCACCAGCCTGAACTACAGACTTGAGATTACAAACAAGATTAGTAGAGCAGATTCATTAAGTTAAAACCAAGAAAAATACTCGAATGCCTCGTACACACGGTCAGATTTTCCGATGGAAAATGTTCGATGGGAGTGTAATGGAAATTTGTACGTTCTGTATATAACCGAGTCAGGAGCCTTTTGTCGGAAATTCTGACCGTGTTTAGGCTCCATCACACATTTTCCCTAGGAATTTCCGTCACACAAAATTTGAGATCTGGATCTCAAATTTTCCGACAACAAAATCCGTTGTCGGAAATTCTGATCGTGTGTACACAATTTCGACGCACAAAGTTCCATGCATGCTCGGAATCAAGCAGAAGAGCCGCACTGGCTATTAAACTTCATTTTTCTTGTCTCGTCGTACGTGTTGTACGTCACCGCGTTCTTGACGTTCAGAATTTCCGACCAACTTTGTGTGACCGTGTGTATGCAAGGCAAGTTTGAGCCAACATCCGTCGGATAAAATCCATGGATTTTGTTGTCGGAATGTCCGATCGTGTGTATGAGGCATTATTCAATGCATTATTGAACATGAGGAATACTGTGGAAAGTGTCTAACCTAGCCTTTTAAGCCCAGTACATCTCAAACCCTCCGGTAATGGCATCACTGGGAATGCCTTTCCAAGGGATGGATAAGACAACTCGTAAAATCTTGCATTCTATAGGATAAGGTATCTCCAGTACCTTTACGTGCTCACTCCACCAGATCAGTGGGGGTTTCCTGGGCATTCCGACATCAAGACTCTGTTGTGTAGCCTTGTAAGGCCACTATTGGTCTTCTGTTCACACTTACTCCAAGTTCTATGAAGTGGATGTCCAGGCCTCTGTGGATGCATCTTTCTGTTGTAAGGTTCTTTCAGAGGCACTATGTGTTGGGTCTCTGTTTTGTTGGGCCCATCGGCACAGTTCTGTTTGCCTTGTTGTTGTCATGCCTCTGATTCACTGATTTATTACTGTGGGACATTCCAATATCTATGAATAGAATGAAAAGTCTGTCTTCCTGTAGTCTATGATTAGTATAAAAGGAATTTTGACTTGCCTGTAAATTACATATCATATAGTACAGTACAGGACACAGTTCACCCTCCCTTCTGTTATTCTGCATTGTTGGTTAAAAAAACTGGGGTCTCGCAGAGTGGGGTAGGGTTAAATAGGGACATGTTCAAAAGCTTTGCTAGTGTCCAATCATCTGAAGGCAGCAGTCTATAAACAAAGACCTATAAATATCCTGCACACAAGATATGGAATTTACAGGCAAGTCAAAATTCCTTTGACTATTCAATAGATTTTAAATTACTATTTGTGACAGACCTAGCCGGGACGGAGGCTGTTGGAGAGGACTGAATGCAAGCCTCTTGCCTTTTGATTATGGGCCCTGGATTTTCAATGGAACAATACTCTTTCTGAGGTGAATTAGAAATCCAGTCTGAACTGTACTTATCGGACTCAGTCGTGTATATATGTATATAATGTATGTTGTTTGATTCTGTCGGGGACTCCTTGCTGTGGTCATTTGGGATGTGTGTCCCTGAAGAGGGAGGGGGGATTCCTCCAGCAGCCCCCTGCTGATAAGACTGATTCATACTGTTGGGACACATCCTGTGAGGAGATGCTGGTGTCATCAACTTCAACTACCTGTCTGATGTCAGCTATAATGTGTTTAATGTAAATGAGTTTAGTCTGGCTTACCACAGGTTCTAAGGGTATTCAACTCATTGTTGTTTGTTCTAATTAACCCTGTGTTGATGTTTATGGTAATGTGTGTTGAATAGTCAATGAGCTGATCACATTGTCCTCTATACAATGTAGGAGACTGGCCAACACCTATTGGAGCTTCTGCTATTGTGAGAAAATGTCCTGTGGTTGTACTTATGATAATTAATTCTGTTACTGTGTGAAGCTCGGTGCCCACAAGTCTGTGTCCTACAGGTCATGTCTCTGAGTCATCTGGTCTGGTTTAAATGATTTAGTAAAATAGCTCATGTTAATTAGGTTAATTAGGTTACGTTTGTATTGTTATGCCCCGTACACACGGTCGGACTTTGTTCGGACATTCCGACAACAAAATCCTAGGATTTTTTCCGACGGATGTTGGCTCAAACTTGTCTTGCATACACACGGTCACACAAAGTTGTCAGAAAATCCGATCGTTCTAAACGCGGTGACGTAAAACACGTACGCCGGGACTATAAATGGGGCAGTGGCCAATAGCTTTCATCTCTTTATTTATTCTGAGCATGCGTGGCACTTTGCCTGTTGGATTTGTGTACACACGATCGGAATTTCCGACAACGGATTTTGTTGTCGGAAAATTTTATCTCCTGCTCTCCAACTTTGTGTGTCGGAAAATCCGATGGAAAATGTCCGATGGAGCCCACACACGGTCGGAATTTCCGACAACACGCTCCGATCGGACATTTTCCATCGGAAAATCTAACCGTGTGTACGGGGCATTAGAGTAATATGAGCAGGAGGGGGGAACCTCATCTTCTCCTGTATGTAAGACTGAATTTTGATTCTAAATAAAGTTAGTCCATGTTAGCAACAAGCAAGTGTCAAATATTTAATCCTAAATGCCACTCACTACCCAAATAACCTCTTCAAGGCACATAGGATAAATATGGGGCGCTATAAATGTGTTGTATATCCAAAAACCTGTGTTAGCACAATAGTGGTGAGACCCTCTTATTGTGTTATATAACTCGTGACAAAAAGGTAATGCTACCACTCTCTAAATAGCATACATATACTAAATAAATAAATGAATATATGTGACATACAGGTGGAACACTAAGTGCAATCACTACACTCCATGCTGTGACATATCAAAACATCACACAACAGTCCATATATTCCAAATGAGTCCGTCCAAAAAGGAACTGCTTGTGACAACATATAGTGTAATATCAGATGCATACACTCAGGTGTCTTCGTGTGTCTTCCACCTCACCCCTGTGTTCAGTGAATCACACCCTCCAGAAATGCACTCACCGATTTACAATGCCAGCACTCTCATGCAAGGCAATACACGCTTATTTTACCACACTCAAGGGTAAATGGATCAATCGATGTCCAGGAGGATAGTTGTTTAATAGATCCACATGAAAGAAAATAAAGTGCTCCAATAGTGTGAACCAGCAAACAATATTTATTAAAAACCACTGAAATCTTCAACTGATGCACTCACATTATACAAAAGATAAAACAGCAGAAACCGTGTGCAGATCACATCAATCTTCAAACAAGTGTGGATAATACAAAAAAACTGTTGGTCACGGCGGACCCGAGGTGTGCTATCACTGGGCTGCAATTTCACCTCTCCCCTCGGCTATCCTCCGCTCCTCCGTGCACTCGAACTTCCTGCCTCCTGTGTGGCTAACTGCGCTGTATGTCACGTCTCACAGCCACGCCCCCGACATGTTTCATCATAGGTAGACTTAAAGTGGAGTTCCACCCACTTTTACAACTCTTCAGCATCCCTCACTAAACTGTGCACTGTAAACGAATTAGATATTTTTTTTTTTTTTTTTTCTCAGCACCTACTGTATATCTGCTGTATTAATTTTTCCACTTCCTCCTCCCTAGCAGTGGCTCATCGCATCATTTCCTGTTTGCAATGCCTTCAGGGAAGGGGCGGCAACTTCCTCTGACACTGCCGTTGCTATGGAAACCTGACCTGAAACCTATTACACTGCTTGTGCTGCACTGAGCATGTGTGAGATCTGCAAGGATGAGATCCAGGAAGAAATACAGTCTGGCTTCAGATGCCCACACTTAAGATGGCCACGGCCTGCTGTAAGTTTATAAAATAACAAACTACTGTTACAAACTAACAAAACAGACCTTAGTTTACAGACTAACTTTACTAGAATACATTAAGCTTGTGTATTATAGGGGTATTTTTATTTAAAAAGTATAATTTCGGCCGGAACACCACTTTAATCATGGGATTGGCTGTGTCTGCTGTCCTTCACCCCTTATATTTGCTCTTAATTGACGCCCATTCGGCCGCGCATTGCGCATGCGCACACCTCGCGTCCCCGTTCTGCTGATTCTACATAAGACATAACATCAGAACTACTGACAAGCGGGATCGGGCACATAAATTAATAAAACCTTATACATAAAACTACATTAAATTGACCACTCTGTACATAACTTCCAACTGCTGTATTAAAGATTGAATCCGCTATGGTTAGCTGGATAAAGCATCCCACACTGATTCGCTCACTGGTCAATAGTGGTAACTACACGCATCATCACATCTAGCCTTTTCACATGCAGGCTGATGTTCAAACAGCAAGTTTCCACCCGGTAAACAGCATCCCTATTCCAGAATGCATAGCTTACATAGATGTATTCATGGTGATATCCTCCCTTATTTTAATATATCACTCCCTTCGGATATAAATTTAAAATGTATTGTATGTTAAAAAATCAATATAATATAAAAATATAAAAACTTGAACATATGGTGGTATCCTCATATAAATATGTTAATCACATCATTACTGACACCCCATACATGCTTCATAAGGGACGTCTCCCAATTAAATCACCACGCTCCAAATACATCCCCCACGAGATGCTACATTGTGCAGTGTATGGGGAGGATCTATCCCAGTAATGATTACCACACTCCCCACCTCTTTAGAGCACGTTCTAATTTCAACAGTGCATGCATACCCCTTCTAGATTGCCATACAGATGGGGGGAACAGGGTCGGGGACTGATGGAGATATAAACTCACCATCTCCCCCTCACTATCATCCAGGTGGGGGCATCATATTAAATGATTACAATAATTCATAGTACCTCCATATCTATAAAACCCGTATACATGATTTAAAACTAATACCTACTATGTTGGAACCCTAAAAAGGACATAATCCTAAACCTGAGACATCTTCATATTAAAAATCATTGATAAAACAATTCAGATCTAGTTCTATATTTAACCCCTTGGGGGCCAGGCTCTTCAAAAGATAGATCCATCTGGTTTTCCTTCGGGATAAGTCCCTAACTCTATTAGACCCCCTCCAAGAAGGGTGGACTACGTCTATCCCACAAAACTGTAATAGGGAGGGGTCCTGTTGATGTTTTTCTTTAAAATGCAGAGAGACACTATGGAACCTATACCCATTTTTTATATTGGCCATGTGCTCTGAGATCCTGATCCTCAAGAGCCACTTAGTTCTCCCTACATATAGGAGACCACACGGGCACCACATTAAATAAACGACATGTGAAGAGTTACAGGTGCTGAACTCCTTGATTTCAAAGGATTCTCCCTCCCTATTGGTCACACTTGTAACTCCTCTGTGATTCACTCTTGCTGTCCGGCAACAAATGCACCTCCTACAACCGTAAAATCCTTTAAAATCAAAACTAAACACATTCCGCCTTGGTGGGTCTAATATTTTCTTGACTACATGGTCACCGAAGTTTGGGGCCCTCCTATATATAAACCTCGGCTGATTCGGTAGTACCTCCCCTAAGTGTCTATCCTTACACAGAATGTGCCAGTGTTTTTTAAAAATATTCTCGATCTCCCTATACTGGCAGTGAAACCCTGAAATGAATCCAAATTGATGTTGAGTATCCTTTGACACAGATGAGGGCTTTCTAAGGCATTGTTCCCTGGGTACTGAAGCCACCTCCTGGGTGATCTTATTCAGTTCCTCCAATTCATATCCCTTTTGTAGAAATTTATTTTTAAGAACCTCAGCCTGCTCATAAAAGTCATCTAATTATGTGCAGTTACGACGCACACGTAACATTTGCCCCTTAGGGATGTTTTTTATCCATGCAGGATGGTGACCACTTCTTATTGATAAAAAACTGTTCCGATCAGTTGGCTTAAAAAACACTTTTGTTCTTAACGAATCTCCCTCTCTTATAATCGTGACATCAAGGAAATTGACCGAGATACTACTGATTTGATGTTCCAATTTGATGTTATTCGAATTGTTGTTGAGCTCTTGTATAAATTCAATCGCTGATTCCTCTGTACCTTCCCAAATAAATAAGAGGTCATCAATGAATCTTCGGTAAAATAATAACTGAGGCCTCCTCTGGCTGAATACCTTCCTATCTTCCCACTCAGCCACGAACAGGTTCACCATCACACCAAAAATAATTATGGGACATGCAAAAATCTAATACATGTCCCAAAAATCTTTTCTGTACAGCTGGAATGTCATCTCTTTTACTCAATTAAGGGCCAAAGATGCATCCTCATGTTGTATAATGGTATAGAGGGAGGCTACATCAGCCGTTACCATATATACCATTGATGAAGTGTCCAATTTAACATCGTTGAGTAAGGTCAATAGATCACTTGTGTCCTTTAGATATGCCTTGGTGGCCTTGACACTCGGTTGGAGAAACTTATCTAAAAATTCCCCCAATCTTGCTGTTACAGAGCCGATCCCATTCACAATCGGCCTAGGTGGTGGGCATTGAATATTCTTGTGTACCTTAGGTAAGGTGTAGATCACTGGGATTCTACAAGAACTGGGGATCAGATATCTTTTCTCTCTAGAATTTATTACATCTAATCTATATCCCCAATCCACTAGAGTTGACAGTTGTGCTTTATATGTCTCCATGGGATCAGATGATAATCTTTTATAAGTAGATCTGTCACCCACCAACTTCAACAACTGGTCCAGATAGAACGCTTTATCTAACAGAACCACCCCCCCCCCCCTTATCAGCGGGTCGTATTATTAGATCTTTCTTTTTCTCTAAAGATCTAATCCCTTCCCTGATGTAGTGGGGGTTGGCACCCTTACGTGGGGGAAGTTTATCAATGTCATTTAGTACCAAGCTTTTAAATACTTCTATAAAATGATTGCTTGAGTTCTGGGGGTTAAAAATTGATTTATTTTTTAAACCTGAATCTACCCTATTCAGTGGCACCTTAGCTCTCACCGAGGTTTCCACCGGATGACTTAGGAAATGTTTCTTAATATTCATAGTTCTAATGAATTTGTGTGTGTCTATATAGACGTCGAACTTATTCATTTCCTTTTTTGGGGCACACTTTAAGCCCAAATTCAAAATGTTGAGTTCTTTATGATTGAGCTCAACACTGCTCAGGTTGTATATCCCTGTATTTATACATCTTTCGGTCGCTTCCTTGGGTTTTCTGGATCTTCCTGCCCTACATCCCCTTCTTCTCCTCTGGGGGGCATGTTCTCCATATTGTAGTTTTGGGGGGTGCTTGTCTCCCTCCCCCTCTCTGGTAAGGTCCCCTGGGATTTCTCCTCGGTGTTCCCCCTCCCCTCCCTCGTTGGCCTAAAAAAGGACTATAGCCTGAACGTTCTTCCCTTTCTAACGGGGAGAATCTGTTGTAGAGGGGGACATCACTATAACCATCATGATGATGTTGTTGTGGGGGATAGGGTTGCCACCGTCCATATCCTTGTGGGGTATGTCCCCTATATCCTCTAGGGGATGGATACTCATTACGCTGTCCCCGTGGGTATCCCCCTCTCCCTCGTGAAGGTGGTCTAGGGGATTGATAATATCCCCCTCCTCCCCTCCCTCGTGATGGGGGTCTCGGGGACTGGTAATAGTCCCTTCTGTACTGGCCTTCCTCCACACTATGCCCCCTCTCACTAGATCTGGGGTTCATGGTAACATAACCACCTTTACCTTTATTCCCCACCTTTTTCCTATTTTCAACTTTAGGTGGGGGATTACTGGTACCCCCTGTCGCACTGATGTTGGCAGCTGGGTCCCCAGTATTGGTATCTAGTGATGCTTGCCATGCATAGATTTTATTAGTCTTAAAATCATTAGAATCTCGGTTAAATTTTTTTACCTTCTTTTTTTGCGTCTCTCGATCGATTTTCTCTAGTTTCTTCTTTATATTATCATTAAACTCCTTCATTTGATTCGTATCCTTAATGGGTTCCAATTTTTCTTGTAAAATTCTGATCTTTTCATTCAACATGCTCAATTTAATTAGCATTTATAGCATTACCTTTTTGTCACTAGTTATATAACACAATAAGAGGGTCTCACCACTATTGTGCTAACACAGGTTTTTGGATATACAACACATTTATAGCACCCCATATTTATCCTATGTGCCTTGAAGAGGTTATTTGGGTAGTGAGTGGCATTTAGGATTAAATATTTGGTATATATATTTTATTTTTAAGGGGCAGCTTTTCTTAAATATTTTAATTTTAATTTTTTATATTTCACGTTTATGTTGAGCTCACCATTTAGCACTGGTCAGCACCAATTTTTGGATTAGTTATTTAGGGTCATTGGCGCGGTGGGGGTGTCTTCTGTTTGAAGGGCGCTGTATCATCTAGGATACCCAGTTACTGTTGCATTTGTATTTCTTACCACCCGCAGCCATGGATGCATTTAATTTTTTAAAGAATAGACAACTTAACCCCGAATCAGTTTTCTCGAATGATCAACCAATGATCGAGAATGAGGAAGATTTTTCAGTAGTACTTAAAACACTTGATGGTTTGCTGGAAAAACAAATAAAAACATGGTGGGATGTGTTCACATTTGAACACTATCGTAGAGAGAACCTCATTTTTAGAAGTTTAAGATGGGAGGTGCCTCCCCAGGATGGTCTTAATCATCAGTCATTTATGAATAAATGGCTTGAATTTTTTAATAAAGCAGGTAGGGAACTACAGGGATTAGTCCTGAAAAGGAAACAAATTAAATTGAGCATGTTGAATGAAAAGATCAGAATTTTACAAGAAAAATTGGAACCCATTAAGGATACGAATCAAATGAAGGAGTTTAATAATAATATAAAGAAGAAACTAGAGAAAATCGATCGAGAGACGCAAAAAAATTTAACCGAGATTCTAATGATTTTAAGACTAATAAAATCTATGCATGGCAAGCATCACTAGATACCAATACTGGGGACCCAGCTGCCAACATCAGTGCGGCAGGGGGTACCAGTAATCCCCCACCTAAAGTTGAAAATAGGAAAAAGGTGGGGAATAAAGGTAAAGGTGGTTATGTTACCATGAACCCCAGATCTAGTGAGAGGGGGCGTAGTGTGGAGGAAGGCCAGTACAGAAGGGACTATTACCAGTCCCCGAGACCCCCATCACGAGGGAGGGGAGGAGGGGGATATTATCAATCCCCTAGACCACCTTCACGAGGGAGAGGGGGATACCCACGTGGACAGCGTAATGAGTATCCATCCCCTAGAGGATATAGGGGACATACCCCACAAGGATATGGACCGTGGCAACACTATCCCCCACCACAACATCATCATGACGGTTATAGTGATGTCACCCTCTACAACAGATTCTCCCCGTTAGAAAGGGAAGAACGTTCAGGCTATAGTCCTTTTTTAGGGCAACGAGGGAGGGGAGGGGGAACACCGAGGAGAAATCCCAGGGGACCTTACCAGAGAGGGGGAGGGAGACAAGCACCCCCCCCAAAACTACAATATGGAGAACATGCCCCGCAGAGGAGAAGAAGGGGATGTAGGGCGGGAAGATCCAGAAAACCCAAGGAAGCGACCGAGAGATGTATAAATACAGGGATATACAACCTGAGCAGTGTTGAGCTCAATCATAAAGAACTCAACATTTTGAATTTGGGCTTAAAGTGTGCCCCAAAAAAGGAAATGAATAAGTTCGATGTCTATATAAACACACACAAATTCATTAGAACTATGAATATTAAGAAACATTTCCTAAGTCATCCGGTGGAAACCTCGGTGAGAGCTAAGGTGCCACTGAATAGGGTAGATTTAGGTTTAAAAAATAAATCTATTTTTAACCCCCAGAACCCAAGCAATCATTTTATAGAAGTATTTAAAAGCTTGGTACTAAATGACATTGATAAACTTCCCCCACGTAAGGGTGCCAACCCCCACTACATCAGGGAAGGGATTAGATCTTTAGAGAAAAAGAAAGATCTAATAATACGACCCGCTGATAAGGGGGGGGGTGGTTCTGCTAGATAAAGCGTTCTATCTGGACCAGTTGTTGAAGTTGGTGGGTGACAGATCTACTTATAAAAGATTATCATCTGATCCCACGGAGACATATAAAGCACAACTGTCAACTCTAGTGGATTGGGGATATAGATTAGATGCAATAAATTCTAGAGAGAAAAGATATCTGATCCCCAGTTCTTGTAGAATCCCAGTGATCTACACCTTACCTAAGGTACACAAGAATATTCAATGCCCACCACCTAGGCCGATTGTGAATGGGATCGGCTCTGTAACAGCAAGATTGGGGGAATTTTTAGATAAGTTTCTCCAACCGAGTGTCAAGGCCACCAAGGCATATCTAAAGGACACAAGTGATCTATTGACCTTACTCAACGACGTTAAATTGGACACTTCATCAATGGTATATATGGTAATGGCTGATGTAGCCTCCCTCTATACCATTATACAACATGAGGATGCGTCTTTGGCCCTTAATTGGGCACTGAGTAAAAGAGATGACATTCCAGCTGTACAGAAAAGATTTTTGGGACATGTATTAGATTTTTGCATGTCCCATAATTATTTTTGGTGTGATGGTGAGTTTTATTCCCAACAGGTTGGTGTGGCGATGGGAGCCAAATATGCTCCCAGCCTCGCCAACCTGTTCATGGCTGAGTGGGAAGATAGGAAGGTATTCAGCCAGAGGAGGCCTCAGTTATTATTTTACCGAAGATTCATTGATGACCTCTTATTTATTTGGGAAGGTACAGAGGAATCAGCGATTGAATTTATACAAGAGCTCAACAACAATTCGAATAACATCAAATTGGAACATCAAATCAGTAGTATCTCGGTCAATTTCCTTGATGTCACGATTATAAGAGAGGGAGATTCGTTAAGAACAAAAGTGTTTTTTAAGCCAACTGATCGGAACAGTTTTTTATCAATAAGAAGTGGTCACCATCCTGCATGGATAAAAAACATCCCTAAGGGGCAAATGTTACGTGTGTGTTGTAACTGCACACAATTAGATGACTTTTATGAGCAGGCTGAGGTTCTTAAAAATACATTTCTACAAAAGGGATATGAATTGGAGGAACTGAATAAGATCACCCAGGAGGTGGCTTCAGTACCCAGGGAACAATGCCTTAGAAAGCCCTCATCTGTGTCAAAGGATACTCAACATCAATTTGGATTCATTTCAGGGTTTCACTGTCAGTATAGGGAGATCGAGAATATTTTTAAAAAACACTGGCACATTCTGTGTAAGGATAGACACTTAGGGGAGGTACTACCGAATCAGCCGAGGTTTATATATAGGAGGGCCCCAAACTTCGGTGACCATGTAGTCAAGAAAATATTAGACCCACCAAGGCGGAATGTGTTTAGTTTTGATTTTAAAGGATTTTACGGTTGTAGGAGGTGCATTTGTTGCCGGACAGCAAGAGTGAATCACAGAGGAGTTACAAGTGTGACCAATAGGGAGGGAGAATCCTTTGAAATCAAGGAGTTCAGCACCTGTAACTCTTCACATGCCGTTTATTTAATGTGGTGCCCGTAGGGAGAACTAAGCGGCTCTTGAGGATCAGGATCTCAGAGCACATGGCCAATATAAAAAATGGGTATAGGTTCCATAGTGTCTCTCTGCATTTTGAAGAAAAACATCAACAGGACCCCTCCCTATTACAGTTTTGTGGGATAGACGTAGTCCACCCTTCTTGGAGGGGGTCTAATAGAGTTAGGGACTTATCCCGAAGGGAAACCAGATGGATCTATCTTTTTGAAGAGCCTGGCCCCCAAGGGGTTAAATATAGAACTAGATCTGAATTGTTTTATCAATGATTTTTAATATGAAGATGTCTCAGGTTTAGGATTATGTCCTTTTTAGGGTTCCAACATAGTAGGTATTAGTTTTAAATCATGTATACGGGTTTTATAGATATGGAGGTACTATGAATTATTGTAATCATTTAATATGATGCCCCCACCTGGATGATAGTGAGGGGGAGATGGTGAGTTTATATCTCCATCAGTCCCCGACCCTGTTCCCCCCATCTGTATGGCAATCTAGAAGGGGTATGCATGCACTGTTGAAATTAGAACGTGCTCTAAAGAGGTGGGGAGTGAGGTAATCATTACTGGGATAGATCCTCCCCATACACTGCACAATGTAGCATCTCGTGGGGGATGTATTTGGAGCGTGGTGATTTAATTGGGAGACGTCCCTTATGAAGCACGTATGGGGTGTCAGTAATGATGTGATTAACATATTTATATGAGGATACCACCATATGTTCAAGTTTTTATATTTTTATTTTATATTGATTTTTTAACATACAATACATTTTAAATTTATATCCGAAGGGAGTGATATATTAAAATAAGGGAGGATCTCACCATGAATACATCTATGTAAGCTATGCATTCTGGAATAGGGATGCTGTTTACCAGGTGGAAACTTGCTGTTTGAACATCAGCCTGCATGTGAAAAGGCTGGATGTGATGATGCGTGTAGTTACCACTATTGACCAGTGAGCGAATCAGTGTGGGATGCTTTATCCAGCTAACCATAGCGGATTCAATCTTTAATACAGCAATTGGAAGTTATGTACAGAGTGGTCAATTTAATGTAGTTTTATGTATAAGGTTTTATTAATTTATGTGCCCGATCCCGCTTGTCAGTAGTTCTGATGTGATGTCTTATGTAGAATCAGCAGAACGGGGACGCGAGGTGTGCGCATGCGCAATGCGCGGCCGAATGGGCGTCAATTAAGAGCAAATATAAGGGGTGAAGGACAGCAGACACAGCCAATCCCATGATTAAGTCTACCTATGACGAAACATGTCGGGGGCGTGGCTGTGAGACGTGACATACAGCGCTGTTAGTCACACAGGAGGCAGGAAGTTCGAGTGCACGGAGGAGCGGAGGATAGCCGAGGGGAGGGTGAGATTGCAGCCCAGTGATAGCACACCTCGGGTCTGCCGTGACCAACAGTTTTTTTGTATTATCCACACTTGTTTGAAGATTGATGTGATCTGCACACGGTTTCTGCTGTTTTATCTTTTGTATAATGTGAGTGCATCAGTTGAAGATTGCAGTGGTTTTTAATAAATATTGTTTACTGGTTCACACTATTGGAGCACTTTATTTTCTTTCATGTGGATCTATTAAACAACTATCCTCCTGGACATCGATTGATCCATTTACCCTTGAGTGTGGTAAAATAAGCGTGTATTGCCTTGCATGAGAGTGCTGGCATTGTAAATCGGTGAGTGCATTTCTGGAGGGTGTGATTCACTGAACACAGGGGTGAGGTGGAAGACACACGAAGACACCTGAGTGTTTGCATCTGATATTACACTATATGTTGTCACAAGCAGTTCCTTTTTGGATGGACTCATTTGGGATATATGGACTGTTGTGTGATGTTTTGATATGTCACAGCATGGAGTGCAGTGATTGCACTTAGTGTTCCACCTGTATGTCACATATAAGTAAGTGATATGAGAATAGAAACGGCACTGCCCTCTAATTTAATGAGTGCTATATACCAGTGTGGTAAGTGAATCCTAATGATTAAATTGTATGAGAGCTCAGTTAAAGGGGTTGTAAAGGTAATTTTTTTATTTTTTTAAAATAACAAACATGTTATACTTACCTTCACTGTGCAGCTCGTTCTGCACAGAGTGGCCCCGAACCTGGTCTTCTGGGGTCCCTCGGCGGCTGTTTCAGCTCCTCCCCGCAAGCATTTACCACCTTAATGCGAGCTCCCTCGCATGGTGGTGAGTGCTTGCGGGCGCGCTACCGTGATACAGCCGGCGGCTATAGCCGCTCGCTGTATCACTCGGCCCCGCCCCCCGGCGCGCCGCGTCATCGGATGTGATTGACAGCAGCGCGAGCCAATGGCTGCGCTGCTTTCAATCCATCCACTGCAGCCAATCAGCGACCAGGCTGAGCTGCAATGAAGATGACGAGGACGAGCAGCGAAGATTCGAGGCGTCAGGTAAGTAAAACGGGGGGCCTGGGGGCGGCGGTACTGTCAAAAGTTTTTTCACCTTAATGCATAGAATGCATTAAGGTGAAAAAATTTTTACCTTTACAACCCCTTTAATAGCTGTCAATGGTGCAGTCTACACCAAATATTCAGAGGTAACCGAAAAAGGCAATAACACCAGTATATTAGACACTGCTAAGTAAGTCATATCCCCCCAGTGGGGTAAATGTATCAGCCAAAGTAGAAAAATAAAGTAAAGAGTGAAAAAATAATATGGTGGACTGTGTGGTTAAATAGGAAAAAAAATGATAAGTTTCCAGAGAATTCAAAAGTTTTGGGACAAGATGGCGCCAGGGATAATGTTGATTGTGTAAAAAAAAATTATATGTGCATATAGTGCTGATGTAATGTGCGTGTTACCCCTTCCATGTGTATGTACAAAATATTAATATGGGTCGTGAGTTACCCCAATGTTCAAAAATATTGGGACACCGTGGCGCTTGTGAAACATGAAATATCTTTCTGTGGCACACTATTATAAAACTCCCTATGTGTTGAATACAAAAAATATATATATAAAAACATACATCAACCATAAATTCCAATTTCTTAAGTGTGTGACAGACAATCGTTAGCTTCTAAAAGGTTGGATAAATAGTCCATGCAAAGAGTTGTGTATTTATAACCAGGTGGAAAAAACAAAGTTCAAGTATAAATGCTGTTTATTTCATCCTTGGGGACACACCACAGTGACTTCTGTGCGTTTCAATCAAGATGGTGACTTGAAGTGCTCACCCCCCAATGCTACCCCACTCACCAGAGATGATCACCCCTGCAGGGGTACCGAGCGACAGAGTGGGTGCCTCAGGGCAGATGTTGTTCACTCCTGGTGTGCTTCCATTCCTCTACTGTGTACAATCCTTACAGCTGCTCCAGGGAAAATGTGTGCTCTAATGTGACCATGCTACTCCAATGGTATACCACCTTATTCTGTTAAACTCTCCAGTAGACCGGAGAAAAAAGAAACACAAGGGGGCTTCCTTCGTGAAGTATGTTTGGTAAATTTATTGCACATAAGCCAAAAAAGAGTCCAAGTAAAAGAATGTCCACAATTACAAGCCAAAGCTAGAGTAAAGTTAAAACAGGCACCGCTGTGTACAGGGATGGGACCAGCAGCGATCTACGAGCGTGCGTCCCACCATGCGTACATATATTCATTTATTTATTTAGTATATGTATGCTATTTAGAGAGTGGTAGCATTACCTTTTTGTCACGAGTTATATAACACAATAAGAGGGTCTCACCACTATTGTGCTAACACAGGTTTTTGGATATACAACACATTTATAGCGCCCCATATTTATCCTATGTGCCTTGAAGAGGTTATTTGGGTAGTGAGTGGCATTTAGGATTAAATATTTGGTATATATATTTTATTTTTAAGGGGCAGCTTTTCTTAAATATTTTATTTTTAATTTTTTATATTTCACGTTTATGTTGAGCTCACCATTTAGCACTGGTCAGCACCAATTTTTAGGATTAGTTATTTAGGGTCATTGGCGCGGTGGGGGTGTCTTCTGTTTGAAGGGCGCTGTATCATCTAGGATACCCAGTTACTGTAACAAGCAAGTGTCGCCTTGTTTTGTGCTCAGAGAGGTTGGAATATCTGATATCTGTATACAGACTGGGAGGAAGTGGTATATGACGGAAGCACTCAAGCGTAGTGAGGGACGTTCCGTGACATTTTTGGCAAGCAGCGGGAAAGCTTCCTGCAGTCTGGGAAATCTAAACCTCCACCTGGATCCAAGATCAGGATAGCAGACTTCAGTCACCCCAACGGAGATATGAACCTGGCATCAGAGTTCCCGGGGCTGCTGCGGATCATCCTTTCAACATACACCAGGACTGTATCTGAGGATGAATACCTGGAGCTTAGGTAGCAAATTCGGGTGGAGCTCTGGATTGGAGCCCTCCAGCTCGCTGGTATAAAACAGGGCAAGTGCTTTCCAACCCAAGAGCAACAGGCCAGTGACCAACGGGCATTGTGGATGGCATTCCTTGGAGAGTGGCCCCAGGAGCAATGGGTGACTGAGTTGGACAGGCTGGTCCAGCAGGAGATAGAGCTGGACAATCATTATCGGGCTCTGCAATGGCACGCAGAGCAGGGATATTTAGGGGAGACAACAGAATGCTCTCCGGATGGATATGACTTTGGAGGCCCTGGATTGCTGTGGGAGAGCCTTACAGATCATTTTGTGTTTGGCGATGAAGGGGAACCTGCCCTTGAGGACCTGCGAGAATATAGAGAGGCTATGCTCAGTCTTGCAGAGGTCTCAGAGCTCAAACCTGATCTGGACCATTTGCTAAGGAAGGAACAGCATCTGGAAAGGGCATACAGGAAACTGCTAGAACACGTTCAGCAGCATGCCAGAGAATCGGCAGTGGAAAATCCGGAGATTGCCGTCCCCAAACCTGAAGTGCTGACAACAGGGCAGAGCTCTGCTAACCTCTGCCCAGCAATGATAGCATCTTCTGGGTTCCATGGACAGGAGATGGTGAACCTCTATCCCCAGACATCAGTTGCAGAGACATGGGATTTGATAGACTTTTCTGCTGAGGAAGAACAACCTGATGAGCCTCCAGCAGAAGAGCTGCTATCAGGGCCAAAGTTCACTGTGCTCTGCTCAGCACCAACAGTGGCTTCGGCCTTCTTGAGAGAAGAGGAAGTCGGCCTTTCTCCCACAACAATGACAGGGACATGTGATTTTCTGCCAGCAGCATCTATGGAGTTACAACAAACATCTCCAGCTGAAGATCTGGTATCTGAACAGAAGGTCCAAGACCTTTGTTCCACACTTTTAGCAACTCCATAGACTGAGGATTTGATAGACGTTTCTGTAGAGGAGGAACCACCTAGCAAACCCCCAGCAGAAGTGCTGGAAACCGGACAGATTGTCCAAGACCTCTGCCCCACACCTGCAGCAATTGTGGAGGCCCAAGGTGAGGAGGTGGCAGTCTATCGCGAGCTGCAGATCAGGATCCAAGGAGAGAATGCAGTCATCACCTCACAAAGAGTATTGTTCCATTGAAAATCCAGGGCCCATAATCAAAAGGCAAGAGGCTTGCATTCAGTCCTCTCCAACAGCCTCCGTCCCGGCTAGGTCTGTCACACTATTTATCCAGGGCTGACCACCACATAAATTCAGCCCATGAGCTAACCATTTGATGCTAAAATAAGTCTCCATTAGTCCAAAAACTTAATTGTGGGGTTCAGGTAACTCGTGTAACAGTTGTGTTCAAAGTTCATGGCATCTACAATCAGAGAGAGATTGTACCAAATGAACTGCTTAATGACCGCCCACATACTGCGGCAGAGCGGCCGCTCTGCGCAAAATCACGTATCTGTACTTTATTTGCCCGCACTCCCGTCGCCCCAGCTGTTTTGTAATTGGCTGTAGCACCAGCCAATCACTGGGTACCGGCCGGGTACCAGCCGCTGATTGGTCACCGGCACCCGCCAATCAGCTCTGCACATTCCCGAAGAGAGCCCTGTGTAGGTAAACAAACACAGGGCTCTCTTCTGACAGCAGCAATGTGAAAAACAGCATGCAGGCACACATTTAACCCTTTAATCGCTCCTGATGTTAATACCTTACCTGCCAGTGTCATTAGTACAGATACAGTGCATATTTTTTAGCACTGATCACTGTATTAGTGTCACTGGTCCCCAAAAAGTGTCAGTGTCCCCAATTTGTGCGCCACAAGATCGCAGTCCTGCAATAAGTTGCCAATCGCCCCCGTTACTAGTAAAAAATAAATACAAATTCCATTAAAATATCCCATAGTTTGAAGATGCTATAACTTTTGCGCAAATCAATCAATAGAAGCTTATTAGGATTTTTTTTTTACCAACAATATTTAGCAGAATACATATTGGCCTGAATTGATGAAGAAATAAGATTTTTTTATTGGATATGTTGTATAGCAGAAAGTAAAAAATATTGTTTTTTTCCAAAATTGTCAGCTTTTTTTGTTTATAGCGCAAAAAATAAAAACCGTAGAGGTGATCAATTACCACCAAAAGAAAACTATATTTGTGGGGGAAAAAGAGGACATACATTTTATTTGGGTGTAGCATCAATTAAAGTAACGCAGTGCCGTATCGCAAAAAATGGCCTGGTCATGAAGGGAGTAAATCTTCCGGAGCTGAAGTGGTTAAACTGCACTAGAGGTGTGTTAAGAATAGGCCTTTTCTGTCCAAAAAGAACATTATTGCAAGGCTACAGTTTGCCTCTTAACACATAAGCAAGGATCAAGTCTTCTGGTGCAATATGCTGAAGACTGATCAGTCATACAATAGTTGTTTGGTCACAGTAATAGTGGACATATTTGCTGCAAATCAAAGACAACATTTTAGAAAAACCCCATCACAACTGTGAAGCATTGTGGTGAAAATGTTATAGATTCAAGTTATATGCTTGGTTTATGGACTTTGCAGATTGTCTCAAGTCAACTATACAGTACCTTGTACATCATATCAACGTGTGCTTGGTAAGAATGTGAGGCCATCTGTCCAAAAGTTGAACTAGAAATGGATCTTTCAAAATGACAATGACCTGAAGAAGACAGGCAACTAAAGATTGGCTCAAAACGAAAGGGCTATGGACTGCCCTAATCCAAGTCCTGATTTGATTCACATTGAAAGCTTCTAGGGACGCTTTAAAACAGGCAGTTCATGCAAGGAACCCCACAAACATCTTGCAACTGAAGGAATTTTACATGGGGAAGTAGTCAAACATTTCTATATCAGAGACTGGTGGGTGGTTATACAATATGATACAAGAAGTTGCTTCTGCTAAAGGGGGCAATGCCAGCTTCTGATGCCAAGGGTGTACTTACCCTTTCCACATTAAATCTTGATATTTTTAAGAAATATATTATTGAAAAGGCAAAATGTTTTTGTGTTTTTATTCAAGCATATCAGCCCTTTTTGTGGGCACAGTTTGAATAAATAGCTAAGGTTTGTATGTGTAAATATGTTGAAAAAGCCAAAATGCAAAAGTTTTAAGACAGGTGTGAAGAAATACTTTAAAGTGAGAATGCTTTCAAAAATATATTTTTTATTTGTTTACTTTCATCAGTTTACAAAATGCAAAGTGAGTGAACAGAACAAAAATCTAAATCCAATCAATATTTGGTGTGACTACTCTTTGAATTCAAGCCAGCATCATTTATTACACTTGCACACTTTGTAAACTTGCATAAAGTCAGGGATTTTGTAGGATTAGGCCAGGTTCACACTGGTACGACAAACGCTCAGACACTGGGAGCTCATGTCGCATGACATTTGAAAATCAATGTTTCCCTATGGGAGCCATCTTAACTGGTCCAACTTTGAAAATGCTCCCTGCACTACTTTGGTCCGACTTTGATCCTACTTCAGCCCATTGATTATCACTGAAGTCGGATCGGCGTCTTAACTGACCCGACTTTGGCATGCAACTTGTGCTCTGAGGATCTTGAAGGGGAACTCCACGCCAAATTAAAATTAAAAAAAAAAACGGCATGGGTTCCCCCCTTCAAGGACATACCAGGCCCTTCAGTCTGGTATGGATTTTCAGGGGAACCCCACGCCGAAAAAAATGGCGTTGGGGTCCCCCCCAAAATCCATACCAGACGCTTATCCGAACACACCGCCCAGCAGGTCAAAAAAGGGGGTGGGGACGAGCGAGCGCTCGCCCCCTCCTGAACCGTACCACGGCCGCATGCCCTCAACATGGGGGGGTGGGTGCTTTGAGGCAGGGGGGCCCTGCCCCCTCCACCCTAAAGCACCTTGTCCCAATTTTGATGAGGACAAGGGCCTCTTCCCGACGGCCCTGGCCATTGGTTGTCGGGGGTCTGCGGGGGGGCTTATCAGAATCTGAGAGCCCCCTTTAACAAGGGGGCCCCCAGATCCCGGCCCCTTACCCTATTTGAATGAGTATTGGGTACACTGTACCTATTCCCATTCACCTAAAAAAAAAAAAAAAGTGTCAAAAATAAAACAAAACAAATTACACATATTTTTGAAGTAATTTATTAAGGCAGCTCCATCGTCTCTTCTGATCTTTTCTCCCCTCCCGGGCTCTTCTGCCTCCTCCGCTGACGTCTTCTGCCTCTGCCAGTTCTTCTCTCCTCTCCGGGTCTTCTCCGCTGATGTCTTCTAGCCATCTCCGTTTCTTCTCCCTCTGCTGGGTCTTCTCCGCTATCTTCTCGTTCTTTTGCTGGGTCTTCTCCGCTGTCTTCTCCCTCTGTTCTTCTTCCGATGTTGACTCGACGCTCTTTCCTGCTCTAATGCTGGGTGTGCCGTGTGTCACTACTTTTATTGGCATGGGGCGAGGTCACCGGGTGATGTCATCCAGAGGCCCTGCCCCTTATGACGTCACCGCCCGGGGCATGATGGGGTGGTGACGTCATAAGGGGCGGGCCTCCGGTGATCCCGCCCCATGCCAATATAAGTAGTGGCACACCGTGCACCCAGCATTAGAGCTGGAGAGAGCGTCGAGTCCACATCAGAAGAGGGAGGAGACAGTGGAGAAGACCCAGCAAAAGAGCGAGAAGATAGTGAAGAAGACCCAGCAGAGGCAGAAGACAGCTGACAAGGGAAGAAGAATCAGAGAGGGCCATAAGACATCAGCGGTAGAGGTAGGAAGAGCCAGAGAGGGGAGAAGAGACCAGAAGAGACGACGGAGCTGCCTTAATAAAATTACTTTAAAATTATGTGTAATGTGTTTTATTTTTGCCTTTTTTTTTTTATTAGGTGAATGTACCCCATACTCATTCACATAGGGTGGGGGTCAGGATCTGCGGGCCCCCTTGTTAAAGGGGGCTTCCAGATTCCGATAAGCCCCCCGCCCGCAGACCCCGCCAACCAACAGCCAGGGTTGTCGGGAAGAGGCCCCTGTCCTCATCAACATGGGGACAAGGTGCTTTGAGGTGGGGGGCACAGGGCCCCCCTGCCCCAAAGCACCCACTCCCCTATGTTGAGGGCAGTGGACTGCTACGGTTCAGGAGCGGGGGTGCTCACTCATCCCCACTCCCTTTCCAGACCTACCGGGCTGTGTGCTCGGAAAAGGGTCTGGTATGGATTTTGGGGGGACCCCACCGCCATTTTTTCCGCGTGGAGGTTCCCCTGAAAATTCATATGAGCCCGAAGGGCCTGGTATGCTCAGTGAGGGGGAACCCATGCCATTTTTTTTTTTTTACATTGTGCGTGGAGTTCCCCCTAAAGATTCATACCAGACACAGTGTCTGGTATTGTCGAGGATCAAAGTCTGATCCCTGTTCATTGAAGTCGGACGCATGTCGGACTTCAAGTCGCAGGGCAAAGTCAGATGCAAAGTAGTACGACTGTCATGTCGTACCAGTGTGAACCCGGCCTTAGAGTCAGGTGTATGATTAATCAATTATACCAACCGGGTGCTATATGTTCATGAATTTCATACAGTAAATGCAGGTTGAAACACAGTCATTAACTGAAACAAAAACAGCTGTATAGGAGGCTAAAAACTGGGTGAAAAACAGCCAAACTATGGCTGAGGTGAGGTTGGGAAGACAGTTGCAGTTACGGGTCATACAGCATGGCAAGACTGAGCACAGCAACAAGACACAAGGGGGTTGATTCACTAAAGGCAAATACACTTTGCACTGCAAGTGCACTTGGAAGTGCAGTCGCTGTAGATCTGAGAGGAAGATTTGAAATGAGGGGAAGCTCTACTGATTTTATAATCCAATCATGTACAAGCAAAAATGCTGTTTTTTATTTTCCTTGCATGTCCCCCTCAGATTTACAGCGACTGCACTTCCAAGTGCACTTGTAGTGCAAAGTGGATTTGCCTTTGGTAAATAAACCCCAAGGTCTCTACCAGGCAAAGATTTCAAAGCAGACTGGGGTTTCAAGATCTGTTCAAGCTTTTTGAAAAATTTCAAAGAAACGGGCAATGAGGACAGTAGACTAAGTGGTCGGCCAAGGAAACTATAAGTGGAAATTCATGCTAAAACTAAAGTCCCTGCATCTATAGCCACCAACATTCTAACGCTAACATGAACATAATTAAAGAATGGGCAGACTAATTGCAAATGAGGTTTAATGTGGAGAAATTTAAAGTAATGCACTTGGGCTAAAAAAACATTAATGAAAAATATTCACTAGGTGGAGAACAGCTGGGTGAATCAAGGATGGAGAAGGATCTAGGGGTGCTAATAGATGACAGATTGAGCAACAGCATGCAGTGCCAAGCTGCAGCTACCAAAGCAGGCAGAATATTAGCATGCATAAAAAAAGGTGATATACTCCAGGGACAAAACTATAATTTTGACACTCTATAAAGCTCTGGTCAGACCTCATCTGGAGTTTTCCGTTCAGTTTTGGTCACTAGTCCCCCGAAGGGATGTGCTGGAGCTAGAGAGAGTCCAAAGAAGGGCAACAAAACTTATAAGGGGAATGGAGGACCTCACTTACGAGGAACGGCTGCAAACACTAAATTCTCACTGGAGAAAAGACGCTTAAGAGAGTACATGATAGCAATCTATAAATATCTCAATGGGGATCCCAGCATAGAAAATAAATTATTCAGTCCTAGGAAGTGTAAAAGGACATGGGGCCACACAATGAGGCTAGAGGAGAAGCGGTTTAACCTTAAACTGCGTAGGGGGTTCTTCACTGTCAGGGCAATAAGGATGTGGAACTCTCTCCCACAATTGGTGGTAGATGCAGGGAGTATGGATATTTTTAAAAGACTCTTATGGGGCGTACACACGGTCGGACTTTTCGACCGGACTGGTCTGACGGACGCCGACGGACCAAATCCGGTGGACAATCCGATTGTGTGTGGGCTTCACCGGACCCTTAGCGGACTTTTCCAGTCACAAATCTGATGGCTTCAAATCTTTACATCCTAACTCCGCCGGACCCAGAAATCTGCTTGTCTGTATGCTAGTCCGACGGACAAAAACCGACGCTAGGGCAGCTATTGGCTACAGGCTATCAACTTCCTTATTTCAGTCCGGTGTACGTCATCACGTACGAATCCGTCGGACTTTGGTGTGATCGTGTGTAGGCAAGTCCGTTCGTTAGAAAGTCCGTCGGAAGTCCGTCAAAAGTCCGTCGAAAGTCCGCTGGAAAGTTTGTCGGACCAGTCCGGTTCAAAAGTCCGCCCATGTGTACGCGGCATTATGCCCTGTACACATGACCGGTTTTCCCATCGGAATAAACTCTGAAGGTTTTTCCAACGGAATTCCGCTCAAGCTGTCTTGCATACACACGGTCACACCAAATTCCGACCGCCCAGAACGCGGTGACGTACAACACATACAACGGGACTAGAAAACGGAAGTTCAATAGCCAGTAGCCTATAGCTTCCGTCTCGTACTTGCTTCAGAGCATGCGTCATTTTTGGTACGTCGGAACAGCATAGAGACAAGCGGTTTTCCCTATAGGAATTGGTTCCGTCGGAAAAATTTGGAACATGTTCTATTTCTAGGTCCATCAGAATTTTCAACGTAAAAAGTCCAATGGGGCATACACACGATCGGAATATACGATGAAAAACTCCCGTCGGACTTTTTCTGTTGGACATTCCGCTCGTGTATACACGGCATGAGATATACATCTTAAAGGACACAACAAACAGGGATATGGGAAATCAGCATAGACACTGATACATGCACCTACATAGGTTGAACTGGATGGCTTATTGTCTTTTTTCAGCCTTACCTACTAACTAACCTATCTAGCACTGAAAAGAAAAAATCAGTATACATACCTTTTCGGAAGCTCTGATCCCACGCTGAGCTGTCAGCCGCGGCTTCGCTGTGGAGGCAGGTGCAGAGGACAACGGAAGCCCTATAGTAAATATATGGGTGACATCACTTCCCATTCATTTCACAGCCGTTGTCAGACGTGTACTCAGCAGAGCTTCCATCGCTGGAGATTGGGTCGGATAGCCTGCAGAAAAGGTATGTATACAGATTTTCTTCTTTTCAGGGCTAGAGAGTATAGATGCAGTGATTTTAGTTTTAGCCTGGACTTCCACTTGAATGCAGTAGATGAAAGACACATCAGAGTTAGGCTAACATTCATTACCTGCTGGGTTATACTTCATCTCTAGGTGAACGGACACTGGAAGACCAAAGGTCTTTAGACAGGAAGTGATCCCCTATATAACCCCTCCCATACAGGAAGTACTTCAGTTTTGTAGCAAGCGCTGAATACTCAAAAGAGGGGAGGGACCTCTGTGTTCCGTGATGTATTCAAAGAAAAAGGATTTTACAGGTAAGTATGACGAAAAAAATCTTATTTTCTTTATCATACATCACAGGACACAGAGTTAGGCTAATATTCATTACCTACTGGGACGTCCCAGAGCAATACCCTTGGGGGGAGGGAGACACCCTGCCAAACAATAGCCATCAGACCTTATACGGCAGCCCGCAGTACACTGTGGCCGAAAGCCTAATCCTCGGCTGCTCGAACATCCACTTGATAACATTTTGTTAACGTATGCACTGAAGACCAGGGTGGAGCTTTACGTTTCAGACCGTAGGCCTGAATGATCAACTGATGGACCATATGGTCAAATGGAAGCTGCCTGTCCCTTTTTGGGTCCTTTTGGTAAAACAAAAAAGGAGTCTGATCCTCGGATCTCCGCAGATCTAGACAGAAACTGACTGCTCGCACTACATCCAAGGAGTGCAGTCGTTTCTCTTCCGCCGAACGAGGCTGAGAGGAAAAAGTCAAAACAATGTCCTGACTCAAATGAAAAGGTCAACACCACCTTAGGCAAGGAGGATGGAACAGGTGGTAACACGACCCTGTCGTGGTGAAGGATCAAGTTACATAGTAGGTGAGGTTGGAAAAAAAGACACAAGTCCATCAAGTCCAACCTGTGTGTGTGCTTTTATGTCCGTATTACATTGCATATCCCTGTATGTTGTGGTTGTACAGGTGCCTAATAGTTTTTTGAAATTATTGCTGCTCCCCGCTGAAACCACTGCCTGTGGAAGAGATTTCCACATCCTTACCGCTCTTACAGTAAAGAACCCTCTACGCAGTTTAAAGCGGAGGTCTGCCGAATTTTTTTTTAAAAGTCATTAGCTTCAAATACTGCAGCTGACTTTTAAAATAAGGGCACTTACCTGTCCAGGACGCCTGCGATATCGAACCCGAAGCCGATCTCTCCCTCAGCTCTCGGGTGCTGCTGCCGCCGCCATCTTCGGTAAGGGAATCAGGAAGTGAAGCCTTGGGGCTTCACTTCTTGGTTCCCTACTGTGCATGCATGAGTCACGCTGCGCAATCCGAATGGTCCCTGCTGTCTCTGGGACCCATGTGTCTCCCAGCAGACAACGTGGGGGGGACGGGAAGAGGAGTAGACTCCCGTGGGAGTCTATCCCTGGAAGTGGGTGCAAATACCTGTCTTAGACAGGTAACTGCACCCCCCTTCCCCCTGAAAGGTGCTAAATGTGACACCAGAGGGGGGAGGGTTCCGAAAAGCGGAAGTTCCATTTTTGTGTGGAACTCCACTTTAAGGTTAAACCGCTTCTCTTCTAATTTTAGTGAATGGCCACATGTCTTTTTAAATTTGCTTTCGTGGAAAAGTTTTATCCCTATTATGTGGTCACCAGTACGGTATTTGTACATTGAAATCATATCCCCTCTCAAGCGTCTCTTCTCCAGAGAGAATAAGTTCCGTGCGTGTAACCTTTTCTCATAACTAACGTCCTCCAGTCCCTTTATGTCAGAAACCATTAAATCAGACTGAGACAGAAGTACAGTTAAATCACACTTGTTTAATAATAAAAGTATAAAGAAAAAAGTTCAGTGCGCTACTCAAATAATAATGTGAATATAAAGAAATGAAAAAATTATAGTTCATATGGAAAATGATGGTATCATAAACCGGAGGTGTGATTCCTCTTTAAATCTTCAGTAAATCTTCTATGGATCTTCTAAGACAGTGCAGAAATAAGATTTTATGGATCCCCACCACAGAGATCATACGAGCCTGAACAAACTCCTCTGGGGGTCAGGAATAGCTGGTCTTTCAGTAGAGACAGACTTCCCTCCACGCCTGGTAGTTGAAAGTTCAGCGACGGCAATCAGGAACGGTCTCCTCCATTAGCTGCTCCAGCAAGACCACTCGTAGCAGGAAATAGTATGTTTTAAAAGAAAAAGAGGCGCTTCATTGTGCAGTAGTTTAAAATGCTTTAACCCATGAATGGACAACTGACATCAAAGCATTGGCAGGGTAAAACACCATAGCAATTAAAAAACACAGCCGACACCAAAGCCGATCAGCTGAGAGTAAGGTGACATCAGGTCCTCTGGCTCCACCCAACATACGTTTCTCCCAAACAGGCATCGACTGGGAGAGGAGGCTATGGCCAGACGTCACCCACCACACCTTTAAATACCTCAGTGCATCGTTGACACAGGAAATTGATTTGGGATCACATCCTGCACAGCCCACTATGTGCATGGACATGAAACCAACCATCCTCCTTGTCAGCCAAAAAATTAGTATGTACTAGCTAAAGCACATCACAAATAGTGTATATAATTTCATAAACCATAATATGTTACAACCAAAGCGATATATTCAGTCCTATTGCTAAAACATAGCGAATATAGCATTTTCCAGTGAAGCATTCACTATAGAATTCGCCCCACTGGAAAATATATCACCATATATAAATCTGACATTTATCATGGAAACAAGCTGATAGAAATAAATAGGTAAAAATATAAAAATGATTATTTACTTTATTCTAAAACCAACAAAACAGGAAAATTATTTATAAATTCCTTACCCATGTCTATGAGCCAAAGTCATCCAAAAGGAATTTACTATGAAATAGGGACAACATCTGAATATGTGTTAAAATTAATTGTCCCAAAAATCCAACAATGCAACCAAAAATTACTTATATAATTCCTTTGTTACAGGAAAGGAAGGAGACAATGGTTCCCTGACACATGATTATGTGTTATAGCGGCTCACAGGAACATGTTATAGGCAGGTGCAGCACACAGACATATGCCCAACCAATTCCGTGCAAGGAAGGTGGGATGCCGAAACTTCGATTGAAAATATTGTACTGGAGGATAGTGGCAGTGTTAGCAGCCCCATTCGGATTGTCCCAAAAATTCAACAATCCCCACGCAACCCAAAGACTACTAATATAATTCCTTTATTACAGGAAAGGAAGGAGACAATGGTTCCCTGACATATGATTATGTGCTACAGCCGCTCACAGGAACATGTTATAGGCAGGTGCAGCAGACAGACATATATCGTACCAATTCCGTGCAAGGAAGGTGGGATACCGAAACTTCAATTAAAAATATTGTACTGGAGGATAGTGGCAGTGTTAGCAGCCCCATTCGGATCTATATGAAATCGTACCTCAAAAATGCCTCAAAACAAGGGGACATCTGCTTCCCCCTTAACTATTATTTATATAGCAGTTTATGTCCCACACGATGTTGAGGCCCCAGGGGCTGTAGCACTGCATGTCAAATATCCATCGAGTTTCTCTACGCGAGATATGGCGTTTTAAATTATTTCCTCTCCAGTGAGGGGTATATTTCTCGATGGCAATGACTTTTAGGAGGGACGGATCTCGATTATGAGCTTGGCGAAAATGCCACAAAACACTATGTCCAATAAATCCTCTCCTGATGTTGGACAGGTGTTCGTCTATTCTGATTCTAAGGGCACGGGTGGTCCTACCGATGTAGTGGAACCCACATGAGCAACTAAGGAGGTATATTACCCCTATAGTTCCACATGTGATGAAGTCCTTGATATGGTAGGTCTTAGAAGTAACAAATGATGTAAAAGTAAAACTTTTCAAGGTTTGTGACGATCTACAGACCGCACAGCCTTTGCAAGGGAAAAAGCCTTTCAAATGGCCAAACATTTGTACCTTCGGGGGAGGGTCAATAACACTGGGTGCCAAAAGGTCCTTTAGATTTTGATTTCTTCTGTACAGAACTTTGGGATGAGAAGGGAGCTCCGGGCCCAGAACCTTATCGCACTTTAGAACCTGCCAGTGTTTTTGAATTATTTTATTTACCCACCAAAAATGGGAAGAGAAAGTGGTCAAAAAGGACCATTCCAAATCCTTTTTGGTTTGGTCACTATTTTTAATTTTAGGCACCAGCAAGTTGGATCTATCCCTACACGCGACCTCTTGTAAATCTTTATCCAATTGGAGGGGTTCATATCCTTTTTCTACAAAACCGTTTTTAAGAATTTCTGCCTGTGTTTCAAAGTCTGAAAGATGTGAATAGTTTCGTCTTATACGTAAAAACTGACTTTTAGGTATGGCTTTAAGCCAATTGGGGTGATGACCGCTGTCTATTGGTATATATCCATTGCGGTCTGTATTTTTGAAAAATGTTTTGGTCAACAAAGACCCTCGTTCTTTAAAGATAACCAGGCCTAGAAAGTTAACCGACGTAGTACTGCATTCATATGTGAATTTGATCCCCCAATCGTTGGCATTGAGGAGTGTCATGAATACCTCGAGTGATTTAACATCCCCTTTCCATAAAAAAAAGGCGTTGTCTATGTAACGACGCCATAGTAGGAGGCGGGGCTCATTTAAGGAAAAAAGTTGATCATTTTCCCAAAGGGCCATGAACAGCCCAGCCAGGCTGGGGGCAAATTTGGCCCCCATGGCTACCCCAGTGCTCTGGAAGTAAAACTGGCCCCCATAAAAGAAGTAATTATGCTCCATCGCAAACTTAAGTAGTTTTAGAATAAATTCCAACTTAGAGGATTTCAGCGAGGTCTTTTTTAAGAAAAAATTCCGCGGCTTTATAGCCAAGTTCATGGGGTATAATAGTGTACAGGGAGGCTACGTCTGCGGTGACCAGCAAAACGTCATCCTCCACTGTGTATTCAGACACTTCCTTTATGATATGTATAGAGTCCCTCAGAAAGGCCGGGGTTTTGTTCACAACTGGCTGCAAAAAATTATCTACATAATGAACCCCATTATGAGAAATTATACTTCAAAAGATGGACTCCAAGTAAGAGGAACAGGACTAAGAAATGCATCCCTGTTCAACCCTCCTGGTAAACCAGCTCCCAGTATTACTGTATTTAAGGAACTGGTTTTACAGGACTTGCAACGGGTGAATTTTAAGAAGGAATGTGTAAAAAAGAATGAAGAAGGGATTGCTTCCCTGTGTAAGAGGAAAGAGTTCATTATACGACCAGCGGACAAGGGGGGGGATTGTTGTCCTTAAAAAGGATAATTACCTAAAGGAGATGGAGCTCCTTTTATCGGATAGGAATACATACACTATCCTAAACAAAGATCCAGTAGACAAATATAAAAAAATCCTTAGAAATATAGTCCAGGATGGTCATAGGAAGGGGATTATTAATGATAAGGAATGTGAATTTTTAATTCCATTGGCACCGAGAACACCCATAATATATTATATGTCCAAAATTCATAAAAACTCTATACAGCCCCCAGGGCGCCCCATAGTAAGTGGCATAGACTCCCTGACATCAAGGGCAGGAAAATTTGTAGATAATTTTTTGCAGCCAGTTGTGAACAAAACCCCGGCCTTTCTGAGGGACTCTATGAAGATCATAACGGAAGTGTCTGAATACACAGTGGAGGATGACGTTTTGCTGGTCACCGCAGATGTAGCCTCCATGTACACTATTATACCCCATGAACTTGGCTATAAAGCTGCAGAATTTTTTCTTAAAAAAGACCTCGCTGAAATCCTCTAAGTTGGAATTTATTCTAAAACTACTTAAGTTTGCGATGGAGCATAATTACTTCTTTTATGGGGGCCAGTTTTACTTCCAGAGCACTGGGGTAGCCATGGGGGCCAAATTTGCCCCCAGCCTGGTTGGGCTGTTCATGGCCCTTTGGGAAAATGATCAACTTTTTTCCTTAAATGAGCCCCGCCTCCTACTATGGCGTCGTTACATAGACAACGCCTTTTTTTTATGGAAAGGGGATGTTAAATCACTCGAGGTATTCATGACACTCCTCAATGCCAACGATTGGGGGATCAAATTCACATATGAATGCAGTACTACGTCGGTTAACTTTCTAGGCCTGGTTATCTTTAAAGAACGAGGGTCTTTTTTTCAAAAATACAGACCGCAATGGATATATACCAATAGACAGCGGTCATCACCCCAATTGGCTTAAAGCCATACCTAAAAGTCAGTTTTTACGTATAAGACGAAACTATTCACATCTTACAGACTTTGAAACACAGGCAGAAATTCTTAAAAACGGTTTTGTAGAAAAAGGATATGAACCCCTCCAATTGGATAAAGATTTACAAGAGGTCGCGTGTAGAGATAGATCCAACTTGCTGGTGCCTAAAATTAAAAATAGTGACCAAACCAAAAAGGATTTGGAATGGTCCTTTTTGACCACTTTCTCTTCCCATTTTTGGTGGGTAAATAAAATAATTCAAAAACACTGGCAGGTTCTAAAGTGCGATAAGGTTCTGGGCCCAGAGCTCCCTTCTCATCCCAAAGTTCTGTACAGAAGAAATCAAAATCTAAAGGACCTTTTGGCACCCAGTGTTATTGACCCTCCACCGAAGGTACAAATGTTTGGCCATTTGAAAGGCTTTTTCCCTTGCAAAGGCTGTGCGGTCTGTAGATCGTCACAAACCTTGAAAAGTTTTACTTTTACATCATTTGTTACTTCTAAGACCTACCATATCAAGGACTTCATCACATGTGGAACTATAGGGGTAATATACCTCCTTAGTTGCTCATGTGGGTTCCACTACATCGGTAGGACCACCCGTGCCCTTAGAATCAGAATAGATGAACACCTGTCCAACATCAGGAGAGGATTTATTGGACATAGTGTTTTGTGGCATTTTCGCCAAGCTCATAATCGAGATCCGTCCCTCCTAAAAGTCATTGCCATCGAGAAATATACCCCTCACTGGAGAGGAAATAATTTAAAACGCCATATCTCGCGTAGAGAAACTCGATGGATATTTGACATGCAGTGCTACAGCCCCTGGGGCCTCAACATCGTGTGGGACATAAACTGCTATATAAATAATAGTTAAGGGGGAAGCAGATGTCCCCTTGTTTTGAGGCATTTTTGAGGTACGATTTCATATAGATCCGAATGGGGCTGCTAACACTGCCACTATCCTCCAGTACAATATTTTTAATTGAAGTTTCGGTATCCCACCTTCCTTGCACGGAATTGGTACGATATATGTCTGTCTGCTGCACCTGCCTATAACATGTTCCTGTGAGCGGCTGTAGCACATAATCATATGTCAGGGAACCATTGTCTCCTTCCTTTCCTGTAATAAAGGAATTATATTAGTAGTCTTTGGGTTGCGTGGGGATTGTTGAATTTTTGGGACAATCCGAATGGGGCTGCTAACACTGCCACTATCCTCCAGTACAATATTTTCAGTCGAAGTTTCGGCATCCCACCTTCCTTGCACGGAATTGGTTGGACATATGTCTGTGTGCTGCACCTGCCTATAACATGTTCCTGTGAGCCGCTATAGCACATAATCATGTGTCAGGGAACCATTGTCTCCTTCCTTTCCTGTAACAAAGGAATTATATTAGTAATTTTTGGTTGCATTGTTGGATTTTTGGGACAATTAATTTTAACACATATTCAGATGTTGTCCCTATTTCATAGTAAATTCCTTTTGGATGACTTTGGCTCATAGACATGGGTAAGGAATTTATAAATAATTTTCCTGTTTTGTTGGTTTTAGAATAAAGTAAATAATCATTTTTATATTTTTACCTATTTATTTCTATCAGCTTGTTTCCATGATAAATGTCAGATTTATATATGGTGATATATTTTCCAGTGGGGCGAATTCTATAGTGAATGCTTCACTGGAAAATGCTATATTCGCTATGTTTTAGCAATAGGACTATATCGCTTTGGTTGTAACATATTATGGTTTATGAAATTATATACACTATTTGTGATGTGCTTTAGCTAGTACATACTAATTTTTTGGCTGACAAGGAGGATGGTTGGTTTCATGTCCATGCACATAGTGGGCTGTGCAGGATGTGATCCCAAATCCATTTCCTGTGTCAACGATGCACTGAGGTATTTAAAGGTGTGGTGGGTGACGTCTGGCCATAGCCTCCTCTCCCAGTCGATGCCTGTTTGGGAGAAACGTATGTTGGGTGGAGCCAGAGGACCTGACATCATCACACTCTCAGCTGATCGGCTTCGGCGTCGGCTGTGTTTTTTAATTGCTACGGTGTTTTACCCTGCCAATGCTTTGATGTCAGTTGTCCATTCATGGGTTAAAGCATTTTAAACTACTGCACAGTGAAGCACCTCTTTTTCTTTTAAAACATACTATTTCCTGCTACGAGTGGTCTTGCTGTAGCAGCTAATGGAGGAGAGCGTTCCTGATTGCCGCCTCGGAAATTTCAACTACCAGGCGTGGAGGGAAGTCTGTCTCTACTGAAAGACCAGCTATTCCTGACCCCGAGAGGAGTTTGTTCAGGCTCGCATGATCTCTGTGGTGGGGATCCATCAAATCTGCCAAGCAGACCCCTTTTCCTATTTCTGCACTGTCTTAGAAGATCCATAGAAGATTTACTGAAGATTTAAAGAGGAATCACACCTCCAGTTTATGATACCATCATTTTCCATATGAACTATAATTTTTTCATTTCTTTATATTCACATTATTATTTGAGTAGCGCACTGAACCTTTTTCTATATACTGTATAAAACCTCATGTTCAAGGTTTTTTAGTTGCAGCGCTCAGGATTATTTATGTTTCATATATTTGCGATTTTGTGTGTTTTTTATGCACTTTTAAAATAGATTTTCACTAACTTAAATTTCACATTGGGTTATCACAGTTGGGGGTAGCGCGGAACATTTACCATATATTGTCCCATAATAATAAAAGTAAAAAGAACAAACAGTCAAAACATAGCCAAAGTTCAGTAACCGGAACGGATAGTCAGCCAAGACAGAAGTCAGGGATCAATGTAGTGGAACAGCAAGCAGGATCTGGAGCCATTAGGGATGTCAGCAAAGCAAGTCTTTAAACAGGAACGTAGGAGATAGTCTGTTGTGATGTTGACCAAGACGAAGGCCGAGATCCTCTGGACTGGACAGCTTAAGTAGGCAGGACTGACAAGCAGGATATCATCAACAGCTGAGTAACTGTGGAGAGATAGGAGCTGGCAATTAGCCGACAGCTGAGGGGCCAGCTCAGAGAAGGGGGGTGAGCCCAGCCCTGACACTTTATTAGTTTTGTTGCCCTTCTCTGGACTCTATAGTTCCAGCACATCCTTCCTGAGGACTGGTGCCCAGAACTGGATGGCATACTCCAGGTGCGGCTGGACCAGTAGAGTGGGAGAATGGTCGTTTTATCACTGGAATTAATCCTCTTTTTAATGCATGCCAATATTCTATTTGCTTTGCTTGCAGCAGCTTGGCATTGCATGCCACTGCAGAGCCTATCATACACTAGGACCCCCAGGTCCTTTTCCATCCTAGATTCCCCCAGAGGTTCTTCCCCTAGTGAGTAGATTGCATTAATATTTTTGCCACCTAAATGCATTACTTTACATTTTTCTACATTAAACCTCATTTGCAATGTAGTTGCCCACCACATTCATTTGTTCAGATCTTTTTGCAAGGTTTCCACATCCTGCGGAGAAGTTATTGCCCTGCTTAGCTTAGTATTGTCCGCAAATACTGAGATTGAGCTGTTTATCCCATCCTTCAGGTTGTTTATGAATAAATTATAGGATTGGTCCCAGGACAGAACTCTGGGGGACCATGCTTTCCACACTAGCCCATTCCGAGTACTCACCATTTATCACTACCCTCTGAACTCGCCCCTGTAGCCAGTTTACAATCCATGTACTCACCCTATGGTCCATGCTGACAGACATTAGTTTGTACAGTAAACATTTGTGGGGAACTGTATCAAATGCCTTTGCAAAATCTGGATACACCACATCTTCCTTTATATAGATTGCAGCTCACCTCCTCATAGAAGGTTAATAGATTGGTTTGGCAAGAACGATTATTCATGAATCCATGCTGATTACTGCTAATGATACCATTGTCATTACTAAAAATCTTGTATATAGTCCCTTATCATCCCCTCTAAGAGCTTGCATACTATTGATGTCAGGCTAACTGGTCTGTAATACCCAGGGATGTATCTTGGCCCTTTTTTAACCGCTTCAGCCCTGGAAGATTTTACCCCCTTCCTGACCAGAGCACTTTTTGCGATTCGGCACTGCGACGCTTTAACTGACAATTGCGCGGTCGTGCGACGTTGCACCAAAACAAAATTGATGTCCTTTTTTCCCACAAATAGAGCTTTCTTTTGGTGGTATTTGATCACCTCTGCGGTTTTTATTTTTTGCGCTAAAAACAAAAAAAGTGCGACAATTTAAAAAACGCATTATTTTTTACTTTTTGCTATAATAAATATCCCCCGAAAATATATATAAAAAAAAAACATTTTTTTCCTCAGTTTGAGTGAAAGATGAAGTTACGCCGAGCAAATAGATACCCAACATGTCACACTTCAAAATTGCACATGTCGCCAAACTTCGGTACTTAAAAATCCCCATAGGCGACGCTTTAAAATTTTTTACTGGTTACATGTTTTGAGTTACAGAGGAGGTCTAGGGCTAGAATTATTGCTCTCACATATGTGGATTTAACACCGTTTTTATATGTGGGCGGGACTTGCACATGCGTTTGCTTCTGCGTGCGAGAACACGGGGACAGGGGCGCTTTTAAATTTTTTTTTATTATTGTTAATTTTACTTTTTTTTTTTTTTTAGTTTGACACTTTTAAAATAAAAAACTTTTATTTCTATTACAAGGAATGTAAACATCCCTTGTAATAGGAATATGGCAAGATCGGTCCTCTGTACTGTGAGATATGGGGTCAATAAGACCCCACATCTCACCTCTAGGCTGGGAAGCCTGAAACAAACAAAAAAAAAAAAAATACAGCTGAGGCGGCGCCGTTTGTTTGAATGCAGAGGCTGGGCGTGACGTCATGACATCGCGTCCGGCCTCCCAACGATCATAGAGACTCCGGCGACCATCTGGTCCACCGGAAATCTCTATGGTGAACATCCGGGGCTGGCGGATCTTGTCTCTGACTCACCGATGGAAGCAGTGAGGAGTCAGTAGAAGCACCGGAGGGCAGTGGGAGAGGGGAGACGTCCCCTCTCGACGCCTAGAAGAACGATCAAGCGGCGGAACAGCCGCTTTAATCATTCTTATAGTGTATGGAATCGCTGGCTGAAAAAGCTGATATCTGAATGATGCCTGTAGCTGCAGGCATCATTCAGATATACCCACTCAAAGTCAAGGATGTCATATGACGGCTGGCGGGCAGGAAGAGGTTAAAGAATGTCTTGGGATATGTTTTACTCTCCTCTGCTTTGTGCTTTTCGTGTTCTATCTTAGCCGCCCTGATTGCACCCTTACATTTCTTGTTGCATTATTTGTAAAATTGAAATGCTGTTCCCTCAGCCTTGTATTTTTTGAAGGCCTTCTCCTTTGCCTTTATATGTGTCACGAATGTCACGTCTACCCCAACGCAGGTGGTCAGACACTATAGCTAATGCGAACTGAGCAAAGCAAGTGGTTACTTGCAGTTAACAGACAGTGTGGTTCAAAGACAGTTCAGGTAAAGGCTGGCTGAGGTCAGGGGATAATCCAGTATCTGTTCCAGGTAAAAGGCAGGCTGTGTTCAGGGAATAGTCCAGTATCCAATCCGGGTCATACACAGGGGATCCAACAGCAAGCAAGGCAGACTAACGGGAGGCTTGATCTAGAACAATGCAGGTAAGTCTGTCTCTATCACAAGCAAGGGATAGAGTGTTCGGTTTGCTTATATCAGATGACTGATCAGATCAATCAGCTAATAGGTGAACACCTGTGCTGGAATCAGGAACAGGGGCACTAAGTCATCATGACATTACCTCCCCCCGGGAGGGGCCCCTGGACCCTCAAAGACCAGTTGAACATCCAGCACAGGACCATTAGACTGGGCAGAGGTCCGTGGATCCACGAGGTCAGGCTTGTTAGCAGGGGATGTGTCACAGGGGTCAAGCCGGACAGCTGCAACACGAGTGGGGTGCAGAGAGCCCTTAAAGAAAGGTTGAAAGCCCCACCTAGCCGAATGAGGCAGTTTATCCAAAGGATGGATTGACCCTCTTAGACCAGGTAGAATGGGTGTACTAGAAGTGGGATGAGGCTGGGCTACAGAAAGTCCTGAATGAGAAAAAGCAGGAAGTTCAATGGGCATGGGCTGGACTGGCATAATTGATGCGGTGGCCAACTGGGCCTGCATCGCTAGGTGTAACGACTGTCTGAATCGCATCACCAGAAAGACCAGAATAAGAAGAAGCAGGAAGCTCAACAGGCATGGGCTGGACTGGCATAATTGATGCAGTGGCCGACTGGGCCGCATCGCCAGGTGTAGCGACTGTCTGAATCGCATCACCAGAAAGTCCAGAATAAGAAAAAGCAGGAAGTTCAATGGGCATGGGCTGGACTGGCATAATTGATGCGGTGGCCCACTGGGCCTGCATCGCTAGGTGTAACGACTGTCTGAATCGCATCACCAGAACGTCCATAATAAGAAAAAGTAGGAAGCTCAATGGGCATGGGCTGGACTGGCATAAATGATGCAGTGACCGACTGGGCGTAGCAACTGTCTGAATCGCATCACCAGGCATAGCGACTGTCTGAATTGCATCGCCAGGCATAGCGACTGTGGAACTTGCAGACAAGTTAGCCTGGCTGTGCATCAAAGGGAGTTTAGCAACGTGCAAAGGTACAGGTAATCCAGGGGGCTTGACTTCTTAGGACTTAGAGGAAGTTTCCAAACAGGGCTCAAGGCTGCGAGACAATGGAGAAGTTTGGCTTCTAGGAAGACAGGATTCAGGCTGTAGCAATTGGCTGGAGAGGTGACCTGTAAAGATGTAAAGAATTCAAGTCAGCATCTTTTGCTATAACAGAGTCATGTAAAGGCACATAGTTATGCAAATTGTAGTCACATTTGGAAACGTTGTCATGAACAGGATCTGAATAGGACTGGAAAAAAGGCACGTGACTGGTACTGGCCACACAAGAGTTGTACATGGGCAACTGGTCAGCGGTTTTAATGCAATTCTGGATGCAGGTCTGGGACCAGGATCCAATCTCTTCTGCAGCCCAGTCTATGTGCGGGTTGTGCAGTTTAAACCTGGCATACCCTAAGATAAGGGGATAAGCAGGAGATAAGATCACATAGAAGCTGATTGTCTCCTTATGCGATTCCTCAATGGTCAGAGTAACGGGTACCGTGCACGAGGTCACCAAGCCCATGGAAAAGGAAGAATTATCAATGGCTAAAACTGAGAAGGGTCTGTGCACCTTAGTCACTGGAATCTGTAGACGGTGTGCTAGGTCCCTAACGATGAAATTGCCAGCAGCACCAGAATCAATGAAAGCAGAGCGGTGGGGAGAAAACTTATCAGAACTAAGTTGGCCAAGGTTGCCACAATATAAGCAGCGACCCTGAAACCTCCTAGCCTTTTCACCAGAGGATAAATGGGTAGCACCAATTTGCATGGTCTCATCCTCTTGGGGAGGCTGAGAGGGCTCAGGAAAAGAACAGGTGGGCAGCGTACTGGGGATGCAAAGAAACAAACCTCTCTGTATGCCTTTCCCATAAACGCCCGTCTATACAGATGGCTACTTGCATTGCTTTGTTCAATGACTTTGGTTCAGGGTAGGTTCAGGTTCTGATAAGCCTAACCTGAACTGGCTTCTAAGAGCTGGGTCATTCCACCCTGAGTCAGGTGCCCAGCAGTGGAGATCAGAACAGTATTGTTCAGCGGTGCGTTTATCCTGACGTGATGACCTAAAATTAGCTTCAGCTGAATGGGCACGGTCAGGATCATCATACAGTAAACCTAATGCCGTGTACACATGAGCGGACTTCTCGTCGGACTGAACTCCGAAGGACTTTTCAACGGAGTTCCGACAAAACAGACTTGCCTACACACGATCCCACCAAAGTCCGATCATTTCGAACGTGATGACGTATGACCGGACTAGAATAAGGAAGTTCATAGCCAGTAGCCAATAGCTGCCCCTGCGTCGTTTTCGGTCCGTCGGACTACAATACAGACAAACGTTTTTTTCGATAGGAATCGAGTCCGTCGGAAAGATTTGAAACATGTTCTATTTCTAAGGTCCATCAGATTTTTTGACAGAAAAGGTCCGATAAAGCCTACACACGATCGGAATGTCCGACGGATTCGTTCTGTCGTACCTTTGATGCCGAAAAGTCCGGTCGTGTGTACATGGCACTAAGCTTTGAAAAAGGCTTCAGCTGACCCTCTGACTGGGTCATCTGTGGGGAGGGTAAATGCCCAAGACTGGGGATCCCCCTACAACCATGTAATAATCAGGCTGACCAGCTGAGTGTGGCTTAAGCTTAAGTATAGCATACAACTGTTTCTAAAGTTAGAAAACACATGGGGGGTCACCAGAAAAACGATCAGGCGGGTTAACTTTGGGCCCTGGCTCCTGCGTTACTGCTGGAGGTGCATTTACACACAAAGACAGTTTGTGGACTTGGCGTGTCAGTTTGCAAAGTTCCTCATCAAATAAGCGAGCCCGTGCAGAGTCCATCTTGACAGAAAATGTTGTTAAAGGCTTGTGATAATGTCACGAATGTCACGTCTACCCCAACGCAGACACTATAGCTAGCTACTGTGTGCTTCACCTATAGCAGCCCCCTTTCCCTTAAGACAAGCAGGTCTACCAGTACTTGGTTGCCCCCAGGATTTCTACACAATGCTATAGTGTCTGGCCACCATGCCAGGCCAGATGCGAACTGAGCAAAGCAAACAGGTACTTGCAGTTAGCAGACAGATAGCGTGTTTTAAAGACAGTTTAGGTAAAGGCTGGCTGAGGTCAGGGGATAATCCAGTATCCGTTCCAGGTAAAAGGCATTCTGAGTTCAGGAGATATTCCAGTATCCAATCTGGGTTATACACAGGGGATCCAACAGCAAGCAAGGCAGACTAACGGAAGGCTTGATCTAGACCAATGCAGGTAAGTCTGTCTCTATCACAAGCAAGGGACAGAGTGTTCGGTTTGCTTATATCAGGTGACTGATCAGATCAATCAGCTAACAGGTGAACACAGACAGGGGAAAAGCAACAGCCAACAACTGGGTGCCGAAATGAGTAACAGGGGCACTAAGTGGTCATGACAATATGCATTTTTACGTTGGAGTTAAGCCTCCCAGGACTTTTATTTGCTCTTTTAAATGTATTTCCCCTTGGGATGCACTGGCTAATACCCTTATTTAATATGCTCTTAAAGCATACCCATTTTTCCTCTGTGTTCTTTGTTCCTAAGATTTTTTCCCATTTAGTATCTTCTAGCAAGAATCGTAGTTTAGAGAAATTGGCTCTTTTGAAATTCAGTGTCTTTGTATTCCCCTTATGTTTCCTATTTGTGTGATTTATACCAAAACTAATTGACCTGTGATCGCTGTTTCCTAAATTTCCCTGTATTACCACATCCGTGATCAGGTCTGTATTGTTGGTAATCAGTAGGTCTAGTAACGCTTTGTTTCCAGTTGCTGCATTTACCATCTGACCCATTAAATTGTCCCGCAAGACATTTAGGAAATGGCGAGCTTTAGATGAATGCGCGATTCCTTCCGCCCAGTCTATGTCTGGATAATTAAAATCCCCCATTATAATGACACTTCCCATCCTTGCCGCTAATCCAAATTGTGATAGGAGGTCTGCCTCCCCCTCCTCCCTCTGGTTAGGGGGCCTATAGCATACTTCCAGTATTACTTTCTCCTTAGTTTCCACCCTTTGTAGCTCTACCCATAGGGATTCCACCTCCTCCCTTGCTCCCTTAGTGATGCCGTCTCTCACATTCACTTGTACATCATTTTTGATATACAGGCATACCCCTCCCCCTTTTTTGCCCTCTCTATTCCTGCGATATAAGGAATACCCCTAAATGGTTGCCAGCCAATCATGAGAGCTGTTGAACCAAATCTCTGAAACTCCTACAAAATCAAAATCCTCCTCGTACAACAGTAGCTCTAGTTCTCCCATCTTGTCCGCCAGACTCCTGGCATTGGTGAACATGCCACGTAGTTTGGTCGCATACTATCTCCTTATTGGGTGTTCTGAGGTTGCAAAAGGGACTTGTTACTATACTTACAATGGGTTTAGGTGCTTTAGTCAAGCTACCACTAATGTCCCCAGTACTACCCACTGAAATACATTCCACACTGGCTATATCTATGTCTGGGCCCTCCTCCCCCCTGTTGCCTAGTTTAAAAGCCCCTCTAAACTTTTGGCCATCTTCACTCCCAACAGATCTGCCCCCTCCTCATTTAGGTGTGGTCTGTCCCTTCTATAGAGCTGGTAACCAACTGAAAAGTTGGCCCAGTTCTCCAGGAACCCAAACCCCTCCTTTCTACACCAGCTCCTCAGGCACTTGTTTACTTCCCTAATCTCCCGCTGCCTTTCTGGTGTGGCTCGAGGCACCGGTAGTATTTCTGAAAATACTACCTTGGAGGTCCTATTCCTCAATTTAGCTCCTAAATCCCTAAAATAGTTTTTTAAGACACTCCATCTTCCTCTGCCAACGCGCACCATTACAGCCGGGTCTTCCCCAGCCCCTCCCAGTAATCTGTACACAAGATCCGTGATGTGCCGAACCCGAGCGCCTGGTAGACAACATACAGTTTGGTGCTTCATGTCTTTGTGACAGATTGCCCTCTTTGTCCTTCTTAGAATTGAGTCCCCTACCACCAGAATCTGTCTTTCCTTTGGCTTTACTCCCACCCTCACTGGAGGAGTTATTCCCCTGGCAGCTAGGGGAGTCACTCAGCTCCAGCAATGCTGGTCCCTGACTGGTTTCACCATTGTCACTCAACGGGGCGTAGTCCAGCCCAGGACTGGCCTCCCTGGCCCTTTCCCCTCTACTCTTCCTGACTGTCACCCATCTACTCTGCTTTGGTGCCTGCCCCTATTTATCTCCACCCGCCTCTGTGCTGGCCCCTGCCGGCACCTGCCGGGTATGATCCCAACCCTCCTTTAGTATGGAGAGCCTTCTCAGTGTTGACAGTTGCTTCCCTAGATTCAGAAGCTGGGCTTCCAGGGAAACAACGTGCTTACATTTTGCACAGCATTATTCACCCTCGATCGGATGATCAAGGAATGCATACATGCCGCAAGATGTACACCGAGTCACATCTCCACACCCGCCGGTCATCGTACCCACTAATTTAATGGGGATTGGGAATTATTCTCTGTCCAAATTAACTAACTAACTAACTTCCTGACGATAATACTTAACAATACACAGGTACTCAACAATACAATACACAGGCACTCACAGCACACATGTACTCACAGCACTCGTGTACTCCCAGCACACGCGCATTCACAGCACTCATGCACTTCCAGCACACGCGTACTCACAGTACATGGGCACTCCCAGCACACGTGCACTCCCAGCACACGTGCACTCACAGCACAAGGATACTCACAGCACTTGTGCACTCACAGCACTCGTGCACTCACAGCACATGGGTACTCACAGCACACATGTACTCACAGCACTCGTGTACTCCCAGCACACGCGTACTCACAGTACATGGGCACTCACAGCACACGGGTACTCACAGCACACATGCACTCACAGCACACGGGTACTCACAGCACACGGGTACTCACAGCACACGGGTACTCACAGCACACGGGTACTCACAGCACACGTGCACTCACAGCACTCGTGTACTCACAGCACAGGGCACTCACAGCACACGGGTACTTACAGCACACGTGCACTCACAGCACTTGGGTACTTACAGCACATGTGCATTTACAGCACTCGGGTACTCACAGCATACGGGTACTCACAATCCTCTCAATACACTGGTACTCAGGCACTCACAATACACAAGTACTCGCAATACACACAATACACAAGTACTCGCAATACACAGGTACTCACAATAATCAAAAATACACACCCAATACTCACAATTACACACACAATACTCAGGTACTCACAATACACAGTATGGTTCCCTGCACGAAAGGGCTGCCAACTCTGACACCCTTCTAGACGAGGTGATGGCCATCAGGAAGGCTAGCTTGCGTGACAGCAAGACTAATGAAATTTCCTTGATAGGCTCAAATGGTTGTTTCTGTAACACAGACAGCACCAAATTTAAGTCCCAAGGACACATAGGTGACCTAATGGGGGGGAAGCAAACAAGTTGCCCCCTGCATACAGGTTCAGACCAGCGAATGTAAGGCTAAAGGCCTTTGGAAGAATACTGACAGGACCGAAACCTAACCTCTGATTGTACTCAAGGCCAATCTGATCTCCACAGCCGATTGTAGAAAAGAGAGACTTCTCCCAATCACGTATTTCCGAGGATGCCATTTTTCCAAGCAATATAGGCTTTCCAGATCCTTTAAAAGATCTTTCTAGTGACCGCTTTTCTGGCATTCACTAGGGTAGAACGATCCTTTAACACCCTGGCTTCAATAGCCATGCCGTCAAATTTAGAGACTGTAAATTGGGGTGGAATATAGGACCTTGAGACAGATCAGGGTGGCGCGGAAGCGTCCATGGCCCATCTATTGCCAATCTCATGATCTCTGGGAACCAGGGCCTTCTGGGCCAGGCTGGTGCCACCAGGATGACTGGAATCCCCTCTCTCCGAATCCTGCGCAACAAATGTGAAAATAGAGGGATCAGGGGGGAAAGCATAAACCAGGGAGAACTGGTTCCATGGAACTACTAGAGCATCTGCTGCGATTGCCAGGGGATCCCTTGTTCGGGACACAAACTGCTGCAGCTTGTTGTTGAACCTGGATGCCAATAGATCGACCTATGGCTTTCCCCAACACTGGCAGATTTCCCGAAATACGTTTGGGTGTAGGGACCATTTCCCCGGGTAGATTTGCTGGCGGCTGAGATAATCTGCCTTCCAATTCTCTACTCCCGGGATATGGACCGCTGATAGAATCGGCACATGTCCTTCTGCCCAGGTTAATATATGGTTCACCTCCTCCTGAGTTCAACGGCTCCTGGTACCACTCTGGTGGTTGATATAGGCCACTGCAGTGGCATTATCGGACTGAACCCTGATGGGGCAGTCCTGAAGCTCCACCGTCCAGGACCGTAGGGCCAGATGTACCGTCCATAACTCCAGGATGTTGATGCGCAGGCTCTGCCCTGCCCTTGACCATCTTCCCTGAGCTGTGAGCCCCTCTAGGGTCGCTCCCCAGCCCGAGAGACTGGCGTCTGTGGTCAGTACTCTCCAAGACACCGGGAGGAAGGAGCTTCCCTTTTGCAGGTTCTGATCCTGCAACCACCAGCTTAGGCTTAAGTGTGCCCGGGGGGATAAGGACATGGGGTAATCCAGGGCTTGTGCTCTCGTGTTCCAAGCCGACAAGATGTCTTGTTGTACAGGCCTGGAACAGAACTCAGTGCAGGGAACTGTCTCGAAGGAGGACACATCCTTCCTAGAAGGCTCATACAGAGCCAAATGATGGTTGCCTGGTGCCCCTTACCTGATGCACCTGATCCTTCAGGGCACAGATCTTTAGGGGTGGCAGACATACCTTTGCCTGGACCCTGACTCTGAGCTGGTCTCAGGGCTGAATTTTTGGTATTTATGACCCAGCCCAGGTTTAAATAAGATGGCTGTGCACTGGGACGTTCTGCACATGCGTGTGCATGGATGATTCCTCATGCTCCATCTTAGAGCTACGGCACATGCGCAGCTCGGTGTACACACAACATACTGCGTGGCAAGCCACGTGCGCCATGGCCGCCCAGTAGCTACGAACAATCATGCATTCTGGTAAACGCACGTGCGCCACGGCAAAATAAACTGCGCAATGGCACACCTCTGTGCGCGGACTCTCCATAAGGTAAAACTGCTGACCTGTACAGCACTCTGCAGTAATGCCTTAGTTCTGTGGTGTCCAGGATTCCACTATGCAGGGTCCAGCGCCCAGGGGTCGCATTACAGGCAAAACCTTGCAGGATACTTGCATCTTATTTGCGAAGCTCGGGTACCATTTATCTTAGCATATAAGCTTTTTTCAAATGGATCCAATCGGTCAATCCCTTGATTCATTTTAGAACCGTGCTGGGACTTCAAGACCTGGAGTTCGAGAGAGCTCAAGCAAACGTGCCAATCCACCTTGCAGACACTGGTAAAAAACTGAAGTGCTTCCTGTATGGGAGGGGTTATATAGGGGATCACTTCCTGTCTAAAGACCTTTGGTCTACCAGTGTCCATTCACCTGGAGATGAAATATAACCCAGTAGGTAATAAATATTAGTCTAACTAGTCTAAGATTGGTATAATAATGAATGTCTGCAGGCAACAGTGAAGCATGGTGGAGGTTCCTTGCAAGTTTGGGGCTGCATTTCTGTAAATAGAGTAAGAGATTTGGTCAGGATTAATGGTGTTCTCAATGCTGAGAAATACAGGCAGATACTTATTGATCATGCCATACCATCAGGGGTGCATGCGACTGGCCCCAAATTTAGTCTGCAGCAGGACAAAGACCCCAAACATACAGCTAATGTCACTAACTACTATCTTCAGTGTGGTTATTTCTCCAAGATGTTTGGAACATCCTACCTGCCGAGTTCCTTTAAAAACTGTGTGAAAGTGTGCTATAAGAACTGATGAAGGCAAAGGGTAGTCACAACAAAATGGAAAATTGTATCATACTGTATATACCGTAATTTTCCTTTCCTGACGCTAATCCATGGCAGCATACTAGTGATAGGCTCCACCTTTCTCCCCTCCCTCAGGACCAATGAAATAGCATAAATTAAAGGCCAGTAAGGCCTCGCCCCATTCTTCGTAATTAGCTAGATACCGAAACGCCCAAGGGTGGGTCCGTATGCTGCCATGGATTGGCGTCAGGAAAGGAAAATTACGGTAAGTATGATACAATTTTCCGTTTTCCTGACGCCACCATGGCAGCATACTAGTGATACATATCCTAGCTGACAGGGTGGGTTCTACTTAACAAACCAAAATAATTATTTTATATATTTTCAAATGGGACAAAAGACTGAACAGTCATTCCTCCGAAGCCCACTGATGACAAGGCACCCAGATCTATTCTGTAAAGGTTGGAAGGGTATGCTGGGAAAAGCATGCCACTTTCCTTTAGAATGAATCCATAGATGCTTTCAACTGGGCCGCCTATGAGGCCTCAACCCCTCTCGAAGAGGATGCATCCTGTCACTGGAGGAGGCTCATGACCCATTTCCCATCTGCACAACCAATCTTGCTAAAGTCCAGGAGGCAACCTCTCTTGCCTGATGAATTCCATCTGGAACAGTGAAAGACTTATCATATGAACTGAAAAGAGCAATTGTGGACAGAAACTTCTTTCAAGCTCTGGGAATGACCAATTTGTGTGGTTTTCTTGCTTGAACGTCTGGAAAGTTAGGCAATGGACAGATGATTGATAGATGGAGGGCTGTCGCTGCCTCTGATATAAGCTGAACTACAGGATGCAGCTCTACTCCTGTAACAAAAGCAATATGCTTTTCTGAAGCTCTAAGGCAGGGGTCCTCAAACTTTTTAGACAGGGGGCCAGTTCACGGTCCCTCAGACTGTTGGGGGGGCCGTACTATAGTTTAAAAAAATATGAACTAATTCCTATGCACACATCTTATTTGTAGTGCAAAAAAAAACCAGGAAAAAACACTACAATATTTAAAATAAAGAACAATTGTAATCAATATGAACGTATCAGTATTTCACAGACTCCCCTCATTACAGAACCACTCCCAATCACAGACCCCCCCCACATCACAGACTCACCCCATAACAAAGCCCCCCATGACAGATCCCCCCATCACAAAGCCCCCCAACACAAACTCCTCTCCATCACAAAGCCCCACATAACAGATTCCCCCCATAACAGACTCCCCCATATCACATACTTCCCCCATCACAGATACCCCCATAACAGACGCCCCATCACAGACTTTCCCCATAACAGACTCCGCCATCACAGATCCCCCCATATCACAGTCCCCCCATATCACAGATCCCCCCCATAACAGACTCCCCCATCACAGATCCCCCCATATCAGTCCCCCCCATAGCACAGACCCCCCCATAACAGACTCCCCCATCACAGATCCCCCCATAACAGACTCCCCCATCACAGATCCCCCCATAACAGACTCCCCCATCACAGATCCCCCCATAACAGACTCCCCCATCACAGATCCCCCCATAACAGACTCCGCCATCACAGATCCCCCCATAACAGACTCCGCCATCACAGATCCCCCCATAACAGACTCCGCCATCACAGATCCCCCCATAACAGACTCCGCCATCACAGATCCCCCCATAACAGACTCCGCCATCACAGATCCCCCCATAACAGACTCCCCCCATCACAGATCCCCCCATAACAGACTCCGCCATCACAGATCCCCCCCATAACAGACTCCACCATCACAGATCCCCCCATAACAAACTCCCCCCATAACAAACTCCCCATCACAGATCTCCCCATATCACAGATCCCCCATAACAGACTCCCCCATATCACAGACTCCCCCATCACAGATCCCCCATAACAGACTCCGCCATCACAGATCCCCCCATAACAGACTCCCCATCACAGATCCCCCCCCATATCACAGATCTCCCCATATCACAGACTCCCCCATAACAGATCCCCCATATCACAGATCTCCCCATATCAGAGACTCCCCCATATCACAGACTCCCCCATCACAGATCCCCCATATCACAGATCGCCCATAACAGACTCCGCCATCACAGATCCCCCCCATAACAGACTCCCCATCACAGATCCCCCATATCACAGATCTCCCCGTATTACAGACTCCCCCATCACAGATCCCCCATAACAGACTCCGCCATCACAGATCCCCCCATAACAGACTCCCCATCACAGATCCCCCCATATCACAGATCTCCCCATCAGACTCCCCCATAACAGACTCCCCCATCACAGATCCCCCATATCACAGACCCCCCCCATATCACAGACCCCCCATATCACAGACCCCCCCCATATCACAGATCCCCCCCATATCACAGATCCCCCATCACAGATCCCCCCCATATCACAGACTCCTCCATATCACAGATCCCCCATATCACAGACTCCCCCGTAACAGTCTCCCCCATCACAGATCCCCCCCATATCACAGATCCCCCATAACAGACTCCCCATCACAGATCCCCCGTATCACAGACTCCCCCATATCACAGACTCCCCCATATCACAGACTCCCCCATAACAGATCCCCCATATCACTGATCCCCCCATATCACAGACTCCCCCCATATCACAGACTCCCCCATATCACAGACTCCCCCCATATCACAGACTCCCCCCATATCACAGATCCCCCCCATATCACAGATCCCCCATTATCACAGATCCCCCAATATCACAGATCCCCCAATATCACAGATCCCCCCATATCACAGATCCCCCCATATCACAGATCCCCCCATATCACAGACTCCCCCCATATCACAGACTCCCCCCATATCACAGATCCCCCATATCACAGACTCCCCTCATCGATATTACACTGCCGCCCCTTGTATAATATCACAGCACTCCCACTCCCCTCTGTTACCTGTATCACACAAGACACGAAGCATGGTAGGTCCGGACAAAGGGCGGGACTTTGCAAGTGAAAGGCAGGTGATTGATTCCTGGGACCGCCCCGATGCCTAGTAACCAATCACCTGCTTCTTAACACAAAAGGTCCTTTGTCCAGACCTGTCATGTTTCCTGTCCTGTGTGATAAAAGTAGCAGAGGGCAGGGGAGTGCTGCGATGTTAAAGGGGCAGTCCACGGGCCGGATAAAAAACGCTGGAGGGCCGGATTCGGCCCGCGGGCCGTAGTTTGAGGACCCCTGCTCTAAGGGCTTGAAACTCAAACCGACTTCTGTTTGACGATTTGCGCCAAATACTGGTTTGTAAGCGATGTCTTAAACCGAACACTGCCCTGTTGGAGTAAACAGTTGAAATAAACCCCAACAGCATCGAAAGATTTTAATTGTGAAAGATTTTCTCTCGCGGTTGACGAAACCTCCTGACTGTCTTCAAAATTTTGCAAACTAAAGGGCCTTTGGCTAAATTAAACCTTGTTCTTGCTGACACCTGCAACCTCAAAAGAGTATAGGGTAAGGTTCATGTCCAATCTGACCTACAAGAAGACCAGAACAGCTGCCACCAGAGGCGCAGTAAGAATAATATCTTGCCATGCAAAATAGAAAAAAAAAACACAAGTTTGTTCCAGATCTTGGCATAGAGGCTGTTAATAGAGTGCCTTTCGCACCCCCCAAAGTAGAGCTCACTCTTGGAGCAACTCTGGAGCAATCTAGGTTCTGCGGCTTCCCCTTCCCGCCATTATGCTTGCATCTCTGGTCTGTGCATGTGTGAAGGGGAATCGACTTCTGTTTTCTGAAGTAGATAGCCAGGAAGCACTAAGACTCCTATGGTCAGAATGGAGGGGTGGTCATGACTACCATGCTCATTCTTGACAGCTTCCAGAGGAATTTCATTACGAGAGAAGTTGGGGAAACATATACAGTAGGCTTGATTTCAGTTTCATGGAGAAACTCAGCTTCTATTCTCTGCTTTGGGGAGCAGAAACCGAGTCAGACCTCTTCTTAAATTGGCCTTTGCTGTGAGAAGCAAAGAAGCCTGTCTGTGGTAGGCCACCTGTGGACAAGCCTCTCCCTCATGCTCTGGCAAGCTTGCATGATGGACAGTATGTCCGTGTATTCCAGTCCCCTAGGAAGTAAATTGCTTCCGGAATTTACTGGTGATCTTCCTACCCAGACATTCTGGGTTCTACATCTCTCAATAGCATATTGCCGCGAGATCCTCCCTGGAGCTGAAAATACGCAATTGCTGTCCTGTTGCTCAACCATAAGATGACTGGTCACCCTTGATTCTGTGTAGCAAGGTCAAAGTGATAAAAAAGGCTGCCTGACCTTCCAGCGCTTTCGAGACTACCTTCCTTGGCTAGCAAACTCCGCCACCTTGACCGACAGACCCTCGCAGTGCGCCTTTATATATAATATATATATATATATTTTTTTTTACTTTCCTGCTTTCTGTTATTGGAGAAGAACAGACCCTCCTCCTGTCACTTCTGACATGGCTGTCTCTGGTTTCATATCAAACAGAGATCTTGCACTATAAAGTGACTACTCCAATTTTGTTTCTAGGAAGCCAAACACAGCCCTGTGTCTCAACCCAATGGGTACCCCTAGCCGTAACTGAGTATAGTATTGCCTTGGCCAGGCACCAGGTTGAGACTATTGCTGCTTCTGCAGTGAAATTTGCCGATACATCTTGGCCGGGTCCCAAGATATCAGCCCTAAGGATTTCCTCTCCAACCATATTTGCAGGCTGCGCCCCCTCCTATGGAGTACTGAGAGGATGAGTGATCCATGAGGCAGATTGTTCTGCTAGTGGCTAGACCCGCAACAAGGGGTCTGACTAGCTAGAGTAATTACAATGAGTTTAAAAAGTTTTGTGCCACCTTATAAGTAATAAGGACATTCGGTATTACCTGTCAGCTGCAAACTTCAACCAGGCCGACTTCACTCACCAGCCTCCTGGGCATAGGCACTGTGCCACAGGTCCTGCAGGACTCTTGTTGGGGTGCTGGGTCTGGGAAAGAAGAGCTAAGATGTTTTCCTTGGAACCTCTCTCCTGAGTGGGAGCGGCATCCGAGCTATGCTCCTCTGAAGAACGTCCGCCTTTCTATGGCCTCTGGCTCTGGCCTTTGAGAGCGTGGGCGCGCGGAGCTGAAGCAAATCAAAGCAATCCGCATGAGAGGGCACTCTTTTTCTGAAAACTTACCGACACGGTGGTCCCCACCTAAGTGTTGAGGGTCTTTTGTATGGGTGGTGACTGATACTCGAACCATGGAGAAATGGGACGACCAGCTGATAGACGGACAGCCGCAGAAAGACAGAGAAGAGGAAAAATAGATAAGGCAACAGCGACTTCGCTTCTCCCTCTAATAATGTAGATCTAAATATATACATCTACACACTCTCTCCTTTCCCCCTTTTTTTTTTTAAACAATATGCATGCATATATAAATACATGCACATACCGCTCCATATAACCCCCCCCCCCCCCCACATACATACATACCAACCAACATAAGAACACACACATATATACACAAACATATACATACTGCAGAGGGTAAGCCTGGGGCAGGGTTAAGAAGGGGTTAATCGAAGAGGGCAGGTATTTCCCCTTCAGACCTGCTAATTGTCAGCTGGGCTTAAAGTCTCAGAGAGGAGCTGTTTGAGTAGGAATGAGAGACACAGGAGCATGCTGTGTGTGAAAATGTCCATTGCTGGATGGTGTGCTGGGTGAGCGTAACCACATTAAAACTGTAGCTCTGATTGGAGCCACGAACTGTTACCTACAAGCCTGTGTGCTGCTGAACTGTACCTGTGTGCACAACCTTGAGACAAGACAAGTCTGTCTTATCTTATGTTTAATTTGCCATTTTGCTGAATAAAGCCACTTTTGTTTTAATGGGCTGTCTCTGAGCCAGCTGTCCACCCCTCTGATCCCCTACAATACACACATATCTATCTATCTATCTATCTATCTATCTATCTATCTATCTATCTATCTATCTATCTATCTATATATATATATATACACACACACACACATCTATACATACCTACACACATATATACACACACACACACACACACACACACACACAAACACACCTACCCCAAACCTACACATACACAACCTACAAATATAAGCTATACCTACAGCTGGCCTAGGACAGCAAAGGACAGAGAACCTGTCTGGGGGGGTAATGTACCCAGACCAGTGCCACTGCAGGAGGAAAAGAACAGGAGGTGCAGAAACTGAGAAAATGACAGGAGACAAACAAAGGCAAAGGTAAGAAAGATGCAAGGCTGGCCTCCCCAAACTCAACAAGCGTTGCAGACACCAACCTTAAAGGCAGATTTCATTCCTAAAGAGGAAAAACTGCTCAGCTCCATCGAGACCCACAGAAGGAGCTCCCAAGCTACTCTGGCGCTTTTAGCAGCCTGATACTGGGACTTCGTACTGGGAGAGGCTTAACCCAGCCGGCAGCTGCCTGGAGGCAAAGGGGGGGAACATAGTACTGCTTACTCTTCACTGGTGCGTGGAGGTATGAGGACAAAAAGAAGAATGGGGCGGGGCCTAACTGGCCTTTAATTTATGCTATTTCATTGGTCCTGAGGGAGGTGAGAAAGGCGGAGCCTATTACTAGTATGCTGGGTGGCGTCAGGAAATATTGATTTGATTTGGATTTCTCATCTGTTTATTTACTTTCCATTTTGCTAACTGATAAAAACTAAACGTAACAACTTCTATTTCAGAAAGCATTATTAATTTACAGTATTTTTCTCACCTGGTAAAACTTTTGCACTGTACTTTTTTATTATTCACTACGATTTATGACTATTATGATTTTTATTTATTCACCAATTTTATGTATTTACTATTAGTATTTTAGTACTATTACAGCAGTATCTCACCAAATAGCTACATCCAGGTTTATATATACAGTTGTGCTCATAAGTTTACATATCCTGGCAGAATCTATTTCAGATTTCTTGGCCATTTTTCAGAGAATATGAATGATAACACAAAAACTTTTCTTTCACTCATTGTTAGTGTTTGGCTGAAGCCATTTATTATCAATCAACTGTGTTTACTCTTTTTAAATCATAATGACAACAGAAACTACCCAAATGACCCTGATCAAAAGTTTACATACCCCAGTTCTTAATACCGTGCTCCCTTAACATCAATATTGCCCCCTTTAACATCAATGACAGCTTGAAGTCTTTTGCGGTATTTGTGGATGAGGCTTTTTCTCTTCTCAGATGGAAAAGCTGCCCATTCCTCTTGGCAAAAAGCCTCCTGTCCTGTATTTCACCTGAAGTTATTTTTGGGTTTTTCTTTGCATCCCGAACAATTTTCCTGGCAGTTGTGGCTGAAATTTTAGTTGGTCTACCTGACCGTGGTTTGGTTTCAACAGAACCCCTCATTTTCCACTTCTTGATTAGAGTTTGAACACTGCTGATTGGCATTCTCAATTCCTTGGATATCTTTTTATATCCCTTTCCTGTTTTATACAGTTCAACTGCCTTTTCCCACAGATCCTTTGACAATTCTTTTTGCTTTTCCCATGACTCAGAATCTAGAAACGTCAGTGCAGCACTGGATGAAAGAAGCAAGGATCTGTCAGGAATCCAGAAACTCATTGACCATTTATACACACACACTAATTACAAGCAAACAGATTACAGGTGAGGATGGTTACCTTTAATAGCCATTCAAACCCCTTTGTGTCAACTTGTGTGCATGTTATCAGGCCAAAATCACCAGGGTATGTAAACTTTTGGTCAGGGTCATTTGGGTAGTTTCTGTTGTCATTATGATTTAAAAAGAGTAAACACAGTTGATTGATAATAAATGGCTTCAGCCAAAAACTAACCATGAGTGAAAAAAAAATGTTTTTGTGTTATCTTTCATATTCTCTGAAAAATGGCCAAGAAATCATAAATTCTGCCAGGGTATGTAAACTTATGAGCACAACTGTATGCTATTTAAAAGAAAAAATGCTGCGTTATCACACATCGGTGCCCATAAAGTGCACCTGTCACCCACCAGTTACCGTTATCAGTGCCATCAGTGACCATTAGTGGTGCACCTGTCACCATGACAGACTGTCACCAGTGACCATCAGCGGTGCACCTGTCACCCATCAGCGATGTTGCCTGTCACCCATCAGTCACCGTCAGCAGTCATCTGTCACCCATTAGAGCCCATAAAGTGCACCTGTATCTGACCGTCAGTACCCGTCACGCAGCCACCCATCACCAGAGTACCAGTCAACAGCCACCATTAGCAGTCCAGACCAGCCATGTCGAAAAAAGTTTACAGCAGTGAGGAGGTATTTCAGATCCTCATCAGCTCCTGATGAGAGCAATGGGGAGTTCTCAGAGTCAGATTCAGATTCAGAGTTTGAATGGATTGAAAGCAGTGGATTGGCAACCAAATTGGAGGAAGAAAGGGTCCCCTCTAAAGGGTAGGGCGCTCTGAAAACCAGGCAGCCACCAGCGATAGACCCCAGGATGAAATGCCCAGTACCAGCGCTGCAGTATCACTCCCAAGTACCAGCACAAGAGCTTCAAATCCCTCCAAGTACCAGCACTGGAGTGTCACATCCCCCAAAAGTCAGGGCCACTACATACATCCCAGGTGCTCTTGCCAACCCAACATGGCTTCCTTCAAACTCAGGATCAGCAAGCATTCCCCCTTTCACCACACAGCCAGGTGGGCAGGCCAATACTGAGAATTTCTCAGAAATAGATTCTTTTTATTTTTGCCTGACACTTTGCTTCAAATTTATTGTGGACCAGACAAATCTATTTGCCCAGCAGTATATTTCTAACAACCCTCAATCATCCTATGCCTGTCCATATGAGTGGAGAAACTTTAGAAGACTTTAGAGGAATTCCAATTGCGTATGGGCCTCACCCTTAATCACTTCAGCCACGGAAGATTAGGCTGCTCAATGACCAGAGCACTTTTTTTTTTTTTTTTTTCAAATAACATTTAATTGCAATATTTGCAGTACAGGAATACATAATATGTGTGAAACAGCAAAAAGAAAGAATACACAATAGAGAATATATATATACCAAATCCCTTCTTTCTTCTTTTTTTTTTTTTCCTCTTCTATTCTGCTTAAAACTATGCGAGTCACTAGAATACTCAAGGTAGAGTGGAAGGATAGTGAAAGAAGGAGGAAAAGGAGGAAATAAGGGGAGGAAGAACATTGTAATAGCTCGTTTACTTGGTCATGGTGGGTCCTCTCGAAGATGCCACAGCTCCCACACTTTATTATGTGCTTCCAATCTGTCCTGTATCCTGGCCGTCATCTTCTCCATCAACTCCACATCTTTAATTCTAGCGTATAAAGCTTCAGAAGTGGGGGGGGATTTTTTTCCAGTGTAGGGCAATAAGACAGCGTGCCGCTGTGAGGATGTGGCGTGTTAATTTTTTGTAAGATGCAGGGATCTTTAACTGTAAGACTCCGAAGAGGAAGAACTTGGGGACCATGGGGATCTGTATCTCTAGAAGACGAGCCAGCAACTTCTGAACCGCATCCCAGAAAGGGGTGATCAGTGGACAGTTCCAATAAATGTAGAGGAGGGTCCCTCTATCTTTTTGACATCGCCAACAGCGATCGGAGCTAGAGGGGTATATGGCGTGGAGAGTATCTGGAGTCATATACCAGTAAAGGAGGATTTTGTAGGTATTTTCCTTGTATAGGGTACAGAGGGAGCTTTTTGCCGCCTGGGTCCATATCGTCTGCCATTGCTCCGTAGGGAGTTCCTTATTAAGGGCTTTCTCCCATTTGATCATATCGGCATGTTTACCTTTAGTTTCTAGTGGATAGGCATTTAGTATTTTGTAGATGTCAGAGATTAAACCTTTCTGGGCCCTGCCCGCCAGGATTAGATTTTCAAAAGGTGATGGGGGGGGGGAACTGTAGGTCAGGCGATATGGACATGGCATAGTGGCGTATTTGCAAGTAACTGTAAAAAGCTTGATGTGGTAGGTCAAATTTGGTCTGAAGGTCAGAATAGGACAGTAGCTTGCGAGATCTGGGGTCTACCAGATTTCCATAGTGGAAAAGGTTCCATGACGTCCATGGATAAGACATCTGGTGAGTGAGACTGTCTGGGATTTTGGGGTTGCAGACAAATGACGTTAGAACTGACTTTTCTGAGGACAATTCATGTGAACGGGATAGCTTGTTCCACAATCGTCGGAGCTGGGACATAGGTCCCAGTAAGCGCTCAGGAGGCACCTCTGCACTCGCGCTCCATAGTAGGCTATTTGGGTGGGTCGGGGCTAACCATATTTTTTCAATTTCTGTCCATCTACTATAGGACCTTTGAGTAAACCATGAAGCTATTGCACGTAGTTGGGAGGCTTGGTAGTATTTAATAAGGTTGGGGAAGGCAAGGCCTCCATCTGAGCGCGCTGCCATCATTACCGATTGAGGGATTCAATGTCTTTTATAATTCCAGGTGAATTTGAAAAGGTCAGATTGGAGTTTACTCAGGTGTTTGTGTGGGACAGGGATGGGTAATGTTTGGAAGAGATATAGTAGTTTCGGGAGGATCGTCATCTTAATCGATGCGATCCGACCTAACAGGGAGATATGGTGTTTTTTCCAGTTTGTAAGCAGAGTTCTGATGGAGCGGAAAAGGGGGGGAAGTTCTCTTGGTATAAAGTGTTGAATTTTGGGGTGATGTGTACTCCTAAGTATTTCAAGGAGGTGGTTTTCCAGTGGTAGCTGAAGTTGGCCTTCAGGTGTGCCATTTCCGTATCTGAGATATTGATTGGGAGGGCCTCTGACTTAGATGTATTAATTTTATAGCCTGAAAGGGCTCCGTATCGGTCAAGTTCTGCATGTAGGTTTGGAAGGGAAATTCTGGGCTGGGTCAGGGTGAGGATCACATCGTCAGCGAACAGTGAGATCTTAAACTCCCGACCCCTGACTGAAATTCCCCGAATATCCTGGTTGCCTTGAATAGAGGCCGCCAAGGGTTCGACACAGAGTGCAAATAGTAAGGGTGATAATGGGCATCCCTGGCGAGTGCCGTTTGTTATCGAGAAAGTGGGAGAAAGGGCAAAAGGAGTCCTGACCTGTGAGGAGGGATTGGAATAGAGGTGTTGTATGGCTCTCAGGAAAGGTCCTCGGAACCCAGCATGTTGTAGTGTAGCGAACAGGAAGGGCCACCCAAGGCGGTCAAAGGCCTTTTCGGCATCCAGGCTAAGTAACAAGGACTCCGAGTTCTCCCTGTTCGCCACATCCACCAGATCAATCACCTTCCTAGTTTTATCCCCCGCCTGTCTGAGGGGGACAAAGCCCACCTGGTCTTTATGGATAAGGGATGGGAGGATCACGTTCAGACGGATTGATAACAGTTTTGTAAAAATTTTTAGGTCCGAATTCAGTAAAGCGATAGGTCTATAGTTAGCACATAGGGTGGGGTCTTTGTCTGGTTTAGGGATCAAAGTGATGAATGATCGTTGCATGTCTGATGGGATGGGAGAGTCTTGATAAAAGGCATTAAAAAGTTTGCACATATGTGGTAATAGGATGGGGAGGAAAGCCTTATAATATTCATAAGGTAATCCATCCGGACCTGGAGCTTTGTGGGATGGGAGATTTTTAATAGTCTGCTCTATTTCCTCTTCGGTGATCGGTATTTTTAAGGTTGCTAGATCGGAGGTTTGGAGCTGTGGGACTCCGCTCTGTGTGAGGTAATGTTGCATGCGCTGGTGCAGGTCGGGAGGGAGGGGGTTACTAGGAATATTAGGATTATTGTAGAGGTCCTGGTAGTAATCTGCAAAAGTATTGGCAATGTCTTTGGGGTGGGATAATAGGGAGCCTAGTTTATTCTAATGCCCCGTACACACGGTCGGACTTTGTTCGGACATTCCGACAACAAAATCCTAGGATTTTTTCAGACGGATGTTGGCTCAAACTTGTCTTGCATACACACGGTCACACAAAGTTGTCGGAAAATCCGATCGTTCTGAACGCGGTGACGTAAAACACGTACGTCGGGACTATAAACAGGGCAGTGGCCAATAGCTTTCATTCTTTATTTATTCTGAGCATGCGTGGCACTTTGTCCGTCGGATTTGTGTACACACGATCGGAATTTCCGACAACGGATTTTGTTGTCGGAAAATTTTATCTCCTGCTCCCCAACTTTGTGTGTCGGAAAATCCGATGGAAAATGTCCGATGGAGCCCACACACGGTCGGAATTTCCGTCAACACGCTCCAATCGGACATTCTCCATTGAAAATCCGACCGTGTGTACGGGGCATTAATCTGGTGTGGCGTGGACATATGTGAGTTATCGCTAGTAAGGAATGTGCCTTATTGCCCTTATCATAGTACACTTGTCTTAGTCTAAGGATGGCCTTTTCTACCCGTCCCATAGCTAAGTCGCTCAGAGTAGTTCGCAAGTGTATGATTTTCTTAAGAAGGGATAGGGTGGGAGACCGTTGCAGTTGGCATTTTAATGCTCTAAGCTCTTTTTCAGTTTGAAGTTTTGTGGTCAGGGCATCTTTTTTCATGGCAGATGATAATGCCATACACCTGCCTCGAAGTACCGCCTTGTGGGCTTCCCAGAGTGTGGGAGGGGATATGCCGGGAGTATTGTTTTCGGCAAAATAATAATTTAAGGTGGATACTAGTTCCGTTTTCGATGGGAGGTGTTGGAGAAGAAATGTATTTAATTTCCAGTTGTAAGGTCTACAGTTGGGGGGCCCTAGTTCCAGCTTAAGTAAAATAGGTGCATGGTCAGACCATGAGATTGGGAGTATCTGTGCCTCTCGTGTATTTCTAAGCGTGAGGTTATTTACAAAGAAGTAGTCGATGCGGGAGTGTGTTTGGTGGGGGGCTGAATAAAATGTGTATTGCCGATCGCCAGGGTGGAGAGCCCTCCAGGCATCGAAGAGAGCATATCGTCTAGAGAGTTTGCGAAAAAGCTTCGAGTCTCGTAGGGCTCGAGCCAATGTCGCCCTGGGGCTCACCGCCTGGCGATCCATAGTTGTTGAATGGGTTAAATTAAAGTCGCCCCCCACCACTAGCATCTAGTGCTCAGATTTAAACAGGCGAGTGAATACTTTAGACAGGAAGTTATATTGTTTAATGTTGGGGACATAAAGGGCACAGAGAGTGATTGCTTGTTTTTGCCATTGTCCTTGAAGGATAACAAAGTGGTTGTGTGGGTCGCTGTAGTGAGCTGCACAAGTAAAGGGAGACCCATTTTTAATGAGGATGGCAACCCCTGCTCTTTTATGTGGACCTGAGGAGTGGTATATTTGGGGGAATTGTTTAGAGGTAAATGCAAATGAACCCCCCTTGTCAAAGTGTGTCTCTTGAACAAAAATAATGTCCGTTCCAGATTGTCTAAACTCCCTCAGCGCCAAATGTCTCTTTTTGTTGGAATTTAGGCCATGGACGTTTAAAGATAGGATCTTAGCCATGATACCAAGTGAAGGGGGGAAGATGCCTTACCTGATGTGGAGGAGAGGTTTCGGAAGTTATGGATCAGTGGTGTACATACTTCGAGAGGAGAGCCGGGCAGACTCCACGGATTGTGCGGTGGGTCACATGATGGTGAAGAAGCGAAGGGAAGAAAGAAAAGTGAGAGGGAAAGTGAAAAGAAAAGAAGGTAGTTAGTACATATTAAACATTTATAAATTCGAACAACTGTTATCTCTCGACCTTGGGAGGTTAAGAGGCCTAGGTCGGTACCGGATTCCAGGGATCCTCCCAACAAGGGTCCCGAAGGGCCAGTCGGGTGGATGCAGGGGAGCCCAAAATTGGTCATATAAAACATGAGCTGCAAAACAGCTATAACTGTTAACATTTAACCAGGAGGGGGGTGGGTAGGTATGGGATTTCCTACTCTCTCGAGTCTCTACAGAGACATGCCCAAATTGTAAACTGAAATGTAAAACTAGGGCGCAAGGAGGGGGTACTAAGTATGCTATAATGTCCAGGGCTAAGTCACCAGTAGTATCTGATGGTAAAATAGTCCATCAACAAGTAACTTAAGGTGTTGTCACTACAGCCAAGGTCAGCCATTTCTGTGCTTGGTACTCTTGCGAGACGCATCCCTGTTCTGGGATCTGTTGGATGAAGGAACCTTCTGCCAAGTTGTGGGTGGTGTTGGTGGGGTGGTAACAAGATCCCAATCCGGAAGTCGGGGAACGGAGATTCCTATGGTGTCGCAGAAGGCTTCTAGGTCCTCCGGGTATCGTAGAATGTCAGATTTGCCTTGGTTTTTAGCTGTAAGGCTGAAGGGGAACCCCCAACGGTAGGAGATATTTTCGTCTTGTAAGACGCGCAGTAATGGTTGAAGGAGTCTGCGTTTTTGTAATGTGATCCATGAGAGATCCGGGTATAGTTGTACATGGGCATCTTTATAAGTCACTTTGCGTGCTAATCGAGCTTGCCGCATAATGTCCTCTTTCAAGGGGTAAGAGTTAATCTTACAGATAATGTCCCTCGGTTGCGAGGTGGCGCTCTTGGGACGCAGGGCTCGGTGGGCTCTGTCCATTTCTATGAACTTGGTGATGGGTTCGCCCAGAAGATTGTTAAACACTTCTTGTAAAGTATGTTGAATGTCTTCTGGGCCTTCAACTTCTGGGATCCCTCTCACTCGTATGTTGTTTCTGCGCCCCCTGGTATCCAAGTCTTCCACATGTCGCTGCATATCTCTTAACATAGTATGGTGATCTGCTCCCTGGAGTTGGGTTCTGTGGACTACTAGCTTAGTCTCTTGGATTTCTTCTTCAGCCATTTCCACTCTATCTGCTAAGTGTTTAAGGCCTGATTGGAGCACTTGTATTTCCGAGCGACACGTGGACTTTACGTCTTCTATCAGTTGTCTAAAGTCCTCTTTAGTGGGGATCGCCTGCAAGTATGTTTGCCATTGTGGGGGTGCTGGTTGGGGGTGGACTGGCACTGGGGTCCACTGTGCTGGAGATGTGCGGGGTGGTAAAGGTTGAGGGCTAAGGGTAGTGAGGCCTGGGGCCTGATGCGCTCGTCTTGGTGGAGAGTCCCATGGTTCACTCCAGGATGGAGTCTGAGTGAGCGGTAGGGCCCCTATTGTACCTATCCTCTGGAGGTGGGGATCGGGTAGGCACACTTTTTGAGCATAAGTAGCCTGTGATACTGTCCTTTCTGTGGGTGAGCCGAGGGCTTGTGAGAGGGCTAGTCTCTGGGTCTTTGAGGGTGGTGAATCAAGCTCTGTGTGGCTGAAGGGTGCTGGGCTCAGTGTAGGCTCCGGTGGGATCCGGCTAGCTGGGTGCATAGGGTCTGGCAGGGCCAGGAAGTCCACAGAAAATCTGAGGGGGTTGGGGAGCCTGGTTCAGTGCCCTGGATGCAGGGATCTGATGCCGTTCTCAGCAGACGAGGGAACGCATCTGAGCACTGTGTGTATTGCTGGGGGGGAGGCCCATCATGGCGCCCTGTGAGTCTTGTGGTGCTGCCTTGCGGGAAGTGGACCTGGGATGGGGACTCACCGCTCCAGATAGAGAGGGTCTGGCTTTGGTGCCCGTCGGAGCTGGCTTGCGATCCGTGGGCTTCTGATGAGGTGGATGAGGCGGCGGAGAGATCCGAGCGGGGCTCCGGGAGTAGGCCGCGGAAGTGTCTGGCACCATCTTGGCCGCTCCAGTGTGAGGCATGTCCGTCGGTGGAAAGAAAGACCGGAGGTCCGTGGAGGTTCCTGGCGGGGGTAGGGATGATCCCTTGGCTGCTGCGGATCTAGTGGTCCTGGATCTGCCCATGTGGAAGCGGCTAAACGTCCCCTATGCACTAGATTGTCACGGGCCGAGAGAGAGCAGGAGAATCAGGCTACCATTCAGAGCGGCTTCCGGTCACGCCCCCCCAGAGCACTTTTTACAATTTGGCACTGCGCTGCTTTAACTGGTAATTGTGCGGTCATGCAATGTTGTACCCAAACGAAATTTGTGTCCTTTTTTTCCCACAAATAGAGCTTTCTTCTGATGGTATTTGATTGCCTCTGCGATTTTTATTTTGTCAATATAAATGGAAAATGACCGAAATTTTTGAAAAAAAAAAAAATATATATTTTCTACTTTTTGTTTATAAGAAAAATCCAATAAACCCAATCCAATTTTAGTCATACATTTAGGCCAAAATGTATTTAGCCACATGTCTTTGGTAAAAAAAATGTCAATAAGCGTATATTTATTAGTTTGCGCAAGTTATAGCATCTACAGACTATGGCACATTTTCTGGAATTTACGCAGATTTTAGTTTATGACTGCCTATCTCATTTATTGAGGTACTAAAATAGCAGGGTGGTGCTATCTTGAGATTTCATGGCCTCAGAAACTGAGATAGGTAGTGAGGAAGTGAAATCACCATTTTACGCCCTTAGAAAGCCTGAAGGCAGTGCTTGGTTTTCGGGGTCCTGTACACGGCTAGGCTCCCAAAAAGTCTCACACATGTGGTATCCCCATACTCAGGAGAAGCAGCAGAATGTATTTTGGGGTGTAATTTCACATATGCTCATGGCATGTTTGAGCAATATATCATTTAGTGACGACTTTGTGCAAAAAAAAAAAAAAAAAAATTGTTATTTTCCTGCAACTTGTGGCAATATATAAAATATTCCATGGACTCAACATGCCTATCAGCAAATAGCTTGGGATTTCTACTTTCCAAAAAGGGGTCATTTGGGGGGTGTTTAAACTGTTCTGGCATTTTATGCGCAACATTTAGAAGCGTATGTCACACATCACCCACTCTTCTAACCACTTGAAGACGAAGCCCTTTCTGACAATTTTTGTTTATATGAAAAAATTATTTTTTTTGCAAGAAAATTACTTTGAACCCCCAAACATTATATATATATATATATATATATATATATATATATATATATATATATATATATATATTTAAAGCAAAGGCCCTAGAGATTAAAATGGTGGGTGTTGCAATTTTTTTTTTTCACACAGTATTTGCGCAGCAATTTTTCAAACGCAATTTTATTGGAAAAAACACACTTTTTTTAATTTTAATGCACTAAAACACACTATATTGCCCAAATGTTTGATGAAGTAAAAAAAGATGATCTTATGCCGAGTACATGGATACCAAACATGACATGCTTTAAAATTGCACACAAACGTGCAGCGGCGACAAACTACATACATTTTTAAAAGCTTTTAAAAGCCTTTACAGGTTACCACTTTAGATTTACAGAGGAGGTCTACTGCTAAAATTACTGCCCTCGATCTGACCTTTGTGGTGATACCTCACATGCATGGTGCAATTGCTGTTTACATATGACACCAGACCGATGCTTACGTTCGCCTTTTTGCGTAAGCATGGGGGGACAGGGGTGCTTTTTTTTTTTTTTTTTTAAATTTATTTTGCTTTTTTATTTTATTTTTAAACTGTTCCTTTCATTTTTTTTTTAATCATTTTTATTGTTATCTCAGGGAATGTAAATATCCCCTATGATAGCAATAATTAGTGACAGGTACTCTTTTTTTGAAAAAATTGGAGTCTATTAGACCCTAGATCTCTCCTCTGCCCTCAAAGCATCTGACCACACCACACCAAGATCGGTGTAATAAAATTCTCTCCCAATTTCCCAATGGCGCTGTTTATATCGAAACCTAAGTCATGAAATGCTCGTAGCTTCTGGTTTCTTAGGCCATAGAGATGATTGGAGACGTTCTGGTCTCTGATCAGCTCTATGGTCAGCTGGCGGAACCACCTGCTGCATTCTTGGGTTCCCTGTTTGGACAGGAGAGCCTGAGCAAACTATGGAAGACGGTGGGAGGGGGGGGGCGCGCCCTCCCACTGCTTGTAAAAGCAGTCTAGAGGCTAATTAGCCGCTAGGATTGCTTTTACATGAAAGCCGACTATTAGCTGAAAAGAATCATACCAAGATGATACCTAAACTTGCAGGCATCATTCTGGTATAACCACTCAAAGTCCAGCAACATACCAGTATGTTGCTGGTCCTTGTTGGGTATACATTGTAATGTTCCTTTTTTCATGTAGCCTGTGGGCTGAATGAAAAAAAGAGATTGATCGGTGGGTATGCCCGCCATTAGAATACCGCCCTTCATCCACCCACTTCTAATGATGGGCATACATACACCATTTTTTTTTTAACTGTGGTGGTGAAATCACCTCCTACAGTGCTAGTGTCGCTGATTTACGTATCGTGTGAGCAAACGCTGTTGCTGTCAAGATAAATAAATCAGTCCTGCAGCTGAATGGCCTAAAAAATATATGCTGAAGCATGGGGGCAATCCTCCCCTAATGTTAGGAGCAAATGGCCCCTCCACCCCTGCCCCCATGCTTCAGCATATATGCTCTTTTTTTAACTGTGGTGGTTAAATCACCTCCAACAGCGATGGAGTCACGGCTTTACTTATGGGAGCAAAAGCTGTTGCTGTCAAGATAAATAAATCAGTGCTGCAGCTGAATGGCGTACCTGCTAAGCAAATGATGGTTAACAATAAAACAAAGTATTATTACAGTATAACAGTAATGCCGCGTACACACGATCGCACATTGATCGGACATTCTGACAACAAAATCCATGTATTTTTTTTCAGACGGATGTTGGCTCAAACTTGTCTTGCATACACATGGTCACAGAGGAGCAGAGAAAAATGAAGTTCAATAGCCCGTGCGGTTCTTCTGCTTGATTCCGAGCATGCATGGAACTTTGTGCATCGGAATTGTGTACACACGATCGGAATTTCCAACAATGGATTTTGTTGTCGGAAAATTTGAGATCCAGATCTCAAATTTTGTGTGACAGCAATTCCAATAGAAAATGTCCGATGGAGCCTACACACGGTCAGAATTTCCGACAAAATCCGACCGTGTGTACGGGGCATAAGACTTACCATACCTGCAAAGCAAATACAATAAAACATAGTAAAAATAAAACAGAGATAGAACAATAGATATAGAGCAATAGTGAGCGAACAATAGAGTGGACAGTAGAGAGCGAACATAAGAGAGAGAACAATAGAGAGAGAGAAGAAAAATAAAACCACAACTATTTTTGGCTTTTTATTTTGTATAGATAGAAAAAACTTTTAAATATGGGACTTTGAGGGCACAATAGTATTCAACTACAAACTATATATTTAGTAGAGATATTTTATTAGAAAAATATAAAAAACATTAAACACACATAAATTGTTTAAAAACACTACAAATTCAATGTAGATACTAATGATAATACACCGTATGGGTCCTATCCTGCCAATTTGTATAACATAGAAAAGGCTATAGACAAATACATGTGATGCTTAAACCAAGTACGGGAGAAATACTTCCCCTGAAAATCAAACAGTGGGCAAGCATATAGCTATAGCAGAGAAAATACAGCAGGTTTGGTGATCCACGGTGGGGTATTCTCTAGTTGCTCTACATGTTTCGCGTTTCGCAGAACGCTTCCTCAGGAGCTAGAGACTCAATTGGATATGGTAAGATTGCCCAAATCAGCCAGTGGTAACCATATATAACTGACCACAATTTGATCATAAATGTAGAAAGTTTAAATCAGATTGTAAACAGCAATCGGTCATAACCTGGAACCTCTCCAAAAACTGTAGCGTCAAACGGCCCCTACACAGACCGGACGGCATAACCTGTTGCTCCCCCTCATCTTCCTTAGGCACTACAACGTTTAAGCCTGTGCTCTCCTTCATATGGACATTTGACGCTACAGTTTTTGGAGAGGTTCCAGGTTATGACCGATTGCTGTTTACAATCTGATTTAAACTTTCTACATTTATGATCAAATTGTGGTCAGTTATATATGGTTACCACTGGCTGATTTGGGCAATCTTACCATATCCAATTGAGTCTCTAGCTCCTGAGGAAGCGTTCTGCGAAACGCGAAACATGTAGAGCAACTAGAGAATACCCCACCGTGGATCACCAAACCTGCTGTATTTTCTCTGCTATAGCTATATGCTTGCCCACTGTTTGATTTTCAGGGGAAGTATTTCTCCCGTACTTGGTTTAAGCATCACATGTATTTGTCTATAGCCTTTTCTATGTTATACAAATTGGCAGGATAGGACCCATACGGTGTATTATCATTAGTATCTACATTGAATTTGTAGTGTTTTTAAACAATTTATGTGTGTTTAATGTTTTTTATATTTTTCTAATAAAATATCTCTACTAAATATATAGTTTGTAGTTGAATACTATTGTGCCCTCAAAGTCCCATATTTAAAAGTTTTTTCTATCTATAGTCTGATTCTTGGGGACGCTGGCACATACTGTTACTGAGTACCTGCAGAGTCACCCTGCTTACTGAGGTACTCCGATACTAGGTCTTCCTTTTGATGTTTTTATTTTGTATGTTTTTTTGTGTGTGTTTTGTTTCTGTTTTTTAACTTTTATAAAAACTGTAAACTGAACGTTCCAGATTATGAACTCTCAAAATGTGATGGCCATCACATCTTTCGAGACCCTGTGTTAGTGTGCCCTAGGACTGTGTAGTGCTGTACCCTACGCTAATACTCCACTAGTGTGTGGTAGCGTTTGAAACAGTCACCAATGCAGAGACCAGGTTGGTCAGGACAGGAGGGACAATAAAAGCGGGTGTTACGCCTAAATCCACATTTTCTGCAGACACAACATCTTCTTTGGGGTGTTCTTTGGGTAGGGGTACCAGGGAGGACATACGGAAAATGCCTGTCATGCAGCCAGCTCACTGCATTTGCGTTGGGAAGGTGGACCATAGCACTGTCTGGAAACAGAAGGGCTGTGACGATCTCTTCCTGGAATTTGAGGAAGGATCCAGTCCATCCTGAAGCTTTGTATAGCACAAAAGCATTCAGTAGAGCCAATTGAAATAAGTATACAGACACTTTTTGTATCAGCATCTGGCCTTACGGGCAATTAGGTACGGCGCCAACAACTGGTCGTTGAGGTCCACCCCTCCCATATCAAGGTTGTATTCGTGGACACAGAGGGGTTTCTCCACAACACTAGTCACCATAGAAATCTGGACTGTCGTATCTGTGTGAAGGTAGGACAGAACGAAAACATTCCGTGAATCCCTCCACTTCACTGCTAACAAATTATTATACTTCAAGCAGGCTCTCTACCCCCTGTCTAAGTCGGGATTCTACAAGCCGCTGGGGGAAGCCACGTGCGCCAATTCCATAATCAAAAAGGTGACTAAAAAGTGGCACGCTCGTGTAATAATTGTCCACGTACAAGTGGTACCCCTTTCCGAATAAGGGTGGCACCAAGTCCCACACAATCTTACCAGCGCTCCCTATGTAATCTGGGCAGTTCTCTGGCTCTACGTGACTATGTTTTCTCCCATAAACCATAAAACTATATGTATAGCCTGTTGCCCTGTCACAGAGCTTATACATCTTGAGCCCATATCTGGCACGCTTGCTGGGAAGATACTGTTTGATAGACAAGTGGCCAGAAAACGTAATCAGGGACTCATTAACGCAGACAACTTGATCAGGAGTAAACAAGGCTGCAAACTGTTGGTTGAAGTGGTTTACAAGGGGCCGAATTTTGTAGAGCCGATCAAATCCAGGGTCACCCCGAGGATGACAGAGTTCATTGTCATTGAAATGCATGAACCCCAAGATCTGCTTGTATTGTGTCCTGGTCATGGAGGCAGAGAACACTGGCATATGGTGAATTGGGTCAGTGGACCAATATGACAGCAACTCACTCTTTTTAGTTATGCCCATGAGGGATAGACCCAGGAAGGTCTTAAATTGGGAGACCGTAATAGGTCTCCAATCTCTGGCAAGGGTCAACTGGGGATTAGCGGCGATGAATTGACCAGCATACAAATTGCTTTGGTCCACAATAGATCTATAGAGATCTTCCGTGAAAAACAGCGAATAAAAACCAAGTGACTTAAAATCAACTGTTTCCACCTGAATTCCGGGTTGGCCAGTGAATGGGGGAAGTATGGGTGCTGCAGAAGTGGTGGGCTCCCAATTAGGATGGGCAAATGCAGCAGGAAAAGCACTATTGGCTCGATGGGCCTGCGTTTGTCTTCTTCTTGGTGGTAGCGGGACACTACTCGTGCTAGACACCTCACCAGTAGGGATGAGCTTCGAGTTCGTGTCGAACTCATGTTCGATTCGAACATTGGCTGTTCGCAAGTTCGCCGAACAGCGAACAATTTGGGGTGTTCGCGGCAAATTCGAATGCCGCGGAACACCCTTTAAGAGTCTATGGGAGAAATCAAAAGTGCTAATTTTAAAGGCTTATATGCAAGTTATTGTCATAAAAAGTGTTTGGGGACCCGGGTCCTGCCCCAGGGGACATGGATCAATGCAAAAAAAAGTTTTAAAAACGGCCGTTTTTTCAGGAGCAGTGATTTTAATAATGCTTAAAGTCAAACAATAAAAGCGTAATATCCCTTTAAATTTCATAGCTGGGGGGTGTCTATAGTATGCATGTAAAGGGGCGCATATTTCCCATGTTTAGAACAGTCTGACAGCAAAATTACATTTCGAAGGAAAAAACCCATTTAAAACTACTCGCGGCTATTGCATTGCCGGTCCGACAATACACACAGAAGTTCATTGATAAAAACGGCATGGGAATTCCCCACAGGGGAACCCCGAACCAAAATTAAAAAAAAAAATGACGTGGGGGTCCCCCTAAATTCCATACCAGGCCCTTCAGGTCTGGTATGGATATTAAGGGGAACCCCGAACCAAAATTTAAAAAAAAAATGACGTGGGGGTCCCCCTAAATTCCATACCAGGCCCTTCAGGTCTGGTATGGATATTAAGGGGAACCCCGGCCAAAAAAAAAAAAAAAAAAAATGACGTGGGGGTCCCCCTAAATTCCATACCAGACCCTTCAGGTCTGGTATGGATTTTAAGAGGAACCCCGCGCCAAAAAAAAAAAAACGGCATGGGGTCCCCCCAAAAATGCATACCAGACCTTTATCCGAGCACGCAACCTGGCAGGCCGCAGGAAAAGAGGGGGGGACGAGAGTGCGCCCCCCCTGAACCGTACCAGGCCACATGCCCTCAACATTGGGAGGGTGCTTTGGGGTAGCCCCCCAAAACACCTTGTCCCCATGTTGATGAGGACAAGGGCCTCTTCCCCACAACCCTGGCCGGTGGTTGTGGGGGTCTGCGGGCAGGGGGCTTATCGGAATCTGGAAGCCCCCTTTAACAAGGGGACCCCCAGATCCCGGCCCCCCCTGTGTGAAATGGTAAGGGGGTACTTACCCCTACCATTTCACTAAAAAACTGTCAAAAATGTTAAAAATGACAAGAGACAGTTTTTGACAATTCCTTTATTTAAATGCTTCTTCTTTCTTCTATCTTCCTTCATCTTCTTCTTCTGGTTCTTCTGGCTCTTCTGGTTCTTCCTCCGGCGTTCTCGTCCAGCATCTCCTCCGCGGCGTCTTCTATCTTCTTCTCCTCGGGCCGCTCTGCACCCATGGCATGGGGGGAGGCTCCCGCTCTTTTCTTCATCTTCTTCTCTTCTCTTCTTCTCTTCTTCATTTTCTTCTCCGGGCCGCTCCGCACCCATGCTGGCATAGAGGGAGGCTCCCGCTGTGTGACGGCGTCTCCTCGTCTGACGGTTCTTAAATAACAGGGGGCGGGGCCACCCAGTGACCCCGCCCCCCTCTGACACACGGGACATGACGGGACTTCCCTGTGGCATTCCCTGTGACGTCACAGGGAAGTCCCGTCAAGTCACCGTGTGTCAGAGGGGGGCGGGGTCACTGGGTGGCCCCGCCCCCCGTTATTTAAGAACCGTCAGACGAGGAGACGCCGTCACACAGCGGGAGCCTCCCTCCATGCCAGCATGGGTTCGGAGCGGCCCGGAGAAGAAAATGAAGAAGAGAAGAAGGTGAAGAAGATGAAGAGAAGAGCGGGAGCCTCCCCCCATGCCATGGGTGCGGAGCGGGCCGAGGTGAAGAAGATAGAAAACGACGCGGAGGAGATGCTGGACGAGAACGCCGGAGGAAGAACCAGAAGAAGAAGATGAAGGAAGATAGAAGAAAGAAGAAGCATTTAAATAAAGGAATTGTCAAAAACTGTCTCTTGTCATTTTTAACATTTTTGACAGTTTTTTAGTGAAATGGTAGGGGTAAGTACCCCCTTACAGGGGGGGAGGGCCGGGATCTGGGGGTCCCCTTGTTAAAGGGGGCTTCCAGATTCCGATAAGCCCCCCGCCTGCAGACCCCCACAACCACCGGCCAGGGTTGTGGGGATGAGGCCCTTGTCCTCATCAACATGGGGACAAGGTGTTTTGGGGGGCTACCCCAAAGCACCCTCCCAATGTTGAGGGCATGTGGCCTGGTACGGTTCAGGAGGGGGGGCACTCTTGTCCCCCCCTCTTTTCCTGCGGCCTGCCAGGTTGCGTGCTCGGATAAGAGTCTGGTATTGATTTTTGGGGGGACCCCACGCCATTTTTTATTTTTTTTGGCGCGGGGTTCCCCTTAAAATCTGTACCAGACCTGAAGGGTCTGGTATGGAATTTAGGGGGACCCCTACGTCATTTTTTTAAAAAATTTTGGCCGGGGTTCCCCTTAATATCCATACCAGACCTGAAGGGCCTGGTATGGAATTTAGGGGGACCCCCACGTCATTTTTTTTTTTTTTTTACTTTTTGTTCGGGGTTCCCCTGTGGGGAATTCCCATGCTGTTTTTATCAATGAACTTCTATGTGTATTGTTGGACCGGCAATGCAATAGCCGCGAGTAGTTTTAAATGGGTTTTTTCCTTCGAAATGTCATTTTGCTGTCAGACTGTTCTAAACACGGGAAACATGCGCCCCTTTACAGGCATACTATAGACACCCCCCAGCTACGAAATTTAAAGGAATATTACACTTTTATTGTTTGACTTTAAGCATTATTAAAATCACTGCTCCTGAAAAAACGACCGTTTTTAAAACTTTTTTTTGCATTGATCCATGTCCCCTGGGGCAGGACCCAGGTCCCCAAACACTTTTTATGACAATAACTTGCATATAAGCCTTTAAAATTAGCACTTTTGATTATTCATGTTCGTGTCCCATAGACTTTAACAGTGTCCGCGTGTTCAAACAAACTTTTTTCCTGTTCGCATGTTCTGGTGCGAACCGAACAGGGGGGTGTTCGGCTCATCCCTACTCACCAGCTTGAACTGCACTTATGGGACTCACCCCGTCACCAAGTGTTACTGCAGTGCTGGATGTACGACCAGGATGTACTAGGCCGCTGGTGCTTGCCAGTTCACCAGAAGGATGAGCAGCAGTAGTACTGGCTCTCTGTTCCATATGAGAGCCCTGTGGTTCTTGCAGCTCAACGACAGCAGAAGAACGGGGTCGGGTACGCCTGACCTTGGCAGGGACCACTACTCCGTCGTCAGAGCTATCTGTCAGGGTGCCGTTGCTGTCTACCGGTTTGTATTCTGAGCCTGAATCTGACAGATGAGTGACTTCCTCTTCACTATCTGTCATGCTCAGAAACCTGTAGGCCTCTTGACTACTGTACCTTCGATTTGACATGTTGGTCTCTAAATTTACTGGTACAGTAGTGAAACTCACAGGAAAAAAATAGGATTTTTAAATACAGCTTACCTGTAAAATCCTTTTCTTGAGAGTACATCACGGGACACAGAGTATTCATTACATAGTGGGTTAGATAGGCACCGTCGGTGATTGGACACTGGTTAACCCCAATTAAGAAGAATTCCTCCCCTATATAACCCCTACCATACGGGGAGGACCTCAGTTTTGTAGCAAAGCAATAGGTAACCACGTAAAACCCGGGCGGGAGCTCTGTGTCCCGTGATGTACTCTCAAGAAAAGGATTTTACAGGTAAGCTGTATTTAAAAATCCTATTTTCTTGATCATACATCACGGGACACAGAGTATTCATTACATAGTGGGATGTCCCAAAGCAATGCTCATTTGAGGGGAGGGAGACACAGATCAGAAAATATAGACCGCAAACGGACCAGAGGAACTAAACTGCAGCCTACAGTACACTGCTCCCGAAGGCGGTATCCTCTTGCCCTCTTACATCCACCTGATAGAATCTGGTGAATGTATGGACTGAAGACCAAGTCGCAGCCTTACAGATCTGAGCCATGGAGGCCTGGTGATGCACTGCCCAAGAAGCACTAACAGCCCTAGTTGAGTGCGCTTTCACATGAAAAGGAGGAGTCTTCCTCTTTATATCATAAGCCTGAAAAATAACCTGTCTAATCCATCTAGAAAGAGTGGATTTCGACGCTGCTTGGCCTTTCTTATGGCCATCTGGCAGAATAAACAAACAATCAGTTTTCCGTATCTGAGCGGTTGCCTGCAGATAGACACTGACTGCTCTAACCACATCAAGAGTGTGCAAAGATTCTTCTTCCGCGGACTGCGGATCTGGAAAAAAGGATGGTCGGATTACATCTTGATTCAAATGGAATCCTGAAACCACCTTAGGTAAGAAGGAACAATTAGGACGCATAACAATCCTGTCCTTGTGAATAATTAAATATGGCTCTTTACAAGAAAAAGCTGCCAATTCTGATACTCTCCTAGCAGAGGATATGGCTATCAAGAAGACTAATTTTTTAGTCAAAAGTGCTAAAGGAGCCAGGTGCAGTGGCTCAAAGGGTTGTCCCTGTAAAGCCGACAACACCAAATTCAGATCCCATGGGCATACTGGAGTTTTGACTGGCGGATTCAACTGCAGTGCCCCCTGAATAAAGGCCCGGACCAGGGAATCTGAAGCAATTGGCTTCTGAAAAAATACAGACAAAGCCGAAATTTGAACTTTGAGAGTGCTCAAAGCCAATCTCATTTGTAGGCCTGACTGAAGAAAGGTCAAAATTCTGCTAATCATATACCTTCTAGGATGCCATCCCCTGGGTTCACACCAGGAAACATATGCCTTCCAGATTTTGTAGTAAATAAGCCTGGAAGTCAGCTTTCTGGCATTGACCAGAGTGGAAAGGACTGACTCCGAGAGCCCACGGTCTTTTAAAATGTGTGTTTCAGCAGCCAAGCCGTCAAATTTAGACTTCGTAAAGCAGGGTGGCAAATCGGACCCTGTGTGAGCAGATCTGGCTGGAATGGGAGGACCCAAGGCCTGCCCACTGCCATCTTTACGATCTCTGCATACCAAGGTCGTCTGGGCCAAGCCGAAGCTACTAAAAGGACCGACTTTGCTTCCCTTTTGACCCTTCCCAGGAACCGCGGAAGAAGTGGGTTCGGAGGGAAGGCATACATTAGATTGTACTGATCCCATGGGATTGTCAGAGCATCTGACCCCTGAGCAAGTACATCCCTTGTTCTGGACACAAATTTGTCCAGCTTCCTGTTGAATCTGGACGCGAATAGATCCACATTTGGTGTTCCCCACCTTTGACATATGGTTTGGAATATGTCGGGGTGTAGGGACCATTCTCCTGGGCATAATTGCCGGTGGCTTAAGAAATCCGCTTGCTAATTTTCCACTTCTGGGATGAATACTGCAGACAGGCAGGAAACATGGCTTTCTGCCCATGCAAGAATGCGATTCACCTCCCTATGGGCATCCAGACTTCTGGTGCTTCCTTGGTGATTGATGTAAGCCACAGCCGTGGCATTGTCGGATTGTATCCGAATAGGATGACCCTGTAGCCTGTAAGACCAGTCCATGAGGGCCAAGTAAATTGCCCGAATTTCTAGAATATTGATGGGCAAGCGTCTCTCGGTTGCAGACCATCTTTCCTGCGTGCATGTTTCTTCCAGAACTGCTCCCCAGCCTGTCAGACTGGCATCTGTGGTTACGATCTTCCATTGTAGTGGAAGAAAGGCTTTGCCTTTCAAAAGATTTTTGGTTCGTAACCACCAATTGAGGCTTATGAGTATCCTTGGGGATAGGCACATCGGAAGATCCAAGGCATGAATCCTTTTGTTCCAAGCTGCGAGAATGCTTCTCTGCAGGGGCCTTGAGTGAAACTGGGCAAATGGAACAGCCTCGAAAGTGGCAACAATCTTTCCTAACAGTCTCATACATAGCCGAATGGATGGACTCTTTTTGCTTAATACTAAGCAGACTAGAGCTCTTACGGCCTTGACCTTTGGCTCTGGTAGAAACACCCTGACTTGAGCGGTGTCTATGATCATGCCTGGATACTCCAACCTTGTTGAAGGTTGCAAAGAAGACTTTTCTAGGTTGATTATCCAGCCTAGTCTTTCCAAATGTCTTATAGGGCGTACACACGGTTGGACTTTGTTCGGACATTCCGACAACAAAATCCTAGGATTTTTTCCGACGGATGTTGGCTCAGACTTGTCTTGCATACACACGGTCACACAAAGTTGTCGGAAAATCCGATCGTTCTAAACGCGGTGACGTAAAACACGTACGTCGGGACTACAAACGGGGCAGTGGCCAATAGCTTTCATCTCTTTATTTATTCTGAGCATGCGTGGCACTTTGTCCATCGGATTTGTGTACACACGATCGGAATTTCCGACAACGGATTTTGTTGTCGGAAAATTTTATCTCCTGCTCTCCGACTTTGTGTCGGAAAATCCGAGGAAAAATATCCGATGGAGCCCACACACAGTCGGAATTTCTGACAACATGCTCCGATCGGACATTTTCCATCGGAAAATCCGACCGTGTGTACGGGGCATTACTGTCTTGAAGACAGCGCGGTTCAGGTGTGCCACCGATTGCTCTATGAGTAGCATATCGTCTAGATAAGCTACCACAGTTATGCCCTGAGCTCTTAGATTTGCTAAGAGAGGGTCTAGAATTTTTGTAAAAATTCAAGGAGCTGTAGCGAGACAGAAAGGAAGGGCCACAAACTGGAAATGGCGCTGGTCTACCGCGAACCTTAGATATCTTTGGTGAGCAAGAAAAATCGGCACATGAAGATATGCATCCTTGATATCTATTGATGCCATAAATTCTCCCCCCTGCAGGGTGGAGACCACTGAACGAATTGACTGCATTCGGAAGGATCGAATGTGTAGAAACTGATTCAGATCCTTTAGATCTAGGATGGGTCTGACATCTCCATTTGGCTTTGGAACGGTGAAGAGATTCGAGTAGAACCCTGATCTTTTGGGTTCATTTCTACTATCACTCCCTGGGATAGTAAGCGATCTAAGGCCAGTAGTAGTGGTTCTCGCTTTACTGGATCTTTGGGAACTCTTGACCTTAGGAAACGAGCTGGTGGAAGCTCTAGGAACTCTATTTTGTAACCTAGAGATACTGAAGAGACCACCCACTTGTCTTGAACCTCTTCTCGCCAGGCTCCTGAAAACTGTAGGAGCCTTCCCCCCACTCGGCCGATTGGGGGCGCCCCTTCACAGGGATGTTTTGGGGCTCTGCTTGGCAGGCTTTCGTCCCCAAGCCTTTTTCTGCCCTTGGGTGTGACCCTGGGCCCTTCCTCTGAAAGTAGATTGGGAAGGCCGTCGCCACTGCATAGAGCCTGATGTTCCAGGGGAAGGGGAAAGAGACCGTTTGAATGGTTTGAATAGTTACTCCTCTTAAATGGTAGGAGTGTAGATTTACCACCTGTAATTTTTTGGATAAAATTATCTAGGTCATCCCCAAATAGGCGTTTCCCTTTGAATGGGAAGCCAGCTAAATATCTTTTGCATGAAAGCTCTGCTGCCCAACTTTTAAGCCAAAGGGACCTGCACATGTGTACCAACAGGAGAGACAAACAAGATGCTTGCTGGGCAGAATCCAGAATGGCATCAATCATAAAACACAGCACCTGTGGAAGGTCTGCATAGTTCTCCACTTCCTCACTGGGAAGGAGGTCAAGCATCTGCTTAACCTGTTCCTTGAGGAATTGACACAAACCCACAGTTGCGACTGTAGGTTGGACTACAGCGCCAGCCATGGAGAAGGAGGCTTTTAATAAATTTTCCAGCTTTTTATCAGTTGGATCTTTAAACACCTGAGCATTGTCCAAGGGACAGGTCAGGTTTTTATTCACACAAGAGACAGCCGCATCCACAATGGGACCTCCCACTTCTTGGTGAAGCTTTCCTCCAGAGGCTAAAGCATAGAAAACCTTTTAGGAGGAGTAAACAGTTTATCGGGATGTCCCCAGTCCTCATACAACAATTTATCCATTAAAGGATGAATTGGAAAGGAAAAGGCAGTCTGTGGGATCCTTCTGACCCCCAGGGAAGAAACAGAGGATGTAGCGGCCTCAGCAGAGGGCATTTTAAATGTGGAACGCACTAGTTCAGTATAATACTGGACCTACTTCTTGAGTGCCTGAGAGGAAGAAGCTCTCTCCTCTTCCTCTGAATCCTCAGACTGCTCTTGATCCCTATTTCTGCATAGGGATCTCTCCTTATTGTCAGTAGAATCATCTGAAAGAGAAAGTGCAGCAGAGGGAGGGGATCTACCCCTTTTTCTGCTATCTTTTAAGGAAGCTGAAATAAAATTCATAATTCTTCCCTCAAAACCCTCCAATGTAGCCCTAAGGGAATCCTCTGTGACATACGCTGGGGCTGTAACATTAGGAGAGGCTGCAAAACCTGACAGGGGCACTGACTCATCCCCACTAACACTGCATTTTTGGGAACCCTAAACTGCTGGGGACGCTAGTATAGATCTGATCAGGTCAGATATCGATCCATTCAGACACTATACTACTAAGGGAGTTGTATGGTGCGTGCGTGGAAGTTAGCGCTACTGGCACTAATTTGACGCTGCCCGGGGCGACACAGATCCTATCTGACACTAAAACCTAACTGATATCAGGGGGTTAAACCTTTATTTAGGAAATATACGACGGGTGCCCTGACGCTATAAAAAAAAAACTAACTAACCAGCGTCACCCGTGACACTAATACAGTGATTACTGGTGACAGGGGGTGATCAAGGGGTTAAACCTTTATTGGGGGGGTCCCTAGACCTATCTGGGCCTACACTAATTACCCTAACACTGATCTTTGTCACTAATGACACCAGTACACTGATCAAAAAAATATGAACACTGCACTGGATGACACAGTGACAGGGGTTGAAGCGGTTAACTGGGGGGGTGATCGAGGGGTGGCAAGTGTACCTACGTGAACTGGTGTCAGTGTAGTGTTAGTGCACTTACTCTGAGATGTCTTCTCTCCTCTCTTTGGAATGAAAAGACTTCCACGAGGAGAGATGACATCACTTCCCCTGCTGTGTTTACACTTACACATGCAGGGGAAGGATCTCATTCGCCAGGAGCAATCACCAGCTCCAGGCCAGATACCATTGGCCTGGGCCTGGGGATTGATTGGTTCTGGATCGTATCCAATCGTCGCGGCCACCGAGGGGGCCCGTGCGCAACGTATAGCTACGACGTTTCACGCAGCCGGGCCAACCTGCCACAGTATAACTGCGGCGGCTGGTCCGGAACCGGATATCTTGGGGCTTGCAAAAAAAAGGACATGCCTACTGGTCCACCCACCCCATGCCCATTTATTCTTCAGTAATGCCCAGGTCCAGATATGAGATGATTATGCACTTCCTTCACTTCAGCGACAACACCTAGTGCCCTCCCCGAGATCATCCAAACTTTGACAAATTATATAAAATTTGCATACTTATAAATTCTTTTTCCCAAAAGATTTGCAGAACTTTATGTCTCTGATCAGAATATAATTGTAGATGAGTCCCTGGTACACTTTACAAAGTTACATAGTAGGTAAGATTGAATAAAGACAATAGTCCATCCAGTTCAACCTGTGTAGGTGGACGTGTCAGTGTCTATAATTATTTCCCATATCCCTGTACGTTGTGCTCTTTATAACGAAATACCCCTGCCCATTACTGTGATAATGTACACTTAGTCATCATACTGACTTCATGTATGAGATATTATCCCTAATCTTTTTTTTTTCATTTCTTTTTTCATCCCTCTCTTTTCTTTTTATTTCTTTTCCCCTTTTTTGCTTCATGACATCTGACTATATGGATGGTCTTCATCAGACAATATGGATTGAATTATTTTGGACTTCTGGATACCTTTTTTCCCCTTTGGCTGATTCTGATAACATCTTTGCACTGTACATCTATCCATGTCTTTCCGACAGCAATTTCTGTGTCCACATTTCCCCTGTCTGGCCTGTCCCCTCCCATCTGGCGCACATAGGCCATGCATGGCTGCCCCTTTGGGCAGAGATGCCGGCCAATCCTGGGTCTTGACATCATGGGAAGCCTCCTTTGCCGGTTGCCTTGGAACCCAATTGTGCATCAGTGGGTGGATGATGCATCACGCCGCGCTGTCATGTGACCTGGTCTGCTGTCGCTCTGAGTGATGTCACTCGTGCGCGACACCGCCTCCAGAGATAACAGCAATCATTGCCACATGGATCAGCGGCGTGACGTCGGCTCAGGGGGGGGCGGTTCCCGGGAGCGTGATTGAGAGATTGCCCTACTATGTCACAACTGGCCACCCCTGATTCTTCTTGGGTGTGAGATAGTCCGGTCCATAAATATCGGGACATCGACACAATTCTAATCTTTTTGGCTCTATACACCACCACAATGGATTTGAAATGAAACGAGCAAGATTTGCTTTAACTGCAGACTTTCAGCTTTAATTTGAGGGTATTTACATCCAAATTAGGTGAACGGTGTAGAAATTACAACAGTCTGTATATGTGCCTCCCACTTTTTAAGGGACCAAAAGTAATGGGACAATTAGCTGCTCAGCTGTTCCATGGCCAGGTGTGTGTAATTCCCTCTTTATCCCATTTACAAGGAGCAGATAAAAGGTCCAGGGTTAATTTCGAGTGTGCTATTTGCATTTGGAATCTGTTGCTGTCAACTCTCAATATGAGATCCAAAGAGCTGTCACTATCAGTGAAGCAAGCCATCATTAGGCTGAAAAAACAAAACAAACCCATCAGAGAGATAATAAAAACATTTTACGGAGATGTTTCTTCACAGTAAGAGCTGTGAAAATGTGGAATAGACTCCTGCCAGAGGTGGTTCTGGCCAGCTCAGTAGATTGCTTTAAGAAAGGCCTGGATACTTTCCTAAATGTGCATATAACTGGGTACTAGCATTTATAGGTAAAGTTGATCCAGGGAAAATCTGATTGCCTCTTGGGGGATCAGGAAGGAATTTTTCCCCTGCTGTAGCAAATTGGAGCATGCTCTGCTGGGGTTTTTTGCCTTCCTCTGGATCAACTGGGGGTATAGAATTGGGTATATATTGTATGATATTTTTGTTTGTTTTTTTTTATGGTTGAACTGGATGGACTTGTGTCTTTTTTCAACCTGACTAACTATGTAACTATATTAGGTTTGGCCAAATCAACTGTTTGGAACGTCCTTAAAAAGAACGCACCGGTGAGCTCAGCAACACCAAAAGACCCGGAAGACCATGGAAAACAACTGTGGTGGATGACTGAAGAATTCTTTCCCTGGTGAAGAAAACACCCTTCACAATAGCTGGCCAGATCAAGAACACTCTCCAGGAGGTAGGTGTATGTGTGTCAAAGTCAACAATCAAGAGAAGACTTCACCAGAGTGAATACAGAGGGTTCACCACAAGATGGAAACCATTGGTGAGCCTCAAAAACAGGAGGGCCAGATTAGAGTTTGCCAAACATCTAAAAAAAGCCTTTACAGTTCTGGAACAACATCCTATGGACAGATGAGACCAAGATCAACTTGTACCAGAGTTATGGGAAGAGAAGGGTATGGAGAAGGAAAGGAACTGCTCATGATCCAAAGCATACCACCTCATCAGTGAAGCATGGTGGTGGTAGTGTCATGGTGTGGGCATGTATGGCTGCCAATGGAACTGGTTCTTTATTGATGATTGACTGCTGACAAAAGCAGGATGAATTCTGAAGTGATTCGGGCAATATTATCTGCTCCTATTCAGCAAAATGCTTCAGAACTCATTGGACGGCGCTTCACAGTGCAGATAGACAATGACCCGAAGCATACTGCGAAAGCAACCAAAGACTTTTTTAAGGGAAAGAAGTGGAATGTTATGCAATGGCCAAGTCAATCACCTGACCTGAATCCGATTGAGCATGCATTTCACTTGCTGAAGACAAAACTGAAGGGAAAATGCCCCAATAAAAAACAGGAACTGAAGAGAGTTGCAGTAGAGGCCTGGCAGAGCATCACCAGGGATGAAACCCAGCATCTGATGATGTCTATGTGTTCCAGACTTCAGGCTGTAATTGACTGCAAAGGATTTGCAACAAAGTATTAAAAAGTGAAAGTTTGATGGATGATTGTTAATCTACCACATTACTTTTGGTCCCTTTAAAAAGTGGGAGGCACATATACAAACTGTTGTAATTCCTACACCATTCACCTGATTTGGATGTAAATACCCTCGAATTAAAGCTCAGAGTCTGCAGTTAAAGCACATCTTGGTCATTTCATTTCAAATCCATTATGGTGGTGTAGAGCCAAAAAGATTAGAATTGTGTCGATGTCCCAATATTTATGGACCTGACTATATAAAAACGCCACTGCTAGACCTGCTCCCTGCTTCACCTGGGAGACAGGACTAAGCTTAAACTGCACCATTGAGGTATGCTGGAATTCTCTGTCACTTGACGCTATCCGGTGTCAAACCTCTCCTATACTGATGGGATATTTTTTCCCCATAGTAATATACTTGTTCACTGTTTATTTTTAGGTCTTATTGGTTGCTGCAGCAAGACATTCTAGCAGCAGCGTATCTCTTTTTGGCCATTTGGGCTATATAGATATAGCTGTGGATGGATTTTAGGAACAAACCAGAGGGTTTTCTGGACAAGTGTTTTTTTATAAAACATCTGCACTTAGTGATTCGTTACAACCTCTGAAATATAGGTATGTTTGATACCATAACATTCACATAAAATGTTTATTGCTTTTTAAAAAAAATCTCATTAACCTATATTAATCCACTGATTAACCATCTCTATTCATGTAGACCCCTGTGGCCTGATCTCTCCATCTGCTCCAGCCCCCTTTGGGTGGGCACATCCCGACACGAGGGTCTTGTCTGACATTTTCCATCTCTTGTCTACTCTGTTGGCACGGCGGTGCTTTGGCGTCTCACTTCCCCTTTTATCCTTTGAGCTACTATATTCCTTGGTCGAATCAATTAACACATGGGGTCAGTATCTTCAGCCGTGTTGAATCTTTGATATAATTTTTTCAGTGAATATTTTCAAAAATGTTTAATTTATGAAACAAACTTTTTTGTATTTTTGAGTCTGTAATTATTTGTAATTTATAATTATAGACTAAATGTACAGTTCTGGAATTCTGCCTATTTTCCCTGAAGAAGACCTTCATTCAATAAGGCATGGGAGGAGAACCTATTATGTTCTAAAGGTATGATGTTACTCTTAAAGGAGGAATATGCCAAAAGATCGAGAGATATTGATAAAGAATTGGACTCCGTTTAAAACTCACTCTCCCAGTATAAGGACCACTCCGCATATGTACAACTGGATAAAGAGTTAAGTGAACATTGGAGAATTTTAATCGTCAAATACTGATTAAAAAAAGAGAAGAAAATGCAAAGCAATACAATGGCCTTTAAGGAGGGAAGAGCTTTTATTTGGAGTCCAACTCACTCCTAGAAAATGTTTCCACCTAATTATTCTATAAGATCCAAGAACACAGATTCCCATCTCAAAGACATCCAATTGTTTGCAAGAAAATGTATTTTGAAACCGCTGTATTCTAAGAGTAGCAAAGAGGGAACGCAACTTAACCCACAAGAAATACAGGCCATAGGCAACCTTATTGCTCTACGTGATGTCAGAGGAAGGCGGGGTCGCCCGTTTACGTCACCAAGTGGCCCTGCCCTCAGCTATATAACAGCTGTCATCGAGAAGAAGCGTCACTTGGCGGGGGTCTCCCATGGAGACGGAGCTGTTGTGGCTTTTTTTTCTGCTCGTGAGTCGGCGCAAGATGGATCTACATCGCGGGGCATTTTTATTTTTTAATAAAGGACTTGTCCCATATTGTCTCCTGTTTTTTTTTCACAATTTTTGACATAATTTTTTGTGAAATGGTAGGGGTACAATGTACCCGTTACCAATTCACATGGGGGAGGCTGGGATCTCGAGGTCCCCTTGTTAAAGGGGGGTTCCAGATTCCGATAAGCCCCCCCGCCCACAGACCCCCACAACCACCGGGCAAGGGTTGTGGGGATGAGGCCCTTGTCCCCATCAACATGGGGACAAGGTGCTTTGGGGGGCTACTCCAAAGCACCCTCCCCATGTTGAGGGCATGTGGCCTGGTACGGTTCAGGGGGGAGCACTCTCGCCCCCCCTCTTTTTCTGCGGCCCACCAGGTTGCGTGCTCAGATAAGGGTCTGGTATGGATTTTGGGGGGGTACCCCTACGCCATTTTTTTTACATTTTGGCGCAGGGTTCCGCTTAAAATCCATACCAGACCTGAAGGGTCTGGTATGTATTTTGGGGGGACCCCTACGGCATTTTTTTTTTAAATTAGCGCAGGGTTCCCCTTAATATCCATATCAGACCTGAAGGGCCTGGTATGGATTTTGGGGGGATCCCCAGGCAATTTTTTTTTACATTTTTGGTTCAGGGTTCCCTTTAATATTTATTCCAGACCCAAAGGGCCTGGTAATGGACTGGGGGGGGACCCATGACGTTTTTTTACAATGAGTTTTATCTATATTGCTGAGACACGACAATTCATTACAGCCGCGATCAGTTTTAAATTACTTTTTTCCTTTAGAAATGTAATTTTGCTGTGGTACTGTTCTAAACATGGGAAAACTGCGCCACTTTACAGGCATACTATAGACACCCCCCAGGCATGATATTTAAAGGAATATTTCATTTTTATTGTTGCGCTTTAAGCATTATAAAAATCACTGCTCCTGGAAAAGCAGCCGTTTTTCCATTGACACATGTCCCCTGGGGCAGGACCCAGGTCCCCAAACAATTTTTATGACAATAACTTGTATATAGGCCTTTAAAATTAGCACTTTTGGTATTTCAAGTTAATGTCCCATAGACTTTAATGGGGTTCCGCGGCTTTCAAATTTGCTGCGAACACCGCATAATGTTCGTTGTTCGCCGAACGTCCGAACAACCAAAGTTCGGCCCGAACGTATGCTCGGGCCGAACTGTTCGACCATCCCTAATAGGGGTATAGCCTGCATTCTATGTGTTTTATCAGAGAAAAGTAGATTTGAACGCAAATTTAATGATTTCATTATTGATGCACTGGAGTTTGTACTGTCACAATTATTTTGCTTTCAATGCCAAAACAGTCACATAAAAGGTTTATTGCTTTTTAAAAAAAATCTCATTAACCTATATTAATCCACTGATTAACCATCTCCATTCATGTAGACCCCTGTGGCCTGATCTCTCCATCTGCTCCAGCCCCCCTTTGGGTGGGCACATCCCGACATGAGGGTATTGCCTGACATTTTCATCTCTTGTCTGCTCTGTTGGCATGGCGGTGCTTTGGCATCTCACTTCCCCTTTTATCCTTTGAGTTTATGGGTTTTATTGAGTTCACTCTATGTATTAGGGATGTGGACCTTAATCAGCCTCACCCAATCAATTGGCAAAAATCTTTCCATTGTGCTCTTTAAGATGCACATCCAAGAGTCTTTTAAAAATATCCATACCACCACAGATTATGGTTCCTCATCCTTATTGCCCCAACAGTGAAAAAACCCCCTGCATAGTTTAAGGTTAAACCGCTTCTCTATCAATTTCATTCTGTGACCCCGTGTCCCCGTACACTCCCTGAGAATGAATAGGTTTTTTCTATGCTGGGATCCCCATTGAAGTATTTGTAGATCGCTATCATGTCCCCCCTTCTGAGGACTGGTAACCAGAACTGGACAAAGTACTCCAGATGAGGCCTAAACAGAGAGCTTTATAAAGTGACAGAATTATCGTTTTATCCCTGGAGTATATCCCTTTTTTATGCATGCTAATATTCTGCTGGATTTGGTAGCTGCAGCTTGACATTGCATGCTATTGCTCAATCTGTCATCTACAAGGACTCTCAGATCTCTCTCCATCCTTGATTCCCCCAGCGGTTCTCTTCCTAGTGAGTAGTTTGCCTTTATGTTTTTTGCCTCAAGTGCATTACTTTACATTTCTCCACATTAAAACTCATTTGCCATGTGGTTGCCCACTTATTTTGTTCAGGTCATTCTAAAAAAAATTTCCATATCCCGATGTGACATCATTGCCCTGCTTATCTTTGTGTCGTTCGCAAAAAAAATTGAGATGGAGCTATTTATCCCATCCTCTATATCATTTATGAATACATTTAATAGAATTGGTCCCAAGACAGAACCTTGGGGTACCCCACTCACCACTCCAGACCAGTCTGAGCACATTTTGTTTATCACCACCCTTTGGACACGCCCCTGTGACCCCAGCACAAACCTTATGGTCCATGCCTGTAGACTTCAGCTTGTAAATTAAGCGTTTATAGGGGACAGTATCAAATGCCTTTGCAAAATCCAGATACACTAAATCCACAGGCCTTCACCTGTCTAGCTGGCAGCTCACTTCCTCCTAGAATGGTAGCAGATTGGTTGGCATGAACGACCTTTCGTAAACCCGTACGGATTACTACTATTTTTTTTCCCTCAGTAAAATTTTTGGATATCGTCCCTCATCCCCTCCAATAATTTGCGGAACTACATATCCCATGAGGCATTGTAAAACTCTGACATTCACAGACATGACTAGGCATGATGGGAATTGTAGTTCCTGAACAACTGGAGGGCCATAGTTTGAAGACCCCTGATTTAGCTACTCTTGATGTTAGGCTTAGAGGCCTGTCGTTTCCAGAAATATGTCTCTGCCCTTTTTTTGAATATTGGTACCACATTGGCTTTTCTCCAATCAGCTGGTACAATTCCTGTCAGTATGATGTCCACAAAGATTAGGAACAATGGTCTGGCTATAACCTGACTGAGTTCTGTGAGGACTCTCAAGTGTATGCCATTTTGTCCTGGTAATTTATTTGTATAAGTTTATTAAGTCTTTACTCAACTCTGGCCTCTGTACAGCAACAATACTGTTAGTGACACATCACAGGACATACCCTTGTGGCTACAAGGGTACAACGTGTGTTATGTTGCCAACAGTATTGTACCGGTCGGTATACCCCTCCTATTCCTGCATAAAAAAAAAAACTTGAGGAGAAGGCAGCATTTAGTAGAGTTGCCTTCTTTGTGTCATCTGTAACCATTCTCCCATCCTTGTCTTTTATGTGGGCAATGTGCTCTGATTTTGCCTTTTTACTACTAATATAGCTAAAAAAAAAAAAATAATTTTTTTTTTCTATATTCTCTTCCACTATGTGTCTCTCGTAATCTTTAGCTCCAAAGAATACAGGCTGGTTAGGAATAAAGCAATATATTCCTAGCAAAAAGACCAAATACGGAGTCAAATTCTATAAGCTATGAGAAAGAGCCATGAGATATCTGTATGCATTCCGCATATATGAAAGAGGAGATTCCCAGCTCCAGCCCCAAGTGCCTGACCTACATGGGCACAACCGGAAAAATCGTATGGGACCTGGCATACCCACTGCTGCGAAAAGGTTATCGCATATACCTGGATAGCCATTATACTAGCCTGCCCCTTCAGACACCTACACCGTGTAAAAGCCCTGGCCTACGGAACTTCCAGAAAGAACAGGAAGGGCTTCCCACAAGCTTCAGTGAAACAAAAAAAACAAAAAAACAAAAAAAAAAATAATATATGGGGGGGGGGGGGGGGGGTGGAGGAAGCAACTCTGAGAAACAAAAAGGATGCATACATGTGGTTCACCATCCAAAATGGCTCCACAGTCGAGATTCCAACAATTTGCAGCCTGATTCAAAAACCAACATGCAGCCAATATTATAATCATTACATTGGGGGGGGGGATTTCAATGACCAAATGCTTTAGCTCTATTTGGCAACAAGGAGGTCCCTTTTCTGATATAAAAAAAAGTTGCGATTTATCTTTTTCATTTGGCCATTTACAATGCATATATCACTTACACCAAATCAATGGCAAGCCCCACCCCCTTCCTAAAATTCATCGAAGAAATAGTCACGTCCCCCATCTATCAGCAAAGCCCCCCCCCCAGCAAACCTTCACTTTGATGCGGTTAGCCGACTTCATGAGCATTACTTCCCAGACAGCATTCCACCATCTGAAGCATGCAGAAGACGCCAAAAAAGATGTCATGTATGCAACAAAGAGGAGTTCAAAGAGATACCAGCTACCATTGCCCCCAGTGTCCCTCCCAACCTGGCCTATGCATTGAAGAATGCTTTCGACATTTTCATGCATCCCCAAGATATTAGCTCATATTTGTAACCATTTCCCCATTTTCATAACCTGTGGTGACCATTTTCCATGTGTCCTCAAATAACCATGCCACTGCCTTCCACGTGAACTGACCCTGGTTTGTTTTTCGATTGTGCCTCTGCTTACCATCTGAATGGTTTATCCACCATGTTTCTGTCTTCCACGTGAACTGACCCTGGCCTGTTATAATCGACTTGGCTTCTGCTTATCGCTTGGACTGATCTGTTGCCCTGCTACTGTACTACACAGGGGTCCAACATAAGTGAGGGGCTCCAGAATTGTTTTTCCGGATGGAGAAAAAGTTTTTGGCTTTCTCCCTGTTTATTTACACACACACATAGTGTGAGTAGAATATACACACATATATATATATATATATATATATATATATATATATATATATATATATATATATATATATATATATATATACATACACACACACACACACACACACACACACACACATACTTTTTTTACTTTCTGCTATAAAACCTATCCAATAAGTGTATATTGATTGGTTTGCACAAAAGTTATAGCGTCTACAAATTATAGGATAGTTTTATGGAATTTATTTTTTTTTTTACTAGTAATGGCAGCAATCAGCAACTTATAGCAGGACTGCAATATTGCAGCAGACAAGTCAGACACTGACACTTTTTGGAAACCAGTGACACTAATACATTGATCAGTGCTAAAAATATGCACTGTTACTGTACAGACACTGGCAAGGAAGGGGTTAACATCAGGGGAGTTTAAAGGGTTAGCTGTGTTCCATTTGGTGTTGAAGTGCATACTGACCTTTGTTGAGGTAGTCAATATAGAGGTGAGAGCTTGCTCATAAGGGATTCACGGTGGTGCAGGTGTTTCTACTTGCAGCACCGTGATATACATTACAAAGTTGTATGGGACTATTGCATTCACAAAATATACATATATACACATACGTGTGTGTATATATATATATATTCACTGTGTTTGTTATGCGTTATTGGTGTCACAATTACAGTTTTCTGTACACTAGCCCTGAGGAAGAGGGAGGAACTTCCCCTGGAATGAATTGGCTTCATTTGATACTATTGTTCAATAAGCACTTCAATTTGATCTTTTTAGGTCATGAACTTTGGTACTGGGCATGCCTTAATACTCACCGCAGAATTTTGCCATCAAACGAGTGTTCGTTGAGACCATCCAAGAGGCAGCAGCCCAAAGACTATAACAAGGTCCATCTACACAGCACCTTCACTACACATTAGGCCCTGTAGAGGTGTACCAAATTCTAGGATATATCAAACAACATCAGTACCTCACTCCTATTAGCCCAGCACTTGCACATCAACCCCCATATGGTTTAGGTTTACTTTGTAACTAGTTTAATAATGATCATAATGTATTTTTATTGAAAATATTGTTTTTGATAGACATTTGCGCAACCATCTTGGAAACTACAAAATCAGTAGATCTTTCTTTTGTACCATGCCTATGCTTTCTGAAAACGTATGGTTTGGAGGTCTTTATATAAAAAAAAAAAAAAAAAAAAAAAAAGGGAAGAAGAAAGAAGGGGAAGATGCAATGAATACTGAAAACATTCTCTATCGAATACAAGTACAAAATAAAATAGAAAATGCCATATGTATCAAAAAGTAACCCAAAGGACCAGGCTCTGTTGTCTATAAAAAGTGGATACCTCTTGGTTGTTTTAAACTACAACAGTTTATCTTTTTATGATTATTTTGAACACAAGGCCTAATATAAAATATATATTCATGGTACAGCTCCATAATCTGAAAAGCTATTGTCCAGGTCCCATTCCCTGTTGCATCTTCTTCATTAGTTCCTCATCTTGCATAGACAGTTCAGTGAGTTTCTTGCCCATCCTCTCATGAATATCCAGGTACTTTGAGACACAGCGGTCCAGGCAAACACTCTCACCTTTAGACAGTTCTGGCTCCTTATAGTGAGGAGGAACGCACTTTTTGTGACAGGCTCCAGTCATTCTAGAGAAATAAAAACAAAAAAATCATCAGTTAAGCCTTTCACATCACTAAAAATATCAACTGTATTGCATTAAAAGGAATTTTTCAGGATTTATATATTTACATAGCGCCTACAGTTAAGGATTTTTAGTCAGGCACGGCCTTGTTGCCTGTGTTTTTTTTTTTTAGTACTGTGGAAAACAATCAACCGCTTTTAGACGCAAAAATCTGAAATAATCATACCGCCAGGGAGGTTAAATGAAAAAACATGCAAGTTGCATTTTTTTTTTTAGCTGCAAATACATGTCCTCATGGGACCTCCACTAAGGTATCTTGCGCCTCCAAAAGCACCTTCTTCAGGTGGCTCCAAGTGGTCCTGGACTGGAAACCTCTCCAGAGTCAGCTTGTGGGCAGGACCAGTTGATTGGTACCCAAAATAGAGTAAAAAAGGTATACAGAGGAGCAAAAGTAACAAACACCACATGTAAAGTAAGCACCCTGCAGCTGTCTTCCAAGTTGACAATATGGCAGTGGAGCCTTAATATCACAGGCAACCTGGGTACAATTGTTAAGTCCACCTGCTCTCACCTATCCATCAGAATGCATATGCCTCTACTGTGGGGACACTTATAAGTTAGTGTTAGGTATCACAGATACCAGGGTGCCTTGATGAGGCTCTGTGGCTTACGCATGCATTTGCAAATGTGTGCAGACTAAACCCCTGCTATTAACGCATACTGTAAGACAGGTTATTTTGTTGTCTGTGGGCTGGTCGGTAAGTTAAGCTTGGTTTTTTCCTTGGCCTTGTTTGTACCCGTTCTTGACGTTGGTAGTACTTTAATACAGTCTCTGCACTTGAGGACACTTTACATTACTGGGGAAGCATCTGATGAAGAAGGTGGCTGATGGGCAAAACAGTGGTGCAGGCGTTTTAGTAAATTAATAGGAAGGTCCTTGTCCCAACTCTCTAGAGTTCCCACATAGCAGAGCCAAGCTTGGTATCCCTGAATTATCCTTCGACTGAAACCTCTCCCTACTGTTGAATGCACCATCTCTAGCCAGCAAGGATCTTGTCCCTACACTCTCCACTTCTCAAATGTGTGCCAACCGCAGTGGGAAAGTGCCATTTATCAGCATTGCCCTCACTAAAGATGGCGCAAAGGTAAGCCAGAGCAGCAGCGTCCAATTGGACTGCTGCTCCTCTGTTGAAACCTACTGAGGCTTCAAAGGAACAAAGCTCCTCAACTTCCATTCCCTTCTGCTCAGCACGATCTACATACAGTAGGGAGGGCAGGCTGCATCTGCCTAAAAGCAGACGTGACCTTTTCTTCATGAAGGTCTACCCTTCACCTACTCTCAAAGCAGGGGGGGGGGGGGGGGGGGGGGGGTCGGTGTGGTTGCGCTTGTGGACTTTTGCCTACATATCATTGACACTTGCATATGGGAAGTAATTTCCAATGGGCACAGAGTTTCTCCCCCATTTGTAAAATATTTTTTCCAATCTCCCACAAAAATCAGACCTCTTTCAGGACATTTGGGGACTCCAGACAAAAAGGTGCATTCATCCCAGTTCCCTGCTGGGACTTTGCAGGTGTTTTCCCTCTAAACTTAACAATACTGAAGTAAGGCAGAGTTTGACCTATGCTGGGCCGCAACCCTTGAACATCTGTGCTTGCATAAAAATGTCACATGGAATTGGTTTGATCAGTGCTGGCTTCCATAGATATTTGGGGGCTTATCCTCAGATTCCTATCTTTACAATCCACCGCATTTCCTGCAGACTCTGGTGGACTTCAGGTGCCTTTCAAACATCCAAAAGGTCCTCTCTGACTCCCATCTCTATGCTTGGTGGTCTTAGGGAAGATTCTGAACACCAGCACTAGCAAGCTCAGTGACTTTTAAAGGCAGCACAGCTCCTATCCAGCTGTTTCTAGAACTGGAGGCAATTGGTCTCCTTCGAAACAGTTGTATGTGTATGCTTCCACACCAAGACATTGCAGAGGGATATTCTATTCAAAAAGGGAAGACTCTTTCCCTGAACAGATAGATTTACCTCCGTAACCAAACTGTTCAGGCTCCAAGCCCAGGTTTAGCAATTTTGGTCATACTCTCGCTCCGCTCTGAGGCTTTGTATACAAATTTTGTGCCCAATGGTATCTTTGTTTGGACGTAATAACTTTGTCTCACTTTTACAAGGAGCTTACAGAGGAATATCCTCTGTGTGGGACATATCCCCCTGCTTCTGGATAGGGTGACAGAGATCCTCTTGTCCACATATGACATGGTGGCTTCTCTCCCTGGCATTGAAAGCAAGCAGTTATTTCCTTCCCCTGCAGTAGAAGGTGGTCACAAGGAATGGTCCTTCCATCAGGTGGTGTTCAAGCCTGTGGGGAGAACGTTTAGAACAAAAAAAAATACTTACCTTACCCTGGATTCCGTATTGCAAGGGGTGATGCCAGAAAGATTCTGCAAAATACCGAGCCCCTGTAATCTTGTGAGAAAATGAAATGCTCAAGAATAGTGAAAAGCTTCTTGTGAGATTTTGAGTACCTTGCAATCTCAGGGATCGCTCCAGAAGGATGATGAAGTCATCCTCAGCAAGAGGTCATATGCGGAAGCTTTGGTAGGGTAAATAAAATACCGTTTATTCCTCAGGCTTTATTTTTTTACTTCACTATGCGTTTTGGCTGGGAGGTTGGGACATGCGTTGAACAAAAAAAAAAAAAAAAAAAAAAAAAAAAAACACACACATACCAGTTCAGGGATCCAGTGCTGTCCTCACCTGGGCTGGTTCTTTGCCGGGCTTCATGGCCCCGGCACTACCCTCTTGGATGCAGGTAGCTAGCTGTGACTTCCTGCGGCCCCACAGCCAACTGCGCATATGCGAGTTTCACTGTGCTTTGTGAATGAACTTACACATAAATTAGAAAAAAAAAAAAATGAATCTCTTCTTTTCAGGTGAAATTCCACCTTCAAGAAACTTGCACTGGCTGCATCTGCACTACCAGGGTTAACTGCTTTTTATGCAATTTTATTTCACTTAGGGTCCTTTCACATGGGCAATCCGCCCGGCGGATTCCGTTTTGCTCAGCGGGGGAAAATCGCCCTGCTGATCCCACTGAGCTGGCGGATGACGGGGCCATTTCAGCTCACTGTGCTGAGATTGACCTGCCAGAGCCCTGCTCTCCTCTATGGGGAGGGTGGATGAAAACGGACCGCCTGTCAGTTTTCATCCGATCCGACAGACGGATGGAAAATAGGGTCTCCATCCGTCTGGATTTCACAAACAGGATCAGGTAGCAGCGGACGGATGTCACCGCTGACATCCGTCGCTTCATAGGGCTGAATGGAGTGTCCAATCAGGTCCACTTGAAAAACTGACAGGTGGACCTGATCAGAAAGCCTGTATGAAAGGGGCCTTACTGCATATACCAAGCAGTTTGGTTTATAACTCGTAGAACACCAAAGTAATCAGAAGTGTATACTACAATTTAATGTTTTAATCTGCTGTACTTCTACACCTGCTGCTAACATTTTTTGTGATGCTTAATATTTTATTATACTGCAACTATTGGAAGTTATGCCAATGGCCGAGACAATTCGTGTTCGGCTTACCCGATTCTCACCGTTCGCACTTCCACATAACTGATTTCATGATTTGACTTTACATAAAGCCAGAGAAGGCCATTTGGCTGTACTGGATATGATTACATGGGAATAAAATTTATGTTGTGATACTTTAAAATATTTTTACTATTCTATTCCCATTAGAATCTGGATACAGTACTGGATAATCAACATTAGCCACTTGACGACCGGCTCCTGTACATATACGTCGGCACTTTGAGGATGGCTATCTCGGTAACGGCAGCAGCTGCTGCCGCAACCGAGGTATCCATCTCTTCAGGAGCTCGTCGTGTTTACGATACTGGTGGTCTCTGCGGCAGATTCACCGCAAGATCACAGTTATTGGAGGCGGGAGAGGTGCTACACCCCTCCTGTCGCTCTCCAGAGCAGTTGGCAGATGCGATCGGGACCTGTCCATGGCCAAGTATGGAGACAAGTGAGGGGAAGATGGCCCCTACCCGTCTCCATACCATAGCAGGGCGGAAGCGACGTCATAACGTCACTTCCGCCCATACGTCTTAAAAGGGCCATTTTTTCAAATGACAATTTTTTTTTTTTTATTGCATTTTAGTCCAAATATGAGATCGGAGGACTTTTTGACCCCAAATCTCATATTTAAAGGAGGACCTGTAATGCTTTTTTCTATTACAGTGATGTTTACATTCCCAAAGTGACCCAATTTTTTATTTATTTTTTTAAACCGTGAAAGAATAAAGTAAAATATATAAGAAAACATTTTTTTTTAAAGCGCCCAGTCCCGACGAGCTTGCGCGCAGAAGCGAACGCATACGTGAGTAGCGGCCGCATATGAAAAACGGTGGTCAAACCACACGTGAGGTATCGCTGCAATCGTTCGAGCGAGAGCAATAAATTATAGCTCTAGACCTCCTCTGTAACTCAAAACATGCAACCTGTAGAATTTTTTAAACGTCGCCTATGGGGTTTTTAAAGGGTAAAAGTTTATAGCCATTCTACGAGCGGGCGCAATTTTGAAGCGTGACATGTTGGGTATCAGTTTACTTGACGTAGCATTATCTTTCACAATATTAAAAAAAAAAAAAAAAACAAACAAACTGGGCCTGCAGTGCACCGCAAACCTTCCTGGCTTCTGGGGCCCAAAAAGATGGCCGTGGCAGGGGGGAGACCAAGATCGGTATAGTTTGAGAACGAAACAGATTCTTTTAAAAATGTGGATATTGGCCCCCAATAAATTGGCCGCACCGATAATCAGTCGACCACTAGTTTTATTAGAGTTAATGTTCTGCTGTTACTGTTTTATTGTCACCTGTTTGCTTTGCAGCTGCAGCACTGATCTGTTTATTCTGATAGCAGACACCTGACATGTAAGATTCTTTGACTGTCTATAGAAGGGTCATAACTAATACGCATCTCCTATCTAGGAGTCTATATATTGACAGACTCCCCATTTTCATTTAAATTGACAGTAATTTTGCAATAAAGTTAGAAGACATAGCTTTTCCCCTACTTAGTTGAGGGACCCCAGAAGCCATGCCTCTGTGGCATTTTGTCACCTGGTGTTCGTTAGAGATAACCTGTTGATGTCGAATGTAGACGTTCTTGGTTATTAATAATGATGGCTATGTTTCCCTACATATCTTATCAATGGGTCAGTACTAAAATAAATTTTGTAATTATGTCTTCTATATGGACGAATATTTGTTTGTGAAAAAAAAAAAAAAAAAAAAAAAAAAAAAAAAAAATCTATCTATTGCGCTTAGGCTATTAACCACTTCAATACCAGGCAATTAGACACCTTCCCGCCCAGGCCAATTTTCAGCTTTCAGCGCTGTTGCAACTTGAATGACAATTGCGCAGTCATGCTACACTGTACCTAAACAACTTTTTTATCATTGTGTTCCCACAAATAGAGATTTCTTTTGGTGGTATTTGATCACCTCTGCGGTTTTTATTTTTTGCGCAATAAAAAAAAAAAAGACCAAAAATTTTGAAAAATAAAAAAAAAAGTTTGTTTAAAATTTTTTGTAAACAAGCAAGTTTTCTTCTTCAATGACGGGCACTGATACGGCGGCACTGATGGGCACTGGTATGCGGCACTGATGGGCACTCATGGGTGGCATTGATAGGTGGGCACTAACAGGTGGCACTGATGACACCGATTGGTGGCATTGCTGGGCAGAACTGAAACATAATGGTGCCAATCAGTGCCCATTTGTGGGCACAGATTGGTCATATGTGGATGGCCATGGGGTACATACCTGGCCATCCACATGTTGCCCCTTCCCTGGTGGTCCTAGTGGCGATCCCTGGTGGTCCAGTGTGGTCATCGGAGGGGGGGCTGCGCTGATAAACAATCAGCGCAGACCCCCCGTCAGGAGAGGCGCCGATTGGCTCTCGTCTACTTACGTCTGTCAGACGGGAGTGAGAAAAAGCCGATCAACAGCTCTTCCTATTGACATCGTGATCAGCCATGATTGGACATGGCTGATCACGTGGTAAAGAGCCTCTGCCAGAGGCTCTTTACCAAGATCGGTGTAGTGGTGTGGCAGAATGCCACACCGCTCCACCGATCGCTGCAATGCGGGCGCGCGGCATGTTATCCTGCTGGACTTCATATGACACCCAGTCAGGATAACTGAACCACCGCCCGACCGTCAATCTGCTATAGGCCGGGCAGGAAGTGGTTAAAGCGGAGTTCCACCCAAAAATGAAACTTCCGCTTTTTGGACCCCCCCTCCTCCGGTATCACATTTGGTACCTTTCAGGGGGGAGGGGGGAGCAGATACCTGTTTAATCCAGGTATTTGCTCCCACTTCCTGGGCATAGATCACTGCAGACTTTGTGGCGATCTACGCCATGTTTGGCCCCTTTAACACCCCCCCCGCTGTCTTCTGGGAGGCGCACATGTCCCAGAAGACAGCAGGGACCAGTGAGGATGCGCAGCGTGGCTTGCGCAGTAGGGAACCAGGCTGTGAAGCCGCAAGGCTTCACTTCCTGATTCCTTTACCGAAGATGACACGGCCTCCACCCGGGAGGGGCAGATCGGCTTCGGGTGAGGATATCGCGGGCGCCCTGGACAGGTAAGTGTCCATGTTTTAAAAGTCAGCAGCTGCAGTATTTGTAGCTGCTGACTTTTTTTTAAAAAAAATAAAATTTTCCGCGGAACGCGGCCTTAAGTACATCACTCTGAATATATATGAACATACAATTTATTACGGACGTTAAGCACTGCACCATCACCACTTGTTACGGTTTATTGTCCCCAATACTGCGCTAGCTGCTTCGTCTTGTTTTGATACACTCTGTGTATGCCTCCTCATTGTTACATACAAGGGGTTAATATCTCAAAATGTGAAAGCACTCCCCATGTCATACATTGATGCCTATATAGTTCACTGTTGCTGCTGGCTCCCGTGACTTTGACAAAGCGCAGGCGCGTGAAACATGTTAGTCACTGTCGCCACGGCAACATCGAGCTCACGTTCCGTCCAGCCCCTGGATGCTTCTGGTTTTCGGCTGTGACTTCGTTCCTCAGCTTCCCCGGCTTCCAGATCCAGCCTCCACACATCCGAAGGGTTCCCTGTGACGTCAGTCACACACTTGTCCACCAGGCTTGTTGGCTCTGCTTCCTTCACTCACTCCACGGGTCTTCAACCCCCCTCTCCCCCCCCCGGCACGGAGCGCAAGACACAGCGGTGCTGGCTCCAGCTTTTGCATTACAGGGACAGCTGCAAGCCATACTGCATCTGCTCTCCACATCCCCCCCCCCCCCCCCCCCCCCCATCATGGGGACGCAGTTTACAGTTCCTTCATTGTTGGCAGCAACACGAGTGATCATTTGACATTCCATCACCCCCCTGCACAGCTGGAACACTGAAGCTTTCTCCTGTTTCACACATGGGATACATTTGCCGATATTAACCCTTTGACTGCTGGCTGTATCGTATTATACAGCATATTTCAGCAATGGAATTGATTCCTTTTCATTTATCTTTCACATTTATTCTTTCCATTTGATTGTTGTGACTTTTTATTCATTTGGGCTTACATTTTATTAAACCTATTTCAGATTTTTATCAGTCCTCCTATTTTCTGGCCCCATTGTAGCGCTGTCTGTGTATTTTTGATGTCCAAGTGTTATGCCTTGTGACATGATTAGTAAACCTATCTATTACTAAAAAAGTTGTACCCTCAGGATTACATCCATTGGAGGGGTAGCAATGTAGTCAGAGATCACCAGGTTAGAAAAGGTGGATATATCAAGCCAAAACTTATACCCCATTCGGTATGAATATCGAATGGGATATCATTTTATTAATGGTTGAAGTGAGATGTTGTCCCTGTTGTATCTACAATAAATTTTCGGTTTACATTATGGTGCCAATTAGCTTGTTTTTCAATTTTAGATGTACATGTCAAGGTGTTTTTGTAATGTGTGTTTCATTGCTCAAAAAGCATTTATCAACCACAGGATGGCGCTGTTCCCCGGTATATTCACTCACAATGGAACCAAGTGGTTTATAATTAGTGTTCATTTAAACTTTGTATGTTTATGATTCCCTTCCTGCCAAAGTGTGACATCTTTCAAAGTTTGACATATTGTTTTTATATTTGGATGCCTTCTTTGATTGGGAGGGGCCTTTGGTTGCATTTCCGGTCATGTGGAACGCAACTAATATCCGGTTAAGCCGTATCGTGAATTTAGCCACTCCCCAAACAACGTCATTGACGAAATGCACAGGGAGGCGCTGGAAGTGTGATGTGATTACATGCTGTGACGCAGCGGCCATCTTGTTGGTTGGAAACGCTGGTCATTTCTACATGCGTGTATTTGATTTGACCATGAAAATGTGAGTTGTATTCTTGGTTTTTATAAATCTTTATTTGGGATGTCTGCGCAATGAGGATTCTTTTATTTATATTCTAAGTGTATCATTGCCATGGTGGAAGCTTCAATTGGCATGCATGTGGGCCATTGGTGGATCAATTTCGAATTGGCATTCATTACCTATATATCTGTGCTAGTCAAATCCTGCTCAGGAGGAAGTGAAATTCTTGGAGCTGAGGATTGCCTTGACTGCCATGGATGTTACTTACTGCTCATATATCTTTACCTAAGAGTCAGTGTGATCGGGTGTTGGTGACGGCTTCCATCTTTCACTATCGTACAGCTTAAAGTGGAGTTCCACTCACTTTTACAACTCTTCAGCATCCCTCACTAAACTGTGCACTGTAAACACATTGGATATTTTTTTTTTTCCTCAGCACCTACTGTATATCTGCTGTATTCATTTTTCACGTCCTCCTCCCTGGCCGCGGCCCATCGCATCATTTCCTGTTTGCAATGCCTTCTGGGAAGGGGCTGCAACTTCCTCTGACACTGCCGTTGCTATGGAAACCTGACCTGAAACCTATTACACTGCTTGTGCTGATCTGCAAGCATGAGATCCAGGAAGAACTACAGTCTGGCTTCAGATGCCCACACTTAAGATGGCCATGGCCTGCTGTAAGTTTATAAAATAACAAACTACTGCTATAAACTAACAAAACAGACCTTAGTTTACAGACTAACTTTACTAGAATACATTAAGCTTGTGTATTAGAAGGGTATTTTTATTTAAAAAGTATAATTTCGGCCGGAACACCACTTTAAGTACATGACTCTGAATATACATGTGCATACAATTTATTACAGACTTTTAGTTAAGCGCTGCACCATCACCACTTGAATATTTGTTTGTACAATATAATCTTAAACTAGATTTGCTTATATATTTTAGGCTGCTCTGTTATACCCAGACACCTCTGAAGAAGAATCCTCTAAATGCATCAATTGTCTCAATTCCCATTGGTATTATACACCTTATCCCCATTTGTATTTCATATCCTGAGATTTGACAATTTTTAAAGACATTGTCCTTTTGTAGATTTATTTTCAATATCTTTATAAATAAAATAAAAACAAAAAAAACAAAAAGGAGTCCCCCCCTAATTGATAGCAGCAGAGTGTGCTTTCAGAATGCATACCACCATGTTTGCAGCACCGCAGAAGGAGATTTCTCTTCCAAAGAGAGAGAAAATTATATATATATATATATATATATATATATATATATATTTTATTTATTTTAGAAAAACACACAAAAAAAAAAAAAAAAAAATAAAAATAAAATAAATATATATATATATATATATATATATATATATATATATATATATATATATATATATATATATATATATATATATATATATACCCACACTTTTATTAAAAATGTTACATATATGCCCAACACAGCAATGTACTGTTGCATTGCTGGACTTTAAATGGTAATAATAGGATGCCTGCCAGCTGTAGGCATCATCCCGGTATAGTTTTTGTTTCAGCTGGCAGTTAACGTTCATGTCTAATCAGTCACTATATTGCTTTTACAAGTAGTGGAAGGGGCTTTCTCTGTCTCTCCCATCCCACTGGGGAACCCAAGAATGCAGCCAGTCTAGAACAGCTCCAATCATCTCTATGGTCCAATGCCCGGTACACACAATGAGCTTATCGGACGAATGATCGTCTTTTTGCATGCAGATCGAATCTGAAGAGTTTACTAAAGTCACGTACATTCTTGTATGATAGAATAAAAATTTGATGTCATGTGTTGTAATGCATTTGTATTGCATTTTCGAACGAAAGTCGTACGATCTGGCATTGTACAAATTTTTTCATGCATGTCCAATAGAATAATGTTGGATGAACTGTCATGATCGGCTCTCAAAAGCTCTGTACCAACGATCCGATTATCGTACGAAATAAGTATGAAAGCGGTATTTTTCGTACGATTTTCTGATAGTGTGTACGGGGACTTAAGGAACCGGAAGCTATGAGCATTTCATTGTATAAACCAAAAAAAAAAAAAAACTTGCGAGCTACCAAAGAATTGAGCAATACATAGTCACACCTAAACCCATGTGTAATGGAAGTTTGAAAAAAATATATACATGGTCAATTATGTGAAAACTAATATACAGCCACTAAGCATTGATCACACTCCCATAATTTGTGCTAAAATGATTAAATCAAAATAATTCAGCGCTGTGTGAATGCATCCTCAATATCGTAGTATCAAGATCACTGAAAAGGTGAATAGAAAGAGCCTCGGCATATAATATCAAACATAAATTTTATGAATATATACATAAACCATTTGAACTGGTAAGTGAATGCAAGATTACACAGTGCTCCAAACCACTTCACCGTGAAAATTAGTTTTGAAAGAGTCCTATATTAAGCAAATCCACAGTGAAAGTAATTCATACTGAAGTTCTATGAAGTCCAAATATTGTGACTTTGTGATGGTGCTCTAAGAGATGATACAGTGACTTCAAACATGTGCTACCACACCCATGATTGTGTTCACCTCAGGGTATGTGACCGCACAACTAAGTTTGGTCTAGAAAAGCTGCTGAACCACCTCTGGGCTCTTAGTGTAATGGTCTGTGGGATCACCAAGTAAATCCAATGAAGCTTTCCTTGATTCAAATTAAAAAGAGACTGGATAGTGTATCGTTTTAAACACAAATTTATTAAAAGTAAAAACATCAGGGTACTCACACTTTCATGGTGCTTCCATCGCACCAATCTACAGCAAACAGAAAGTTAAAATCCACTCCAATAGTCTTAAACCTTTGTTTGCATCAGCAGCTGCTCAAAAAGCATGTATGCTGTCTCCTCATCTGTATGTGTGGTCACATACCCTGAGGTGAGCCCAATCACACAGAGGGGGAGCATGTGTTTGAAGTCAGTTTATTACCCAACGAAAGGCCTGGAGCAGCTAAACTGTTCCATGGACTTTTGTTTACAGACAACTGGAAGGGAGAGGATTCCTTTAGGAGAAGGTCACCTAGATAACCTGTGACCTGGATGCCCTGAATTCTTAGAACCTCTACTAGGACTCAGGGAGCAGAAGAGAAGCCAAAAGGCAGTGCGACAAACCAGAAATGGCCATCTGCTACTGCAAAGCGCAAAAAGCACTGGTAAGTTTGATACATTTAGGTCTCTTGTATACCTATGTCAGGACGACAGACCGACGCTTGCGTTCGCCTTAGTGCGAGAGCAGGGGGCGACAGGGGTGCTTTTTTTTTTTTTTTCTTATTTTTTGCTTTTTTATCTTATTTTTAAACTGTTCCTTTCATTTTTTTTTATCATTTTTATTGTTATCTCAGGGAATGTAAATAACCCCTATGATAGCAATAGGTAGTGACAGGTACTCTTTTTTGAAAAAATTGGGGTCTATTAGACCCTAGATCTCTCCTCTGCCCTCAAAGCATCTGACCACACCAAGATCGGTGTGATAAAATGCTTTCCCAATGGCACTGTTTACATCCGGCAAAATCTAAGTCATAAAATGCTTGTAGCTTCCGGTTTCTTAGGCCTTAGAGATGTTTGGAGCCACTCTGGTCTCTGATCAGCTCTATGGTCAGCTGGCATTCCCTCCCATAAGATAAGGTTTTTTTATCTTAATGCATAGAATGCAATAAGAAAAAAAAAAACCTTCTGCCTTTAGCATGTCAAACAACAAGTCCTGCACCCTTAATGCTCCTCCCGCTGATCATACCAACAAGCTGCTCCTTAAGGAGGTGTACTGACAGCTTTCCTCCATAGATAAAGCACTGTTTTGCTTTCAGCCGCCTTGTCGAGGAGGGAGGGAGGAGAGGACTGGACGGGGATGGGGATGCTCCAGAACGACACCCCCGTACTGGGCGGCACCAGGGACGGGGTCCTGCTCCCATTTTTCGGCACGATCTGCTTTTCGGCATTTTGCCAAAAAGGCCATTTCGGCCGATATGTTTCGGCGGCCGAAATTTCGGTTGAAAGTCCTTCATTTTTCAAATAAGTCATTTTGTTCATAAATTTGGGCCACAATTTACACTGCTACATCTCTTTGGTAAAAAAAAACCAAATTACTGGATATTATTTGGTCTCTGTGAAAGTTATAAAGTCTACGAGCTATGGTGCAAATCACTGAAAATTGATCACACCTGATACACTGACTGCCTCATTTTTTGGGGCCCTGAAATGTCAGGAAAATACAAATACTCCCCAATTGACCCTTTTTTGAAAAGTAGGCAGTCAAAAGGTATTTAGTAAGAGGCATGGTGAGTTTTTTGAACTTTAAGATTTTTTTTTTTCACAAGATTGTCATAACAAGTTATTTCTCACACACAGCATATACATACCTCCAATTACACCCCAAGATACATTCTGCTACTCCTCCCGAGTATGGCGATACCACATGTGTGAGACTTTTACACAGCCTTGCCACATACAGAGGCCCAACATTGAAGTAGTACCTTCAGGCATTCTAGGAGCATAAAATTACACATCTCATTTCATTCCTACCTATCACACTTTTGAAGGTCCTTGAGCACCAGACAGTGAAATTACCCACAAAATGACCCCATTTTGGAAAGCAAACACCCCAACGTATATTCTATGAGGCATGGGCTGCAGATAGGTACTCGGTTACTCAGATGATCTGCAACAGGTACCCAGATGAACCTCTTTATTGAGGAGGGGGGGGGGGGGGGGGCGGCAAGCAGCGTGATTGGTGTACACTGTAAGCGGTATGAGCTGTTACCACAATCTCCTCACACACGACCGGTGTGTGAGGAGAACCTGGTAAAATCTCTGATTTTATATCTGAAACTGTAGAAATGCAGTGATCTAATCCCTAGTTGGCAAAGTGATAAATATGGATGTCTGCTGTATCAAAAATCTGGTATGTGAATAAAAATCCAATTATGCCAATAGATAAACTTTAAGCAGAAGTGAAAAATTAATTAAAAAAAAAAAAAAACAACAACACAAACAACAAAAATGTGAATGCACAATTCAATATACGTCTCTGTGTTACATCACAGTAAGACCACATTCAAAACCAAAACAAATGATGAAATTGTTGCAAACACTAAATTATGAGTAGATAAGTCCATACAATAAATAAAGTAACGTGCTTAAAAAAAAAAAAAAAAAAAAAAAAAAAGTGTCCAGTGTTTCATCAAAATTTGGTGCCGATTATCCTTTCAAGTGACAGTGGTGCCAGGTGATATTATCCGTGTTGATAATGTGATTGCACTCACCAGATGACATTACCCCCCAGGGGTGTTATGCCTTCACAGTGTGAGCTACTGGGTTTTGCTGGGCAATCTGAGAAACGTTTTGCTGGCTTTTCCACCGAGATGTCACATAGGGGAAAGAGTAATGCCCATAGTGATATTGTTTAAAAAGGCCTTATTTAATAAAAAGTTTAGGAGATATACTCGCATGATAAAACAAGAGTCAGCGCTGTGTAAACAACAATCACCGGGAAGTGACGCCATACAAAAATAGAAGTTCTGAGTAAAACTATAAGATTTACTAACCTAACAGTAGAAGATGCCATAGCTTTGGAGACAGGATACCAGAGAAAAAAAAAAAAAAAAAAAAAAAGGAAAACTGTTTAGTTTGTGCCAGAGCAAGACTACATTTAGCAACTATTCCTTTTCCTCTAGATCACAATACAGATCCAGGGAGGTTTAAAATGTATGTTGCGATTGTATAATAAGAGCTATAAACCTGAAACAAATTCTACCTGTCACACGTTCAGTTTGTTGTTTCCCCCAGTACAGAGACCTCAGATACCTCCAGCGGTTACTGCTTATCCGGGCAACTTTACTTGTTTTGCACTCCCAGGGAACCGTAGCTGGGTGGATCTTGGGTCACTACCCGATGACTATTGTAGGGAGAGGATTAACATGGGCAATGGTGACTGGGTTGAACATGACATTCAGAGAGCTGATGTCTAGTGGATGTGTGGGGATAAGAAACGGTGAGCTAGGATATCAGCCAATGCCTGAGGGGATTGCGCTATGGTCCAGCTGGCTATGCCCCTGAGGATCCTGTCAGAACACCCGTGGACTAAGAGTCACCATCGGTATCGGAGGGACACCTCTCCCATAGGGTCATTTGACTCTCGGATCTACATAGATGAGATTGGGGTTCCTTGCAGGGTGCCGGATGAGTTTAGGGCCAGGAATCAGGTGACAGCTGGGTTTGAGTCTCTTCTCTGGTGGGTGACTATAGATAAAAATGTTGACTGGATTAACTATATATATATACTAACAATGATTTGTAAAACTATGCTAGGGACGCTGTGAAGGGCATAACAGAACAGATGGCCACCACATTTCTAATGGCATGGCAGAACCGAATGGCCTTAGATATGGTCCTAGCTGAAAGAGGAGGGGTATGCAAAATGTTTGGTAGCATGTGTTGCACCTTTATCCCTAATAATACAGCTCCTGGAGGGACCGTGACCAGAGCCTTGGAAGAACTGACTGCTCTATCGAATGAATTAGCGGAAAACTCAGGTATTAATAATCCATTAACAAACTGGCTTGAAGGATGATTCGGTAAGTGGACTGGACTTATCACATCACGTTTGATCTCAATTGCTGTGGCTTTGGACGTTTTGGTCACTTGCGGATGCTGCTGCATTCCCTGTATTCGAGGACTTTCACAAAAACTGATTGAAACCGCAGTCTCAAGAACAATGTATCAAGCCCTTCCTACCTCTGAGGAGACCTGTGCGGACATTGAAGCTCAACTTAATGACATACAGTCCTAAAGTGTATAAACACAGGGACTATTATAGAAAAGTGTTGAGATAAAATAGTCACACAAGAGGAGGGAATGTTAGAAAAGATTTAAATGTTTATTGTGTGACTATTAGAAAAACAATAACCCTGAGATTATTTTTAAGATGACTTCTGAGCACATTGTTGTACTAACTAGCTGTATCGTTTGCTTTAACTAACTCCATAGTAAGTTGTAGGATGATTAGGCTTAACCATATATGGTAGAACAAGAATATACAGGAAACACTAATTAGCTAAATAAAGTACCATTTTGTACCAGGCACGCTGTTTCCTCAGCCAATAGAAGCATTATAGCTATATTATTGCAGGTATTAGGAGGGGGGGGGGGATGTACATCTCTTTGTATGATTCTTACTGCATCTTTTGACTTGTAAGCATCATCCATTTGTGTGACACATCTGAA